>NC_083351.1:174729575-176042075 GCF_030254825.1 Meriones unguiculatus
ATAAGTACCACGTAGATAGATAGATCCATAGATACAGCGAGCTAGAGAGATGACAGATGATAGATAGATAGATAGATAGATAGATAGATAATAGATAGATAGATAGATAGATATAGAGAGCTAGAGAGATGACAGATGATAGATAGATAGATAGATATAGAGAGCTAGAGAGATGACAGATGATAGATAGATAGATAGATAGATAGATAGATAGATAGATAGATAGATATAGAGAGCTAGAGAGATGACAGATGATAGATAGATAGATAGATATAGAGAGCTAGAGAGATGACAGATGATAGATAGATAGATAGATAGATATAGAGAGCTAGAGAGATGACAGATGATAGATAGATAGATAGATAGATAGATAGATATAGAGAGCTAGAGAGATGACAGATGATAGATAGATAGATAGATAGATAGATAGATATAGAGAGCTAGAGAGATGACAGATGAGATAGATAGATAGATAGATAGATAGATAGATAGATAGATAGATAGATAGATATAGATAGAGGTAGAGAGATAGAGAGATGGATGGTAGATACATAGAGATGACAGATAATAGAGAGATAGATGATAGATATATAGATAGATACATAGAGATAGAGAGAGATAGAGATAACAGATAGTAGATAGATAGATGATATATGGATAGTTGATACATAAAGAAATAGATAGGTGATAGACACATATATATAGATGGATGCATATAGACACATGCATAGATAGATGGATGAAAGAGACATACTCTGAGCATACTCTACACAGATGGATGGATAGATTAGATAGATAGATGAGAGACAGAACTCGGCACTTCAAACAATTCCTGGCTTAAGCAAAGCTCGGTTGTCTTAAGTTAAAGCTCAGTTGTCACTGCAACCATGAAAAGAGGCCCTCTCTCTAATGCAACTGGATTACCACGCCCACTAAGCCGTCTTGTACTCACTACTCAAACTTGCTCTGAGTTCTAAATGGTAAGAGCTGATATCATGTTTTAAAGAGGCAAAGAAGTTTCTAGATTTTCTACAAAGACCCCATTTAAAAAGTCTGGCAAAATATCAACCCATTATTTTATTCTAATTGTATTCAACTTGAGTCATCAACGTATTTAATAAAATTCTTCAACATAGAATTACGTCTTTTTGTTTGTTTTTCTCTTTCCAGGATTTGTTTTTTTTTTTTTGTTTTTGTTTTTGTTTTGTTTAGTTTTTGTAGCATCAGATTTGGCCCTGAGCCCCCTGACTTCCTGCCTGCCTCCTCCTGGTAAATGCTGGGATTATAAAATTGGGTGGCCACACCCTACTTTCACGAATGGCTCCCAGTAAAGCAAACCTAAAGCAATTCTATGGTATCTTTTGTAAAAACTCTAAGGAGAGTAGCATATTGTGGAATCTGAAGCACAATGCGAGTTTCTAAAAGCAAAAGCCCTTTGCTACCTGAGCATGCTTTTAAATGAATCGTCATTCTGGACTCTAGAAACATTTGAACAAGTAAAACTAATGTCAGTGAGGTTGCTAAGCATTCTTGTAGCAAATACTGCATACAACCCTCTTTAAGAGACTGTTCAAGTCCTTTCTTCCTATAAGTGTCTGCATGTCTAGGTAGTAAGGATTTGTTTCCCTTCTGTTCTGTCAGTATTTGTGAAGAAAACAACCAATCTGCAGCTGGTGTGGTAGAAGGACTTGCCTCACTTTAGTCTAAAGTTCATGATGCGATTTTCCCTCAGAGAACAGTGTGCCTGTGTCTTTCAGGTCAACACATCTCCACTAAAAATCATTGTCATACATACTTTAAAGATCAAATAAGGTGAGACTAAAGAAAAACAGTCAGATTTTCACCATGATTTGTACCTTCAAACATGTAAGAATTTACTGGTATTTGCTGGACACTGACATTATATAATGCATCCTTCAAAAGTGAAATGCTGAAGTTGTTTTATGAAGGCAGTTAATACAGTTAGAGCATTTTCATGCTGTGTAGAAAAAAGAAGTGAATACTATGGGTTAGTCCTACACATTCTAAACATACTCATAAACAGATGTACTTTTGCATTTCAGATTTATGATTTCAGAAAGTGTCACCCTGAGATAAATTATCAAAGGCCTTGAATACTAATGGGAAGATGACACTTAATAAAAATTATGGCAGCAAATTTCCTCATCTAATTCTTAGTTCACTGAAAATTAAATAGAGTGGCATTGCGAATCTCTTGCTCTTGGGAGTAGATGAGATAATTTGCAAAGATTGATCATTGCTAAGGACTTCCGTGAGTGTTACCATCCTAGGAGAACAGAGCACAGGACAGGGAGGAAGGGTAAGCTGCTGGAGCCACAGGCCAGAAGCGTTTCTGTTTGGATGAGAACTCAGACCTAACCACTGCTCTTGCCTTTAGGGTCCCTGATTGGAGAACCTTCACAGACATTTTCTCTGATGAATGTACTGATGGAAAACAGTTTGTTCCTGGATACCTGGGGTGTAATCGTGAATAAAATCTATGCTCTGATGTTTCAACATTCAGAGCACTCTAGGAATTGCATCCTGCCACGCAGTTCGAATTACTGTTTCGTTTTGCTTCTTGTTCAGTATTCGGTGTGGAAATGTCACAGCCTCCATCTGCAACTTCAGGAGTATCATCAACATTCCCTTCTCAATTCTTGGCTCGGTCCCTAAAGATGGCTTTGCTGCCTGCAATATCTATACTGAATGATTCTGGAAGATGCCATTTTATCTCCAACTAGCCACTATGTAGGCAGTGTTGGGTATAGCTCTGTTTCTTTATTTTAGCTCTGTAGGAAAGAATGCAAATTGGTTTACAAGGAGAGTAAAATTAGGACACAGAGCACATGGTCTGTGTACTCGGTATCATGGTGTAAAATCATATACACAAATTCAAATATTCATAACGTAGAAAACTTACAAAATACAGGCCTCCCTCCCTACCACCCCCACATGTACTGCCTAACTGTACTCTAGATACTGAGGTCTGCAGTGGTTGTCATGGAAAAACACCAATGACAATTGCTACCCAGGCCATCCCTGCGCTGCATTTTGACAAATACTGATCTAGACTATACCAACAGGCTCTAGCAAATCACTAAACCCAGATGTAAGAAGGCTTCATGTGCTTCCATTCTGATGCCACAGGCCATAACAGGTTCAGATTCTTGAAGAGATCTCTCCATACCTCGTGGCCATGGCACACTTATGCCTTTGGAAACTCAGAAATGTTATGTAAGTATGTTCTTGTTTTCATCCAAGTGTGGGATTTTAGTCAGGCTATAGTTTGTCCACACCTGTTAATTGTCTCGTGTGGGGCGTAGCTTTTGGCCTTTCACATGCTGAGACATGGGGAGGGTCTCGTCTAGGACTCTGAGAGTATTAGTAGGAGAGCCAAGAAAGAAAGGTGGTGGCGTGTGGTGTTGGCATGGAGCAGTGTGGAGACTGTGTGGCTGTTTGTAGCAGACAGATGGAGAGACCCCTTTGGAGCACAGCGGCCTAGAGGAGACAGCTAGCTGCGTGTGCAGTTGGTGGAGATTGGTACAGAGCCCTGAATGACCCCCTTGACCTTAATCAGCCAGGAGAAGTAAAGGGACCCTCTCTCCCCACTAACCTTCTCTCTTTCTTACTTAGGGTCTGGAGATTGGAAAAGAGGCTGAGGCCTAAACACCCCAAATTAGGAAGAGTTTTAAAAATACTTAACTGGCCAGTTCCCTGGGAGTCTGTCAGGGAAAGGAGTCCTAGCCTTTCTCTCACAGTCACTGCGTTATAAGCTGGGACATGGCGGAGACTGCTGAGCTGCTGTGGAGAACAGACTGTGAGCCAAAGGAGGGACGAGACTGCGCTGTGCTGTCTGTGGGGGTCAGCTAAGGACAGCACAGAAGCCTCTCCCAAAGCTGCAGCGACTCTGGCTTATTTCAATAATTACGTCTCTCCATCCTAAAATTTGGTCCTAAAAGCACTTTCCCATTTGAGGATGTTTGCATGATCAAGGCAGAAACACACACGCTTAGGGGAGTTCTGTGTATCGTTTGTTGTCTGAGTTGTTTTATTCCTTTAAAAACAGTTCAGCTCGGAGCTGGGGCTGCGGCTCAGGGGTAAATTATCTGCCTGGTGTGCACAGAGCAATGTGCTAGATCCTCACCATGGGGGGGGGGGGAGAACAAAGTTTTCAGTTGTAATTATTTTTCAGTTGGGAATGTTCTTTTTGCTTCAGAAACATCCCTCGCTTTCTGGTAGCATAAAACATGAAGACATGTTTGCAATGCAATTCGCTCACAGTGCTCCGTAAGGAGTGAACAGAGGTGGGTGTATGACAAGCCAGGACATAAAATCTTGAACCTGACCCAGTCACTTGGCGAGGCTGGACCTCCAGAACCTGCTGCTGGACACTAGTGATGTGATTTTCACTATAGCTGGTTTTTCTTGTAAACCTAATTATGACTGCACTATTGCTTGACGAAGCAGAAGTATACCAGGATTATGTTTTCCAACATGTGTACATGTGTATGTTGCAGAAGCCACATTTTTTAAGCAATTGGAAGTTGACTTGCAGGACACCTCATCTGCAGAGGCTCTTTCGGAGGCAGTCTTAACTTCCCACTGCAGTAGTGTCTCTCTGGGTAAATGTCTCCTTCCCCCAGGTAGAGCGAGTGCTCTGGCTTTAGAAACAGGGGTCTGTCTTAGCTGAGTGTGATTACAGTTTGAAAGTGAAAAGAGAACCTAGACTTCCTGCTCAGATATAACCAATTGGCAGCTCAATCTCCATGTGGGTCCCTGAGTAAGGAGAGCAGGGGCTGCCTGTGTCATGAACTCAGTTGTCTGCTCTTTGATCACTTGCCCCTAGTGATGCTGTCTTGCCTGGACACAGAGGAAGAGGATCCAGGTAGTCCTGATGAGACCTGATAGGCTAGGGTAATATAGAAGGGGAGGAGAACCTCCCCTATCAAAGGACTAGGGGAAGGGGATAAGGGGGAAGGAGAATGCAACTGGGAGGAGATGAGGGAGGGGGCTACAATTGGGATATATAATGAATAAATTGTGGGAAAAAAGAAAGTGAAAAAGGGATTGACATGTGTCTTTTAGTGGCGAGAAGGCTCAACGTGACGGTGAGTAGTATCACTAAGGCTGGCTTTTTATAAGATGAGGGACAGGACACTGCGCTCCACCCTGGGTCGTATCTCTGGAAGGCCTCAGTGATTTCTTGATGTAAGTCTACATACACCGGGTTGTTAAGAGGGGACGATTAAATTTATAAGAAGTCAGGAGAACAGGGCTGGGGGAGGAGCTCCAGGGAGAATGCTTGCCTGGCAAGTACAGCCCTGGGTTCAATACCCAGCAACATATGAAGCAGGTGGTGTGGGTCATAGATGTGACCTGAGCCCTTGGTACATGGAAGCAGGAGGATCAGGTGTTTATTCCTTTGGGGTTTGGAATGCATAGTGAGTTCATGGCTAGCCTGGGCTACACGAAGTCCTTGCCAGGAGAAGCATTGGCAAAGTTTTTGATGTTTAAACTTAAGGGGAAAGCAATCCCTGACTTCCAGCCCCCACACCAATTGGTTATCAAATATCAAATGTTTAGCCCTAAAAACGTACATACAAGTAATATGATACAGACACCTGCAGGTTGCATGTATGTAGTTAGGTGTGTGTGTGTGTGTGTGTGTGTGTGTGTGTGTGTGTGTACAAAGGTCCATGAATTTGAACGAGAACAGAGAAGAGTATAAGGAAGAGTTTGAAGGGAGTAAAGGAAAAGGGAAAATGATGTAATTATATTATAATCTCAAAAATAAAACAATTAAAAATTATAAAGAAAAAAAACTTTGCTCTGACTTCCCTATAACTGGAGTTATAGACCGTTGTATGTGGGAACTGAACCGAGGTCCTCCAAGAGCAGTGCTCTTACCCTGGAGCCATCTGTCCAGCCTCTGAGTTTAAATTCTTATCAATCCTAAAACCACTAGGATGGACTTAGACTCACTTAACATATATGTTAAATAATATAGACTTTAAGAATCTACTCTTGGAAATTTTACAACTTTAGGAACTCTTTGGCTGCCTAATTCCTAAATTTCCCACTAAGAACAATATGTTGTATTTTTGTCATATAAAGAATATGAAAGTCTTATTACCATCCCATTTGCTATTTAATTATATGCAAATGATATGCACAGCTGTTATGTAAGGGCTCTCAGAAATCATTTATTTCGAGAATGCTTCTGAATAGATGTGTTTATTGACTTTTAAAGCAACGTGACTCTTTATAAGGCATTGAACGGGCTGTATTTTACAGATTCCGTGGTCTCCATTTGAAAGCTTCTCTTGACCTAATATATTTCAATGTAATTTTATGTCTTCAGACAAGTTACTTATGGTAAGAAATGCCTCTTTAACGTAGGCAGGGTGTCTCGCTCTGTGAGGGGTTAGCTCTATGATGGTCAGTGGTTATAGTCTGCAATTCGTAAAAAGACTGACCTGAAATGAACCAATGAGCTGGAAATCATTAATGACCCACATCAAATTGGTTTCTCAAGAAATTTACAAATTTGTCTCTGAGATACCCAGAAAAGAAAAGAAAACAAAACAAAACCCTCAGTATCAAAGCCTCACATAATTCTGCATGATGTGACCTGGTGACATTACAGCAGCCTTAAGAATTCTTCACGAGGGGTTTTTGACATTCAGGTTAAACAATGATGCCCAAGCAGCTTCTCCCAAGATACAATTTTAATAACGCTGAGCTGTGTTCAGAGCTCGGCTGGGGAGTCTTTCAGTGTGCCGTAACAGGCATTGGAAACAGTCTAATCTTCAGGTGGCAAACACTCATTTAATCCGAAGTAATTCAACTCTAATGAATTTCTGGAAGAGCAAAGAGCATACAGACTCATTTAAATTAACTCCCAAATGTTAAAAAAAGAAAAAGTAGTTGATTCAAGGGGAATGAAAGAAATCCTAGTTTTGGAGTTTTTGTTTTGTTTATGCTTTTGGGTTTGATTTTTTTTTTTTTTTTGAGAAATCCAAAGTTGCTTTGTTTGATCAAGCCCAACACATCTTCAAAACAGAATTAACATCAGCACTAATATGTAAATGTATAGATGCCGCTTAATAAAATGTGTAGGGACAAAATGACAATACAGACAGAAAGATTTTTAAAGTCAGTGTGTCATATTTCAAGACTAGAAAAAAACATTCTAGCAAAACTATAAGTCTACAGTTTAGGATTCTTATTCACTTGTGGGTTTTTTGTGTGCTGTGTCTGTAGTATAGGTGTGTGTGAGTGTGCTTAAGTGTGCACGCATGTGCGCTCCTGTGTGCACATTCGGGTAAGGACTGAAGGCGGGTGTTGGTATCTTTCCTTGATTGCTCTCTACCACTTACTTTGTGAACTCCTGAACTGTTCTTTTTAAACTTAAGGAAAATATGTATGCGTTTATAATGTTACACTGTACATGTGTCTATCTGCATATGAAATACACTGAGATATATGATGTTACCCACATCCGTATGAAGTATTACGGAGCTGGTCAGAGTAGTAGCAGGTGTTAAACATTTACAGCCAGTGGCTGATCACATGACATCAGTAATCACGCTTACCTAATTAGACACTCGCCCATAATTATAGAATCAGACTGCTCTTGAACTGTGGACGTCTCAGCTTTTCCCATCAGGATGATGGAGACAGCACATGGAAGGGAGCAAATGCAGCGGGTGCCTCGCTGGCTTCGGATGGGTTTCTAAATGCGGCAGCCATGTCCCCCTGGGACCTCTGGACTCCTGTTAATTAGCTGCAGCTTGAGAGAGGACTGCTTTTACTTCTCGGTGGTTTAAATGACTTCTCCAGATGTTCGTTTAATCACTGTTAACCAGTGAGGTTTTCAATATTACTTGTTAATGATGTGGAGGACATAAGAGCAGGTCTGGAGAAGTTGCTCTTCATATACATGAAGTGAGTAAGATAGGGTGTTTGAGGAGAGCTTGTAGGAGTGAAAATGGGGTGTGCAGGTGTGCTCTCTGGACCTGTGGTAGATGAAACAAGCCATGCCTGGGTGAGCTGTTTAAGGCTCTCCGTGCTAAATGAATATTTCTTATGGTATGAAAATATAAGGCTCCAGTGTGAACACGGCATGAGTCATTTCTTATCTGTCCACAAGTATGTCTTCGTTTTTTAAATCTCTACAGACAGAATGACAGGCCAGAGTCTCTGAGTGTGAAAGGACTGAAGTAAGGCAGAGCCTGCAACCCAAGCCTGACCTTTCATTTCTCTTATGTCCCATCCATGGAAGGTCTTGCTGGGAGACAAGGTCATTCTACCATGAAGCAAGCTTGCGAATGCTTGACATTTGATCTCATGGAAACTCTCTGCAGGCCATGAGTGGAGACCTGCAGCAGTCTTGCATTGGAAACAAAAGGCATAAACTGACAAGGACACAGAGCCCAGTGGCCACTGGGAAGGATACGATCAGTGCCAGGAAACAGCACCGCACCTTTTACCATTTCTCCCATGATGCACCCTACGGACCACATGTCAACTGGAAACAAAAATGAAATGAAGATGAACGAGAACACAGAAACAGATCAAGACATGAATAGAACTTCAAGGCCACCTGCACACTAGAGGCATCGTCTGAGCTTTCCTGGTTTAGGGAGAGGCCATTCCTTGACCAGGGGAGCTTTGAGGTGGGAACAGGGCACATTCAGACAGCCCAGCCCTTCCTGCCTCATAGCTGAACCGACAAAGCCACCAGAGCCTACAGATGTAGGACTAAATTACTTTGCAATAATAATTCAATGCTTTTTCTCACATCTGACTTAAAAGATCTAATTTGCATTCATCTTCTGGAATCTGAGTGATTTGTATTGAAAATTATCCTAGGCTGTGTTAATATGGGAGCCATGTAAATCAATTTCATTTTTATTCTTTTGTGTACCATATCTGAAAAAGGAAAGGAAGAAAAGCTAGCAGCTAGCACCCCAAAAGAAATTTTCTTTTACAAAAGACATTTCTGCTTGTTTATAAATATGAATATGTTTCCAGGAGCAGAAATGCCTGTTTGGGAATGCATGTTTTGGAATATGCAGCCTCCATCATTGAATCCCATCAAAGGAGCGCATTTCTGAACTGGAAGTCTTGTCCTCTTTTATAAATACTGGGCCCCTGTAAAACTAAAAGCGCTGGGTATTCAAACAGGACTGTTCAACACGAAATAAACAAGATTAAAGAGCAAACACTTCTGAGACTGAAAATCAAAGGGTACGTGGAATGTGGGGGTAAATTACAACGATTTCCTTGCTATTGCCAGTTATCATCCAGAATTAAAACCAGGAAGGCAGAGCTCGGGCACAGGAAGGGAAGGACAGGGAAGGGCCAGGCAAGAGAGGGACACACCCTCCCTTGCAGGGCTGCTCCTGCTGGGTCTCAGACAAAGTTGGAGACAGGCTGAGCAAACCCTGGAAGGATACAGGATGTCGGGGGAGTGGAGCAAACGGAAGGGTTGGGGGGAGAGCAGCGGGGCTGCGGGTTTGCTCCATGCTTCAAATTACACGTAGTAATTTGACAGCGCCCTGAAAGAGTTCCTCAGGAGGCTCTTTCCATTGTCGAAATCTGGCTGGGGTGAAACCCAAGGTGTCCACCGCTTAGCCCCTAAACCGTTAAAACCTGGATGGTGAGGCGTGCACCCAGGGAGGACATGTCTGTTTCCATCTCGGGAAAGCAAGGGCCATGCAAAAGTGTGAGGGAAAGACAGAGCAAGTGGGTGTGTGTCTGTCACATGTTTGCAGCATCCGCTAAGCGCTGCCGCAGAGAGGCTGCTCTGCTTAGAATCTCTGAGTAAAGGGAAAAGGGAGGCAGTTCCGAAAGGTGCTTTATTCGTAAATTGCGGGCATTCTTATCATCCTGTCCAAAGTGACCGGCCTGTGTGCGGTGTGCGCATGTGTAATGAGTTGTGTACGTGCCTGTGTGTGTGTGTGGATCTGTGTGTGTGTGTGTGTGTGTGTGGATCCTGTCTGCGTGTAGTGTGTGGACACTGTGTGTGCTGTGGGGAGAGGTCACTGCATGTCTCTGTGCACTGTGTCGTAGTGTGTTTGCATGTTTGTATTGTGCAAGTGTGTGCGTACTCTGTGTGTGTTTGCAGGTACTGTGTGTGGAGTGTGTGTGGACCGTAGGCACCGATCTGAATATATACGATGTGAGTGTCTGTGTAACGTGTTTGCTTGTAGTACATGTCAGTGTATGTGCAGTGTCTGCGTAGTGTGCGTGTGTGTGTGTGTAGGTGTGTGAGTGGGTGTGTGCTACAGGAGGGTTAAAGAAAGGCGGGTAATTGGAGCACAAGCCGTGAGTTTTCTCCTTGTGTGTAAATGTTTGGAAAAGGCTTTATGCCAAGGAGCTATCCGGAACACTGATGTGTGTTTCTCTTCCCTTGTGGTGGCCTCCATCATACCTCTGGCTGAGACCCTCCTTGCTGCTTCAGGACTAACTCCATCCTTTGCTGTTCTGTGGCCTCAACCATCTTCATCTCTAAACGTTATTGTCATCCTCCAAAATGTCAGTTCTAAACAGCTTTACTGTGGAGTATTTTAAAGATCTCAATACTGTATTTCTGACAAAGTTCTTTCCACATTGCCTGGTGATAGTTACGTTTTCAATAAACTAGTTTATGTCATCGTGTAACAGAGACATACATTGTATTATACAGAGAAACTGAGTATATGCATAAAAAGTTCAGTTTCTCCTTATATAATTTATATTCAGATACATATTGAGTGTACACTTTTGCAGGCCTTCTGTTTGTCTTTTAAAATGAGCGAACCCACCCGCCCACTAGGCAGCGCATTCGCTGCGGAAGCCTCCTAGAGAGGCTTCCTCCACATCACATCCCCAGTGGCTCCGTGGAACGTCTCCTGGTCTCTAAGGTCTGACTGCCTCTGCATTCAAACGGGAAAGCTGGAAATACGTGAGCGCAATGTCATGGTGAGATCCCTCTCTCCTAAAATTGACCAGTTTTCTCTTGTAGAATAAAATCTATGTTTTTTTAAAAATGGTTCCTCACAGATATCATCAGAGTGGGAGCCATGTCCCTATGGTGCTTTTCTTTCTGCAGGCGCTAGAAGTTGTTGGTCTAATGACTAATATTACCAACTGGTGTGAATACTCTCTCTCTCTCTCTCTCTCTCTCTCTCTCTCTCTTCCTTTCTCTCTCTCTCTCTCTCTCTCTCTGTGTGTGTGTATATAAAATTTTGCAAGATATCCACCTTCCAAAGTAAAAGATGAAAATTTTTCTACATCTATCTTCCTGGTCAGAACTCAAATTAGTCTTAAAAGTTCATAAAACTATTGTATAAAATCTAAAAGACAGAAACGTGTATACCAGGTTTGAGCTCTAAGGTCCGTTCGGCCACTGGTGCACCTGTCTGAGTGAGTTTAGCTGAAGCTTTTCAATTCTGGTTTTTCAGTTCTAGTTACATTACTACACTTTTCCTTCATCACCAGCATCCCTGCAGGCTCTGAGCCAATGTAGTTACAATTATAATACTCAGATACTATGTCACGTTGTTTAAAATAAAAATTTTACTGTTGTTGTTATTATTGTTATTATTATTTATACACTATTCTGCCTGCACTCCAAAAGAAGGCACCAGCGCTCATTATAGACAGTTATGAGCCTCCATGTGGTTGCTGGGAATTGAACTGAAGACTTGGAGAAGCAGCCAGCAGAAGCACTCTTAACTGAGCCATCTCTCCAGTCCCCTTTGAAAGAAATTTTAAGCAAATTCAGATGCTGCTAAAATACGGACATCAAGCTGATCCTAAATTATCTCTTCTTTTTAAGCTTTATCCTCAGTCTAGATCTGTGAGGACTCCCTAATCACTACTTCCGCACTCTCCCCAAGAGCGTGGGTCATAATCCATGATTAACAAGCTCTGGGGCCCTGTGAGTGCTACACTTTGGATCTTCTAGGTCACCTCAAATGCAAGGTGCCAAAGACTCAGGACCAGCCATGATGCTGATGGGAGTGTTGGTACCATGCAAAAGAGCTTGCTGGGAGAAAATGCACTCACTGAAGGCAAATCCTTAAATGTATAGAGATACATTGTCTCTTGTCTGTCTCTTCTCTCCTCCCTCCTTCAGCGCTGGTGGACTGAAACATTAGAAACTGCGTTCCCCCCGTATTCCCTTCCTCCTTGTGAGCTAAGGCCTCATGTGTCCTGCCACCACACTAAGGAAGCAACTGGCACAGCGCCCACCTAGAAAGCCGAACACGTCGACTGGAGAATTTGAAACTGTCACGCCACAAGTTCTGAAAACGCACTGCTTTATCCTGTGGCACGCTGAGCTGAGCTGTCACTTAATTTAGAATTCAGACAACGTTCTTCGTAAAGTTTCTTCAGTGAGAACCACCAAGGATGACAGAAAGAGCTAATATCTTAAAATCACATTTCTCTGGAAATCTTACATTTTTTAAAAGCGGATCATGAAACTAATTCTTTAAAAAGCACAAAAAAACTGAAACTATAAAAAATTACTAATGTCTTCCAATAAACTTCCAAGAACGTGTGTTTTTCCTACTAAGACCCACATACAGCAGTCCCTAAGACACACTGTCAAACAATGTGTGAGACTCAGAAACTTTATCCTGGGTCCATCTGTCTAACTCCTTCCATTCATACCCCAGAATCTCCAGTTCTGTAATGAATCCTGTTGTTCCCCTCCCTCCCTCTCTCCCCTTCCTTGTTCTCTCTTTCTCTTTCCCTCCCTCTCTCTTCTCCCTATCTCCTTTCTCCTCTCTCTCTCTATCTCTCTCTCTTTTTCTCTCCCCTTTCCTTTCTCTCTCTCACAAGGAATATAAAAGAATAGCAAGAAAACTAGTGGTGAAAATAAATCTTATTAAACAGTTTCAAATGAAGAATTTAATTTCATTCTTAAAATATGTTCACCATTACTATTTCATCACCATTTCATATTTACAGATATGAAAGAATAACTAGAAATGTATACTCGAACTGTATCTAAAGCCAATAGTTCACACTGTTGGAGATAAGTATGTGTTATCTTAAGGACAATGATGGAAGAGTGTGGTAGCTGGATCATATAACAGTATGTAAATTATAACCTTACGGGGGGAAATAAGCCTTGTTCTTTCAAAGAGTCAAGGAGTGTGACTATCTGTGGAGGACACAGATACAAAAGTCATGACCTCCAGTCACTACTCATTTTACTTTGACTGTTCCAGGCCTCATGTGCAAACTTTAAATGATGCGTTCTGCTAATATGAGGACGTTTTCTTTGCTTTTCTCACCGTGTGGGAAGTCATCATTTCTCTGCTCCTTAATGCCAACCCTCCCTAGCTCGGCCATGACCCAGCTATGTTTCCATGGACTAACCACCTACTAACCATGCAGTAGGGTTCAGCAGAAGCCTAGTCTAGGAAACTCTGGTCAAGAACTACAGAAAAAGGACAGCTGTGGGTCTTTGTTTAAAGAAGATCCTTCCGTTTGAAAAAGAAAAGAAAAAATAAAGTAGGAAAAATGTATCTATAAGAAGTAGGGTCACACCAGGACTGACAAGTATGAACTCACAGAGACTAGAGCAGCATGCATAGGGCCTGCACAGGTCCAAGACAGTGCTGAGAGCAGAAGTGGACATGGGCTCCCATCCTTAACCCAAAAGCCATCTCCAACTGATAACCACTCACAAAGGAAAATTTCATTTTTTCCAGCAGAATCTCACTGGGCATCCAAAGCACACTTAAGGGCAGGCCTGTGTGCAGCAGGAGACGCCAACACAAAATGATCTTGGTGGTATTTCTGGAGATTTTTGTCTCATGTCACTTTGTTTTGGCACTTTTTATCTTATTGGCCTTTTTCTAGTGTATTGTGGTTTTTGACTTTGTATTTTTTATGAGTTGTGTGTGTGTGTCTGTCTGTCTGTCCGTCTATGTGTATGTGTTTTCTATGCTTTTTTTTTCCTTTTTTAAAATTTTCATCTCGTTGTTTTGGCTTTGTTGTTGTGTTTTGGTTTTCGTTTGCTTGCTTACTTGCCTTTTGGGGTGTTTTCCCTGTTTGTCTTTTAAAGACAGAGAGAAAGAAGGCATAGGAAGGAGTTGGGTGGGTGGGGAGGCAGGAAGGATCTGGGAGGGGATGAGAGAGAGGAAACTGTGATCAGAATATATGCTATAAAAAATCTTTTCAATTAAACAAAAGAAGAAGAAAAGGCTTACAGAAGGCCTGGCGCTGTGCATGTCCCTGGTAATCAAGAGGACAGTGCTGCCTTGTTGGCTTTGGTATGAGTAGGAGGAGGGAGGGAGGGAAAGCACAGGTTTTGGGAAAACTTCTAAGAGACTTGAATCTGCTCCACTATTGCAGGAAAAAACAAAATCCAGAGGGAAGACCAAGGGCCCTATTTGCTATACTCTGTAATCAACGTGTATATGATGGAATTTGTTTTCATCAAACAACTATCGTGAAAATATGTGAGTTGATGAACACTGTAGATGAATGAGTTTGAGTGTTAAAATAATTGACAACTTAATGGATGAGAAACAACTATGTCCATTTATGTACACATTCTGTGAGCGTGTTCATGAGTGCACGGGTGAGCAGGTACGCATGCCTGTGTATGAGCGTGTGTGTGGACCAAAGAGCAACCTCAGATGCCATTGCTCAGGCTACACCTATATGCTCTCTTTTGAGACAGGGTCTCTCACTAGCCTGGAGTCTGCTAACTAAGCTATGCTGAATGGTCAGTGAAGCTAGGAATCCGCCTGAATCTACCTCCCCAGTCCTGACAGTCCAGGAAGGTACTGCAATGTCTGGACTTGTTAGGTGTGTTCTCAGAACAAACTTACACGTCTGTGCTTGCAAGGCAAATGCTTTCCCAAGGGAGCCATCTCCCTGGCATTGTATGTCTTTTTGTTTAAAATTATTTTAACTTCGCTAACATTATAATTCAGTAAACTACCCTGTGATGCCATTGGGATAATATCAAACACCCAGAAAAGTCCACAGTGTTTCTCAAAGTGTAAAGACGGATTTAAGAGAACATTTTAGTCATTGGTGAAAATTCCACACGATTGTTCAAATTTGCAAAGGAGTTTCAATGTTTTTGCTTTACACCCAGAACTGAAAGTTCTCTGAAGTGAGGGATCATGTTGAATATAGACCATGACGTCATTTTTCCAGTCAGATCTTGGACTAGTCAGGGTCTTAGTTAACGTACACAATACTTTGATATTGCTTCCAGCAAATCCTAGAATTATTTCACTTACACTGACATATTGCCATGATTCTGCCCTAGGGAAGCCATCATGGCCTTGTGCCTGCTCTTTGTGGTTTAATGACTCACTTCCCTGCTTGATCTTTCTCTAACAACTCTAGGAAGCCCTAGTCACAGAGTGGCAATAGTTTATTTAGAGATAACTGAAACAGCTACATAGAAAATCCACAGAGTATATTAATCCTTTGCTTATGCGGGATGGTTGATTTTCTATGTCACCCCAGCTTGGAAGTCATTATAATATTAATTATAGGTAAAATTAACTAGGAACTGGAATCCAAAAGGAAACATTTTCAGATAGTATTTGTTTCTAACCCATTTCATTTTACATTATTTACCAAGAAAATATGTAGCATTCCCTGTTACTGTAGGCTTGTGTCACAAAAGGCAGTCAACTTGGCCATTAAAGACCTGTGTTCTGTATAATGACCACTCTTGATAAAGGCATGCAACATACAAACTTCCTTACAATGTGCACTCTCTGCATTGGAAATTAAACTCGACGATCATCTGTATCAAAGATACAGATTGTATATATTGAGTTTCATACAATTTCATTTCAGGTCCAAACATTTCTCTAAAACAAATAAATATAAATGGAAGCTCCCTCCAAAAAAAAAATAATTTTTGGAAAAACAGAATATCATCAATGATGTGATTATCTCTGATTTGCTGAAGGGTCCATTTAGATTTTAAAAGTTTATTCTAATGTTGTTGGCTGTTGAGTCTCAACTGTCAAAACAGAAGAGCAACTCTGAGAAGGAAGTGGCGAGCTCAATTCCAGCTCATAGGACAGCCTGGCTCTGTGGAACCAAGTGACCTGTGACAGCCACGCCCCACACTGATGAGGAGCCCTGGCCTTTTGTCTCCACAAGCACTCGAGCTGCCGTAGGCAGATGGCAGCTCTGCTCTGACCAATGATAATGTGCCTCCCTCCCTGTTTTTAATGTATTTTACCCCAACGGCCAAAGCACAAAGAAGAATTCCTGTGTATAAGATCAGTGCTGACGTGGGAACACTGCTCACAGCCATACTGTAATCCCCAACCTACAAGCAGCTGTGACTTGATGTCAAGCAACATTCTCCCGCAGTCACACCTGAGGTGTGCCTGTGGACAAAGGCATGGGAGGCAGAGGATTGTGCAGAATGGACGGAAGGGCGACAGGGTTGCCTCGGCCTCCAGACCAGCACTGGTCAGCAAAAAACAAGAACCTCCCCTCATCAGACTGTGCATGTGGCTTAAAATGTGCTGACATCAACAGTTAGGGAGGGACAAGATCAACTTTAGCAATGTGTTTTACCTCAGTACAGTCAAAATGTTGTCTCTTAACTCATAACCAATATGTGCTCATTACTGGCTCATTTTATATGCTTTGCTTATCTTTAGACAGGGTGACGAGTTACATTCATTCAGCACTTGTAATTCAATTTATGATTTCAAGTGCTGAGAAGCAACATATGGCTCAAGGGTCTTTATTATTAAGGGCCAGAAGAGAAGAGCTCTTCATGCTGACGCTGGGGCTCAGCAAATACTACACTAATGGACAGCGGAATGTGTCAATGCCTATATGCCATTAACTTCTCATTGAGTCGTGCTAAAACAAAACTTACAATCTTCCTTACATAATAAAAAAATTACTGAGTAGAACTTTTTCAAATAAAATGATTAACAGAGTCATTTGCCACATTTCTTGTGGACAAAAATCCCAAAACTGATATGTAATAATTATTCTGCACTGCCACTGAGGTTCTCAATTGGCGTTGACCATCGTTTCCCCTAGCATTCATGAGTAAGACATTCTACACTTGTCAAACTATATTCTCCTGTGACTGTGTGTTTATTCTCTACATATCATAAACACAAATGTGTGCTTTTACTAGAGCGTGAACCCCTGGCCACTGAAGAAATTAATCTGCTTTAGTACGTGTGTGTGATCAAGTGTGTGGGTACAGGAGGATGTCAGAGGTCATTGCCAGGTGTCCCCTCAAACATGCTCCAACTTGGGTTTTGAGTCACTAAGCCTGCAGGCCCCTGATTGGCTAGACTGGCTGAGTAAGTTCTTCCCACCCTGGAGGAGCAGGTGTGAGCTTCCGCACTTGGCTTTTATGTGGGTGCTGGGGGCTTGAACTCAGGTCCTCCTTCTTCTCCGAGCACTTTACATACGCCCGAAGCCATTTCCCTGGCTCCACAATTATCTATTTATATACCATATCTCACCAGCTCAAACTCAAGTAAATAAAGTCCTCTTAAGCTCACCTGCCCTCTGTTAATTCGAACAATAATCCTGGTTTCTAAGGGTGGAAGTTCACTCTTTACTAAGGCTGGGCTACAGTGCCCTATCTAATCCTGCCTCCCTATGGATCCGTAGACTGAAGCTTAGACAGGGAGAGCAAAGGGGGATGATTGAATGTTGTGGTTCATAAAGAGCTTCTGAAACAAAACTGGAAATTATTTACACACTGTGACTTCTTTTGATAATTATGTTCTTGTTGTTTCTTTATTATTATTTTTTTTTATTTAGAATCTAGTGGTTTCCATTAGAGACCACTAGAAAGCTGCCATTCCTATTTTGGCTCATAGGGAAAAATTATTTAAGAAGAAAAGGTCTATTGGGTAATTAGTTATAAGTCATCATGGTAGGCTGTCTGCAGGGCTGGCATAGAAATCTTCACTTGGTTGAGACAAGCACTCCACTTACCCAACTGTCTGCTTCTGTCTTTACTCTGCTGGTGAAATCATTAGAGGGCTTAAGGGGAGAGGAAACAAAACGGGCAGAGCCCCAGCCAAAGGTACAAGGATACAGTCCCTTCCGGGAAAGAGGATTTTGTGGCGGACCATCTCTCCCATGATGCATCCCACAGACCATATATCCACTAGAACAGGAGAGAGGGAGTGAAGACAGAGGAGGAAAGCAAGGTTAACTAAGGCAACCTGCTGTGACAGCTGGAAAACATCGTTCATGTCCCTCCTACAGCGGCGAATGGGAGTTAAGATCCGCACTGCACTACCCAAGGTTTCTAAGGAGAGAGCCAAGTCATGTGTACGTGAGTGGTCGGGGTCAGGGACAGGAGAACCAACAGTATGAACCAACATTATGTCCAGGCAGGTGCCAGCTAAAGGCTGCGGAGTTTTGATAGCATGTGCTGGACTGTGTTCACTTCCCGTTTTATTCCACTATGTGGAGCGGGGCCACAGGAGAATACCTGTTTGTCCCAAATAAGCATTCGTTCAACCAAATACAAGAGACTGGGAAATGGTTGGTGAGCTTTGCAAGTGAGAAATATTAATTCCTGTGTTAGACGGTTGATTTTTTTTTTTCACTCAGAAATTATCCTTTAAGATAAACATCAGCTTTAATTTCTATCTGGAATATTTTGAGAAAGTGATAATTTAGAATGCACACAAAGGAGCCATTTAGAAGTGAAACTGCATGAAAGGTGTTAAAATTTAAGTACATGCGCTTTTTTCCCAATTGTCTGTTTGTTAACCCAACACATCTCTGCCCAACCTTAACTTTCTGGGTTTCACGTTGATTAGTGAGGAGGGGATTTTGAAACAAAAACATCCAGCGGAGTTGCTCAGAGGGGGGAGGGCAGGGGGAGGTACACAGGAGGGGCATGCCTGAGGCGAAGTCAAGCTGGGTTTGTTTGTTTGTTGTTTGTTTCTGCATGATAACCACCCTCTGCTGAGAGGGAAGACAGCACGAGGGTACTAACGCATTTCCGTTAACGGAGAGAGGCTAAGAATGAGGACTTTCTTGTCACTTTTCGTACCCCGTTCAAATAAGGAAAGGGTCTGTGTGATAAAGACCTAAAATCCCAGACCAGGAAGACCAGGGTTGCCAGGTTCTATACATCCTCAACTCTCTTACCTTTTGTGACAGAGAAATCATAGGAAGGAGATCTGCTAAATGCAATCAGGTAATTAGAAAATCCCAAACCTCAAGCATTTATCACTTCATTGGGCGGGATAGCTTCCCCTTGAAATAGACAATAAATCACTGTTAACTACTGTCCTCAATTCCCCGACTTTTCTTGAACTGATCATCCTTGGCTTTTACCTGGGAGGAGGACTCCCATGACATCCAAGTGAGCCTGGCTTTAAAGGGGCTGATTTTCCCCTTGATACACACAAAGACATCAATAATTCTGTTCTTCTCTAGACTGGAAGTACACAAATAACTGCTTTTAACTTCGGTGGCCAGAGAATTTTTATAAATGCACTCCGCAGTAACTATATTCAACAACACAATAGTAGCTGTCTTCATAAAATGTATGGAAATAGATTGCTAGGAATCTAATATATAAAATTAAAAAATCGGGAGTTCAGGGTACATATACAAATCTAACTTAAAGAGAATATAAATTCTAAGTATATTAAATACGGTTTTCAACATGGCTCTCTATAATAAGTATTCCAGGAAAAAAAATGATAGATTGTTAGGCGTTCTAAGAAGCACTTTATAAACCCCCTATTTTAATTGATCAAAAGTCAATTTGAATTTCAAATATTTTTCTATATCTTTCTTTCACACGTTCTTGTACATTAGATTTTCTTGTAAAAAAAATGTATAATTCAATGTTGTGGTTTTTTTTTTTTTCGTTCTGTGGCCTCTAGAATTTGTTAAGATTTACTAGATAGTTGCCGCACTAAATATTACTTACAGAGCGTTTGATATACAGACAAGAAGCTTATACTGTGGATAGTTAGAATAGCGCTAACTCTGCTGTTCATTTGGTGTGTGAAGAATGTTGTCCCAAGATTCTATAATCCCTTCGTCAGTCTTTCCTGAGGGCCACAGGCATCAACCTGAGATGTGACAGAGAAGCCCAGGGAACTAAAGCATCTCTCTCACAGGTTGCACACGTGTCGGGACTATACCCCGATTCAGTTAGCAGCGGTTCTTGTCCCTGCTGAGGCCCGTGTGCCATGAGCTGCCGCACGCCTGAAGACTCACTCTATCTGCAGCTGTTTCCACCTATCACACGTTAGAGTTCCTGTAGCCCGGCCTGCCTCTCAGAAACACCCTTCACACTCCTCGCACAGGCTCGCTCTGAGCGCTATTTAAGAACGCTGGCAGCTGTTTTTTTCGGAAGAATTGGCCTATAACAAAACGAGCATAACTCCCAGTTATCTAGAGCTCGGACCCGCTCCTTCACCGTTCCGGAACGGCCCCTACCGTTCTCCTTGTAGCCCATTCCCAGGATGACCTCGGGGGCTCTGTAATATCGCGTCACCACATACGGGGTCATCATGAAGCTTGTGCCCGCTGTCCTGGCCAGTCCGAAGTCGAGGATTTTCAGCGTGCAATCAGACTTGACTACAATGTTGCTGGGCTTTAAATCCTGGCAATAGGAACGAAGGTGGTGGGTGGTGAAAGTGAGTATCTACAGGAACCGCAATTTCTTTCTAATACTACATAATGGCTTGCTGCAGGGCCCTGAAGTGTTATTGTGTCGAGTTTACAATTAGTTTTAGATTTCTAAAATGCCCTTATAAGGGTTTTTGGGATGTTTTGTTTGTTTCCTTCCTTCCTTCCTTCCTTCCTTCCTTCCTTCCTTCTTTCTTTCTTTCTTTCTTTCTTTCTTTCTTTCTGGTTTTTCAAGGGTTTCTCTGGCTGTCCTCCAACACGAAGTTCTGCCTGCCTTTGCCTCCCAAGTGCTGGGATTAAAGGCATGTGCCACCACCATCCACCCTTATAAAACATTTTAAGTTCAGAAGAGAACTGTGTAGTTATTTTTACAATTTAGGCTCCTATTGGGAAGAAGCCTTGGGGGAAATGACGTCATTTGTTGTCATCTCTTGGATTTCCCTCTAGGACAGCATAAACCTTTTAGGGTACATATCATTTCTAGGCCTGACAGGGTTGCAAATCAGTGGAGTCACATTTAGGTCGCCGGAAAGGAAGTATGGAAATAAGCTGTCTTATTTCCGCTACTCATCCGACTTCCCACCGTCAAAGGGCTAGGAAACTCGAGGAATTTCAGAAGTTGATGCTCAGTAAGCCAATACTCAAACTCAAATTCTACCAGGGCACAGGCTGAAGTCCCCTTCACACATGGCTTAATCCAGTGCCAACGCTGCCCGCTACGAAATTACCAAGTCCTTGCTGTGCAAGCATCCCTGCCTGAGAAAACAATCCAACGCTGGTTCCTCTGTCCATACTGTCCCCCACCCCCACCCCCGGCAGTCAGCACCCTGCAATGCTAAAGTGAGAGCTCTCACCCTGTGGATAATCCCGGCAGAATGGAGATGCTTGATGCCACACAGCATCTGGTACAGCAGGTAGGACATCCGCTCGTGGTCCAGCTCCATCTGAATCACCTGACACAAGTTGGCGTCCATCAGCTCCATCACTAAGTAACTGGAAGGTAAATCCACTACATTAGTTGTAGCACCTCCGTCCTCAACCCGTGCGTCACCGACAACCCTTCTTCAGGGGTCGCCTAAGGCCACCAAAACACACAGATATTTATCTTCCGATTTATAACAGTAGCAAAATTACAGTTATGAAGTAGCAACAAAAATCATTTTGTGTGGAGGGGATTTGCCACAGCATGAGGAACTGTAATTCAAGGGTCACAGCCTTAGGGAGGTTTAGGACCACTGATCTAGAACGACCTTCAGTCACCCTTGGAACCCTGCACTTAGTCAGAGTTTGTTAACTCCCCAACGCTGTAATTGCTTGAGCCGAGACTGTGGAAAACTTCCCTGACTATCATGAGTGACAGCTGCAGTTGCTCTACAGAGGGAAGACAGCATTCCTTAGCCCGGGGTTTAGGTCCATCGGTTTCCTAGCCTCTACTGATCTACTTCTCCCTGTATTTCCTTAACTGTATCCCAAGCATTATGATGACAACTGAGGGAAGACTGAGGACAGCCACGCTTGAAAGGGTGCCTCAGCTATGGGAAGAAGAAACTGTGCTCTACAAATACTGCCTCTCTGTCTATGTTTGCCGCTGCCTTCCTAGACAGATAATTTCGCACAAAATTTAAGGTTTCGAAAAGACAGGTAAAAATATTTTACAAATAAGTTTACCCATCCTAGAAGTCTCACAGAATTGATGAGCAATAAGTCTTTTTTGCTTCCCTGGTCTACCAAGAGGGTGGAAGAACAAAGCGCATGGGCTAGAAAGAGGCAGGTGTGTCCCTCGGGAGGACACAGCACAGCATGGAAGAACTTTCACCATATACTGCTCTGGGTTCTGTCCCTTAGGTCCCTTTGATCTTTGCAAAGAATTTCATCCCTTTTGTTCTTGTTCCTATTTCTTGTTTTTGTCATTTCTCCTGGAGTTCTCTGACTGAGCGCTGGGCTCAACCTTCCTTCATTACTTTTGTTGTTTTGTTACTTACACATCTTGGAACTCCTCCAGTGTTTTCTGGGGTGTGAAAACATTTAATAAGCTAATAATCTGGAAGAGAGAGCATGAAAGAGACAAACAAAGAAAAGAAAGAAAACAGAAAGTTAATTACTTTTAAAGTATGAACGAATTTATTCACTTAGTAAATCCATGATGGAAACAGAAAAGATTGGAAATTTTTCTGGGCTGTCTCATAGTGTGGCTTTCTCAAGTGTGGTCAGAAGCACATAAAACCTGTCTGAGGGTTAGTGATGAAATCATATTGTCAGTTCTGGGGCAGAAAAAAGCAAGAAAAGACCCATGAATTGCACTGCTTCTTGGGAGTCCGGATTGCACACAAGCTGCAAGGTGGTTGCTCCACAGGAGGTAAAGTCACTGAAAGACAATGAAATCCTCACCAAACCTGCCCAAGGTATCATCACTTCTCCAGATGCAAAAGTCAAGCTGTGAGTCATGGTTCTGGCGCTGAAACTTTCACTTACTTCTGTATGCTAATCAAATACTGCTTCAAGCAGTGTCCCAGCACTAGGGGCAGGAGGAGTGTACTGCGACGATAATGATGATGAATTTAGCAGAAAGCAGGTTGAGAAGTTAGCTAAACTCAGCTCTAACAATTTAGCTTCTTACTTGAGTGACTGTGTGAATTAGGCAATAAGGTTTGCCTTCTAAAGCAAGTAAACCTAGAAAACCACATTCGTCACAATCTCGTGTAACCTATATGTGTCAATAATCCCATAAATCTGCCCATTTAAATATCATACATTAATGTGTCAGTGGGAAATGAAAATATAAACAAACGGGGAATAGTCTACTTAACATGTAGATGTTCATAGAAAACCACTTGACAAAAAAGCTTAGTTTGAGATATAAGCAACTTCAGATCACAAACGAATTTGATGGCTTATCATAAAGTTCATAAGTAGCACTTGAACATAAAAACGGTTAAAACAATACAATTCTAAACAACTGGAAATGCATCATTTCAGAAAATTTTTCCTTGTTGTTGTTTGTATAAAGTATTAAGAAAAAAGCCACAAAGTGTCCAGTGTTTGTGGTAAAGTTTTGAAGTGCCTATTGTCCCGTGGACTCAGGATCAGCTCAGGTGGAGCAATGTCTGTGTCATTTAAACATCATTTGTTTCCCTCACATCATCCAAACCTCACAAAGTAACCTTTCACTGCAGAGCGATTTTTTAGGAAAGTTGGACTGTGCACAGGGAACACAATCACACACTCGCACATTTGCACGTGGGCGAGCACACACACACACACACACACACACACACACACCACTTAAGGATTGAATAATGTCACTCCCATCACCTGCTGGCATTTAAATTAATCTGCAAAGCAACTTTACAGGTTGCTTTCAAAGCCAGTCTCTCCTGGTCCATTCCTTTTTCTGTGTGCTTACTTCCTGTTTTCCCACTCGTTCATTTTCTAACCTCCCCGGTTCACTCCTTTGTATTTCACTTTAGTTTTTATCTCATAAATTTCAATTCTTCCTAAGAACCCATTTAAATATTTATTTATTTTATTTTCCGTGTGTTTTGCTTGAGTGTGTATCGCTGTGCACTGGGGGAGGGAGGGTGGAAATCTGATGCCCTCAACAGCCTCAGATTCCCTGCAACTAGAGTTCAGATGGTCGTGAGAGGCCAAGTGGGTGCTGGGAATTGAACTCAGCTCCTTTGGAAGCTTTCCATGTTCTTAACCATGGAGACATCTCTCCAGCCCTGCCCTAAAGTCCTGGCTAAAAGCCCATTTGTTGTGTTGCAGTGCTGAAGCCACTAGGCAAGAGCCTGACAGCTCAGTTTCAGAATGAGGTCAACGCTTCCACTTCCCCTTCCGTGCAGCATTTCCCGGCAGGAATCTGATTCAGTTGTTTTATTCCAGAGTCGTGGGGGACACAGACATGAGTCAGCATTTGTCATAACCGGGCAGTTGAAATAATCGTCACTTCCTGGAATTGAGTTTTCATCTTCCAAATGGATTTTCCTGTTCTTAAAAACTTACTGGGTTTACTTCACTGCTTTTCTTTGCTTTTCCGAGGACTGACAGCAAACCCTATTTAAACAGCCTTTCCCTTTATTTTGAGTAGAATTGAAGAGTTACAGATGGTTGTAGGTGAGCTTTCCCTTTGTTAAAAACATTGTTTCTATACGCTTACCTGACTATATGCACACACACACACACACACACACACACACACACACATAAAAAGAGGCTAGCAGAATTGGTGTTGTCTGTAAATGGCCATAGCAAACTGGAACACTGTTTCTCTTCTGTCAAAATGAGGGCAAGTGCTCAGCTGCTTTCTGCTGCTCTGAGAATATGCTGAAGGCAGAGGAACACCATGGCAAGGTTTACTCCCTGCAGTGGGGGTTACAGGGTGTCCTGCCAGCATCAGCTTGGCTTTGGAGACAGCTTGGGAGGGAAAGATCACATCTCAGAGCAGGAAGCTGGACCAGAGGCCAGGCTCACTGTCACAAATTGTTTTCATGAAACCCCGGAGGTCAAATGAGAGCTACATTAATCCCTTCTAAAGGCCTGTCTCCCGATATCCTAAGCAACTCCTCTTATGTCCCATTTCTGATAGGACTGGTCACCTCTCACATCACAGCACTGGAGACCAACCTTCCAACCTATCTTGGGAAAACGCAGTTGGATTGTGTCCAGGGAGTTTCTCTCAAGTTGGCCAAGCAATGGGGAAATCTCTCTACCGGGTCTGGAAAGAGGATTATGTAGAAAGAAATTCACATATGGAGAACTTTCCTCCCAGGTGTTTCACTAGCTGAATCCATCCCTTTTTCTCTGAGAGGGGTTTGTTTCATCATCTTTGCTAACATATGAATCCCCAAGCCTGGTCTTATGGCCAATGTGTCACGCAGCGAGAGACCACACTGCTTTTGCACGGTGACTTTCTTAATCATTTTCCCCATCACCTCTAGACTCCTATCTAGAAGGCTCGTTGGAGTAGAGCAACGGAGCAAAAGACACATTGCCACTTCATCACAAATACCTTTCAGGCAAACATATTTGCTACATACTGCTCTGGTGGATGGTTTGCCATATGACAAGATCTCACTTACAAAATATAGTGATAATTTCATATATTCTATGTGTGTTTATACTTTAGGACTTAAGTGGGAGATAAGATACTTAGTAATTTTAGCTTCGTTTATGAAAATGTGTAATTTTATTACATATTTGTGTGTAGAAAGATGTTCCTGAGTATAATTGTTATGAATCCTCATCATACAGTTAAAGAAATTTCTTTTGTTCCTCCTTACCAAGAAGAGTCAGGGCTCACAGACCGAGGTCCTTGCCTTAGATGAATGAAGCAATGGTCAGCTCCATCCATTTGCACTGAGCAAAGGCTCCAGGTGGTCCTGTTTGACATACTTTCCCTGTGTGTGCACCTGCCCATCATTCCAAAGCAAGATGCTCTCACAGCAGGGACCCTAAACAGCTGGAGCTTTGCCCTGACTCTAACACACACAGGAGACAGTGTGGCGACCACAAATCTTCCTGTGTTTATTATGAACTTAAAGTATAAGGAAATGTTTTGCCTGTAAGATTTCTCTGGGTGCTCTGTTTGTTTGCCGGCTTCAGTTTGATTGAAAAGCATGAGGCTCCTGGGTTAATTTTGAACATCAAACCAAATAAGGTTAATTTCATAACAGGGACATATCAGTCACACTCATCTCCTCGATGCCATATGGCTTTTGGATAATTGTTAAGCAGGAAGCTACCATGAGGACAATGAAACCTAATGCAGCTTATGGGCAAAATCAACAACCTTAAGAGACAGAAACAGCAAAGAGAGCCTTCCTCCTGCCACAGCACGTGCTTCCTTCCTCTTGCCTCACATCCTCCCCCTGCCAGGGGTTTAAGAATAACATGGAAACTCACGTTTTTATGGTTCACACACTTCATGAGGACCAGCTCCCGGTAAGCCCTCTTGGCATGAGTTTGGTTCTGGAAGGGTCTGCTGAGCTTCTTAATGGCCACATTTCTGTCGAGGACCGCATCGTACGCAGCACTGTCAAGATTCGAAAGCAGTCTGGACGTTAGAATGCAGCACGGACAAGGAAGACAGCACTCGGCAGTCCTATCCAGACGCTTAGGTTACACATCAATAAAGTCATGAGGAAAAGTATGAGTGACTGGAAGAAGACAGAGAGGGGAGGAAGGGAAGGCAGCAGGACGGGGAAGAGGAAGGAGAAAATAGGACATTACCAGAATGCAGCTTCAAACTACATAAGTTGGAAAATTGGGAGATGAAAGACAAGTGCTCAGATTTTCCATAGTGCTCATGACGATGGTAAATTATTCCATCTACCTGAGCTTGAATTTCTCACCTGTCAATATACTATTTTAGGTGGTCTCTATCTGTGATGGACAGTAGGTTCTTTGATTATTTGAGATGTACTTTCTGCTCTTTCCCCAGTGACAAGATCCAGTTCTTACAGTCTGATGGTAAATGCCATGAAAGCGTAGGTTGATCAACCATCAGAGTGCATTCATGAACTACAACGGGGCTCACAAGAAGATACGTCACCAGAAGGTACTCCTGTACCATGCTAACCACTCAGTACCAAGAGAGAAGTAAATGCTACCAGCACATGAAGCCTTCAAGCCAGTTAACAATAAACTATCATGCTTTCAAAGAGCAATCTAACATCATGGGACTGTTCCTCACACAACCACAGGAGAACGTGAGAGGGGCCTCCTTGCTCCGTCATCTCATGAAAGATACCCGTAAGATGCTTTTATTGCATACAAGAAACTTTGGGGGTTCCTGAGTTGAGGCTGTTTTCAGGATAAATAAGCAAACCAGGATCCCTAAAACTGATCACTTAAATTTACAGTGCTGTTGGCCATTTAGGGTTCAAGCTATTGAATCAAGACAAGGAAGAGTGGGACCTACTATAGTGATGTGAGGCCGAATGAAAGGTAATGAGAGACTCACAGGGTGACTTGGATGAAGTAACCTGGATGAAGCTTTGTCTGTTCGCCTAGCGCACCCCTCCATTTGATCTTTGCTTTCTCTACAGAATCTCTTTCAAAAGCTTGTCTTTTCTCTGCCTATGTTCCTTCAATGTCAGAGCTCACCAGGCACAGACCAGCTTGTTCTGTTGGTGGGCAGCTCTGAGAGTAGACGTGCCATGATTCTAACAAAGATAGTCATCCCTCTGTGGTCACCAATCACTCCTGTTCGTCCTGGGCTCATATGAAGTCTTCACTTTGTTATGACTGACCACTGAGTCCAAAATCCTTCAAAGGGCCAAGCAGATCCTCAGAAACTCAGCTTTTGCTCCTCACCCCAAAGCCCGTTCTTTCTTCATCTGAATATCACCAGTGTCCTCACACCACTCGCCAGTACGTAGTTTCTAGTCCCACCTCCATCTGGCTTGTTTCCTCTGAATATACTTCAGTCTCTCAGTATTCTCAGAGCATGTGGTCCTGAACTAAATAAAGCAACGCTGTTCTGGAGTGCCAGTGAAATCCAGGGTAGAGCTATCCAGTCTTTCATACATTCACGCGCTCACTCAGGAATCCTATCCCACAGGAAATAAGGCTGTCTGTCCTCGTCTCTTCGATGATCTTATCTATGGACCCACTTTTTACCTACGTTGTGTTAAAAGAGAAAAAAAGCACTCATGGGTTGTTGAGATGGCTCCGCAGGGAAACTGAATCGCTGCAAAGCCTGGTGACTCCAGTTTCAATCCCGGGGCCCACATGGTGGAAAGAGAAAACTAACTCTAGCAAGTTGTCCTCTGACTTCTACATGATTGCTCCTACCACATGCAAAGTTAATAAATGTAATAATTTTAACTGTGCTTTTAAAACCATTATGTTACACATTTTATTATTTGTACTCTACTGCTAGTATGTTACTTGTATCCCACCAATGAGAGTAGAGGCAGAGGAAGGCGTATCATGTCCTGGCAACTTACAAGCAGTGCAAGCAAAATGGTGGGCTTATAAATACAGATTTCAATTTAAAACTGAAGATAATGGCAGCAATAGGAACGGATCGCTCACTTCACTGAGTCTGAAAATCTTAAGTCAAGTGTAAGTCAGTTAATACTTTCAAATCTCCAAAATAAATAGACAGAAAAGAAATATGATATCTTGGAGTCAGAGTAACAAATGCGGGGACTTCCGGTGAAGTCAGGGGGCCTCTGAGGTCAGTCTAGAGATGCAGTCACCGAGGAAGGCACATCGTGATGGCGACAGTCGGGTCCCCTGACCAGCTCTCACTCCGGTCATTCTCCTTAGCTGACCCCGTCCTCTGTAGTCAACGCTGCACTTGAGGAGGCTCGCCTTTTGATGTTGCCTGAGAATATACTGCCCACATTTAGCCAGCTTGGCTGTTAATTCTCTCACTCTTCAACAAATCTGTATCTGTTTTTACAGAGGGTCTCCTCCTGCCCTGGAGCCGCTTTCCAGCAGCCCACAAAGTCAGGAGGGGCAGGGGACAAGAAGTGTGCCTGGACTGGAATCCCACACCCCAGGAACAGCTTAAGGCTAGTTCAACTTTAATTCCAGGGAACAAAGGCTGTACACCCCCTCGGGGGGGGAGGGGGAGCTCCAAGGGTAGGTGTACATGATTGGTTGGAACCAGGCACTTCAAGGATGCTTGATTTGCATTACACAGCATGCTCCAAGAGTAGAATGTCAGTGCTTGATTAACATATAGGCACAGGCGGGGGCAGGGGAGGGCTAGCGGGAGCTGTGTCAGAGGCTGTAGTTCAAGTGTGGTTAGGGGAGTCTGCATCTAGAGACACTTCCTAGATGAAGTCAGGCAGAGAGCACAGGACCTTGCAAGGGGGAGGAAGTTCTGCCTTTAGCGCTGAGCTCATAATGGCTATCCGGTAGGTCCAGGCAAGAACTGCAACCTCATCCAGCAGGGTACCTCCAACCTAGGAGAAAGTAGTTAGGCTTGCCTACGGGAGATTAAGTACTAACCTGATTCTGCAGACAGCGGGCCATTCCCCAGGGTCCAGGGAAAATAACTGAAGAAACACCAACCCCTGGGTTCCTGGACAGGCGACTGGCTGGCTAGTTTCTCCCAGCACCGTAGTGTGCTCTCCCTTCCTCTGGTAGCTCTCCCTTGATGCAACTCCTGCTTAGAATGTCAGCCCTGCTGCTCACTAGTGCTCTCACAAGAGAGCAGTGCACACTCTCTAGGTCGGTTTCTGCACACTCACCTCAGAAGCAGCACCATCCTGACAAGCTTGCTCTAAGAGCGAAGGGATGGAGCTGTAGTGCTCTGGAGAGTGTGTGCACCCAGGAAATGTCACCTAGTGCTGGTCTTAAATCAAGCGTCCTTGTTGGGATTATTGTGCAACACAGTCAGGATAAACTATGAATTTTTATATCATATGTAACAATTAACCACCAGCATACTAGTTAGCACCTTCTAGCCTTCCCGTTAATTATGAATTAAATTAACCACCAGGCCAGCTTGGCCTTGTTTCTGAAGTTGGCCTCATAGCCTAAAAGAGTAGGGAGAAGTCTTGTCAAAATCTCCATACACTGTAGCCATAAAGATCTCCGACTTTCAACGTCATTAGCTTGTTTGAGTTTTTAATGAAACAACGTTCACTTCATGTTTTCTTAAAGGCTCACAGTGTTTTCCTTTTAATCAATGTCAAGTTCAGTTGGTGCCTCTTACAACCTCTTTTCTCCAAGGGATTAACAGTCTTGTCTGTCTCTACTTGTGTGGAACACTGTGGGTTGCCTCATTGGATATTGTTTGACCCTTTTGTATAACTTTCTTGTGTGAAAGAGACTTCAAAGTTAAATATCCAATTGGGATTCATTTGTAGCTAGCACACTGGATTCCAAAGGGTCCTTTAGAGGCCCAGGAAAACCTTGTCAGGCAGAGCTAGGGTAGTAGCCATCTTCTGCCATTGTTTGGTTGGCAAGCTGGGTTGGCAGAGAAGATGTGTGGGTTTTCTCTGAGGCAGTGATTGGTGTCATCCTCCACATTCCAGGTTGTCAGGAGGCAACAGAGGCCTCCAGGGTTCAGCCCCTCATCTCTGATATGGTGGAGAAGTAGTAGCAGCCCCCCAAGTCCCTGCTTCCAGCTCAAGGTGCACCAGCTTCAGAGATGAGTATGTGTTCTGGCAACATGGTGGTTTGGGGGGCCTTCCAGAGTTGGGAGCTCTCTGGAGATTCAGCTCTCCGGTTCCCAGGAAGACTTCCTAGAGGCCCAGACAGAAGCCCACTTCTCTGGGTGTCCAGTGATTGAGCGAGCACATGTGTTAAACCTCCATCTGCAGAAAAAAAATTTTTTCTCCTTTCTTGTACCCTGGAAAACCCCCATTATTTGCACTGTCGCCATCATTACTGGCCGCGGTCTAACAAATACCCCTGCAGACCGGTACTGTTGATGCTGCACAGTCAAACCGGCGTCTGAAGGTTTTCCTTTCCTGTGAAGTCATTTTTAATTCATGGCATGCGATCTTGCCCCCCCCCTTCTCTATGTAGATAAAAACGGAAGCACATCTCTCTGGAGATATCCCAGCTACTTCCTAGAAAGTTTGCTAAAGAACCGTAAACACCACGGTGGCACAGGCTGCTGACCCCTCTCTGCTATTACCAGGTCAGTTCACCAGAGGATACACAAACATCTGTTGCTGGGTCCCTGCCACTTAATCCAGCCACATGAAGCTATAAGGCTGTGCAAATTAATGTAAACACGTGTGTGTGTGTGTGTGTGTGTGTGTGTGTGTGTGTTTGTGCACATACCTGCTGACAAGTTCTAGTCTCAACATTTTCAGTTGTATCTTTTTAGAACAATCTCATGTACCTGCTGCACTGATCTTTCTCCCCAGGGAGAATTGTTTATTTGAATATTTTTTCTTGTCCCCTTCCCTCCAATATTTAAAATGTTCTTAATCATATGAGGTGGCTAGGGTGAATCCTCGTGTGCTGCCTCTCAAACAGTAACAAAAAAGCACCATTGGTTCATCGTAAAGCTCCTGCTACATCACCTGACCAAATCAAAGTCTACGCTAAAGGTTGGGGTTTAGTTTTTAAAAAAATGAACAAACAAACAAATAAACAAAAAACCTTTCTGTCTATTCTGTGTCTTCAAATACCTGAATTTCATGACCCAGGAGGACACTGTCCCACTTTCACCAGTATGAACCCTGTTATTGAATCTGCCAAACTCAGTTCTATGTTTGGAACTCACTCATGAGCTCAGAACCACAGGGCAAAGGAAAATGAAGAGACCTACTTCAAGCTACCAACAACAATATTTCTGGAAGTCAGGATGATGATATTGGAGAAAAAGATATGAGACCCCTCTCAGGAGAAAAGAGACCACATCATGGAGGGATGACAGGCCTTTGTCCACTGGACAGTGAGGGAGATACTTTTTGCTGCCAATATGAGCACATCTGGAATCAACTTGAAGAAGAAGAAGAAGAAGAAGAAGAAGAAGAAGAAGAAGAAGAAGAAGAAGAAGAAGAAGAAGAAGAACCCAAGCAGCTGGGTGTCCCTATGAGAGATTTCCTTGATTGGATCACATGAGGTTGGCCAACCCACCCTAATTCGGGGCCACACTGTCTGGTGGCAGCCAACTCAAAAGGCCGTGGATGGAGGAAGCATTTGCTGTTTGCCTGCTGGCCCTCACTCTTACTGGCAAGTTCATCTATCCTATTCCTGAGGCATTCCTTCGCTGATACCAGAACCTAATTCTTCAGGGTTCCAACACAGACTGAATACCAGCAGTTCTCTGCAAACTTGCTGGGACTCCAGCACTCCACTGAGACCCCTGAGACCTTCAGTCTCCTGAGCGGAACTCTACAGGATTCTTGGAATATCTTTTTGGAGATTGACACTGTTGCCTCAGCCTGTAAGCCACTCTAATATAACGCCATGTAATATACGCATATTCATCCTATCAGTTACACCCTTTCTGAGCACGCTGACAACACAGACACTGTCACTCATGAATACAAGAACTCCACTCAGCATCCTGGATGCTGGGAAGGCCGAGGAAGCAGCAGGCTGGGGCCTTTTCCTCACAGTGGCACCTGTTGCTCTGACCTCACCTGGTAGAAAGACCTGGCGAGGCTCTGGGCTTTTCATGAAGCTGCTGACTTCGTCTGTAAAGGCAGAGCCTCAGGCCCTATCACCTCCTGGAGCTCCAATGTTTGATCCTGCCCTATGGATTTCAAGAAGGGATGGAGGTGCACAGGCTTTCCAACGACAGCTCAGCATGAGTGCATTTACAGTGTCCTCTCGATCAGAACCTTTACCTAGATGAAATGACGAGTCTTCCAAATTAGGAAGCTTATTTTAACTCTTTCAGGACACGAGCGCGCGCGTGCACACACACACACACACACACACACACACACAGAGACATGCTCATGCACGCTCTCATGGATGTACACCCATGTTACATGTGGTGTGCGCACGTAAGCATCTCTGTTACTGTGCTGCCTCTACTCTGAGAAAAGAAGTTGTAGCCATTTAGATCACACCTGCCATGCACCGGTCTCTCAGTGCTTCAAATAGTATGCTACTATATTTCCCAACTAGTTTTTAAAATGAACTCAGTAAGAGACTATGCGAATTCACTCAGTCTGGGCTTGTGAGGTGGATTACCAGGTAGAGGCTCTCTGCTGCCAGCCTGATGACGTGAGCCGGATCTCCACGACTGACTCAACCGGCTCACCAAGGTGTCAGGTGACCTCCACATGTGCGTCATGGGGCACGGTCTCCCCCAAATAAGCCAACGAAGGTAACACGAATTTAGAAAGAAAATTCATTCTATTGATAGTGAAATTTTGATAATAGTGTAAGGATATAATATTCGGAATATTAAATCATTTTCAATATCTAACTTGGGCCCACCATTCAAAAGGCCATAATATGATACAATTTGTTTGATGAGTTCTGGCTCATAAAATTAAAAATATTTTTGAATGAAGAAAAAATTTCAGCATTTCCTTAAAAAACAAAAAAAAGTAAGAGAACTTAAACCCAAAAACTTTTATAGTGTTCAAGGCCATAAGTTTGTTCCCCATATCAAGGGAGGAAGAAAGAAAGAAAGGAGGGGAGGAAGGAAAGAAGAGAAGGAGGGAGGAAAGGGGAATGAAGGAGAAGGGAGAGAAGAGGGATTGGGGAGAGGAGAGGAGGAAAAAAGGAAAGGAGATTTTAATTGTCACAATATAAAAATATTAATTAAAGTTGAGTATATTCTCAACTTAGCAGAATCTTTTTCTTAGCCCCTTAAGTATTTTTTAATTGAAATGTTATCACCTGTATTGAATGTTTCAATATTTTAATTTCATATTATTTTGAAAACCCAGAATTTCATGAAAAAAAAGAAAAAAAATCTTATCAGAAAAATACTAGTAAAATAAAATAATATTGCAAGCAGAGAGATCACTAAATTTGCTGGTTAAAACTCATCAAGATATATGAACAATAATTATGTTTGGGTTATCTTTTAAATAGCTAAATTATCAATATAAGTAAGTAAAAAATTGTACTCATGCTTATACGTTTTAAGAATAAATTTATTTAAAATTAATTTCAGCAGCAAGTCTTCCTCTGCTTACACATCAGTGAACACTTTAGCAAAATTCTCCAAATGTACAGAGAATGACATCACTCTCCATTCATGGCCACTGTGCTCTGGTTGGAGCTTTTGTGCCTTATCCACAGATGGAAGGGCAGAACCACACCACACCTGCTCTCAAGCCTGGGGCTCATCTGGCCATTTCTTGGCAGTGGAATTCGAAGGGTGATTACACCTACGCGCTTTATTCTAGTTCTCACAGCAATTGGGATGCACATTAGCTCCTAAAAGCTGTCAGAACCCACTAAGGAGAGTGAGCTGAAGGTGCCATCTTTCTCCTTGTGCAAGTGGTTCAATGGGGAGACGGTGACTCTCAAAACAAGCTTGCAGTGAAATTACGCTGTGTCTAAAATAAGCCGAAGCCAGGAAGGTGCTCTTGCGGTTCACCAGTTGCTACTATTTCTTGATATCTGTAAAATTGATGGGACGCATTAATCAGGCCACAGGAGCTGCAGATGGTTTCTGCACACAGGATGTGGAACCATGAAGAGAATCAGCCACAGGCACACCCAAGGACCAGCTCCCTTTTCCGGAAGCACACCTGTGCACAGCCCGGCTGGCTCCGTGAATTCACTCCATAGCGGCACCATAACTATAAAAGGCTTCCACACTCCAGACTCCCCAGAACAGCTACTAGATATTGCTTATGTCCTAGATGTGACTCAGTTGTTACGTTCATCTTTGAGGCTGATATTTATAGAGTTGGCATTGTTTGTACCATGATGGTGAGATGCTCTTCATCCTTTGCCCTCTAGTGTGGCTTCCTTGCCTCCAAGCTGTGCTCATCCAAGTGTCCTGGTGCCCTGAATGATTGATCACGGCATGCCCTGCATGGTTACTGCGTGGAACTGTGTTCACCACTACTAGATGCTTATCATGAAAGGGTTAAGTATGTAGGAAAGGGCACCGAGTGGCTTAAAGAGCAAAACTGGTATGTAATCTACGCAGCCTGTATCAGTGCTGTTCCTGGACACACTAAATGTTCCACCTCTAGCAAAGCTCTCTTTCTCAAAAGTCCTAACTCGTGTGTGGAGCTGGATCTAATCTCTCGCTGGATGTCTTAGAACCATCACAAAATTAACAGGCTCCAAACCTTAAAAAACTCTAACCTTAAATTCTTCTCTTGCGGTCTTGACCTTAAATGATGCTTTTTCCAGTGTGGGTGTCATATTGATTTTTCTCCCATTGCCTCTTGGCCATATCCACTCCAGACTGAAGCCTGTTTCTCTTTCAAATGTGTTTCTTTTTTAAATATATCTTGTTAACTCTTTGAGACTGTCATACTTTGGAGATACACTGTTTTTCCTCTCCATTTTTCCCCCTAACTTCTACCAGAACCATCTCCCCACACTCTTCCCGATTTCCTGTCCTCTTTTTAATTATTAATTTTTTAATGACGCATCAAGTCCAATTTCTGCTGCCCATATACTCATGGGCTTGGAGCCAGCAACTGGAGCATAATTGACCTAGCAAGGGCCACACACCTAAAACTGGCTCCTCCGATGGGGGGAGGGGCGTCGAGATCGTTTGTCCAATCCATGTTGGAATACTAACTAGGTTAATCTTGTGCAGATGTTATGCAGGCAAACATGGCCACTGAGGATTCATGAGTATGACAGTCCTGGTCCTGCCCTGTCCAGAAGACACTCTTTCAGCCTGAAGCTTCTGAATCTCTGGCTCTTACATTCTTCCACAATCATCCCCTGAGCCTTGTGGGGAGGCAGTGTGGAATGGATGTCTCATCCTCAGGTGAGCATTGTACAAACACTTGGTCTTCCTCAATCTAAGGTAGACTATGCCTGTCCAGTTACTTTTTGTCTGAAAACACAAGTATTCTATTCATGGCACGTGTGAGGAAAATGTCTTGAGTAACACAACACAAACAAGTAACAAAATGGACTCCATGATGTTGTGGGAAGAATACAACTAGCTTCCAAGTACAAATTCATTGCTTTATTATTGCATCCTCTGAAGTCAACAGCTGTGTCCTTTTTGCTCTATTCTACATTAAAGCTGTAAGATAATGTCTCGGATATAGTTGGCACTAAAAACAAACGTTAAGTGAATAGACTCATGGTTGAAAATATTTCTGGTAAGTAAAGGAGAGTCCATTTCTAGTTCTCAGGATTCTATGAATATGCCTTGTCTTAGTCACTGTGTCAAGGGGAGCCATTCTTTTCCAAACTGCCACATTCCACTCTCTGGCCCCCATAGGGTTGCAGCCATATTGGAGCATAAAAATGCATTCAGTGCAACCTCAAAAGTCCCCATAGTCTATCATAGTCTCAATACTGTTTAAAAGCCCAAAGTTCAAAGTCTCTTCTGAGATTCATGGGACTCTTTAGCCCTAATCCCCTCTAAAGTCAAAATCAAGAAGCAGATCACATGCTTCCAACACACAGTGGCATAGAACATACATTCCTGTTCCAAAACAGCAGAAAGGGAGTAGAGGGAGGAAATGCTAGACCAAAGCAAAACCAAAAACCCATTGGAAAAACTCCAGACCCTGTATCTTCATGTCTGATGTCAAAGCGCTCTTCAGCCCTCCAACTCCTTTCAGCGTGGTTGCAGCACTCCTCTCTCTTGGGCTGGTTCCACATCTGGCTGAGCTTCCTTGGCAGCCATCCCACGACCCTGGCATCTCCAACATCTTTGGGTGCTAGGAATGTGAAAGGACCGGAGATCTGGAGCCGGGGCAGAAGTGCCCTGTCTGGTTGGTGCTGTGATATGACTGATTCTGAGCTCTCTCCAGCCCTCTTCAGCTATCCTGGTGGATTTATTATTCATGGAGTTTTGTTTGCCCAGGCTGTCTCCAGCTTGTGACCTCCTGCTTGGCCTGGGACCCTGGTGTGTGCCATTGTACCTCATTTGAGGAACTGGTTTAACCAGCATCTGAGTTTCACTGGCAAGAGTAATGGAAAGACAGTGGAAGCCTATATATGGCAAAATGACAATGTGGTTTTCAGGGAGAGAAATGAAATTATGGAGGATTGTGAATTGTAGGTCCTTGAGAAGTCACAGGACTGGTGAAAATAATTTATCACCTTCTACAGAATGCATTACTCTTAGAAACAAAAAGTAAATAAATTTAAAATGAAAATTTAACTTGGATAAATTAGCTTCATTTAAATAAAGAACATCTATACACAGGACCTTATGGATAATTTTGCTTGCTTTTGTTTTTATTAGTCCAACTAAGAGGCATACAGAAAGACTCAAGGAGAAGGGTAGACAGCAGATGTGAAATACCACTGCAAACTGTAAGATTATATCTGAGGATTTAACAGAGCCTGAACTGCCCTGCAAAACCAACCTATTCGTTCTGAAAAGCACACTTAGGTAAGGCCTACTTAGCAGGAGCTTATCTCAGCAGCCGGACTAACTGCTGTATTTTCCAAACAAGAACTATAACTCTCCCCCAGTTTCTACCACAAAATACAGTTTTACTGAAGTTGCAAGCTAGGAGAAAAAAAGCCCCATGAGTTTATGATCTAATTACTGGCAGCCTGTGGTGCCAGAAATGCAATTAGTCAACAATTCCTACATAGAGCTTGTTTATAGGTCAGTAAGCGACGTGAGATGTTAAAGTAAGAGAGTGCTCTATTTGACAGTAAATATTTTGAAGCCATGCGATTTACGAGGCAAGGCAAAGGTCTTTTACATGAATGCTGACATGCACTATCCAAATGCCACATTTAAACTATGAAGTCAGCCTTCAAAATACCGACTTGGGAGACGAAGACAATCCTGGCCCAATGCACTGCATCCATAAGTGTTAGATCAGGAACCACCAATGTGCTCAAAAGAACGTTAACCTTGAGTTTAATCCCAAGTTTGTCTGATTCCTACTTGGCCTGTACTCAGAAGGTGAACACATACAGTGGCGCTGTCTGAGTTAGACCAACCAACCAGTGGGATGTCTGAGATCAGAATGGGGTCACCAAATAGACACAAGCCAATATCATCCTGAAATCTAAGCCTATTGTCTCTTAAAAGGCTTTCTTGAACTGTATATAATACATGTATATACATAACTGCAGTAGTGAAAGCTGTTTTCTAATGTAAATAACAAAAACTTTGACCAACCACAATAAAAAAAATCATATTCTAAATTTTGTTTTTCTAAATTTTTCTATAAAAAGGAGCCTCCAAAACTTTATAAACTTAAGAATCAATTAAAATATGAAATTTACTATCCAAATAAACATAAAATCGCCCATCCGTGACGTGATTTTTACATTCTCATAACTAAAACCGTTTGCACTATACAGCTTATAGCTAGAAAAATGTGATCCGACTATTTACAAAGAAGCGTGTCTGCGGTTCGATGCACACAGGAGAGTCTGGGCTGTAGGGTAGGTATTCCGTGTGTGAGTCCAGCACACCCCACTGGGCTGCGGCTGTCAGACATTGGGATCCTGATGCCTTGCCCAGGCTCACCCAGTCCCCCCTCACAGTGCGGCCCTAGGATTGAGTGACATGCCATCCCACACCCAAACACAACACTCCTTTACACACCCTCCAGCAGCCCCGCTAGATTCTAGACAATGATTCCGGGCTAACGAAAATCCACACAATCAAAGAATCATAAGAAAATCTGAAAATTTAAGAAACTACCAAATGAAGACATTCCACACCCCATGCCCCCCCCCCCACACACACACAAAGTTCACCCAGGGAGCTTTGACTGCCATGCAGAAGGCAGCCACGGATGCAAATTTAATTGACAAGTTCCTCCTCCCTCAAATTTCCTTCAGAATCAGGAAGCAGCTGCTGTTGACCCTGTCTCTATTCTGCGCAGCCTGAGTTTGCTCATCTATTGACACTTGTGACTTCAAATATTTGAAGGGGCCTCCCGTCTCCCTGATGAGCCAGGCTCTCTCTAAACTGTCTCTGGGTCTTTTCCCAGCAACATCCCCTCTTTGGCACGCTTTCTAGAGATGAGAACACAATCTTCCAGCTAGACGTTGGTGGTTGACACGGCTAACTAGTCACAAGCATGTGTCAAGCCACAGGAGGCAGAGCTGCGGTAGCAGATGCAGCCTGAATTTTATGTGTCAAATTTTCTAATTCGAACCACAGTTAATATTAAGTAACCATCAAACCTTGCATAACCGCTCTAAGCTCCCCATGCTCCCCTCCGCCACTCTGCAAACATCATCCCACCATGAACAAAGCAAATTTCTCATTGGGTCTCAAGCTGCTAAGAAAGTTTAAGTGTTTCAGGCTTTCCACAGAAACAAAAGTCAGGAAACAGAAAAGTATTGCCTTTTGGTGGCAACAATTCTATATTCTCCTCATGATTCAAACTAAAGAAAATTGTTCTGCACATTCTGATTCACATGGTTGCACTTTGCACAGACATACATGTACAATAAATTAAAAAAAGCACAAGCACTTATCTGCAAGTGCAGGAACACACACACACACACACACACACTACTGGCTACTGGAATCTTGGTAATTACTTTCAGAGCTCTAAGATCCGCTCCCTGCCAGCTGCGTTCTACACTCTGCAAAGTGCTGTGAGCACTGTGTCATCAGCAATTTTCAAAAAGGAAGAAAAGGCAGGCTGCACGTCTCTGTAAATAGACAAGTGTCTGAATATCAAGACTAAGCTTTTGCCTGGAAAGACCTCTGATCATCCATCCTGTGGAAACTGAGGTCAAAGGAAATCAACTGGTCTAAAATCATCCAGCTTCTCTGTGTCAGGTCCAGGCTGTGTCCCGTCCCGAACATAGCTAATCACTAAGATTGTTTGCATCGTGAAATCATCACGAAAGGATGTCATTTCCCGAAAGATGGTCCTGGTATCTGACAAGTATGAGATGATAATATCATGGTGAGTCTAAGATGCCTGACCACCAAGCAGGGTTCTAAGAAGACAGTAACACCTCAGTTAGTTGTAAACTGAGGAAAGCACACCGCTGCCCAGAGGAGGCAGATTCTGTCCACTGTGTCAGCATCTTTCATAGCTGCTCTGTATTATCAAAAGAAGCTTAAGGAGCTGGAAAGGTAATTACCGTTAAAAGTGCAGAATGCAGGCAAATGGTGGGAACTAGAAAAGATCATCCTGAGTGAGGTGTCCCAGAAGCAGAAAGAAACACATGGTGTGTACTCACTTATAAGTGGATATTAGACATATAATATAGGATAATAATACTAAAATCTGTACACCTAAAGAAGCCAAGCAAGAAGGAGGACCCTGAGTAAGATCCTCATTCAGAAAGGCAAAGAGGATGGACATCAGAAGAGGGAGAAAACAGGGAACAGGACAGGAACCTACTACAGAGAGCCTCTGAAAGATTCTACCCAGCAGGGTATCAAATCAGATGCTGACACTCCTAGCCAAACTTTGGGCAGAGTGCAGGGAATCTTATGAAAGAAGGGGGAGATAGAAAGATCTGGAGGGGACTGGAGCTCTACAAGGAGAGCAACAGAACCAAGAAATCTGGGCCCAGGGGTCTTTTCTGAGACTGATACTCCAACCAAGGACCATTCATGGAGATAACCTAGAACCCCTGCTCAGATATAACCCATGGCAGCTCAGTGTCCAAGCAGGTTCCCTAGTAATGGGAACAGGGACTGTCTCTGACATGAACTCAATGGCTTGCTCTTTGATCACCTCCCCTATGAGAGGGGGCAGCCTTAACCAGGCCACAGAGGAAGACAATGCAGCCACTCCTGATGAGAACTAATAGACTAGGATCAGATGTAAGGGGAGGAGGGCCTCCCTTAGTAGTGGACTGGGGGAGGGGCATGGGTGGAGAAGAGGGAGGGAAGGTGGGATTGAGAGGAGAGGAGGGAGGAGGCTACAGCTGGGATACAAAGTGAGTAAACTGTAATAAAACAATAAATAAAAAATTTTAAATAGCTCAGAATGCCCTTGGCAAAAGACTGGAGTTTGGTTCCTAACAGTATAGATCAGGTGGCTTCCAACCATCTATAACACTGGCTCCAGGGAATCCCCTCCCTCTTCTGATCTCTGAGGATAACTGCAATCACATGTGTACACACACACACACACACACACACACACACACACACACACACTTCAAACTAACAATAAATCTTTTAAAGAAAAAGAGTTTAAAATGCCATTTTCTCTTGTTACAGCAAAGAATACTAACCATAATGTGCTTTGAGCTAACATCTCACAATCAGGAAAAGAAGCCATTCCTGGATGGCCAGGAATAGACCCAAATAGTTCATGCAATTTGTAAGAGCAAACTAAGCTGGGCAGAACTTAATGAGAGAGACCACATTTTTTAAAATGCATGTTAAACAGCCCTTTGATCTAAAAGATGGATGATACTATGTTATAAAATTGATGTAATGAAAAATGAATGAATGAACTATTCATATTTAGAAAGATAAAAGAAATGTCATGATTAGATCAGAGTAAAACCTGTCTAAATCAGACAGTACTAGTCCCTTATTGTCTCCGTGTGCACGCACGTGTGTATGTGTGTGTGTGTCTGCCTGCCTGCCTGTCTGTGTGTGCCATGGCTTGAAAAACAGAGAGAGTTAGTGTTGTTCTCTGTTCGTCAGATGCCTGGATTTCAGTGGTGGCCTGGAACTTGGCTTCTGGACTGAGAATAGGCATTTCTTTCTTTCAGGAGGGCCTGTACTGTTTTAAGGCCGAGGCTCATCTGCCAGGCTGGGGTATGGAAAAGGTTTCCCACAGAGTGTTACTATTTATCTCTTTTAGCATGAGATTGCCAGTGGCAGTGGGAGCTTGGGTGTTCCAAAGCCTATGGCAATATCAAAATGTTACAGCTCTTCATTGACTCTGCCAGGCTAAGCCTCGGGGGTTTTGCACTTGCTGCTGAGACTCAGGCCTGGCGAGATCGAGGCTCAGTGGGCCAGAGGCTGGTCCAGTGAGACGAAAGCTCAATGGGAAGCAGGTTAACGGCTGCTAGGCAGTTCTGCATGCAGGTGAAGAGCTCACTGTGGCCTGCCAAACCCCAGTTGGTCCAGAATCTCCAGGTGGTCAGACAGTGAATCCCCAAGGAAGGGGGCAGCCCCTCTCAGGCAGTCATGGTAGAAAGCTGGTGTGTCACGCAGTGTGCAGTCAGCTAGCATGTTTATTTGAAATCAGAGACTTACAAACCTTGAGCAGTGGGAGGGATTTCGAGGGTGAATGTGTTTGATTTGCTGGGATCAGGGGGTCAGGGGTACTTGATTTACATGTAGTGGTACAGTGCCTCATTTTATATATAGCAGCAAGGTCCTATCACAAGGAGAACACAGTACTTAATTATTCTATAGGTGGGGGAAATTTCCAAGTACAATTGAAGGTCACTGCTGAAAACTAAGATCCTTAGTAGGGTGGAGCATTCCTAGGAATTTCCAGATGTTTGCTGGACCGGTTTTGTTATCAGGAAAGGGTCTGTCCTGTAATCTTCCCTGAGGTCTGTGTGATGCTCCTTATGTGGAGACCTGGGGTATCCACATTATGGGCGGGCGGGGAGAAGGGAGACTTTTACAACCTTGCCGAGAAAAGGGAGTTCACCATCATAGACTGAGCGCAAGCAAGTGGCTATCCAGAGATGTCAGACTTCAGCCTAACCCAGCAAAGCTCCACAAGTCAGAGTTTAATGAATATCAAATGTGTCACACAGCATAGTTTGCATTTTGATCACATTATAAATTGCCCTACAGTGTTGATACTCTTCGTCTCACTTTACAAAGAAGGACTGTGAGGCTCGGGGGATTCCAGCCCCTGTTTCTCATGAATGGCAGGGGCTAAAACTTAAATCTCCACATGTTGAAGGTAGATTCCACAGCCGTGTGTTCACATGATGAGGAGCTACCATGCTTTCATTGGAAACTGCTGACTATGTTCTGCTTTGTTACCCACATTACAGACTGAAGAATCTTTTTTCTTATTTTTCACACCATGTATTCCATTAGTCTCATCTAATTATTTATAACCAACAGAGAGCCTTACTTCAAAGTATCCCAATAATATTTCATCAGAATATATTATTCTTTGCTGAGGAAAGGCACCCTAATTGTTGGAAGAAGTGTGAAACAAGATATGGAGTCCTCTCTGGAAAATTCTGTTGGGACAAGGCTCACTTTTATCTCAATGTTAAAAAGTGGACTCCCCAGTTTACATGGTAGGTAATATGATATATATTTAACTAAGGTAACTATTATACTTCTCACTTGCAGCAAAGATTAACATAGCAAAATATAATTCTACTATAAATCAATAACACAGTAACCATCAGACATAAATCTGCGTACTCTCTCTGAATAACTGAAATACTGCTATCTGGTATGTTTCCTAGAAATCACCTTACCAAGAATCTCAAACACTGAGAAAGAAATCCTGAAGTCCAAAAGATAAAAAATAAAAGAAAAAGCTCAAATCCATTGTTCATGCTATAGAACAAATAGCCACAAACAATGGCTTAAATAGGAGACTTCATTTACCGCGTGTCTTAGGGTTTCTGTTGCTGTGATGGAACACCATGACCAAATGCAACCTGGGGAAAAGGGGGTTTATTTTGCTCACAGTTCCATATAACAGGTCATTAGAAAAAGCAGTGGGGGGCAGGGATTTAAGAGGGCAGGAACCTGGAGGCAGGAGCTGATGCAGAGGCCGTGGAGGATGCTGCTTTCCCGTGGCTTTCTCAGCCTGCTTTCTTATAGAACCTAGAACCCAGGCCCACCAGTCCAGGGATATCACCACCCACAATGGGCGGGGCCCTCCTCCATCAATCACTAATTAAGAAAATGTCCTACAGAGCTGCCTACAGCCTGATCTTAGGGAGGCATTTCCTCAACCGAGGTTCCCTCCTCTCAGATGACTTTAGCTTGCGTCTAGTAGACATGGAAGCAGCCAGCACAGCACAGTTCTCACGGGTCTGCCTCACCAGGTGGATCAAGGCACTCACGGGCTGGAAGGATGTCATACAGCTGAAGTTCATACAGGCAGAAGACTTCCGTTCCCCATGGTTCTGAGATCCGGATTGCCTTGCCGGCTGCCAGCCAGGTCTGCTATCAACAGCCACCCCAGTCTGTGATGCTCAGGTTGGGGCTCACTTCTTCAGAGATGACCTGAAGAGGTCTTAGTGTGATCAGATGAAGCCTAAACTTAACCAGGGAATCAACCATCATGTTACCTCAGCCACTTTCCACAGACTAAAGATGAGCCAGGCTCCATCTGCTTAGGGGAAGGCGAGGGGAGTAACAAATGCTGAACTCATTGTTATCACCTTTAGCTGTGTCTTAGGACAAGAAGTGCTCAAGGTGACTGGACTCACCAACCTCTTCTCTGTCATCAGTATGCCTTTTACATTATTCTAAACTGATTGCAGTTTCCGACATGAACAAAGACTAAAGCAAAGATTAAAGGTTTTTAATTGCTCCATGCAAAAAAAAGAAACCAAAACTAATTATGAAATAGCAAAATCATCTCACCTAATTAATGTCAGCATTTTGAAGATATAGATAACCCCTCAAGATCAGCTACTTTACAATATTAAATTCAGTCACTATTATGAGCCGTGAATGAATGCATCCAAATATCAATATAAACTGCCCAGAGCCTGTAATTCTGCACCACCCAGGAGGCAGTATTTACTCTACACTCTCAGAGCACAATGGTACATCAGCCCTAAAACAGTCTGGCCAAAAATATTCTCTTTCTAGTTCAGTTAACAAAAACAGAAGGTTTCCAGCAATCAATAATGTGAAAACAACATTATTTGTACATCATTTCATTTTCTGCCTAGAATTGCTTTTCTGGCTTTTATTTTCCTCAGAGAATGATGAAAAAGAATTATTAACTTTTTTAGATGTTTTAAGGAAAATCCACTGTGTGTGTAGGTGTGTATGCATGTATGTGTGTGTGTTGTGGTGTGGTGGAACAGTTTTGTCACACTCAATGAGAGGCACGTAACAAAGTTATTCAGCTAGTATGCACCCAGAGTGTGCTAAGCACTTCTTATTACTCCTTAATCACGGACCTGGGAAATGAGACTCTGAGATTATGAGTAATGTGAAAACATTCAGCTAGCATTTATCCTGGAGGTAGTGCTCAGCAACGCAGATTTAGAAATCCAGATGTGTTGCTCTCTCTGCAAGCTATCATCAAAAAGTAGGAATTTTAAGTGGGAAATAAAATTACCTCATCATGATGTGGAAAAAATATATGGAGGTATCCTATAAATATGGATGTTATTTCTATGTGTATATGTACACATATATACATGTATGTGAAATATATATATATATATATATATATATATATATATATTCAAGTAGAAACATACTGTTCCTCTAGAAAAGTCTGAAGATCTGCTGCTGGATGTCCAGAGTCCCTCTTGGTGCTAACAGAGCTCTCTACTTAGTCAAATTGTTTTAAGACAAAATATAAGAACAAGGCAAGGCAAACAGCAATGAATGTTCTAGAAGCATTCAGAGTGAGGTATAAGCCCTCCCCCCGTCCTCTTGTCTCAAAATGATTCACAGAGTCAAAAGAAAGTAAAACAATAAAGAGATGAAGTTGGAAGCAATACTCCAATTCATGGGACAAAAAGAAAGAACTCGATTCTGTGAGGCTGTGATTGTGCACTGTTACACAAGCAATAGTACCTGTTTCATAAATGTAGTCTTAATGTCTGTGTTGTTGAGTTTCCCTCAACAGTAGAGTAGAACCTGGTTAAAAGACAAGCTTTAGAAGTCAAAAAGTGAAGAAAGCACTTTCAGAAAGAAATATGTCTGCCAGAAAGAAGAACCCAGAGCCATTCATTAATGTTCCCAAGGACTCATTCGCCACTCATTCATTCAGTGAAGGTGTTGTCAGGGCCTCAGATCACCACCATAGGTCTTGAGGAAATGCGAGAAAGACAGATGAGGGGTCGGCATTAGTCTAGGAAGTTAGTTCATTCATCATAGGCCTCCTGCTTCATTGTGCTGTTTTTGGGAATTCATCGGCCATGGTCCACTAACACAGCTGCCGGGACACAGTGTGTAGGTATCAAGAAGTAAAATCCACATTGATCTTAAAAAAGGCCCCAAAGTCAATGTCAGATAATCAAGAAGAGAGACTGGATGACAGATTCAGGAACTCAAGACTATTTTCAGGGACCAGTGTACTGAGATCATCCCCTCCCTCCCGAAGTTACTGGAAAGTCCCAGCTTTGAAAAGGTTCTTAGCAATCAGGAGACCATCCCTTTCCTGGTCTTCTTGCAGACAGAGCTGATTCAGGACAGTGAATGAGAGCAAAAGGAAATGTGAATGTGTAGGTCAGGCGCTTGCTGAGTGCCCGCTACATGATGTTTCTTCTTGCTGTGAGAAGGGATGGGGTCCCCACGGCTTTGGCCGGTGAGCAAGAACAGCACTGTGAAGAGCTCTATATCTCTCTGGAGTGGTGCCTGTTCCCTGGAACTACACAGCAGCTCAAGGGGCGAGAGAGTCCAGACACAACTCTTTCGGTCCAACATCCTAAGCTGTGTCGATCTTCTTGACATCCATAGTAGAGCCTGTCTGGAGCACAAAGCTGCGAATGGAATGAGAACTTCAGCCTCTGACTATAGCTCCGGCCATGGCACCTGGAGCACAGTGGGCGTGACATAAACACTTACAAAATTGGATGGAAGAGAATAAAAGTGAAGAGGAGCCTGACTTTAAGAGAAAACCAAGACAGAAAAGGAAATACACACAGGAGAAAAGTAAAGAACGGCTTCTTATTTGTGTTTAATTCATGCACTCCTCTAGTTCTTCAGCAGTAGGTCACGTGACATATGAAAACAAACAAAAACTCCTTACTTTAGCAACCTAAAAGTTCTTCTCCCTAGCATGCTTTTGGTCAACCAGGAAAAAACAAACAAACAAACAAACAAACAAACAAAAAAAACAAAAACAAAAAAACAGCAGATGCTAAGCTTGCTAGTAAAACTATCAGAGAAATTTCACTGTATAGCATTATTATTCCAAACTAAATTATTAATAAATATTTTGAATGAATATGATAGGAGTTGTCAATATTTCTTCAAAGACACATCAAATCACCTACTTCTTTTCTGGTGTGTTTAAGGCAACAGTTTTGGTTCATGTACACACAGCTCACATTATATAGAGAGCTTCGGCTTGTGGATATTTCTGTTGATTTAACTGAATGTTAAAATATCTCAGTCCCAGTTAGAAGACTCTTTTTTGAAAAGCATGTTTTATATCACAATTATCATTTTAAAGTGTTTTTGAATAGCAGCTTCATAAGGTTGTTGAAATACAGAGAGGGTATTATTAATGAGGCTGGGATTTTAGAGTGCTGATGTGAACACTATTCTGAATGTTAAAATGATGGACATTTTAATGTCTTTGCCATGATAGTACTCTCTGAACAAAGAGACCCAGAACCTAGTTACTATGGCTTGGGTAGCATCTCTGTACTGTTCATGCAGTAAAGGCTCAACTCTCAGCCTGTGGCGTTGTTGGCCTAGTGGGAGGCTTTAGCTCACGGACTGTGCATCTTCAGTGAGGATAGGAAAATGTGCTCTTTATTTCCCTCCATCTTTTACTTCCTACCATGGTAGGCCACCAGAGGTACAAAGTAACACAGACAACTCATCACGGGAGGGAACACCTAAAACTGGGAGCCAGAGGCTTGGGGAGGGGGAGGGTCTCAGTCAGCAGAGAGAGGAGTTCAGATCCCAGGGAGTGCTCCTATAACAGCAGCACTGGAGCAGGAATGCACCCAGTCATTCCCCAGCATGGGGATCAAAGCCCAGCCAGACTGCCGCCTTACCTGCTTACTGAGAGAGCTTGTCTCAAAAAATAAGATGGAGAGCAATTCAGGCATACACCTAACACCCACCCCAGACCGCTCCATAGACACATTTGCATAACCACGTGCACCACACAACCACAAACACACAGGCACATGCACACACACATAGGCACAGGATTTTTTTAAAAAATATTATGAACCAGAATAAACTTGTTTGTTATCTTAAGTATTTGTTGCATTGCTGGGACTTGACACAGTAGTAGTTGAAGAACAAGACTTAGAAATAAAGAAATGTATAAAGATATTTCTAAGAAGAAATACATTTACATTTCAAAGCCAGTGAAGTCCAAAGCCATTCATTTACATCCCAAAGGACTGTAATACAGAGATGTTCCCTCAGACCTCTTAGGAAACAGATGTTTTTCAAGTTGGGGGGGGGTTGGATTTCAAGAATCCCATCACAAATTGAAAATATCCTAACTCAAAAATGCATTTGCTGCATCTAATCAACCATGCATTGTTGCCTAGCAGCACAGGACAGGGGAGCAGCTGTGGCCCCTCTCTGCTCAGCTCTGTCAGAGAGTGTGGGGCCTGTGATCTCTATCTGCATAAAACCAAAAGTGTTCTCCTCATTGTAAGGCTACATACATGTACACACACAAAACACACATGTATTTATATATGTATATATAGATATACATATATACATAGATATAGATATATATATACATATATAGATAGATAGATGGATAGATAGATAGATAGATAGATAGATAGATAGATAGATAGATAGATATCTTAAAAATTAGTGGTTGTCTGCATTGGAGATTTTCTCTCATCTCTCACTCACACCCCCCCAAGCTGGCAACTGCCTAGAAGTTCCTATATAAACACTGAGGTTCATAATTTCTCCTTGGTAGTTCAAAAACTCCTTCACATGAACAAGTAAACATGGTCATAGTGTTTCCCTAAAAGTGGAGGAGGGAGCATGGACCCCTGGTCCAAATGTGGCTTTTATTAATCGTCACCTCTGATGCGGACAGGTCAGAATGAAAATAAACTAATGAAGCATCAAAAACACACAAGGAGCCATAAAACAGGAGCAGCTCCGTGAACACTACCGAGTATGTGACACCATGTGGACACGGCTGAGTTCTAGCTTCTCCACCACCGAGATTCATCTTCCTCCAAGCTCAGAAACGTGCCGAGGAGGAACAGTGCAGGGATCACTTGATAATCAATGATATCTGACGCTTTCCCTCATTTCCCTTTCCAGCCACGGGGGTAAAAAGTTTACTCCCTCCAGTCTCTGCTGTGATAAGCAGCCAGAGGCTCGAAGTAACTGAAGTGCTAGCAGAACAGACCCTTTTGTCTGTAAGGTGGAGACTTCGCAGTTCAATCAAGCTTCTGTCTCTATTTGACAGTACAGCGACATTATTGAATACATTCTGAACAGCATATGAAATATGATTCTAAGCAAGAAAAACCAGGTGCTAGTCTCAAATTTGCTTCCTTTCAAATTATTGCTTCCTTTCAAAATTAATCCCATCAGTACCTTCCTCCACCCTGGAAAATCATTCTGTGGCGATCTTCATTTCTTGTCCAGGGCTCTTTTGTCTTTGTTTCTCTCAGGGAATCTTCGGCCTGCCTGTGTTCTCATTTGTCTTTGTTTTTGTCCTTCTTCTTCTTCTTCTTCTTCTTCTCCTTCTTCTTCTTCTTCTTCTTCTTCTTCTTCTTCTTCTTCTTCTTCTTCTTCTTCTTCTTCTTCTTCTTCCTCTTCCTCCTCCTCCTCCTCCTCCTCCTCTTCCTCCTCCTCCTCCTCCTCTTCCTCCTCCTCCTCCTCCTCCTCCTCCTCCTCCTCCTCCTCTTCCTCCTTCTTCTTCTTTATGTCTCTGGCATCCGTCTCTCCTGTTATTTTGGTCTAGTTCTGTCCCAATCTGAACTGCTAAACTTGCAGTTAATTTACAGGATTGAATTTGAACTGCTAAATGTACAGTAAAGGATAAGAAAGCTTGATGCACGCAGAGGTGAACTTTGATAGCCTGGTATCAAAACCAGGTGATCAGGTGCCCAACTAGCAAATCAAATAACATACAGACCAGACATTTGATACTATTCTAGCTCAACAAGAATAGCTCAGCATATTTTTGTACAGAAAAATGGATCCTAGCAAGCTGGGAGTGAACAAGATAGAGAGCAGGGAAAACCAGGAACTTAATGGCACTATCTGCTAAGTGACTGCTCCTTAACACAGACTGTGCTAGACTTTAGAAACAGAAATGGCAGCAAGCTTGGCACCCTGTGCCTTAAAGTGGTTCCAGCCTAGAAGGAAATGAGGCAGTGTGTGGAGAGAGATGGCAGTGTAAAAACTGTGTAAAACTGGCACAACGGAGAACGTGCAGGCTCAATCAGAAGCTGCAGGGAGGAATACTGCATTTAGCAAGAGCCTAGACACTTCCAATAGTGCAAAAGCTGCAAAACCCTAGCACAGCTTCTCTCATCCCTGGCACAGAACAAGCCTGCTGAACAGTTGGACTGTGCCTGAGTTCCAGCCAGCAGGAGAGGAGCCGAAGCGAAACATCACCTCTAGGCCTTGTCCATAAAAGTGCCTCCGTGGTTATACTCCCTTTTGGTGTTTGGAGACTCCAGAGCTTTTTCATCACGTTGTCTCTAAACAGGATGGCGGTTCCTGAACACCCTTATCTTTTCCCTTCTCGGCTGATAAGAAAACAATAAACTTCTATTGTATTTAAGCCTCTATCAGTCTTTTTTCAGTTTGTTACAGTTGAAAGAACAATCCTAACTTATGTCCAAGGATTGAAAGATGTGAAGAAATTGCCCAAGAGACACAATTCGTTTCTTCCCTGGATGTCTGACCTTTGTCTGTTCAATTCTACATCCTTTTGACATGTCACAATTCTAAGATCAATCAGTCACTCAATAAATACTTATTCACGGAAACAATATTAAATTTGTGTCTATGTGCGCTCACACATTCGTGTTATATGTAGGCGTGCACATATGTATGCAGATGCTCTTGCTGGTGTGTTCATATGTCGAGGCCACAGGTTGACAGTGGGGAGCCTTCCTCTATTGGCTCTTCAGTTTGTTTTGGGGAAGGATCTCTCACTGAACTCGCTGAGCTTACTCTTGTCTAGCCTGGGTGGTGAGCAAGGCCCTGGGATCCCAGTGTCTACCGAGGCCCAGGCAGGGACATAGGTACAGGCCACCCAGCTCAGGTTGTACACAGAAGTTGGGGATCCAAACTCGGGCCTTCAAAAGTGTGCAGCAAGCTTTTTAATGGCGAAACCATCTCACCAGCCCCGCATTTCTGTTTTATTTTGTATCGGTGTTTTTTTGTTTTAGGTTGACAGGGAGTACGAATAATTACCTGTTTGCATCGTGTCCATTCTATTCAGCCTAGTCCTTTTTCTCTAATCCAAAAAAAATGTTCACTGTGTACAAAACACTCATAGACTGGGCTCTGATCATGACTTTACACTTTAGCTGAGAAACTGGCACTAGTCTGCGATTTTCCAGCCTTGCGACACTAATGGTACACATCCTGTGATGGTGACCTTGTTTACTCTGCCACGTTAAGCCCTGAGTGTGGAGCTGTCTGTAAATAGGGACATAGTCCTTGCATTTTCACTCTAATGACTCTCTAAAATATTCTGTGTCTGTGTGTCTGTCGTATTTAATGTCATCATATCTAATTTAAATTAGTATGGCATTTAATAAATGGCTTGAAAGATCAATTTTGTTATTACCACCACATTCTTTAGATAGCCCAGCGATAAAATTATTATGATTATTAACAAATACATACAACATTAAGAGACCTAATGGTAGATTCTGAGTGACTTTATTAATTATGACATTAATACCTCTGAATAACCATGAAATCAGGGTGTCACATTATTAATTTAATACACAGGGTATACACAGGCATTGTTGACGTATATTACAGGAAACAATTCAGTATTTAAGGTGTTCCCATTACATGCCAGGCTTTTTCAAAATCGTGTAAACATAAATAAGGACACAAATCCTAATTCTGATACCATCGTCCTCCAGCGTTTAGACAGCAATAAAACATAAACAATTGCAAAAGAGAGGTGGCATCAGCACAGGTGAAAGAGCAGTGACTCCGGCTGAGCCAGGGGGAAGGTGAGATGGGAGTCACGGAAGAGACTGCACAGCTGAAACTGGAAGAGAAGTTAAGCCAGGACATAGGAGGCACATCTCCATGTCCAGGTGGAGAGCAAAATGGTTTTCAGAAAGAGGAATCTAGCTATCTGAATGGAGGCAACTAGATCTCAGCTCCACCCCCCCAAAATAAATAAATACATAAATAATTAAATGTTTGTAGCAATGAGTATGTATCCAAAAAGAGTAGTCAGAAGAAGTGCTACCAGAATCTGTCACCCTTGCAGCAGATAAGAGTAAAGGACAGCCCCCCAAAACCTCTGCCAGGGCGAACGATGCTGGCAAGTTTAACTATTGGAAAGTTGCACATGCTGCTTCTTATAAGTGACCTGAAGTCTCACATAGAGCCTGGACTCCATCTTATCTTCCCAGACCACACCCAGGGTGAGTACGGTTGGTGGATTTGAAAAGTGAACTACTGTCTGATGTTGGAGCACTTGCTGTGTGGGTCAGAAACCCCTACACTGTACGGCCTAGGAGGCCCAAAGTATTGCACTGCTTTGCCTCAGCAAACATCTTCCTCAGGGACCAAACTAGGCTTCAGAGTGCCAAATCTACTGGGTGTTCTACCTACTAGCAGCCAGGTGTTGTCAAATCGGAAGGAATGGAAGGCGCCACTCTCAAGAAACAGGAGATCAGGAGCACCTGGGAAGAATGCATCTCCACTGAGGAACTGCCTCCAACAGAATGGCCTGTGAGCACGTCTGAGGAGCATTTTCTTGACTGTTAACTAATGTGCGAGGGCCCAGCCCAATATTGGCTGTGCCATCCCAGCCCAAGTGGTATAAGAAAAGTAGCTAATCAGGCCAAGGGGAGCAAGGCAGTAAGCAGCATTCCTTCATGGTCTCTGCTTCAGTTCCTGCCTCTGGGTTCCTGTCTCCAGTATCTCCCTTGGCTTTCCATGATTATGGACTGTAAACCTTAAGCCAATTAAACCCTTTACTGCCCAAGTTCTTTTTGATCAGTGATTTACCACAATGATAGAGAGTCAAACTAACAGTAATGAAACGGCATGATGTTGGCATAAAAACAGATAGACCTCTGGCACAGAAATGTGACACACACCCTAACTTACTCTTGACACCAAAGGACACACTAGAGAAAGGGCAACCACTGCAACAGATGGTGTAGAGGGTACTAACTCAGTCCTGTCTCTACTCCTGTGCAATGATGAACTCACATTCATCAAAAGCCTAAATAGAAGCCCTGACACTGAAATGACTGGAAGAAATTATCAACACAGCGATAACGGCAACAGATCCAAAGCAACAGATTCTGAATCAGCTCTCCAAAGCAAAGAAGAGGCAACACATCAAACCACTATGAGTGACTCAGCACAGCCAAGGCAACAATCAAAGAGTCAAGGGCATCCTACAGAGTGGGAGATCCGCTTAATAGCCATTCACCCAGCAGAGGTGGAAGGTTAACATCCAGAACATATAAAGAAACAAAAAGAAATTTAACCCAGTTTTTAAATAAACAGGATCCAATGGGTGTATCACAAATGAATAAATCCAACTAGTCAATAAATAAATGAAAAGACTTAATAATATCAGCCACTAGGGAGTGCAAATCAAATCAAAGCAATTGTTGAATTCCACCTCATTCCAGTTACAGCAGCTATTACAAAATTAATGGGCTGAGGAGATAGCTCTATCTGTAAATATCTGTATGGTAATTGCCATGAAAAGCTGGGTCCAATGACCAGTATCCATAATAAAAACAAACAAGCAAACAACAACAAAAGAACAAACACACACTTGGCAATCAGAGGTGCACAGACCCCTGGAGCTCACTCACCAGCCAGCTAGTCTATCCTTATCAGTGAGCTCCCAGTCCCAGCGAGAGACCCTGACTCAAAAATCAAGGTAGACCTAGAGGGAAGGTCTGCTGATGACATGTAATTATGTGGTGTTGAGTTTGAATCTTGAAAAGCTACCATAAAAATCCAAGGCAAAGCACAAGTGTGTTATTTCGGTACACATAGAGAGAGATGCATCGTAGATACAGGAGAATCCTGGAAGTTCCTGGGACACATAGCCTGGTGTGCATGGTGAAAACACAAGAGAATCTTCCTCAAACAAGAAGGGAAGTGCAGACTGATACTCAAGGTTGTCTTCTGACCTCCGCAAGTATACTATGGCATGCCCATGCTTGCAGTAACATCCATGAATGTACATACACACACACACACACACACACACACACACACACACACACACCAGAAATTTTCTATTCTCTCATATGCGGAAACAAACAACTAACCTGAAAGTGAAATCTTTGCAATCTCCAGCTGGGAAGTATGTGAAGAATAAATGGCAAAAGAAGAATTGATGGATATAATTGATGCATGCTGTATGAATGTGCAGAGATTTATTAAATTCCACTGAACATGTTAATGTGTGTTAGTTTTTTAAGTACCACAAGTACTTCAGTGGCTATTACATTTTGGAAAAATTACTAGTATATTATTCTAAAGAACTAGAATTTGTTCAGTCAAGGACCTGTCTTCTGTATGCAGTGTGAAAGCCTGGCTTGGGCATTGGTGAGCTACCCAAACTATTGAGGATGGCACTCCACATGGACACTATCAGCCTCCGTCATAGAACTTGAAGGGAACACTTATGATCTGACACATTCTGAACGATGTAACTAAGCTATTAGGGATTCCCAAATAGGAAACTCACAGTGAATGGCAAGTCTGAGTAAATCACAAATTCATATATGAAATATCTGTGAAATAAAGTAAAGAATAAAGAGTACAAAAATGAGTACAGGACTCAGAAGCAACATGGCTAGCATGACAGATATTTGAGAGGTCAAGAATAAACAGACATGAAAGGGCCAAGGAAAAAGAACACTGTTTAAAACTGCAAACATTGAAACAGCAATGAACAATGGCTATCAGGATTGATGCACGGATGCTTGATCATGGACGTTGAAGGAAAATGGGAAGCAGCCAGTTTCAACCTCGGCTAACACTGCCGTTCACTTTCCAGCCGACAATGTTCATGACACTTGTCTACACATTTCCACGCATCCCACACTTGCCCGGTGCTTGACATCTGCCTCCGGATCTCTTTCGAGATTCAAAAATAAATCTCTGATATCAGTCCTCGTTTTTCTAGCTCCGTCCTGTGGTTTGAATGTGACATTCTCCAGGAGCCCTGGTGCTCTCCAGCAGGTGACATTCTCCCTCAAAGAGCTGGGAAGTCACCGTGTTTGAGTCTTAGTCCAACCCCATTTCCTGTTAAAGGCTGGTACCAGGTATGACTGGCTGCAGCCTTCGCCAGTTCATGAGACTGAAAGCTAACACATGTTGGCTACGATCGAGTGTCAGGTATGAGAACCTGAACAGCTCTGCCTCAGTGTTCCTCCCAGCTTTCTCTTCAGATGAAATAACTGGATGCCTCACACATGCTGACCCCCACAGTCCAATTCCAAACACTGGCAAAGCTTGACAGTTACCCTTTCGAAATTCAAAAGAAATGAGAATTAATAATTTGATAGAGCAATGACTAACCTTGTTTGACAACCTGACCGCACCTGGAAGGAGGTGAAACACAAGCTGCTGGGCATCCCACGGGGTCGCCACTGATGACACTAGTTGAAACACCTAAATATATGTGACTCCTTTTGGTGGCATCTTAGATTAAAGGGCATAGAAGAAGGAAGCTCTGCTTTTTGCCTGCTTGACCTCTTGATGGCGCGTTCATCTATCCTCGTGCTAGGGCGTCTTTTTGCTGATGTTGAACCAACTTCCTTGAGAAGTAGCCAAAGATCAGCATCTCTCTAGTAACCCTCATGCCTTCAGCTCCAGACAGGGAGTGCTAAGACACCCAGCATTTCCAACTAAGCAACTGCCAGATTCCCAGCCTCTCCAGCGTGAGACATCCACTACCCAAACCACACTCATTCTCCCAGTTCTGTCCCTTAGAATAATGTCCATGGGCAATGCAGGGAGTATCCATGTCTGAACATCACATGTTAAAATGAGGAGTGAAAAGGAAGCTAGCGGGTTAGCTAGCTGTGCAGGAGAGCCACAGTCGCCATCTCCGGTCTCCTCCTCCTTCCTCCATATTGTGCTAGGATTGGGACCATTGGTGAACTATGACTGACAGACTGCAGAGCGCAGAATTAATATCATTCTATTGGAAGCCTTGGTTATGAAGGAAGGAGTGACAGAAAGGTCTCCTGGGGGCAAACAATGACTTGTTATTAGACAGAAATTTGTAGAGAGGTCTCCTACAAGTAGGAGGGAGGAAGCTACCGTTGAGGGCATCACAGACACGGGAATCACAGACAGGGCAGCCACGCTGTGCATCCTTTGTGGAGAAACACACCGAGCTGGGAAGGCTGCAGACGACAATGAGGAGAGAGAAAGGAAGAGCTCGCTTGCTTCAGGCCATATGCCTTCTTTTGAAAGAAGGGGTGAGGCCTTCTGCACATAATGGAGTGAGAAAATGGAATTAAGGTCTCAGAGGAAACTTTCAGAAGGATTGTAACAGCCGCTGTGGGAAATGGAATGGGAAGCTGAGGAGACATATAAGTGAAAGGGCTGCTAGGCGAGAACAAGAGCCCAGCTGAGGATGAAGCTCATAAGCCTATAATGGAGAAAATCAGCATGCTTGTGCGATGCTCAGCTGGCTTCCAGCAGGAGAGGGAACACAGCCAACTGGGTGGATCTGGATGAGAGAACTGAGCTGCAAACAAGCCAAGGAAGAGGAGGAAACATTTGATGGTGCATGGCCTCAGTCCTCCTGGTGTCAAGTTTAGGTAGGGAAAAAAATATCAGGTGAGCAAAGTCCTCAAAGGAAGAGCCTGGCAGACAAGGTCCTTGAAGAGGTACAGTGACAGGAATGTGAGGAGAGGGAAGCTTCCTGAAAGACAGGGGATAACATCAACATGACAATTTTAGTGACAAAAATAAAAGTATAAATAAAGAAGAGAACAGTTCAGAGGCCCAGTAAGTACACATCAGTAACTAAAAGAAGCTCATGTCCAGTGACATACACAAGTGCCTTTTCTGATGGTGACTTGGACTCTCCCATGGTAGACAGGAGCTTAACAGGCAGTGATACAAGGCGAATTCATAGCTTGTGACAGGCAAAGTGAAAAGCACTTGACGGGGTCAAATATTTTAAATAAATTTCAATCCCACTTAGGACAGGATGCGAATCTGATAGATGAGAGCAGAGAGCAGACAAAAAGAATGCTAGAGCTGTCACTACGTCTTCCAAACTGAAAGATGCTTCAGCTCCTACAGTCAAATCTTAGATGAGCAAGACAGCTCTGAGCTATGGACGGAGCGCCATGTTGTACCAGGCCAGAGGCAGGGCTCTGTGCGGACACAGGGACAAGCACCTTCCCTTGATGCTTTATAGAAAGACCCTTTCAGCCCTGGATCCTTAGTTGCAATGTTTATAATTCCTCAACTCCTATAAAACGAGCACGCCTTGTCTGCAGGTGGAAAGGATGGTCTCCTGGAGCGGTAAATAAGATCCCCACAACCCTAGAAAGGGCAATCATCATCTGTTACTCAGCTTACTTCAGCTGCACTGGGGAAGCTGAGCCCTTCCCCTGAGAAACTTCATGTTTCTGAAGATAAACTGGACAGTGCAGAGGTTAGCATATACATAGCACGTGAACACACATGTTAAATTTTATATGTATTGAATGCACATCAGTGCTAAGAATTACTCAGGATGAAGGCAACAGATAAAGGAGCACCGCACAGAGATTTTATTTTAGAGATGAGGGGATTTGTTTTGTTGATTGTAGAAGACAGGGAGGGCCCTTTGAAGCAAGAATCAGGGTCACCTAACCACTCCATCTCAGGGACTAAGACAGAAATTATAAATAAATACATAGACTATAAACTAATTATTTCTTCTGAGAGACCCTAACCCCCATAAGTCAAACATAGGTTAAGTGCATAGTCATTTATGGACCACTCTTTATTTCTGACAAAAAAAAAATCTGTTTAGGCCACAAATTCTTGTTAATTTTTAACCCCAGGAATGTAGATTAATTAAAAATTAACTGAGGAATAGTGGAATTTGGAATCATTGGCTATTGTTCACGTTAAACCCAAACATAAACTTTTAGATAATATACTACCAACCCCATGAGTATCACCTATTATTTTGACATTATACATTTACACATAACAACTCACATACTTTATAGTAAACACAAAATTATGCATATTATATGTAATATTTTATAAATATATTTTTCACTTCAAGCATTGTCCCATCAAATCTCTCCCTATTATTTCTCAAAGTACTGCATTTTTCTCTGTGAAAGTAAAGAATGATATTTACAAGTCTTACCCATTAATCAAGAAAAGTTTAAGTAGATATTTGAGGTCAAACCTATACAAAGAGGCCAAGAAGAACAGCAAAGGTGGACAGAGAATAAAAGTCCTTATTCTGTTCTATTGCGCTTAGGGGCCACTTCTTCAGACATCCACAGGAATGGGGATAATACTTGAAGCTCGATGCACCTTATTTCAAGAAGGTTGCCACTGAGCATCTGTATTGCACAGTGAATGCAAAATAATGAATGCAGAATACATTGCTATTCCACATGCAAATGAGAGCGCAATCACTTCCCTGGTCAAGGGCTAAATATAAATGTGTGATTAAGCTGAGTCACTTAGGGTAATGGCTCCTCAGAAGCTGGACGAAATGCACCCGAGGACTGTGAGTGACGCTTCCTGAAACAAAAGAAAATCACTTGGGAACCACTCATCCAGTCTCTCATTTAATCAGGAAGCCTGAGGCTTTGGGGGAAAACTCTGTCTGGTTTGACCCATCCATGCTCTTGCCCCTCAACCCATGACCATAAAATGTCCCCTCTCAGACTGTCATCTTAAAGATGATTGTCTTGGTCTGTGCACATTTGTACACTATGCTGTAATTTAATTTGTTTGTTTGTTTGTTTGAGACAAGGTCTCACTGTGTAGTTCTGGCTGTCCTGGAACTGTAGACCTGTCTGTAGACCAGGCTGCCCTTGAACTCACAGAGATCCAGGTGCACCACCACACCCAGCTGTTCGTAACTGTTTGTAACCATTGTTTGTAACTTAGGTATTGTAAATAAGACTGGTCAATGGGAAACAAAAGCATCCCAGGTCCTTCCTTACCAGACTGGCCTGTGGGAGTCTTAGTAGATCATTCCATGCCCAGAATCTGAGGATTAAGCAGCAGTTATAATGTAGGCATGGTCCTAAATTACTTGTTTATCATTTTTCAATTTTCTATTGTTAAAAATATATACAGGCCTAGCTCCCTCAAATTTACTTAATCGTGAGAATTTTATGTTTATTGCATAATCATGTCACTAGCTCAAAACACTAATCCAAGCCTCCCCTGGACCTGGAGGCCGCTGGCACGGTTAGCTCATGGCCTCCTGAACACTGCTCTTAACGCTCATCTCACAGATTGCTTGGCAATTTCCAACCGTCAAGTAACGGAGAGTTCCCGGCTTGAACGGTGAAGCACCATGATCTTCGTTGGTTTTGCTTTGATGGGTAATCATTTTATCCCTCAGAAGTAGAAGGTTCCAATTTATTCTAAAAGATTTCACATTATCTTCATGAACTAGCTCTCAATGGTGATATTTTGGTTCTATGATCCACAGTAAAGCTTGAAAGCCACAGCAGCAGTTGATTCTTTTGAAGATATTTTGGCATTACTTTTGACCCCTGGTGTTAAATAACTAATGCAGCAGTCGAAGGAGGAGAAAGTGTAAAAAAATTAAGTGGCAAGTGTCAGAGGACTGGAGGAGTAGAAATGAGATTCCATTTCAAGGAAATGAAGGGCCCGGGGACTTGGTGGCTGAAGTGCCTGTATTCACACACTTAGACTCGAAAACAGAATTCCTCTTGGACACACACACATACACACACAGTTCTATGTTGGCACATTCAAAAAATTGATGGCATCTCTTTCCCAATTGGTTCCTCTGTGTTTTATTCCTGTTCCAATGTAAAGTTAGTACAAATAAATGAACAGTCTTAATTAGGAATAGTGCTTCCTCAAGATCCAGTTAGACCACTCCTAGGCATATATCCAAAAGAGGCTCAAGTACACAACAAGGACATTTGCTCAACCATGTTTGTAGCAGCTTTATTCATAATAGCCAGAACCTGGGAACAACCCAGATGTCCCTCAGTTGAGGAATGGATACAGAAATTGTGGAAGTTTTACACAATGGAATACTACTCAGCAATTAAAAACGAGGAAATCATGGAATTTGCAGGCAAATGGTGGGACCTAGAAATGATCATCCTGAGTGAGGTATCCCAAAAGCAGAAAGACACACATGGTATATACTCACTTATATAGTCCTATAAGATAGGATATATATACTGAAATCTATCCACCTAAAGAAGATAAACAAGAAAGAGGACCCAGGGTAAGATGATCAATCCTCACTTAGAAAGACAAATGGGATGGACATTGGATGTAGGAGCAAACAAGCAACAGGACAGGAGCCTACCACAGAGGGCCTCTGAAAGGCTCCACCTAACAGTGTATCAAAAGAGATTTAAGATTCATAACCAAATCTCCAGCAGAATACAAGGAACCAAAAAAAGGGGGGGGGAGTTAATAAGACCTGGAGAGGACAGGAGTTCCACAAGGACCAAATATACCTGGGCACAGGGGTCTTTTATGAGACTGTTTCTCAAAAAAGGACCATGTATGGATGCAACCTAGAGCCTGCTCAGATGTAGCCCTTGGTAGCTCAGTATCCAAGTCGGTACCCTAATAAGGGGAACAGGGGCTGTTTCTGACATGAACTCGATGGTGGGCTCTTTGACCACCCCCACCCCCTGGAGAAGCAGCCTTGCTAGGTCACAGAGGAGGACTTTGCAGCCAGTCCTGAAGACACCTGATAAACCAGTATCAGATGGAAAGGGAAGAGGTTCTCCCCTATCAGTGGACTTTGAAAGGGGCAGGGAGGAGATGAGGGTGGGAGGGTGGAATTGGGAGGGAAAGAGGGAGTGGGCTTCAGCAGGGATACAAAGTTAACAAACTGTAACTAATATTAAAAAAATAAAAATTAAAAAAAAGAACAGTCTTTTAAATTTATCTCCTCCCCAGAGACTACAGTCATATCCAGCCCTCAATTTTAAGCAGTCCCTGTATTCAGGATTATATGGAATATTTAAGAAACACACATGTGACCGTTATCATGAGTGCAGGGACAGTCTGTGGATTCCAGAGACAGGCCCGACTACAGACATGTGCTGGGTGTGAAGGGGATCGCTATCTACAAAAGGAAACAAAAGAGAGATGAGAGGAAGAAAGGTCGGTAGGGAAGCAAGGCCAACTAAAGGTGAGCTCTGTGGGGTAAAGTGCACTACAGACCCACATTGCAACCAAGCAAAGACATCTTCATGCTAAGGTCGAGAAGTCACCAGGAAGAACTGCCCACATCTGTCCACAAGGAGTGTGCTCCAACTGCAGGGTTCACACATCTGTCAGAGCAGGGCCTGTAACGCCCCTTCCTGGTCTGCATTTTGCCCTTTGCTGAAATGAATGTGGCTTTAGTCCCCTTGGCCAGAGGGGACTAAACACCAAGAAAACACCAAGAAAACACCAAGGGGACTAAACACCAGAAAACACCAAGGCTATCATTTTTGAAATGCAAGGGTATTTTTGTTTGGTTGCTTTTGCTTTTTTTTTTTTTTTCTTTTCTTTCTTTTTTTCTTTCTTTCTTTCTTTTTTTTTTTTTACTGATACATTTGTTCTAAAAATGGGTTTAAATAAGTCATTGGTAATCTTGAGGCAGAAGAGCATGACAGAGAGTGAAAGTCCAGGGCCCCCTGGAGTAAAGGCCAAGAGAAGCCAGCAGTGCAAGACAGACTGGAAAAGCCTGGATGGAACCACTGCCACTTACAAAGAGGTGCTCTAGAGTTCACGAAGGTGGTCTGTGGTCCATTGTAAGACTAAAACTCACATCCATGCATGGATACTTAAGATGCTGTTGAGATATGCAATGCACTGACTTGTATACAGAACTACCTGTGCCAGATAGAGCTTGCGGGAGGAACTGAGCCCCCAAGCCCCACACAGCACAAAGCACTCAACAAGCCTGTGCTTTGATATGTGCTTTATGCACCGCAGCTGGAAACTCTGTCCTTGCTCTGGCCTTCTTCCTCCGCTGGAAGAGCATCCTTCTCTAGTAAACTGTCTGAACTTCTGCTACACCCTGGTTTTTCTGTCCGCCTCCTTATTCTAGGGGACAAGCAACCAGAACCCCTCCGAGGATGTCCACAAAACCCAGCGTCCTCACCTGTTATCAGTAACTCTACTTAAGGCCAAAGATGATTTACACCCCTTAGAGAGGAGAACGAGAACACCCAATGTCCTGTGAAACATACTGCAAAAATCTTAGACCAGGATCTTTAAGTCTTCCAATGATGACCTGTTACCTTGCTGAACCAAATGCTACTTGGACCTTCCCCAAAGGTCTACCCCTGTCCTGTCACTGGCAGTCCTCATTTTCCACGACAACATTATTAGAAAAAATGAAAAATAAAACTACCCCAAAATGTATCGGACCTAAGGATCTTCTGAAGGAAAACTTCCTCTTGTGGATATTTTACAGTTCTCCAGCAAAGTAGCTCGGAACTGCTGTTCTCACCCCACAGTTCAATAAGTTTGGGGGCTTGCATCAGTCATCTTTTATTTTTTAAATTGTTCTGCTATTCTATGCGTATGGGTGTATATGTCTGTGCACCACACACATGCCGAGGGTCACAGAGTCCAGAGGAGGACATTGGATTTCCCAGAATTGGAGCTATAGATAACTGTAAACTACCCTGTGTCTGCTGGGAGTTGAACCCAGGTTCTCTGGAAGAGCAGCCAATGCTCTTAACTGCTGAGTCATGCCCAAGCCAAACAACAGATATCTTCACGTCAGGCTCGTAACTGTCCCGTGTACATCAGTGCCACTGCCACAACTACCACTCAATAACTGCTCAAAAGCAATGTATCTATTATCTTACAGTTCTGTAGATCCAGAGCCCTGCGGGGGTTTCACTGTCCTAAAATCAAGACGTAGGAAAGTTGAGTTCCCTCCCTGGGGGTCTCAGAAAAGAAGCTGCTTCTTTTCCTAAAGTTGGGACTAACGTCTTCACTCAGCAATAAGCCATTTCTGGCTCCTGAGAGCCAGTACCACTCCTGGCTCAGGCCCTACCTCTTCCGTTTTCAAAGTCTTCCCTGTGGCTAGTTCCCAATATTTCAAGTCTCCTCTTCACTCTTCCTGCTCATATGCCTCTGGCCTGCCCCTCTGTCTCCCTTTCATACTTCTAAGAACTGGTGTGAAGGAGTTCATGCAGGGCAGGACGGAACCTGGAGGCAGGAGCTGATGCAGGGGCATGGAGGGTGCTGCTTACTGGCTTGCTCCCCACGGCTTGCCCAGCCTGCTTTCTTATAGCCACCAGAACCCCTAGCCCAGAGGTGGCACTGCCCACAGTAAGCCGGGCCCTCCCACATCTATCAGCCATTAAGACCGCCCACAGGCCCATGGGGGTGGAGTGCATTTTATTTGCTGAGGTTGTCTCTTCCCAAATGAGTCTAGCCTGTGGTTAATTGGCACAAACTCGCCGGTGCAAACTTCAGCAGTCACAGAGGGCTCACACATCTTGAGTGTCCGGGAGCCAACTGCCCCTGCCTTCAGTTGTTCTTGCTGTGAAATACACAAAAAAACTTTTCTAAATACAGTACCAACAGCAAAACACTCTCATCCTTTGGATCTCTTTCTTGTCCTTGTGTTATAATTTTTGTTTTCTGGTGATTTGAAAAAAAAAATCATAAGCCAGGTTGCATATTGTTAACAAGTACATAATGAATAAACAAATGGTGCTTATAATTTTATATTTTCAATATATGTGTGCTCCATCTGATATGTTTATCTGTTTGTATTTTGTAAATGAATATAGCACACTCTCTTCAAAAGTACAACAAATCCATTCTACTCACCAAACTATTCCCTGAGCCCCAGAGCCAATCGGCTTCAGGTTCTGGTAGCGCTTGAGAACTGTGAAGGTTGAGTCTCCGACTTCCACACTGTAGAACTGGTTGTCTACTTTGCTTTTGCTCATGTTGTAATGTTTGGCAATATATGACACATCCACGTGTTTATCGAATCCCTGTCAAGAAGAACAATGAGACTTGAGACAAGAGCAGTAGAACAATGATAATGGATACTGAGAAGTCTTTTTTTCCCCAGTGATTACAAATATCAGATGTAGCACATAGGCTGCTCAGTTTCGAAGTGGGTTTCCTAGTAAGGGGAACAGGGGCTGTCTCAGGCATGAACTCAGTGACTGGCTCTTTGATCACTTCCCCCCTTGGTGGATGCAGCCTTACCAGTCCACAGAGGAAAATAATGCAGCCAGTCCTGATGAGACCTGACAGACTAGGGTCAGATGAAAGGGGAGGAGGACCTCCCCTATTGGTGGGCTGGGGGAGGGGCATGGGAAGAGAAGAGGGAGGGAGGGTAGGACTGGGAGGAGACGAGGGAGGGAGCTACAGTTGGGATACCAAGTAAATAAATTGTAATAAATAATAAATAAATTTTAAAAAAGAAAAACAAACCAAATATCTGGCCATATCTCATCTAGTTCAGCTAGCTCACATAGGGAATGCAATGTATTAGACCCTGCCAGTTTATTTGAAATAAATGAGCCTTAAACTGCAAACAATGTTTTCTTAGTATTAAAATGTTTAAGGCCTGGGGATATTGATCATATAATATTGTGACCTAATAACAGAATAAACAAAACCCGCTTCAAAAAGAGAAAAATGAAATTTGGTCACATGATCATTTCATCCCTTTGAGACAAACAAATACTGAAGATACACTGACTTCAGTGTGCCTTAGACACTTATGGATTCAAGAAACTGAGGAAGGTGTTCACAGAGGCAGGATGAAGATGCTCTCCCCTCTGCAGTCCTCTCCTTAACAAAAGCTGAGGCCCCAGACATGCAGGACTCTTATCCATGAGGTGTATTTGAATTGAGTGCAGTTGACGTCATTTTTTCTCATTAATACCCAAATTTCTACTATCATCATTAAGTGCTGAAAATACTAGATTAAATAAACATTTACTTCTACGACACTCTATTTTGAGGGTGATTAGAATTTGCATAGATTGGCTATTGCATTTCCTGTTTCTCTATGGAGAAGTTCATCTGTCAATCATACTTGGCAATTAAAGAGTTATCCTTAAAATTCCGGATGAATATTTACACACGACTTACAATAAGGAGCTACTACCTGTGATTATAACTTATTCATAAACGCTCTTACGTCACACTTTACTACACAGAGAATATGGACTCTCTAGTGAGAGGGTCCATACGATAACTGACTTCATGTGGCAAATGCTGATGGATCCCTACTTAATACTCAGGTCTCGATTTCGCTTAGGTTTTACACACGCATGCTCTCTGTGTAGTGTTTCCAACACTTGAAAGGCAAATCATCTTAGCCAGCGGTTCTCAGATGTGGCATCTGCGTGTCGGAGGCGTTCAGGCGGGAGAATCTGGTCATGTTACCTAAAGCAGAAGGGAGCTCACATGCTTCTGGTTTGTGAAAGCATGTTGGGGACCCTGCAGGAGTTGGGTATTTCCCCCATGACAGATAATTTTCCACATACACACTATGAGGTTTGGATGTCTAGACAAAGCTTTAACCCTACAGTGCTTTGCGCCTAGAGTTTAAACCAATGTATAATTGTATACATATTTGTATAATTTAACACGTTAACTTTTCTGATTATCAGTTCTCCCATAATTTAAAAGGCTTAATGTCTCTTAGGCTCTGGACCTCTAAGTTGGCCATACAACCATTTTTTCCTTGAAAAGTTTTGTCATCTCATGTCTAACTAAACAGTTGAAATGGAAGTACCTTTTAATTTATGCCTGAATGGAATACAATCTAGGCAGGGTGGTGATACAAGGAAAACTGAGTGGGGATGATTGAAACTAAGCTAGAAAAAGCTGCAAATCTTCTGGAAGATTCTGGAGGCCCAAGACAGGTGAGGCAAACATAGAGCAGGATGGACATGACAGGCTGCAGCCTATGACACGTAGCGGGCACAGTGGCAGCATTCGGGACAAATGTGGGCACCACAAATACTGGTGAAATCTTTGGATTAGAGATCTGCATTGTTTATGGAGGAAGCAGAAAACGCAGATAACTTGCCAATGTAACAGAAGTCCCGAAATCTGGAAGGTAGTCTATGCAGCACCGCACAGGAAATTAAACAAGACCGCTTAAAATCAGGGTGTTGCAAGCCAAGGAACAACAATGGGGTTTAGAAAATAGGCAGCAGCTGTGGAAAACTGCAGGCACAAGAGCAGAAGTGTTTAAACTTTCCTGGATTCTCAACTCAGTATCATGGACAGCTCTCCAAACCACTGTCATTTCTACAATAAACTCGTGGTATGAGTAGCCCCGGAAGTCTGACCTCCTTGCTGAGAAAGATGAAGTCTTATGGAATTACAACATTCAATACTTTTCACCTGCAAGATGAACGAGGAACGATGGACACCCGCCTAACGTGACATTTGCTGTGTTCTGACTTTTTGTGGCCACCCCCCTTCATATTTGGAATATCGCAAAATCCTGAGCACAAGTTAGCTTCATCCACTGTAGATGCTCCGTTTCCCTCCACACACTCTCTTGTTCTTCTCATTGTTGACAAGCGGTGTTCCTGAAGTACTGCATGTCTGTCTAGTCACAGGTGTGTACTAACCAAATGTATGTGCTAATCACATGTGTGAGCTAATCACACATATATACTAAGCACATATGTACTGATCATACATATGCATTAACCTTATGTGTGTACTAATCAGTATGTACTAGTGACAAGTGCATCCTATCCAGATGTGTATACGAGTCACATGTATGTACTTAACATATGTATGTAATAATCTCTTGAAGCATATTCCATGCTCCAGGCCTGACTCCACGAAGCCTCAACTATATCCACTTGCAGGCTCTGTTGTGGTTTTCTAGCTGCGATTTCCATTTTCCCGTGAGAGTTGAACAACCTGCGGGAATCCCTCTCACCACTTCAACGCATATTCAAAAAAATGTAATAATTCATACAACTTCTTTTTCAGATTTACCTATGCGATACTTAAAACTGCTTAATCTAATATTGATGATGTGCATACTATGGGTTAGCACTGGCAATGCAGTAAGATAAAGTTGTAGCCTAGAATGAAGATGATGAAGTGAGTAGTTAAATACAGATGGTGCATTCTTTAGGAGAACAAAGTAAATATTCTGGTAATAAATGGGAAGTAACAACTTTTTGTCTGCATAATATTATCATTAATTCATTCAAATACTATGCATAAAATAACAAATATATACCAAGTCACTGGTATAAAATTATTTTTATTTTATTGTTTAATCAGCATATATTAATTATGCATAACGGATTTTACTGTGGCATTTTCTTCCATGTGCATATGCATTTTGATCATACTCTCTCCATTGCCCCCTGTCTTGTCCTTCTCCCACTTCCGTGAACCATCTCTCTTTTCCCATCTAGCCACCCTTCTCCTCTCATGGCTTTTCTGTGTGACCCACTCAGTTTCACTGGGGTTGCCTATAAACATCTTTGGTGAAACTTTATTTACAGTGACATGTGCATCTCACCAGTGGGTACACCTTTGAAGAAAATGTCTCTCCCTCACCATCAACCATCATCTGTGCATAAACCCTCAGGGAGAGGCAGAGCCCCGAGAGTTCCTCCTGCATCCATGATGGGGTGTCGACAGGCCAGATCTTGTGGAGATCTTGTTCAGCCAACCAAGAGTTCAAGAGTGCAAAGGTGTGTCATACCCACAAGTTAGCACACCAGACTGCTCCTCCTGTTCTTCTGGGCTTTACATTTCCTCCCATCCCCTTTCCATGTTCTCTGAGCACTGGAGACTATAGTTCAGATGTCTCATTCATAGATGAGCATTCGATAGTTATTCTGTTTTTTACCCATTATCTCTGCACCCACCATTAACTACTACAGAGAAGCGGACAGCGGCACTAGTCAGTGGGCAAACACTGGTATTTAGGAGGAAATTTGACAGGGATATCATATTCACTGAGCAAAACAACAGCTTCCCACAAGGGCCCATAAACCTCCCCAACCACAGGCTTTTGACTGGACTTACAGTAGGAGACATAGTTTTCCTGCAGTATGGCTGGCATCAAAGCCAATTAGAAAGCCATTGGTCACCTGCAAGGCAGGCTTGCCACTATTGCCCCAAAGGGCTCATCAGAGTCTTGCCAGTCAGAATCATTATACATGGGGTCCACAGATGAGTGGACAATTCACCATTCGCCCCCAGCAGCCAACATCACACCTTCTGGCACTATGCAGGCTAGCCAGAGGGAGGAAATCCCCATCCCAGCTCAAGCCTGATTTCTCTATGTCCTGTGACTAAAGACTGTGGCATCTTCAGCAACAGGACCTTCCCAACTAGTTATCATGAACAGCTAAGAGTGGTGGCAGTTGCCTGTGGTGTTTTGGGAGCTCGGTGGCCCTCCATAAAAGAAAAAAAAATTCTTTAATGGGTAGGACTTACAGGCCTGTGATATGAAAGTAGAAGGGGGAATACTAAGACTGGAAAAGGTGAAACAGAGGAAAGGGACAAGACATGTGGGAGAAAACACCCTATGAATTAATGCTGCTAATGTTTCAGGACATGTTTGATTAGTGTTTTCTCGAACGAAGAGCCATGGGCCTCCCTTTGCACCAGTACTTTGATGGAGTGTGTATGCAGAGCACTGGCTGAGCTTGATAAAACACAATCCTATATACACACCCTGGAGTTTTAGATTTGGACATCTGTATGTATCCTAGAAGCACATAGATATATACTCACACAAACACACTCACACACATACCACATACATATACAACACACACACACTCATACACATACAGAGCTACAGGCATACCACATACACACAAACACACAAACACCATATACCACAATATCTCTCTCTCTCTCTCTCTCTCTCTCTCTCTCTATATATATATATATATATATATATATATACACATATATGTATATGTATATACACATACACCACATACACATACATATATACCACATACATACACATACATACACACAGAAACAGGCATAACACACACACAGCAGATCTCATTTACCTATTTTTGCAATAAGACTTCCATACAAATAAAACCAACAACAACCTTCTAAATGAAATGTTCAATCCCTAACATAGTTTCTAAAATACTTTAACTCACTGATTACTTGTCACTACTCTAGAGCATTTGATTTCTCACACTGAGACTGAAATAATCACCATACACCTTGTGAATTCAAACACACACACACACAGAGACACACACAGAAACAGACACACACAGACAGACATAGACACACACACACAGAGACACACACACACAGAGACACACACACACAGACACACACACACACACACAACACACACACACCTCATTGCACGCCCACTTTCCTTTTAGTGCCTTCTTTGTGCCTAGGTTAGGGTCTAGCTAAATCTGGGAGTTACAGAACATTGCCTTGAAAACTCTTCAGACAGCTGGAGAAAGTCTATATTAATGATTTAAGCAACAAATGATAATGTTGAAATTTTCATTGGATTAACAAAAAGCAAGCAAATTTCTGTGGTGAGTAGTTCTGTGAGGAGCTCCCTCCAACCCCCATCTTTGTTCAACCCTTGTAAATCCAAACTGTACTTAGGAAGGCTCAGAAGGTATTTATTACAGAGTGCTTAGTTTTTGATTCCATGCAATGGCCCTTGTCATGACTGTGAAGTTCAATATAAACATTTCTCCGTGTGAAATGGGCCCATGAAAATGTGCCATTGAGCTCAATGTTGAGAATAACTGTTTCTAGTTTATGGTTTCATATTTCATGACCACAGGACACAGGACAAAAATAGCTGGCTTGCTTCAAATCTGGGGAGAAAATAAGATGAAGACTGCTCTGGAAAGGCAGGGTCGGCTGTGTTAGTTGTGTCTGTTGCTGTGAACACGGTGAAGAAGGTTTGCATTGGCTCACAGCTAAGGGTGTAGTCAGTCCATCATGGTGGCAGACGGCTAAGGCAGCTGGTCACATTTGCATCCACAGTCGATAGCATAGATCGTGCACGCTCGTGTTCAGCTCCCCTCCTCCGTCTTAGTCAGTACAGGATCCCAGCCCGGGGAATGCACACACCTCAAGTGGCCCCTTGCAGGCATGCCCAGAGGCTGGTCCCCTCGGTGTGTCCAGATCCTGCCAAACTGACAAGGAATATTAGTGGTAACACTACCCCACAGCGAGTTTGGGGGCAGAGACTGAAGTTTGAAGGTGTGACCAGAGAGGCTGACTGTAGAATGACAGTGCTGTGGAGGGACTGGAATGTTAACGGTCCCCATCTTAATTTGTATCGGGAGTTTCCCTGGTTCCCAGAACAGCCATTCCTTGCCCACCCCTGTGTTCAAATCCACATCCTGTAACTAACAGATAAAAACCTCTGAATTTATTAACTTAGCGACCGCTAGCCTCTACCAGCTCCAAACCAAGAGTGTCACCAGGGAATCTTAGGCCTATAGGAAAGATTCCCTCATCTCTCTGTAACTTGCCTTGATTTGTGACTTTCCTTGTTCCATAAAACTACATAATTTTGTGAAACTGCTTCCATGTTGAAGCATGGAATTTGGGATACCCTAAGTCTGTGTTCCTGGACCAGGATCACCCAACGGATTCAGAATAAAATATCTTATATTACCTTCAAGATGAGATTTATGATTTTGTGTTGACAATTATCGGGCCCAATGTAGGGCTTCAAGAATGCTCGTTTTCCCTGGAGGAATCAGCTGAATGAGTCAGGTCCAGGGCATCGGTTGGGGTTTTAACAGGTAGATTTTTGGTAAGTTCTTTCTGGGGCTCTGGGCCTCTTTCAGTTTGGTCAACAATCTATTTGTTTTTTCTTACCTAGCTAATTAAGAATCTTATTTTAATTCAATTGATTTTTTTTCTCTCTTATTTTTTCTTTTTGGTCTGCTTTCAAGTATTTGGTTTAAAGCATCTAGATTTGGTGGCTTGCTTGCTTAATTTTAAAGCATTTTTGGTCTCTGTTTGCTTTTGGCTCTCTAAAGGCATTTGGATTTTGTTCACTTTTGGAACTCTGAAGGCATCTTTGATTCTGTTTTGTTTGTCTCTGGTAATATTTTGATTGATTGTCATTTAGACTTTGTCTCCTGACAGACCTTTTTATATGTATAATTATGTATTTTACTGAGTCTCCTGTGACCTGGCCAAGACTTCAGTCTAGGAATTTTGTTTGTGACTGATAATAAAGATGCCAGAGGTGAGAGACATTTTCCTCCCACCCCAAAATGTGGAAGAGTCATGGGAAGCAGCTCATGATACGCAACGGCCTCATAGGGGACTCAGCTAAAACACCCTGCTCCTGGGTCAGAAGGAAGTTTGTTGGCTCCCGGGAGACACATATGAGGGACTGTCACCCAGTGTCCTGAGCACCTTCGTGTTTGCATAATTGTACAGAATAACCTCTGAGGAGGTTGATCCCCAAAATGGCACATACAACTGTCCCAAAACACATATTCACTAGCTAGCATCAACAGCAATATTTCAGAAGAAAATGTCTGTGAGAGAGAGAAAGAAAGAGAGAGAGGGAGGAAGAAAAAAGTGGAAAGGGGCCAATGAAAAAGGCAACAGAGATGAACACATGCATAATGAAATACATTGATGTGTATGTGTTTGTGTGCATGTATGTGCATATGTGTGAGTATGAGAGTGTGTGTGTGTGTGTGTGTGTGTGTGTGTGTGTTTGTGTGTGTGTGGACAAAGTTTCTAAAGAGAAGGAAATGTTTAGAGATAAACTACCATCCGTACTCTAGCCAGCTTTGTATTTGATAATTACTGAATAACCTGTAAGTATTTGGAAAATGGGGAGATCGAAAAGTAATCTAAACACTCACAATCCCCAAATTGTTTTTTTGTGTGGTTTTTTTTTTTTTTGCGCATTTAATGTAGTCCTAGGCAATAAATTTTTTTAAACTCACAAATAGGCAGCCTCCTTTAATTAATATGTAAAGGATCTATAAAGAAACAAATCAAGAAAATTGGTAATTTGTAATGATAAAGAATTCAATAAGATGCTAAAACAAAAATTAAAAAATTTAGACTTTCCATAAAGTGAAGAAAAATTCTCAAATTGCTCCTACTCACCGTTCTCAGACCCTGCTTCTTTATCTCCTGCCTACCTTATAGTTTTCCTTGGGGAGCTTTTTTTCCTTTAAACTCTTATGATTATGGTAAAGTGTCTTTTTAAATTAAAACCAGTCCTAAAATCCCTTTCTTCATTAAAGCCAAAAATCTCTCTTTGACCTACAGGGAGTCAGGCCCTTACAGTTTAGATGACTTCCTCAGCCTTTAAAGTCACCAGAAGAAGCCAGCAGCCCTGGGGATTTATGCTAAGACTCGTCTTCAAGAATTATCTTGAGTTTCCCCGTCTGTCGTTTAACTGATCAGTTCTTTTAAACATGGGTTCTGTGTTCCTTTGCTTCTGTCTTTCTAGCCAGAAACACACTAAATGTTTGAATGCCGCTGACTCCATGTTATTGGTCTTAAGCCTTCATTGTGTTTTGCTCAGATATAATAGCCTCCTTGACCTCACTGAGGAAGGCTGTCCTATGTTGGTACTAGCAGCTCCTGCACAAGGAACATTGGGGTTTGAAGCCCTCACAGGTGGAACTTGCTCAGTTTTCTTTTCTTTGTTTTCTTTCTTTCTTTCTTTCTTTCTTTCTTTCTTTCTTTCTTTCTTTCTTTCTTTCTTTCTTTCTGTCTCTCTCTCTCTCTCTCTCTCTCACTTTCTTTCATTAGAGCTGAAAATAACATGCAGCCAGGTCAGTTCTGCACTTACTGTCTGTGGAAACTTGAGCGTGCCTTTTTATTCTTTCATTCGTTTATTATTTATATCCTATGCGGTTCCATAAAGGCTCTGTGCAGCTCACCCTAGAGGCTATAGGAATGAACAATGAAACCTTCGCATCCAGTTTCAAACACGAATGACAAACGCAGCAGGCTGAGCAGTGACAGGAGTGCCAGAAGCCTTAAGCTACGAATGTGCACCACCTTGAGCACAAAACTTAATGTTGCATGCTGGAAAGCCACGGGATAGACTAACGGTGAGCACAAAGAAACCGCAGCGAGATGCAAGCTTTGATTCATTAACCTAACAAATCTACCAAAATGAGTTAGAAGAAAGATAATATTTCTCAAGTGCTTAACTTCAGGGAGAATAGATTCCATGGTTCTTTTTACATAATCAGCCTGAAATCAAACAACAGTGAAGAATATTTACCAGGGACACAGAATTATGTTTCATATTTCTAACTAGACACGAACTCTAGAGAGGCCAGGGATACAGGTAGAGTATAGGACTGCAGGTGCCTTCTTTGTTGTGTTAAACACTTTCAAAGTTTACACTCAAAACAAAAGAAGGAGCTTCCCAGGGCCATGAATGAACTGACTCTCAGTTTTAGAACTAGTACTTCATGGGTTTGTGAATTAAACCCACTCAATTCAAGATAGTTTTTACAAACTAGAGTAGCTCAGCTAAATAATGACTATAAAAATAGAGTAGTGAGGTGGTTTTCTAAGAATGAGGCGAGGTAAAGGACCACTCCTTAGGAAGTCCAGAGGCACCACAGATAACAGGCCTGCTGTACAAACCCACTTTTCAGTTTTCCCATCTAGAGTCTGGAGGTGTTGCCCACTGAACGAGTTCCGAATTGAACACAGTCCTGTGTCAGCAGCAGAAAGCTCAATTTTCCGAGGCTCCCACGAAATGCTAAGGGCTTGGCTTCATTCACAGTAAAATGTTTATTGAGCACATCCTGTGTGCTAGACACTATTAAAAGCCCTCCAGATAGCAAATCAACCGACTCAGTAGAAAACCCCAGGTGGAATCACTTTCAGCAGATTAGCCAATGTGTAGACGATTCTTTTGATGTTGTCGTTTGCATTTAAAAATTATCTGCCCAGCGTTATGGTTCCACTTCTGACACAGATGAAATCAGCAGTTTAACTTACAAGTTATCCAGGAAGATGGAGCTTTCCCATGACGCCATTGCAAGGTCATCATAGAAAGGCAACAGAACCCACTAACCATGCCATTTCTTGAGGAAAGGAGGCACACATTCACTGCATTTTAAATATGAACCAAACTATTTATCTAAGAGCTTTATTTTTTGTTTTATTTTTAATTTAATTTTTTATTAAATTTTCTTGAGTATGCCAAAGGTGAGAGATACTTTTCTCCCACCCCAAAATATGGAAGTGTCATGGGAAACACCTCATGGTATGCAATGGCCTCATAGAGGAACTCGGCTAAGACACCCTGCTCCTGGGTTAGACGGGAGTTTATTAACTTTACATCCCAATTCTAGCCCCTCCCTCATCTCCTCCCAGACCCATTCTCCCTCCTTCTCCCCCCCATTTGTCAGAAAGGGGGAGCCCTCCTTCCCTACCATCTGACCCCAGCCCATCAAGTCTCATTAGGACTGCCTGCATCCTTTTCCTCTGTGTCCTGACAAGGCTGCCTCACCAGGGGGAAGTGATCAAAGAGCAGGCAACAGAGTATATGCCAGAGACAGCCCCTGCTCCCCTTACTAGGCAACCCACTTCAGACTGAGCTGAAGTGCTGATGGGCATGCTTGACCTACTTTAAAAGGTAGCCACTCCTTGGTCATGTCCTCAGACTCAGGTAATCATTTTTCAGTAAAGCAAAGACTATAACTTTATTTCCATTTCCAATGCCTTTTGTCACAAGGATAATAAGCACAAAAATAGTAGATCTAAAACACAAAATAATTACAGATGAGCACAATTTCAACTATAATGGAATCTGTGTGTTTCACACATCTTTCTTTTCATGAGCAGGATTACAGAGGATCCATGCCCTGAAACCATGGACAGTTCTAGGGAATTTATAGCATGATTATAAAAAAAAATATATATGCAAGCCACGACTTTATTCATTCTGACTGAAGCTTCAATTATAATAGCAAGCTGCATTTACAATCAAGTTAAACTTATTCCACAGGAAGCTAAACTTGACCTTTTGGTTTTTAAGTAAACGGAGCACATTTTCAAAATGAGCCAATCCAGAAGCCCTCACAGTTGCAAAACTGAATTATATAACTGTCCAGTTAATCTTGGCCAGTGTTACAGTCTATTATCACTGAAATAGATATTTCATAGTTTCTTTAGAAAAAAAATTCCAGGGCATAGAAGAGAAATGGGGCACTAAATTTGCTATATTCATATTTCCATGTAGACACAAGGAAAAAAATCTCATTAAGCAAGAGTAGCTTCATCCGTAGATGCAGGATGGTTCCCATGACAGTGTACACAGCAGTGAGTGATCTCATCAGAAAATGTGTGCATGTTGCTACACTGTCCAGCTTGCCGTTGTCAACATCTTATTGCCTACAGCCAGGTGAACAAAAGCATGAACGCTGTGGTTTTCAGGTTACTAGTGTAAAATTAAATGTTACGTATCAAAGCATGTATTAAAAAGTCAGGGTCATATTCCATTAAATATATCGAAGTAGAAACAGAATAAAAGGAAAAGTGTGAGCAAAATTTCTCTTCATAAATGGCAAAACGTCACCTGAAACTTTTTACGAACTTTATGAAATAAAATAGCAAAGGAAACGATGTACTGGAATGATTTGTCTCTTTCTTGTCGACGTCACTAGATTTGAAAGCGCGTAGGTGACGCACCTCTGGGCATGTGTTCAAGGGTGTTTCCATAAAAGTTTAGCTGAGGAGGGAAGACCTACCCTGAATGTAAGTGGAGGCATTACATGGGCTGGGGTTCTGGGTGCAAGAAAAATAGAAAAAAAAGGGAAAAAATTGCTAGATGAGAGTGAATGTTCATTTCTCTCTCTCTCCCCCCCCCACACTTTTTGACCAGGAATACAATGTGGCATAACCACCTGTTCTATCTGCTGTTCCCCTCATGCTTTGATAGCTCCCATCCCCAAGAGGCATGAGCCAAGGCAAGCCCTTCCTGCCTTGAGTTGCTTCTGTCGGGAATGCTGTCACATCAAGGAGAAAGTAACTCCTACAGAAAACTGGAACCCAGGACTGGGAGGGACTGCTGCCGTAAGAAGTTGGGTCGTGAGGACCACAGGCTTTGGAACTGATTAGGGAAGAAATGCAAAGGAACTAGAAACCCAAAGCAGGAGAAAGCCTGGAAAGCTATGAGCCAGTGGCTCTCAGTTTGTGGGTTACAGCTCTCACAGGGGATCCCATATCAGTATTCTGCATATCATGTATTTATTATGATTCATAACAGTAGCAACTACAGTTATGAAGTAGCCATGAAAACAATGTTATGGTTGGTGGGGGGGGGTCACCACAGCATGAGGAACTGTATTAGAAGGTCACAGTGTTAGGAAGGCTGAGAACCCTGCTCCAAGCAGAGCTTGGTGGGCCGTTCAGCAGACCAGAATGCTGGGAGGAATATGGGCAGGGGAGCTCCTCTCCTGAGGTTTCAGTGGGAAGTAAGGACTCTTGAGAGCTAGCTAGAGGCTGCTCATGCTGACCACACTTTGCAAATCTAAGTGAAACTCAGTTCAAAGTAAACTGATGGAGGAAACATCAGGAGATCGTACACCAGGCTGCGGTGTGGTTACTGCCCATTTCTTGATGCCAGCTCTAGGGTGGATAACAGAAAGATATGGAAATCGTACAGTTTGGCGAGCAAAAAGGTGTGAGGAAGAACAGAAGTATAGACAAAGCAGATGCGATGAGAGTAGCTATGATCATTTCCGAGAAAGCATGTGCTTGTCCATGGAAAATAGGAAAGGTGTTGTGAGGGAATCATTCCACCTATCCAAGGCTCCAACATAAGAAAATGAAAAGCTACTTAAACAAGAGTCTGAGCTGAGAATGTTGCTGACAGGATTTCCTGTTGGGAAATAGCTTTCTAGGGATGTTTCCCAAGTCCAGATGCCAGTGTCTGCAAAAGCTCTGGTGAAAAGGGGCCAGACAATGCCTCAAGCTGGCGGCAGGGCAGTCAACACAGTGTGCTTTCACAAAGTGCAGCAGTTATGGGTTCACGGAGGCTTGAATACAAGTTCCAGAAAGCCGCTTGAGGCCAGGCAGTATGTGACGGGAACAGATTCCCTGAAAGAAGGCTTTGAGCCGTCGTTCTATTAAGATGTGATGGTTAAGATTGAGTTGCATAGTGACCCTAAGATATTGGGGATACCAGACACCATAGGACAGCTACCAAAGAGAATTGTAGGTAGGAAAAGAGACAGCCTGGTAAAAGACTGTCCAAAACAAGGTTAAAATATTTTTAACCTTGCAGCTACAAATCTGGTGTCTGGGGCTCTTACTAGTATCATGCTCCTCTGCCTTGTGTAACCCTTATCTCTAGTTGTGCTGCATGAAGCACATGTATTCTAAACATTCATGAAAAGACCTTTCCTTTCCCTCACAGCAATCAGTAATTGTTTCTCCAATTTTGGGTTAATTTTGTTCCTAATCAAAATACTGCATGCCAAGAGAAGTTATTAAGAAGTTTATGATGGGTGCTTCAGAGAGAATGAATGAGTGTTCCGAGTGACAGCTGTGGAAAGTATCCCAGGTCCGTCATTACATACATGTCCCGAAGCATCTCATTGTACTGATTACAGTTTTTTTAAATGTTATGTGTTGACTAAAAATAAAACCTGAGAACAGCCAGGGAGAGACAGCTCAGAGGTTATGAACACTCCCTGCCCTGGCAGAGGGCTGGAGTTTGGTTCTTGGCACCCAAGATGGTTCACAGCCATCATACCCCAGCACTCACAAACAGCAGCATATAGTCTCTCATTCATAGTCTCTCTCTCTCTCTCTCTCTCTCTCTCTCTCTCATAAAAGTAAGCCTTCAAAAACAGATGATAAAAAACTGTGTACATTAGGGTTTGCATAATCGTTAAGCCCTCACACTCAAAATAAAAAACATAATTCAGCTCCAAGTTCAACAAACTTGGGGTTGTGCAGACAAAATGAAGACAGGAATCTTTGTCATTTTTTTCATTTTTACCTTATATTAGACACTGACCGATTGCAATTGCTTGTATTTATGGACTATAAAATGATACCGTATGCATATAAAGCAGAATGAGTAAATCAAGCTAATTAAAATATCTGTAAGGTGTGTTGAATACAGGATGGAATCAATCTCAATCAGCAATCAGCAAGTTAATGAATATCTCATTGACACAAAGCATAAGCCTTTCAGTGGAATAGTCAGAAGGTAGGAAAGCTCAGCTCAGCCCCTTAGTTTCCTGGGCCGCTTAAACTGGTGACTTTTTGATAACTAATTTGTGTGCATTGGGCCTGTAGATGGGGTGCATCCATGCTTGTGCTTGGTGTGTGCATCCATGTGGCGGTCAGAGGGCACCTCGGGGTATTGTTCTTCAGGGTTTTCACACTGGGCCACTCACCTGGGCTCCCTAGGTTGGTCTGGCTGGTGCTCAGTGGTTGTCAGGACCCAGCTGTCTCCTCCTCCCACCAGGGCTCAACCTCTAAGCACAGGCCACTGTGCCTGGTTTATGTGGGTTCTGAGTATTGAACTCAGGTCCCCACACTTGTGACTGACTGCTGTCCTGGCTGACCATCCTTGCAGACGCAGTTAACTAACTATTAACTCCAGAGGCTCAGGCTCTCCTGGTCAGGAAATCATTTAAAATTATTCAGGAGAGATTTAGATATCAGTACACATTTAGAGAGTCAATAATGATTAGATAAAGCTGTTAGATTAGATTGATGATGGCTGTGGTTACTAAAACAGTGAAAACATGATTGAGTCTCGGAGTGCATCTTCCAAGAGGTGAGATGCTGAGAAGTTAGATTTCAAAGGCAAGAAAGTAAATTCCTACTTGGGACACAGCATTTCTCTGCTGTCTTTCCTTTCACTTTGCTGGATCGACATAAATTGAGCTTGAGAACCAAGGCTGAAGTTCCCCAGCCTTGTTCCCCCTACGGAACCCTGTGTGGGCCAAGGATACCCCTGTATCCCGGATGGCAACACCCCAGAAGTGTCGCAGATGTCAGCAGGTGGGAGGAGAGGTTTCAGCTCCTCATCACTGTTCAAGTCCTTTTTCATCCACTGAACAGAAGAGCTCCAAAAGCAGCATTTTCCTGTTTCTTTTCTTTTTAAGCTTTATTTATCTATGTGTGTGAGTGCTCTATCTGCATGTACACCTGCACGCCAGAAGAGGGTATCAGACCCCATTATAGATGGTTGTGAGTCCCCATGTAGGTGCTGGGAATTGAACTCAGGACCTCTGGAAGAGCAGTCAGTGCTCTTAACCATTGAGCCATCTCTCCAGCTCCACTTGGGTTTCTTTTATTCACAAAGTGGAACACAATAGCTCTACATCCGCTCAGCTGAACCTGGCTGAATTGGCTGTATCCTATTCTGTCACAATCTTCTCTGATTCGTCACTGTTTCTGCCACTCAATTAGACATCACTTTTAAACACAGGTGCTTCCTTCTACAAACTAACTTTACCTTCATTGTTTGGGATTAAAGGCTTGTACCACTACACCTGTACGTAAGCTTTTCTTTACCTGAAACTGGCTCTACACCAGACTGGCCTTGAACTCAGTCTCCTGCATTAAAGGTGTGGTTTTTTGTTTTGTTTTGTTTTGTTTTTTGTTTTTTTGTTTTTCCCAGCCAGATCACACAGACACAGAAGGTCTTTGGATACGATCTCTTGCCAGAGCAGCCATGTTCTGAACTGAAGTTCCTCTACAGTATGCTCAGAAGTATTGAGACCAATGGAGAGATATAAATGTTTTTATTTCCTCTGATGAAGGATTGAGATGAGAGCCATACCCAAGATGTATGAATACACAGCTTGGGCTGAACACAGATCATTTCCTTCTCTGTTCTATCCCTAGGCCTAGGCCTGGAAGCTTCTAGCCTCTATACAATCTAATGTTCTGCAAACCTGAACCTTGAAGGCTTCAGCTTCCATCTGCTTTTGTAGGTCTAGAGTGTTTCAGCCGCTGAGATGTACTGCTAAATAAACTCATGCTTTCTAGCTTTTTCTGAACTCTGAGCTGACTATTCTGGACCAAACTCCTCTCCAAACTGACTGACTCAGTCTGGCTTCTCTCTCAGCTTCTGACTAAATTGCTCTGCTCGGCCTCAACATCACTCTGGCAATATGTTCTAATCTTCTGGTTCCTTTTCATTCTCTGGCTCATTCTCTCTGCAGCTGTCTTTACAAAACTGCCCCAGTAAAACTGCCCCACACACTAGCACTCTACCCCCATTCCCTCCCTGTACTACTATTAAGTAGCCTCTCTTTCCTGTCCTGTTCTTGTGAGAGTTGGGCGTATCCCACCTCCTACTCATTCTGTCAAATCTTTCTCTGATTCATCAGTTTGTCTGCCCCTCAATTAGACCTCACTTTCAAACATGCCTGCTTCCTTCTGTAAAATAAGCCTGCTTTCCTTGTTTGTGTTTGAAGGTATGTACTAAGGGCATGCCTGTATTCTGGCCAGATCCTACTGTAATCCAGAGTGTGTCTGCATTCCAGCCAGATCACATAGACCTAGAAGATCTTTGGATGTGATCCCTTGACAGAGCAGCCATGTTGCTGGATTAAAATTCCTCTACGGGGAAAAAAAAAGTATGGAGGAGATATCATCATATTAGCTCAATCTTGTGTAAAACCTCCTGGCAGGACGTCTTGGGCTACCACAGTGACATCACTGAGTATAGGAGTTAGAAGAGAAGTGCAGTTGTCTCTGTGAGCTTGTGTGGCCTGGTTCCAGGAAGACCCTGAAAAATGTTTCTGGTGGGAAGGGAGAAATAACTTATCTCAACAGCCACATACATAGCAAGTCAAAGAAGGTAGGTGTGGGCAAGGGGGAAAGAAAGGCAGGTAAATTGGATGGGTAGTGGAGAATCTCAGGGGAGCGGGTTTTTAGGGTGCTAGATAATAAAGTCTTTAGAATGAGGGTTTGGGGTCCTATATTATGATATTCAAAAGATTGTGATAAGCTTTGTCTTGTTTATAGTAACATGGTCATTCAGAACTCAAAGGACACTCTCACTGGTGTTTTGAGGCTAGATTATATAGAGCTGGACAGAGGCAAGGAGCTTTTACAGTAATTCAGACAAGAGAGAGGGTGTCTTGAGTCAAAGTGGTAGTTGAGAAATGGTTGAGTTATACTCAATAGAGTGTGATGACACATTGAATGTGAGGGATGGCTCATAATATGACTCCATAGCTTTGTTCTAACTGGAAAGATGGCATCAGCATTTCCTGCATTAGAGTAAAGACAATGCAGAGAGGAATAATGTGGGTGAGATCGGCTGTTTTGTCGTCTCTGAGAAAAGTTCCTTATGTGGTTCAGGCCAACGGTGAACTCCCGGACCACCTGCCTCCTCCTTCCTACTGCTGGGGGTTACAGGTTTACACCACGGCACCCATGGGAGGTTGGCCGGGGATTGGTATAGTTGGGCATGCTTTCATGACATGTAATTGGAGATGTGGAACCAGGCAGTTTTGTGCATGAGTGTGGCTTAGAGACACAACTGTGTGAGTTCTCAAAATCATGGTCATGTTCAGAGCGCTTGCAGATAGGAGCGCATGGAGAGTAAGAGCTCTGTGGGACAGGCATGCCTGGAGAGTGATTAGAAACTCAGAGACTCTCCTACTAAGTTAGCACTTCCCAGCACTGTTTTCAATGGTGAAAATTCCTTCAGTTCAGAGGCGGATGCTATTGCTTTCAGCTTTTACAAATCAGGAAAATGAGGCACAGAAACGTTGAGGAATTCGCTCACACTGGCAAGCAAGTGACTTCTAAATGGTACCTCAGCATTTCCACCTACAGTCTCTGCATCCACAGCTCTTGTTAGAGAAGAAACCCCATCTAAAGGCTTGAGCCCCAAGCCCTGTGAAGTGGGAGGTAAACAAGGGGAGGCCAACAGCAAGTCTGAGAATGCGAAGCAAGCACTGCTTTGCCCGAGGAATCCTACTCATGTTCAGGAAGAGCGAGAGCCATCGAGACTAAGTCAGGCAAACCAGTGCTCCCTTCGCATCAGAGAGGCTTGTGTAAAATTACAGATGAGGACAGTTGCCTCTCCCACCTGCTTTCAGTGGGCTCCTGCCTCAGTTCACAGCTCAGCTCAGTGAGGAAAAGCAGTCAGCAGCGCACAGAGACAGACTCGCAGCTCTCTGCTCGGCCTGGGAACGTGGTAGCTCACGATCCCTCACCAGATCTCCAGCAAGTGCTTACCAATAAATGTGAGGGCTGCAATGGGAACCTGACAGCTGCACTTGGGACCCCTCAGCCCTTAGAAAAGGAGAGCGCAATGCAGATTCCTGGTGCTTTATCAATGCTGCATCCCAAGGATGTGGGCAGGAGAACTAAAAACTTGAAGTAAAATTGAAATCTGATTGTAAATCACTTTATAGATTAATTAATTATAAATGCATTCAGAAAAGTTTCTCCATTTCTAAGCTCACCTGAATGGACTAGAAAGGGGATAAAATAAAACCTACTCTTATCACTGCACCGAACTTTCCAAACGGCTTTTATTGCTACGTGAAGAACAACCGTGGTGTGGCACACATGAAAACGGAACAGCAAAAGTGAAATACAAGGAGTGTACTGTACCTTGTTTTACCTGTAAGGAACACACACCTGACAAAAGGCAATTTTCACATCCAAGGTTGGTTCACTGCAGTAGTACAAGAAATGGAGGCTCATAAATACCTACAGGGAACAAAATCGGGGGTGAGTTTCCAAGTTGCTAACTTTTAACCACTTAATCATTTAGACTTCATCCTCATCTGAGTTACATGCAGGAGATCACGAGTAGCACATAGGCACCAGAGTTCTCGCCCGTATCTGTTATAGGCACTTTTCGCAAATTATAAATATTACCTAATGCAACGTGCTTCACATATTTTGCCAGCTAAAATGATCAATGTCATCATAATCATATAGACTGGATATAATAAACTGGATATTCCTAATAAGCTAAGGCTAAATACAAAATTTCTGTAGCACCTTCAATGCTAGGCAACACATATGCTCAAGAGGACATGTATGGAAGCTTGCTGTAGAACTGGTGTGTGTCATGGTTCAGAACATGTTGTGCACTGCAGACTCGGGTGCTGGAGGCTTGATTGTCAGGTCACTGGGCCAGATGGCACAACCCTAATAGCTGGATAGGCCCATCGATGGATCCACAGCTGAATGGACTGCTCAGAAGCCTGGACGCTCAGGGAGGTGGGGCTGCTCTGCAGGGCTGTGCTTGTTCCCTGTCCCTCGCTTGCTAGCTCGCTTGCTCTGCCTCCCTGTCCACCACGTGCTCCCCATCATGATGCTCTCCCACAGCACAGACCCACAAGCTAACACCTCCGAAAACGTGAGACAAATACGTATCCCCATTAAATTGTTATGCTCAGGTGTGTTATCTGGGTGTTGGGAAACTGACACAATGCTAATAAGTGAACTAAAATGTCTAATATAATTCTAGAAAAGACTGGATTAAAGGTGAGTGCTTAAATACAGATAAAACTGTCAAATATGATGTTTTGTGGGAAGCAAGTTGGAAGCTCACTTTTTAAAATTTAAGATATGCAAAATAATAAAGTAAGTAATATAACCACAGAACAAAAAGGGGGCACCCTCTTAATAACAGTTCGATCTTGGTGGGAACTAAATTTTTTAATTTTACTATTTTCTGTGAGTTTGAGATATTTAACAATTCTGCAGGGTTCTGAATGGAAGAGAAGGTTAAGGCTATGGCAAATGAGGACCTAGATTCCTCAGAAATGAAACAGGAGCTGCAGAAGCCGGCAGCCTCACCCATTTAATTAAACACATTTTTAACATCATTGCATGCAAGACAACATTCTGGGAGATCAAAGGATTTAAAAGTGAGTATGGGTGTAAGACTTCGGTTTCTGGCATGGGATTGATTGGGTATCCCAAAAACAGGTCTGATGTCAAAATTCCTAAAAAATGTTAGATGAGAGACATAAAAGATTTCAAGATACACAGCTAAGCTGCTCAAAGGGGGCAGGAAAGGTTCTGAGAGCTGAGAACAGTGTGGAGGGGGCACAGAGAGGCACATGAGCTGGAGCTGCCGCTTGGCCCTCTCCAGCAGGAACATCAGGTTTTAACCGGAATAGGCAGAGCACAGGAAGCAAGCTGCCATGTACCTGGGTGGGAAGTGACAGTGGGGATGACTGCAAAAGCCTTGCTACAGGAAATTTTACAGCAACTTCATGAGGAAGCAAAACAACCCAAAAGCAAGATCTGAGTTGCTAGAATTATGTTTAGTATTGGGCTTTGACGTGCATCTACCTTCCATATAAGGAAGAGTAGAAGGATTAAAAAAAAAGTAAACATCCATGAATAAAGAGCAGTTTGGGCACTTGTTTGTGTGGGGGAGAAAGAAATATGCTAGTGTAGAAGAAAGTACAAGATTATTGTAGAACTTGAGCATACATAAATACAATAAAGAGCCTAGAAGGAGGCAGATCCTCTAGAGATCCGGAGACCAAATTATCTTAAGGTCTACATTGTAGACATGTGGGGAAATGGGAAACTGTGTGCTGAATCACGAATGAGACCCTGGTCACTCATGTAAGAATAAAAGCCGACTTCTATTGGAAGAAGACAGTCCTGCATGGGACTCTTTTTTTGCATTTGAGTGTGTTTTGCAAACAGAAACCTTGGCTGCTTCTCTTCCAGTCTCAAGGAAGGTTGTATAGCAGACAAGCTTGAAAGATAAATTCAGCATGCTTGAAAGATAAATCTCCCTCTTAGACCAAATAGGCAATCCGAGCATGCTCCAGTATACTAAAAGCTGGTGAGTGCCTTGGACACGAGTTAGGCTTGCTTCCCATCCCTCATGAAGGACGCAGAGCTCCTAAGCTCAACGCTCCTCTGCAACGTGACAGTTTTCCAGCCTGCCTTGCATCAATCACTCTGTGGGAACTAGGGCAAAGCAGCTGTTCTGGATGTTGGCACTAGCTTCTGGCTGATGCATTGCTGTGAGCAGCAAAGAACCTGTATTGGATCCAAGAACCTTATGTTATCTGCCATTACCTAGGAAATGATGGAAGCCTATCTTAGAAGCTTGCAGACAAGGATATATCTCAGATTCTCTAGAAGTCTTCATTCCTAACTCATCTTATAGAGAAAAAAATCCAAATAAGGTTAAAACTTCAGAAAGGGTCAAATTTTAAATATTATAAATTGAAAATATTACAGAAGGATTTATAAGGAAGCATAAATAGTATGCAGATATGCTAAAATATAAAGGCAATTATTGCTAAACTATATTACATTTACTAAGTCCGCTTATGAAAAGATCTGATGGAGTTTTGTTTAAAGTAGGCCACAAGTCTGGAGAAGTATTTAAAACACACAACCAATGGAAAATTTATCCAGAATCTGGATAGATTGCTTTTAAAAGAATCAAGAAAAACTCAGAGAATCCAGTAGAAAAATGAGCTAAACAGTTTTAAAACTCTTCATAGAAAAAAAAATGCCCATAAACATATGGCATATAAAATAAAACCATAAAACCATGGTGACATCATATTTTATTCCAATCAAATGATCAGAAGTGGAAAAGAATGAGATTTTTCAGTATTTACAAGGAGAGCTGGGCAGGAGACACAGAATTGCTTCCTAAAATTGTGTGCAGTGTATAAGCCAACAAATCCATATCTACACACATTCTAGAGGTGCCATTACACTTTTCCCTCAGGTTACATACACAAGAGAATTCACACCAACATCACTGCAACAGCGAAATAAATAACAAAAACTGAACTGTGGAAAAATATCCACTGACAGAACAATGAAGAGGTAAATTGTATTGCTTAGCACAGTTCAATGTGATGTGGGATGGACTTTTAAAGTAGCCATTGTCAGCATCCCCAAATGTCTTCAAACACTGAATAAAATGGAGCTGGTTTCATTTAGGAAATAAATGTAGAATCTGTGCACAGCCCAGAAACTTGGAGGTGTTTTGACATACAGCTATAATATGTGGACTTATTTTTGTTTTGCAACTCCTCTCAGAAATATTCTGTGCTTTACATGGTTGGGCTGATATATTGTAAAGTTCCTTCTTAAGTACTTTCTTATTTTATGTTCCTAAAATTCCTTCTTATTTTATGCAACTCTGGCTGGTTCATTTCCCAAAAGCTTATTGCAGAAACTCAGGCATATATCCTATGGACTGATGTATTAGCTTGTTGAATGTGATGGCTTGTGGTTTGCTTTGGGCTTTGCTCATACTGAGGATGAAGGAAGTCTTCACTTCCCCTTGCCCTTCTGCAGCGCTGCTGTTCCTGGCCTGGAGGATCTCCAGCGGTATGGGTTTCCTTCTGATTGAAACAGTCTCTCCAAGGGAGGGGATTCCTGAGACTGGAACGCCAACAGAGATGGCAGCTCACAGAAGCTACAGTTCTCTTTCCAGCATCAGGCAGCTAACTCTGCAGGTCAGAGGATCTTCTCCATGGCTGTGGATTTTCCATGATGCAGCTGCTTCAGCATCATTCCCGCTCCTATAAGTAGGCCCTCACCCATGGTCCTGTGAGGAACCCCAATAAAAACTCACTGGTCCACCAAATAGATTGGTCTTTGCTTTCCTTCTTTCATCTCTACCGAAGAAATCACACTAAAATCATCTCATGGGTCCTCTTTCCATAAGCAGAAAGCTTTAGTGTGGCCTAGGGTGTGTACTCAGGTCACCAAGTGTTGTGTAGGTGATAAGTGAGCCTGATATACAGCCCCCAACCCCAATCCCAGCCATTTTCAGTGTTCTAGCCTCAGTTCTGGAAGATAGGAACTATCAGGGTACAGTCAAGAAGAAATCAACACAAACTATGACAGTAAAAGCGAAGAGAAGTCAAATAAATAAAACATAAAAGTCAGCCATTATCCCATTAAATGTAGTAAAAAAAAATAAGCTATAGGCTGTCACAACTAAATAGTAACAAAATGAAAGGCGTTTTTGAGCTGTGGAACATATACAGCAAACACATTAATCAGAGTTTGTGTCCGATATTATTGACAAAAGAGCATATAAGGGAAAAGCTACATTACATTAATCATTAAAGGGAACTTCACTAGGAAATGTATAGATCTGACAGGAATGCTCTAAAACACAAAACAGAGGTTAAGAGAATCATAACACTACAAACAGAAGTTAAAATCTTACCATTGTAGTACGATATTGGTACCCACCTCTACCAGTAAAGATAAATCAAGCACAAAATGTTTAATCATAAGGAACTCAAGGTAGCCCTTTCTTTTTATGAAAACTATTATAAAAGTACAAAAAGATAAGAAATTCTCCTATTGACTTTCTGAGATTGCTCTTCATACAAAGACAGTAAAAAAAAAATGACAAAATTGTAGTTCAATCACTTTTATGAACATATAGGTAAAGGAGCAAACATTTAACCAAAATTACGTTTTTTTAAAAAAATAGCATAAAAAATTTTCTCCAATATGTAACTTGAATGAACACTGTAAATTGAAAATAATCTATTTATTTATTAAAAGTAAAAAAATTCTTGTGATTGTTGAATAAGAAACAGAATTTAGTAATTACCCACTGTGTTAGTCAGTGTCCTGTTGCTATGAAGAGAAATCATAACCAAAGCAACTATTATAAAAGAAAGCATTTATTTGGGGCTTGCTCACAGTTTCAGAGGATTAATACATCAAGGCAGGGAGCATGGCAGTTTGCAGGCAGGTGCTGGCGCAGCAGCTAAGAACTGCATCTTGATCCTTAGGCAGAGAAAGAAGTGCTCAGCCTAGTGTGGGCTTTTGAAACCTCAAAGCCCACCCCCAGTGACACACTTCCTACCACAAAGCCACACCTCCTAATCCTTTTAATCCTTCCAAATAGCACCTCTCCCTGGTGAGTAGGCATTCAAATATATGAGCCTGGAGGAGCCATTCTTATTCAAACCACCCCACTCACTATTGTATTTGAATTTATCTGTCCCCAAGTGCCCATTATTAATGTTTACAATTTGGGTGCATTAATGTTTGCTGTATGTAGACTTTTGTCATTATAACTTCTTGATGGATTGTTTCTTTTATTTAACATATAGCAACATTATGACTTCTGACAAATTTTGACTGAAATGTGCTTTGTCAGATAAAAGTATGGCTACTCTTGCCTACATTCACATTTCATTTGCTTGCAATGTCATTTCTGTTTTACTGCTGATCCGTATATGCCTTTGCCAGAGACATGAGTTTCATACACACAGAAAACAGCTGACTCATTCATTATTGCTTCTGTTTGTTTCAAATGAAATTAGCCATGTAGTACCATTTCCATGTAGGCTATTAAAAGTATGTGATGATTCTGGTTCCTTGGTGGGCTTCTGTTGTTTATTTTGAAAACTCTTTTTTCTCTTTTATTTTTAGGATTGCTTTTTTTTTTATTTGTTATTTTATACTTTCCTAATTTAGATATATTTCTTTCTTTCTGGTGAGGGTTATTATTTCCCAAATTCTTGTGATCATGTACATTTCCCTTCTTGTCTGTCTAGGGACCCTAACTATCTTATGCTTTGCGGTTTCACTGCTCATAAATCACTCCTGTTTATGGCTATCTTAGGAAGCCTCCCTCTCTCCTCTGATTCTAAAGGAAAGCTTTGCCGGAGATAAAGGAATCTTGACTGGCAGTTATTTTCTTTCTGAATTTAAAGTGCTCCATTCAAAGTTCTCTTAGCCTTTAGGGTTTTTGCCAAGAAGTAGGCTGCTTTTCTATAGATTTTTCTTTATAAATAACTTGACATTTCTCTCTCAGTTGATTGATTTTAACAAAAGTACCAAGAATGCATATTGGATAGTATCATCAATAAATGATGTTGGAAAAACTGAATAGTCACACACAGAATTTATTTGGACCCCTGTCCAATACCATGTAATGATACCAAAATAGACTCAATGAGCACTAAAGACTTTTTTTAAATGGGTAAGAGTTCTATAGTTTTGTTCTGGGTAAAAATCTGGGGGAGGTCTGATTACAAAAGCAAAGTAAATAAAAGATAAAAATTAACTAATAGGATGACATTAAGAGTTGTCCATGACCACCAAGTAAGAGTGGTCATATCTGTCAAGTGTTGGCTTTATTTCCTGAGCAGCTGGTCAATTCAGAAAGCCTTTATCTGTGCCAATGTCTAAACAGGTCCTTTCTAATAGTTCTTCAAACAGTTTAAGTGTATTAGAGCTTACACTGAGGTTCTTAGTCCAGTTTTGTTGTTGTTGTTGTTTTTATGTAACATGATAGATAAGGACTTGTTTCATCTATGTAGAGATATCTGTTGTCCATGCACCATTTGTTAAAAATGCAGCCTTTTCTCCAATGAGTGTTTTTGGTAAATTGTAGGTTCTGCAAAAATCAAGAGTATGATATGATCCTACTCCTTGGGATTTATCACACAGCAGGCTAAGTATAGTCAACTTTCTACAGGGTTTTTTTTTTTTTAATAAAAAGTAAATTTCAACTATTTCAGCAGCAAAAACTTTAGGTAAATTAGTGATTTATGTGTAACTTAACTTCAGTAAGCCATTCCACATTGTGGAATTAACATCACACCATGAGGAAGACATAGTCATGCATGCCTTCAGTAACACACAAAAGGACTGTGAGTTCAAAGCCAGCAAGGACTGCGAGTAAATACTATCTTAAAACAATGGAAGAAAAACATTATGCTGTACCTCATAATTGCACACCATCATAATCTGTAAATGAAAAATAATGTTAAAAACAAATGAAATTGAAGTATTTCATCTCAAATACCAGCAAACTTCCCTCAGCTAATTCAGTGTAACAGACATGACAAACACAAACCACTTTGACCAGTGATATAATTATGTAAATTTCCTAGAACAAATCATTTCAGATATCAGTCAGTGTCAGAAGAGTGTAAGATGCTAGCTCTAATGAATTTTCATCATTCATATGACATATAAAGTTAAAATATTTCTTGGGCCGGCTCAACAGATAACAGCGAGTCAGTCTTTCGTACTGTCACAGAGCCCAGTGCCTTCGCTAAGTTGCTAAGCTAAACCTTTTCCTTCGTTTGTTAATGTGTTTGTCATTAGGTCCACTGTACTAGTTTGCTTTTCATGACTGTGATAAAACACTGACTGAAACCAGCTTCAGGAGGAAAGGTTTTATTCGGCTTACATATCCAAGTTACAGTCCATTGCTGAAGGAAGTCAGGGCAGGAACTCAAGTAGGAGCCCATAGGCAGGAACTGAAGCAGAGGCCATGGCAGAGCGCTGCTCACTGGCTTGCTCCTCACAGCTTGCTTAGCCTGCTTTCTTCTCCATTCCAGGACCACCCACCCACGGGGAGCTGGTCCCCCCACATCCGTCATTAATCAAGAAAATGTACCTGTAGACGTGCCTGCAAGCCAGTCTGGAGGAACCAGTTCACAACTGAGGTTTCTCAAGTGACTCCAGTTTGTAACAAGTTAAAAAAACGTTAACCAGCACACCTGTCAACAATCACCTGTTTCTCAAGACTGAAATAAAGTGTCTGTACTCACTCCACAGCTCTCACTATACACAAAGGAAGCAGCCTCAGCACTGTGGCCTTTTTCTCTGAGTAGTTACAAAAGACAAAAATGGCTTTTTCTCTATTGCAAAAGGTTACATTTGGAAACGCTGAAGCACAGTGGTCTGTGCATAGTGAACTCCAGATTTCTTTTATAGATAACAGCCTCATAGATAAGTAATTAGCACATCAAATCATCAAGGCAATGGAAGCACTCAGCCGGCCCCAAAGACTAAATCAGCAAAGTATTGACCCCAAAGTCATTTTGATTTTTTATCAAATTACATATATATATATATATACATATATATAATTATTTATGGTATTAAACCTATTCTAATTTCACCACATTAATCAGTAAAAAAATATGCACCCTATAAATATTTATCAGTATCCATTCTGTGTTAGCGACTGTAATGGGGACTCATGTGTAAAAATAAGTAAGTCAAAGTTTAAAAGCCAAAATTGATGCCTTTAAAGAATTCTTATTAATGAATATATTGTGTGTATAAAGATTTATTTTAAAGTTCTAAAAGTTCAAATGTTTCATTAAATAATGTCTTATTTGCCCCAAAAATTGATTTTTAAAATATTTATTGTAACACAGAATGGCATAATATTAAGCTTTAAGCAGGAAAAAGAAATAAAACTTTAGGCATTTGATTTAAAATGCAAAATTAAATCTTAATTCCACTGAACAAGTATATTATTGCTTTAATTATGCATCTCCAGAATAACTAGGGCAACAGGGACTATTAATTAGGTGAAATGTCAACTTGCATCCTACAGAGGTGATGAACCTACATGGACAAATCCATCCCTTAAACGATGTGGAAAATCTAACACTATAATGAGAACAATGTATTCAGAGGTCACTTTATCTTCAGTCACTTAGCAGCTGAATTGGAATGAAGAGGGCAAGAGGGAAATGATTTGTAAAAATAATTAACTCTAAACTCTGTGCAAAAGACAAGTGGAAAGGAGGCTGGAACCAGGAGCAGCTTCCGCAGCTCTTCTTGCAGGGAAGATTTGCTCTGCACAAAGCCCTGCTCCCCTCTGCCCCCTTCTCTCCCAATCCACACAGCTCTTGTCCCTCCACTCTACTGACTTCTATGCTTCGTGAGCCCAAGGCCTGCAGCTCCTTCACAGCGCTTAATCTTCTGGTGTGGGGGAATGTTGCTGGCAGCCTCTTTTGCAGGTATGATTACAAATATCACCAATACACACACATGCATACACACAGCCACCCACACATGCGCGCACGCGTGCACACACACACACACACACACACACACCATCCTTTAAATGCTAAAGGAAAGCATTTTACTGGAAACTTGAATCTCAAGTGCACTGACTCTACTTTGCAGCTTACAAGACTTTTTTTTAATTGTTAGAAATATTGCATAGAGTGAATGGGCAAAGAAAAATATTCAGATATTGTCCATTAAAAATATTATCATGGTCCAATGTTTCAACCAGAGTAAGTCATAATTTCTCCTGAACTTAATGTTTTCCTAATTTATTCCTTTTAACTTTTTGCAATGACTACATTTAAGAGAGTACTTCTTAGAATAATGGCTGTTAGTTCAAAGAATATCTAAATATTCACTATCATCATTTCCAAGTAATTAATATTTTTGAGCAAATTAAAATAAGTAGCCCTTAACCATTAAACGGTCATTTATTTAATGAGAATATGAGTTAATAAAGGACTGTAGATTTTATTTTAAACTTAAGTCTGTTACAACCCTGAGCTAGACGCTCTACAGTCTGATGAGGAAATGGCTACAGTTCCCTGCTAGCACACCCCAGAGCACGCTAGACACTACGTCTAGATAAAGACATGGGGACAGACATGATTTATTCAATGTCATCTGCAAGTAATTCTGTGTAAGCCCTTTGAGTAATAAATTAACCGTTTCTTAGTTTCTTTCCAACTATGGGCATATAAATTATGATGTATCATCCTACTGCATAAACCACACATATTTTATGATTCTCATGCTTACAAAATTTACCCGCAGTCATCTAAGAGAGGGCATGCTGAGATACAATTTTTTAAAAAATCTTTTAAAATATATATCATGTGAGTACCAAAAATTATTGTTAAAGAAACTGTTACTATTATTATTAAAGTGTTATTGTTAAAGAAATCAGTTTGGCCCAGGACAAAGGAAAATGCCGTGCTGCGTAATCTCAGTGTAGACGACTCTCGTTAGTGACGTTCCCGACTAGCTGAAATGTCAGACCAAGCGAGTTCGAATAGGGCCTTAAAAGGCTGGCATGCGTTTCGCCGTCGCCTGTAAGGGTAACTTTTGCCCAGTGTTTCATCGGCCACATACTTCATGGCCATGAGCACTTAGTGAACTGAATAATTAGCAATGCTGAAAACCCCTCCAGGAGTGACGCCATTTCCAAGTCATGTAAGGACCACGGATCATGTCTGCTCTCCAAAGCAGTCCTAGATCTTCACGCTATTAATTAGGACGCCGTAGGAGACGAGAGCAGTGGTGTGAGGGCGGCGATCCCAGCCCTGGTGAGCGCATTTAATGCCTGAAAACTGAGGACTGTTCTCTTCCCTCTAGCCCACAGTTACTACATAATGAAACGGCTGGTCCTTAGCTGGGAGCACGTGCATGTGTTTACATTACGCATGTGTTTCAAGATAGGAGCCCAAGATCAGAGGCTGGGAGCGGGCTCAGCAGTTGTGGTGTTTGTTGTGCACACCTGAGGCCCCGAGTTCGGATCCCCAGCAACCGTGTAAACATGGGGTGGGAGCAGTGGCCCACCCATGCCTCCATTCCTCAGAAACAAAACTGGCATCCCCAGGGCGACCTGCTACCCAGACCGGCTGCATCAGCAAGCTCTGTTTCATACAGAGAGACCCTGTGAACGGGACAGAAGAATGAAGGAAGGTGTGTGATGGCAGGCTAGAGTCTCCACATCCACTCCCCCATGAGCCCAGGTTCATCTGAACACGCCCATATACATGCAGGCACACACATGTGAACAAAATAGCAATCTAGACATTTTAAAGGTACAAGATTCCTGCTCCCACCATGGGTGTGAGCGAGTGTGTTAGTATGTGTGATGTACATATGTGCATATGTACACATGATAACACACATGCTCATGTGGGGAGACCAGAAGAGAACTCTGTGCTGCCTGTTTCATCCTCATGCTCTCCCTCTCCCCATATTCCCTTGAGAAATGCTCTCTCACCGAGTGTGGAGTGCGATTAGCAAGTCCCAGCGGTCCCCCTGACTCTGCTCTCTCCACCGTGCTGGGGTGGACGGGTCTGTGCACTTGGCCACACCTGGCTTTTTACATGGGCTCTAGGGATTTGAACTTTGGTCCCCATGACCAGGTTCTCGGGCTTGCCATACAGTGCTCTTACCTCCTGGGTTGTCACCGCAACCCCAGCTACTGTGTTTTAAACAGTAAACACAGACGTATTTTAAAATTCTTACAATGACATCAACTGAATATGATTCTTGTGGCATTTCTGTTTGGCATTTTAACAGTTAGAGAAAGGCAAACATCGTGTTCCCTCTATCCCGTTATGTCTGCCCAACTTTTTATACCTCTATTTAAAGTTTCTTTCTACATTTTTTTAATGTGTCACTTCAAGGAGAAAGGGTGCATTTTCAGAGACTATTCACAGAGAGCAAGAACATTTAGTTTTAATAAGCAGTACCAAGATACTAACAAAATCACTGTAAGTCAGGCTCGGCCAAGGGAAAGTGTGTGACTTTGTACCTGCCCACGTGATTTCATAATAACGTACAGCTTGGCTCTTGTAGTCCTCAGAGACCAGAAAATAACGAAATGAAAAATCTCTTTGTGAAAAAGACAAACGGGTGTGAACGTGAAGCAAGGCGCGGCCTCCTAGCGGAGTGGAGGCCTGGGCCTGCCTCTCCTCTCTGCCCCTTGCGAGAGAGCATGGCCTCCAAGGAGGGGCAGCCCCGCGGGGCTTTTTCAGCTGCGGAAGGCGAGGGGAAGGCTCCCCACGCCTGCTTCAGCCGGATCCCGGTGGGTGATGCTCACCACCCACTACCACCTGCCCAAGCCGGCGCTGCGCCAACAGAACTGAAAGCAACGTTCCTGTGACGGGTCCTGAGAATGGACCCACTGGCAGAGTTCAACGTTTGACCTTTCAGAAAACAGATTATGCGGTGTGGTCACAGAGAAGCCGCCACGGCAGCTCTCGGAGACTAGCTCTTTTGTTAACATCCAGCCGCTCCGCTTGACGGGCGCTCTGTGTGCACCTTCGCTGCAAACAATACAGAAACCAGACAGAATTCACGATCGGAACTGGACCCACAGAGCAACAGCCAAGGGCAAGAATGGTAATGATAAACTTGGCAGATCAGTAATGTGACCTGCCATTACTCCAGCTGAAGTTAGAGTTGGAGGACTGAAAAAGATAGAGCAAAGAAGGCCGTCCCAAGCATGGCCCTCCACACAAAAGACTGCTCGCAGAAATAGCAACCACCCTTCGTTTCATATGCCCAGTAAATTTAGGAGACGAGGTCAGACATCCCCACCTTTGGGAAGGGAGAGTTTAAAATACACCCAAAATACATTTCAGCATGCTATCACATAGCAGAGGGCCTGACGTTAATGGTAGTCTGTGTATATAAAGGAGCTGGGCTAGAGCATCCGGAATGCATTTACCACAAAGAAAAGCTGAGATTTTGAGGAAATAATTACATTTAACCTGATTCAAACAATGTATATAAACAGTGTATATAAGAATGAAAGTGTTGCATAGAGCTCAGCAAAGAAGTATACATTTTATGTTGTGCCAGTTTAAAAACAAATTACTTTTTAAAGACTGTTTTATTTATATCTATGTACGTATGTGCCTGCATGACTTTACATGTACCACGTGTGTGTGTGTGTGTGTGTGTGTGTGTGTGTGTGTGTGTGTGTGACTACAGAAGCCAGAAGGCAAACAGGCAAACAAGCAGTTGTGGGCTGCCCTGTGCGGATGCTAGGAACCGAACCCGAATCCTCTGGAATACAGTGCACACTGCTAAGGGGACTCCAGCAGAAAAGCCGTTTGAGATGTGTACTTTCTGTGGGAAAAAGAACCACCAGCGGTCTCGGCAGTAATGTCTTTGGAAAGATTTCAAGGCAGAGCCCGTGGCTAGTGTTTATAAACCCGGATTCACGGCAATTCCCCTGTGTTTCCAGCACTAATAAGACTACCAAAAAATCCTTGAAAGAGTGATGTGTGTCAAAAACAACCCTGAGATTTCACCTTACACCCATCAGAATGGCTAAGATCAAAAACTCAAGTGACAACACATGCTGGAGAGGATGTGGAGAAGGAGGAACCCTCCTCCACTGCTGGTGGGAATGTAAACTTGTACAACCACTTTAAAAATCAATCTAGCACTTTCTCAGACAATTAGGAATAGTGCTACCTCAAGATCCTGCTAGACCACTCCTAGGCATATATCCAAAAGATGCTCAAGTATAAAACAAGGATATTTGCTCAACCATGACAGTAGCAGATTTATTTGCAATAGCCAGAAGATGGAAACAGCCTGATGTCCCTCAGTTGAGGAATGGATATAGAAATTGTGGTACATTTACACAATGCAATACTACTCAGCAATTAAAAACAAGGAAATAATGAAATTCACATGCAAATTGTGGGAACTAGAAAAGATCATCCTGAGTGAGGTATCCCAGAAGCATAAAGGCATACATGATATGTACTCACTTATAAGTGGATATTAGACATATAATATAGGATAATCTGTACGCCTAAAGAAGCTAATCAAGAAGGAGTACCCTGGATAAGATGATCAACCCTCATTCAGGAAGGTAAACGAGACGGACATCGGAAGGGGAGAAAGCAGGGAACAGGGCAGGAGCCTACCACAGAGGGACTCTGAAAGATTCTATCCAGCAGGGTATCAAAGCAGATGCTGACACTCCTAGCCAAACTTTGGGCAGACTGCAGGGAATCTTATGAAAGAAAGGGGAGATGGAAAGACCTAGAGGAGCTCCACAAGGAGAGAGAAAAAAAAATCTGGGTCCAGGGATCTTTTCTGAGACTGATACTCTAAGCAAGGGCAATTCATGAAGATAACCTAGAACCCCTGCACAGAGGTAGCCCGTGGCAGCTCAGCATCCAAGTGGATTCCTTAGAAATGAGAACAGGGGCTGTCTCTGACATGAACTCAGTGACCTGATCTTTGATTACCTCCTCCTGAGGGGGTGCAGCTGTACCAGGCCACAGAGGAGGACAATGCAGCCACTCCTGATGAGACCTGATAGGCTAGGGTGAGATGGAAGGGGAGAAGGACTTCCCCTATCAGTGAACTGGGGGAGGGGCATGGGTGGAGAAGAGGGAAGAAGGGTGGGATTGGGAAGGGATGAGGAAGGGGGCTACAGTTGGGATACAAAGTAAATAAACTGTAATTAATAAAAAAAATAAAGTTTAAAAAAGATTCTTACTAATAAAATTCTAAATGTTAAAAATAAAAAAAAGAGTAATGTGTGTATGATGAGTGCCTTCTCTCTTCCTAATGCTTCAGGTTTTGGAACACACAAAGGAATGCCTTTGGTCTGAGTCTCTCAGGAGCCTCACTGCTAGACAGGCTGTCACAGTTCATTGGAGAAATCGGGCCCTCATCCTATTATCCTCCCCTGGCCAGCTCTTGGGCGACCACCTCTGGCTTCCTTTGGAGTCCCCCTCCCACGAGCCTTCTCCTTTTGCTAATTTACTTGTGTCCGTCCCTGCACTTACAACACCTGAGACCGTTGCTATTTATTTTGAGCGCCTGATAGCAAATGGTCGGAAGCTGTTAGAAATCTTGAGAGCCACCTACACAATTTCTGCAGTTCATCAGTAAATAGGAGAGAGTGAATATATCATGAACACAAAATTTAAAACTTGTACTTAGCAGCTACTAAAAATAGTTAGACATTGAATAGGACACAGTCCTTATCTAGTGTAGTTAAAGTAAACGAGGACAAAAATACAATTAGACTTATTAGAGAAGACAATGAAGAGGGAGACCTTAGGGAGAGTAGTGTGTTCTTAGTACCCACACACAAGTACCACTGCTAAGTCTCTCTCGTGTGCATTCACTGTAGAATTTACACGACTGTGTTTTCGTTCATCTATACAAACATAATTGCGGATGCAGAAACATACAAGGTCACTTTTACATATGTGCACATGTATCTAGAAAGAGTAAAGCTACAGAGAGACGTCTAACAGTTTTCTCTGGGAAATCAAAGGAAACATTTTGATTACAAAAGCATGTAAAGTAAATCCAGGGTTTTTTTTTTTTTTTTTTTTTTTGCATCACACCAATTGAATATGGAAATTTTATTGTGGATGACCTAAATCTCCCCATGTAACTAAGAATGGTCTTAAACTACTAATATCCTAAGCTAGGGTCAGATGGAAGGCGGGGAGGACCTCCCCTATCAGTGGAGTTAGAGAGAGGGAGGGAGGAGATGAGGGAGGGATGGTGGGATTGGGAGGAAAAGAGGAAGGGGGCTGCAGAGGGGATACAAAGTGAATAAATTGTAATAAATAGATAGATAGATAGATAGATAGATAGATAGATAGATAGATAGATAGAACTAATAATCCCTGCCTCTACCTCCCAAGTGCTGGGATTACAAGCATGAAAGAAAAAAACAAACAAACAAGCATGCCATTGTGCCCAACTAGAATTTCATTTTAAATTGGAAGTATTTTTCTATTGCCTGCTATGCAGGAGGCCTAGTACAGTATTGCTGGCTTTCGCTATGAGCTGTACACTTGATATTCATTGAACTGAGCCAGGCAAGCATGATTATACAGGAACAGAACGTTAGCCTGAGAAATGGTCTCATGACAGCTGGAACACAGGGTCTGAACTATAACTCGAGTCTCTAACTATCCCTTGCTTATTCTCCACGGAAAGCCTTTCTTTCTGTGTGGCGTTGTATCCCAGGACCTTAATGAACTTTCACATTATTAAATGACGCCACACACAACATGACACAGAAGAAGCAGAAGACAAACCTCATGGTGTATTATTAATCATAGGTAAAAGGGAGAAAGGCATCCCCAATGTTTGAATCACAAAGAAATGATGAGTTTTTTTTTAATCAGAAATGTCTAACCTGTTTCAAATATTATGCAATGCATGCATGCATCAAAAATATCACATAGAATCCAGTAAATAAGTATAAATTTTATGTTTAATGTATCCATGGCCAATTTCACAATATCATCGCAGAGTTTTAGAAGGCTCCTGGAAGTTCTTAGGAGACAAGATAATATGCTAAATAACAGAAACTCTTGACCATATTCTCCCAGCTAGAAATTTTAATTGAACACTTTGAATTGCATATCATTTCAACCAACTTCTGAATGAGTTACTCAATAATGTAAGATTCCAGTAGGGAGTCAGCTTCTTAATTTCTTCTTGAGAATTTCACAGAGCATTCTAGAGAATAAAAAAAAATGACAGATGTGACTGGAATTTAAATTTCTGTTTTGCACTATGACAAGATATTGGACAACTGTATTGTATAGGACACGGTCTGAAGTCCATTTCCTCAGTGAGAATGGATTCCTAAAGAATTTGATAGGGCTGTTTCTGAACATTTAGCAACACCATTTCAGAAGATTATAGTTCGCACATGTGAGAAATGTATGTTCCCAAGGCACTGCAAACACTGGCTTCACTTGGTAGAATATTTTCATTTGTTCTGATGTATTAGTTTTCATGTTTTTAAAAACACAGTTTTGTGTCCAATAATAATGCCTGTGAACGTTGCAATTTGTCTTGTCAATCCTTGTAATAGAGAGCCATTGACAACCAGAATTTGGAAGGGACTCTCTCATGCTGCTCCCACTTACTTATTCTCCTGAGGGTGATGAAATATAAATAGGTGCTTCTCAGAATATAAAAATGGATTAGGAGAAAAGATATGGAGGTGTTACTATTCTCAGGTCTCTAGGAATATTTTTCTGTCAGCCACATCTATTACAAGAGCGGGTAGGCTTGCTGTGGCTATTATGTATGCCCCTAACCAAGAGTCTTCCGATGCTCTCAGCATGCATTTACAAAGGAGCAGAGCGAAACGCAAATGACTATGGATAGGAATTGTACATAAGGCCAAGTTCTCCATCCTGCATGTCTGACTTCTGCCTTTCCAGCCCCACCTCTTGCTTGTCTTCAGATTATATTTTCTCTTAACCCAAAACTGTTAATGCTATCTGTTCTATAAAGCATTACAATGCACTGAAACTCAGGACTCAGTTTGGTCGGGTTCTATGAGACACTTGGACATGAAAATAACTGTCAGGAAGAAGTGGATTCTCACAGATCTGAGAAACAGGACACATGGCATGTTATGCCCAGCCCTGAGGAGAGGACCAGTCATAAACTGAAGAAGAAAGTATGACCTTAGCATTTTTTTAGAAAGGAATGAATGAAGGCAAGGTAGATGAACTATGCAAGCTTGATCATTTAAGCAACTTTTGAGGGCACCGGCTATAGAAACCATCTCTTATTGTCTATTCCTTAGCCCTGTGCTTATCTAGAGCAAGGGGAGTGTCCGTGTGGTATATGAGTTGTTTAACAAACAATGTTTGGAGTTTGTGGGCTCGGATTAGTTAGTTTGTATGTGAGCATCTCCTGTACAAGTGAGTCAACCAAGCTTTGTGCTTTAGGTTGGGGCCTTTGTGAGCAGTGATGAACGACTACTCACAGCTATACTGCTGAGCAGCTACACTAGCCTAACTTACTAAGTAAGTGTTAAACTAACTAACTACACTAATCCTACCAAGCAACAGGATTATTCGTCATTTACTCGTAGTTCCATGAGATCCCTGGGGGACTCTCTTAGAATGAGTTAAACAAATATTCCATGAAGTGAAAATCTTAAGCCTCATTAGAGGTCCACCAACATCCCACTGAATTTGGGGTGAGTTTGGCCTAAAGAACCCAACTGAATCCCAAGGGGAAGAGCACAGTCACATTGCAAGATCCACAGAGTTCAATTTCTTCATACTCCAGTCTTCCCAAATACAATAAACATGTGCCCTGAGATATCTTACCACTCGCCTTCTCAAACATGCATGATACGGCTTGAAAATATCTTCAATGAGCTAAGATTTGGTTATGGTAAAATAAAAAAGTTAACCGTTATGAAAATATCAAATGGCAGCAATGCGTGTGGTAGGAATCACTAACTTGTATCACAGAGAGGCACCTTGCAACACGGCCCGGATTCTTTCCTCTAACACACATCTCTACCTAACAGAACCTGCTTCATACCTGGAGGCTATGTGCTCTCCTGGTGATGGAAATTAGCATCCGACAGTCTGCTGAAAATGCAGAGAGAAAGGGCTTTTAATAAAGGACATAATCTAGAATAGTAAGTACGTGATCAGTAAGAAGAGGGTGGAATGGGTATTTGATGGGATGAGAATCACAGGTGTAATTTAATTAAAGCTAAGGTGAGATGTTTATAGATATTTGTTAGGTGCCTGAACTCAACCAGTCATCATTTGGAAAAAGGACACACTCCAGGTTTTCTCTTCAAGTAATTATGCAAAAGCCAAATTCAGTTTGGTTGATTACAAGACATATCTCTCAGTGATTATCAACTTCCTTTAGAGATGTTCTTAATTCCATATTTAAATGGGATATTATACATGAGAACTGAGTGAAATGTGATTTGCCATATGACTTTAAATTATTCCATTTGAAGAGAATAGCAGACAAGAAGGGGTGAGATAGGAATGTTCAAAAAAATGAGGTGTCTGTACAGTTCTTTATAACCCACAGTTGGCTTCCAGTTTTTCTCTGAAAAAAAAAAAACAGACTAGCTCTATGAACTTTTATCTATAAAATATATTTTATGAATATTCTGCTCACAGGTGAGAGAGCATAAATTATTTAAATGTTGATCCATATCATTCATCAAACTAACACATCAAAACTAACCTGACAATACCTCATTACCTTGAGGACAATGGAGCTGGACACATTCGGGTCACTAACTTCTTTAACATTTAAATAGCTTTTAAAAATCATTTCTTTAAAACCACTGTTGATTTATTCATCTTTATTTTTATGCATTTTAAGTTCCAGCAAAATGTTACTACCTCAGTATTTTCAATCCCCAAATATCACATAACAATACATAGTAAACATTTTATGGCCCAGTTTTATTGGCAATTATAAAGTCTCTGCACTTTTAAATACTTGCTTAGTACCATTTCTGTTTATTGGTGACCTTTTTAATCTGCAGGGATAGAAATAGTGGTTCAATAGTTCTGGGGAAAATGATCTGAAAATATAGACCCAAGATGTCTAGGGAAGGGATGCTGAATGAATGGCATGATTCTATTTACGTTAGGACATTTCATTCATAAATTGAGATGTTTTAGAGTTTCTAACCGAGATCAATGCCAACAACGTTGAACATTTAGGAGAGGGCTTTAATGGTGAAATGAATCTCTCTGGTCATTAGCATAAATTCTACGGTGTGTCCTATAATTTTATTGCAGATATTTATGCTGCAGACTTTATTAGTGTCCTTGAACAGTTTTTACCAGCTTCGTAAAAGCAGACTCACAGACAAAATTCACAGCCTCCCTGGGATATATTACTACTAAAAAAGAGAGGAAAAAAGTCAGTTCTTGATGAAGCAGAGCTGCAGGTCAAACCCTAATGGGTCAAAGAGAAGGCTGCTCTTGTCTACAAGCCCCAACGTCCTTGTAAGTTTCATACAAGCCTGCTACCAGCAAAGTACAACACCTGTGATTACTTCCTAAATCAGTAGCCCTCCTATATATGAATGACAAACAGGAGGCTCAGAAAGAAACAATGGAGCCAATACCCTTCACAATAGCCACAAATAATATAAACTATCTTGGTGTGACTCCAGCCAAGCAAATGAAAGATCTGAACGACAAGCACTTCAAGCTCTTGAAGAAAGAAATTGAAGATTTTAGAAGATGGAAAGATCTTCCATGCTCATGGATCATAGGCTTAACATAGTATAAATGGCCACCTTACCAAAAGCTATCTACAGATTCAACACAGTCTCCATCAAAATTCCAACCCAATTCTTCATAGATCTTAAAAGAATAATAATCAACTTCATATGAAAAAAAAAACAGGGTAGGTAAAGTAATTATGCATAATAAAAGAAGTTCCAGGGGTCTCATCAGCCCTGATTTCAAGCTTACTATTACAGAGCAATAGTAACAAAAACTGCATGGTATTAGCAAAAAACAAACAAACAAACAACAACAACAAAAAAAAACAGACACATTGATAAATGGAATTGAATCAAAGACCCAAAAGTAAATTCACACATCTTCAGCACCTGATTTTTATAAAGAATCCAGAAATACACAATTAAAAAAAGAAAGCATCTTTAACAAACGGTCCTGATCTCCTGATCTAACTGGGTGTCTCTATGTAGAAGAATGCAGATAGAGCCATATCTATCATCCTGCACAAAACTCAAGTCCAAGTGGATCAAAGACCTCAACATAAAACCAGACACACTAAACCTTGAACTCATTGGCACAAGAGACATCTTCCTGAACAGAACAGCAATAGCTCAGGCTCTAACACCAACAATTAATAAATGACTCTTCATGAAACTGAAAAGCTTTTGTGAGGCAAAGGAGACTGTCAAAAGGACAAAATGGCAGCCTACAGAACGGGAAAAATTTCACCAACTCCACATCTGACAAAGGGCTAATATCCAAAATATATTTAAAAAAATCAAGAAACTAGACCTTAGAAAACAAAATAACCTAATTTAAAAATGGGGCACGGGGATGGGGGCTGGAGAGATGGCTCAACGGTTAAGAGCGCTGGATGCTCTTCTAGAGGACCCGGGTTCTGTTCCAAGTGCCCGTTCCAGGCAATACTTTGCTCTCTGCTGTTCTCCAGTCGTAGCGCTACTGCGTGCACACGGTGCACAGACATACAATCAAGCAAAACACCCACACACATAAAATTTTAAAAAGGAAGAAAAATATAAATTGGGTATCTAAACCAAGAATTCTCAACAGAGGCATCTCAAATGGCAGACAGACACTTAAAGAAAAGTTAACCATCCCTAGCCATCAGGGAAATGAAATCAAAACAACTTTGAGATTCTATCTTACACCCATCAGAATGGCCGAGATAAAAAAAAAAAAACAAACTCAAGGGACAGCACATGCTGACAAGGATGTGGAATGATGGGAACACTCCTGCCTTGCTGGTAGGAGTGCAAACTTGTACAACCATGGTGGAAATCAATCTGGAAGCAAGGACACTTGCTCAACTATGGTCACAGAAGCTTTATTCATAACAGCCAGAATTTGGAAGTAAGCTAGATGCCACTCAACCAAAGAATGGATTTTTAAAATGTGGCCATATTTTGTAAGCAAGCAAGGCTGGACGGATTGGGACACCAACCCAACAACAAAACCTTCAACCTGCAATTTGTCCCGCCTCCAAGATGCACTGGGGTAAAGGTGGCACAGAACTTGTGGGAGTGACCAATCATTGACCGGTCCAGCTTGAGACCCACTTCACAAGAGAGAGCCCACCCCTGACACTGCCTGGAGGGCCAGGACTCTGCAACTGGGATTCTCAGAGACCTAGGATAGAACCAAACATACTGGCAAAACAAAACTAAACGAATCAATGAAATGATTCCTAATGATACTGTGCTATACTAGTAGACCAAAGCCTGGCATCACCATCATCAGAGGCTTCATCTAGCAACTGACAGAAGCATATGCAGAGACCCACAGCCAAACGTTAGGTGGAGCTCAGGGAATTCTGCAGTGGTAGCAGCCAAAAGGGTGAAGGACACCACAAGATAACCACAGAATCAGCCAAGCTGGGTTCTCAGGGTATCCCAGAGACTGAACGGACAACCAGGGAGCTTGTGTGGGTCTGACGTAGGTCCTCTGCATATACGTTATGATTGTATAGCTTGGTGTACTTGTGGAATGCCTACCAGTGGGAGCGGAGGCTGTCTGTGTGGCTGGTCTTTGCTACTTTGTGGATTCTTCTTTTTTCTACCCTTTATTCCTGTCACTAGATAGGAGAGGAAAAAAGGATAGAGGGAAGAGAGAGATAAAAATCTTTGAATCTAATTTCTTTCTTCTTTGAGCACAATAACTAACAAACCGTAACCAGCTCCCCGAATGACAGGTAACCACCAACCCTGCCTCTTGGAGCCCTAGCATTTATATAGCGTCTGAAAAATTCCCAGAATTCCAAATATCACACAATCGCAGAAACTATCTGCTGCTATCAAACCATGCCTCTGCTAGAGCATGTGGCAAATCATATCAGCTGCTGCACACAGTTCAAAGCAGCTTCATATCCCCACATCTGGGATAAAACAAAAGCACATTCTTATAATTCTGTGTTGTTGTTGTTGTTGTTGTTTTACAGAAATCAAAATTCCAGAACTCTCAGTACATGTTTCTGACTCTTTGGCCTGCTTCTGAGACCCTTTTCCTCCTACTGGGCTGCCTCATCATTGAAGGGATGTACCTAGTGTTACTGATTGATATGCCATGTTTGGTCGATATCCTTGTAAGACCTGACCTTTTCTGAAAGAAAATGGAGGAGGAGTAGACCTAGAGAAAAAGGGAAAGGAGGGACTGGGAGGAGAGGAGAGAGGGAGAACTGTGGTCCGGATGTAACACAGTAGAGAAAATAAATAAATAAATATTTAGTTATTATAAGTAAATATAAATAATTTTGTTATAAATAAAGATGATAGATAGATAGATAGATAGATAGATAGATAGATAGATAGATAGATAGGGAGAATGGACTGAAGTGAAACTTTGGTCCAATGTCCCAAAACAGTAATGGTAAGATAGAAACTTGTGATTTCAGTCTCCTGAGCTGTTGATATCACAGAATGTGTCATGTGACCTGGCTTCGTTCAAGGTCAGATGTGAAAAATATAAACAAACCAATACATAGGCCCAAGGCATAAAAACATGCACATAAACTTACCTAGTTTGTATTAGACAAGAGATACATGCGTATAATTTATTTTATAAGTTAAATCAGAATAAATGATGGATATGCAAAGCCTAGTTGTGAAAATAATTAAATTCTAAGTGGTCCTCATTATCCATGGCTGTTGTGTTCTTTTGCTTTCAGTTACATAGTCTGAAAACACTAAAGGGAAAATCAAGGGGGGAAAACGGTTTATAAGATTTAAATTGCATAGTTACCGGAGTGTGACGAAATTTTACACCATCCCGGATAGTGCACCCTGCCATGGCCCCGGATCCACCTTTATTTAACCTATTTGAGTTACATGCTCTGCCAGGCTGGGTGTCCCTGCTGCCTCGACAGTCTTAGCTGTTAGTGCCACTGTCTCGCGATCACACTGCCAAGGTATAAAACGCCCCTAATACAGCGACTACAAACTACAAAACTAGTGATGCAGGTGAGTCTAGCACAATATATCGTCATTACTGTCCTATTGTATCATTAGTTATTGCGGTAATGTATTACTATACCTAATTCGTTTGCTAACTTATGTTTGCATCTAGGTATATAAAAAAACATAGCATATGCAGAATTTACTATCACCCAAAGCTTGAAGCATTTTCATGGGAAGTGATAGGACGTACCTAACCCTTCCAGATAATGACAGGGGGATACTATCGTATAGGAGAGTGCTGGCTTTAAAATAGTCAATGTTCAAATACACCTGCTCTCTGACTGTCACAAAGACAGCTGAACGCAAGCACCTCCATCATTTTGCTTCATCTTTGTCATCAGTCTCCTACCCAGAGTCCACTCAGTACAGCTAGCTAAGGGCTTGGACGTCATCCATTAAGAATCATATGAAAGAAGGGGAGTTAGTATGATGGGGAAAGGATAGGAGCTCCACAAAGACCAAATATATCTGGGCACAGGGTCTTTTCTGAGACTGACATTCATTCTGAGACTGACAAGGACCATGTATGGATATAACCTAGAACCTCTGCTCGGATGTAGCCCATGGTAGCTCGGTAACCAATTGGTTTCCCATAGTAAGGGGAACAAGGACTATTTCTAACAGGAACTCAATGGCTGGCTCTTTGACCTCACCACCCCCCAAGGGAGGAGCAGTCCTGTTAGGCCACAGAGGAGGGCTTTGCAGCCAGTCCTGAAGATACCTGATAAAACAGGGTCAGATGAATGGGGAGGAGGTCCCCCCCATCAGTGGACTTGGAAAGGGGCACGGTGGAGATGAGGGAGGGAGGGTGGGATTGGGAGGGAATGAGGGAGCGGGATACAGCTGGGATACAGAGTTAATAAAATGTAACTGATAAGAAAAAAATGAAATTAAAAAAAAAAAAAGACAGCAGGATGTGTTCTGGGCAGGCTAGAGATGATCGCTGCAGTGGCTCTTCAAAGGAATTCTGCTTGTCTGAATCTGAGCCGGAGTGGGAAGACCCCATCTGTAGAAGAGGCAGGCAGGAAGACGTCTCCCACCCACCCGAGTCAGCCTCCGCCTGCACAAGGCGCCTTCCTGAGCCACTGTGCTGCCTCTCCAGCCCCTGCACACTGCTTTCCTGCGTACCTTTCCTTAAATATCCCAGGGCTAATCCTCAAGTTTCCCAAGCTTATAATTGTATTGAAATACCATCTCATAGATTCAAGAAAATTTCTGATACTAGAATTAAGTGAGCTTCCTTTTAAGGAAATTTTTAAACCAATTTACTTGCTAAAGCAAGCAGACATTCTCACACATTGCTGACAGTATGCAGCAATAGATTAGGAGGAAAAAAATTTAAATCCTATAAGATCCCCTCTCTTCAATTTGAGCACTTGGTGAATTTCTACCCTATTAAGCAAATCATATTATCTCTATGACATAAATTAACAATAAGAAGCGTTAGTCCATAAACCTGTCTCTTGAACAATCAAATAAATCCAGGCATCACAGAACCAAGTCCTAGACTTGTAATCTGAGTTGTACTGGAAAACTTCCCTTTGTTTCTTAAACAGAGATTCAAGAAGATGTGGTCCCTATCTGAGACCCACACGCTCGCGACAATGGCTCTTCGCTGATCCAGCAGAAAAGAACATTTTGAAGTTAAATAATATTCCCAAGAAGTGTGTTTTGTCTGTATGTTGGGTAAGACTCAGAGAAGGAGGAGTTCAAGAGCACATGCCACAATGCCCCTTCCGTCCCTGGGAGCTCATTATACAGGTGGCTTCACCTTGTGGAAATCAGCTGAGCTACACAGTTATGCTTCCTGCATTTTTCTGAATGCAACAAAAGTACCTAGATGCTATCGTACTTTCTGTTGAACGTTAATCACAGAAGGTTGCTCCTTTATCGACGACTACTTCCTGCTTGCCAACCACTGTGATGGGCACTACAGAAAACGTAAAAGGTAAAGTGAAGACCTGTGCCTTCGGACACATCACAGACAAGCAAATATTAGGGAGCTAGAAGGAAAGTGAAATAGGCAGACTAGAAAGGGATGGATGGGGACTCAGGACCTGAGTGAGCTGGCGAAGGACCACGCCAGGAAAAGCCTTAGAGAAGGTACTTCATTCACAGCCCTAACTTGTCAATGCTGCTATAACAAGATACCAAAGATTTAGTAACTTGAAACAAAATAAATAAATTAGCTTTCAAGTAATAAGATCTCAAATCTAAAGTTAATGTCACTGGGTGAAACTCAAAGCTTTGAGCGGGGCTGGCTCTTTTTAGAGGATCTAGAGTAGAAACCAGCCACTTGCCTCTTTCAGATTCCAGAGCGTTCCTCCATTCCTCTGGTGCAGCCTCTTTTTCCGTCTTCAAGCCCACACTTGCATCTTTTTCTCCTTCTCCCTTTCTCACCCTCCTCTGCTTCAGCCCTTGTTTCTTCTGCTACTGACTCTGATCCTCTTGTCTGCCTATTATCAAGACCTTTTGCAGAGTAGATAGATAATTCATAGTAGATATGAAGATCCTTATCTTAGTCACACATGCAGTGTCTCTTTAACCCTGGACTATGACAGTCACTAGGTTCTTGAAATTACAGTGTGGACAGCTGTTAGATGGGCCTGGGGAGACATGACTCAGTCTACCATGTCTTGAAAGATTTGTTGTTGGGAGTTCACTGAACAAGATAAAAAAGGAAATGAACAGAAACAGGAATTAAACCCAGAGCCCTGAATTTAATGAGATGGAAATGTAGGTAAGTTTGTAAAGTTGGGAGTGATGCCCAACTGGGTTGGGAATGATGCCCAACACTCCCCAATGCACCTCAGAAAGATTTCAAGTAGGAGAGGGGTGTGACATGATGCCAATAGAAAGTGGCATTTTGCAATGAGACGTAAGGTAGAAAGAATTAGGTTCGGAAGTTCAAAAGCTAAGAAGATAAAAAGCTGTTGTGAAGGTTCAAGACAGGAGCTGAGCTAAACCATCATGAGTTATTAAAAAATAGGGACACTCTGAGAAATGCATTATTGGGCAACTTTGCTCTTGCACAGAATCCAAGCAGAGGAATCTATACAGGAGATAAATCTTTAGGCTGAGATGCCTGCTGTTCCTAAAGTGGACTTGAAATATCTCACTACTCATTAACACTTGATCTTACATCTGTCTTCGTATATCAAAGAAAGGTCTGTTCTAGCTTTGCAGATGGCATGATTTGTCACCATTGTTGCTGCTGTTTTGGACAAGGACTTACTATGTAGACCAAGCTGGCCTTGAACTCAGAGATCTGGCTGCATCTTAAAAGTAATCTTCAACCTAGTTGAGGCGGCACAGGCCTGTAAATACCAGCACTCTCAGGGGGAAAAAAGTAATCTTTAGGCACGAATGAGTAAACTGGCCACTAAGAAGCCACAGTAAGAGAGTTTCTGTCCTGTGAAGATGCGAAAGACCTGATGGTGCTCCTAGTGCACTTGAAAAAGGCGCTACAAGGTGTCCAACATCTGTATGAAACTTTGTGGTTTCTGGAGGACCAGCCTGTAAGGGAATAAACTTGCTGCAACCCATGGAAAAAGAGGCTGTCTGTAAAATTACCAAAGGTCAGGCTCCTGATTCAGTAGCCTTGCATGGCCTCTTTTGAGTTGCCTACTATTTCCACTTTGAGTCTGAGAATTTTTATTTAAAGCTCAATTATGAACCATGGAACGCATCAGATTACCCCTCCTGTCAGGACTGATACATTTTCACAGTGCAGCACTTGGTGTTTGGGGAATGTGGTCGTTTGAGTAAGAACGGCCCCATGGGCTTATGTATTTGAGTGCCTAGTCAGCGGGAGTCGGCACTACCGAGAAGGATTAGTCGGTGTGGTCTTGCTGGAGCAGGTGGGTCACTGGGAGTGGGGTTTGGAGTTTCAAAAGCCCAAGACAGGCCCAGTGGCTCTCTCTTCCTGCTGCCTGCAGATCCCAGGCAGAACTCTCTTTCTCGCCTACTTCTCCAGCACCACATCTGCCTGCATGCCACCATACTCCCCAGCGTGAGTATAACGGACCAGATCTGAAACGGTAAGCCAGCACCAATTAAACACTTTCTCTTTTAAGAATCGGCTCTTGACAGCAGTAAAACATTGAATATGTTCTACTTTTTTAATATAGGTCTTAGATGTGAATTTTCCCTTTCATTATAAACATTAATACAGCTTTCTCTGGGTCACGTGTTGGCATTTGATGTCGTTATGTCGTTTATTACAGCAAATGAAGTTATATCTGTGGCCAAGCACCTGTTCGGTGGCCTGAGTAGTTTGCCCCTCTTCAGCATGCCTGTGTGTCAGGAAGCGAGGAGTCAGAGCATGCCATGCAGCTTATGGTCATGGGTCCCAGATGCTGATTAGCTGGCTCCATCTGGACATATTGTTCTATGTGCTGCACATTACAGCACCTGCTACTGGAAGTCCTCATCCTTAACAGGGATAATTTGTTCTTCTGTGCCTAATTATTTAAGGGAGTGAGTCAAGCGCTTGCAAGAGACATTATATTGATCATTAAACAACCCGTGAGGTCAGTTTATAACCAGCTCTGTTTCTAACTGTACTGTCTCCAGCAAATTCACTCAATTACCTATAGTCTCAATCTTATTTGCAAACTGTAAAGGTGACTCGAATGATGTTAGAGAATTCAATTAAACAACAAAGATATATCGGTCTGAATTACTTTATAGGTATGTTTTCTGTAATTTCTGTAATTGGTTTATGGGATCTAAGGTTGAGCAAACATCCGCTCTTAGAATCAGCAAAGATAGTCTCTCTCACCCTCCAGACACAGTTAACAGGGTACTAAATCCTTTCTTTTCCACTGCTTCATCTTTCCGTTTAAAACTGGAATCTAATAATTACGTAGTGACAAATGTTCAAAACCAAACTGCTTAATTCTACCAGTGAAGAAAACGAATACTTATATAGTGAACATTTTGGCTTGCTTATCTCTTTTCTGCTCTGAGCATTTGCACACAACACTGGTTTTGATGAAATCATCACAGAACAGGAGCTCACACTTTATTAGTATTTGCAACATGTATTTAGTAGCTGCAATGGTTTGGACCTGGAATGTCTAGGCTTGACCTCTAAAGTGATGCTATTGGGAGAGGGTAGGGTGATGAGGTGAGGCCTAATGGGAGAGCTTAGGTCATTGGGGAATAATGTATCTTTCTCCTGTTTTCTTCCTCTTCTTTCCTTTCTTCTGACCACCATAATCAATTTTCTAGCCTACGTTTCCCATCAGGATGTATTTGCCTTGTCTCGGCTCATGGGCCAACAAATCAGAAATGGAAGCCTACAAGACATAAGCTAAAATAAACCTCCTGATCCTTTAAAGCTGATTGTCTCAGGTAGTGTGGAACAGTACTGGAAAGCGGACCAACCCTGTTACATGTGTCTGACAGGTGATAACTCACGGGACCCCTGCTGTTACCTTGTAAAGTTAGTATTATTAAAGTCCCCACTACAGATGAAAGACCTAACTTCACAGAATAAGTGGACTGTGAAGGCACTGGAATCCATGCTTTGAACCATGTCACCCCTCCCACGCTAAGCCTGGACAGGGGAGAGCTTCCTTTGCTCCGTCTATTGAGTCTCCTGATCATGACACTGTGACCGACTACATCATGAAACTGACAACCACAATAGTCCAAAATGGCACACAACCTACTCTGAGCCAATCAGGTCTGAGGTAAGAAGGCTGGCTCCAAGAAAGAAGGGGGTTTCATCCCAGCTGCAGCTAGAGGGTGGGGATGCACGCTAATGACAGTTTCAATAGCAGAGATCTGCAGATCACAGGAGAAGCCAGGCTGAGGCCGCCGCTCACACCGAGGAAGAAGTGGGAGTCAGCAAAGTGAGGAAAACCTGGAGCTGCCATTTTCCTGCACCTTCAGGCTGTTCATTCTCTATGTTTTCTTCAGTGGAGTGTCCTTAATCACTTCATGAAGTTGACAACATTATCCAGGGTATCTTTCTTACACCCCCCAAAAATCTTAATATAGTAATATGTTCAAGTATCCTGTTTACAAATCCTAAGTCATCAGCCATTACTGTATGGCCTAACCCATGGTTTTTCTCTGCCCTGACACGAAGAGCTGTGGCATCAGCACTGATACTACAGCCAGTGGATTGTACCGCTGAGTTACTCCCCTTCCAGGACATCCATTTATTTGCTATGGATTCACTGACTACTCATTCTGTCCCATGCATGATTAGACCTGGTGTACGAAGATAAGTGCATCATGTCCTTCACCCTTATGAAATCAAAGTCTCGGGGGAGGGGACATGCTAGTCACCTCCCCGCCAGCTGTACTGTGTCAGGAACATATGTGTGGTCCACGGTGACCTAACTGTCCAGAGAAAGGCCTCCTCAAGGGTTTGGTGGAGGACTTGATGAACACTACACATTTTATTTGAAGGCTGGCCAGGAGTCTTGCTGTAAAACAGGAGCATTCTGGACAGTGGAGGAAGTATGGTCAGTAGCAGCATAGCAGAGACCTGTGGAGCATGCCAGGAATGTTCCAGAATGGCAAAGGTTCCAAGAGATGGCGAGCTCTAAAAACTGAACACAAAGGACAAGAACTCCAAATGTGAGCAGCCTCAAAAACGTTTTTCTTTGTTGCTGTTGCGGCTCTTCTGACATAACTGCCATGCTAGCACCATTCCTCAAGCCACTCTTGTTCTGGTTGAATTTGTTGAATTGACAGAGCTAAATACAAAGGCTCAGATGATCAATCCTCATTTAGAAAGACAGATGGGAATGTGCATTGAATGTATGACAGGAGTCTACTGAGCGCATCTGAAAGATTCTAACTAGCAGTGTTTTCAAAGCAGATACAAAGACTCATGACCAAACCTTCGGCAGAGTACAGGGAATCATATGAAAGAAGGGGAGTTAGTATGATGGGGAAATACACAAGGACCAAATATATCTGGGCACAGGGTCTTTTCTGAGACTGACATTCAACCAAGGACCATGTATGGATATAACCTAGAACCTCCACTCAGATGTAGCCTGTGGTAGCTCAGTAACCAATTGGTTTCCCAAAGTGAGGGGAACAAGGACTATTTCTAACAGGAACTCAATGACTGGCTCTTTGGCCTCCCCACCCCCGAAGGGAGGAGCAGTCCTGTTAGGCCACAGAGGAGGGCTTTGCAGCCAGTCCTGAAGATACCTGATAAAACAGGATCGGATGAATGGGGAGGAGGTCCCCCCCTATCAGTGGACTTGGAAAGGGGCAGGGAGGAGATGAGGGAGGGAGGGTGGGATTGGGAGGGAATGAGGGAGCAGGATACAGCTGGGATACAGAGTTAATAAAATATAACTGATAGGAAAAAAATAAAATTAAAAAAATACAAAGGCTCAGCTGTGTTCTTTGCTGCTGCTTCTTTTTTTTTTTTTTAACCTGTGTCTTTATCTAAGACCAAAGGCAAAAGCTGAAGAGCTCAGTGCCCAAGAGCTATACTTCCCCCCATAGTGCTTGGATAGTTTGTTGACGGCTGGGAAGCCTCGTGGTCGCTCTCCTGGTCGTGATGTAATCCCTCAGCGCTTTCCTGTCATTTCATTAGCATTTGACTTTCATCTTTGGGTTGTTATTTGAAAAATCACATGCTACTTAAAGAAATAATTTAATAGCTTCCTCTAGAGCAGCAGTTCTCAACCTGTGGGTTGTAACCCCTTTGGGGATCATACATCAGATACATGCATGTCAGATACTAACATTACAGTTCATAACAGTAGCAAAATCACAGCTACCAAGTGGCAATGAAAGTCATTTTATGGTTGGGATTACCACAACACGAGAACCGCATTAAAGGGTTGCAGGGTTAAGGAAAGATGAGAACCAGTGGTCTAGAGCATTTCCAACTTTATGTTGGATTCAAACCATTTTGAAACCGAGATACTCCAGAGAAGATAACAGAAGGTTATAATCTCAGCACATCAGTCAACATCTAAACACTATGCCATTATAGAGCACCTACTGCACACACAGTCTAAGCACTAGGGATTTGAAAAAACTCCAGTCTGAGCTAAATGGGCCAGGAAGGTCCAATGAAATCACAAAACCAAGCCGGAAATGGATTTGTTATGCTGCAGTAGAGAAAAAGGAGCACTGTAATGTGGGAGCTCTCACTATGACATGGGCACAGGCAGAGGAGACACCATCTAAAGATGCATAGAAGAAAATATAAAATAAAACAGTCGGAGACTTGAGGCATAGTGAAGCCCCTCAGTGTACCCCAGATAAAGAGCAGGGAGATCATAATCTCTCGAAATGTTTCCAAGGAAACTGACCATAGACTTTAGTTTTGTATTGTCAGGAACATGGAAGCCTTACTAATAAAGATATCATAGGAGGTCTAAGTTTTCAACAAATTCAGAGCATCCTAGAAGACCCTGGAATTGTTTCAAAAAGTGGAATCGAGCAGGAGCTAATGGTGACCTAACCAAAGTAAGGAAAGAGATAAGGTCAACAGACCCAAGAAAATGTCCTTGGCCAGTTCAGCCTCTGCCACCTCCCTGGTGAAGACAGTCTGTGCTGTGTGTGTCTGTGTGTCTGTGTGTCTGTGTGTCTGTGTGAGAGACAGATAGAGACAGACAGAGACAGAGATAGAGAGAGAACCCTATATGCTTAACAGTGGCTAAAATAAATAAGATTTCATTTTTATCATTTCAAAGACATCTGGAGGTGGGTGGCTGCTGGCATTGATTTAGTAACTCAGTTATGTAAGGACAGTGTCTTGTGATTTTTCTCGTGCAGTATAAGATGGCCACCATAACCACAGGCAACCCAGCCTGCTGAAATATGAAAAGGCAAGCCAGTACTCACCTGTTACTTTAGAACATGAAAGTTTCTACAGACTTCTAAGGCAACCCTTGAGAAAAGGAGGGTGGAAGTAGAAATTCTAAAAATATCTTTGTGTCTTTGTGTGTTTGTTTGTTTGTCCATGGAGTAGAACAACACAGGAAAGCATGAAGTTTGGAAATGACTTGGAAACTCTAATGGCATCTGCAGTCGGCATGCAGCATCAGGAAGCCATTATGCAATGTTCCTGAGAGAACCATGAAAGAGTGCAAAACTGATATCACTGACGAAAAAAATAAAACATCTAAATGAGGGAGAAATCCCATGAAGCAAAAAAGCAGACACGGGGGCAGGGAAATGGGGCATCTGGAAGCAGACACGGGGGCAGGGAAATGGGGCATCTGGAAGCAGACACGAGGGCAGGGAAATGGGGCATCTAGAAATAACGCCTCATGACTGCCTTGCACTTGGCCTTTGTCCAACTGCAGATGAAAGTCCTTCCACTTTAAGATCATCCTGAACAGTCAGCTATGGAGGCTGAGTTGTGTAGACTTGTGCAGGGAGTTTGACACATTGGAGGAGCTGTGACCACTGAGTAGAGAGACCTGTCTTGGAGCGCGAAGCTTTGAGTGAACATTTTGCTGCCATAATCTCGGAGGCGAGTGACTTATTTCACAATGGGTCTCATAGCAACGTATTCTTGGTCATCTGAAGTATTCATTAGGAGGGCTTAAAGCAGCCCAGACAAATAAGCTCTGCTGTGTTTTAAATAGCATCACAGTCTACACATTCTATGTCGCAGGTTTATTATATCATAAAAATAGCTCTTACTTCCACTGACATATACTTTTGTTCCTGATATTTGAATAGATATCTGGAGAATTTTGGTGTGAAGACATAACATAGAGACAGGACGTAACCAGCTTTGAAGAGAGGTACCAATTTATCTTTGAATTCTTAATTAAGTCCAAATCCCATGCAATCATTAACACTCTCTGGCATTAAATACTTTATAGACTTGGTAAAATAACAGAGAAAGAAGGGAATAGCAAATGGCAGCGCTTCTGGAAACTTAGCCATAGCTGTAAACAAGCCATGGACAACACTTCCTGGGGCCTTAACAATGTATTTGTGTCAAGGAAGCATGTTACCAAGAGCCACTCTGATTAATCTCAGTTTGGGTCCTGAGCCTCAGCACAGCAAGAAGACAAGACAGATTGACGGGAGGAGAAAACTATTATTTTTCCTCAGTGGCCAGTGCTGTAACTGTTGAAATCATAGCTGGGAAGAAGCGAGCTCCGTCATGCAGTTAAAGTGTTCTTTTGAACCAACTGGCCAATAATTTTCTCACAGAAATAAAACTTGAGGGAGCAACCCACTGCGAAAGATTGCTGTTTCCATGTTAGGAGTCTAAGAAAAGGTGTCAGTGTGCAAAACCCCAGAAAGGATTAAAATACATACTCTCAAGGTCAAACAAAACATATTCTGAAAATCTTAATAAGCACATCCCTTTCTTGGGTGTCATAAGATGCATGCTTGTTGTGACTGCTCTTACTGTCCACAGAAGATAAAGGACTGCCCTGGTGCCTTCCACCCGCAAAGACGGGCAACGACACCAAGGTAAGCCGTCCACTGCACCAGAGCAGCATCATTCTGTCATCCCTCAAAGGGAAGAGGGAAAGTGAAGGCCCCATTGAGGTGGGGTGAGACAGAGAGCTGATGATAGAGAGATCAGCAAGGGGAGAGAACTGAGAGTAAGAAAATGAATTGGAGACATCAGCCTCATTTTGCATCTAGTTTCAGCCTCTCCTTCAGTTTAGGCCTGTGGTTTGCTGTGGATTCCAAGATAACTTAACTGCTTTTTTTTTTTTTTGCCAAGAATTTTCAGACATTTAGTTTCTGACACAATGACTGGAGATTGTGGGAGGAATCTGGCGGAAGTCTCTCTGTCTGTGGAAGTTTCTGCCTCATTGCACCATGCTCTTAGGGAATAGGCTGCTTAGTCAGGGTCTTTTGAGGAGCTCCATTCCTTCCCCTGGGTCTGCACACTGTCCTAACGATGCAGTTTCCATTCCATCTGCTCTCGAGCAGCACCACGGATGCTGCAAAGCCCCTGGCTATCCAGTTAAAACTGATATCTTACAGTGAATGTCAAACTTTAATTTGCTACTTACTAATACTTTAAATTCTAGACTCTGGACTGAAGAGATGGCTCAGTGGTTAAGAACACTGGCTGCTCTTCCAGACAACCCAGGTTCAATTATTAACCCACCTCACAGCTCACGCTCATATAACTCTAGTCCCACGGGATCCAATTCACTTTTCTGGCATGTACAGGTATTACATGCACACGATACATAGACATACATGCAGACAAAATATACATAAAATGCTCACACACATAAAATAAATAGATATTGTAAGATTCTTGAAATTGGCTTTATCAAAACTGGATTTTCTCTGTGCGGAAGATAGTGTTGTTCATCGTAATTTACTGTCTTATTTTTGTTATTTTACTTTTCTTGAGGCAGGATATTGTGCTGCCCGCAGTGGCCTTAAACTTAGGATTCTGCTCCCCAACTCTCCTGAGTGCCGGGCTGGCAGGTACGCCTTCTGCTGCGCCATGAAATCTCCCGATTTAAACCACTCCCTGTGTAATCCAGCACTGCCTCACATCTACGCTTTGTGCTTGCATCATCTCCCATGTCCCTGCCTCAGTTCTGTCCCCTGTAAAATCTGGCTCTCCATTACTGGGAAGTGAGATTGCTTGTTTTCTCAGTATCAAGCCGTTCCACAGAGGGGCTCAGTATTAAATACATGGTTGTTCCATGAGAAGGAGGCAGCCGTGCTGGGGTAGGGGATCGAAGTCTCAGCGTTTTCAAATTCCTGGCAGGTTGCTCTTTGAGATGTGGAGAGAGTACTTCTGTTTTCCTAGGAAGTCTCAGATGGTTCTAAATTATGCTTCATTTAACCTTACTTATAATAACCTCCACTTGCCTTGTTCACTATTTGTTCTACTTCTAAAATGTATTGTTGTTACAGAATAAATATTATTGTTTTTGAAAGGTAACAACATTAAAAACAAGGAAATGGGAAGAGAGGGTGCCAGGTATTGAACTGTTACACTATTACTTAGGGAAATCTTTCTGTTGCATTTGCAACTATGTTTTGTTTTTTGTTTTTTGTTTGTTTGTTTCTTTCTACAAACTAATGTCAAAGTGACTAAAATAGTTCCTTTCCCAATGTGCAAACTGTGTTGATAACTTGCACATTCTTTCTAGGAGAAAGTAGAGATACAGCCATAAATCAAATTGGCTTATTCATTCTAATTGCCCGTGGTGAATTTCAGCCAATGATGAAATTATAGGTATAAACGTACTTTATAAAAGTTTCCATTCCTTAACTGCTCTTGCTTTGAACTGACCCAAACAAGGAACAATATGTTTCTCTTTTGCTTATTCTCAGAATGTGGGGTTCCATTAACACTCACAAAATAAATCCAAAATAAGAGGTTTATTTCAAGAAAAATATTTTATTTATTTTAGTATCTAGATGTTTTTGAGCAAATAACCACATCACAGATTAACTAAAATTATAATCTTCGTGTGTGTGTGTGTGTGTGTGTGTGTGTGCATGTGTAATCTTGAAGTATTTCAAGTACATTTCAGTTTCAGTGGTTGTACAAGATTTCTTATCACAAGTAACTTGGCATGCTCTATAGCTCAATTCCTTGATTTTATTCCAAATGTCTTTTCTCACGGTAGAGTTTTAAAGAAGAAAATGTCACTGCTATCAGGTTCTAGAATAAATATATCTTCCACCACACATGACCAGAAAATTGACATTTTATCCTTCTCACATGTAAAGTATTTTATTATTATTTGCTATCTTCTAATGACAATAGTTGAAGAGTAAATGCCCTGTCAATAAAAGCCTCAGTTTAGGCCAAGATGAGTTATAATAACTGACAAATATGATGAGCTGAAGATTAATTTTTCTTTCGAAAGTAACAAAGGCTCAGCCTGGCTACCATGCCCTCTCAGAGGCAGCATCTTTGCCGGCGTCTAACGTCAAATAGTAGATCTTCAGCACATCCGGCTGGCCATGGGCCTCCGTGTTTGCTGCCTCCCTGTCCTGCCGTGTTGTTCGGCCTGGTGACTCAGCATCAACCTTGGTGCCCGGTTCAGCCTGTGCTAATCTCCGCCATCAGCTCTGCACTCACTTCCCACGTGGGTGGCCAGTTTGACAGTCTTGCCTTTCAGCGAGCGAGCGGTCCTTCTTAGCTGCACTGACTACTTGTGTTGGCCTCACAGCAGGCGCACAGGGATCCAGTTTTCACTTAGGTCTGCCCACTCTTGACATCTCAAGCTCTGCACCCGGTTCACTGGCGCCCTTGCTGCCACTGCGTCTTCATATGCGCTCTTTCCAAAACTGTGTGCGTGTGTGTATGTGTGTGTGCGTGTGTGTGTGAATGGGTGTGTACATGTCTGTGGGGGGATGAGTGTGTGCGTGTGTGTGTGTGTGTGTGTGCGTGTGTGTGTGAGTGGGTGTGTACATGTCTGTGTGCGTGTGTGTGTGTGTGTGTGTGCATGTGTGTGTGAGTGGGTGTGTACATGTCTGTGGGGGGGTGAGTGTGTGCGTGTGTGTGTATGTGTGTGTGAGTGGGTGTGTACATGTCTGTGGGGGGGTGAGTGTGTGCGTGTGTGTGTATGTGTGTGTGAGTGGGTGTGTACATGTCTGTGTGCGTGTGTGTGTGTGTGCATGTGTGTGTGAGTGGATGTGTACATGTCTGTGGGGGGGGTGAGTGTGTGCATGTGTGTGCAGGTGTAGGTGTCACATCCCTGGGGCAGCTGGAGTTACAAACTGTCGCGGGCTGCCCAGCGTGGGTTGCGGGGACCACACAGGGAGCTCTGCAAGCGCTGAAGGTCTCCTTAACCGCGGAGCACCTTCAAGCCCTTTCTCTTCTGCTCTACGCTCTCCGTTCGGTTCTGGTTCATCAGCCCACTCTATTTGTCCTCTTCTTCTTCTTTTTTTCTGTGACGAAGCATCCCTCCGAGTACGCTTTCCAAATCCTGCACCACACCACACCTTAAATACCAGCACTGGATCAGTCCCGCTGGGCACTCATTCCTCTGCGCCTGGACTAATGAGGCCAGTTATGAAAAGCACAGTGCTAAGTTATAAAGATGAACATTTTAAAGTCATGAAACAGGCTGGCAACTTCTGGAATAAGGGCATAGGGAGGCCTGTACTTTAGTCGGCCTGACCCTGTTTTCGGTAGCTGGTGTTGCTTCCAGACAAGTTGCCGCTAATGAGCGAGCCAACCTTTCTCCTTCATTTCTTTTGCTCAGGCAGGAAAACCTGTCTCCATCAGCACTTCTACATCCTGTGCCTCCAAGGCCCCTTTTTATAAATCAGCGTGCTCCTGTTCGTTAACTTTTTATAGTCTGGCTTGCCTCTTCCCTGTCTGTAGTTTCGCTAGCCCATGCAATGAGAAAGCCCCACACAGGTGTTCTTTGTAGCCTCCACCAGGCCCCACACACTTTTCCCTCTTCCTTTCAGGTACACTGGGAACAAGGATGCCTGCACCTGTTTTCCCCAGCACCTTGCGTTTCCTCCTCCTGGGGAGACCTGCCTCCCTTCTCAGCCCATGCCACCCAAAAGTCTGCTTTTGTCAGGAACCATGGTGACTCCAGAGATTAAAAGTCAAGTACAATCTCTCCATCCATATTTTATCCAACTCTCTGAGAAGTAAGGATCCCCACGGCCTTTCGGAAGCTGTCTCCGTAGCTTTCCCGTGTTGCCGCCGTGCTTTCTCAGATGCCCCCGCCCAGAGAGACTTCCCTACCCCTCGTTCCTGATTAAAAGGTGCAGAGCGAGTCACTCATCTTACCGGTGTTTCTCATGCAACTTCTTTTGATGAACTTGTCAGCTTTTAATACACTACCGGATTTACTTATTATATTTCCTTTTCTTCCAGTGGCATGTAAGTTTATCCCTTGCTCTTACCCATAGAGCTCAAAACCTTACATGACAGAAGAGCTCAAAAACACTTGTTGGGGGTGAGGCCTGGAGAGACAGCTCAGAGGATAGGAGGACTTCTTGCTCCTGCAGAGAACCTAGGTTAGTTCTCAGCACCCACGCGGGGGCTCGCAACTATGTGTAACTCCAGCATCAGGGGATACAGTGCCCTCTTCCTACCTCTGCAGGCACCGGCGTGCGTGCATGCAGACATAAACAAAAGCAAAAGTCCTTTATGCCTTTATACATGTGCACATACAAAGTAAAATAAGCCAATCTCCAAAAAAAAAAAAAAAAAATTGTCATGAGAATGGATTTTTTTGTTTCCTAAGACAACAGTCTGACTTGACTCTCCTCCCAGCCCTTCAGGGTTTCTTTCTCTGCATCTTTTCTCTTCCTCGTTAAGCATCCATTAACTTTTCGTGCTCACTCTACTTTTTCCCTCAGTGGCTTCAGCCATTGCCACAGTCTGAGCCATCTCCTTCATGATGGCGCCTGAATTCCCTGCTTCTCCAATCCAAGTCTTTCTCCTGCATTGTGACACAGATCCAGCGTCCCTAAACCCCTTCGCAGTGACCTTCACTGAGCCACCATCAGCACCAACTCACATGGCTGTGGCCTTATCTATTTATGTCTTCTGCAAACTACCTTTTCTAAATTAAGTGCAATATTTTATCTAACACCTTCTAGCGGGGGTGAAAATGACGCTGTGGATGTGACCGTGACTCTGTGTCCTCCATAACCGGAAAGCATCAAAACAAGGGATTTACCGGTCTAGTGGTGTGAAAAGGAGATACTTATGGGGAGATCAAGAAAGACTTTGTTTTCAGCACTTTCTTCTATAACTTTAAAATGTACTGGCTCAGAATACTGGATATTCTGTAATAAATGTATAGACTTAAAATTAAAAAGCAATTATCTTCCCCATCACTCACATTAACAAATAAAAATCATGAACTGGCAACGTGGTTATACAACCAAAAGGGTCACATTTCAGACAAAAACACACAATTTTAACATGACTGTGCTGCCTCAAAATGCCAGAGAGAGTGCCAAAATATGTATCTTTCCAAACAAATATCGTAACTTGATATTATATGGTAGACAGAACACTGGAGTTTCAAACTTTTCACCAGACTTAAGATGTTATTTCTTTGATTAGTAATTGCTGAGCTTCAAACAAGTTAATAATAACAAACTGAGCACTTGCTATGTGGCTGACACTTTTTAAAGATTTTCATTTGACAATTCCCAGAAAACCTTCTCAAACAAGCACCACATGTCCTGTGCTGTGGTTTCAGATGAAGCATTGAAGAAGCAAGTTGCAGAGAGGTACTCTTTCATTTGGGATCACAGTTGGTCGCTGACAGTCCTGTCTCAGACCCGGGCTGTCTAACGCCAAAGTCTGTGAGTTAAATGTCACACTGCGTTCTAAAAGTTTCTTTCCAGAGCTGTGACTTAATTAAGATAGTGCAGGAAAATGCCGTTATATACATTTTAACTATCAAAGGCAAGATGTGGGGTCATTAGCAAGCTGATAACCTGCGTAGAGTGTTCCCTCCTTATATTTGAGTTGTATTGCTTTCTGAATGGATTCACGAAGACCCGTTTCCAGATGTAGTAAATAATCTAAATTGAATTTCGTGTTTGAGTCTTTAGAACTGCTACTTAGGGATCTTGAAGATAGCAATAAATGAAATAAGAGGAAACCTCTTGGATGTGCTGACAAATGTTATCCATGGAAGTTCACTCCAGAATAATACACAAACCAAAAGTTGTCTGTACTGTACAACTAATAGGTCAATTTCAAATGCCATCATTAGAAGGAAGTCAGCAATGGCAATTGAAGCTACATCTCCAAGGAAGCCAGATTTTCAAACTTCTAACAAAGAAATTCAGTCCTATAGGAAAAAAATTATGATACTTAAGTCCATTTCAGAATGCATTTGGGATTCATTCTTCATTTATCTATTTAAAATCTTTATTTTTACTGAGTAGTTACAATGCAAGACATCATATAATATGCTGCAGACCCACTTTTGAGACAAAGTGCATCTTTGTCTGAAAACCTTCTCAAGGTTTACTGCTCAGTGAGGAAGACTTTGACATGAGCTTTATAATTTAAATGGTAAAAGGAATATTATATTTTTGAAATACACAGGAAAGATGTGCAGCACATATGTCAATGGCCATTCTATACATGCTTTCTGACACAGAAACCAGAGTATTTTTACCTGCATATGACAAAGTAGATTTCAAATATGAGCTAATCCCAAGGGTTTGTATAAGGTTAACCCTACGTCATTATCCTTCATGCTGACATGGCTTGGTGTCACAGCCAGCTCTGAAGTTCTGTCTTGTTGGGTCATTCAACTATCTAACGTCATCTGCTGGTGCAAAAGGTAGTTTGCAGAAGACATAAATAGATAAGGCCACAGCCATGTGAGCTGGTGCTGATGGTGGACCAGTTTAGACTTGTTCCTATGCAAGAGCAGCTGACCAGGTAACATGGTAACACCCTGATGTAACATACTGATGTAGGTAGCATCTGCTCTGGCATACATTTTCATCAGCTGTGAACTGGTATTTGCAGTTGTTTCCTTGGTGATAGCCATCATGACTGTCGAGACAGGATCTCAATGCAGTTTTGACTGTCATTTTCTTCATGGGCTACAAATATTTAATATTTTATAATATCCTTTCTCTTTGTTTGCTTGCTTGCTTGCTTGCTTGAGACGGGGTGTATCTAAATAGGCCTGGATGTCCTGGAACTTACTATGTAGGCCAGGCTTGAACTCATAGACATTTACCTGTCTCTGGGATGAAAGGCACGGCTACCATGCTCTTAATGACTCATACCTGGCTCAATCCACCAGCCCTGAGCCACCTTCAGTACTCTAGTTTTACTAAACTTGATCTCAGCAAGCTAGGAGCCCTCTAAGCTCTGGCTGTTTATCTCTGACCCAAGCCCTTACTCTATGCTTCCTCATCTGAGTCTACTGCAGCCCAGGCCACTGTCGCTTGTGTCTCAGCATGGTCAACAGACATCGATTAAGTTTCATTTGGATACAAAGCTGATTGCAGTTCGAAGAGCAGAGGCTTTAGATACAGCTAGATGGTGATCCATATTGTTTCGTTTGAGACCATTTTACAATGTAGCCCCAGCTGGCCACAAATCTGTGATTCCCCAGCCTCAGCAGTACATGCACCTCCAGCTTGAATCTTAAATCTAGCACTCACTGGTGCCTGAACAAGTGGAAGAAACTATGAGAACTTTCAGACCCATCCTGAAAGTTTAATGAACACCAAAGATAATGTATATTAGTGTTTCTATATAATAAATGCTGGAAACAGTTGTAGGTTGCAACATTTGTTATAACAGTTGCAACCCCAAAGCTCTACTAGAACATTCCAACCCATGAGTCATTTCCTGCAGTCCATTCAGAAAGACACTAAAATTCACAATGTCAAATGCTGTCCTGTATTTACTAACTGTGATTGCTGTTTTTTTTTTAAAGGAGGTGTTCTATTATTTCTACCTGTTGCTGATATAAAGCGGCATAAAAAGTCACCATGCTCGTTACTGTTTCTGTCCACTTGACCCAAGCTGGAGTCATCCATCTGAAAAGAGGAACCCAGTGGAGAATATGCTCCTATCAAGCCACTCTTTAGGCAAGTCCACGGGGCATTTTCTTAATTAATGGCTGTTGAGTCTGAGCAGTGTTATACTGGGCAGGTGGCCCTGGGCTGCAGAAGAACGTAGACTGAGCAAGCCATGAAAGCAAGCTGCTAAGCAGTGTCCTCCATGGCCTCTGCTTCAGCTCCACCTCCAGGCTCCTGCCCTGACTTTCTTCCCTGGCTTCCTACAGGAAGGGCTGTAGGTAAGCTGTGAGACGAAATTAACCCTTTTTTCCTGAAGTCGCTTTTTGCCGTGGTCTTTGCCACAGCAATGGAAACCAAATGAAGACAGTCATGCATTTCGTGTGTGTGTGTGTGTGTGTGTGTGTGTGTGTGTGTGTGTGTGTGTTACTTAGAGGAAAAATATGATTTAATTTTGAAACCTCAAGTAGCAAGAAAATGCCATATTAATTTCATTCTCTCCCCTACGAGTTTAACACAATATGACAGGCTTCAGAGTGTATCATTTTCCTTTAACATTAAAGCTATTTTTGTAAAGTTGCCAAGATAGTTGGCATAGTTGCCAGTCCAAATTAGGAATATGGTTTTTCAAAGTGCAAACATTTAGAGAGTGAAAAAAAAAAAACTTTCTCTGGCAGTGAGTTTCACACGACAAAGAACAGGAAGAGACATGATAGTCCTGTTTAGCGTCTCAGCATGCATTAAAAAAAAAAATCTTTAAATAGGCTTACCAACCAAACTAGTCTCTATTTGATAGCTGGTATGCTGTGCGCTTTGATTTTTAAGGCCAGAAATGACTTATTAATCCCTCTTTCTTCCTTCCTATCTTCTCCAAAGACATCAGGAACTACTCTGATAACAAAGAACAGTATCTGACAATTTACAATGTCAGACACTGCATAGTTATTAAACTTAACCTTACAGTGAGGTTTTTTTCTTTCTTTCTTCTGCTTTTAACAAAGGTTTGCATCAATAAGGGAAGTGAACAGGTGAAGAGCAGGAGCCCAGGAACCTAGAAGGAAAATGCCATCCAATTCACAGTTAAGCTGCCCAGGTCCAGATATTATCAGAAATATGTCCCATTCTCTTGGAGAATGAGTCTGTGTGAAGATTCTGAGCCTGATCAGAAGCATTCCTTTGCCTTACAGTCTTTAGAAGATGCTTGTGGAATATGTGGGTCCTGGGTCACCAAGATGGCCTGCCATGCCAGTTCCATACCTGAAATGCACGGGCTTTGGACACACAGAGAAAGATGTTTCATTATATCCATTTTGCTCTGGTACATGAACACTGGAGGAACAGGAAGAAAGGACACACTTGCCAAACAAGAAGCAAGAGAATGCATACAGTCCCACTCAAGCCTTGAGCAATATGGAGAACAAATAAGAAGTGTATTTTAGGTAGTGCTACAGGTCAGGGTGCTCTTTCTTAAGCTGCCCTGGAGCAATGCCAACTTCATGTCAAGGAAACAGAGCTGGGCTAAGGTATCACCTGTTTGTGAGTCAGAGGCCCACTCTAACACTAAAGACTAATGGAGAAACAATAGAAAATATCATTAACTCAGACAGCATTTTTGCTCTTAGCAAGCCTAGCTCCTGCACACAGATTGGAAAAGGAAGATGTGTCAAAAATGTAAAGACAGGGCTCAAGAGGACGGCTGAGGACTTTTGGAATCTCCCTGAAATGCAAACTTGGCAGAGGAAATGCACAGGGATGAGAGCAGGGACATGGGTGGGGAGATGATGCCCAGCTTATCTGGTGCCTTGCTGTGTCTCCCAAGAAAAGACACAGCCAGCCAATAACATCTTGCACTCTAAAAGCAGAGTCCCTACCCTCCCAGCTGGCAAAACCCTCAAGGGATGGATGACCACGGCCCACAACTCATCAACCATCAAGATTTCTGCCTCCTCACAGTAGCCCCTACCTCTCAATACAGAGATGAGGTTTTCAGGGCCAGTACTGAAAAACAAATTAAGTGGTAATTGGTAATATGGCAGGCATCTGAGTGAAGGCCAGTATGTCTGGAAACAGACATTAAGCATGAACTTGGAAACCAATTGGAATCTTCTGTTTTCTCTATTATACCAAGGCAGCTGGAGCTATAATTAGCATACCCCCTTTCAGTTATCCATTCAAATCATATAAAAATGAATAATAGATGAAATTGTTTTATTACAGATTGACCAATGTAGATATTAATATTTTAGTAAGCCATGAATGAGCTAGACTTCCGGGAACCACCATTCCATGCTCAAACTGAAATTCTCATCTTCCTCTTGAGGTTGACTGCTGTCACTGTTGACGGTGATTTAGTTTGGTTCTATTTTGCTCTGGTTTGTTTTACTCTCACTTTCCTTGGGGTGCTTCCTTTGTTAAATTTTTCTTAGCATCCATTCATCACAAAAGTGATAACAACAGCCTTCACTGTGGCATCTTTATGCATGTACACCCAAGTCCAAGTGTCTCTGTGACATGCTGGCTTGGAGCCCCTTAGATGAACACCCAGGAGCAGCATCGCTGAATCGTAGAGTAGATATGTCTTGCGTTTTAAGGAAGTTCATGCACATACCTTATTCTGTTTGGAGATGATTACTAAATCTATACTTATGTAGCCAGGCCTAGATGGGGCCAATTACTAAAAATATAACATAAGTATGGCAGGTACCTCACTTAAATTACAATATTTTCTTAGTTCTTTGAAACTTTTATATAATGTTTTGATCATTCTTATCCTCCCCCTAACTCTTCCCATATCACTACCCTCCCCCTACCCTCCTAATTTTGTGTGGCCTTCTATTGGATCATGGTCAGCTCCCTAGGAGTCACACCCATAAGGAAAACTGACTCTTTCTGTCCCAGCAGCTGCCAACTGCCACTACCTCCTCAGCCAGGAGCTGAAACTTGGTCTGACTTGAACATGAGCAGTCTTGCGCATGCTAGCACAAGCACTGTGCGCCAGTGTATGTAACTTCACCGCTGCGTTCAGAAAACACTGTTTGGGCTTTTCTGCACCTCTTTCTGCCACCACCTCTGTAACTACCCCTGAGCCCTGGAAGGGGTGTACATGATATAGATGTCCTATTATGGGCTGAGTAACACACAAACTCTTAGTCTTTGAACCCTGGCCAGTTGGAGATACTGGTGTAACCACTATCTTCTATAAATGAAAGGTTCTCCGATGAGGACTGAGAAACGCATTAATCTATGGACATAAGGTTAGGTCGTTTGAAGTCCACTCAACAGTATGTCCATTGAACACCATGACAGTAGTAGGTTCCCCCCTAGAATCTATGACCTGTGTAGCCAAACACCCATGGTCTCATAATGGCGTCATGTATGTGCTTCCTCTTGTGTCATGGGACTTAAATCTGTCAGAAAATGTTGGTGGTGCCCGTGTTTATGTCAATACTGCACCAGTGAACATGATGTGCAAGCCAGTTGTTATTATAGTTCTCGGGGCTCACGGATGGATAACATTGAGGATTGCTTTTCTCCTCTAGCAGCATGCAAAGCACCTGTCAGCAGTATGAAAACTAGCTCGTTAGGGATGAAGGTTTCAGGAAAGGATCAGCGTGATTTCTCCAGTTCTATGACTCAAATACATAGTGTCTTCAGCAATCAGGTTGAGGACCAACATGTAAGCCCACACACCTACTTCTACCTGGTATTTGAAAAAGAGGCCAACAGTGCACATTGGGAAAACACAGCATCTTAACCAATGATACTGATCAAAGTGCATGGCTATATGTGGACATGTCGCCGTATCTCCTCACCCTGCACAAAACTCAGCTCCGAAGTGACCAAGAGCCTCAACATAGGACATGAGACTTTGAATCTGATAGACAAAGTATGGAATATGCTTGAACTATAATTAGAGCTCAGGATAATTACGACAGGAAAGTACTTTGTGAATGTAACTCTGACAGCACAGGCGTTAAGTCCAGCAATTAATAAATGGGACCTAGTAAAAGCTTATGTACAACAGAAGACACCACCATTTTCATGAAAAGGCAACCTACAGAATGGAGACACACTGGCGACTTCACTGGTTAGTTTTTATGTCAACGTGACACAAGATAATTTTGGAAGGGAGAACATCAATTGAAAAAAACATTCCCACCAAACTGGCCTGTCCACAAGCCTGGGAGAGGGCCCAGCCAGTTATGGCTTTTACCACCCTGGACTGCTGGTCCCAGGATGTATAAGAAAGCAAGAGGAGCAAGCCATGAGGACCAAGCCAGTAAGCAGCACCCCTTCACAGCTTCTGCATTTATTCCTGTCTCCAGATTCCTGCCCAGCTAGAGTATGGCCATGACCTCCCTCGGTGACAGATTGTTACCTGGAAGTATAAGATAAATAAAATCTTTCCTCACCAAGTTGTTTTTTTATCTTGGTACTTCACTAAAAGTGACAGAAACCCCAACTAAGACACCAGCTATATATCTGTAAAAACATTTCTATAATACATCTCCCTCCCCCCCCAAAAAAAACCCTAAACATTAAGAAAACAATCCAATCAAAAATTGGCACAAATAAAGAATTCTCAAATTTTGAAATACAAAAGACTGAGAATCATTTTTTAAGTGTTCAACATCATTAGCCATAGGGGAAATTAAAATTATTTTGAGATATCAGCTTACCTTCATCATAACAGCTAAGATAAAAATAATGATGACAAATAAATACTACGTGGATGAGACAGTATTCAATCGTTAAGAACAAAAACCACAAAACCACAGGTAAATGCATGGAGCTGGAATAGGCATCTGAGTGAGGAAACCTGGACTCAGAAAGTCGAACACTCATGTTTCCATCTGTGAATTCTAGTTTTGAGTACTCAGATGGGTATGCGAGCTTTGTCTAGAATATCCACAGGGGTCTGGGTATTAGCTGAGGACCATGGAGGGTGGGAGTCTGTTCAAGAAAGGAGAGATAGAAGATAGTGACATTGAGGATTAAAGGGAGTAGTGGAATGGGAAGGGTGAAGGATGGTGCTTGGAAGGGAGGAATAAAGAAGGGAATGGGAGGGGTGAATAGCACTAAAGACCTTTTGCCAAAGTTATACAAAAACCCACTACTGAAATATATATGAGGGGGAGAAGAAAGAGGAAGAGGGGGGATTAAAAAGGAGGAATCTTTACAGGGTGAGAATCTTTACAGGGTGAGAATGTTCCTTCTCCACACAGATAAAAAGCCAAGAGCCAGGAATGGTTGTCTCTCTTGGGTGCCCAGTGAGACCCCATAGATCCCAAACACTGTCGGCAATTTCCATTGCTCTTACTTGCCCTCCAGAAATTACTTTTTTTTTTTTTACCTTTCGACTCTAATCACATCTATTTTTGATGTCATGGGAGGTATTTGTGTATCTCCTTTTAGATCAGAAGTCAGACATTTTTTTGAAAAGCCGAATTGTCTGGCCCGTTCTTGCTCAATCTTCTATGCTGACTGATTAGATGAAACTAATTAATAGGTGTGTAATTCAAATGTAAATTACAGGCAGTCATTTGAAAATGAATTGACTACAAATTAAACGCTGCCAGGGATGAAAAAGTGCACAAAAGTTATTCCTCTAGTACCGGTTGCCTGCAGATGTTTCCATTTGCCATTGGAAAATGAAATTGCTCATATTTAGTGCTTAGATGAAATGTTGGAGAAAATTTCAAGAAACCTATGAACCGAAGGCCAGATCTCCTAACCCTACACCCATCTGTCTCAGGACCTTCATCCTCTGTGGACCTGAGTGAGCCACTTCCCCTCAGGAAAAGAGCCACCACGTAAAATGTGTTGAGCTGTCCAGGACCATCCCTGAGTATTTATGCCTGTTCCCTCCATCCCTCTCAGGACCTAAGGAGTTCTTTCTGTTCCCTCAGGCCATCCCGTGTGTTGCTGTGACCACGTCTAATCTGTCACTCTTCCGGTGCTTCTTCCTTGCACACAGGAACTTGAGGTCTTTAGCAAACTTCCCGTCTGCATTCTCAAACTCCTTCTCCTTCCCTTGCTCTCCACGAAACCTGCTGTATTGCTTCTCTCAAACGGTAGGATTTCCTTGTTTCTTTGAGTTTCCATCTGTTGGTTGGTGGGTCGCTTTTGACTTTATTTGCTTTGCTGTTTTCTCTCACATTCCATATATTACAGAGCCTAAAATAAAATTTGATCCTTTTTCTCCAACGTTGCTTCCAAATAGTTTTCCTTTCTTCGTCTTTGCAAATCTAAAATCACCTGAAACTTGCCTCGTTGAACTTTATCACATATTCTTTCTTGATGCTATGAATCTACCACGTATCCACTCTCCTTCACTTACTGATGGCTTCAACACCTAAAAGGTCTACCTTCCCGTTTTAGCATTCTCAGTGACTATCATCCAATGATAACTCTGGCCCCTCAGATCTTTGGTAATCTCACTTCCATTGACTTTTTTTTTCCTTCCAATCTCACGTGATTATAGCCCTAAAATTCACCCATCATTAGTAATTGTGCCTCCAAAAACATCTCATTTTCAGAATGTCCTCCTTGTAAACAAATTTCTCATGTAGGACTATTCCGTCTTTACAAGGTATCCTCAACCCCATACACCCCTTGTACTACAGAAACCCAGCATCTACCCATTGCTGCCTTCCTCTTTGTCCAGAACCTCATCCATGGCTTAGAACTGCACAAATAATGAGCTCCCTGAAAAGACTTGCTGATGAACTGGACTTGTAGGATGAAAATTCAAAATGACTCCTGTTGGATGAACAGTTGCCATTTGCTGAAACTGGAGATGGTTCTTCCATCCTATCGGCACGTGAAACCGCTGGCCCTGTTAAATACACCTATCCCATGGTCCTTACAGAACCAGGAAGGGACACAGAGAAACCGCTGAGTCTGCTCATGAGTCTCACTTCAAGCTCAAGTCCACACTACCCAGGACTGCTTCAACGAACCCACGATTCTTTCCACTCCCAATGAGGGGAGTTTGAAAGTCTCTATTTGTTGTGTTCAAGTTCTTTCTCTCCCTTTTTTGATTTGATCCATTTTATCCTTATAATATACCAAAATTATTCTTGCAAAATATTAGTGATTTTAGAATATATGGCATAGTATTTGACAAGCTGACCACTCTCTTAACAACAACAACAACAACAACAACAACAAAAGACTATCTTCATTTGGTTTCTTGGCTCTCTGCCTAAGGGGGTCCATCCTTAGACTCTTCATCCCATGCCTTCCAGATACTGAAGTGGCCATATTTCATTCTCACAACCTTCTCTCCAGGTAGACCTAGTCTAAGTTATTGTTAGCTTCAAATGTAACCTGACATTTCCTTATGCCAAATCAGTCCCTGTGGCCCAACAGCTATCTCACATCCTATTCAAGCATATACTAATCAAGTATTCTTAACACTAAGTTTTCTCTATATTGCCACATGTATGTGGAATATGCATTGAAAACTGAACTCTTATTATTCTAACACACGCCTCTGCTAAGATTGTTCTTACTGTAGTTGAAGAGCATTTCTCTTCCTAAACCTGGAAAGCTTTCTCTCATGTCCTTAATCTGGATCCTTTCAGTTCTGCTTCATTGTAAACCTAAAATCCAACCATTTCCCTCACCTTCTACCACCACCTAAAACCATCCTGATTAAAAAAAAAAAAATCATTAGTTCAACCCAACCCTAACTAAATAGCCTAACTAATCTTCTTTCTCTTATTCTTGCCTGAATAGAACAGGGTGACTGAAAATGTTTTGTTTTGTTTGGTTTTGTTTTACATTTGACCAGGTGACGATCCTCTCAATAGCTGAGGACATTTCTCTGCCTAAATTTTTCAATTAGCTACTCACCCAGAACATACAAGAAAATCCCACAGCGCTCTAGCCCCACTGACTCGTCTGCTTCCCAGTCTCTCTTGGCCCCCATCTGCTACCTTTCTCCTCACCAAGCATTCCACAGAGACCTCAGTGCCTTTTGTCTAAGAGGCCAGACCCTACATGGGCTTTTGCTTTCCTCTTTACCTAGAACACCAACAGGGTTAATAGCCCACTTTTGTCAAACCTCTTGTCATTTCCACATTAGGATAAAAATAGAAAATCTATCTCTCTATTCAGCACCTCATTTTTTATATGTCTACAAGCATTATCAGCCACTAATAGATTATTTATATATTTGTATAGATGGAGGGAGAGAGAGATCATCTGACTATTTAAACACCTTGTCATCAGCACTTAGACCAATGACTGGAACACAGGATGTACTCAGGAAGCCTTTGTTGGAATTCATTCACTGACACAATTAAATAAGACCAAATTTAAACCATTACCAATGTACACACGCAGACATATGCTCCCACTTAACTTTTGATACTCCTTTAGAACATGACTATTCACTAGCTGACTGGCATAGAGACTTACGTGAGACCCTGGGCCCCCACCTTTTCCTCATGCTGTATGTGGGACTCCGCAGGCTGTCATGCCAACTCTACCACAAAACATACCTTGCATCGTGTCACCATCTTTCCAAACTAGGCTCAGCACCAATCCAAGTCTTAATATCAGGGCTTGGTTGACTTGGTACCTCCACTGAAGCCTAGATGAAAGCGGGTTACTTCTGCACCTCCACTTGCTCCCATCGCAACTGCTCCCATTGCCACCTAACGGGGTCACGGCGGCCCACAGCTTCTCCATCTGCGGTACCTTATCCGCCACTGCTCACTCTACCGCAGTCATGCTGCTCTTTCTCCCTCTTACACATCCAAAACTCCCTCCCACCACTCACTGCATGTTTGTATGTGATGAACCTTCATCTTGAAGTGCCCTTTCTCCATTTCCAGACCACTTATGCCCATCTTCTCAACAAGCGAGATTTACCTGAAGTCTAACTAAAGTCACTGGCCATCCCTGCCACTTTCCAATGTATCACTTCAGTTTTCAATGCTTCATAATGTCCCTGGGCGGTCTAATCACTAGAATTTGGCACATAGCATGTGAGAATAAATTACATAGCATATGATGAGTAAATTATTTGCAATTGTCTGTTTTCTCTACTCCCCATTAGCAGGAAAATGTAAATTTCTTGATAAAATAGCTATATCTCTGCCATTGTCTTATGATTCTAATGTCAGTAACAGTGTCCAATATATTAGTATTATCAGTATTAATATATAGCATAAAATTTACATATCAATAATTTGCCAGCTCCCCTCATGATATTTACTGGTGCTTACGAATGGGTAGACTGTACTTTTCTGTGATCAAAATATTGAGGTGCACAGGAAAGTGAAGTAAAGTCACGTCTATACCACAACAGAAAGATAAGTAAACAAATGATTCTCTGTAATATAATATTGTCTGTGTTCCTCTCCCCACCCTAAACACAACCCACATGAATTGTTAGCACTTGATGCTGCATTAGAGCGAGCTGTCAGGCTGCACGCTGAGCGCGTTGCCTCTCCCTGTGGCACGTGCCGCAACTCTTTAATGTTTTTGGTTCCTGTCATTTTGACAAATTCAGATTTGTCTTCCACAGCCTCACTGCCTCGGAACCCTTTTTCACGTTCATCCAAATTGTGTCTTCTAAAATCCTCCCTTTCCTGGCAAAGACCATCTCGCCATAATCCTCATGCTCCTCCCCTGGCCCCCGACATTCTGGTTTCCCTCCGACAGTGCTGAGCACCCACAGCGCATAGTCTGTCTGTCTTGTCTCGCCTCTCAAGGCCTGTGCCAGCATATGAAGTCTCACTTCTACCCAGGCCACTCCATTCATCAATTCCTCTGGTCTTTTCCTCCCTCCGGTCTACTATTTGGGGAGGAATTTCCCCTCAAACGCTGCATTCTTTTAGCCCACATGTTCAACTGGACCCATTCATAGTCCACTAAATAAAATCCCATTATTAGTAAAAAGAGTGGCACCCTCTCACAGGCCGCTGCGGCATTAAACGCAATATTCTGCATCACTATGAAGAAAAAATAATAACAAAACCTTCATATTGTGGTAAAGTTAATGAGAAAATACCAATTAACACATACCTTTTTTTTTTTACTTAACACAGAGAAATCGTAATTCAAAGATGTAAACAGCATTTCTTAAAGTAAGGCATGCCACAACTGAGACTGTTCGCATACGATAGCCAGGCCTAGTTTGGTTTTCTGCTGTTGTATAGAATTAGTGCTTAAGAAGTTATGTCTATTACATGGTAAAAAGGTGTTCTTTTAATTTGTATCACAGAAAAGAAATGTTTAGGTTTATTTTCTTCATATTTTTGCATTAGTTTTTCCTTTTATTGAAAACAGACTTTTTCCTTATATACTATATCCTGATTATGGCTTTGTCTTCCTCTACTCCCTCCACATACTTGCATTAATGTTTAAGTGGAAGATTATCTCCTGAGAAACATCAGGGCACAACACAGTGCGGGTGCACACTCGAACAATTGCTGTTTTACGTCAGGTTTATCTTGGTTGTTAGGAAAGTGGTCGTTGTTGCTCAATACAACTCCTGTCCACATAAAAATAATCAAAGTGGAAGTGGGCTGAGAGGAGCTCACAGGTGTGTGGAGGAGAGCGCACAGGGGGCAGCTGCTTCACAGGTGTGTGGAAGGGAGCTCACAGGTGTGTGGAGGAGAGCGCACAGATGTGTGGAGGAGAGCGCACAGGTGGCAGCTGCTTCACAGGTGTATGGAGGAGAGCTCACAGGTGGCAGCTGCTTCACAGGTGTGTGGAGGAGAGCACACAGGTGGCAGCTGCTTCACAGGTGTGTGGAGGATAGCTCACAGGTGGCAGCTGCTTCACAGGTGTGTGGAGGAGAGCTCACAGGTGGCAGCTGCTTCATAGGTGTGTGGAAGATAGCACACGGGCAGCAGCTGTTTCACAGGTGTATAGAGAATAGCTCACAGATAGCAGCTGCTTCTAACCCACTCTCACTTTTCGGAGGACTGGAGGCCTTGCTGGCTGCACCACACACTCCAATTCTTTATGCATTGTGAGAAAATTCCACCATCCATGTGAAAACCACATGGCTTGGCCAATGACTGACCTCTGCACAGACATCCACATCATCAACAACTATCTTCCAAATGCTCAGCTGCCGATGCCAGCAGCAGGCCTGGGCCACAGGAGACAGCTTCTACTTAACAAATATGCCACAATACTGTTTTGCAAAAGCATTTATATAAAAACAAAGAACAAAAGCTAATTCCTTAGCATAGTTAATGATGCAGGTTTACTATTTACTGACATCTTTCTAAATCAATATTTTATTTTTCGTGGAGGTGCACACCACCAAGCTCCAGGACCACAGAAATGAGAGCTGCATAGCTGAGTTGTGCCCTGCCTAAGGCATAACTAAAGAAGGGCAATGTCCTGAGTCCACAAAGCCACCGCAATAAACAGCGCCACCAGCAAGGTTTAGAACTTCTCAAAATAGCAATATTCTTGTCATTCTCAAATATCATGTACAAAATCAACTAGTGATATGGTAAACAAGTTGCATTCTGACTTGTACACCACACACCATCAACCGTGTGTGAACTCACAGGATCACTAAAATGTTTTTAAAGCATAAAATTCTGTAGTTTTGTCAGTCTCTAGAGAACGGCACTGTGGGGCATTTATTTAAAGGGGCTGCACTTAGGTCTGAGAATGTGTACTTATCCAGCTGTAGGCAGCCTTGGGGGAATATCTATTCCTGCTTTGGGATGCAGCGTCGCTTACACCGTGAAGAGCTACGCACTGAAGAACAGGGAGCATTCTGCTCACTGCAGCTGTCTGGCTCTCAGCTAGAAACAGAACTCAGAGAACTCTGGGCTGTGCTGACACTTACACGTTCTGAGCCGAGGCTTTGAATGCACTTGCTTGGAAATGGCCTTCTTAACTAGGATGTCGCTGGTTTGACGGATAGTGACGTATGTTTTCTAAGAATTTCAAGTCAGAAGTTAAGGATGGAGCCGTAGTGTCGAGTTTGTTAATATAATTAGTAATTGACCAGTAAATCACCAGTGACACACAACCCTCAGTCTCTGTGAGGATGTTTTCAGGAAGGTTTAACTGACACGGAAAAGTCCACCTCGGTGTGGGTGGTCACCCTCTGGGCTGTGGTCTCGGGCTGAGAAAGGAGAACTGAGAAGCACACACGCCATCTCCTCTGCCTTCCTGACCTCAGAGGCAATGTGCCCAGCCACCTCACGACCCTGCTGCCATGCTTCCCGCCATGATGGGCCACAGCCCCTACAGTGGGAGGCAAAAACCCTTCCTTCTTTAAGTCTCTTTCGTCAGGTATTCTGTCATAGCAAGAAGTAAAAACTACAGTGTGTTAAGCTAGAAAATTAACCTTAATAATATAAATTTTGGCTGACATATATAAATACCTCCCAGGTTTTTCATGCAAATTTGAGGCCCTCTAAATACTAATTTTTGTATCAAAATACATCTTATATATTTATTATATATATTATACATATTATATATTTATTATGTTTTCTTATTAAGCATTTTAAATGACTAGAACATTGCTGGCAAGCACTGTCTGAATGGCTACGTGAGTGTAAGCAAGTTCATGAACTGTAGACCCACAGCGGCTGAACCTGACAAGGCTTAGTATATTTTTCTGGTAGCATCCATAAAGCATTGTTCATACTTGTTGAGATATGGAAAATGTACTTCTGGTCTTCACTGTCATGAAATGCTTTTTACTTTTATGTGTGGAAAACAAAAATTTTGATAGATATTTTATAGCCTATATCAAAAGAATTTGTGAGCCTTGGTTGGTTAATTCATGTGTTTAATGTTTTCCTCTTCCATAAATCATTTTTCTTCTAATTTCTCAAAATCATCACAAAATGCTCCAACAATCTCCTAGAATACGTCTCTCTGTCCTGCCTCCACCTACTGGCTACTTATGCTAATTTTTCTCTTTTCAAACCATACCTTAATTTCCATAAGTAATTCCATCTTATTATTCACATTAAATAATCCTGCCAGTACTACTCCTGGCAGCCTGGTAGACTGTTACAAAGACGCTAAAGCCTACAGTGTTTCTAAAAGCTCATGTATACCTGCTTCTGACAGACAGTGCAAAGAGACACGGCAGACAGTCACCAGAGGACCATCCAAGTTACCTCTGTCGCTGCTTGTTGGAAAGCATGGAAAACCATAAGTCAACCATGACTCCCTTCGTTCCTTGCCCATCCATGAACAAGCCAATACTCAGTCACCAGTATTTCCTCTTCATTAAAAAGATATTGGGCCTTTACCATCGCCATGCTTCATGAGCATCAGTTCCATTATAGCTCAAAGCAGCCTAAGAGCCTGGTACAAAGGTTATCACTAATTTATTAAAGAGATCTTGAAGCATGGTGCAGCTGAAAACACCCCAGCATCATGGCATCAGCAAGGGGATCTGGATTCAGAGTCTGGCTCTAGGCTATGGTGCGCCTATGAGTCTAACTATTCTTCTTCTCCCCCTCCTCCTCCTCATACTCCTCGCCTTCTTCCTTCTGCTCCTCTTCTTCCTCCTCCTTCTTCCTTCCTCCAGTATTTTCATGATGATCATTTACTTCCTTGACTATTTTCAATAATGAGTTTCACTGTGACTATTTCATCCATGCGCATTGTCTGTCTTTGTTCATATTTCCCCTCGTTTCTTCATACGTGAGAAAACATGTTTGTCTTTCTTCTTTTCTCTTTACCCATTCTTGTTCAACCTTCCCTCCTTTTTGCTAACCACTATTCTAATCTTTCTCTCTTTCGGCATCCTTCTGTCTGGTCAACACAATTTAGACAACATTTCTTCTTCCCTTGTTCCCTTGAACCTCTATTCCATGCTTGCCAAGGGAGATGTGCTGGAACCTAGTGGTACCTCACCAGAGCCCTAAAGGAGTGTCATTGTCACACACAGCATCTCTGGGGTAAGAACTCAGGACTAGAAAGCAGAAGGCTTCATGGTTGATGGTGGTGCTGGTGTCTTCCTTTCCTGGAAGCCCATTTCCAAACATTTGTTAGCACAAAACTTCCTGATCCACTATTATGTATCAGCCAGAGAGTCTGTTTGATCCACATTGCTAAGTATGATCATGTGATCAGCACTTTAAGTCTTATACATATGAGCTAAGTCATCTCTTTCCTATGATGGGAGATGACTTCCTTATCACATTGGACTTCCTTATCACATTGGAATTCTCAGCTCATGACTCACGTTGCAGGAGAGAAGTGATGATAAATCGTCAGGTGCCTGCCTCGTACCTTACTTTTCAAATTTCAGCAGCAAAATTGAGTCAGCTCCTAAGTAATATAAATGGATATCCTCACCAAAGTCACTGAAAATTCTCTTTTGCATTGAAGTTGCTCAGATCATACAAAGTTTGACTTGGAAAAAGACTTGCCATCTCAGCCTTCACTTCACAGTTCACACGTTAAACTATTTGAGGGTGGGATATTTCTTTCCTTACATTCACAGCACCAGTAACATACCTTGACAAGTAATTACTGCTTAACAAATATTTGTTGGCTGAGCTAATGAAGGAACAAATAAAAATCTCCTTGAAAAATGTTTGTCAGTCTTCACACCATTCATAAGAAACGCCCCTCCTGCCCTTAATTCTCAGCTCATGACTCACGTTGCAGGAGAGAAGTGATGATAAATCGTCAGGTGCCTGCCTCGTACCTTACTTTTCAAATTTCAGCAGCAAAATTGAGTCAGCTCCTAAGTAATATAAATGGATATCCTCACCAAAGTCACTGAAAATTCTCTTTTGCATTGAAGTTGCTCAGATCATACAAAGTTTGACTTGGAAAAAGACTTGCCATCTCAGCCTTCACTTCACAGAATTGTCTGGAAAAGAAAAGGGTTTTTGACAGCTTTTGGAGACGGAGAAATGCCACAGGAAGTCTGAATATGTTGCTGTTCTCTAGGAGGAAACTCCAGTTTCTCATGCCTGGAATTAATGCGGCTTTAGAAGCACTATTTCCTCAGACGGCGCATAATTAATGCACTGTGCGGATCCTACTATCTCTAAATAAAATCTTGGTGTAACCTGTCCCCAAATCCCATTCCCAAGAGATTCAATAAGATTCCAATGCCCTTGTATTTCTATATCACACACACATGCACACACACACACACACACACACACACACACACCTTTATTTTCTTGGGAGCTCCTTACCCCCAGCCCCTCAATCTTTTCTCACACTACTCTTCCCATCTGACGTTCACTGCTACAGCCCACTGGATTATTACGTCATCATTTCAAATGAGAAGAAGCACGAATCATTTACTGTGTACCTGGTCCTGACTTAAGCCTCAAAGACCTAGAAGGGAAAAGATCAGAGAAGGTTCCTTCCTACAGGGCTCTCACGTTCTAATGAGGGAGGAAGATGATAAACACGTGAACAAAACAGAAGTAACAACAGGGTGGAGGAATGGCAAGGTTTTCAGGTGAGGAGCTGAGGGGGCTCCCCATGGGAAAGTCAGACACTGCTCTGAGGGTTGGAGGGAGAGATTCGTGTGTCTAGTGGAGAAGAAAATGTCTATGCAGAAGAAAGAGCAAACCGAATACCCAGGGACGCACTAGGCCTCGGTAATTCTGACTGGCAGAAGGCAGCACCTAACGGAGCATAATGACTTCAAATCACTGGCTCTCCCACACTGTTCAGCTTCCTCTAAGAAGAGACATGCGCACAATCTTAATTATGAGGTTAGCAAGCTACTAACGCAAGCTCTCCGTGGGCAGAGCTGGGAAGCAAGGCCCACACTTTCAGACAGAGCTTCAGGGGTGTGGATGCAGCAGCTGTGAGGCACCTCAAGAGCATAAGTGTGTGTCAGTGTCTGCTGTGTGACTGTGTGTATGTATGTGTGTGCGTGTGCATGCTGTAGCTGTGTTTCTGTGTATGTGTCTGTGTGTCTGTGTCTTTACATATGTGTCTGTGCATGTGTCTCTCTGTGTGCATGCCTGTGTGCCTGTATGTGTGGTGTGTATATCTGTGTGTATGGTGTATGTGTCTGTGGGTTCATGTGTGTGTGGTGAGTGTCTGTGTATGTGTAGTATGTATGTCTGTGTGTTTGTGTGGTGTGTATGTGTATAGTTTGTATGTGTCTGTATGTGTAGCTCTGTGTGTATCTGTCTGTGTTTCTGTATGTGTGCTGTGTATGTCTGTGTTGTGGTGTATGTGTCTGTGTGTGCATGTGTGTATGTGTGTTTGTGTGGCATGTGTCTGTGTGTCTGTGTGTCTGTGTGTCTGTGTGTGTAACATGGACAGAGTAAGAATCTTAGTAAAATGCGATAGAAGTAGGCAGTGCTGAGTGTGGAGTTTCGCTCATCACTGCCTTAACATCTGTTGGACAGCGACACTCCTTAGACTTTACCTACTAATCCCCACAGGCATGCGCAGGCCAGCACATCAAAGAGGCTCCTCCCTCTGAGTTGGGCTTTTTAGTTTGTCCAAAAACTAAAATCTATTAATCAATATATTTACTGTTACACCTGTTCCCTGCTGGTAATTTTTTTTTAACTTTTCCAGTGCCTACCTGAAAAAAAATCGAAAGAAAGAAAGAAAGAAAGAAAGAAAGAAAGAAAGAAAGAAAGAAGAAAGAAAGAAAGAAAGAAAGGAAGGAAAGGAAAGGAGGAAGGAAAGAAGGAAGTCATGTTTTCTAGATACTTACATCCTGGGAAGTACAGGTCTTTTTTTTTTCCATTTTTAGGAAATCCCAAATATTAATGTTAAAAGTAAAACACAGGGCTCCATTTCAGATCTTAGCAATTACCAAAAGCCTTGTTCAAAGTCACATAACAATTTAAAATTTAATCCTGAAATTGCCAAACTGTTTATCTGAAGCACCTAAGCATTGAGGTACAGAAAGAAAGACTATCAATTAGGCACATGTGTCTTTACAGAAATGACGACTTCTAAAAATGTTGTTTTTGAAAAAGCAAAGTATACAAGACCGGGAAGGTAAACAGCCGTGAGCGCGGTGTCCCACTCTACGTGAGCACATCCCGGGAACTGCAGCCTCGGGCTCACTGTGGGCGTGTGATTTTAGTCCCCCCTTCACCATCCCTCCACTATCACCAAAGTTAATTATAACAGATGGCTTACCAGATATTAGTGGTCTCCACTGTTTCTGTGGAAGCTTGAGCATATTCTACTACAATTTTTAAAAGAAATCCACACAAACAGGCAATGCTTAGAGGTTAGGGCAATCTATAGATATAAGACCAGAATTATTTTAAATCTGTGTTTTAGTTATAAGCAAAATATAATATAATTACTGCAAACTAGAATCAGAGACATTTGCTGAATGGTTCTCTGTTACAATGGCCTGTCTGCATCAGTATTTTGGCACGTTTTATGAATAACAAAAAGGCAGGTGTACAATTTCACATATGGAGTAGTGTTAAAAATGAGCAATGTCATCAAAAGCTAAGCTAATAGCCAAGTTGGCCTGAAGGCTTTAATAAAAAAAAAATTTAAAAAACATAGCTCTCAAAAACAACAAAAGAAATGGCCTGAATACCCAGTAAGTAGAGAGAATTGGCTGTAACTCACTAACTCCCTGCTGTGGGTACATTTTGTACGAGGGTGAGGCTAGCCTTTGGCTATGGCGGCTACTCCAGAGAGTGGGAACGACGCTGCTCATCTTTCACCAGGTGGGACATCCAGCCAGGTGTGGTTTAAGCAGCAGCTGAGCTCTAAATCACAGAAACAGCGCTGAAAAGCATGAGGGTTTGTACGCAGTACAAGAACAGACTCGAGTTAGCACAACCTGCTAGCGAGAAATGAAAGATACGTATTAGATATTGGAAAAAAATACTCCAAATTTTTCAACAAAAATGTCTGCCTGACAATCTTGTACAAGGTAAAGAAAAATAAGCTAAATAAAGATGTCCAGGAGCAAGTGACCAGTGCAGCTATCACTGGTGAGGACATAAGAGAATGTCCCAAAGAAGATGTTCTTCTAAATTGATGCCTCGATCTAATCATCAAAAGACGTCAGACAATCTGCAGTGGGAGAACGACCTATGAGACACCTGACCATTACTCTCTCCAAGTGTCATTGTCACAGAAGGCAAAGACAAAGGAGATGGCACACGATCGCGGTGATGGTTTTGGCAGGATGTGTAATGTGGGACCCGGGGTGGAATCTTGGAATAAAGAAAAGTCTCCTGGATCCCTAGTGGGAGAAGTCATACACATGACACTTAACGTCCACAGTGTAGTGGCACCGTGCTCCTGCTGAAGCTGGCTGGAGACGGTGGAAAAAGCGTCCTTTGTAAGTCTAACCTAATGAAATGCAAGTCTAAATGCCTAGTATATACAAATAGAGGTGTTACAGTACCACACAAACAAACCCGACTGTGTTGTTTGCTGTTTTCCTGTCTCTTCCCCATCCTCCAAACATTCCTGTTTGTCCAGACTGAGCAAATAGGCTAAAACACCCATTTTGCAGCCCAAGTCTCAAACTTCTGACTCTGTTTCTACCATTCACTGCATGATCTGGGGCAATTAGATAAATTTCCTATGTGCAGCCCACTACCAGCATACCCACCAAATAGTGTTGCTATTGGAATGAGCTGGTGCATTCAATGTAGTTCGTGAAGTATGGAGCCACAGTGAGCGCTCGTAAACAGAAATCGTCTCCTGGCATAGAGCCAAGTCAGTCAGCAACCTCCCTCCCCTTACTCTTCTGCTACAAGGAAGCTGACATTACCGGTGCACAGCTCAGGTGACTCAACGCTCGGGTCACACTGCAATTTTGAGTCTAGAAAGGATGGTGTGCCAAGAGGCAGGAGGGGCACAGGTCCAGCTCTGCAGCCAAACTCTGGAGTGGCCCAGGCCTCGCGTGTGTCCTTCCTGTCTTCCCAGCCTGGCTCTCTAGGGCTTGGGCTGTTCTATAAGAGAGTCTACGTCCTCCCAGGGAACCCCTTTGTCACCCCAAGAGGGTACACGTTGGTTTCTGTTGCAGTCAACCCCAAATAGGCTTTTGTTTGCGCTGATGCCATTATCTGCTGACCCAGTTCTCACCCAGGAAGGAGTACAGTTCCCAAGGCCTGACTTTGAAAACGTGGTCTGCAGGCCACACTGAACAGGTATGAAGCTTGCCGAGTGTGTAAGACAGGAAAGGAAAGGAAAGGTCCACAGGAAGACCGCCTCAATAAATATGAGCACAGTCTTTCAGGCAGGCCTCAGTTGTCCATACTGTGTGTGCGCGCCCCTCCATGGATAAGGAGCAAAGATGGCCACCTACTACCCCTCACTACACTTGATCGACTGTCATAGTGTAATTCTCAACAGGATTGTTACAAAAGAGTGAACCAAACTTTGAGTGTGCCTTCAAGATGACCCACCAACAATGTAAGTGCAAAGAGAAGACTTTGAAGTTATACAATACTCAAGGGTACTTTTGTGTTCAGAATCTGGGGGACTTGCCAAGGGGGAATAATTACTGCAAAGGCCTACCTGACCATTTGTCCCAAGAACTTAGAGACACTTATTTGACCTTGTAAGGAAACTTTTAACTAAAAATGTAACGATGGGATTACAGAATTAAATTACTCCATAGGTTAGATTGGGTAATACACTACAAAATAACATTAAAAGAACCACTGAGCATGCAGAAGTCAAAGCCACTGTTTATAAATTTAGTGTGTGAAGGAGGTGTGTATCCATTGCTAATGAATAATCAAGTCTAACCAAAAATCATGCCAGTGAAGAGGCACTGCAGGGTATTTCCAAATTAACATTTACCCTGTTGTATTGCAATTAATCTAAAACTTTCCAGAGGGAAGAAAGTAAAAGCTGTAATCGTGATGGGCTTAGAAAAATCACACTGCAACTATGAAAGAGCAAAAAGAAACAGGGTGGGAAACACATAAAGTACTTGATTTAAAATTTTTTCCAGTGCCAAAGTGTTTGAGCATTTTGGATAGAAAGCTTAGGCTTTCAAATGCCTTCTCTGTCTCTTTGAGAATGACTTGTCTTTTTTAAAGATTGACAGCATCTTGCCAGTTCTGCAAAAGCATTTCTTGGACCTTTCTCCTCTCAGTGCGAGCATCTAGAAGGATGAAGTTTGACTTGTCTCCCTGTCTCTGGCTAGTTTAAGATTAGGATGTGGCTCCATGACACAATTCCCTGCTTCTCAGAGATACAAGACATCTTCTTTTTCTTTATAAAGACAATGAACATGCAGGTGCTGGGCTGTAAGCTGCTTGGCTGTGTTCAAGGGAAAACAGTCTCTCTCTTTGCAATGTGCTTAGCCCACTGCCCAGGATGTGTATGTGTGTATGGTGTGACTGAACGCTTATTCCTGACAGAACTATTTTGCTCTCTCTACATTTTTCTGCACAGAGGATTCTCTGTGTTGCTTGGAGAGTTCATGTTTAATGGAGGACGCTCAACCCTCATTAGTAATAATAGGATAAAAGCATTCTGATTTTCACCGAAGCTAGTTAATGTCTCTGTGAATAAGGCCATGGGCGTGCGTCGCTGGAAAGCCACAGACTATGTCATCTAAGCCAAAAAAAAAAAAAAAAAAAAACAGAGTAAAAAAGAAAAGTTCGGTATAGTATCGGTGTATCATCAGTGTTGGTGAAAGAAAAACTCAGACTTCTAGCAGGGTATTCTCTGATGCCAGTTCCGGATCATTCCAAACAGCAAAGTGAGGAAACGCAACTCTACCGCAAATTCTTGTGAACCAGCAGGAGGCAGCGGTGAGCCAGACCTACTGAAAATGACAACACGCGCAGAAGGCTGAGTGATGCCAGCGCCAGCCGACTCACTTGTAAGACATACTGGAAAAGCGCTGTGACCCAGGGCATTGCTGAAGGGGATGGTGCTGAAGGACCGAATGGCTGTGAGATTGGAGGACCTGGGTGTCTGGTTTTGTACAGTGGATCAAAGAGTGCTTTCATAATGCTTTGTAGAAAATTAAAGGGCCCCTCTTTGCAGGGTAGTTGCTTATAATTGCTCGACGACTGCCAAAGAAAGACATTTCACATCTGTCTTTCTATTCTTGTGTGAAATGAAGCCCCTTTTCTCAGACAAAATAAGTGTCCCGTGAGACACTGCTTTTACTCCAGGGGGATAAAAATGGTGTTATCTGGTCACATAAACCTGGGAATTTCGCTCGTGTACTTTTACAAGGTAGATTAGCAGAGTAAGTAGCATGAAGACCGCCATAATTAACAAACAGAATGAAACAAAACCCCCACCCGTATTGGCCAGAGGCCCTCCTCCTTTCTCCTCACCCACTCAGCGGTGAGAGGAATGAGATTAACTGTCCACTAGTCCGGCCTTCATTTGTTAGGCCAGCCCATGTGCTACGTGACATGCAGCATTTAACCCTGCCACAGACCATGCGAAGAACACTCTCGCCGTTTGTTTGTCGTCCTATCAGACTCCTTGCTGACACTTTTAGGATGAGGAACCCTGGGCTTACGGGAATCAGCAGCCCAGGCCGGACAGCGGACACAAAAAGGACGTGAAAGTGGGGCGCCCGGTGCATTGAGCACGCTCAGTCCTCACTCCCTCAGGAGGCTTGCCGCCCTGCCGTCAGCTGTCCTTATTCCCCCGGAAAACTTGCGCTCCAATGTGTGTTGGCATGAAGGTTGCCAGATTTTCACCCCATCATAAGCCACCCCATCCTCAGCCTTCCCATCATCCCTGCACCTGCCTTGCTCTCTGTTTTGCAACGCTTCTCCCGCTGGCCCTGCACAGGGCTCAGCACCTCAATGTCTTCATCTGCAACTGACATGCTACCTCAGGTTAAGTCATGTGCAGCACATGGGAACTAAGACTAAAACGAAGTCCTTTGAACAACACATGTACATCCTCAGTAAATGCCCATGACGGTGCTAATTGTTATCTGTGTTATTGCTCCCGTCATGCAGAATAGACACAGTAGGAAGACTATGAGGCCGTGTTTAAGTGTCTTTGACTCTTTCTCTCCACTGAGGATAGGGAGCCTGAAGACTTAAGAGGGACAATGGTCTTTACACCATCTCTCAGAAATACAGGTGCTTCTATTCTTTCACCAAGGACCATAGACTGTTGCTTTTCTCAGCCTTCTCTCCATGGCCTTGCGGTAACAGGAAGACCTTGAAATCCGGGAGAACAATGTAGGCAGCCCTTGCTGTGGTTCTTGTGGCTCTTCACGTTTCCCTCTGGCTTTTTACATATGTAAGTTGCATGGATGCATTTTGGGTGCATCAGCCAAATGCTGGTCAATACAATCTACATATTCTGAAACCATATCTTAGATTTCTTCTTAGGTCTTAAGATGCAAGGAGCGTTGCTTACCTCAGCAGAGCAATTATGTGCATCTAGTGCCATTGCATTCATAAATCTGAAAGCAGTCTAGCTTTTCAGTAGTTTGGTGGTAGTACCAGGTAAGGCTCTTTGGAGAAACGGAAGCAAGGATAGCGCTATAGCTGTGGATGCAGGTATTGATGAGGATAGAAATAACTAGAGAGATTTAAAATGGGAACTGGCCACTACGGTTATAGAAAACAATGTCTTACAGCTGCCTCTGCAAGCTGGAGAGCCAGGAGAGGCCTCTGTGCAATGCAATCAGATCTCAAAGACCTAAGCCATGGGGCAGCCAGGGTTGTGAGCTCCACTTCACATCCCTGGACAATCAGGGCGCTCCTGACATCAAGGAAGAGAAGATCATGTCCCAGTTCAAACCAGAAAACCTCCCCCCACCTCTGCTTTTTGTTTTATCCAGACTCTTCCCCTGGGTCAGGGCAGTCTTTACTAAGACTGTTGACTCAGGCACTAATTCTGTCCAGAAACATCTTCAAGCCAGGACATATTTTGCCAGCCTAAGGAGTTCCTCAGCCCAGTGGAACTGACAGGACATCAACCATGACAGTTACATCTGCTCTTGAAGACCTTGCGGTACACCAACCCGCTCTACCAGATTGCCAGCCTCTGTCGGTGCAGGCTCCCTTCCTGGACCACTGCTGGGCTTCAGATCTGAAGCTGATTTATCTTCAGCTTGAAACAGCATCACATTTCCATTTTCCAGCAGCGTCCCTAAGCAAGGACTTCAGGGAGGCAATCTTGTAGAGACCACCAGCTCACTTTCAAAGAGACCCTGTTGCTTCTCTTTCTCTCATTACTACAGATGAGTGTTAACTCAATCACGGTGCTAGCTATGACTGACACAGCATTTGCTATTCGCCATGCTGCTCCTGTGCTTTCTGCTGTTTGCTTTTGTAATTTAGGTCTCATGCACCACATGACACTTTCTATTTTTGTTCCAGCCATAGATGAAGAAACAGAGACAGAGAGAAGTAAAGGCCACACAGCCGCCAACAGCAGAGCTCCTAGTTGGCTTCAGAGTTCCAGATCCCTACATCCTGGTCCAGAGTCCTTGCTCTTGCCTGCAAGGATGTGCTAAAGAGGGAAATGTTCGTTCTAGAATACACAGGGAATGAAGGAAGAAAGGACGCCGCAGTCTCTGCAGCTTGAATGCATCTATCTCCCCACCAATCTCAGCTTTAGGTAGAAAAAAAAAATAAAACAAACAAACAAAACAAAAGCATCAGTTTCGTGATGGTGCTTTCCTGGTTCAGTCGGGTCCAAAGGGAGCGATGTGAGGGCTAACACAGCAGGATTTAAAAGCTGGTGGGCAGAGAGCATGCTGTTTGGGAGAAACCAGGCGGCGCTGTTAAGAGCAGTGTGCCCCACCTCTTCCTTCAGAGAAAAAAAAAAAACAATATAAACAGTATTTTTGATTCAGTGTGGACAGGAGTGTGATATGCTCCTGGTGTCAGAGTTCAGAGAAGGAGCATTCATCAGCGGGGTGAGAGGATGAGGGTACCAGTTTAAACAGAAATCTCCTCTTTAAAACACTATACTTTAGGCCAGTAAGTGCAGCATTTTACCCTGGTAATCAATGGACAAAATTGTGAGGGATTGTCTTTCCTTCTATGGTTAAACAGAAAATCCAATCACCTATGGCGGCAGCTCTAGTTTTCAAATTACTAAGTACCTAGCAACTATTGATTGACACCATCGAAATGTTGATTTATGAAGGTTCTGTTTCTTCTTTGTGTGTTATGTGCAAATGTATATGTTTCGTTTAAAAAATGGATCATACAACTATTTAGATTCCGAACTGTCTTTCACCCTTAGACGTCTGGTATTTGTGGGGACCGGGTTGTACCATGCACAGATAAGTTACTCCACACTGGGAAACAACAGCTTTCAGGCTGTACCTTGTCCTGGCTGACTCCACTGTTCAAAGCACATTTTTCTCTATTTTGCATAAAAATGTTAAGGTTTTTTACTTTGTATCTCATTTATGGCCCAGCATTTGCCATGAGACACAGCGCAATAACTTATTCACAAAAGTAAGCCTAAAGGCCGCTTTGTCTGCGCCCACCCTGCAGGGCTCTGTGGCAGAGGTCCCTGAGGAGACGGTCCATTTGCCACCGGAAGCACAGTCCCGCACACTCTACTTCCGCTTACACCGGCCTGCCTTGTGCCAGGCTGGGGATCATTTCTGTGTTTCGCAACTTTACGAGGAAATGCTCAGGGGAACCCCAGGTGCCCTGAATGGTTTCTTTGGGGAATGGGGGAAAAGTAAACATGAATTCATTAACCTTCATCAAGTACCCTCTGAGCTCAAGTCTCTTCTGAGCAGTGGAAAAATCAGAGATGAATATCATGATCTTCTCCCTCCCAGGGCTCCCGGTCTAAGAGCAAGGAAACATAACTTCCGATTGTGACACAGCATTTAAAGAGCTGTGCAGCGGGGCTGCTGCTGACGGGTTACAGAAGCTCAAGAGCGGGGTCTCCCCCAACTCAACAAGTATCTCTCAAGCATCTGCCGCGTGATAGCAATGTGCTCAGAAGCGCTGGCAGTCCAGCTGTAGGAAAATAAGGTAACACTGAACATAAAACAAGCACAAATAACAACATAGGCCAACTCTGGATGGTGCTGAGGCTGTTGAGAAAAAGCAGACTAAGAAGAAGACGTGGGCTGGTGGAGGGTCCGACGGCTTGGTGTGGCTTGGTACAGCCTCATTGTCGGTGCAACACGGAGGCAGACTGAAGACAGACAAGGCAAGCGTTTCAGGCAAAGAAAACACCTCAGAAACGGCTGAAGGTAGAAGCATGCCTCTGTGCATCTGAAAAGGCGACAGAGATCATTAAATCTGACATGAGATGGGGAAAGTAGCTAGGGCCATGCAGGGACTTGTCAGACATGGTGACAAGATGGGTTTGCTTGTAGAATGGAGAGTTAGTGCAGGGTGTAGAGCAAAAGAGTGAAATCAGTATTTTTGTTTGTTTTTCTTTTCCCAAACAGGGTTTCTCTGTGTAGTCTTGGCTGTCCTGGACTTGCTTTGTAGACCAGGCTGGCCCAGAACTCACTGAGATCTGCCTGCCTCTGCCTCCTGGAGTGCTGGGATTACAGGTAGGCACCACCACGCCCGGCTATTTTTTATTTTTCTAAAATTATTGTATATAGTCTATGGAGAATAAAGAGGCAGACAGCAAGAGTTAAAGCAAAGAAAAATTGGGGACATTTTTCATGTATTATGGCATACATATATGTACAGTCTCATTACTATAGAAGGATATGTGTCATATATTTCATAGTTATAATGGCTTCAAATAGTTACAAATACAGCATAACATGTTGTTATAACATGTAACCTTACATTCCAAGTAATTTTACAATCTAGTAGCACTACATCTTGTAGCATAATTATGAAGTATAATACATGTTATAATGTGTTATATTGTCCCTTGCCTTTATAGTCCTAGGAAAAGATAATGATGTCCGCAAGCAGGAAGGGAGCTACAAAAGTGGAAGTACTCATTTGAGAGAAATGGTCTGAAGTTGGATTCAGTAGGACTTACCAGTGAATTTTCTTTGTGAAGTGAAAGAAAAAAGTTCACGGACTTCTATGATTCAGCTTGAGAAACTATGCAGATAATCAGACTTGACTATAGAACTTATGAGAACAATTTAATTGGGACATTATATTTAGCAATATAAACTAAATGTCAAGTACCCAGTTGATACATAAGTCAACATTTCAAAGAAATCAGGGTTGGAACAACAAATGAGCCGGGATATAAGGAACTAAGTAGAGAGGGGAGGAAAAAATAAAGAATTATGACAGATGGGCTCTAAGACACAGAAAACATTTGGAGAAAAAGAAGAGGTGTTGGGGAGATGATTCAGTCAGCAATGTGTTTGCCATACCAAAATGGAGACCTGAGTTCAATCTCCACCATAATAGCAAACACCTACAATCCCTGGCAAGTTTCAGATGGGAGAATCCCTGTGCGTTGCTGGTCAGGCAGGCTCTTTAAACTGGCAAGCTCTGGATTAAGTGAGAGATCTTATCTCAAAAATAAGGTGAGTAATGATTGAGAAAGACACCAGGTGTCAACCACTGGCCTCTGTATACATCTTAACACCTGCAACCATTTCTACTCACAGGCATGTGCACACACACAGAGGGAGGGAGGGAGGGAGGGAAGGAGGAAGGGAGGGAGGAAGGGAGAAAGAGAGAGAGAGAGAGAGAGAGAGAGAGAGAGAGAGAGAGAGAGAAGCATCACTAACTCTGTCAAGGGCTGCCAGAGTTCCTGAGGGTTTTGATAGCTCAGACTCAGCCTTCGGATGGTACATGCTCTTCCTTCCCCTAGCATGTATTCCATAAACACCTTTCCATCGTTGGTGGAGTCTTTTTCTTCCAGTATTCACTCAAGTTACCTTCTTAGTTGGCCTTTGAAGTGGCCTCCATTTCAAAGCAGCACCCCCCTTTACATCACTTCTTGGTCCCTTATCACTATGTAATAGACTAGATGTTTTATTTATTTAACTTATCTCCCTTATTAGAATATAAAAGCCGCAAAAAAAAAAAAAAAACAAAAAACAAAAAACAAGCATTTGGGTTTGATTTCTTGGTTGTAGTTTCATCTATACATACCATAGTAACTGAAGCCCAGTTGATACTGGTCATTCCATAACTACTGATTAAAGGTCATTCCATAACTACTGAGTGAATAAATGAATGAATGAAACCATCAATCTTTACTAGCTGTAGTAACCCTTACACATTTGTTCCTTTCCCTTATATATACACCTTCATTTTAACCGCAACTTAACTTTAGTCATAGCTGTATTTTTCACTAAAGAGTGAAAAGCTAACAATTAAAAGGAAACAAATATTTGCACATGTTATTAAAATATGAGTGTTGAAATTTGGTCTGATGTGTGTTACTGGCCCTCAAGATCTGGTTACACCTATCCTTGTTTTGTAAACCTGCCAAAGACATACCTGATTGGTTGATTAAATGGCCTATACCTGGGCAGGCCACAATGGAGCAGGCATGGCTAGGGTTTCTGGGCTTGGAGGATGAGAAAATCATGGGAAACAGATGGGCATGAAGAGAGGAAGGAGGATGCCATGGTGGGTTAGTGTGGAGAAAAAAACCACATGAGCCCAGAGAAAGGACTCCAATAATGATGTGAAAAGGTCCAGCTAAAGAATATAAACAATTGTCATGGGATTATGTATGGAAGGTAGACCAGATGAGGAAGATTAAGGCGGATGGCATTGGGTGGGGGCTGGGAGATGGATGGTGAGGTTATTGAGACAGTGTAAGTGAAATATCTTCCTGGCCCAAGGTAAATAAGGCAATTATAAATGTAACAGGTGTCTGTGTCTTATTACTTGTGATAGCAGGTTAGATAATACTGCCATGATAATCTTGGGGCTCATAATAAACCTTATATAGCCCTACATTCTTTTTGATTCACAACAGTTGACTAAGTGGCTAGCTAAGAAACTTCCAGAGATTGTGTAAGGTATAATGCTGAACTTGGACTGTGCAAGGATAGATAAAGCTGAGTCGCCACTCTTAAGAGACAGTCTGGTGATGAATGAAAACTTGTAATGGCGAAACTGAAGCACACCAGGATTTGTACAGCTATGATAACACCAGCAGGTGCCGAAACAAAATGAGAGAAGCTCAGACAAGCTGAAGAGGGGAGGCAGGCCTCATCTGGGCAGACAGGGACAACATCAGAATACATCCGGAAGCTGAGTATGCAGTCTGTTCACTAGGTCTTTACTGATCTCTCAGCTCCGTGATAGCCACAGGTAATGCGATAAGCAAACTGCTCTCCCACGTCTGCCGAGCAGGGTTATAATCAGGCTGGTAGAGTTCTTTTCAGTTTCTGAATCAGCTGATCCTTCAAGGCTGGGCTCCATCACATCGGCCCAGGGAGGCAGCTGTATGGGGTCCTGAGAAACCGTTTTTCAATGAGAGAATCTGAGCACGACTCATCATTGGCCCAGTGATTACACATGAAGTACAAGGCTTTATCTGATGATGCTTCCAACTGTGTGATACAATTTTTTTTTTAAGAAACTCATTTAGGTTTCACTTTTCAAAGTGAGACATGGTGCTGGAGGGCTGGATTCTGCTCATGAGAAAAAAAACAGCAATCATAACATTTCAGCATAAATTTTTAGTTTTCATATCATTTACTTCTAAGTACTGGCACTCTTGCAGATAATTTTGCATGCAGTGGCATTCCACACTGAAGTAATTTCAAAGCATGATATGCCTTTAGGTTAAAGCAAGATAAGGAAAAAATGTTCCTTTTGCAGAAGCTTATGCTGGAAATCCTATAAAATGGGCTATTTGGGAGTCAAGTGTAAAGCAACAAAAAAAAATAGTCACAGAACTCTTTGAATTAATTGTATGAAGGCTTGTAGTTATGGTGGAAGATAATTTCAGGGGATGATAGTGCTTCAGTAATTGAGCCCAGGGAGAAAGACACTTTCATATTTTATGCATGCATATTCTCGAGTATTCATTAGGAAATAGACTAATTAACCAAGATCTTGCGAGGTGTTCAGCATTTGTTATGAAAGTTAAAATGTTAAAAAGTAGTTCTTAATAATCTAATACAGAAATGTATACAACTGAGTGATACACCCCCAAAAAAGTGTCATGATACTGGCTACAATGGCAACCAACAAAATATAATCTTTCCAGGTGTCTCATACAATTTTAGGGGAGAAAAGGTTTCATTATGTAGACAAAGCAGGCCTCAAAAGCCACCAATCCCTCTGTCTCAGCTCCCCAAGAGCTGGGATTATATGAAAAGACAACCACATTCAGCTTAACATGTTAAGACATACTTATCTTTTCACTCTCAGGTCCATGTCACAGGAAAAACATTTGAGTAACTGAATAAAGAGAAGCTAAGTGCATTTGTGTGCATAATGCAGAAATATAGACAAAGGTTGGAAAAGATTCATTAAAGGACATGGAAGGGACAATGAAACCATGAACACTTTGGTGAGCTCTTTAGTTTTGGAAAGTATGGATTTTCTGAATTCTTGCCCTGCCCAGGCTGCGATAATGCGCCCCTCCTTAGGAGAGAGGTGCAAATTCATTGAACTAAGTTGTATGAGTTGTTTTATCGAAAAGAAAAGGAAGGAAGGGAGGGAGAAGGAAAGGAGGGAGGGAGGGAGGGAAGGAAAAAGAAGAAAAGAAAAAAGAAGGAAAGAAAGGAAAAGGAAAAAAAGAAAAAAGCTTCTACCAGGCCTTCAAGATGGCTCAGTGGCTAAAGGTTTTTTCTGCCATGAGGCCACGGCTGGTGACATAAGATTGATCCCAGGGAATCACATGGTTGAAAAGAACTGTGGCAGAGACAGTATCCTGTCTACAATCCCACACTGGGAAGATAAAGGATGCCAACCTCAGCTGACAGCCTCCTGCATCAGCATTCTAATACAAGAGGCTCTAGAAGGAAGCCATCCTAATACTTGTCTCCTCCTCCTCCTGCTGCTGCTGCTCCTCCTCCTCCTCCTCCTTCTCCTCCTCCTCCTCCTCCTTCTCCTCCTCCTCCTCCTCCTCCTCATTCTTCTCCTTCTCCTTCTCCTCCTCCTCCTCCTCCTTTTTCTTCTTATTCCTCCTCTTCTTCCTCTTTTTCTTCTCCTTCTTCTTCTTCTTCTGTTCTTTGTGTTTTCTATTTTTTCTAAACTTTAATGCTATTTTATTTTACTTTAAAAAACATATTTTTCTAAGCCAGGTGATGGACCATATGCCTTTAATCCCAGGACTCAGGAGGCAGAGGCAGGGCAATCTCTGAGTCCAAGGACAGTCTTGTCAATAGAAAGAGTTACAGGATAGCCAGGGCTACACAGAAAAACTCTATCTTTAAAAGAAAAAGAGCTTTTGGTTTTATTTTTTTATTCCTCTTATATTTATCTAATTTTATTTACTTTTTTCATTTTTTGAGTTACCAGAATTTTTATCTCTTGTTCATTTTGATCTTCCTTCTAATACTTTTAACTTTTTTCATTTTCTTTATTTCATCAACTTTTACATCTGCTTTATTCTTCCTTTTAACTTGCCCCCTTCCTTTATTTCACTTAATCTTTTTTCTTATAGCATAATTAATCTTTGACATCAAAACTTGCTTTTGCAATGCTCTTTTCTGTGATCACTTGGTATTGAATTATTTTGTTCTGGGGTTGTTATTGTTAAAGTGGCTAGCATTCTCTTCTTTGACTGGTATTAGAGATTGACACCCTCAAAAAAAGTCACTCATTAAAGGATTCCCAATTAAAAGCAGAAGATACCTATAAACTGCGCCACTGGAACACAGAGACATGGTGAGCCAAGCAGCACAGCCTGATCATCGCTTCTGACAACCGGATCCAGTAATACTTTATGTTTGAGATTCTGGGCAAAAAAAAATTCAAAAGTGTACGTGAAAACATAAGGTGACTGACAAGAGAAAAAACAAACAAAAAACAAAACTAAGAAAGTAAATTCTGTGCTCAAATAAGGGGTCAGCCATATGGATGAGAAGTTTAGAGATTTTGAAAGAAAAAGTTACAGAAATTTTGGAAATAAAAAAATTTAGTAAATCAAATACACAATCCAAAGCATCTCAACTGACCATATCACACATCAGAAATAGGGAAGATTGAGAAAATACTACACTCAAAAATCCATAAAGGAACATAATAAATATGGCCACAACTCTCAACAACTTTAGGACATGATTCAGAGAGACGTACTAAGAATACATGGAATGGGAGAAAAAGATGAGCTTTAATTTTTTTAAAGCTATAGCAAACATTCAATGGAATAATAGCAAACTTTTTTATAAATCTAGGGGAAAACTGATGCCCAGGCACAGGAACGTCTAGAATCCTTAACAGAGAAAAAAAGAATAGAGCATCTACATGACATAGAGTCAGCCTACTAGCACTCTAAAGTAAATAAAAAATATTAGACTATACTTGGAAAGCACGAACTCTCTGCCAAAAACATACTCCTCGGTCTAACGTCAGACCTTTCAACAGAAACCTAAGATCCAGAGGAACATGCAACGTTTTTTAAGCCATGAAAGTGACTAAGTACCATAAGATTATTATAACCAGTAAAGTTATCATTTAAAGTTGATAGAGACGTGAAAAGCCTTCTGAGCTATAAAAACTAAAGCATGCGATAACCATTAGGCAAACGTGTCAGACGCTATTAAAAGGAATCCGAAACAGAGGAAACACTGCCTCAGCCACGGAAACACAGGAAAAGATAATTCTCATGAGAATAGATGAACAAGTGATAACACAGAAAGACTTGATAATGTCTGACTCAGTGACACAGCAAACCCCTAATAGAAATAAAACGAACGAAGAAAGAATATATGCAAAACAAGCAGCAAAATTGCAGGGCTCAGAAAGTCCCTCTTGATAACAATTCCAGCTGTTCATAGTCTTGGTTCTCTAAGTAAGACAATCTCAGAAAGACAAACACAAATTTCCTCTTGAATGCAAACTCTAGGTTTAACTACAAGGGAAATTACTTGGGCAAAGAAAGGGAACCAGTAGACATTGAAGGGAAAATAAGGGAGGTATGGATTGGCGGTGAATGCTGACAAAGTGTAATGGAGTACGCGTATGGGAAACTCACAGTGACAGCCATTGTATTGTGTGATATTGTCAGAATTGTCCTGCAATTATTAGGAGGGGGAATGGTGTTGTCCGGTATCTATTTACTCAGGTCTGTTTGTTCTGCTGGTTAAATCAGAGAACATAGCACGTGTTAAGATGAGTTTACTGTGCATCTATGTCTGGTGTCTGGCACTATTATTCCTCCCATGTTCGTATTTGGTCTCTATGCTTTGGGTACTTTTTGCTGTGAATCGATGAAAATCCCATCTGAGAACCTCTGACCCGAGACTCCGTTGTGGACTGCGGTGTTGATACTGTATGTGAAAGTCTTCTGCTATCATAGAAAATTAATTTAAATGATGGGAAGAAACATTATTTTTTCTACTGTTTCAATTTTTAGTATTTAGACATCAAATTAATAAGTATTTGACTTGTGTTGTTAGAATAAGTGACTCCAAGAGTTGTGACAGTGCACACCTTTAATCCCAACATTTGGGAAGCAGAAGCAGGCAGATCTCTGTGAGCTTGAGGCAAGTCTGTTTACATAGTGGGTTTTAGGACTGCGAGGATTACATAGTGAGACCCTGCCTTGGGGGGGGGGGAAGTTATTTAAGTTAGTAATTTGGTTTCATTAAGTGAATTCATTAAGAAACTTTCAGCAGTTTTAGAGTGGTCTTAAACCGATATATGCCATGTGCATAGATGTTTACAAAATGGCATTCTCAGCATTGATAATTACAAAATCAAAATATTCAGCACCTCTGAAAAATGTTGGAGATTCTCTGTATGTTACAGGATCAACGATTTAGAAAAGATTTGATTACTCATGTGAAAATGAATATACCATCCATCTCATTAGTACGCAGATTTTATTTTTCATTTAATAAGTTGTAAAATTATAGGCATACCAATGAATTGTTTTAAAATAAATTTATTTATGGGCACTATCCTTAATATTTAATTTGTATACCTTTTATTAGCCTCTATGCCATAGGTCACATAAACATTTCTCTGACAGAAATATGAAGACTGGAAACTTTAAGATGCTCTGGTTACCGGGCACGCTGGCACACCTGTAATTCCAGTACTCGTGGAAGCAGAGGCAGGTGGATCTCTAAGAGTTCAAGTCCAGCCTGGTCTATAGAGTGAGTTCTAGGACAGCCAAAGCTACACAGAGAAACCCTGTCTCAAAAAATCAAAACAAAACATAAACAAAAACAAAAAAACCAACAACAACTAGGGAAACTCTGGACCATGCTCACAGAGATGCGGAGGATCTGGGCTTAAAGCACCTGCACTTGGCAGCATCAGTTAGTGTCTTCCTTCTCTTTGGCTTCTACTCTGCCCATGTCTCCACAGATCCCTCCTAGCAAACAGATCTGCACTCAAATCTGAGAGCCCAGGGTTTTTTTCTGAGGTCCAAAAACACATGAGGAGAATTTATGCTTGTCTTATAAACAATGAGTACTTTTTAAGTTTGGGCCAGAGTTTTTGTGTAAATAATAGCTGTCCATGTTGTGAAAGGTATTTGTTTAGTTCACGTTTTTGTTTTAAACAATCAAAAACTGTTCTAGGTTCTAGTGGTTTTAGCAATTAGGGTGCTTGTGTTATTTAGCAAATAACATCTTGGAGAATTGTCCTGCATGGGAGAGAAAGGAGGAAGGAGAGAAAAAAAGGAAAATGGGTGTTGTTTCCGGTCATTACTCAACAGCCACAGCATAAGTAAATGTAGCCCTTGAAAGAATGAAAACAAATTCTTGACCACATACAGTGCCAGGTATGACTGACGTCTCATGAAGTTCGCCTGAAAGCCAATCAGAGAGCAGCTGGTCACTCCGAGAGCATCGTGCCACTTTTGCACAGTGGCATATTTTGCCGAGGCAGGCATTACTGCAGTGCCCAGCTTTCGTAGCTGGGAACAGCTGACGATTACTTTTGTCCTGCAGTAGCATGCATGATACCTTTCAACACTCTAAGTGTCCAATAGATACGAAGCTTCCCGATGAGCCCCAGCTCGATTTCTCCAAAATGGAGGGTCATCCGCCATAGCGTCTTACTATCAAGTACTGGAGGGTAGACAATGGTAAAGGTTTTAGGCTGCAATGCTTGGGGTGGGTTGGCAGTTCCACTGGCCAACCAATCAAACCCATTCCTGGTACTGGAATTTTTATTTGCCAGCAGATGGTATCTAGATGAGGTATGGTCACCCCATTAACGAGTAACTCCACAGAAACTCTTTTTATATCATGCATACACATATATTTTAGAAAGTTTCTACAGAAATAGTAATGGGTTTTCATGTGTTTTTTTAACGGGCCTTTTAAGTTTTTGTTACCCTCCCCAAATTTCCCCTCCTCCCCTGCCCTCTAGTTCCATCCTTCCCTGTAATCTATTAAGGGAAGAGGAGAATAATAGTATCAAAATTTAAAAATAAAACATAATATGGTCATCTTTTAATAATATATTATTAAAAGACGACCTCATTCCTTAAGGCCTAAGGTACTAATCTGAGTTTCAGAGTAGTTCAGAAGCCATGAAATTGGAAGCTGGGGTTCTCAGATCACATGTGGTATTATGGCGAAAGTTCAAATATCTCACTCACAGACATCTGAGCTGGATCATCACCCTGTGCTTACTGTAAGCTAGCATCTTGCACAGATGCCGTACTGCAGGTGTCAATCTTCTTACCAATGGCCACACAGTAAGCAGTGATATTTTATTAAATGCTGTAAATAAATAGGAAAGTCGAAAGCATTTTTACACTGTATGTTTTGATACACTGTTATACAAAATAACTGCAAAATAAGGAGTTAGTCACTTTGGGGAGGGGGCATTCTTTGTGGAGCTCTGGCTGTTTTTAAACTCACTCTATAGACCAGGCTGCCCTTGAACTCACAGACACCAGCTTGCCTCTGCCTCCCAAGTGCTGGGATTAAAGGAGAACGCCACCGGGCTTGAAACTGGTCACTTAAAATCAATGTTTCTCCAAGAGAAGAGAAGAAGGACAGACACGTAGTGAGGACACTCTCCAGGGTGCATCATACTCACACAGTCAAGTGAGCAGGAGGAATATAAAGAAAACACTGCGAATTCTGAAACTTAGCATCTTAAATGCATTTTTGCAAGAATATACTGCTCATCCTTTTAATTTAATGTAGTTAAATTGAGTTTTATTATTGTTTTAATTTGGTTGGTACTTAATTTGTATATCTGTAGGTTTTATAGGTATATAAAAACCATTAAACATAAACATTATCGTAGAGCTTTATCTGTACACACACAAATAATTTTATAATAAAAATCACTCCTGGTGAGAATGTAATTGGCTCATATATGTGCACCTATGTTAAAATGATCTTCACCATTTTTTCTATGCCTATTCTTTATCCTTCCCTATATAGCAGCCAGAGCTGGGGACATAAAACACAACACTATCCTGCCCTTTCCCTGTAGTAAACTTTTCAGTGGCTTTCTCTTTTGCCTTAACAAATGTAAGCTCCCTGAGACTACGTTGAAGATGCTGCACGATCCAGCTCCTGGAAATCCCTGCAGAGTGGAGACCACCTTGGCATCCTCCAGTCCTTTAGACCACTTGTGGCATTCCGTGTTCTCCTTTGCTCCTGGGGACTCCACAGGGGTAGAGGCTGTGATTACCCCACTGCCAGGATCATGGGAGATGTTTCGCAAACAGCAGCTACCTAACATGACCGTGTCACCACTGCGAGAAGCCCGCCCTCTTCTTGCCCTCAGCCTATGAGTTAATTCTGTCACCAGTGTTTCTGAACTCTTAGGGTCTACTCCAAGTGTAACAGTTACCATTACAGCACCTTTCTCTTTTGCTTCATTTCTTTTAGTCAAAATCTAAAAGTTTAAGGCCAATGGTGGGCAGAGGGTTCTGATTAAGCTCTGTGTCAAGAACTACATAAGCCAGAGAAAAAGTTGGATAGAAAATTAAAGTGCATTCTGCTTCTCTCACAGCTCGCCTATCTGCAAAGCCAGCAGCAATATGATGCTAATGTACTCTCTACATTTCAATTAATAGGAAAGAAACCTGAAGACCTGCCAACAGAACACTTGCAAGAACCGACCCTCTTGGTGTGAGCCTCAGATTTCAGTCAACTTGTGGCACAGTCGTAATTTGCTTCTTAGAATGAAGGTAGCAGTGATCACACCTGTTTGTTTTACACTTTATACATGTAACTCGATGAACTTAAATAAAGACTGAAGGGGAAAGGAGCTTAAGGTCTGAGTGTATCCCCCAAATTTCCTATGTTGAAATTCTAACCGCATGATGGCTGTATCGAAGGCAGAACCATGAACAGATCATAAGGGCAGAGGCCTCGCATGACCTCCTGAAGGAGGCTAAGGCTCCCACGCTGGGCTTTCACATGTGGTTACTAAAAAACAGCTGCTGTCTAGTGGTCAGGACCAGCAGACATGGATGTGCTAGCACCATTATCTTGAACATCCAGCTTCCAAAATGGTGAAAGATAAATTTCTACAATTATCACTTATCCAGTCTGTGATGGAGTATTTTTTTTTACAGCATCCCAATGGACTAAGATGCTGTGTGCATTTGGTATGCAGATATTCTTCCTCTTGAACTATCAAGACTAGTCATCTAAAGGCAAAGACTAGAAATTACCATGTTACATTGTTTACAAAGAAGACTCTGGAAACGGGGTTTAATTATAGTATTTGAGAGCAGAAATTCTACCCGTAACCACTGTTTGTGAATTTGTTGAACTGTAATATTATATGGTAAACAGTATTCCCATCTTTCAAGAAAGAGAATACATGTCTTATAGCAGTCTATGAGGATTAATTGCTTAGTACTTGTAAAGAGTTTTAAGTGAGCAATGATTCCCCTTGCTTTGTCACTAAACCCATTAAAAATGACAGTCAAGGTTATTTTCCCAAAGCTTTGAAAAGACCTAACTGTGCAGCGTTATGCAGTTAATATTGAGAATCAAGTTTGAATCCTAAACTCCATTTATGAATATAAGCAATCCTCCTTTTTAAATTCCTGCAAGATCTCACATCAATTCAGAGAGCAAGAAGTCTGGGAATGGTACCCTGAAGACAGTTGAGTGACATTTGTTTCCCGGATTCTGCTATGGTGTGGAAATAGATGGAATAAACATCTTCTACACTGAGATAAAGATAAACAATGTAAAATGTTTGCTGTCTCCATAGAGGCTCCCCCGCCCAATGTCAGATGCATTTTTAGAGCTTTCTTAGCATCCCTTCCTTCAAAGCTACGGGATACTCATGATTATTTTGAGACTGCAATTTGCACATCTACATTCCATTGTCTGGAATGTGGGGCCGCTCTGCAGTAAGCATGTGCCTGCAGGTTCTGATGCTGAGAGGGAAGGGTGAGGTCCTTCTCTCCAGAGAAAATAGGTGACACCTTCAGAAGAGAAATCAAACATTTAGAGTACAAGAAAGCAAGCGAAGCAGGAGTAGGAGGGTGGAGAGGATGATTCCAAAAGAGATCACGGGTACAGAGTATAGTACTGAAAGGGTTGTCAACCAAGTCCTTAAAAGAGCTTAAAGCAACAGAATGTGGTCACCCAGCCATAGACATTTTGTGTCAAAAAATGCTATGGTGGGGGAGGGGGATACATAACACTAAAGATCTTTCAAAATAAAGAGACGTGGAAACCCACCACTGTATAAGATTATTTACACAAAACACACACACATGCACACATACACATGAGTTAAAATGGAGTTACCATGTAACAGGGCAACGATACCCCTTCTAGGCACCACAGACTAAACAAAAAGCTCAGTGCCGGAAATGAATCACTTCTTTTGGAGTTGTTGAACAATGAGGTCCTGTTGATAAAATACTTTCATGAGGTCCAGGGTGCAGAATCCTAACACCCATGTAAAAAGTCAGCCAAACACTCCTGAAGTCTGGGAATGCAGAAATAGGAGGATCCCTGGGGCTAGTTAGCTAGTAAATTTAGCCAAATTGGGGGGGGTGAGGGTAGATGGACCCAGAGGGGACAGGAGCCCCACAAGGAGACCAACAAAGCTAAATAATCTGAGCCCAGGGGGTCCTGCAGAGACCATGCATGGATAATACCTAGACTCCCTGCTCAGATGTAGCCAATTGGCAGTTCAGTGTCCATGTGGGTTACCGAGTAAGGGGAGCAGGGGCTGCCTCGGTCATGAACTTGGTTGTCTGCTCCTTGATCACTTGCCCCTGGCAATGCACCCTTGCCAGGTCACAGAGGAAGAGGATACAGGCAGATCTGATGAGACTTGATAAGCTAGGGTCAGATGGCAGAGGAGGAGGACTCCCTTTTTCAGTGAACTAGGGGAAAAGGATAAGGGGGATGAGGGAGAGAGGCTGGGACCAGGAGGAGTTGAGGGCAGGGGCTATAATATAAAATGGGAATATAAAATGAATTAATTGTTTAAAAAAAATATGTAGAACACTCAGCTACTCCTCCAGTAGCACGTCTGCCTACATGCTGCCATGCTTCCTACCATGATGATTAAATAATGGAATAAACCTCTGAAACTGTAAGCCAGCCCCAATTCAACAAGTTGCCTTGGTCATGGCGTCTCTTCACAACAATAAAAACATAACTGAGACATGAGTGCACTCACATACAGGGCCACATACCTGAGCACATGCAAACAGTAATAACAAAACCAAGGTTAAAACCAGCGGCAAGAGATGCTGTAGAAAGGATTTGGAGAGAATGCTATGCTCATGAAAGTGGTGTCTTTGAGAGGTGCTTGCTGCAGGCACCGGGAACTGCAACGGTGGGTAACAGCCACGGATTGCACAAAAAGCGGTGAGGGTAGTGGTAGTGGGCTGCCGTGCTCCTCAACAAAGGGAGGAAGCCTGAGACTCCCTCCAGGAAATGCTTACATACAAGCATCCCGTGCATGGATCCCAATTTCACTAAACTCATTAAGTATTTATGGAGTACTCAATAGATGCCAGGTCCTGTGCCCTGTGCTGGCTGCCAGGAATGCAATGGAGCAAACAGTACAATGCAAAGAACTTATGCTATGGAGGAAAGATACTTCCAGCTCTGACCTCCGCTGTCAGGGGCATGACACACACTGAGCATGTCAGCCAGCCATGCTGGTACTGCCGACAGCACCAGAATTTATAGTCTCAGTTCCTCTACATTTTCAAACGGCAAAACTGCTAAGCTTTGTCCTCTCTCTTTCTCTCTCCCTCTCTCCCTCCCTCACTTTAAATCTCTCAGCTGGCACCTCAGGCAGCCGCTTTCTCTCTGTGTCAGAGTGATCAATATATGAACATTTTTCAAAAGCGAAAAAGCATTTTGGGTTGCAATTTTCTTTTTCGGCCGGCATGCATGTGCGCAGTCATTTGGATTTACATGATGGTGTCAGCCAGCTACAGGCAGCATGCCCCTCTGAAAATGCAGCTGATTCAAAGGTAACGGATGTGCAGCTATTTCTCATTCAGGCGCAGCTGCCTAATAATAGCATGGACAAATTATTAATAAGGCACTGCCATGGCTAGTTAGGGAATGTGCAATCCAATCATACGTGTTTTTACACTCACTCCGGGCAAACCACTCCCTGGCTTGCCACATCCGATTCTGAGTCCTGGCTTCAGTGCCACTGAACCACAGCCTTTGTGGAGCAGCTCATTAGCATGCAGAGGAAGAAACAACTGCTTGGAAGTGGAAAGCAGAAGCCAGACATTTGGCAACATCACACAGAGTTCACTGCTGAAGTCAACTGGCAAAGCCACTCTGGGCTGACAGGAACTGGCCTCTGTTGTCATGGAAACACCGATGGACTGTGTTAGTAAATAGTTTGGGTTCTTTCACCTGCCAAGACATAAATTGTGCATTTACTGCAGATTTTTAAGTCTATCTGTAAATGGCCTATTTGCCAGTAAATATTTGAAAACTCTGTTTCGGAAAGACCTTTCAAGCATTTGGAAATACACTGGAATCCTTAGGTATTCAAACACAATTCCATTTAATCGTATGCAGAATATTGTAAGGGGAGAGGGCAGTCTATCTCCTCATTCTAATGGTTTCTTTTGTTGTCAAAAACTCGTTTACAAGTTCACAAATAAATGAAAGTTGAATGGGAAGGATGTGGGAGAAATGGTAATCATTGCAAGAGACAGTTCTAAATACACAGTGATGATTCAAGCCTTTTTTTTTTTCTTTCAAGCTGTATTCATTCTGAGTGTCTCCCATGCCCACTCATTGACAAATGAGCCAAGTAAGGCTGCCTCCTGCACACTTCTGCCTCAAACATCCCATTGTGGGAATTCTTCTGTCTTGATAATTACATTAATTATTAGCTCTAATTTACAAATGCATCAAGCTTGACAAAAGAAAAATGTCTCTACTAAGGCAATGCTGGGAAGAAGCCACACTACAAGCCTCTGGGCCTCAGTCCTCTTGGTCTGTTTCTTCTGGATCATTCCAACCCCTTTAACCCTCTCCCTTCAACTCTCTTCAATAGTGTGCTCAGTTATATTTTTCACAGCAAGTGAAATGTTTGTATTTTGCTTCTGCCTACCAGTTTCTCCTCATCCAACATGCAATCAGCATGTTCTCCTTCCTCGATGACTTGTAACAGAACAATGCAAATATCTGTATCCACGCGTTGTGCTCCTGGAAAGGGGAGACGTGACACAAAGGAAAATAAAATGTTTTCCCTTGTGGTGAAACTATTCTACCGGGAAAGTGGAAAAAGAAGTATGCAAAACTTGGTAAATGCCCTAGAAAGGTAAGTTAAAAGTGCAACAGCAGCATTGTGAGACACAAGGCTAGTTTTGTCCCGGGAAATGGAGAATGTCACACTAGGATGGTGGCACTGTCACTATATTCTGAGGAAACTCTACGAATGCACAGAAATGCAGGCGTGAAAATATCAATTTCAAAAAAGTTGAGCCCATTTCTTTTGTTACATATAAAATCTATCAAACATTTTATTCAACTTCCACAAATTCATATGCTCTAGAGTCATTCACATAACAATGAGCAGAAGCCATTGGCATCCCCGTCCGTTCCCAAAAGCTCATCTACCAACACAGCTGTGAGAGGCCAGCCAACACAGCCGGTTGGCTCTGCAGCTACCACTACAGCCCACCATCCTCAAGAGCCCTTTCCCTGCTAGAAAACAAAAGAAACATTTCAGGTTACAGAGAATGTACACAAAACATGAATACAGTAAATGGTGAAAACCCATGATACACCTAAAACCCATGCGTTGAGCCCAGAGAGGTCAACGACACCGTGAGAAGCAGTTCAGGTCATCATGAAATGGGGATTAGAGGTCAAACAGAAAGATTTCGTGTGTGATGCAAAAGCAGGTTTTGTCCACGGACAGTGGGAAGACGTTGCAAGAATTGTAAACCTTAAAGCATGAAAGCCAAAAATGCTGATCTCAGAAGAAGACAGTAGAATAGTGACTGGTCCTTGGAGCTTACAGAGTGAGACTGAGGCTAGAGAAGAAAGTCTGAGTCCTCTAGAGCAGGGCTTCTTTTTAAATTTCTTTTTGTTTTTCATTTTTATTAACTACAGTTTATTCACTTTGTATCCCAGCTGTAGCCCCTTCCCCATCCCCTCCCAGTCCTACTCTCTCTCCCTCTTGTTCTCCTATGCCCCTCCCCCAGTCCACTGATAGGGAAGGTCCTCCTCCCCTTCCAGCTGACCCTAGCCTATCAGGTCTCATCAGAACTGGCTGCATTATCTTCCTCTGTGGCCTGGTAAGGCTGCCCCCCACCTCAGGGGTAGGTGATCAAAGAGCCAGCCACTGAGTTCATGTCAGAGACAGTCCCTGCTCCCCTTACTAGGGACCCCACTTAGAGACTGAGCTGCCATGGGCTACATCTGTGCAGGGGTTCTAGGTTAGGGGTTCTAGATAACCATACATGGTCCTTGGAGTCCATGAAAAGACCCCTGGGTCCAGAGTTTTGGTTCTGTTGCTCTCCTTGTGGAGCTCCTGCCCTCCTCCAGGTCTTTCTGTTTCCCCCTTCCTTCATAAGATTCCCTGCACTCTGCCCAAAGTTTGGCTATAAATCTCCGCATCTACTTTGATACCCTGCTGGATAGTCTTTCAGAGGCCTCTGTGGTAGGCTCCTGTCATGTTGCCTGTTTTCTCCATCTTCTGATATCTATCCCATTTGCCCTTCTGTATAAGGATTGAGCATCTTACCCAGGGTTCTCCTTCTTTAGAGCAAGACTTCTTAAATGTTTTCCTTTCAGAGCCTTTTATCTCCGGAGTAATCTCTATGCTATATCAGACATGTATAAAATAAGCACACAAACCCATATTTACAACAATAAATTATAAATAAATTTATCTTAAAATAGTCCTCTGGCACACAAGTAATTTTAACATTTATTGAAGACATAGCAAATCTCATGCCAATGAGATGGATCTGCTTGTTTATTTTTACATAATAAAAAAACAAGTCTGATCTGATCCTACAGGTCATAAGGGCATATTCAACATCTTTCAATAGATCAGTATTTTGATCTCATAATCATCAACGCTGAGAATGATGCATTATGTAAATACAAAGTATAGAATGGCAGAAGGATATTAGAAACCATTTCAGAATTTGTTAGAATTTGGCTCTACAAGCCAGAATTCATTTAATGCTTTTGGTGTGTAAATATGTGTATGCACACGTGTGGCTCGTACACACATGTGCGCATGTATATGTAGAAGTCAGAGAACAACTTTGGATGTCAGTCCAAACGTGCCTTCCACCTTTGGTTTGAGACAGGGTCTCTCATTGTCTGGGACCTTCTCCAAGTAGGCTGTGATGGCTGGCCAGTAAGCTTCCTGGAATGGCCCTACTCTCCATCACCCTGGAGCAAGCATGTACCAGTGCACCCACACATTTCTGAGGGGTCCTAGGGACCGATTTCAAGTCCTCATACTTGTAAGACATGTACTTTGCTGAATGAGCCACTTCCCCATCCCCACTGATAAATTTTTATAAAGTTTAAGTCATCAATTCAAACAGTAACTTTTGAAAAATCAGATATCCTAACAATGCAATCCCAGGATATGCTAATTTGACACTTAGATACTGAGGAACATTAAATGTGTCTGTTTTCTGTAAGTAGACCATCACATTCTGCAGGAGCAGAAAACTCTCCACAGACCGTAAACCTCATTGGAACTGCGTGGTGGCCACGGCGGAGGCAGTGTGCATAGTGCGGGGTCCCGGTGCTGTGTCCAACAGTGAACTCACACTGCCTGAAACAACACGGTCTCGCCGCCTTAGACTCTCAGTCAATCTCCGGTCCATGCATGCTCAGAACCCTGACACTGTTGCTGTATTCGTACAACTTCACGTTGAGTTTCTGTGAGCCCTGCCACGTGGGGACGGAACCACAGTTTAAGCAGCTTCGGACTTCAGCACAAGGCGGTGAACTTACAAGACTCATTACAAGGACTCATTAGAGATTTTATCAAGAACCAGAAAAGGCTTCCAACACTCTCAGCATAGAGACATAATAAATGTTCAAGGAAATGTAGAGGCTAATTTCCTGACAAGCCAGACACACTGTGAATCTGTGCCAAGATTCACACAGCAGCCTTAAGAACAATGATCACGCGTCAATTCAAAGCATAAGGATATGCTGTGGGCACTCCTAGTGCTTAGTTTGTTCATGTCTTTATTTTCTATTACTTGGGGTATTTGAAATATAATATGCAATTTCTCCTTGTTGGATTTCTACATTTCAGATACCTATGTGTGTTTGATACGTGTATCTTGCTTGATCATGGGGCTTTGTTCTCTCTCTCCCCCACAGTTCCCCCTTCCAGGGTTTACCGTGATGCTGTACTTGACTCTGACATTCAGCTCACGGAAACATCATTACCCTAGTGTTCACTCAAGCACATATTCAGGAGCCTACATGCTATTAGGTACTTGTGATTTCTAGTGTTATTGTACATAAACATGTGTGTATAAAATTAACATGTATTTTAAAAATCCTTAAAAATCTCTTTTATGCAAAGTAATCCATCATTAAGATACTTATTTGTGATAAATATTTGTCTACATAATATACTACTTATCCTTTATCCCTGTTTGCTTCATGTCCAGAAAAGACTTCCATCTGTAAATTCTAACCCAGAAAAAAAGTGGTGTGGCTCAGGGAACTTCAACCAATTATCACTCGATTGTTTTAGAAGAGTCCCCTGGGAAAGCTTGTCTCCACTATGTCCGAGCACTTAGATCATTTTCAGTAACTAAACAAGAGTCATGTCCTGGAATTCAAATGATCAAAGAAAAAAAAAGGTAATTCTGAAATACGATGGCAAAGCAAAATAGATTTCAGTTTAATATTTGTTTCCAATTCGATAAAAATAATCACTTTTTTAAAAGAAAATCAGGAGGCGATTTTCGTATATATGATTTTAAACATCAAGAAGATGGAATCAACTGCTGTGCCTAAACTACCCCTATGTAAAGTAGTGTGACTTTCACACATAGAACCAGATGATCTGCTTTACGACACCAGAGGCTTAATTTGGCACCAAAAGCATTTCTGAGTGGCTATGGTATCTATCGGGATTGCCACATTTAAAATTTGACTAAGTTTTTTTTCAAAGAAAATTTATGAGTTTAGATAACCATAATAAATACATAAAATGCTAAAAAAATATTTTTATTTTAAAAATAAAACATATTTTCACTTCAAAGAGGTTTTTTTTATTTTATTTTTCATACTAGGAACTGAACATAGGACTTTGTGAATCTACATAAGCTCTCTGCTACTGAGCGAGGGTCCCAGTCCTAAAGGATATATTTGAAAAGGTAGTGAGATGGTGGTACTGTTTCATCTTTGCAAGTCTCTTTACTATCTAGTTTAACAGAAAACAGCTAGATCCTCACATTTGCTTTTGTCTTTAGTCCTTTGTGATGTCAGAGGCCACAGCATCTCTACAAGGCTTCATTGCCAAGAAAGAACAGAAATGTTAGAAAGATATCATTGGCCATGCAGATTTCTTGTAATGAGGTCAAGAACTTTCAGTGATCCCAAACTGCACACCCCGAGAAGTGTGCTGCTGTGTTCATTGCAAACAGTCCTCTCCCTCTCGTGTATCCACCAACACAGCCTTAGAACCATGAATAGGAGACGGCGTGGCCAATGACATCATGCAAAATAAAAGAGAAGCTATTATGGAGCAGAATTTTGCCCTTTAACATTCAAAAATTTAAAAAGTTCTCAGACGGAGATGCACAGAGAAATTATTAAAGGTTTGCTGTTTACTCTTAAAAATATTTTAATGCCTAGGCGGAGCTTAGACACTTTACACATTCTGAGACGCGCATTACCCACTGAATGACTATTCCCATGATAAACCTCGGTTGCTCTGTAGTAGGCTTAACTCTGCCTGTGTCCACATGTGTATTCAAACACATGCTTCCTGACCTTCCAAATGTGTGCCACCATGCAAGTGATGCGCTGTATATGACAAGAAGGGCCCAAGAAGAACTGAACCACAGTGAATACAATAGAGAGAGAGCAAGAAACCACATCTCCAGGGGACATGCAAAGGCACAGCAGCTTTCTGGGTCACATTTGCAGACGGAGACTCTTCACTTCCCTAATGAGCACATGATGCGTCCTTGCAGGGCTTGCCTTGGGGGGAAGGGAGCCCATGAGCTCATGCTGCGCTCTGGGATTTGCTCTTAATATGCTAAAGGAAGTTTCATCATACACATGCCCAAGAGGAATCTGGGGTGAAAACTCCTCCTCATTCTCTAGCCCTACCACTTTGTAAGACAATCTGGACTCTTGTGTATGAGTATTAAAAAAAAGTGGGGTGGGGAATGAAAAGAGTGTCATAATGTAACAAGGAATTTTTCAGAGGCCTCAAAGGCGATGCAGCTTCATAGAAAAGAAGACCTCGCTAGGCTGGGATATAGAGAATTGGTGCGTGGCATCCACAGGCAAAGAGGACTTCAAAAGGTGAGGATAGGAACCAAGATTATCCCAAAGTGATGAAGTGTGGTGTTCCCTCAGGAAATGGGGGCTGTCTAGCGTGGCTGAGGCATGGGCTTGTCTCACACATGGAAGTGCAGCTCGGAGACAGCCGTGGTGCCTTCCTGTAAAGGCCAGGTTTGGCAGTGTGCTGTCGCTTCTGCAGCAAGGAGGAGTCATTAGCGATCTGAAGTTGGAGATTCCTGCACCAAACTACTCAGATATGAGACAGAAGAAAGAAGCCTGTGAGTAACTTCTTCTCCAGCTTAGGCGTGACACGGAGCGATCCCTGCACGGAGACCTCGCTGTAGAATTAAACGTTGTGTTCCGGGCAGGAACCGTGCCGCGTGCTACCAGGTAAGTGCACCATTTAAGAGCTAAAAATGTCAAAAATGTCTCAGGTCCTGACACCAGTCCATTAGGGAAATGCTGATTGCATTAATATTAATGGGGAAGAAAGTGATTGATTTGGTGTAAAGATAATGGCTGCTTGGCATGTTAAATTTCAGGTTTGAGGTTTATTACCCACTTGAAAATATGGAATAGTGTCTGATGTTCATATTACCTGTGATCTTTAAATATCTCCTTAGTGACTTAAGCTCCAGCGTGGGGAGAAGATAAGAAAGTCTTCCATGTAGCACCACAAATACCTACATTTATTGTTGTGTTTTTCTCTCCAAAATAAAACGTCTGACACAGTACTTATGCCTAATTTTAAGTTAGTACAGTCTTCCACAAAAATCTACTTTTCCTTTCTGAAAAGAGAAGTAAAATATGCTGTAGGAGAATATGATGACATAATAGCTTTATGCCTCTCCTCTTCCTTGAGTTCCTGTAGGCCAGCCCCGTTTACAGGAGAGGACGTCTCTCATATGACTTAGTTAAATTATAAATAGCCTATTTAGGTGCATGCATCCAAGAATAATACCCACCAGCTACTTACTCACGAATTGCCAAGCTTTTAGCCTGGTTTAGAATAGAACAGGGGAATAATACATCTGTTCTGCTGAGAAAGAAGAAAGGATTTTTTTTTTTTCAAAGCTATCTGGGATTGAAAAGAAAGCATACCATTAAAATTGAAAATCTGCTTTTACTGCTATTTTTGCAATATGAACTGGGATTCAGTTGAAGGAATAATTAAAGCTATGCCTTCTGATATTTAAGTTTCATTTAGTGAACTTTGAATTTGATTTCATAATGCCGAAACAATCAGCACTGCTCAGAACCTGACATGGCACCTGGCGAGTCGCTATTTGGGCACACTGCTCATCACCATCATTATCGGCATAGTGAAATCTGAACTTGAGATCATAAATTTTTCTTCCATTCTTAAAATTGCAAAAGCATTCATATTTTATAATCCTCGCATCGAAATGGAAAAAAAATTTAAAATCTCTTTAATTCAAAGTTTTATGCCAAGAATATTCCTTGGTTAGTATTAATAGTGTGCTAGTTAAGGCTTCTATCGCTGTGACAAAATAACATGACCAAGAGCAACTTGGGGAGGAAAGAGTTCATTTCCTCTCATAACTCTCCAGGCATATTCTGTAAGTGAGAGAAGTCAGGGCAGGAATAGAAGGCAGAAACCTGAAACAGAAGCCGCGGGGAAGTGCTGCTTCCTGGCTTACCCCCTCCTAAATCGCTCAGTCTGTTTTCTTATACCACTCAGGACCAAGCGTCTAGAGGTGGCACTGCTCCACAGTGGGCCGGGCCCTTCCACATCGATCGAGAAAATGCCACACGGTACACTTGGCCATTGCTGGTGGGAGTCCAAACTTTCCTAACCACTGTGGAAAACAGTGTGGAGGATCCTCAGAAACCTGGAAATCGAACCACCACATACATCCAGTGGGCATAGATCCAGCGCAATCTATGTCTTACTTGCTCATTCATCCGTGTCCACTGCTGCTCTGTTCATAAGAGCCAGAAATTAGAAACCACACAGACGTCCGTTACCTGATAAATGGATAATGAATGTATGGTACTTTTAAACAATGGAATATTATTCAAGTATTAAGAAAAATGAAATCTGCAGGTAAATAGATGGATTTAGAAAAAAACCCTGAGAAAGGCAACCCAAAAGACAAAAGACCCAAAAGATACCAAAAAACGAATATCACATGCTTTCTTTTATATGTGGATGTTAGCTTTAAATCTTTGGACATGTGTGTTTTAATCAGAATAACCACAGGGTTAGGTAGCTGTTAAGCGATCAAGGGGGAGAAGGGGAACTTTAAGGAGGACAAAAATCAAAAATAGGATACAATGCCACAAAAAGATAAATAAGTGTCTAGGATAAAGGATTAAACCAGGAGTGAGATGTGAGGGCAGAGTTAAGGAGAGACAACTGGCATTAAAGGTCTTATGAAAAGCCATATTGGATCCTACTACTGTAGACACTTCCTAAAACATATACATATATGAAAGTAATGGAGTCAACACATAACAGGGGAGACAATGCCCTAACTGGTCACCTTTTGCTGGGAATGGGTTTTATCTTGTTAAGTTATTGGCCACAAGGGTTCTATAGAACCTCCAAACATAACAGGCTATTACCAGTAGTACTGTTTACCCTCCGCAACCTAATGATACAGCACTGTTTTTGAAGACACCATCTATTTACGTCATCAGACATAGAGAAACCAAGCTGGCAGCCAACCAGAAGCTTCATAACTACTGACTAGCATTCGTGGTGCTGGAAGGTACTTTGCATGCTACTGATAGAGAAAAGCAATCATCAGTATCACTCAAGCGCAAATCTTGAGACAACGGTGACTTTCCTGCAGGACATAATGGTGCAAGAGTGGCACAGACCTTGTAGGCATAACCAATCACTTTTTAAAAACTGAATTTAAGGACTACCCTATGAGATGGAACCCGTATGATAAAGTGGCCAGGAACTGGAGAGTAGACAAGGTCATGGGCCCTGAGGGAAAACCTACTAATCTTCTGCTAAAGGAACATAGCAATAAAACAACTCCTGATGGTACTTTGCCACACCCATAGGTCAGTGCGTCATTCAAACCTCACCAGAGAGCCTTCTGGAAGTCAATGGGAATCAACACAAAGACTCCCAAAGACAATGTGTAGTGAGTAAGAGACATTGAAACAGCCTTAAATGGGCTGTCTTTCAGATCACTCGCCTCAAGACCCAGGCATCTATGCAGAAGAGGAGAAAAAAAATATTGTAAAAAAAAAAAACAGAAGTGGTGGATGATTTCAAGGAAACTGTTCCAGCTACAGCAGGACTGATGTACATTACAAACTCAAAGAGACTCTGGCAGTGTGCTTAAAACCTTCAGAAGTTTAAACCAAACAGAATCCCCTCAAGGAGAAGAGGATTTGGACACAAAGTCTCTCTACTACTTGCAATTGATATATTCCAGTGACTGGAAATCAGCTTTCTACAATCAAGTGTCTCTGACTGTATCTAATACACTCTGGAGCAAATCCATGAACAGGAGTAATTGGCGAACAGAAAACATACTCCATGATTTTTATGTGCATCTTGTTTTGGTTTGACTTGTTTGATAATTTTTGTATTATTGGGTTGTTTGTTTTGATTCTTGGTTTTTTTTTATGAGGGAGTGGATTGGGATGGGGAGAACATGAAGTTAGGTGGGTAGAAAAGGAGGGAAGGTCTGGAAGGAGTTGGGTAAGTGGAAAGACTATGACCAAAATACGTTATATTTTAAATAAGTAAATAAAAACAAGAAAAGAAAATGCCCCATAGGCCAATGGGATGGAGCATTTTTTCAGCTGAGGTTCTGCAACAGATCTATCTAGGTTTATGTAAAGTGGAAGGAAGGAAGGAAGGAAGGAAGGAAGGAAGGAAGGAAGGAAGGAGGGAGGGAGGGAGGGAGGGAGGGAGGGAGGGAGGGAGGGAGGGAGGGAGGAAGGAAGGAAGGAAGGAAGGAAGGAAGGAAGGAAGGAAGGAAGGAAGGAAGGAAGGAAGGAAAAGAGAACCAGCACAAGCAGTTAGCTTTTATTTTGCTCTTATTATTTATCTTATAACTTCATATGGTATTTTTAAAACCTACCCCATACTGTGCAACTGAAATGAAAAGAACCGTGCTTGAGTGGAGCCTCACAGTCGCTGCTCAGCTATTCGACATGCACTCTGCCTCTCTGCTGTTGCCACAGGCAAATCATGGTCACGTACACAAGGCGGAGAGGAACTCTGCTGTGCAGACTTCCTTGACCGTCCGCGCATCGGCACCACTTCAGTATAATGAACAGAGACTCCCATGCTCAAGAGGTAAAGGCCAAAGCCCCCTTTCCTTCAGCCAACAGTGCAGTCAGCTCTCTGCATGGTGACTGCATAATGATACTTCTGGCAATACAGGTGTCACCATCTAACTAACCATGGACACGTTCCCATGCCTGGCCATAATTTTACAACCGTTTGTGGTGTTTCAGGCCACATTCCTGGAGTTAGCTGGGGTCGGTTCAATAGCAACATATGTAGCTGCCTTCCAGCTACGTGAACTGGGTCAGTGTTTAATAAGGTTTATTGTGGTACTGGTGGTCACAATAGCTAAATAACACCTGGCTGCGGGCAAACAAACCATGCTCTAAGCTAACTTAATAATCCCAGCACTGAGTGGTTTCAGTGTTACGAAATCAAGTCACTGGCCACTCTTTTCCTCAGCGGCAATACCATAAAAACGAGTGTCCCGATAGGACGTGTTTAATCTAACTATTAAGAAAAACATAGTTAAGATGTACAGATTTAAGAAAGTTCAAGCAATACCCTGCATATAGTAAGTTCTTAGTAAATATAATTTAATCTAACAATGATGTATGCCAGGACATGCACACACCTAAAATTTAGGCACTGTACCACACTTGTGTAGCATCATATGTAATGTAACTAATGCCCTCTATTTGGCTTTTATTTAAATTGTTTTATTTTATTTATTTCATTCTTTTCTTCGCCATTAGTAACTTCCTCACTAGGATAGAAATATGATACTAGGATTTGGAAAACTATCACTATATTATGTCAGAGGAAAGTCAATTTTAAATTGCTGGCAACCTACAAATCTATTTTTTTATTTTTAAAATATCAATCACTCCCTTGAGGTTACTATTTACAATGACTTGCCTTCTTCTCCCGCTCCACAAATCTCTCACTGCATGTTTTGTTTTTTTCTTTCCTCAGGAAAGATTCTTTGTTCTTTTCCTGCTGTGTAGAGCTTTCAATGAAAGCGGCTTCAATTATTTATTCCATATCTCCTTGTGTGCACGTCAGGCCTTGCTTTAAGATAGGATGTCTTATGTTTCCTCTGAGAAAGAAAGGTGAGGGACAGACCCAAAGACACAGCAGAAAGCCAGATTGCAGGCATTAAGATGACTACCCTTTTATGTTAAGTCCCCAACTCCCACAAATAAATCCACGGAGTCACCCATGCATGTCTGTTCTTAAAAACAGCCTCCTCTGTTTATATGCTAACATGTATGCACATTTCTATTGCTTGAATAGTATAGATGTACGAGTATCACAAAATGGCTCAGCTTAAGTTATAAAATATTCAGGAGAAAGTTATAACTCAGAAACCCTCAGCTCTCTCCTGCTAGTCATTAGTAATGATGCTCAGAGGAGAAACATTGCCTTTCCTGTGCTTCTTAGCTTGTTTGCCATGATTCTTTAAAAAAATATTGTTCATCTTATGACACAAGATGATTTTGAACAGTCCTGCTTGGAGTTTGAGAAAGTCACCCAAAGTACCATTAACAAGGGCATTTTTCTAGTTTTGCAGTGAGCAAATAGACGTTAAAATAGAGTTAAAAGACTACAATTATATTTCCTTAGAAAATAATACCAACTTTTATATCTTTTTTTATAGAACCAAACTATAATGGGTATGTCATGGTTTGTACACCAAGCAATAATGAGACTGTAATTCCTGCAGAGGCTAGATCTGGCTGCATCAAAAGTGAGCCTTCTGTCACATGTTTCCCTATGAAGTCAGGCAGAGCGGCCCCAGGACCCAGGGCCACTGGACTGTTGAGCAAACAGCAGGAAACAAAAATGAGCATTAAGACCGCTGCGTTTCAGAGGAGCTACAGGGAAGGAGCACACCCACATCAGACCCTTTCTTTTGTTGTTCACCAAACTCTATCTCATCGTGTTCTAGAAGAATAAAAGTAAAGCTGTCGATACAGGGAAAGTGTCTCCAAAAGCAGCAGATGCATGCACAAAAAAATTCTCTCCAGATCCTTATGATATCTGGCAACAACTTCAAATATTCTAAGAACAGAATTAATGAAATCAAACACTCTTTCATTCGGTGTTGAGACTCACATATGATTGTTTCAAATTAGAAGAGAAGTTTGAGACCATTGTTGATCCAAATGAACTATTTTTCATCCTATGTGGCATGGGGTATCACATTTAAAGACCTTTAGCAATAGTGAGTCATGTCCATATGAAATAATTTCTTCTCCTTTTGTGTAGAACTAAGGGCTCAAGCACCATTCTCAATGGGAAACCTTCTTCCTTTTATTCAAGGACTAGGGTGTGTGCCTTCTTGGGTTTTATAGATCACATTCCACTTTTCCTTGAACACAGATATGAAGATCTCGGCAGCATCCTTCCAAGCACATCTGGTCTACTGTATACACAGGCTGATCTTTTGGGACAATTTTTGAAATGTGTGGGATTGCACACTGGGTGGTTACTATTAATAATATTGTGCTGGGTTGAGCACCCATCTCCCCCGGATCGAGTCTTTCTTTCCAGGGTGATTTCCTAAGACTCGAGAGGCAGATGAAATGCACCAGGCTCCGAAAGTCACAGGATTCCCAAGGCCTCTCACCAAGGTTATGAACCAGCACACAACGGCTGGGAGGAGCAGACTGTCCAGCCTGCCGAGCCATCGGCAAGTTCTGCAAAAAGCTTAATTGACACAGCTCTCAGGAGCCATGTTACCCACGATGGGTGGGACTTTTTGGTAAAACAGCAGCGTTTGAGTGGGCCACATTCCTGTAAGTAACCTCACTCCTGTAAGTATTCCTGCACGTAAATCCAATAATCCCAATCTCATTAAGATAAACTTGGATAAAATCATTTCTTTGGTTTGTCACCAAGGTCCTGTGTGGGCTAAACCAAGTTTGTTCACACAGCCACACCTTAAATACTCTCATAAAATAAAACAATTAAAACGCTTGTACACACACAGCCTTTTGTATCATCTAAGTCACTACAATTCTGTCATGGTCTACAAAGGTAAAATAATACAAACGGCAACTTGAAGACAGAGAACACAGGTGTCACCTAAGACATCATTTCCCAAACCCATATCACTATTACAGTGAGCCTTGGTTTAGCTGGGAGAAGACTAACCACGCTATGTGACCAGAACACTGGTATCAGACAGCCCACACAGACAGAAAATTGATTTCTCTTTCTTGCACTTCCAGACTCTAGTAGAGAAACAGTATTGAGTTGTCTGCTTCGCTTTGTAGTAATTTCCTAGCAGTAGCAACAAGAACTCAAAAAGACAGGCTCTTTGATTTACTGTAAGTTAAGTGAGTTCTTACTTAACTCTTGCTGAAGCCTGAAAGAAGGCCAACAAGCCTTTCTGGGTTTCTGGAGATGATGTGCATTTCAACCTGTCTGGTGGTTACATAGGTACTTGCAGGCGTAAGAATCCGCCAAGCTCTAGATTTAAGATGTGTGCGCTCACTGAGGAAGATTCAACAGAAATAGCACATGCTGGTATTTTTACTGCAAAGGGAATATATATTGATGAAATATTTAATTTAAGAGAATATAAAAATCAACCTTAATAACAAGAGGACAAAGAAAGAATGGAACAAGGAAGTGAGGGAGGAGCAGATAAAAGGGGGAGGGAGGAAGGGAAGACTTATGTACATACATACCACATACAAACATATATATATATATATATATTTCTACTTCTTCCTCTTAAAATTGAAGCTATGCCCTTAAATCTTCCATGTAAACAGTTTTTTAATCCTTCAAAGTATTTCAAAGTACATGATTATCTATTATTAATCCTCTAATAAATACAATTAGTGAATGGTTTCAAATTTTTAACTGCTCATAGTTTTTTCCTTTCTGAATTATGCTAGAGGTACAACCTTATGTAGTTTCAATAGTGCACAGGAAATGCACCCTAGAAATTAAATCACTTAATCCAGCAATGTAAACATTTAGAGAATGTTTGTTATATACTGTATGATAAAATTTCCCACCAAGAGTATTAAGAATAGGTTTTTCATCTGCAAGTTTTATACTTATATACACATGCAAAAAGTTACTTTATTAATATGAAGCAAAGAATCAGATAATCTGGGCAAAGATGTGCATGTTTTGATGGTGAGGCCGTCCCAGTCGTTCAAGAAATATTAGAATACAAACTAATTCAACTTCAAATACAGCTCTGGAAACTTGTTATAAACATAAAACATTTTGTAAATATTATATTTCTCTTTTAAAATATTTATTTTATTATTTGTGTGTGTGTGTGTGTGTGTGTGCATGTGTGCAGATACTGACACAGTCTGGGAAGGGAATTAGATCCCGTGGAAATGGAGTTACAGATGTGAGCTGCCCAACATGGATGCTGAGGACCAAACTCTGATCTTCTGTGGTAGCAGCGAACATTCTCACCTGCAGAGCCATCTTTCTCCAGCATTATAAGACTTCTCGCTATACAGAGATTTGGTGTATAGTTCTAGTTTCTTCCCAAAATTACCAAAATGTGCATCCTCAAATCCTCTCCTTTATGTCCAAATGATTCTCTATACTCTCTCGCCTGTGTTTTTCTCAGGAAGGACTGCACTGTGAGGATGCCAGCTTAGCATCTCTGCCACCAAATGCCGAAACTGCCTGTGTCCAACACGAGCTCACGTTGGTGTTCCCACAGCTCTGTCACACTCACCACACCAGTCAGCAAAGAAAGGAAGAGAAACCAAAGACAGTATCCTGGAGCATATGGCCCTCCGCTTCTCATGCAGAAATAACCAAAAAATACTGTCAGAAAAAATTACAACGACATGAAACCTAGCATTTAAACATTTTTATATATTCTATAGAAAAATGTTCAATCTAACTAAAACAAATGCTTTTTCTTAAGAATCGTGAGAACTGTAACACAAATAAACCCGTAAGTCAGCCGTTTAACTAAGAATAATGTACATAATATCATTTCCAATAAGAGCTGAATGAATTCAAGAATATGTGCTCTCTGCGCATGCTCCTTATCTCTGCCTGTCATGCACAGGAACCCACAGAAATACACTACAATTCTTACCTATAGACAAATTTGCAAATATTTTTCACTGGTAAAAAAAAAAAAAAAAAACTTAAAAGTAAAAGCAACTTGCTTTCATTAAAAAAGATGAAAAATTTGTAAGGTGATGTGATTTTCACCTCATTTTAGACATTGACCTTTGGCTCAGGAAGCAGTAGCTGCAGGCAGAGATGGACGTGTCCTGTAGCTGCTAATTACAATGTCCATATGGACTGTGGGTGGGGAGGAAGCTGAGTTCCCTCTGGAAAGTGGGACAGCAGACAAACGAGCTCAGAGGTGTTAGCTGCAGCAGCTGCTGTTGCCGTGGTGAGAATGTCCATCTGACGCTTCTCATTTTGCATGAGAGGGGAATTTTTTTTTAAGTTCTGGGTTTTCAAAACCTCCTCCTTAATACTAAATTTGCTAAAACAATGTGGAAGCCTTCCTAAAAACAATGGCAGCCTAAAGTAATCCACTTATAATCTGTGACCTAATCCAATATGGCCGAGGATCCATGCTGCTGCAGTCACACACTAGTCCTTTGGCACATCCTCCCCCTCCAGGAGGGGTCCATGCCACCTCCACACCCCAGATGTGTTGCTCTGTAGATCTGAATTCCAAAGCAAGGATTCGTGAGGTATTTTCTGGGGAGCACTGAGTCTGCGTTCTCTTACTTTTCCTCGTCGCCGGAATCTCACTATTGGCCCTGTCTAAGGTCTGTGCATCAGGTCGAAGCCCGAACGAAACATTGATGTCCCTCCTGTTCCTTTGCCTTTTCCTCAGCAGATAACCTTCACTGTACGGCTTCGCATGCCCTGCTCCCCAGACAAGACTGAAGCTCCAGTGATGTGTGAAGTCAAAGTTTCTGGTTTCTTTGAAGACTCAGTTGAGTCATGTGATGTTTTTCTAGAAGCTGTCGCGTGAGAGGGGCATCACTTTGGTCAGCTGAGGACATCCATGCGTAGACTCTGAGGAGAAGGGATATATAGAAGTCCACGGACAGTGAGACCTCACCTTTTGGATCGACATCGCTACGTTGTGCTTCCAAACTTGACTTCACAGAGAGAAACGTTCTAGAGAACTTCTCAGGGTAATCCAACTGAGTCTTGTGGCTTTTGTTGACTTGTCCGGATCTTCTGAATCATGCTGATTTGAGTTGCTGCTTGGGTGTTGGCTTTTGGACTTGACTGCTGGTATCTGAGCCATGAAGAGTGGACTCATCCCAAGAAACTACTTCTAAAAAGGTCTACAACCCCCTTTACCTAACTACCTCCTGGTCAGTGGATGGAAGGGAGACAGAAGCATTTAAGAACCCTAAATAAAGTAGCTTTGGTGAAAAATCTAAGCCTAGAGCTGTGTTCTAGGGAAGTGCTCTTTGAAGCCAATGACTAAATGCTCTGTATTAACTTTCTTGTTGCCTCAATAAAACACCACAACCAAGGCAACCTAGAGAAGGAAGGCTTTGTGTGGGCTTACAGCTCCAAAGGGATGAGAGTCCAGGATGGCAGCAAGCAGCAGGAACAGGATGCTGAGTCTCATGTCTCAAACCACAAACATGATGCAGAGCTCGAACTGGGCATGGTGTGGTCTTGAAACCCTTAAAGCCCATCCTTAATCAGCGAGGCCAGACCTCCTAAACCTAAACCCAAATGACACCACCAACTGGAGAATAAAGATTCAAAATCCTGAGAGTAGAGGACCATTCTCACTCAAACCACCAAATTCTCTTTCCTTGAGGCAATGACACTTAAAGACTAGAGAACATAATTTCCATTTTGTGGTATTCACTCTCCTCAAATGACCTATAATTTCTTATACTATTAAGGGTCCATCCTGCACCCTCTACATCTGAACATACTACTGACTGGAACAAATCAATTCTAACAAATTATTGGGCTACGTACTAAGGAAATGTGATTGGTTGGCCACACAGCTCTTCCCCTGACAGGGCTGGAGATGTGGATCATCCACATGTCAAGGGCTTGTCAAAGGCTAGAGAGTCCTGCGTTTCCCCATGGTGAGATAGGAAGTAAGATCAAGGTCTGATGAGAAACCTGGTCCAGAGCTGCCCTTGGCAGCTTTCCTGTCATTTTCTCTGTACCCTCAGCTATCAATGCACTGGACAAGGCCAAACAAGTTTAGTGTCTGTTGACTGTGCGAGCACCCTCACTCACACCCTTGCACTGAGCAAGACTCCTCCTCATTCCCTGTGTTGGGACCACACCTAACCCTTCTGAAAATGCTGAAGAGTCAGCGTCCCTGGGAAGGACTTTCAAGCTGTAATGAATGTCAGCCTCAGACTTCAAATATGTCTGCCTCATGTCTGTACCCAAAGAGCCCCGGGAAGCCAAGGCATTCATGTCTAAATCAAGACTCATCTTCCGAGGCAAAGACCTCTTTCCCTGACTCATTCACCCCTCTCGTCACTGCTGCTCTCTAGAGAGACTTTGAAAACACGCTGCCTCCCCAGAGCTCCTCAGTCTATGCTGCAGAACCACATGTTCTGACATGCTCACTCTTCAGAGGATGCTCCAAGGAAGGAGAGAGGAGCAGGGGTGTTGGAAGCATGACACTCACAGTCCAGCTCTCTTGGCCAAGTGGCTATACGTGCATCCTTGGACAAGTCAGTTATGTTGCCCTGTAGGAAGCTTTCACAGTTGTGAAATTCGGCTCAGTTTGTTCCAGCTAATCTATTCTTTCATTTGAAGACACATTCCCCTAATCTATACTTCAGAAATAATGAGACCAAATTGGCAAAATTCCATTATATCTCTACTGTTGGAAGGTTATTTCAACCCTGGACTAATTAATCACTGAAATGAAAGCCTTCACTCTTTTCACATTTTCAAAAGTGGAGCATATTTCTATGAGGTTTCTAAATACCCAAATATACTTAAATAACCAAAATAAGTAGACTGCATACCTTTACTGCCAAAAATTAATTGGTATTGATGACCTTGATTTGGGCTAATAAAGAACATGAATTTCCGTAAACATTCAGCATGAGAAGCTTAGTTTGTACCTCTAAGCACACACACAGTACTCCCTGGAAATTCCTTTATTTTTAAATGGAACCACATAATAAATAATTAGGTTCATTTTCAGTATCACTGCAAATTCATGGAAGGAGTTAGAGAGAGGAGAGGATATTACCCAGATGCATTGTTTACACATATGAAATTCTCACGAATAAATTCGGTTTACTGTAAATGCATTATTATTTCTCTAAGTTTGTTCCTCTTGTGAGAACTACAAACCCAGATATTAAACCACAAGCTTAAACTGCACTCCAGTACAGTTTGAGTGATGAGTGATTACTAAAAAAAAAAACAAAACAAAAAAGACAATGATCCTAAGAGGTATGTTTACAAATTTTAAAAAACAAAAACAAAAAAGAATTTGCTTGTCCTTAGAATTTTTTTTCTGCCTCAGCTTGTCACCTCTCTTGAGTGTGACATGCTCTACATTATAATCTCGTCAGCTAGCTTACATTCTGCAGGATCTATTTATAGAGCCCAGAAGCTCTGCAGACACAGAGTAGGAGACAGCAACTCGCACATGTCTACCATGAGTTAATTGGCAGGGAGGAGGCAAGCAGCCTGAATGACAGCTATGCCAAAGTCTTAGTGGCTCCACTCAGGCCGGGCCTCCTTGGAGAGCCTGAGGAGACAGAGACCAGGCTATGCTCATGAGGCTCAGTCCCACAGCTGTTCATCCATCCAATCCACCTGTTCTGAGACGTCAGTGGAGAAAGCAGAGATCTAGTGTGTGTTTCGAAGGTTTTTATATCCAGTGATGATTACCCCTAAACCCATTACAGCATCCCTAAATCCATTATCCCTGACCTGCCCTGAGGCCCATAGAAGCCCCATTCTTTTTCCTGGGGAATTCGAAGTCCGCAACGGTGAAGCATGCACTAACCAGCATCATGGTAAAGTTAAAGCATTCTAGCCATAAGGGGGAAAGGAAGGTACTTCTCAGGTCTCAGAGGCGTTCATTTTGGAACACGGCATTTTTGACAGCAGATGTTGAAGAAATCTGCTCTCCCATGCTGAAAAGGAAGGGAGTCGTAAAGAGTCCACTTCCTCTTGGCTCTCTTCTTTACAGTCCATCCGCACAATCTCGGGCCTCTAAGTGTGCTCTCACATTTCATTTCCATTATAAATCCAGGGCAGGCAAGGGCAGACACAAACCCTAAATAAATTATAAACAGTGTGTGCCAGCCTGCTACCAAACATGAAGCTAAGTGTTTTATGTAGGCAAACACCTTTCACCCTCACCCAATCGTGTTGTGTCTCGGAGAGGCCATTTGTGTGGGACCAGACAACAAAGCAATGAGCCAAACCAAAGAGGCAGCCCATTCTACCAGACTTCCTGTTCATAATCTTCCCTGTAACAATCTAAGCAGTAACTGAAGAGTCCAGGAAGATTATCTAATTTAGGAGGAAAATTAGTTAACTGTGGTGGACAAACCCTCTGTCATAGTCTGTGACTTTCGTTTCTGCTGGTAAAATTCAGTAGCAAAATTAACAACAACAAAAATATGTTTCACTATTTTATTTGACAATGTGTTAGTATGTAGACTTTGCAAGTTGGCTTTACTAACTGAAGACTTGAGCCACAAAAAAAAAAAAAAAAAAATGATACACACTGAGAAAGTCTGTATAAAAATAATGCCGTTCTTGGCAGGCTTTAAAACATTCGCACAGTCTTTCTCCATGGCGGCCATCTTGCAAAGACAAAGGGAAGGAGGAGGGGCGTTGGCTACACGTGCTCTGGGCCTTTTAGGAAACATGGAGTTGTTCCTTTGGCCGAAATTGTAGACATCAAGGAAATGGGAACTGTTCAAAAAGGAAGCCCCCTCCACCCCCGCAAGTGTTGCCACAGCAAAACCAGAAATGTCTACACTGTCACCCAGCATGCCATGGGCATCACTGTAAGCAAGCAAGTGAAGTGCAGCTTGAGCAGGTAAAGCGCTCTAGGAGCAGGGAGAGCTTCCTGAAAGAGGTGAAGGAAAACGATCAGAAGGAAAGGAAGCCAAAGGGAAGGGCACCTGGGTTCAGCTGAAGCGCCAGCCCGTGCCCCCGAGAGAAGCCCACTGAGTGAGGACTGACGGGAAGGAGGCCGAGCTGCTGCCGCCCTTTCCATATGAGGTCATGGCCAAAAGAGGAAAAAAAAAAAAGTAAGTAAAATAACATTAAAAAGTAAAATAAAAACTCAAATGATGTTGGGCCTGGTGACTCTTCAAGGCCATCCTGGTCTACATAGAAAAACGTTGTAAACAGTGAAGAAAAATTCAAACGAGAGGATTGTGGCAAAGGCACAGCAATTAGGGGTGTTTGTATCTCTATATATGTGAATATATTTATATAGATAGATAGATAGATATTTATATATCTATATATGTGAATATATTTATATCTCTATATATGTGAATATATTTATATTTTTATATATACATATATGTGTGTGTTTTATGTACATATATGTATATATTGCATATATATGTGTATATATATCTTTAAAATTCCCATATCATGAAACTTGCAAATAGTACTATTAAGGTTTGGAACCAAGGACTCCTGCTCAGCACTGGCAAGACACTGTACTTCAGGCTTGCAGGGGATAGCGCTGGCGACCCCAGCAGCCAAGGACATGGGAACCTTAAAGAGGAACCATTCTGATTTGGAAGAGGAGGAGGAAGATGAGAAGCAGGACTGGAATCCAGCAGCCCTTCGCAGCTACCAGCAAGCCCTGCTCCGAATCTCTCCAGACAGAGGCCAGGGCAGCCTAGGCCGCAGGCATGTCCTTATCCACAACACTCTCCCGCAGCTCCAGGCCAGCCCTGCCCCCAGAGCCTCTCTCCTGCCTACCACCATCCACTCCATCCTCAGGAAACTGGATACATCCGTGGAAGAGACTGAACCGCCTCAGGATCGGGGCCTTCCTCAAGCTTCCAGCAGGAAATGACGCCCCGGGATGATCCTATGCTCTTAGCAGCTCTGAGCTCCCGGTACCTAGGAGACTCTGGCCTAGCTGACTTCTCTCTGAACATGGACACATCTGCAGTGGAGGAGGCCTCTATACTTCCTCCCCCTCAGAGCCTCCTCACAGCCTCTTCAGTGCTCAGGAGTCCTGAGAGTAGAATGAACTGGACCACATCATGGAAATCATACTGGGATCCTAAGGCTGATGAGATCGGGCAGCTTCGGTGGGCCGGGTCCTGGGGTGTGACCCATGCATGTGTGTTTAGCAGAGGCTCTACACAGTGACTGTGGCCTCCTTTCCTCCTGTGTCAGGATTCCACAAACTGCCCTGCATGTGTGCGTGTGGGGTTACGCCAGCCTTCCGTGAAGGTGGGTCTTCCTGAATTAATTTCTTTTCCAAATGCCTTAATGAGACTCTGGGGGAGTCTGATTCCTCACTTATCCCTTTCTTCTGCCTCCAGTTCCCACTGTCCCCACTAGGGCCTCAGGGAAGATAAAGCTGGACCTGGCAAAGGGTGACGAGTGGGCGGTCTCTCCAGGGAGGGGCAGGGGCTACTCGCCTCCTGGCAGGCTGAACCTCTTGGCAGGACCCCAGTCCCAGCAGCCTCCTGATTCATACCAGGCCGGACCACGCGCAGTGGGTGGAAATCTACCAGCTCCATGCCATGCTCCTTAAGAAGGAGGAGGGGGCAGTGAAGTGGCTTTCTTTTTAATTGGGGATTTTTGCTTTGTTTTTCTTTCTTTTTTTTTGAGTGATTTTTTGTTGTTGTTGTTGTTGTTCTTGGTTTTTATTTTTCTGTTTTGTTTTGTTTTGTTCTAACAAAAGCATTTTGGAAAGAAAAAGAAAAAAAAAGATTTGGAACCAAGCAGTGATCAGCCTTCAGACTCCTAAGACTGTATGCCCTCATCATGGTATGGGTCCCCTTTCTACTCATTTTTTCCACATGGTGTTCAAACAAACAACTATGGAGGGAAGACTGTATTCCATCTCTACAAACCTGGGAAGCTCACACCGTAAATAATAGAATATGCATGAGTTCTGTCGTAAATATCACCGCGGCAAATCTGCCCTCCCCTTCTCGGGATGCTTATAAGATTTGGAACATCCTTTTTGAAAGTCTCTATACACACATACACACAAATGCCACACACATGTGGTCTCTGCCGGTGTGTTCTTTCATACTAAAACTTGTCTTTCTTCCAGCTCAGGCTTTTTTTTTTTTTTATCAGTTACATTTTATTAACTCTGTATCCCAGCCGTGTCCCGATCCCTCATTCCCTCCCAGTCCCTCCCTCCCTCCCTAATCTCCACCGTGCCCCTTTCCAAGTCCACTGATAGGGGGGACCTCCTCCCAATTCATGTGATCCTGTTTTATCAGGTATCTTCAGGACTGGCTGCAAAGCCCTCCTCTGTGGCCTAACAGGACTGCTCCTCCCTTCGGGGGTGGGGAGGCCAAAGAGCCAGTCATTGAGTTCCTGTTAGAAATAGTCCTTGTTCCCCTCACTTTGGGAAACCAATTGGTTACTGAGCTACCACAGGCTACATCTGAGTGGAGGTTCTAGGTTATATCCGTACATGGTCCTTGGTTGAATGTCAGTCTCAGAAAAGACCCTGTGCCCAGATATATTTGGTCCTTGTGGAGCTCCTATCCTTTCCCCATCAGACCAGCTCCCCTTCTTTCTTATGATTCCCTGTACTCTGCCAAAGGTTTGGTCATGAGTCTTTGCTTTGAAAACACTGCTAGTTAGAGTCTTTCAGATGCGCTCAGTAGACTCCTGTCATACGTTCAATGCACATCCCATCTGTCTTTCTAAACGAGGATTGATCATCTTACCCCATGTCCGCTCAATTGATTATCTTTTTTTAGGTGTATAGATTTCATTATGTTTATCATATCTTATAGGTCTATATAAGTGAGTATATCCCATGTTTGTCTTTCTCCTTCTGGGATATTTCACTCAGAATGATCTTTTCTAGATCCCACCATTTGCCTGCAAATTTCATGATTTCCTCCTTTTTGATCAGCTCAGGCTTTTTGTCTTAGTTGGTTTAGCTTATAGAAATGGGCTCTCATACTCAAGCCTATCGAATTCCGATTTGCACTTTGGGTTTTTGACAAGGCCTTTTTATGAAATTTATTCTTCGCTCATGCGTTGTATCCCAGTCGCTGTTTCCCCGCCCTCCACTCTTCCCAGTTCCCCCTCCACCTCCCACCCTCACACAGATCCACTGCTCTGTTTCCCTTCAGAAAGGATCAGGCCTATCAGGGATACCAGCCAAACACGCAGAACAAGTTACAGTAAGACGAGGCATGTCGCCCCACATCAAGGCTGGAGGAGGCGACCCAGAGTAGACAGGGCTTTTAAACAAAAGCCGCTGAGATCAACTTACTTTCTTCTCTCTGTCTCTCTTGTCTGTCTCTCTCTCTTTCTCTCTCTCTCTCACACACACAGTTGTTAGCTAATCTTTGCTGCCTCTAAATTTCCAACTAAACTTGACATTTGAATTGGAACATGTTCCTAGAAAAAAAAAACAAACGGTGCACTCTACATCAGTGATAGAAAGGGAGCACAGAGGAGGAACAGGAAGCGCAGTAATAACGGGATAAAACTAATGATGCTCCCTGCTCTAGCACAAACTCCTTGCACCCACACATAATCACATGTGAGGACTGTCACCACTACTGTCTCTACTTAGAGAAAACTGAGGCAGAGTAACTTTCCCACGTATTTCAAGTGGCAATGAGTGAAGCCAATCTTTAAAGACAGATAATTTGACTTAAAAGTTAGTCTTGCTTACCCAGCACACTCAAAGGCCTCTATACCCATCAGTAAATGAGCAATCTAGAAAATTTATATATATTAGCAAAATCCTTTTCAGTGGTAAAAATTCATGTGGTTAGACATAATTCAGAATCTTGAAACATAAATTATATTACAACATTACTATTTTGGTTGTAGTTTAAATGTTATGGAGTTTTTAAGAAGTTATTATACAATATTACACTTTCTGTTCTTTCCCATATTTGTATTCCTCTCCAAATTTAGCAATGATCCAAGACCTTTAATTGCTAATATATATTCATTAGTTAATATCAGAAGAACATTTAAACTCTTATTAAGAAAAAAAAACCCTTAGGATAATATGTTTATTTCTTGAGCAATATTATTGAACATTTATTATGCTCACAGAGCATTCCAGAGAATTGGTGAGAGGGAAATTAGACTTATCTTAGATAGAATGAAAACCACCAATGTTTCAAAGTTACCGTATGTGCTCAGAATTAAAATGAAGATATGTTGCAGAGTTATGGGAACCAAGAAAATGAAGCAATACTTTTTCCAGGTTCGGTGAAGCGGAGAACGGCCCTTACCCACGTGGTAGCACTGTAAAGCAAATGTGGCGTACCCAGGCAGGGCCTGGAAGTAGCAGGCAGAGAGGATTTCAGTCTGAAGAAGGAGAACACGCCTTCTTCTGGAGGAGCAGGAGAGGGTACGGGCAGGGTCACAACATGACTAGACTATGTTCAAGAACTTGGACTTTACCGGTTGCATGGAGCCAAGAGGAAACCATGGTTCCGGTTCTAAAGAGTCCCTGTCGCTGTGAATGCACCGTGTGGCGCGTTTGCACTGCGGACACAGCTGAGGACAGCACCGACAGAAGGGCAGCGGGGGTCAGCAGAAAGACGGTGGCGACGCGGTTACCATTGTAAAGGCTCGACGGCTAGCTTACGGCACTTTCTCAAGGGACGAAAAACTGTCAATAGGTGAAGCCCAATAGGTTAGGTCATTGGGGGTGTGGCTTTGAAATTGGGAGGGAACCTTGGCGAGCACACACACACACACACACACACACACACACCATTTCTCCTTCCTTCTCTGGTGCCAAGAGGTGAGCTCTTACTCTGCTCCTGCAGGAACTGTCCCCCCAGGGTCTTCGCTGCCACAGGCCCCAAAGCGAGAGAGACTGACTCCTCAGGAAGCAAATCTCCAACCCAAAGTAAACTTTTCACCCTTCGACATTGTTTGTCTTGGGTCTTCTTGCCACTCCACAAGGAAGTGACTGCGCAGGTTTCAGCGAAGGCAGCAGTGGGGTGGGAGCCGTAACGACCAGGGAGACCCCTAGTCTACGTGTGCTCGGTTTTTAAGATGAAATAGCCAAAAACCAGCCAAACTCAACTCCAGGTGCCTTTCCCCTATCGGAGAGCAGATAAGGAATAGCAAACAACACAACTAAAAGTTTACCGTATGCAGTAAGGAGATAAAATTTCTAATGAAAAACAGAGTGAGGCGCTGAAACTAACAGTTGTGTAAATCTGCCTGGTCGTACCAGAAATACGCACACGCTCCCGACTCTAAATCTACGGGCACTCGCGTCCTCTCCTGCTCTCTGCGCCGTTGCTTACAGCATTCTTAAATCAGCGTAAAGAACCTTTCAGTGACTGTGTAGCAGGAGGGTGTATAATATAGAAGGCCCGGGAGTCTTTTATTCTGTGCAGCATATAATCCGTTTGCCTTTAAGTCATTTCTTTTATTAAAGCTTACAAATTTTGAGCATTCCAAGTAAAGTTTCACATGTATGGAAACTGAGTTGGTTTTTTTTTTTAAGCATATTTTACCTCACCCTGGGGTTTAAAAAAAAAGGTGACAGCATGTTACAATAAAACCACATGTTCCTGTGAATCCGTCCCTGCTTCCTCTCATGATTAAATATGGCAGTTTCAGTCTTACAATGAGTCATGATTAGCAGAAGAATGTGGCCTTGTTACCCCAAATAATGTCCAGTTGTTTAGAATCATATAACATGCTTAAGCACCAGGTCTGAAATTTTGGTGTGGTTTGCCTATATCCTTGGCAAAATTCAGTTATTGTCAATACAAAGGTATTTAGAGATAAAGTCTTAAGGCAGTGGTTATGTCATGAAGAAGTGAGGGTCCTCAGGCGCAAGGCTCCACACAGCACTTGGTGGGTTCGCCCTTCCTCATCTACCACATGAGAGCACAGCTAGAGATTCCCCGACGGACCGCAAATGCTGACAGCCTTGCTGTAGCCTTCCACCTGCAGAACCACTGGAGAGCAGAGCTGCGCTCTTCCAGTCAGTCTGTGCTGCTCTTGTGCAGCAGCCCCGGATGGATGAAGATGAGCCGAAACCACTATTTGGAGCTTCTGAAAAGTTGCCAGCTCCACCTGTAATAGCGCCTGCTCCACATGTGTGAATTGGTTTAAACTGCTCACTTGCCTTTTAACTCACAATCAGCCACTGAACCAAAAAAAAAAAAAAAAGAGGAGTCTCAATAGCATCACCTCAGTTTCATCCAACAAAAAAAACGACCTAGAGTTTCCTCAAGCAAACACTGAAGCTCAAGTACGTCTAAGAGTCATGAACCACTCACAAAATGGAGCTCGAGAAATAAGCTTCATAGTGATCATGAAGACGTGTGCAGGGCGAGAAATGACTCAGCCAGTGCAATTCTCCACGAGGCCCTGTGGATATCCATAAAGCCCCGTGTATGCATGCAAGGCTGCATGGATAGCTATAAGGCCACGTGGCTAGCCACAAGGTCCTGTGGGGGGTGGGAATGTGGATCCTGAGTCTTTAGAGTCCCTTGTGCTTCTGCTGGGCCTGTCACTAAATTTCCTTTGCTTATTAGCTGTATCCTTCTGCCATTGCCTTTGTTTCTGATAGTTTTTTTTTTTTTTTTAACTAATGGGTTTCTGAATTACTAAGTTTCCCCTAAAATATGCATTTAGCCCAAATAATAAAGCTCTGCTTATGAAACACAATAGGCTTTTTTTTTCCCAAATAGTATGTGTAAAAGTAGCTTTTATTCACCTGGTTCAGTTGTTGCCTGAGAGACTTACGGCCTCTGTCTGCTAACCTGGGCCTAGTCCTAGAAGCTTCCAGCCTCCATACAGTCTAACCTAGGCCTAGAACATTTTCAGCCTGAGACTCACTGCCTAATAAGCTCACCCTTTCTTGTTCTTACTGAGCTCTGGGCTGGCTGGTTCAACTCAGCTGTTCTAGCTCAAACTCCTGTCCCAACTGATTTATTCAATCTGGCTTTTCTCTTAGTTTCTGAACTGCTCTGCTTGGCCTCAAACTATGTCAAGCAATCTGCTCTAATCTTCTGGCTCCTTCTCATTCTTTGACTCATTTTGTCTTTATCTGAGTTCTTTCTAAGCAACTTGTCTCTGAATTACTGTCCTGGTAAAACTTCCTCCTCCTAATCCCTGCTAGCTGGTTTCTTGCTCTGCCTCTTGATCTATGCTTAACTTCATTAAATCCTGTGTGCAGAAAACTCCTGGATTAAAGGTGTCTCTAGGGATGGCTGAACCATACCTTAATCACTTGTTTACAATAAACACAAAGTTAATGGATTAAAGGTGTGTACTGGGGCTCAACCATATAAAACAAGAAACAGGGTTTTACAGTTCACAATTTGGGGGTTCACAATGGGATCAAATATCCTGCAATAAATATGCAAAACATAAACCCAAAATAAAACCAAATTAAGACTTTGGGGCAGCGAAAACTTTGCATTTTACAAATCCATTTTGTTTAAATACTTTACTAAAACTAACTTGAAATAAACTGTAAACTTGAAATAGCACTTTACGTTCATTGTAACTTTATAAATGTGCCATTGTATAAGTTGCCCTCACTCGGTGAGGTTTTTTTTTTTTGGTTTTTTGTTTGTTTGTTTGTTTTTGTTTGTTCATTTGTTTGTTTATTGTGTCTAAAAAGTTTCACAGGCATATTATCAAAGTCACATTGTGGCTTTAAGACTGAGAAGGAATCGTGCTGTAGAACATCAGGATTCAGTTAAACAGGCATTCTCCCTAAACATATATTCTATAGTAGAACAGGAAAACAACACACCCATCAAATTGCAGTCTGCCCTTGAGTGAAGGTGCCACTTGAGGTCTGACAAAGGATGGCTAAAGTTGACATCTGTGTCACAATAAGGATGGCAAGCCAACAGGCCTGGACAAAACTAAGCCTGACTTGAAGTTACACTGGGCAGTCATCTTTAAAGAGGCTTCCTCCAGGCAATCTTTGCCATCTGCAATCTTAGAGTAATGGACTGAAGTTAGCGGAATGGACTGATGTTTGCTGAAAGGCCTGGCATGCGTACTGAGGGGGAGCATCTATTTGTGTCTAGTTGTGGCTTATAAAGTACCTGTTCCCAAGGTCCTCCACAAAGAAGCCACATGTCAGTTCTCTCTTGTTTTTGTTTTCTGTTGTTGTTGTTTTTGAGACAGGGTTTTTCTGTGTAGCCTGGGCTGTCCTGGACTCACTTTATAGACTAGGCTGGCCTCAGACTCACAGCAATCCACCTGCCTCTGCCTCCCCAAATGCTGGAATTACAGGTGTGCACCACCACTCCTGGCTGTATTAGTATTCTTACGGCTACAGATTTTGAATCCAAATATAATACTGCTGACTACATGGGTATGACAAACAGGAAATCATTGCATGGCTCCGGGGACTTTTAATGGAGGAGAACCCCCTTCTCTACCTGTGCATCAAGTGCTTTTAGTATTTTTTCCTGTCCTGAAGAATAGACTCCCCCCCTAAGTCCTCTCTCCTACCCTTCACAGATAAACTTCTAGACCTACGCTTTTTTGTCTATCTCCAAGTATGTCCTGCAGTCTCTTTTCTGACAACACCGTGACAGCAAAAATATGTTCCTATGGATGATCAACATCATTCAAACACTAGACCAGGCTTCAGCCTTGAGCCGCCTTGACCTGCAGGCAGCAGCCCTGCAAATGGAATGGCCCAGAGTCTCTGGATAGTGTCTCTCCTTGCAGTGTAAAAGACAACAGAGACTGAAGCCAGATCTCCTGGACATACATCAGCTTGGCATTGTCCTGGTTGTGCGACACTCCATAAGCCACTTTCCAAAGCCTCACATGGTTCTCAACCATAAAATCGAGAAAAGCAACAGAATCAATCTCTTGATGGGGTTAAACGTACCTGATACATATAAAAGAAGCAGCACCAGGAGGATGTGTAGTCTATGGGCCTCAGCTTGTAGCATCTTATTCTTTTCCTCTCGGGTTATTCTTTCTTTGTTGGTGTTCCCTGACACTTGTTTCTAGACTTTATCTCCCTTACCAGCAACAGGCTCAAGCACCATCTCAGGTCACACCTTAAACTTTGAACACACACATGCTGCTCGCTGGTCACCTCAAATTCAGCACGCGTCTAGCGGACACCCCACCTTCCTGCCAAGTTTCTTCCCTCGCCAGTATTTCCTGTCTCTGAAAATGCCACGGCTCTGATGTCCCCCAAGCCAGGGATCACCCCTGACTGTCGTCCTCCCCATGTGACAGAGTGCTGTAGATTCTACCTGTGGCTCAGCTAGCCCTTGAACCCCTTCCCTTCTTGCTGAACCAGCCCGACCCAGGCCACTGCCACACCTCTCACGGACCACCCTTAATGCCAGCGTTCTTCATTAAGCTTTTTCCGTAGAGCCAAGCAAACACTTTTCAAATGTCCGAATACAGCCATGCCTCTAGTCCTTTGCTTAAAACGCATTTATGTCTTAGTATCACCCACAGACTTCATCATGAGCTCTGGGTTTGCTCGCTTCCTAAACCTCACTGATTGTCTTTTATTCTTGCACAGCTTCATCCCTTTGAATATACTTGTTCCTCATCCTACTTTGTCCCACTCTGCCAACCTCCTATTCCTACTCAGACATCTTTTCTCAAAGAGACTGTCTCTGCCACATACCCTGGGTGCCATATCCTTGTCTTCCTTGTCATATGCTCATAGAAAAAAGTATCTTTGTCTCCCAAAAGTACTTACTCTTCATTCAAACACTGAAAGAAGTAAACATATAAATGAACCATATAATTATAAACTGTGACCCTATCTAAGAAGAAATATGTCCATTTTCTATCCTAAATTATAATTAAACCTATTCCAAATGCTAGAATAAGAGACACTCAAAAATATATAGATAATTCATCCACCCTCCCAAAAAAAAAAAAAAAAAAAAAAAGATGTCATCAGTGTCAACAGCAAGAAGTCCAAAGGAAGAGAAGAGAAAACTGTATGGTTCAGGTCAGGACTTACCTGTCCCATTCTTTGAAGGCCTTGGCAGTCAACCCCATCCCTATACACCAACCCTGAACCCAACGCCATTCCCAAAGCTCTGCTAAAATCAAGGGAAGTTCACTGAATTGATGAAATGATCCCTGACACAAATGTTTGATTTGACTCTTGAATATTAACACTCCATTATACATGTGGCAGTCATCAAACTCAAGCAAAAAGACTGTGAAGATCTCTTGGAAACTAGCAGTAAATGTCATTTATATGAGACACATACAAGATATTGGTATGCAAACATCAGAAAAAAATTAAGTTTAACATATGGGGCAGGAGAAAGACAGAGAAACTCAGAGTTAAAAACACCTGCTTTTTTTTTAGGGGGGGAAACAGTTTGTTTCCCATCATGTTGCATGGCTCACAACTGCCTGCAACTTAGCTTCGGGGAATCCAATGCTCTCTTTGACCTCTGTGGGTACCCACAAATAGACACATATTCACATGCACATTAAATATAATGAAAATTTTTAAAGTTTTTAAGTCTATCCAAAATAATTATGCTTTAAAGTACCAGGTATTTTAAAAAAAGAAAACAAAACAAAAAAGATAGTATTGCTAAAAACAGCAATTAAAAAATAAAATGTTGGTCACTTTAAAATTATTTTTACTTTGATTGTTTCCTTTTTGATTTGTTTTATTTAGAAACAGGTCTTGCCATGCAGCCCAGTAAGTTCATGGTAATGCCCCAGTCTCAGCCTCCTGGGTACTGAGATTGCAAGTTTGAGCCACACTCCTGGCTGCTTTTCATCTCCATGCTCTCTCTCACCTCCTCCTCCTCTTCCTCCTTCTTCTGTTTCTTCTGTTCTGATCAAACCCTCTATTGTTCAAGTGATGTCAGAAGTATGCCCCTGAACTGAAAATTAGACAGAGGAACTCAAAGTAGAAGCAGAAGATTTTTGTTGTTGTTAATCCAAAAAGAAAAGTGTAATTTGTGTTGAAATCAGTCTGAGGTCAAATAATAGATGGGTGAACAAGAAAATGTCATACAATAACCTTTAGAAAATAACGAGAACAAGAAATTGCTTCTAGGAATTAAGATCAGATCATTTTTTAAGTAAGCGTAGAATCAATTTTATGGGAGAGAAGTAAGTTTAAAAGGTTAGGTTGTTTCTTCTATCTTGGTGCTGTGTGTTCTGGAAAGATAACCCGTCCTGCTAACTCTACATATGGTCTTGCCTGAGAGACATGATCTCTCATAGAATTTTAACTTAAGCCTGAAAATTCCACTTTTTTTTTTTCCCCAGAAAACTTGTTTAAGGACTCTGTCAAGCAATTAGTATACACTCAGGCCCTTGAATAAAAAGTAAATTTATCCACAAAATGATTTCAATTTTTTTTCAGTCATGCGGCTTTGGAAGACTCAGATGTCTATGAAGAAGAAGCATATATGACAAGAAGCTCAAGTTCTTGTCAAATGAGGTCTTTACCCAATGTCATTCAGAGAGAAACCCTGCTCCTCTTACCTACAGCTGTAACTCTAACATACTCCTTGCTTTACACTCGTGCTGAAGGCTCTCTTTAATCGTGTTGACATTCTTTTTTTTTATTAATTACACTTTATTCACTTTGTATCCCCCCATAAGCCCCTCTCTCCTCCCCTCCCCATCCCACCCTTCGTGTTGACATTCTAACGCACAACATATTTTACCTACCGATCCAGTTTATCGGCCTCTTTCCCCCGTAACACCAGCTCCACGAAATGTTTTCTGAACTCATCATTTTCATAACTGTGGTCGGTTAGAACAGCTAGAATGGGGCCTGGGCTGTCCCAGGATGAAGATGAATAGTCATCGGATCGAATGAGTAAAGTCTGTGTTTGTTGGCCACCTACACCTTTGAGTGGCACAGTTGAAGCCACTAAAAATTATAACCGTAGCTTCAGCTTAGAAATGGCTGATTGTCCTACTGAGGCGAGCACAGCGCCACCTTAAGCATCGTGTCATGCTGAAATGAATTCCTGTGGCCTCTTTAGACGCTGACAGGATTTCTGTCCACACTGTCCCAAGTGGATGTCCCCTCGTTCTAGAAAGCTTAGGGGGAGAGAGTTTCAGCGGGGAGAGAATGGAGAAACCGAAACTGCTGGACGTTTTAGGCCTTTATTATGGCAGGCTCACCATGACCAGAGCATTCACAGGAGGGCACATGAGAGCCAAGTCCTTTCCTCAGTGCCTGGGTCAACAGCAGGGAGGGCAGACTCAGTCCCTCTGCTATGGTTGTGCTGCACACAGGAAGTGAACCGGTCGCTGATTCCCAGAAAAGGTGAGCACTGAGGCTGGGGACCAGACAAGGTGAACGCAATGTGGTGGTTTGAGCAAAAGCGGCCCCCAGAGGCTAAGGGGGCGTGGCATTATTGGAGGTGTGGCTTGTTGGAGTGGGTGTGGCCTTGTTGCAGGAAGCATGTCTCTGGGGAGCCAGGCTTTGTGGTCTCAGAAGCTCCAGCCAGGCCCAAGGGCTCACTCTCTCTTCCTGCCGCCTGCAGATCCAGATGTAGAACTCTTGGCTCCCTCGCCAGCACCATGTCCGCCTGCATGCCACCATGCCTCCCTCCATGATGATAATGGACTAAACCTCTGAACCTGTACGCCAGCCCCCATGAAATGTTTTGCTTTAAAGAGTTGCCATGGTCATGGTGTCTCTTCCCAGCAATAGAACACGAAGATACTGACTGCCACTCGGAATCCTCCACCAGCACTGCAGACCTCAGAGCTTTTGCCCTACACAGCAGACACCGTAATACTATAAGACCGGTCACTTCATGTAAGAATATATGCCTTTTTCTAATATCCATCTTTTTCTCCCTTTCCACCTCAAATTCTAGCTTTCTCTAATCCAGTCAAAAACCTCCTGTTCTCCCCATCTTCCCTGATAAAACTTATGCTTCGTTCTAGACTCCCTATTGCTAGCTTGAAAACAGTAGCTTGCATCTACAGAGATGCACACATTTCAAAGCACATTATTTCATTCATGCAAATAAACTGGGGACTACGTTCACAGACATTTCTTTCCTTGTGTTTCTGGCCTCCACAGCTCACTACCCCCATGCCTAGGAGGACTCACCCAGGAACACCCATGTTAATGAGGATAAAACTGAAATCAGTTTACTTTATTATATTGAAAAGCACCCCAGGCACTTGCTGTGATAGCAACCGCCCTTCTGTTGTTATTGCTGTAATGAAACTGTTTCAAAATAACCCACATCAAACCAATCTTTTTCAGAGCGCTAATGGTCTAATAATAACAATGAAATTTAATTCTCTGCTCCAGGAAGAAACTGTGTGTGCTTTACACATAATCTTCTCAACAATTATGAGGTATGCTCTACACATCCATTTCATAGATAAAGAAACTAAGACTTAAGAATGTTGACTAACGGCTGTAGAGAAGGCTCCTCCGTTAAGAGCTATTGCTCTTGCAGAGAATAAAGGTTCAATTCCCATCACTCACACAGCAGCTTACAAACCTGTAACTCCAGTTCCAGGTGAATCAATGACCTCTTCTGACGTCCGCCAGCACCAGGCACCCACATGCAAGCAGAACAGTCGTACACATAAAAACAAATAAATAATTTTTTTTAAAAACTCATTGCCAGGCCTGCAGAAATGGCTGATTCAGTGAATCCACTTACAGAGAAAACCTGGTGACCGGAGTCCCAGTCCTGGAACCCATGCAAAAGTGGAAAGAGATAGCTGATCCTGCAAAGTTGCTTTCCACCTTCCACATGCATGCCATGACATGCACATACCTGACAGCCTCCTGTCACACACACAGTAATAATAACACTAAATTTAATTAAAAGTTGTTTGTTTGTTTTTTAAGTTTGACTGCTTTGCCCAATAGAAGCAGTTTAGGAAACATGATTCAGCATTTCTAGGCAGGGCACGACTCTCATTGGGATGGACACTGTCCTGTTCACATGGTATAGAAGTACAAGACTGCAGAGCCACGGGAAGAAGTCATCTGCATCCACAATAAGCCAGGGCATAGCATCTCAGGGTCGTATAGTGAGTAAGGGAAGCAGCAGGAAAGAGAAGAAGGGGTTGAAGCTAAACAGGACTGGAAGAGACGATGCAAACCCTGCTACCTGCTCTTTCCCAACACCAGCTTCTTGGCAGAAAGCTGGAGTCTTCATACACACACACACACACACACACACACACACACACACTTGGCTGCCTGCCTCAGTTCTTGGGTCTTATTAGGCACTCTCCATTTTAAGGGTTGGTAACCACCCCTGCAATTAGGGGCTAGAGAAGGACAGTACACAACCCAAGCCTTGGTCACTAACCTAACAGTGGAGTTTCATTCTGTAAATACTACAGCCAGATCTTGTCATTATTTTCACTAAGCAAAGCGGCATGAATCCTTCTCTACCATCCCAGCCCCCATGCTATGGCAGCTACCTTCTGTGCCTCTAAACTTACTCAACTATAAAACAATGACAAGATGGGCTCTGAGCTACACCAGGCAAAGCCCCACACTTCAGAAACAGGGGCAGCAACAGCTCCTGGTCATAAAGAGGAACTGTGAAGAGATTGCGAGGCACAAAGGAAGCCCTGAGTGAATGTGCACTTACGACATGGCCATGGCCACGTGAAGGAGCCCAGGCCTCAGGTCTACACCTGTGACAATGTCTTCCTTCCCCAGGTGAGGCTCATGATGGTAGAGCATTCCTCAGGTCAGAGGGCAAATGTCGATAATGTGTGCAGAACACGTCTACCTTAGCTTTCTCCAATGGATGTTTATAGCCTAGGCTGCTGCCCTACAGAGACTCTTCCTGCTGAGCTTAGCTTAAACCTGTCTTCCTGTGTGGCTGTGTTACATACCTGTAACTACAAACCCTGTCTCTTTGTTCAGCTATATGCAATAACCCCAGTTCAACAACAACTCCTGTACACAGTCAACACTGGGAGCTCCAAGGATGTGGGGTCTCCTCCATGTGAGGCCCAGACCACCAGCCCCATCTTTTCTGTGTCCATGTGTATGTCCTTTCCTCATTCCTTCATCACCCCTACTTAGAGTTCCTAGACTCAGGCTGTGCTAGGACTTGGCAAGAAACAATGAGATCATAGATGTAACATACTCACATATCACCTGGCCCAAAGTAACCTCTATAAGCATTTGTTTTCCTAGCTGCTAGACACAATTAGCGATCAAAATTTCCAAAATTATCTAATAATTCTACAAGAAATTAGACCAAGCGCTCTCACCTCTTCTTCTTATGAAGGCTGTGAAGCAGACAGTATTACTGCTATCAACAAAATTATTTTCAATTTTACAGAAAGATCACAGAGAATTCCAAATTGCCAAGGCAGTAAATGATTTAGACCAGTGGTTCTCAACCTGTGGGTCATGACCCCTTGAGAATTGAGCGACCCTTTCACGGAGTCCATTTTTCATGCAAAGAACATCTACAGATCACATACTCATATTACAATTTATAACAGTTGCAAAATTATAGTTTGGAATAGTAGCGATGAAAATAATTTTATGATTGGGGTCACCACAACATGAAGAATGATATTAAATGGTCACAGCTTAAGAAAGATTGGAGATTTAAACAGTGATCAAATTTCATTCTGAACCCAAAATCTTAATCACTGTACTATTTCAAATCCATGCCAAGCATTTATCCTAAAAATTTATATCTCTTTCTTCAGTTAATTCTCACAGCCACCTTTATGAAAGAGATATAATTGATATTCCAATTTTACAAATTAAAACGAAAAGAAAATGAGAGTAGGTAGGCAACACAGGCAAAATTACACATGTAGAATGTGGCCAAGATATGTTTGTCTCGCAGGGAAGGTAAGTGAAGGAGTGGTCCTGGGTCCTGACCACTGTGAACTCATAGGAGACACAGTGCTGGGAGAGCCCTCCCTCCTCTAAACAGTGTCTAAGCCAGCATGCCGAGGAGAAATACTGAACACAGGAGCCATACAAGGAGGAGCTGATTAAATGCTAATGTGCCCTGATTTGCATTCCTATTCAATCATTTTGCCACTTCTACTGCAGCTCTTTTCAGTAGCCATTTTCAACCCATCCCATATAATTTGGAAGGGATATAATTTACCATTAACAAATAGGCATCAAGTTTTCATAGGAAGCAAACCTTCATTTCATTCCAGTCCCCAAGAAGTCAGAGATAATACAGACAAAGGCAATCACTCAGCACACAGCCACAGCAAAGAGGAGAAGCAGCCAGTGAATTTAGCCAAAACCCTCAAGAAGGCAAGAATATCCCTTCTCAGTGCCAATGGCTAATAACTGATGGGGTGCTCAACAGAATTAGTCAATTCCTGTGGTCTTTGTGAAAAGTAGGAAAGTGAGCCTTGGCTTAGTAAGCAGAACTAAGGCTGTTGGAAGCCAAGCCACCCCAAGCCTCCATGCCACACGCCAAGGACGTGGTGTCTGTCCCTCGGGGAGCTTGGTGGACCAGTCATGGCAGAGGAAGGTCCTTTCAGGATCAATAGGAAGACACACACTGTTACGGATCTTGAAAAACAAAAACTACAGGGCTCGAACTAGAAGATCCCCTCCCTAGCTGAGGATCAGTTGGCACTTGATAGCTGCTGGAAGAGGAAAAATTAGTTTTGTTTTAGTTGTAGGTTGACCACACCATAGGGGAAGAGCCATACTCAGGCATAGCTGGACAACATGTATTAGACTGAATGGGTTTTCAACGATAAAGAAAGAGAAGACAAAGTTGTGTGCGTAGGGATCTGGGAGGAGTTGGCAAGGTGACCGTAATATCAATACAGTATATAAAATTCTCAAATAGTTAATAAAAATTATTTTTAAAAGAAGGTGTAAGCAAATTTTCTTCATCGGGCCATTGTGTGGAAATGTGTTAAAAGAAGGATAGCTGGTCAACAGAACGCAGTTCTTGACTTGTTTATATTCACGGCAGAAACAAGCATTTGCTTTAGTGGGGTCATTTAAAACAAACAAACAAGCGGCAACAACAAAAACGCCCAACCAGAACACGAGAAGATGAATAAGATGAATAAAATTTAAGAATATTCATGAATTCTTCAGAATGCGAGCTCACCTAAAGAGCAATTGATGTTCAGTTATGAGGTCCTGAGTTAACTACTGAGCAGTTAGAACAGAATTTGCGCGCGCACACACGCACACACACACAGAATCTTATTTCCCAGAGTACGATTCTGGGGAAAGAGAAACAGACTGATGCTAGGGTGATAATAAACAGCGACAGCTGAGGAAGACAGCGACACACTGCAGACTGCCCGGCATGGCCCCAGAGCGGGTGGTGTGCGCACAGTGCTCAGTATTCTCCAGCCACCCTCACAGAGTCACCGGCACAGCTTCGCACGTGAGGAGACGGAGCTTCAGAAGTTGAGGTGCCACCAGGATCTCACAAAGTCATGGGCATTAAGCTAGCAGTCTGGCTCCGGGTGCTATGACTTGACCAGCATTCTAGGCACTGTAGGTTAAATCAATGGGCCCGGGCACATGAGAGCAAGCATGGGTCACAGCACTGTTGTCACGCTTCCTGTGCCCAGGGAAGAGGCAGGCCCTGTCTGTGGGAGGGACGGAACACCTGATCAGAATAGTGGGACAAATAATTAGAATCAATGAAGCTTAAATACTACCAAAATGACTTCTCTCCTAATGGGGCACTGCCTTGCCAGCCAGAAAGCTTCATAATAGACAAAGCGTAAGGGCTTTCATGCTTAACTCCATTGTCCGTCTGTCTTTGGAGATCACTAAAGCTGGGTTTGCCCTGTCGGCGTTTCGAGGTAATGACTCTATTGTTATCAACGGCGGCAAGAGTCCCAGGAAGGGTTTCATGTTTACACAGCAGCCTTCAACACAGGAGCAAAAGCACCTGGCAAACATTTGCATTTTTATTATTGATGGCTCAGTTTAATAAAGTGACTTTCCGTCAAAGAGCGTATTAATCACTACACATACTCCTGTGACACCCATAGGCAGGCAATTCATTTCTGCAGTGTGCATACGGGGAATCCAAAGCCCCAGAGCCTGCCCACAGTGGCTGAGCAAGACTGAGCTTAGAAGGAAGCCACTCCTCCCACCGTTGCTTCCAGCGACTTGGCATTACCTGAAGTGCAGAGGCTTTCTCGGGAGCTGGGTCCCTCTCCACACACTTTCCCACTGGAGCTACTCTTCCTCCTGTGACTGCTCATCCTGCCTCCTGGTAACCCCCATCCCCCAACACACATGCCCTCCCACCCCCATCTCCAGCCACTCCCAGCATTGCTGTCAGAATCGTTTTTCTCTCCTTTTCTTTTGAAATTTCAAATTTATTTATTTATTTACTTTACATTGCGATCGTAGCCCCCTCCTTTCCTCCTGGTCCCACCCTCCCTCACTCTTCCCCCATTTCCCTTCCTTTATTTCTTATAAAAGGGGAGCCCGACCCACCCACCTTACAGTTGCTCAGATAACCACAGCAGCCTCTCATCTGTGAAAAAAGGCCCAGGTCCTTCACAGGCCATTCAAGACTCCCTCCACACACACTCACTGTATCTCCACAGCCATGATCCTGACCGTCGCTTCTTCTCCGCATAGATCACATAGCCCAAACTTCTGAATTCCAAAAACTCTGCTCCTTGCACATTCAATTCCTCTTCCCAGAAACTTTCTAACTTTGGTGCTATCAAAAATATTGTTAGTCAGCCTCCTGCTACCACAGCAGACATAATAATACTAATACAGTTCATGTACAAAGAGAACGTTTATTTGCTCGCGCTTTGGGGAAGTCTCAGCCTATAATGGGTGAGTTTTCTGCTCTATGATTATGACAGCACCTCACAGCAGGGGCAAGAACGGAAGGAAAGGCACCGGTGCCTTGACCATGAAAAAAGAGGAAGAGCCAGGGTTCCACCATGCCCTTCAAAGAATGGGAAGAGCTCTTTCTCAGTCAGCACAGCCTCTCAGTCTTGAGCAGCTCCTTCCTGGGGCCCAGGCTTTACCACAGGCACCTTTGGGCAGCAGTCCAGGCGGAAGCTATAGCAAACACGCTCACAGTTGCAGTGTAGTGCTTTCTCCTTCCCGAGTGCAGTGCCTGATGGCTGAGGGTCTTCAGACATTTTGGGGGATTACGTTAACTTCTTTAGTGGCTTGCATTACATTTTATTTTTATGAGTGGTGGAAAGGCTAACATGATCTGAGGTAGAATCATAAAAATAAATTGTGCTAGTACTTAACTGTGTTTTTTTTTTTTCATTAACTAATTTATTTTACTTTACATCCCGATCACAGCTTCCCCCGCTCCTGTCCTCCCAGTCCCTCCTTCTCACTTTCCTTCTCACGTTCCTCTCCCCTCCCCTACCCTCCCTTTCTCCTCAGAGAAAAAAGGGCCTCCAACATATATCAACCTGCCTTGGCATATCAAGATGCGGTAGGACTAGGCACATCTTCTCCTATTGCTAGACACGGCGGCCCAGTTAGGGGAAAGGGATCCAGAGGCCAGGCTGTTCTAAGCCATGTCTCCAACTCTTCTGACGTCAGGACTCGCCACTGTCGTGCTCCTTCTTTGGCAAATGTGCAACCACCTCCCAGAGACGCCATGCGAGATGGTGTGCTGACAAGACAGATGAGCAGATGAGAAAACTCCACTGGCTATTGTTAAACTGGGTCATTAAACAGATCTGCGGGAAATGTGAAACAAGTTACTTTTCTCCGGGTCATTTTTATTCCATCAAAAAGCAGCTTTTGTAAAGGCACAGTGTTACCTATGTTAGCCTGAAACATATTGTTGATATTTTTCAGTGAATTGTGCATGTATTCAATACTTTGTATTTAATTTTTAATGTAGAAAATACCAACAGTCTCTTTCAGTTGCTCAGTAATTTTTATGAATGTGAAGATACCACAAAAGTTGGGACCTTAAACCAGAGGGCTCGTGGCTCTCTGCAAAACCCATTTTAAAATGTCTCAGTAGAAGCTGAGTCATCTACAGTTGCGCTGTTTCCTGGGCTTTAATTCTGTGCGAGAAACTACCTGTGTATGAGATGCATTTAGTCACAGGTTTTCCCAATCCCTATCTCGCTACAAAGACCGAGCTTGGCAGCCATAGGTCTATGGACAGAGCCAAGTTAAATGTGTCTTGGTTCCTAGGGAGCCTAGGGACAGTATGTATTTGTAAGAAGGGTAGAGAGGGGAGGAGGTGTGTCTTGATCATCCCACAGAGATCCTGCTGTGGTAATCTGGTCTCTGAAAGTGGCTGCTAATTTCATGCAAGCATGTAATATTGCAGGCCCTATCTTAACTAGCTCAAATGCCAATGGTTACACCTGCTATGTTGATGAATCCCAGTACAACTTAGAAATCGTGTCTTCTGAAGGCAAACGTTAAAAAGTCGATCTCACAAGCACACGGGTGAACAAGCGTGTGTACACCAGTTCCTTAATGGAAAAAGATACAGACGTGCGGAATGAACGAAGTGAGTTCACTCAGCTCTGCCTAAGCTAGCTATCTGTTAGGATGGATGGTGAACGCTCAATAATTAAAAATGGCTTTTTGTAACTGAACTATCATAGGAGCCGTACTACAGAGAATAGGAATGGCAGGATAAAGCCAATTGCGAGAGAAAGGTTAAAGAAAGAAAGGCACACTGGCAAGGCCACCTTTGAGACCCCTCTGAGTCTCACCTGCCCACTGCTCCCCTCTCAGCTGCCCGAGAATCTGCCTTCCACCCTCAGAGCCTTCACTGGCCAGCACCACCTCTTCACGGTGCTTCACTGGACCTGAACGAACCTTGGGATGTCACCTCGTGCTTTGCTTCAATCTGGGCATTCTGACCTCCACACTTTTATAATTAAAAAGAAGTCTAAATAAGATCCTATAACCCTTTCATGCACCGTAGGAGTTCAGCCATACAATACTGATTCAGGGCTGAGCTGCAGTGAGAATGCATCATTGGGCTCTCCTCCTTAACACATTTAACTCTTTCTGGGCAACTGATGCACTCCCTCCCCCTTCACAAGACATTTCCTGTCTAAGCTCTGTGTGCAGTCATGGGCTATTTTAATGTAGAATACTCATTAATCCATAGGAGGAAATTGACGGGGCAAAGCTTGTAGTCATCAGTTCACACTGTGGGTTCCAGGTGTTCCAGGAAATCAGTTTGCTTCACAGGGTCTAGTCTCGTAGGAAATGTTGACATTCTTTAACCAGAGGGATAAGTGAAGATGTCACGCTCTGTTGAGTTCAGACACAGAGATGGCTAGCAAATAGAGGGCACTTCTGTCAGCATTTGATGCCTCCTTGCAAGTGCAAAGCTAGAAGGCCAGTGCCCTAAATGAGGTCTTACTGACTGACATTCCTTGTTGCTAGCTTGAACTTCTGGGGGAGACAGGATAGTCAAGGGGCCCAGGAAATGTTGTATCTATAGACACTCACAAAATTTAAACATACTTGAAATTGTCTTCTAGTCAGTTTTTCATAGAGTCTTCTCCCTTCCTCCCTCGTCCCAGTGGACCATCCAAACAGATCTTGCTACCAAGCCTACAGACCAGAGTTAAATCCCAAGAGGACACCTGAGGAAATGAGGAAAACAACTCCCACATGCTGTCCTCCTCTCTACACATAGTACACACACAGACACACGAGCACATGCACACGCATGAGCATACTCGCGCACGCGCACGAGCATACACACACAGACACAAAGTTGTACTCCAAAACTGAATTATGTTGATTCTCAAAGTTTATCAGTTTTTCTAAAAACAGTACCATCAAGGCTGCTGATAGTGCAATCTAAAGGAGCTCAAAAGTGGGTCACAGAACTTAAGACTACCCTCCTGAAGGCATAGTTGGAAAGAAAACATTGAATCATCTAACATGCATGATTTTTATACTGACACTATAAATGATGAAGGGGGGCATGCAGTAAACACTATTAGCCCACAAACTATATTCTTCAAATCCCAACTTGACAACAGTTCTCATGCTACGCAAACTCATTAGCATCTCGTACCTTGATCCCGATGATAGTTCCTCTAATGCCAGTCATCAGAATACAGAGAATTTTTCCCGAAACCCCTGAGAGACCAGGAAAGCTTCGGAGACATTAATTTCCTCTCTAAATATGGCCCAGGGAAGCCGACTTCTAAAGTATAGCAGGTGAGGCGCTGCGGTCACTTAGGAACTCTCAAACACTTGGCATCCAGCACCCTTAGAGGAGCACAGCCTGGGGGCCTGTCGGTCAGTGCAAAGAAACTGCCGCCTCCAAATTGTTCAGACCTGGAGGGTCTTGATCCACTTGAGCCGCACACAGTGAATCAGGAACTTTGAGTGGGAGCTTATAAAACACAACACTGTCGATTCTGCAGGCTGAGGACTCCAGGATAGCATCAGACTCGGGGTCCTGGCTCAGGGCAGGGCCTCTCACTGTGTCCTCGCTTGATGGAAGAGAACACTCTGTTCTCTGGCTTCTCTTTTCTCATGACAAGGGCTCACCCCTCTAACCTAATCCTTTCCCAAAGGCCAGGTCTCCTGACACCGTCCGCTTAGAAGTTAGCATTTAGTATATGAACTTGGGAGGAAGAAACCAAGTATTCTGTTTTAGGGAAACTTCCTCCAATTTCACCGAGTTACATGGTCCTAAGAATTTCGTTTTCCATCTCAGCTGCTTGGCAATTTTTGAGACTCAAGAGAGAACATCATTCTGGAATGACAAGCTTCAGAATAGTCCCTGATCTACCTCATTTGTAAGAGATTTGTTTGGTTCCGTACATCTGTGAGAATAGTTTCTCTTATTTTATTGTTCCTTGGAATTCTTGTCTCTGTATTTACCTAGAATTTAACTCATATCGGTGGTTTAAGATTCTCTTCAGGTCCAACTTTCATCTTTAATGTTACAGAGCATCTAATTTTTTTTTTTTCTTTTAATGTGTATAGTTCAAAGCAAAAGTCCCTAGGCTCTGCACCTACTAGCTTCATGACCTGGGGAAAGTCGGTAAACAGTTTGCACTTCCTTGTCATCGTCTGTAAAATCAGTGTGCTCAGAAGGACTTCACTTGAGTAGATTAGCATGGGCAGAGAGAGCGCTTGAAGCCGTCTTTGGTACGAGGTAGTCAGTAACATCTTCTGGCATCACCAGCTTTATTGTCACCTCACTCTTCCTGTGCTTGTCTGAGCAACTGTAATTCGTGAGTCCTGCGGATCTTACAGCTCAGTGGTCGTTTACTTCCTTTTCCCACACAGAGCAGGAGAATCTCTAAAGAGCTTTTCCTATCTGGTGAGCCATGGCTACACTCAAATATTTACACGGACCCAAAGTTCACTACTTAAAGCACGCACATGTAAGCAGAGTCCACAATCAGCAAGTTCGCCCCTGTGTAATACCTACCGTCTATTCAGCAGGCTTTTCTCCATTTAAAAACAATGTCATACCTTCTAACTTCTCCTGTAAAGACTGCAAAGGAGCTGTCACCTCCTTACTGTCCAGCCTCAACCTCCGTTTCTCTACTCCAGGCAAAACACTGTCATGCCTCCTGAAGGCACATTTTCTCAGTCTTCACTATCCTCACCCCAGCTTCCCCTTGTGAATGTGCTTTCCAGTTGCAGCCACTAAAAGCTGCAGACAGTATTCCAATGGCCTCCAAATAGTAAAAATGTACTCCAAATAGTGGGTACTTTGTTTAGGAAGCAGAATGAATTTTGGCAAAACTAATGAACAATAGCCACCAAACACAATGCTTGCTTAAAAAAAGAAGAACTTAAAAGTCATCCATTCTTCTGAGATGTGCAAAAAAAACCACAGGGTTTTTTTTACCCACTCAAATGAGATTGTGACTTCTTACAAGCCGCTTTCCAGATCATATCAAAGCTACTGTTTCTGAAGGTTTCATAAAGCTTGGTTGTTTCTACACGTAGCTATATTGTTTCTGCACATAGCTTGACTGTTTCCAAAGCAGCTGAAGACTTTTGGTCTTCCTTTGCCCTGCATTTGTCATTCTGTGTGTCTGTCTCTGGGATGCCTGTCTCTTTTTCACTCATCTTTCAAGAAACAATCATTCAACAAGTATGAACTCAGTGCCTATTAACTACAGAATAGCAGATACTAAGCTCTGTGGAGGCTCTTCAAGGATAAGTGACTCTGGGTAGGATCACTCCCTCATTACTGCAGAGTCACAAGGCAGATGCCTAATAAACCACAGTAGAGACACAGCGAGGGGATAGGTTCAGACTGCTAAAAAGGAAGAGAAATAGAAGGCCAAACGGAAAGGACCAAAAACAATTTCTCAGAGAAGACACCAGAAGAAATCTGGAGCCAATGTACACAGTACCTGTTAATTTTTAGTGTGCCTAAAATCACCTGAGTCTTGTTAAAACTCTCGTTCTGAGTCAGTGGGGCTCAGGAGGGTCTGAGGTGCCGAATTTCTGTTGAACTCTAGACGAAGCCCATGCTGTGTTTTCTGAGTGTTGCAAATGTTTGAAAGGATGGTGCCATGGTTTGAAAGTGGAATGTCCTCCACAAAGTCATCTGGTGCCCAGATGGAACACCTGGAACACCTGGTACCCAGCGTGGTGGGGACTTCAGGAGGCAGGTCACCAGTGGAGGCCCTTGAGGATGATAGCCGAGCATAAGCCCATCTCTCCAAACACCGCGACAGAAACTCTCCCAGCCTCCTTTCCCCACTATGAGGGACCAAAATTGCTGGAAATTCCTTCCTCCTTTAAGTTACCTCTGTCAGGTATTGTGGTCAGATTGATGGGAAAGCAACCAAGACAGCCAGCGTGGTCCAATACGGAGCCCCCTTGCCCGACAGCGCTGTCCCTGCAGCAAACTGACGGCAGCTGAAACTGTCAGAAGTGAAAAGCACCCGCAGTACACCTAACCTCGCCAACACCATAGCTTCCCTCATCTTGAATGGACTCAAGACACTTCCATTCACCTCCAGTTGGCCAAAGCCAACCAAAGCAAAGCTGTTTCATAATAAAGTGTTGTGTGTCTCATCCAGCTGATTGGCATCTGCACCTTCCTGCTGCTTTCAGTCAGGACAAGTACGTACCCTACAGCACATCACCAGCTGGGCAAAAGATCAAGACATTTCCCTTTTCCCTTCCTGCCTCCAACCCCTCCTATGAGAGCAAGCCCTTTGCTCTTTCTCAAATTCATAATATCATTTTCTTTACTTTTTGTTACATACACACATAGACATACACACACATATGTATATATATATATATATATAGTGTGTGTGTGTGTGTGTGTGTGTGTGTATTCCTAAGTATATAAATATAACTTGCACAGCCTGTGTAGTGTTACTTGTACGGATGATTTCAGGGCTGACCCCTTGCTGCTGAATAAGCAATTGAGAGGGTTACCCCTAAGAAAGACTATCTTTCCTGTCTCTGCATTTCTTAATTGCTGAAACGCAATTCTTAGTAGATGCCTATCATGTATGCATTATTGTGAAGCAATAATAATAATAACAACAACAATAATAATAATAAAGTGTTGTAAGTCAGGGCCACCTGCAAGGAACAGGGAGAGTGAATACAGGCAGAACGGACGCAGTGCAGCAAACCACAGGGAAAGGATGCTGGACTGAGACACACTGGAGACCTGACAAGGTTCAGTGTCACCCCCGAGATGAGACTGAGCGAGCATGTGATGCTCTTTAAGGAGAAGGGAAATGATGACGCGGACAATAGCGTATGATGAAGAGTCCTATACAAGCAGGCCATATGCTAATAACTATAAACGAAAATAAAATGTGGGGTTTCGTTGGTAGAATCATCGACAAAAAGATACGATGGTGCCAGCTGCTTAAATAAGTCCAATAAAGATGGTGAACAGGCCCCGTGTGATATCAGGGATAATAGACTTGGGCCAAAAATACTGACCTGAGAATCATTTAGGGAATAAAACAGGTTGATTGTAGTTTCACTTGTTAATTTAAAAACCAGGTGGCTGTTATTTGATATTTCTTTGCTTTTTTTTTTTTTTTTTTTTTTTTTTCCTTTCAGTCCTGGTGTCTATTCTTAACACGATGCTTGGTGACATGTGATCTTGAAAAGCCACATAGTCTCTGTTAGTCTTTTAGAAAGTAAAGAGTTGAGCCAGATAAACATTGTGCTCTCTTTTTAACCCTAAACTTTCTAACCCTACAGGCTCTAATTAATTTCGTATTAAATGTTAGAATCATAAAATCTTTTTTAGAGGCTCCTACAATACCAAGATTATAAATACTCACCCATGACTCACGTCGAATCTGCCTAGCCTACAGATATGGAAGCCTGAGACGTTTCCTTCCCACCTTCTTCACCCACTCACTACATTCATTTCCAGGTCTACTCCTTGGTGTGTCACCACTACCAGCCAGTCTTTACTTTAGGCTGTCATTATTTCTGTTCCTGCGGCAGCATTTTTAATGTTCCCTCTGGCCTCAGCCTAGTCGGCCCCTGAACAAACTCTGAGAAACTAAAAAACTGTCGGGTCAGGAAGACTTCAAGTTGAACGCCAAGTGCATCGCTTCTTTGCTGCGTTATCTGCAGGAAGTTATTTAACCTCCTCAACCCTGCGCTCCCGTGTCTGCAAGTCACAGAGATGATTGAAGACTGATATTTGTAAAGTGCCCAGCGCAGCGCCTATTACACAGTAAGAATTCAAAACCGATACGACTTCGAAAGAAAAATCTCAAAAAGGCTGAAACGGGCCCTTCACAAGAGAAGCATCAATTGGCCACCTTAAAAACATGGAATGATATTCCTCATTAAGTAATCAACAAAATACAAATTTATACTTATATGAGCATAATTACACATCCCTCTGATTAGAAAGCCGTAAGAACCTACAAATGAAAGACAGAGGAAAATATTGAGTTTCCCCTGCACTGTCGCCATGAGTACCAATTGACATGTCCAACTTAAAAATATTTTTGAATTATTTATTAAGATTAAGAGCACAAACTTAGCAATTCCTTGTCTTGATATTGACTTCAGATGTGTGTGATAGAATCTGAATCCCCATCAACAGTAAAGGTATAAGCAAATTTGGGTATACTTCCACAGTAAAATGCTATGCAACAACTCACACAAATATACTATATGTGTGAACTCATTATCAGCAGAGGATTAACGACGTAGGTACTAGAATGACAATTACGTAGAGCTGAAGTGCAGACAAGCTGATATCTACATTGTGGAGCTACTTAGATGTAAATTCTACCAGGGACAGCAGGGGGATGGGAGGCAGGTGAGAGGGCTGCGTGTCACCTGTGAGGCGGAAGGAGAAGTCGTGATCTGGAGCATGCCATGCTTTCTGGGAGTCTATGAAGAATGACACAGAATTGGCTTCACCTTCCACTTATGTAATACAGTCTTCTAGTGGATCAAATAGCCACCATTTTAAAGTGAGCCAGTTGCACCACTATCCTGCTCCAAAAGCTCTTCATTTCAGCATAAAGCCTAAATGCCTTAGCTCTGCTGCATCCCTCTCTACTGATGCTGAGTTTGAAGGTTCCCGCCATGCACTGCTTGCGCCTTTGCTCTGGCTAACGTCTTGCTGTATGTAGGAGTCCACCAACTATCCCTGCTACAGCATCTCCCTTGACTCATTTTCACCGTGTCTGTGAGCTCCTTCTCTCTGAAATGCTGCTACACTACCTACAGACTCACACTTCACAAGTACACAATCTTTAGGCTGTATCTCTCCAGCTAATAGCACATCGTGTAAGTAACACATTCTTTAGATTGAAAAGTCCTCTAAGACAGAGAGTTTCCTCTATTCAAAAAACACCAACCACACATCACATGACAGACTCTCATTAGATGTTAGCTTAATAGATAAATGTTTAACCTGGGGATAAAGCATGTCTTCTCCTTACTGGGAATAATACATAGCAACATATTAGATCAGCCATATAAAACTGTCATTGTTATAGCTCATAAATGGTTGGTTATTGGCAATTATATATGATTCTGTCTTCATAACAAACACAGAACACATTTTTGTAAAGCACACAATGGCAAGGACTCCGGATCTGCATCTTCGGGGTGATGGTTGGCAGATTGCAAAAGCCGCAATGTGAATCACTATAGAATTAATTTCCTCTGGTTTCTGCAGCTCTGAAAGCCGCATTAAGATACAGGCCAGCCTTGCTAGGATGGAGCCACCAGGCAAATGAAAGTGAGATATTGATCACCAGTGCCAGCTTCCTTTCAGAGTCTTACAGGCACCACTGCTGCATTCTATTTCTCCAAGATGTTATTTGACAGACTGTAGCTTCCTCAGTTCAGCTTCGGTTTATTAACTGCTGATTTTGGTGACTACGAAGCAAGTGTAGGTTTGACTTTAAAAGACATTCTGCTTGGGTAGGGTGATATTTTTATAAGATAATACATTTCCAAATTATTCTAAGTAGGTATCGCAACTTAGTATATCTTTAATGTTGCTTTTCCTGAGCAAGTGGTTTGTAGATTAAAATATTCACAAATGTGATGTTCTTTTTCCTGTGCATCTGAAGAGCTAAATGGAGTGTGTGTGTGTGTGCGCGTGTATTTCTGAAAGGAATTAATCCTTATAATTAGCTTAGGACCACTTGTTTTTCTACTAAAAAGAGTTTAATCAATAGAGTAGAATGTTGTAAACAAGAAATGCCACCTAAAACAATGTTATCCAACTGTTACTCCCTAACAGCCATCCTATGTAGACTGGGGAAGCCCATGGCAACCAAAGGGTTTCCACAGCAACCCTTAACATACATGTTCTTCTCTAATGACTTTTACCCAGACTGACACCATGTTGAGTGTGCTTGTTCAGATCCATATATGAGTCGATCTGTGATACATTGGTCATGTCGATTATAAACACCCTACTACAGAATATTTGTAAATTTTTCAACTCACCACTGCTTGTGTGGTTTCTCATCTACAGGAAAAGGGCCTAATTCAACAGCTTCTTGCGTGAGTTGCCATCACCAAAATCTGAGCGGGTCCTGCCGGTGGTGTTCTCACACTAGCCTAAAATGAGAGCAAGATGATACATCAATTTAATTTTAAGATTTCACACTAAATTTCACTTGCAGTACTAAGACAAAAACATTAACATCAAATACAATAAACACTATTTTCTGAGCCGGGTGTGGTGGCACATGCCATTAATTCCAGCACTTGGGAAGGTGGAGGCAGGTGGATCTCTGTGAGTTTGAGGCCAGCCTAGCCTACAAAGTGAGTCCAGGACAGCCAGCGCTCCATAGTGGAACAGCTTGATAATTCTCTTGACAGCTAGGACATTTGCTTTTCTAATGAGAGTCTTAGTTTAAGGACGCCTCGCTTCAGCCTCCACTGGACTGGAGTCTTCTTTTTACAGCACAGTTCACTGGAACCATGGCTGTGTGGTTCCCAGCAAAAGAGAGAGAAGGTAGAGACCTCTGGAATGCACAATGTGAAACTAAGATGATGCTGATAACCTGATCTTATTATAAACCCAGTCTTTATCCTGTTGTCTGTGTTAATCTAGAACAGATTTTCAAAGCTTATGCTAGGTTTCCATTTTCTACCCAATGTCAAACCACAGGTTTGATATCCAGCTTATCAAATATGACAGCCTTCCTGAAATCATTTCCCTTTCTAGTCAAATAGGAGTCCCATCGCTGGCCGGGATCTTACAGTGATTTTTACCACCACCACGAGCTCATCTCCCTCCTACATTCCAGCATGGTCTCCTTTGTCACAATCACCGTTTTGGAGTGAAATGTCTTGTTTTATTCGTGCCTGTGGTACTGACCATCAAGCTATCCACCCTCAGTGTAACTCAACACCCCACAGGAACTTCAGCAGCTCCAATGGCCGAAACTCCTGTCAGTGTCATCCACCCATAGTGAGTCTTACTTAGTAGATACCTATGGTGTGCCTGCTATGTGCTGAGCTGAGTAAGTCTGGACCTTGAAGGCACAGGAAATTACTGTGATTGTGAGGGGACCGGTCCAATGAGGGAGCCTCCTCCTACAGACACTGAATAGATGCAGCCAGGTAAGTAGACCCAGGAGCCTTCTTTCACACTCTGTGGTTTCAGCCCCCCCCCCCCCCCGTTTCCACACAGAAAGGACAATGACTCCATGATCCCAGACTCAGGAAGTGCCTGGACAGGCAGGCAGGCCGCTAGCCACAAACCAGGACTCGGTTTATTTCTGTGAGGAAAAACCCACTGACATAAAAACACTGCATTTCTAGTGTTTTCAAGTCTCTGTTGCTTATGTTTTGTCTTGCTCCTGACATCAAGGAAGAAGGGAGGAGGGGGAGGGGGAGAGGGAGGAGGCGGAGAAGGTCTCTTGCTGTTGCAGGCTGCTGGTGCCTCTACCAGGCCTGCACCTCACCCAGCACACAGCTAAGGGCCCTTGAGCAGCTGTGAGTAGAATGCTTGTGCAGGAGTCCTCTGTCTGTCGTTTCTTTTTCTGTGAAAAGCTTGGCTTTCCATTCCCTCCAGCATTATCCTAGGAAGCCTCTGGGTTTTGTGTCTTGTAGGCACCGGGGATAAGAGAAAGGCCAAAGCAGCTTGTTGTGGGTTCAAAATGTCAATTAAACTACAAAACCCTTTGCTGAAAAATAGATGTGTTTGGAAACTGCTTCCCAACAGATAGGTTTCAGTGTTTCTGCTCATTTTTACCAAGATTCACTTTTAAAAAAAAAAAGTTTTTCTACATTAAACACAGAGAAACAGTGGTCCTCAAAATACACAGATTTTTAACTTTCCCTTCTTCACTTCAATTTGCTCATGAGCTTGAAATGCCCTCAAACTAAGGAGGCGGAGTGGGGGAGCATTCTGCTCAAAATACTAGAACTTCGGGGTGAAAACCAGCAGGGAGAAAGAAGCGAGTGTCTGAAAACACAAGCTCTGTTTAAAAGACGCTGTGTACGCAGCGAGCCCTCTCCCCCGAATCAGCAGCGCGGAGTCTCAGCCCCGGATTACGTAACGCAGTAAATAATCTCAGCGTGCTGGGGACACGAGTGGATTTTGTTCCTCTTGACTTCCCTCAGCGCTTCCTTCCTTTCCGTGGCCCGCTCTCCCCACGCAGTAAGGGGTCCTTGGGTGGTGGGAGGCGCACACAAGCCTGCAGCAGACAGAGCAGCGCCCTCCTTCTTGTCACCCCTGGACGCTTCTGCACCTCTCAGTGCCAGGCTGCCTCCACACCAAGCCAAAGCTTCGAACAGCCTGTTAGAGGAGGGGGAGGAGGGTCGGGGAAGAAGTCCCCCCAGTGCGGATGTGGCTGCTTCTTGCGCCCAAGGAAGGAAGTCTCCTTGTCTGGCAGCCCATTTTCCCGATGAGCAACCAGAGATTCGCTTGCCTTACTCGCAGCAATTCCGGTCCGCATCCATCCTCTAGCTACAAATAAGACCTTAGGTCAGCGCCAGAGCAAGATGGAAAGATGCCTGGCCCCGTGTTTAACAAACAAGGAAACCTCAACTGGTCTTTATCTTTTGTCGTCAGGACGGAAAGCCTTTGTGGTTAAGCTTATATTCAGAGAGGCAGATTCGTTTACCCGAGGCTGGACTATAACTTTATTATATTTCAAATGCATGTGCCTTTGAATGCTTCCATTAGGCAAACCTCGTTTGTTTCTGATAGTCCTAGAGCACACACTAACCGTGAGTGAGTTTTGCTGCAGATTCAAAATCACTGTATTCTATAGCGTCCGCGATCCCCTCTCAGTTCCCCTTCACCTTGAAAGAGCTTGACCACGTACGGATGAAACCGTAGTACTAGCTGCAAATGCACCAGACAATGACAGAGCGCTCACACTCAGTCCCTGTGGGATCCGCTCATCATCGCTCCCTTCCTTCCGGCGCGCAAACACACACCCTCCCCCAGCAGATGCTGTTTTGGGGGGCAGCAAGCAGGAAGCTGGACCCAGCTGACTTCGCCACTCCCCAGGTAGTTTTGGCTCCCCTGTCACTGGGAACCTCTTCCACTGCAATTGCCAAGATGTTACAAGGACGAGAACCGGGCAAGTGAAGGCTACTAATTAATGTCTGGAGGGAAGGAGAAGCCAGAAAGGAAGCCAGAAACTCATACTTTAGGTCAAACTCATCCGCTTTTCTAGTCTCATTGTGGGAAAAGAGTCAATCCTTTTTGATGACAATAGATTAAAAAAAAAAAACTAATCCAATACTTTCAATCAATTTTAAGGGTAAAATCAAGGTTTTAAAAAAGAAAGAAAACACCTACCAGAAACAGCAAGACTGCTACATCAAACTGTCTAGCCCTCAAACCCAAAGGTTCCAAAGTGGAGTTGGGAGCTAGTGAATTCATTCATGAGCATGGCTGGCTGTATTAAGACATACACACTCACTGAGGACAGATGTCCGCTGACGCCTCTCTGAGAGAGTGGCCATCACTGCAACCATTTTAAGTGTGTTGATCAGCATCCTGCAATACCTTCCAGGACTGACGGTAACAGCGTTGGGAAAGAGAGAGATCCAGCAGGTCGCGCCTGGTAACAGCCTCCCTCCTTTCCTCCCAGATGTGGCCTGTCCCACCTGACTTAGCCTGGGTCCATGAAAGTTATCGCTCTCATGCAGACATACTACTCTGCAGCAAACACAGACCATGTAAACAACCCCATGGCTGCTCCAGAACCGACTGCCCTGGGACAAGCCATTCTTTCTCTGTGGCCAAATTGCAATGCCCTTGAAAGTTATCTGCTTAAGGGGCTCAAAGTAGTGCCTTGCTCTCTGTATTTAAATGTTAGAAGGAAAAATTAAAAAAAATAATTAAATATACACACACACACACACATATATATATATGATTTTCTTGAAATATCCATAACCTGATTCACTTGGAGGCTTTCCAATGAATCACACGTATCCTGCCGAAGGCACAAGCACATAAATTCTGATGACTGTATCGCTAAGCTCTTTTCCAATGACAGCTTTCTTTTCTTCTTCTGGAAATGCTCTGACATTTCTAGGGGACACAGTATGTCAGCACAGAATACCTGGGAACCTTGCCATAGAAAAATGCTGCCTGCCGAGACTGGGAGATCACTTTCTTAAAGGGACATTTACCTAGGTGGCTGCAGTGCGAATGTTTGCTCTTTTTCCTGGGCTAGCCCCTGTTCTGTGTTCCTGTCTGCAGCCCAAATTTACCTCAGGGTCTTTCTACAAGAGGAACATCATTAGTTTCTAATATATATGAAAAGACTTCTAAACTGTGAATATGGTCCAGAATATTTAAAGTTAAACCTGTCTGGAAATAAACATTTATGTTTACGAATGACCTTTTTAAAAGCTTTATGAGACTTACAGCATTTCCCAGATAAGCTGAAACCCACACTTCCAAACTCTCTCTCTCTCTCTCTCTCTCTCTCTCTTTCTCTCTCTCTCTCTCTCTCTCCTGGGTCACAATGCTAACGGTCTGTCCCACCTTCTACCATTCTTTACTCCAAACAGAAAGCTGTCAGCCTGTCTGAGAAGGGGTGCTGTGCCCAGAGTGAACCGCTGGAGTCTTCCTGCCTCCGAGAGAGTATGCTTCCTTAAGCCGGCTCTCCAACCCCGTCGCTCCCTGCTTCCTCATGCTCACTCGCATCCCACCAGAAGCGATGATAGATATCACCCACCCTCCCAAGACAGGTTAGAACCCAGAATGAGCAAGGAGCCACCTACCATTCCGTGCCTGAGAACTAGGATCCTGGTCCGGCTGTTTGCCCCAGAAATCCTCCCTACTGGGTTTTCATTAGCCACATTCCAAACCGGAATAAGGAGCAGACTCTTTGAAGGTGTGGAGATTGTTTAAAAATAATAACAGATAGGTGATTACCAAGACGACCCAATCTGTAGCTCACTCAAGCCCCTAGGAACTGAGGAGTGAGGAAAAGAAAGGAAATTTGTAAAAATGAAAACAGAAAAAAAAGGGGGAGGGGGATAAGCAAATAAGAAGCACCACCCACCCCCCATAAAAATAAAAAGAGATGAGGAGGTTTGGGAGAAGAGAGAGGAGCTTGCTGAATCACCCTCTCTCACTGCCTGGAAACCATTGTGCAGCGGGAGGCTGCCTGCACCATTGTGGAACCTACCAGAGGCGACGGACAGAGAGGGCTTGGGGAATGGGGTTGCTATGGCAACCGAAAGGAGCACACATGACGTCAAAGCCCAGAGAGGTCTAGGGAGGGGTAGGAGGAGGGAAGAGAATGGGGGGGGGGTCTATCTGCGGCTGCAGCTACCTCGTTTACTGGCGAAATGAGAAGCAGGCAGAATGTAAAGGAATAGGAGCGAGGCAACCGAGAGATCTGTGAATTCAGCGCGGGCGGGGCGGGGCGGGAGCGGGGGTTCGTTCCGCACAAAGCCAGGAGCATCCGAGCCGCTCCAGCTCTGCCCAGCACAGAGGACAGAGCGAAACGCCATTGGGAAGGCAGTCACCCTCGCTTTTCAACCACCTCAGCTTTTTGCAAACAGCGAAGACAGGCGTGTGCCATCTCTCTGAATGTCAAAACAAACAAGAGATGGACTGAGTCTCAGAAGGGAAGCCAAGACTGGAGCTGCGCCCGGACCGCAGAGGTCATTTGTCCCGCAGCTTTTCTTCTGCGCCCCCCTACCTTCATAAAAAACCCTGCATAAAAACCCACTAAAGCAAACTCGCAGACTAATGTTTATATTGTAATTTAAGGTAAAAATAAGATGCTGATAATTCGAGTTAACAAATTAGGGTACTGGGTACTTTGTTTCTGGCCTCAGGAAATTCTATGGAAAACTGGCGTAAATTGCATTTAAACATACCTCAGTTTTTAAGCATTTTTTCTGACTGACTGCTATAGGATATTTTTAATTATAAAAACTGTATTTTATACACATGATAGCTTAATGGAATGAAAGACTAGACGATTTTCACTGGTAAACTATTTACCAAAACAATTTTCACTTTATTTCACATTAGGCATAATTTCAGTACATGTTTTGAAAGCAATCCTAGTCTTTGAACTTCTCAGTCCCACTTTTCCTCCAACACCCTTTCAGAGGGGTTCCATCTGTGGAACCCAGCAGTGTTAAAATTTTCGTTTCTGGACTGTGCCCTGGAACTGGCACGCTGACGCGAACAGGGAGCTTCTATTGTGGGCTAATAGAAAAGATAAAACACAACAGGCGCAAAGCCAGCAGAGATGGCAAATCCCACCATGAGCCATGAAGCCCTGAGGAATCAGGTCCCACCCGCAGTTCCTGTGCTGCTGTTGGTGTTGTTTCTTCTGAGAAGGAAGCTAGAAAATGAAAAGCTTGCATGGTCTTTCACTCTAGAATGGCCAACAAGTTTTGGGTTGTTTATTTGCTCTAAATTCAGGTCCCCTAAGAATCAGTAGCTAATTTTTACTCTACTTGGGTCTACTTATAAATTGTGACTGCCTTGAAGAAAAATATGAATTGGGTATCCAAACAGCTTTATGACAGACAGCAATTGGTGTGGTGCTTTTGAATCTGTATGTTCCTTCTTCTGTTTCTGACTTTCCACCTTTTCTGTGCTGGGAAAGGGGTATCCAGGCCTCACACATGCTGAGCAAGCATTCTATCCCCCATGCAGCATCCCCCCCCACACCTGTTTCCTAAGTTTCCAGAGCAAAAGTCAACCCTCGGTAACTCAGTGTTGCTAAGGAGACACTGAGCCTTACCTTGCACTGTGAACAAACACTGAGTCAAGAGAAGTTATACACCAAAACATGAGGCCTAAACATCTCCAAAGCTAGCAAAATAATATGTGTCTTCCCAAGGAACACATATCTTCCTGATCCAGAAGTGGGGTAAGATTACTTAGGGAAAATAAATGTATCCACTCTGAATAAGAGAGAGAGAGAAACACGCCTCATCAACACTAAAAGCTTTTACTTACCCAAAGTCATCAGTGAGAAAGCAGACTAGAAGAAATATTCTTGACAGACATGTGAAAATGTACTTGGTATATATACATATTTCTGATTGTGTGAACGTTTACAATTTGGCAATGAAAACAAGCAATGATGTTTAATGAGTAAGAAGACTCCAGCAAACATCTGACAGAAGATTGATAGTCCACACGTACATGAAAAAGCACTCGACATGTCTAGTCATCAGAAAAAAACACTTATTAAATCCAAAAAGAAATTCCATTTCGTGCATAGAAAAATGGCTACAATTAGAAGCACCGATGCCGGCAGGGCGATGGGGAACCAGAGCCCTCTTCCATGGCCGCTAGAATAGAAAGTGAGAAAGCTACTTTAGGAAGTGGATCAGAACGCTTTCATCGGTGTGACTCAGCAGTTCCATTTTTGGTGTTCGTGCAAGGGAATAGAAACATATGCCCATAAAATGTTGCACATAAGTGCTACACCAGCTTTATTTGCAATAAGTAAAAACTAGAAGCAGTGGAACTTGTGTCCACAGGACAGATGAGCAAGTTACTGTATATCCATCCATGCAGCAAAATTTCGACAAAGGATGGCGGTCATGAATAGGTTAAAACCAATCCTTTCCATGTATTGGCTAATGCTCTTCATGGCATTAGTTTCCAGGTTAATGGGGGCCAAGCTGGCTCAACCTGCAAATCTCAGTGGTGTTTGCATTATTTTAGCCCAGTGTTTAAAATCTAGTAGTCTCTGCACTTCAGGAAGTAATTTCCTAAAATTTGAGTGTGAAATAAATACAGGTTATTTTAAAAATCAGTGCATAAATAGTTTCCCATTCTTTTTTGGAATAAACCAAGGCTTTGTTCAATATCCTTGACTTTTAACATATTCTCTTACAGTCATATTTTCACCTAACAAAACAAGTTTCAGGCCCCCTGTGCAACAAATAAATACGTGATAAAAAGTATAATCAGAGCAGGGAAGAGCAGATAATATCTGAGATTGCTGTGTTCGCTCTGCGCTGTGTTCTTTCGGTTGAGGAGCAGCAAACTCCTTAAAATGCTTTTGAATGAAACTGCATTTAAAGAAGGCCTGATTAGGGCCTTTCAGTACTACCAATTTTATGAATTTTGAATAAAGAATCTTGAGTGACTAACTTAATGTAAGTTCTTTCTCTCTCTCTCTCTCTCTCTCTCTCTCTCTCTCTCATTTTGTTTTTGTTTTTCACAACAGGGTTTCTCTGTGTGGCCCTGGCTGTCCTGGACTCACATTGTGGACCAAGCTGCTCTCAAACTCACAGAGATCTGCCTGCCTCTGCCTCCCTGAGTGCTGGGATTAAAGGCGTGTACCTTTACATTCTCATTTTTAAAAGGTAAACTTTATTTCCCATCCACTGTTTACAAGTCTATGTATGTAGTAGTAAGTGTATAATGATATTATCAAGGTGTGGAGAAATGTCTATCTCTTTCGAGATAAACTGCTAAAGCATGGAGCAGTGTAGATGACCCTGAAGAACAGTTCTGGCTGATTGATATTTATGGGTGACACAGTAAGGATGGACGTACCTGCTGCACAGTGATAGGAATCAGAGCGGTAACTGCAGGGGGGAGGCAGGCAGTGGACTGTCCAGAGAAAGAGGGAATGGACGCAGTGACGAAGCAGCCATTTGTCAGAACCAACTGAGGCACGCCTCTAATACTCTTAAACTCTAGTTTCCGGGGGACATTTTAAAGTCAACTTCCAAGAAGGAAACTGCTAAATGACCAATATGTTGGAGTTCTAAAACTTACAAATCTAGTGTGTTGCCCTAAATCTTGATTTTTTTTTTCTTTTCAGACTCAAGTGCATCCACTGTAGAAGGACACAAGGTCTGTGTGCTTGCACGTGAGCGCTAGAGAGGGTAGAACTGTTAAACACACGGGCTTTTTTCTTCGATGGAAGAAACACACACCTGTTCAACAGCAAGGCTGGGGTGGGCGTCGTTAACAACCTGGTGGCTGTTTGCTAGTCTATGCAGCCAGCCCTCACCAGCGATCCCCCACCCTCTCCCCAAAATCCTGAGCACCATTTCCCCGTCAATAAGACCTATCCTGTGCTCATGACATCCCCTTCCTTATTAGATGCTTTCCCTGGGCGCTGTTTCTCAGTCAACAGAACCCAGTCTGTGGTAAAGGACACTGCTGCTTTGCAAAGGAGTGTGGACGTAGCCATGCCCTAAGCTTTATTGTAATAATTGTCACAAGAAAACTTTTTTCCTGAAGTTTTACTCTATTTAAGTAGCTGAAAAATAGTGTTTGGTCTGAAACTCAGAAGTTGGAACCACCCTGGCTAAGTACGTCATGCTGGGCCAGGCTCCCTTCTTAGCTCACCAGGATCACTTCCCTACCCAGTGCTGCTTGCAGGAACCCCTCAGCCCAGCAATGAGGAAGGCCCGGTTTAGGGATCCACCTAAGAGGAGTGAAATAGGTGGTGCCAGTTTGCACGGCATACACAGATAAGAATTCAGACATTTAAGAAATAGGTTTTATGTTGGAATTCCTGTCAGGGTGAGTGGAACACAGGAGGTAGGCAAGGGAACCCAGAAACCGGGGTCTTTCTCCAAGAAGAGAAGAACATAAGACACTTTCCAGGCTCCTAGCTACTGTCTAAAAATTTTCCTCTCGTATCCTCGATGTTCTGGTCTGCTTTACATGTTCTATGCACACCCAAGCAGTTGAGATAATAAAAGTGCAAATCACTATAAAAGAAAGAAAGAAAGAAAGAAAGAAAGAAAGAAAGAAAGAAAGAAAGAAGAAAGAAAGAAAGAAAGAAAGAAAGAAAGAAAGAAAGAAAGAAAGAAAGAAAGAAAGAATGTTTTCAGGCTGATGGATACAGTGCTTGGCACACAGAGTTTAGGCCATTATGGGGGCTTGCTGGCCAGCCAGTCAAGCCACATCATGGAGCCCCAAGTACAGTGAGAGACCCTGTCTCAATCATTAATTAATTAATGTGGTGTGTTTAAAAAAGATACCTGACATCAGTTCTTGTCTTCCACATGCAAGTGCACAAAATGCACATGCATCCCTGAACACAGGTACACATACATGTACAAATATGTGCACACATACCCAAACACACACACACATCCTGACATTTTCGGAAAAGCCTGCTTATAAGCAGAGCTGGTTTCAGCTCAGAGACACACACCGCGTCAGGACTCAGACACTGGAGAAAGTGGCGGAGCTACGGGTTGGCTTTCCAAACAGGATAAGGCAAGGAGCTTGGGGTCAGGGCACACAAAGCAACAGAGCCTATAGAAACAGGGGCCCACGTGAGAGTCCAGTTTCTGAATCTGAGACCCAAGTTCTCTAATTAGACAAGAACTGAAGCCAACCAACACTCCAAGTCAAAATTGTACCAGAGCCACGTGTCTCCACTCGGGGGACTTTTTCCAGGCTCTGTAGGAAAGGCTTTATCCCCCGGGAAGATTGTCCATCCCAGCAGAAAACAGTAGTCCCCAAAACAAAGACCCTAGTTCCCGACACTTACATAACTAGACAGCTCTACCTTAATGACAGTCCCTAATGACGTGTCCAGCATGAAGTCAGTGAGCTGCGAGTCAGGATGGTAGCAGGAGAGTGTAAAACGTTTGGGAAAAGCACACCCGATTATGATTTCTGAATCAACAATATTTGGGTGTGTGGGGATTACAGAAAATCAGCAGGCCTTCCTGAGCTCTGAGTTGTTTCACAGTAAATGGGATGCCATCCTCAGAGAAGCAGCCAAGTGTCTCCCATGATGCTTTTCAAGTGTCCTCTACCTGATAAGTATTCATCCTTGGAAAATAATGATTTCAATAGCTGAATTCTCAGAAATGCTATGCCCAACATTTTCCATTTGGAAGCTATATTACACAGCAGTAAATTAAAGGCAGTGGAAAACCCTGGGGGGCAAAAAAAAAAAAGAAAAAGAAAAAAAAGTTACTTAAGAATCTCTCAACTTTCTAATTAATGTCTTTTCATTTTTAATTAATATCTTAATAGTTTTTAATTAATATCTTTTCTATTTCTAGGAATAGGGATAAAGGAGCCAGTTGATTTGCTATGGTCATATAATTCTTTGTGTCAAGAGTTTAAATACTAATAGTTCCAAGAATGACTAAACTTGATGACCTTTCAATGGTAAGAGAAGGAATCCACACTTACTTTTCAGAGCTGGTTTGGGTTTACAGGAGCGAGTGAGGATGCACACAGAGAATTCCGTGGACTCTATGCCACCCCCATACTTTTCCCTAGCCCTGATTTCTTGTACATACATTTAATGGATGAGCCAATAGGATTAACACAATGTTATCAGGTCTCTTTCTTTGCATTGAGCAGTACTGTGGATTTCAGATAATGTTTAATATTGTGGTGTGCTTATTTTTAGTTTTTTCCTAAAGAGTTCATTCTACATCCTGACAACTGTGTTCACATCAAAAGAAAGCAGATAGAATTAGTCTCCTGAAAGTTCTTTCTGCTGAAAAAAAAAAAGGCAATGATGTTAGAATTGAGTAACAGAAAATGTGCCTTCAGCCAATTTCTATTAAGTTTATAGAAGCATTGATTTTTTTTTTAAGCTGTGGCTCATATAACCAAGAAAATTATGTGTGTTTGTGGTTAAACATACTCTGATTCTGAATGCAGAGTTTCTACCTCAGCATAAGCAGGAATACATCCATTTTTAGCATCATTTTTTTTAAGTAGAGATTAAATTTAGTTCACAAAAGGCAATGGTTGGAAAACCTATTTTAAAAATAATATCAAAGAAGCTTAAGCCTCTTCAGGCAACATCAGCTTTAAAAATCTAATTAGCCTGTTTGTCATTTGAACAACAGTGTAAATAGAAAGCTGTCTTGCCTTAGATCCCAGCAGACGCTGCTCTGTGAGATAAAGAAGCTGTTATCCCCATTGGACATGCTCAGACTTATCCACATGTTCATCCATGCTCAGCTCCCTGCCTTCCCCTCCCCGCTCTGCCGCAAGGCCTCAGAAGCATGACAACGACATGAAGACAGCATGAGTTGCTTTGAGTCGTGTCTGGAAATGACGTTTCTTACTCTTCTGTGACAATGCCATCTGAGTTAAACAGCTATCCTCACCTCTGATTGGTTCGCCATTACAGCACTCAAAAACGTAAGCTCGCTAAGGCAGGTCAAGAGGAAAAAAAAAAAAAAACAGTGAGCCCAAAGCTATGCAACCAAACTTTTAAGATATTCTTTCCATAAACATAGACCCAACAACCACCACTACGTAAACTTTCTCAATAGTAGAGAGCCTGTTTTTAACAATCCTGGTGAAAAGATTTTGTGTTCACTTAAGTGAAGGGCAATAACACAAACAAAAACAGCTCCTGATGACAACGTCCAAACATCAGAAAGAACAATAGAGTTAATAACGTCACACGAAACCTGGAGTGTTTAACCTGCCATTCCTAAACCAAATGTTTACCAGAGTTAAGTAGCATTTATAGCTCAAGAAAATTCTCAAAATCTGATGGATTTTCCAAATTAGTAACAGCAAAAAATAAAAAAAAAAAAATCTGTCAACTATACTAAACATGACATTTAACATTGTTGCAATATTTGTATGCAAGAAATGCAAGAGGGAGATGAGAAAATGTGCATGTGATTTGCCAAATTGTGAAGATGAGGCAATAATGGTGGCAATTAAAGTCAGCATATTTATCATAGCATATAAGATACCTGAAAAATTTTCACTTTAAATGCTTTTAAAGTTAACATGAAGTATATATGGGTAAGGAAAAGGACATTGAATTCATCAGCAGATCTTGCTTAAATTACAGCTAGGCAGCTTCCTCTCTGGACGGTCTGAGCAGATCTCCAGTTCCCAAATTAGGCTCCGACATAGTGAAGACAGTGGTGTTTACTTCTCAGGCTTCATGGGAGCGAGATTAAATCATGTAACTGACCGTGGCGGGCACAGCTTGCCCTGCGCTAGTCACTCAGCCATTGCCGCAGAGCTAACTGAATCTGTGCCTCCTGAGAGGGGTGTAAGCCTCACTGGGGTTCTGCTTGCCTGCTGTGACAAAGTGATCTCCAAACCCGCCACTGACATGAGAGTGTCAACACCAAGAAGTCGATCACACACGTGCCTGTGCTGAAGTCACTCGACTTAACTTGAAGAAATGTGAGCCTCCCTGCAGCCTTCAGGTGAGGTAGTATTCAAGATGTTGTGTTTCACAGCAACTAATAGATAGACACAACCTAGATGGCCATCAACAGATGAACGACTTATATGTACCATGAAGCATTATTCAGCTGTAAAGAAGAGCAAAATCACGAAATTTGCAGGTAAATGAGTAGAAATAGGAAGAAGAGCTAGCCCCAAAGAAGAATATATATATACATATATATACACATATATGTGTGTGTGTGCGTGTGCATGTGTGCGTGTGTACATACACACATGTTTTTGAGACAACTGGCAGCTTAATTAGAATATATAATGGAAGGACTGTAGAATACACACAACACAAAAGAAGGGAGACAACTGGGACAAAAAGAATCAAGAATGGACAGGGGCTAGGAAAAAGGAGAGAAGAGGAGAAAGCAGTGGGTAGACTAACTAGGGATACTGAAAAAGGAAATCCACTAGTTAATAAGCTCATTTCAAAAAAAAAAATCCCTTTAAAATGAGTTCAGAGATACCCTGAATGTGTGGACAATGATTCCCGAAGAAGACAAAGGCTAATGTAAAATGCAACACAGGCATATAGTACCTCCTTCACATCATGTAACATCTCCCTCATGACAGGTTTTGGGCAGGGAAGACCCAGACATCTCCAACACTATACAAGCCACTGTCACTGCGTTTGGTTTCCCTCCGTAACAACACCGTTGGACCCTATTTCTGAAGACACCATACTTTCTGGCAGGAGGACACAGACAAATCAAGCTCGGCTTCCCTTCTGGCTAGCTTTCATGGTGCTAAAAAAGTGCTATGGAGGATTCTGGGGAGAAAAGGCATGAACGGCCTTACCTAGCCCCGGACCCTGTATCCTGCAACACCAAACTTCCAGGTAAGATGTGTCCACAGGTGCAGTAGTGGCAGGACTGTTAGGAGGTAACTAACCACGTTCTGACTGGATCTGAAGTGGCCTGCTCCACAAGAGGTAATCTGATTGTGGTACTCTAACCCTGGTCAAAAGCTCATCGCTGGGAAGATCATGAGCCCTTGGGAAGAACCCGCTGTTGTTACTTTGCTAAACGATCATATTGTCAAACTTGATTCTAAATATAGATGTTTGTGCTCATAGCCCTAGGTGTTCTTGGCCTGGGTTGGAGAAGCTCCTTTTTACAGCAGATTCAGTCAAGGCAGAGATAGACAGAAGGTCAAAAATGGTGAAAGGTGCCAAGATTCAGTTCAAAATCAGTCATCTTTATTAAGCCTCCGTCCCCACCAAGGTTCAGGGAGCAACACGGAAGAGGAGACAGAAGCAACGTAAGAGTCAGAGGAAAAAGAGGAGTGCTGTGAAGCACTGACTTATGCTTATGACGTGGCTGTTGGACTCATGAACTCAGCATCTGCAGTTGCCTCCACAAGACCTGCAGAAGATCAAGCCAGCCAAAATGTCCACATGATGAACAAGATGGCCTCCGGCCCCTATGCTTTACAGAGAAGCTATTGCCATTGCTAGAGAAATATGGGTCACTGGTCCTTAGTGATGCAGCCACTCACGGGTTCCCGCATGTCCAGTGGATGTCCCTACACCTACTAACTGACCTTAATGTGTAACCAAAATAAAACAATAAGAAGACATGAAGTCAGGTGATGGGTGTGCTGAATGGGGCAATAGTATATATACAATTATATTTCGTTACCACATGCATGGAATTCTCAAACAATAATAAAAAAAGGATAAAAACAATTATTATTCTGACACCCACCACCCATAAAAAGACGCTGTAACCCTCATTAGAAATTTCCCGAAGAAAGATCAACTATTTGATTAGCAGATATTCAAAGACATGCTCTACCACAAAAAAAAAAAAAAAATAGAGAAACTTATTCAAGAAGGAAATAGTCCACAGAAAAACAGTGCTACTACTAGAATTATATGAATTTCTTATACTTTTACTGAAACACTTTCATCCAGCCAGTCACTGAGCCGCATCTGGGTTCCAAATACTGTCTTGGAGATTTAAAAAAAAAAGAATTCTGATGATCGGTTCCATAGTAATGTCGCAATCTTACTTCAAGACCAGCCACTTATGAACACATTTGTGAGTAAGTGTCTAGGTACAAGATGAAAGCTGTCATATCTGAAGTCACTGCCATGTGTGCAAACCTGAAAACAAAGACCTCTGCCCCTGTATTAACTTAGGGAAAGCTGCTCCGCCTCATGCAAGTGGAACTTTAGTTGTCAATCCTGTTGTAAACACTTACCCATGAGCTACGGGAGGGGCGGCAGCTCTCTAGACCGCAGTTTCTCTGCCTGCAATGCATCAGCTCTAGGTAGCATGATACCTGTGCTCTGGAACCACATGGGGGAGTCTTAAAAGGATTCTTGAATGATGAACAGTTGTAGATTTAATAAGAACAGACTTAAAGTGAAGGAAAACATTATGTTTGGAAAAGAATAGCAAGGTAGTTATTAGTTGAAGGAAGAAGGTAATGGGGGAAATGGAAATGCTTGCACCAAATTGTCTTCTATGCAAAATATGCAAAACAAATGCTTACACTGTGTGGAAATGAAAGCCATAGAAAACTGAGCCTACTGCTGAGGTCAGCTGAGGCTTTACAAGCTGTTTAATACATGTTGCTTGACCGTTATAATGGTTGCAGTCACCTTGCCATCATCAATAGCATCATAGGCCTCACCGTTGCCATGATTATTATTACTATAGCTACTCTATTGAACACATGCTCTGTACCACTGGGCTGGATTGACAGCCATCAGCTCTAATTCTAATGTTACAGCACCTCTTGATCATTGTCTCAGCAACAGGCATTGATCTACCTACCTACTGAGCCAGAGAAGACAGCCCTCGCTTCTGAGTCTTAGTGTGAATGAATGCCATTTGTTCACAAGCACAGATGACCACTGGCTGAGGCATGGTTTGTTTCTGTATCACACTGCAGGGGTGTTAAGGAAGATGATAACGAATGTGAGCTGTAAATATCATACCCCAACTTGTACATCTTTGCACATGCGTAGACCGACAACATTGAATCACTGTCCATTATTATTGCTCAATTGACGGTCAGAGAAGGTTATGATCCTATGAAATGAGGCAGAGGATCCTTGGAGAGGAAAAGCAGAGGCAGCCTTTCCATGATGTCATGTAACACAGCTTGTTGAAAATATGGCGTGTCTGCGAAGTGCTGACAAACGCAGGCATCTGAGAGGTATATGCTGCAAGATGCGATCGCACTTCTGCGGGTGAAGGCTTTGGGTCAACCGTGAATTTAAGAGTTAAAAAAAATGTGGTTTCTTCAAATAGCTACATTTTCTGAAATGAAGATCTACTCTGTATATGCCATGTAGAAAAAGACACTGCGCTTTCCATCCAAGCACAGCTGTGTATTTTGATTGGAGACATCGTCTTTGGCAATAAGAGAAGGATGCTACCAATGCAAGTGTACACACACAATCACATGACCATAAGTTCATCCAAACAACAAATATTCACCAGAAATCTACTGTGCTTGGCAAAGAAAAAAAAATCTTGCTTCAACTCCTTTGAAGAGCTCAATGATTTTTATACATGGCTATGGATGGCCATTAAGCAAGATCTTTTTAAATTATTGTGTCAGAGTAATGGCAATGGAGCAAAGGGAGTTAGGAAGATTGATTATTTCTGACTAAAGTCATCAAGAGACATTAGGGATGGACACACACACACACAACACGAGCAGTAATGTGTTGAGTGAGCAATTTCTAGAATACACAGTCACCCTGGGGTAATAAAGAGGCCCATGACCAAAGACCTATGAGGGAAGCCACTCAGTACAGAACTAACACAACTGACCTGGAACAGACAAGCCAGGGATGAGGTTCAACTCCCAAAGTATGTAAAAATTAAGTGAAAACATTCATTTGTGATACATATGTCATTGGAACAGGAACCGACCTCTTACTCCATACAGTAAGTTCCTCCCTGTCTTGCTATGAACGTCCCCATTTTTCTTGTAATCAGCTCTGAATCTGCCACCATCCTAATGAATTAACCCTCTCGTCATTAGTACATAATTCCCTACTAGGTAGCAAGCATGTACTATAGTTTTGAACACTTATTTATCTATTCTAAATCTTATTGGCTACAATTCACACTTGGTTTGGAGGGGAAATGAGAGCTACAAACCTAAACTCTAGTAACTTTTCAATGATATACTTGCTTCAAAGTAAAGGAAGTTGTTCAGTTTTTTCCTTCAATGGAGAGTCTTAGCTTTGGAGCTACCTAGATACTATTAAGTAATAGATTTATCTTTTCTTCTTAGAGCCTGAGGTATGATCAAATGCAGTTCAGGAAGTCATTATCTTGGGTAAGTGAATAACAGACTGAAGTTTATAGATAGAAATTAACGTTTAAGGCCAAGCAAATACTTTGGAGCTCATAAAACATCTCCTTATATCTAAGGTCTCCCAATTTACCGTAGTAAGACTTCAGCAAAGCGGAAGATGGTGGTGAGGGCCTGTAATCCCAGCAGAGGCAGGTGGAGGAGGCGGGGGAGAGAGGCAGAGATAGGGAGGGCAAGGGAGAAGAGGTGAGAGAGTTCAAGGCCAGCCTGCTCTACAGAGTGATTTTCAGGACAGCCAGCCAGGGCTACAGAGAGAAACCCTGTCTCAAAAGAACAACAATAGCAACAAAGAGCTCAAGAGAAAGAAATTGTAAGCTACAGAAATGTCCATTTTCTTGCCAAAACCAAACACCTCAGTCTGTCATTGAGTGAGCTTCATCCTCAGCTAGGCTTGCTGAAACTGGCCTCATAAAGTCACACCTCAGACAGCATCTCATCACTTCCGGCTGACATAGTTTTAAGAAATACATTTGTTAAAAATTTCTGTGATTAAATATATCCATTCTAAAATAGTCCTTTAAATTTCCCCAAAATCCATTGTAAGAACCAGCTCTTCATTTCCTTGTGAATCTTTTGCAGAAAAACAAGTCTACTAAAAAAAAAAAAGAAAAAGAAAAAGAAAAAAAAAGAAAAAGAAGAAAATAATATAAATTCGACATGTGCTTTGTTTATTTGTTTGTTTGTTTGTTAAACTGAGCCAACGATGTGGGAAATGCTCCGTTTTAAACCTCCTGTGAAAAAAACTCACTGGGGCCCTCCTGACCCTCAAGAGGTCACTGAGGCCTCCAGAGCTTCCCCCAGGGTCAGTCAGCAAGAAACACACTAGAGTTATCAAGTAATGTTAAGTGTAAGCTTGAACTCTAAATTTCTTGAAAGCAAGACCTTCTTCTGTTTATGCCTGTAGCCACTTACAAGAGTTCATAGTAAATATTCTGCATATTCACTGCATGAATAATGCCCTGACCAGAAAATTGGAAGGAAAAAAACAGGCTTCGCAGGATCTGCTATGGCTCCCCGATAGCCTCTTCTCCCCAGAGAACCCACGATGATGAACTGTATCCTAACATGACTCCTCCCTTCACTACTGCTAGCATGCCTACGCCCTTGCATTTCAAAGCCTGCTGGGCCCACCTTGCTTTATCTCAGCTCCCTCTCTGACCTCCTCTTCTGCCCGTCTTTCCTTCACAGGTCTCCTTGGCCTCAGAAAGACTCATTTTTCTTCTCCTGGCCTTTGCAGGAACTTTTCTTGTCTCCAATTTTCCTTCTGCTGTATTCTGGAGTCTGTAGCCCTCTCGGTGCCAAACTCTGAAAGATCTGGAGAGCTTTTTGATGCATCTCCCTAAACCGGAACCCACGTCAGCTCTCTCTCTTTCCTAGGAGCTTTTCATCTTTACAATAGTGTGTTGGTTATGGCTTTTGCTGCTGTGATTAAAAAGAAGAAGAAGAAGTGGCAAAGGCAATTTAAGAGAGAAAGGGTTCGCTTTGGTTTGCAGTTCGGGCCTAAGGCACCACGGTGGGGAAACTCTTCACAGTGTGCGCGCTGCGGAGAAGCAGCGCCACGGATGCTTGCAAGCTCTCGGCTCACTTTCTCAGTTTCGTTCATTCCAGGACCCCAGCCCAGCCTCTCCGTGCACGAGCTGGGTCTTCTCAGCTGAACTGACCTAACAGGGAGAATCCCACACCTGCCCCGAGGCTGGATTCTGTATCCAATCAGGCTGGCAATGGAGATCAGCCAATGCAAGCAGCTCCCCCTTGCTGGCATGTTAAACGTGTATGTGCTCATTTTCTACTTCCGCCTGTGAAACGTGCGGTGAAACAGTGCTGTGTTTACTAGGGGGTGACTGGTGCTTGAACGATGCCCGGAGTAGACATGAAAAGATTTGATAACTCCGTCCGTCTTCAGTTCCACTGGGATATCCTTGAGAATTCTGCAGAGAACTATCTTCTACTCACGGAGCATTTGGTACTGCTCTCATAGCTGTGGTCAGTCTCAGGGTGGGAAGGGGTGAGGAAAGAGAAAGGAGTGGAGGGCAAGGGAGAAAAGGTGAGAGAGTTCACTTCTCACATTAAGGTTCTGGGTCCTCACGACCCAACTTGCAGGGTCAATACTACTTTTAAGGTCCCATAGGGATAAGACCTAAATCTCCCAGTACAAACATCATACCTCTACAGTAGCCCTACCATCCTGTAAAAATCACCTCACACGTGTGATACTCAATGGACACACAAAACTAGTTGGAGTTGGAGTCAGAGCTCTTGGGGTTACTTTGTTGTCATTTAATTTAAACTTCTGATCGTTTTATGCCATAACAGGGGTGAGTGAGCTGCCACTCAGCCTGCCTTGGAGGGTTTGGGGGCTACTCTGATAGAGTTGAGGGACTCACATCTCAGACTCATCCGGTGCAGATCCCTTGTCCCTTGCTTACAAACTCAGCACCACACACCCACAAGGTTGTATGAGAGAAGCAGATGAATAGCAGCCTAGCGCCAGCCAGAGAGCCCTCATTCCTCGAGCCTGCTCCATTGCAGGAAGATGCGACTCAGAAAGAAAACCATTGGCCTATCTCCTTGTTCTGTGGGGTTTTGTTTTTTTCATTTTATTTTAGAATGGATTGTCCGAGCTGTTACGTGTTGGATGATGGTCAGCCCTCTGCGTAGGTCTAAAGCCCCTATCATGGACGCTTGAAAGATACAGTTCCGATCTCATCTGTCAACTTGGCTTGCAGCAGCTCAGTTGGGCTGCACAGGTTCCTCACAGAGAACGGTCTAAGGTGAGGGCTGCCCCAACAGCCAACATTTTCTAACCATGTTAGTCCTGACACGCGGGTCATCAGTTTTCCAACTGCAAATGTTTAATTTATTTTCATAGTTTTTTTGTTTTGTAAGAAAATAATTTTCTTTGTCCTCAACAAGATCTCACCGAGAACCTAGAGTATATAAACTATAATGTCTTATTAACAGTTCATACCGTGTGCACATTAAAGTTGCTCCATGTGTTACAGTTCAGGTGTGCAGTAAGTGCAATGCCTTTTTCTTTTGAAGAGCAGAGTTTCAGTGAGATGTGAGTTGTCCCGCGCTATAGTATCTGTATTTGTTGCTAGAAGTCATCTTTAAATGGATCAAATTCCCTAATTCTGAGATTAAAGATGAAAAAGAAAGCCATAGAGCCACAAAAATGAGCCAGAAGCTTCTAATCTATGGCTCATTTGTAAGTCTAAGTGGGTTGGAGGTTACAATCATCATCCTCCTTCTAGAGTAGAGAGTCAAATCCACTTGAGTTTACTCTGTGTAGTTTTTTAACTAGATGTCATGCTTTGGAAACTGAAATCCTTTCTATTTAAAAACTCGTATTTCTGTCTTCTATTGAAATCTTCAAGGCCTTGACAATTCTGAGACCAAGTTCCGACCTAACAGTGACTTTATGATTTGCTTTTCTAGATGCACGTATCTGCCACTCCCCCGCTTCCTGCCCTGAAGCATGAAGCTGCCCCTCAGTGTAACTGCCAAAGGCAGTGAGGAGCCGGATTCCTCCCTCTGTGTCTCCAGTCCCTCAGCCTACTCCCAGCCACCAGCAGGCTCTTCATGCCACTGCTCCAACCTACCTACCTATTTCCCCTGCTAGGGGACATGCCCCTTAGTGCATGTCCTGATTGTATTTGATATTGGGTCCATTCCTTGCTTTTCACTGGCTACCACAGCCTGCATTTACCTGGGCTTGGCCCCTGGGAAACACAAACAGGACTGAAGGTAGGATAAATGAAGAATCTGAGGTGTGTGCCCCCTCCTCACCGCTTTATACAATACCCCTGGCAAGCTCCTACCCACCAGGGGTGCATCTGCACCATTCAGAAACCTAACAGTAAAAAGCTCATAAAATAAAAATAATAATTCAAGGCGTAAAAATAATTGAAGGCAGAATTCTTTATTAAAAAATACTATGAAGGGGTCTGTGTAGAGAGGAACTTTAAAGAACAGTGTTTAGAATCCTAGACAGATACCAAGAGTCCGTACATCCACCAGGCACCCTCAGGCAAAGCACACAGCCAGCTATTAATTAATAACTGTGTTGGGAAGGAACCAGGGAGCTAACACCCTTGGCATCGCTTGCTCCATTTGCACATGGCTTCTCATGAAAACATTGACATGTCAGGCCGCTGCATCTTTGCTGAGGGAGTAGACTATTAGGTAGACTAAATTCACACAGCAGCAACTGCACTCACTACTGATCACAGTCTACAACTAAAATTGTCTCCACCTACTGTCTCAGCTGTGTCCGCGGCAAGAGGGCACAGGGCCGAGGGTGAATGATTCCTCAAGGCGACGCGTTCGCTGAACATCTGTTGGGTTCTTCCGATGTGTCAGGTGCTACCCCAGGGACGGAAAAAGAGGAAGAGAGAGTCCCTGCTATACAAAGCTTATATTATGATGTCAAGGACAGAATGCACAGGCAGTCACGTAGAGAGGTCTGTATATTCAAGGAGCAGAGGAGAGTGTGTGCAAGAACTTAGATGTCACGGGGCTTGGTGTGTTCAGAACGCAAACAGAGAGGCCTGTGAGGGTGCGAGGGTGTAATGAATGAGGCCCAAAGGGCATCCAGAAGGCATGAGAGGGGCTTCAGAGTTGACGTTGGGTACTCAAAGCTGAAAAACGCTGAGAGCCAGGAGGTGATCGAGCCTGGTTTGGACTGAAGAGATGCTTTGATAACAGGGGAAAAGAAGAGAGCTGAGCCCCGGTGTAAACTACGGAAGCAAACAAAATACTGGGGACGTCAGCCGAAGCGTGGGAGAGGAGGTGGAGTAAGAGGAGAGTAAATGAGTGAGTGAGAGGGGGTTAGGATTAGAAATACGTGCAGTTCTCCGTAGTCACGGGTTCTAAACCCCAGTCCTAGCAAAATTTCTACAGCTGCACCTGTGGTGAACACGCACGGTCTTTCCGCCTACCATTATGTTCACCCAGCCCAGGTAGCAACACTCAGCATTTACGCAGCCCGAGGCATTGCAGGTGACCCAGAACAGCTTGAAACGTTGTTAACAAAGGGTGTGTTTAGGTGAGCTGCAAACTTCGGGAGACCATTTGACCCAAGAGACTCGAGATCTACGGTTTCACACCCAAAGAGGATGACTGCTTTGAATTTGGAAATACAGATTTGATGAAAAAGCAGGTACACCAGACGCATTTATGACTGTACTGGTGAATATTTTGAAAAAAAAAATTATAGCAACCATTGAATAGTTTTAGTAGATTAAGAAATTAAATTAGCCAAGTACAGTGCCAAACACCTGTAATCCCAGCACTCTCGGAGGAAGAGGCAGGTGGATCCTGGTGAGTTTGAGGCCAGCCTGGTCTACAAAGTGAGTCTAGGATAGCCAAGATTACACAGAAGAACCCTGTCTCAAAAAACTGAAAATAAAATTAAATTAAATTAAGTAATATATACCTATATTTTAAAAGTCAGTTTTGATATTTTCTACTTAAAATTAAAGAAAGAAAAACAGATTTCTAAATAAGTGTATTAAAATATTTTCTAATACACAGACTATTCTTAGGTGTAGCATCACATGAGCAGTCATACAGTAGGGAGATCTGTCTGGGAAAAGTTGGGGGAGGGTGAATATGACTAAACCATATTATACAAACTTCTCAAAAAACTAATAAAACATTTTAAATGGCCATAATATGTTAGTGAACTTGTAATGCATCTCAAATATTTCTGAAAAATATGGACATATTTTACACACACACACATAGCTTTAAAAAAAAACATGCCATGCGTACCACATGGTCTGAATATGACTCACTTTATTGATATATTTATATCTCGTGGATATGACCAAGTATATAAAAATGTATGATAGTAGTAAGCATCCAGAGCCTTTGCGGCTGTCTGTGTAGCACTCCTTTCCATAACGCTGGGCATGAGTAGGAACCCTCTGGAATGAAAGAGCAGAGACAAAGGATGAAGCCTGAAATAACACACAAAGCTTAGTTTCTTGCTTATTTAAGGGAGAGCTGTGGTGCCAATGTGCAAACTCCCCAAGCAGAACAGACCGGAAGCGACACAAGTCATCTGCAGAGCCTGAGTGACCAGCAGAGTTACTGCAGGGGAAGAGGCTTGGCATTGGCTGTGGAGGCACACACGGCCACTGTAAGAGCTTGTTCTCTCGAGAGCATGTTCACTGAGGGACTGACTGACTTTCAGAAGGAAAAACTGTCACCATGGGTTAGCTTCAGGGGTGCAGAGTCACTGAAGAGAGCTATCACTGACTGTCTAATGTGCGAGGATGATCACATTTTGCCTCAGCTATAGAAACAGCGCTGATTGATTAAACTTGTCTATCAGGAGCCCCAATGGTTTACTGCTCGGTGACTAAAAACCAGTTGTTTTTTTTACTAAGAGTCTGGAAACTTATTCCCAAACTCCCGTGATGTTTAGCATTGATTGTCAACTTGACAGAACCGTGCAGAAAACAAATATTGGGTAGGTCTACAGGGGGGTTTCTCGAATGGGTTAATTGAGGTTAGACCTACCTAAATAAAGGCTGGGGTCACAAATAAAATGCAGGAAACAAGCACATCTCAATGTTTATCAAATTTTCCTTCTGGAAGCAGATGCAGTGTGACCTTTCCCAGGCCACCACACCCTCCCACCATCATGGATTGTACGTACCCCTGAATTACGAGGCACCCCAGACCTTTCCTCTCTTGATTCATGTCAAGTATGTGGCTGGTGTAATAAGAAAAGTAACCCATAATACTCTCATTTGGTCTTCCTTCGGCCAAGGCTATAGAAGAATTTCAAGGTCTTCATCTTATAACTGGCGCTCCTTGAATAGAATGTTTTCTTTGCAGAAATGTCATTTCTGTTTGAAAGTAACTGTATTGGTCTCAGATTTTTCCCTCTGCAACAGAAACTCCTTACAAGGAAAAATGGATTCACTTAGCTAGCAGATTTGGAGAGCCGGGCACCCCATAGCAGCTTAGTTGAGGCAAGGACAGCATGGCCAATGACAAAAGATAGAACATAAGAAAGAGTAAGTCATGTTACCAGGAAAGGACGGAATGGGGTATGCTCAGAGGTCTCCTAATGGCAGTGAGAAACCACAGGCTGACTTCTGAGACCATGGCTTCAAAGTTACTCCAGGACGCCGCACTAGCCTCCACTTCCCAAGATACCCACCCCAAGAGCCACGCCTTCACCACATGACCCTTCAGCAGATCAGTGTTAGCCACATCAGAGCGCTGCAGCGAACTGACGTTTGCTTTCAGTTAATGTTTGCCTGCAGAGAAGCACTTAAGACTCCTTACAGACTGGAAGTGTCAGTCACTGAAGAAGGAAACCAAAATTACTATCAGAATGAACTCTAGAAACATATCCCCGTACCTCTCAGGTTGACGGAGACAACAGGTCCCATCACCCTGAGGCTACTTTAGTCACGCGGCCTTTTGTTTTAGCGGGGATTCTTCTGGGATGAAAAGCATGCCTTCAAAATTATTATTCCGATGCCCTAATCTAATTACCTTAGGATGTGCTAAGATGGCATTAAATCATCAAGGTAAACCAAATCTTGATCTGATTGATTGATGTCCTAAGAAAAGGACATAATGAGGCACGTGGAAGAATAAAGCCATCTCAAGACACAGGGAAGAGGACGTCATCACCCAGGTGCCAGCAACCAAGACCTAGAAGAAGCTACTCGTGCCGACACCCTGGTTCAAACCTCTGTGCTTTAGCATTGTAAGAAGAGAAAGATCTGTTGTTGAGACACCCAGTCCGCAGTACTGTGGCCCAGTGAAGGAATGCAAATGTGGGTGGTTTCTCCTCACCTGCATGAGTCCACTGCGGTAGGAAATGTTGCCAGTGGTTAGCATTCCTCTGTGCTTGTCCAGAAGAGAGCCCTGGGGTCTCCCGTTTCCCCTCAGTACCGAGGAAAATGAATTTACCCCGTTCAGTGTCCTTGTGCACAGACTATCTAGGTTCCTGGTCCAGCCAGAGAAGGCAGCAAAATTTTAGTGATGAGTCAAGCCATCAGTGCCTTCAGTTTCATCAGTATCTTTAGAAATGGCGTGCACTCGTTAGTACTAACCCCACCAATAAGAGTTTATGTGTGCACCTTTTTCTTTTTTGTTGTTTAAGGCCGAACCTAAGGCTTTGTCCATACTAAACCTCGACGACTGAGCTTAACCGCAAAACTTACCCATGTCTTAGAGCTTAAAGCTTAGAGTCATTTCTGAATCTGAGTCCTTTAAATCCTTTGTCTCTTGTCACTGAGCCTACTTTCTTGACTTCTATGGGTCTTACAATGGTTTCATTTCTTTTATTCTTCGAGGTTATAATTACATATTTTAACCCTTCCCTTTTCTTCCTCCAAACTCTCAAACTCTCCCTTATATTCCTTCTTGCTGTCTTTCAAAGAACTAAGGCCAACAACTGACAAGCAGAGCTTCGTAAAACTAAAAAGCTTCTGCACAGCTAGAGAAACTATCAACCTGGTGAAAAGGAAGCCCACAGAATGGAGAGAACCTTCACCAATATGTGGTGAATAATATCCAGGATGTAAAAACAGCCCAAAAAACAAGAGTCAAAAGAAATGACCCATTTGTATAATGTGCCTGAGACCTGAACAGAGAGTTCACAACAGAAGAAAATTAATGGCTAAGAAAGATGTCAAAAATGTTCACAGTCCCTAGCAATTAGAGAAATGCAAATCAAAACAACTTTGAGGTTTCATCTTACCCCAGTCAGAATGGCAAAGACCAATAAAAGAACTAACAACAAATGCTGGAGAGGACGCAGGAGGAGAAGAGATCCCTCATTCACTGATAGTGCATTCACAAACTGGTGCGGACACTGTAGAAATCAGTGTGAATTCTTAAAAAGCTAAAAATAAACCTACCATGTGACCCAGCTGTATCTCCTTGGCCCTTGGCATATACTCAAAGGACTAGACATGCTACTCCACAGATGCTTGCTGAGCCATGTTCACTGCTGCTCTAGTCACAACATGCAGGAAGCCAAAACAACCTAAAAGTCCTTCAACTGATGAATGGATAATGAAGGTGTGTTACCTATACATGATGAAATACTATTCAGCTGTAAAGGAAAACGAAATCATGAACTTTGAAGGAAAATGGATGGCACTAGGAAAGACCATATTGAGAGAGGTAGCTCAGATCCAGGCAGACAAACTTTGCATGTTCTATCTCATTTGAGGCTCCTACTTTCAAATCTTCAGGTATAGGTACAGTCCCTGTCATCACTAAGAAAACTTGAACAAACGAAGACCATTACAGCAGCAGGTACTCAGCACAGGCCGTTCCAGCGGCGGAGGGACAGGAGCGAGAGAAGCTCAGATGATGACTTCAATACTATAGATCAAGCATGGCTGAGTTGTTTTGGAAGCAGATGCTGAAACAGTTTGAAGGGCGACAGCTCTCCACAGTGGAAGCAGGTCTTCAGGAACAGCCTGTCTGTTCCTGGTGAAGGCTGTCTCCAGGCACCTCGCCCTTCCTTGCAGAGGGGTCTGAGGGGGTCATCTCTGAAACTACTGACATGGACCCACTCCTGCCCACATTCCTATGACCAGCCTACACCACACGACTGAGCCAGCTACCAAAGTGACAGGATGAATGTTGAAGCGTCGAGTTTAGACCCCAGAGAAGGAGCCTACGAGTAAGTCCAGAAGACCATCAAATGATGAGGAACAAAAATGCTACTGTGTGTGGCCTCCAAAGCCTATACATTTAGTCAGAATTAGCAGGAGTAGTATAGCTTACACTAGGACATTTAGTGACTGGCCCAAATGATGTGTGTCATTCTCAACAGCATCTTAGCACATTACCAGCAACCAAAGTCCTCGGATGTCAAAATCCCAGACACAATTAACTAATGAAATTACTGATCTTTACCTGCCCAAAAAGCCCATAAATGAGTCCAAGTGTGCATCCTGTGTGGGTATTTCCTTTTGTGCACATTTGGAGCCAATTTTGGAGTCCCAATTTTGGAGCCACTACTCAGCCCACACCTGCTTTCTGTAAGCAGAAGGTTATTGTGAAATTCAAATGCTGATTTACGTACTCCCCACGTCTGGTTGCAGTCCTTGTTCTAAGAACCTCCTGTCTTAATGTTGTGTGGACACTTTGCCAAATTGGTCCTTGATATGCCAATAAAGCAGCTTACAGCCAGTCTCTGGGCAAAGGAGATAATAGGGATAGACTTCCTGCCGGCCAAGGGACCAGGAGAGAGAGCTCAGCCAGGAAAGCTACAAAGTGCAAGTATCTATAGGATGCACCCTGGAAGGAAGCCAAATTAGTTTAGAGGGAAAAGAATAGAGTTAAAACTTCTCATTACTTGTGCTGTGAAGCTTGTGAAAATAATAAAATAAAGTCTCGATCATTTTTGTGATAGCTGGGTTAAGAGAGAAACTAAGAGAAACAAATTCACCTTTATAAAATAACATTAACAACTTTCAGCTTGATTCTCTTGATCTCTGACAAAAGACAAGAGAACAGAAAATTCTTAATTGTGAAACTATGGTACCTAATGAAATTGAGGATCAAGGTAGACAGCCCATTGATAATGGGCTAAGAAATCTAGCTCACTGGAGTGGAGCCCAGCTCACTGGCATGGATCTGGGCATGAAATGAGAGTGCCTAAGTGTCTAGATTATGCATGAATTCATGAAGATCTAATTGACCCTTGATAAAGATAAAGGAGGAATAAGATTAGCTAAAAAAAAAAAAAAACAAACAAACAAAAATAAAAAACACTTAGGGAGGCAGAGACAGGCAGATCTCTGACTTTCAGGCCAGCCTGGTCTACAAAGCAAATCTAGGACAGCCAGGGCTACACAGAGAAACCCTGGCTTGAAAAGAAACAAAAGAGAGAGGGAGGAAGAGAGGAAGTAGGAAAAGGAGAGGAATGAGGGAGAAGAAGGAAAGGAGAGAGAGAGAGAAGAGTTTCCAAATGAAAGGCACAATATAAGAAAATAATGCAAAAAGACAGCAATGCAGATGACACAGAAAAAAGAGCAGATCCCATGCATGGAGACAGGTTAACAACCCAGCTGAAAAGGGACAGATAGTTCATCAGGCTGGGAGATGGAAAACCTTGATGCTGAAATGCACTGTTGCTGAAGGACAGATGATCAGGACTAAAATTATGAAGGCTCATGGCTTCAATAGCTGAGTGGATCTTCATGAGGACATTTGAACTGTTAAATTTGTGGGGTTGATAGTGTTTCTATTGTAAAAGTTAAAGAGTATAAAGTTTTTAGCTTAAACAGAAAGGGGGAAGATGTAGAGGAATTTTAATTCAGAACATGACTGCTCTGGCAAGTGATCACATCCAAAAACCTTCTAAGTCTGTGTGATCCAGCTGGAATACAAACACACCTTTAATCCAGGAAGAAGAGGCAAGAAGGTCTGAGTTCAAGGCCAGCCTGGTATAGAGAAAGTTTCAGTATGATAGTGTGCATGTGTGACCCCAAGTTTCAGGTGAAGAAAAGCTTAGATCCAGGTGTGTCGGTACAGGCCTTTAATCCCAAACAATGAAGGTAAAAGTTAGTTTGCAGAAGGAAGTACCGATGTTTAAAATGATATTTAGTTGAGTTACAGAAAAAGTGACAAATTGGAGAAAGATTTGACAGAATACGATATGCCCAACTCACACAAAAAGAGAAAGGAAAGGGAAGCTACTTAAGAGAAGAAAAAGAGCAGTAGTGGAGAGAGAGGTTGCAGAGAGAGAACTTAGGTGAGGGTAGAATGAGCCAGAGAATGAGAAGGAGCCAGAAGATTAGAGCAGATTGCTTCATGTAGTTTGAGGCCAAGCAGAGCAGTTCAGAGGCTGAGAAAAGCCAGATTGAGTAAATCAGCTGGGAGAGGAGTTAGAGCCAGAACAGCTGAGTTGAACCAGCCAGCCATGAGCTCAGTAAGACAGTAAAGGGTGAGCTTATTCAGCAATGAGTCTGAGGCTGAAAACATTCTTAGACCTAGGCTAGATTGTATGGAGGCTAGATGCTTTCTAGGTTAGTAGTCCTAGGTTAGCAGACGGAGGCAGTAAGCCTCTGAAACAACTGAAATGGGCAAATAAAAGTTATTTTTACGTCTGAGGGTTGTCTGTTATTCTTGCAAAATTTACTGGGTTTTTGCTCAACCTAAATTCATAATTTAACTCCAACCTCTGATATGCCTAGTTGTAATAACTAGTGCATAGTACATTTACAACATAATTTTAACTCTGGTATCCTAAACTACTTTTTCATAGACAGTTGTTATATTTATTTAAAAATTAATACATTTATATGAGAAAAATTGTCCCTTCCTTAAGTGAACCTAAACTTTAAAAGTAACTTTTATTCTCCTGATTCAGTTGTTGTCTTGGAGACTTACTGCCTCTGTCTGCTAACCTAGGCTAGTCCTGGAGGCTTCTAGCCTCCAATCATCTAACGTAGGCCTAGAATATTTTCAGCCTCTGAGACTCACTGCTGAATAAGCTCACTCTTCCTTTTTCTTACTGAGCTTTGGGCTGGCTGGTTCAACTCAGCTGTTCTGGCTCAAACTCCTCTCCCAGCTGACTGATTCAATCTGGCTTTTCTCTCAACCTCTAAGTTGCTCTGCTTGGCCTCAAACTAACCCCAGCAATCTGTTCTAATCTTGTGACTCCTCATTCTCTGTCTCCTTCTGCTTTCACCTATGTCTAGCTTGTTCTCTCTTCAACTTGTCTCTGTTGCCTCTCTCTCTTATTGCTCCTTAAGTAACTTCCCTTCCCTCTCTCTTCTTGTGAGAGTTGGGTGTATCCTATTCTGTCAAATCTTTCTCTGATTCGTCACTGTTTATGCCACTCAATTGACATCACTTTAAAACATGGATGCTCCCTTCTACAAATTAACTTTCCCTTTATTGTTTGGGATTAAAGGCATGTACCACCACACCTGGATCTGAGCTTTTCTTTACCTGAAACTTGCTGTATACCAGGCTGGTCTTGAACTCAGAGAACTGCTTGCCTCTGTCTCCTGGATTAAAAGTGTGTTTATAATCCAGGCAGAGCACACAGACCTAAAAAATCTTTGGATGTGATGTCTTGGCAGCTGGATCACACAGACCTGAAGGTCTTTGGATGTGATCTCTTGCCAGAGCATCCATGTTCTGAATAAAGTTCCTCTACACTAAACTTCAAATAGAAGATGCTCAGCTCTTAACCTTATGACTCTTTTAAAACTATTATTTTACTTATGATAAAGTCTCTTAAATTAGTAGATGATAATAATGTAAGATTATAAGACAATCCTATTAAGTGATTATAAATGGAAAAAATTACACTAATACCAGACCAAAACTATTGAGCTCTGCTCTCTCTTCAGCAGATCACAGGAGTTTACATTCAGTGCTAGTCCAGTTTTTTATTGTCTGACTATCTTTTAAAGATACTCTCTAATGTTTTGAAACTCCAAAGGCTCCATTAGGAGTGGAGCGTGCACAACAGCTCTTCCCCTCTAATCTTCATGTAAACACAGGGAGTGAGCCTGTTTCCAGACAGCTCTTCTGCTTTTGAGAGGAGCCTAAAACCCCTTCAGCAAGAGGCAGGCCCTTTGTTCTACAGCCATGGGCAGCCACAAGCCCAAAGTACAAAGAGCTAGTGGCATTTCCCAAAGATGACATTGCTGGGATGTTCTCTGAGAGCAGAGAAAGCCAGTGATGGTGAGATCTTCCAAAGGATTGGGGTGAGAGGGAGAACCATACCTATGGTGTGATTCGGCCAAATTTATTATATGGCCAATGGGAAATTACATACAAACACATCACACACACACACACACACACACACACACACACCACATACAAACACTCACACACTCACACATGCAGCAACAGCTTCAGTGAACACTTTGATGCTTCTGTATGCTGTCACATGGAAACCTCCTACGCTGGACCAACGTGTAGATAGCTTTTGCCCCAGGCCACCTGGGAATGGGACCCCAAAGACTAATTCTTCTCTGACTAATTAGTTCTCTAACAGAGAATGATGGGGCACAGCCACAGTCCTGGCACGTGAAGGTCTGAGCCAAGAGGATTTTGGTTCAGCCTAGCATAAGCTACATAATGAGACCATTTACGAAAAAATAAAAAAATTAAAAAACACCCAACTAAATAAATTCTTTTTTTCTCTCTACATTCCAACTCAAGTCTTTGTTGCAACAAAACTATTGTGATGCCCTTTGTCACTTTTCCTTTTAAAAGTCTGCATTGTTTCTGCCTTTCACTTTAATCAGCAAAATTTATTGCAGTTGGATATAATTTTTTCAATTATATCTAATGAACACATTGTTTTAATAACAGCTTTTTAATCACACTCCTCTGCTACCATGTATCAAGATTCATAGATAATCCAACCAACCTACATATAAAATTTCAAAGAATCAATACATGGCTAAAACTATGAAATGGGAGAGAATAAAATTTTATGGCTATAACAACAGTATGAATTTCTGTACTTAAATGCCCAGGCGTGACTCCACTAGAGAGGGGAAAAAAGGAATCTAGCTGCTTGTCCGTATTTAAAACAATTACATTTAGATGTAAAGAAAAGCAATCTTCAGTTCATCACCAGCCCGTTAGTATATTTCATATTTTAAAATAGGGGATTAGGACTGCTGGGTGGGTTCTTGCAGCATCAAGAGCTGTCAACACAGAATCATCTATGTGAACGCGGCACCACCCCAGGTCCACAGTGAGTATTCCTTCCCAAGGGACACACTTGGGAACCTTGACCAGCTCTCAGTAACTCTTCAGACCAAAGCAGTCACTGCACAGGGTGTGCATTTCCCACGCCTCTGTTATCCTCGGCGAGTGCGGAGTTCTGCATCCCAGGAACATGCCATGTGTGGGATACCGGGAAGTCAGACAGAACGCGGGGTGGGTTTTCTAACGGGTGGGCCTTTGCCAGCAGGGAGAAGCATGTGGCTTCCTTGGCCACACCCACTCAGGGCCAGTTGAACAGCAATCCCTGAACCATCCAATACAGACAACAGAAGGAAAGACTATCTTTCCTCTGAGATATCCACGTGATGAGCGTCCCGCCCTCCTCTGAAGCAAGAAGACATCAGCTGTTGCCTCACATGGCCTCAGCCAGAGCTGAAACACATCACGCTGCAGGAGGAGAGTAAGGCCCTGTGAAAAGAGCAAAAGGGAGAGATGAAGGCTTCCTGCAAGGCTTGGTGTTCCTGTAGTTGGCCCATCCTGACCAACCGATGCCTTCAGAGGCCCAAGACTGAATCAAGATGCTCAGTGAAATACTCTTAACCATTCTGGGTGTCTTACCTGAATTCTGAAAGGCAGAAGATAATATCAGGCTCAGAAAAAAAAAAAAAAAAGCGCCTCAGAAACAGGACATAGAAATAATGCTTTTGTGTTTCTTAAAACATGAAGTGACCAAAGTCGCTGTCTGTGTGACTGTGCTACTGATTTTTTGATATTAAAATTCTGCCAATTTTGTGTTTTCCAAATATAAGCTTTCATGATGAAATGCCTGGACTGGTCTTAAAGCTAAAGACATCTTTATAAACATAGGTAAATCTTGTTACTACAGAAAGTATACACGAATTTATATGCATATATTCATATATATCCCTTTTATATGTACTTTATGTTACTGGTTCCCATTCAGAAAAACAACGTACAAATAATGAATGGCTTAAGCCACATCCCATAAGTAACTATGACCTAGTACCTTGACAGTGAGTGCATCATGGGAAAAGCATGCACATGTGTTCCCTTAAGTCTGACCCGCTCTAGCATCAGCTTTTACGAATCACTCTTCATAAGGCTGAATTACAGGGTAAGCAGATAAACACTCAGGCCGTGTATAAATCCCGGCAGTACTGAACACGGCTTAAAGCCGTGTCCTGCGGAGCCTTCAACTCCAGCTAAACTCCAGGGAAATCATCTCCTCTCTCCGTTCCATCTGGAATTAGCAACTGTAACAGCGCAGTCCTGTCACGCTCGGGCACTGCCCAGCCCAGCACAGCCTGGTGAGCGTGGACATCCAGCATTGTTTATATGTGCGCTAAGACCCTTCCAAATGCTCCCCACCCCAAGCGGCCCAACATTTAGCAACTTCCAAAAACACTTACTGCCAGAAAAGCAAGCCACGGTTCCTCTGCCCGTATGATTTCATTTCCGCTGTCCTCTTGTGGGAGGTGAGATTTTGGAGCCTGTACTCTACAATTACCATCAAACGGGTTGCATTGTTTTATCCACCCGAGCATCGTCATGTTTGAAAATGATAGAATGATATTAAGAAAGATCTTTTCTTCTCCATATGTGAATCCATTATCAGATACAAAAGCCTACACACAAATCAGCTAAGAAATTGAAGACGATAAAGTGAGGGATTTGTGATTTATATTCAATCCTATCTGTCTATTTAACAGCTTCTTCCTTAGGCACAAGTTTAGTGGCTAAAATTATACTTGAATTTCTTAAAGTTGCCTATCATCAGACTGCTCTATAAATATTATCATAGACCACCATTCTGCTCATATTAAAAAGCTCTGCTTATGATATTCTCCTCTAAGGTGGGAACAAATAAAAGCAAAACCCATGAATATGACTTGATTTGCATTCTGGTATTATAAACCAGAATAATTCCATCTTGAGTCACGTCACGCATGCATGTACATGTGACTTGTGTAAGATTCCTAACACTGAAGAATGACAGAATTGTCTAACAGCACTTACCATTGTGACAGCGCTATGTATCAAGCCAAGCTGTGGGCCTGAAGAAAACAGAGGCCTGATTCCATGGCACAGAGAGACAGGGGGCACACTAGTTCCTGAAGAAGAGGATATTCTATAGTGGAAGACACTCTAGGAACACAAGTATCGCAGGAAAGTCCTGCGTTGACATGAGATGACATTAAACGACACTAAAAATGAACATGGAAAACAAGATGCGTGTTGCTTGTCTAACAAGGGGAAAGCTTTATGCTATCGCCCAAAAGCATCAAAAGCAGCTACACGGGTGATGTCTTTGACTCTCCAAAACAACTACCTTTCTTATATCCTCACGGTTACCCAAGTCTAGCTCTGGAATCCAGAAGCCACGGTTAGCAACCGGCCAGTGGTGCTGTCACAGCTGGATGGCCCACCGCTGGTCACTCTGGAGCAGTAAGCTCGAATCTTGGATTGCCCTCCCCGTCAGGCACTCTTCGCTTGGGAAGTACCCCTCCCACTACCCCGGGTGTTACCGCGTGGTGAGCCTGCGCTCTACCCTGGCAGCTGGGAAAGCTGGAAAATAAAGGCAGGCGGGACGCTGCTGATGGCCCAGGGGACTCTGTGCAGGTTGAGGTCTGAATCCAAGCCCGCACGCTCGGTTATGTAAGACCTCCAAGTCATGTTTTTCTTTCTGTTAAAGGCTTTTTGAGTTGAATGCCGGCAAAGCTCCCCCCACAACTAGCGGGGGCGGGAGAGAAGGAAGGGAAGAAACACTGACAGATAAAATCGAGATTCTATTTTCCTAGTACAGCCTCAGGTGCTGTTTGTTAGTCACACTGTGAGCGCCCACACATGCTAAATGAGGGCATGAATGCTGCTAGCTACAGGAAGCGCTATGGGTTGCGTCCAAAGACCTGAGGGGGGAGAAAAGCAAGAGCCATTTTTATAGGATCTGTGTACAGTGGGGGGGGACTCTTGTGCTTTTCTTTGGCTTTTTTTTCTGCTTTTTTTTAAATTCTGCTTTTTTTCTGTTTGTTTGGGGGGGTTTATTGCTGTTTGTTTTCTAAAGAAAGGGAGGAGGAAAGTGTGGGGCTGGACAGGTGGGGAGGTGGGAAGGATCTGCTATATAAATATACAGCAAAATGTATTTTCAACAAAAATATTCAAATCTTTTAAAAATAAAAATGCAAAAATTATGAAAAATACAGAAAATTTATCCTGTACAAAGCAAGAAACCCCTTCCAAATAATACAAAGTTGTATATATTAATATATGAGAATTCTTTACATTGATAATCTCCATCTTGCTATAAGCCAGAAAATTCTCTACAAAATAAAGTCTATATGAAAAGCTAAAGAAAAGGTGTGTTCAGTGACTGAGCTGAAAAGGGGACAAAGCAGGATGCAAGAAAACTCTCGAGCAGCCACTGTGAGTGTTTAACTCAGAAAAGACAGGAAACACAGAAAATGGTCATGAATTCCACTCTGTGCCTATAGGTTTTCTCAGAGAAGAAATACTGTGGCCAAGACTGTAGTTACACTTAGGTCTATGGGCAGGATGGTTTACAGAGTAACCACAGGCAGAACCTATTGCCAGGGTCATGAGGGCTACCTGCATGGATTTAAAATTTTTATGCAAATTGAAATGCAGTGATAAAATTAGAAATCAATTGACTTTTTATTAAAAAAAAAAGCAAGGAACTCTTTCTTTTAAGCATAATAGTTGTCAGAAAGCCAAGATCATCTCAGATTAAAGTGCAAACTGGCCTCATATATATAGTGTGTTATTTGCTTCAGTAAAAACAACTAACTTCATTTCCCACAGCTTCTTCTATTTCCAACCAATAATTAAACTCTTCAAAAATTATTTTTTTCATTTTTGAGATTATAATGACATCATTTCTCCCTTCCACCTGCTCCCTCTAAACCCTTCCATATACCCCTTCTTTGCTCTTTCTCAAATTCAGGGCCTTTTTCTTCATTAATTGATATTACATATATATATATATGTAACGTCAGTCCTATAATATTATTTGTGTACACGTTTCCAGGGCTCTGTCTGTTGCAAAGGGAAATTTTCTTGGTGAGAAGCAGGAATTACCTGAAGAGATAAGGAGCAACATTTCGAATGTTTGTTAGGGATTCCACTGGTTTAGTGAAGTGGCTGTTGTGGCTTTTCTTCTAAGATCCATAACTTCACTATCCCTGGGTGGTTGGCTAGGTCTCCAGTACCAGGCGTGACATCTCTCTTGTTCTATTGGGTCTTAAGTCCAATTAGAAGCTTGTTAGTTTCAGCCCAAACCTGCGTGCCACTGCCACACGGTTGGTGTTTTCATGCCACGCTGGTTTTGCGGCAGCTCATAGGCACCATAGCTGGGTGGGGCTGTTGGCTGTTCCCCTCCTTCCGGTACCATGAAAGCGAGGAGGAGGAGGAGGTTTTTGAATCAGTCCTTAGGCAGGAGTCATTCAGCTCAGTTCTAGAGCAGGGCTCTCTGGGCCCTGCTTCTGAAATGCCTGTTTCTTCAGCAACGAGGACTTAGCTGCCAGCTCTCAGTCCTCTCCCGTGTCACAAGTTCGGGAACGCATTAATGATTATCTACAACTCACCATATATGAGCACACGCAGAGCACTGCTTCTCACAGAACCACTGACACACATCTGCACGCGATTTTACGCTATAACACTTGCTGCGTTCAACGACGTCTATTCTTTTCCTGAAGGAATCAGGGAAGCCTTTACCTTTCTAGAAAGGATCTGTGTTGTGGTGCAAACCTGCGAAAGCTTTGCCTGGACTCCAGGAGACACTGCCGTCGCATCTGCGGATCCAGCGCGTTTTAGCGAAATGATGAGCTACCGGTGCACACTTCAAGGACTTTCTGTGGCACCGGGGGCAACGATAGAAATACGAACGTAAGTCCCACTGGAACTGTGTCTGTGACCTTCAGTGTCTCGCTCACCACTTTCATGACTCAGGAAATTGAGTGAGATGAAAGATCTTGTTAAGTGTCCTGATGGCGAGTTCCCGTCGCTGTAGCACTCTGCTATGACGCTGCGATCTTAAGAGCAAGACAGTAAAGGATGAGAACGTCTGAAAACCAGTAAGAGACGGGAAGTGAGAGGACTAGAACTCCGTGCCCTCTGAGGAAATAATTATGCCACACATGGCTTATCGACATTTCAGCATTTTTCAGTAGCTTTTTTTTTTTTTTTCGAAAGAATATAAGCCCAGAGAATACATTAAGACCGTGAAGGCACGTGCATGAAAATGGAACAGCTGCCCCTCGTTGAAAGGCCTCAGGTTTGTTACAAATAATATTAAAGAGGGTTTTTCAGTCCTTAAGTGATATGAATTTTTTTCATTAGGAAACACTGGCTTAATATGCTTAAAGTAAAGATGGTTATCAAACAAATGTCGGTTGGAAGCCCTGATGACGCAGTCAGCAGCGGGAAGGGTCCTGGGAGGACATTCCCTACTATTTTTTTCTTTTACTTGAGTGGGAGCTCACTTCTTTGCAGAAGCAAAATGACAGCTAGGGAAATGACTCGGTAGACAAAGAGCTCGGAGGCCGCATGAACTCTGGTTCACGGCTGCTCACCTACTGCAGTCCTAGCAGAGAGCGGCAGGCAATCTCCAGAGCAAGCTGGCTACCGAGACTACCATATAGGCAGGCTGAGTTCAACTGGGAGGGCCCCCCTCAAGGAAGAAGATGAAGAGCAAGCAAGGGAGATCCCCTACACCAACCCCAGGCCTATTGCATACACATGCTAAAATAAAAAAATAAAAATAAAAAAAAAAGAAAGATAAAATGAAGTTTGGATCTACAATGGCAGAGTTTTCTAACCTTGACCAAATCTCAACTCACAGAAAACAGGATTGGCCCTGCGCCCTGGAAAGATAGATAAAGCAGTGACTATTTGAGGTGATAGCTGAAGGTTCTGGGCCATCCCCAAGCACCTCAGTGCTGCTGCAGAGGCTGAAGGGATCCGTTCCTACACACACCTGTGCCACATGTGCCAATTGCAGCACAAGCCACAGGGACACTTTGCTGTCTAAAAGGAACGGACCTGTAAATTTTCTATCCGTTCTTTAAAACCCATTTGTAGCAACGAGCCAGGAAACACCCACTCTGCCTCCGAAGCAAGCGTTCTGTACCCGTTATTTCCAGTGAGCTCAGACTTGCATACAAAGCACAGGACTACCTTGATGCCTGGTATGTTTAAAGCCTGCCTGTATTATATTTGGTCAATTAACCAAATTGACCTCTAGCTAGAATTCCTATCCGTTTGACCCAGATATCTTAACAATCATGCACCATCATTTCCAGATATGATGCCTTCATGTACCATCAAAGAATTGAGGAGTGTCAGTAAAGGATGTTTGAGAAAGAAATAAGGAGTCATATTATTTTTACTGACCTAAAATTACATATAATACACATAGGTGTGTGTGCATATATACACATAAATAGTTAAAATGACGATTTCCCATCTGGGCTGAGAAGTATCTCCCACCAGAGCCACAGACTATCTAAGAAAAACCCCAGCACCAAGCACAAGAAACTCCCTCCAAGTTGTCGAAACAGTATATGTACTCCCCAAACAGTATAAGCCATTGCTGTTGCCCTTCATGGCTCCCAGAGGCTGAAGGTAAGTCCCTGTTATTAAAGACACCATGCCCTCTGGACGCCAAAAGGTGGGGTACAAACTGTCAAGGGAGGGATGCAACTGACAGCCACACCCGGCTGTAATGCCTGTGGGCCACATGACCAACACGGAAGATTCCTAAAGAGGTACAACGATGGCACTGTTACCGCATTGCATTAATGCACACTCACCTGTGGAAACATGCCTGGTACTGAAAACCTAGTCACTTCCCCCAAACTAGTAAGATGGTGGCTCTTAGAGGGTAGCCTGCTACCACCTAAACCAGCAGAATTCCTAGCGACATCCTAAGTGTTTAACCTGACACTCATGGGTAGATACAGCTCATCAGAGAGGCTTCTCCCTGCGGCAGATGGAGATGATTGCAGAAATCCACACTGCTCTCAAAGCGGAGATAACTGATTGTGGGGTACCCAGCCCCAATCCCTGCACCTAATTCTTAGGGAGCATCACACAATCATGGGCAAAAAGATTGTAAGAGCCATAATACAAGGAAATTTACTGTAAGAGTGTGTCTATTAAAATAACAGAGAGGCGACACCTACGATACTCAATAATATGGCCACTGAAATAAGACCGAAGAAGGGCAGCACCAGCAGAGGTGCTAACACGCAAGGGGGAACTCTCACAGCGCCACCTTAGAAGAGACCGAAGGGCACCTGGACTGCTGAGCAGAGAGAATCAATCCTGCCTAAGGATGATGCTCTAACCGGCCAGTCAGTACAAAGCAGTCAGCCCTCAAACCACGTACACCCAAGCAAAACTAAATGAACTCAGCAGGGTGTGTGTGTGTGTGTGTGTGTGTGTGTGTGTGTGTGTGTGCATGTACATAACAATTATGAAGAAAATGAATTTGAGAGGAAGTTAGGAGGATTGGAGGGAGAAGAGAGAAAGGAGAACTGATAGAATTATATTTTAATTTTTAAAATCAGTTTTAAAATTAAAGTAGTAAAGCTTACACATACATGTGCACACACATGCATGCCCACATACACGAAGCCATATGCATTCAGACACATACACACATGCACATGTGCACAGACACACAAAAGTACACACATGTGTACATACATACACAGACACATGTATATACACAGGCATGCATGCACACATATCCACACACATACATGCATAGACAGACACACACGTGCACATATACACAAAAATATACGAGTGTGCACATAGGCACACAGGCATACACACCATGTGCACAAACACACATGCACATACAGATGTGCACACATGTACATACTCACAGAGACACACACATGCACACACACAAATACACATATATGCGCACACACACACACACACACACACACACACACACACACGGTACATCACTGGTTTGACTATGAAGAAGAAGCCACAGGGCACACCACTGCTTAACGCTTGTTAGCTCCCAACTCCACTGCTCCCAAGCTCACGGCCCTAAGCAATCTGACTTCCAGTTTGATTTGATGGCCTCTGGTGCTCAGCAGCCTTGAGCGGAAAGCTGTCGCCCAACAGCAGTCTTTGACAGATATGGAGACCATCCTCATGGCTTCACAGTGGCCATGAAGAAGCTGCTGCCGCAGCTGCTTGCTACCAAAGCACAGCTCTCGCCCCGGAAGACACTGCTGCTGTAAAAACTGTTGAAGTCGGCTGGCTCCGAACCCTCTGCTGTCCGTAGCCTTAGAAAAACTAGTTTCCATTTTCAGGCCAGTTAGACGGACAGCATTTCCTCTGGTGGTCCAGCCAAAGACATCCTACGCTTCCCTTAAGGACTGTACCGTGATTACTCCAGGCATAGCCCTCCCTTTGTAGGAGAGACTTTAACATCTCTAGTACAAACATCCTTCTCTCTGGCCCCTCCTGACTATGTGCTCAAAATGGTCAGCTCACTTTCAAGTCAGCCAGAGACACTCTCTGCTGGTCTTGGATGCAACATTATAAAGCCAATAAGAAGCTCTCTCCCAGGGCCTTTCCTTCTTGACCTTTTATCTTTATTATTCATAGACTACCTGGTAACAAGAAGACATGCCAGAAGCAAGCTGGTAATAGCAACAAAAAAGTACCTAGAGAAACTAAAGTAAGTAACTAATACTCCAGAGAAACAGCTGGGAATAAACATGGCAAAAACAATGATGATGGGTGAAGTAGAAGAAAGGGAAGAGGAGAGAGAACTGAGGCTGAAAATAAAAACTGATAAAGACACAGCAATGGCAAACTGCACAGGAAGAATTCGCAAGAGCTCCTGAACTTAATGGTCTGAGTCCCAACATCCAAGCTCTAAAATGACCAGCACAAGCCTCCGCCGAGGGCCTGTAGGCACAAGAGCTGCAATACTCACTGTGGTAGAAACCAAAGAACCAGCCCTGAAACCTGAGGCCAGTTCAAGAGCTGCAGCTCTAGCTGGCATTGCCTGCCATAGCACCCTCACTTTGCTAGATTCACCCGGCTGCCAAATGCTGGAGCCGCTGGAAGTTAAAACCCCCGAAACAAGCCTCCCAACTGAGTGTCCATGGCCATATGTCTCTGGCTTCTAAACCCTATGGACATGGGCACTGCCAACCAGAAGTCGTGGGCACTCAAGGGCTCAACACTTTGAGCGCTGAAGGAGTTTCGTCTTGCCTACTCATGATTTCCATCCTGCCAGAGCAGATGGATCCCAGATATGTCTTGGATTATTATGATCACATTGTGTTACATTTATAATTATATTGCATGTTATATTGCCCATGTATAAAAGAATACTTCAAGCCCAACTCAGCTTAGGGAGGGGTGGTGAATAATTCAAATTCGCTAGTCATGAAATATGATTACATATCTTATCTTGAGCTTTCCAAGCTGGGCACGGTGGTGCATGCCTAGAATCCCAGCACTTGGAGAGGCTGAAGCAGAAGGATCTCTGTGAGTTCAAGGCCAGTGAGTCCAGGACAGCCAAGGCTACACAGAGAAAGCCTGCCTTGAAAAAGCAAAATGACAAAAGAAACAAACAAAAAATGCTTTTCAAATATTGATTTCCCAGAAAGTTAAGTAAACTCTCCTTTCATAAATACATAAATAAGTAACTTTCGCTATTCTGATCATGTAGCCAACGTGATTCTTTTTCAGACACAGCAGGGGGAGCTGGGAACACGAGACACCCTAAAACCTCCTATATTCCTCCCCATTCTTTACCTAAACCCCGGTTCTCACCTCCTAGCTTTGGCCTTTATTTCAGCTCTGAAGCAACACAAACAGAAAGACCACTACAAAGTTTGCTCTTCAAATAATGAAGACATGCTGAACAGCACATTTTAGAAAGCAAGATAATTGCAGCGTCTTATTTCAGAAGCCTCTCAAGAAGCGATGAAGAAGAGCCAAGATCTTATCACTAATTACGACAGTTCGCGCAAGCTGCTCCCTTCCACACTCTAAGGACAGACAGACCAGCTCTGCAGTAGGTAATGTTGGCAACACCTGCTTTGAAATGATGACCTTACCCTCAGCTTACGAAGTCACTTTTCTACAGACTGCCAGTCAATGACAGAGTAGAGACCAATAGTGCACAGCGCCTGTGCTATTCTTTCTTCCTCAGGGGACGTGGCTGGGGGTGGGGGGGACCAAACGTAAACTACAAGACTCACTCACAGCAGGTGTTCCTGTCTCTGGTATCAGTGTTCTTTGGTGCTTGCTAATAAAAACCATTCAGTCTCCATTTTTGCCTCACGAGCACTGTGAGGGCAAGAGGCACAGCAGTAGCCTGCGTCAAGCATGGTTTTTAGCACTTGGTCCATCCAACAAGCTCACATCTTAGCACCTGCTCTGCATTAGCACATCTAAGCTCTGGGAGGGCAGGACGGGTGAGGCGAAGCTCTGCCCTCCGGTCCTTAGAGTTTAAAGCCTATTATCTGTAATAAACGGTGACAAATGCCGAGCTAGTGACACAGAAGAGGAAAACGCTTGCTTAGCAATACTAGAAAAGAACAAAAGCTTGAAGACTACAGGGGGGAAAAAAAGAACATCACTTTTAAATTTTAATAATCCACACAAAATGATATTCTTCTTACCAAAATAGTTCACTTTATATGAGATGAAAGTAGTGTAGGAAGCTATCACCTTGAAATTGAGATGCAGTGAGCATGCTATCGGGTAGACAGGCAGCCTGGGCGTCCATACGCACACCGAGAAAGCATCTCTGCATGCACACAGAGAAACACATTTTCCGCAGCTGACCATCATAGACATTAATGCTAGGCCGTTATTATTTCCCCTCAGTGTTGGAACTTTTAACAGTACACCTCGAGACTGACCACCCTCTTCGCAAGGGCTTGCCTCTTCTCTGACATGATTCGCTTGCTTTTCCCTCTTTCTACTGCTCCTCTGATGCAGCTCTTCCCCACACTGCACTTAGCACAGTCCTCCAAGAAAAAGCGGTCTTATTATAAGGAAGCAGGCGTCGTTCAAGCCCTGAGAACATTGCTGTAGAAGCAGATATGGAAAACAAGCCAGGGCTGGCCACGCCGTCTCTCCTTCCTTCCCTTCTCAGCCTTCCCAGCTGGCTTGTCTCTATGAGAGATGTGCTTGAATCAGTTCACGCTTTTCACAGAAAAACCCATTATGATAAGCTTTCTAATTGCCGCAGATGCCACTCAACATGCGGCAGATGCTGCTCTCCAAGAGAAGGGTTTAGGGCAGGATTTGTGCCTTGCATTTGCTTTGGAAGTCAATGACTTCTAATTCAGTGGCATCGTCAGCCACAGTCCAGAGGCTTGCGTTGTCGGCTCTGCTTATGACACATCCTTCCTCCACCAACCACACCGAGCCATCCGTTATCCCTTTTTCTACGGACGGATCAAATTCAGTCACTCCACGGAGAGCTGATCTGCGTCTACATAAACACGCTAAAAACAGATGGCAAAAATTGAATATTGGTCACTAGGTCAATTAAGAAATTTAAATTTGTAAAATCTAAAGTTAATATGATGAGCATATCTGACTGTGTGCTTTGTAAGATATTTTCTTGTTTCCTTTTCCTCTGGTTCTTTAAGAAATTTAACACTACCCACAGAGCAACATGCTGCAGAAAAAGGGGCTTAATTTTGAACATAAAATTCAGTCGGCACCTCAACATACCTGTTCAAAGAGCTTAGCAATAACATGCTAGATCTTTGTCACAGAAGTGTGACCCGGGGGTGTATCTTCACATCCTTTCTGTCTGTGAATATGTGATGCCACGTTGTATCCACAATAGAGGTGTGAGCCTCCCCTCAAAGAGTGTGACATGATAAATTTACTTTTCATCTTACGGTCAAAAAGAAGCTTTACTTCCCATTAGAAGCTGATAGGCTTTACTCTTTCCAACCATGTTTTCTTTCTACTTGGGCTGCCTGTAAACTAATATTAGATGTGTCATAAATAGAGTACATCGGACACGTTTTCTCTACACTCTACAAATTCTAGTCTAACGGAGTTTCCTTTGTTTCATTTTGTAAATTTCACTCATACATACCTTCTATTTTATTGCATGTCAACACTGCAAAGTACAAAAATAAATAAACGTTTTTTGCTAACTGTCATGACTCTAACCAAATCCTTTAGTCTCTATGTTTCTGTTTTTCCATTTATAAAATGAAAGTATTATTCATGGGATATAGTAAAATTTGGAATATGTTATTTGAACAACAGTGTTTTCAAGTCTCAAAGAAAAATATTTATTGCTTCCCAAAGAGTACCACTGTATTTGAATTAACTCCTGGTCCCAGTTTAAACACCTGCCATTCTTTCAGAATGTCTTCAAACTCTGCTCTGAAAAACTGTCCCCACCTCCACACCCCTCCCACCGTCCTGCTCAATGACTCAGTCAGTCTGAAAGAGTCTCATATCCCATCGTTGGTGACCAATTCTACATAGACACACAGTTCAGGCTGGAACACACCACGCCCCACACATAAGACATTCAAAGGCACTTTTTCCAGTTTAAGGGAGGAATGCAGTTTTCAATAAAATGAAAAGATCCCGGCTGTCATTGGGAGAGACGGAGAATGATATTCTGATAGCCAGGATTGCTTGCTTCAGCCAGTCTTGTTTGAAGCTCTCTGCACCTGCAACACAGCACTTAGCGGTAACACCAGTGGCTACCTAGTTGCCAAGTCTAATTCAAACAAATGCAGCAGAAACAGACTTGTTTACCTGTGCCTTTACTTTGAGACGTGTCTGCTCAACACCATGTAAAAGGATCCACAGGTCAGGACATTTGGGAAATCAGCCTTCCTCTATAAGAGAGAAGTTTGGGGATTTTGAGAGTGAAAATCTCCCATATGCTTATTATATTGTTCGAGGCCTCCTTAGGCAGGAATGCTGTGATACGATAAAGCGATCAGCTATTTCACATGAGAGGAAATGGGGAAGGAATGGGGGAGAGCCATTGACCGTAATGGAAGTCTAACCCAGAGTGAAAGGTCAGGGGATGACACCTGGGGGAAACTCCCTGAAGGTCTGCTGTCAAGTCTCTGGAAGACCATTAGGAAGTCCAGGTAGCCAGTGTTGTCCCAGGCCTCCCAGGAATGGGCCTGCTGTGGTCCGCTGCCTGCAGAAAACAAGAGGCCAGATGCAGCCTGAAGGAAGAGCAGGCTCAGATGTCCAGAGCGAGCTGGACTTCAGACTGCAGCAGCAGCTACATCCCTCACTCTGTTCTGTCATTATATTGTGACACCCACTGCAAGATCCTGTGACACAGAAGAGACATTTGGGGCGCAAGAGTCAGTTTAATGTGGTACCGAGTGACTAATACTAAATTAGAAGAATGACTGGGGGGATTCATTTTGCTCAGATAATTCAGAGCCATGGGACACTAATGGTTCCACAGAGAGCCTTGACGTTGGGCAGTACAGGACGATTGATTGCAAGACGTACAGCTCTTGCCTAACTTCACAAGGCAGAAATTGGGTGCCCACCGTCTTTCCCCCCTTCTAATCCTCTTGATACATTTATCTATCGTCAGGGTGAAACTTACCATTACACCACAATTAATGCCAAAACCAAGCCAACCATGTTGTCAGGAGGCAAAGTCCAAACAGAATCCATGGCTTTAATCTATGGTAAATGCCTCAGCGTAGAGCCCTCTTTAGCTATTCCTCTTAAAACATATTCTGTTTATTTGTGTGTGTGCGTGCATATGCATGTGTGTGCATATGATGGTGCGTGGGTAGAGCACAAGCCTCCCCTTTGAGGACTCTCTCCTCTCCTTCCATCATGCGTTCCAGAGATCAGACGCAGGCAGCCAGGCTTCTCTAAGGACCAGCTGTTTCTTTGATGCCCCTTTTGAATTCTCAGCCAAGTTTTAGGAACTAAAGTTGGGAGCAGAGTGCAAAGCAATCTATTCTGTTCCCCGAAACGTCCCTCAGACAGTGAGTACCTAATGACACGCACCTGAATGTCATGGAAGACAGTATGGGCAACATTAAGAAAGGGAACGAGGGAGCTGATTTCTGGGACTGCTCTCAAATCTTCTCCTGTGCCTAACTGTCCTGAGGAACATTACATCCTGAGGCTGAAAGCAGATTCCGGCACTGTTTCCTGGAATCCCAGACTTTATTACTCATGACTCTAGATTCATTAACTCTCTTTACACTGTTGTGCTTTAGGCCATTGTTCAGGTGTGATGCTTTTTTAGTTTTTCTGTACTGTAAATAAAGCAACTCGTTGCTGTTTGAAATCCTTAGTAGAGCCTCCTTTAACTCAATTTTTAAATTCAGTTCTGGAAATTTCATCCTACTATTAAAAGCTAGTTTTTTTAAAGGAAGAAAAGCTATTTAGAGGAAAAATACAGTCTGTATGGAAGGGGGAAATTCATGGAAATCTTATGTACTTGAAGTGTGCCTTGCAAGTATAACAAGCATGAGCCCCAGTAATCTGCGTCCCATTGTCCAGGTCTATTCAGTATCCAGAAAGTAGGACCTGCACAGCAGGTAAGGGAGCTGGTTTGGAGACGTGCAGTATGGTTCAACTTTCTAAGTATATGTATTTCCTAACTGGTTAGATTATGGGGATGGTGAAGACTCCAAGGAGACCAGAGACTGGCCACGGGCAAACCTGCAAGAGGACCAAATGCCTTCCCAGGCAAGGGGGTACACACTACCATGGTGAGGTGGACTGGCCAGCACACTGGTGGCCTGAGCACCTGCTGTTGTAATGTCTTCAGAGGGGGTGACAGGTGGCACAAGTCCCATGGCCAGGCATTGACAATACGGGGCCATTCAAGTAAAGAACCAACCAAGTGCTTTAATGGTGTAGAAGCATGTGGTCTTCATGGTTCTGGATGCAGCATCTCTGGTGACTGGCTACAGGAGGGTCAAGTCTTTCACATCATAAACATGTCTTCTTCATGGTCTTGGATGCAGCATCTCTGGTGACTGACTATAGAAGGGTCAAGTCTTTCACATTCTCCTTTATGTTTTAAAACACAAGCGTGAACAGCAAAGCACACCATCCTGGACCCAAATCTGTGTCCTCTCTCTACAAAGGAGGTGCTCTTATAACCCTGGTTCTAGATCCTCTGGACTAGACAGACAGACCGCTGACCATTGACAGACGAACCCCTGTATCTATTGGCTGGTAAAGCACCAGCGAGTTGTTCCCACCATCAAGTTAGGGAGCATGCTCAGGCCCAGCCATCTTCTGGAGTAGGCCAATGTGCATCCTTGGGGCTTTGCTTTGCTCCTGATTGACAGTTGCCTAGATCTGGCTGCAAACGCTTGACAGGGCTCTGCCCTCCAAAGACTGCTGTGAGGCACGTACTGGGTCCTCACCCTCGAGCTAAAATACTTCTGTGTCACCTTGTCCATCCAGTGATGTCTTAGTTACTGTCCGTTGCTCTGAAGACATCGTGGACCAAGGGAACCTATGAAAGAAAGCATTTAATTGTGAGCTTACAGTTTCAGAGGGTGAGTCCGTGGCCACCATGGGAGGGAGCATGGCAGGAGGCAGGCATGACACAGGAGCACCAGCTGATAGCTACCTCATTACCGGAAAGTAGCAGGCAGAGAGTCAACTGATTCAAATCTTGAGCTTTTGAAACCTCAAAGCCCACCCCCAGTGACAAACCTCCTCCAACAAGACCACACCTCTTAATCCTTCCCAAACAGTTCCACCAACTAGCTTATGGGGGGTGGGGGGCATTCTCACTCAAACCAACACAGGTAGGCAGGTTCTCTCTGCTCCTTGATGGGACTGGCACTCTTGTAGAGGATAAAGATGACATTGGGTAGATGTGCATATGATGCAGCTAGTTGATTGCAGGCTGGTGATGCCCAGGAGACAGTGCTTGGTGCAGAACCACATCACAGATGAAAGATAGGACAGGTGTATCCAGTTGTAGTCACAAACAAGCACTCTTTTAAAAAGATCCAAACCAAAACTTCGAAGGATAGTCATTGAAATAAATTGTGTTCACCAAACCAGGTATGGTGGTACCCACCTGTAACTCCAGCACCCAGGAGGCTGAGACAAGAGGATAATGAATTCAAAGCCAAGATGGACCACCCACGAGACCCAGCCTTAAAAGAATTATGTTCCCAGAAGTCCTGGCCACATTTTTACAAAAATTAGAATAAGCTGTACACAGATAACTGCAAATACTCTTTGTCTCTTTCTCATCAGCTGCCCAATTAGGTATGGTAGTTCACATCCATAATCCCAGAAGTTGGAAGGCAGGAAGATCTGGAGCTCAAGGACAGCCTCAGTTATAATAACAAGTTTCAAGACACCCTGAGCTATATAAACCCTTGTCTCAAAAAAAAAAATTTCCCACAGGTAGGTAGAAATAATTCCATCATTCATTCATTCATTCATTCATTCATTCATAAATGTTATAAACTTTATTTCAATGTCTACATGTGCCCAAGTCTTGCTTGACTGGGATTTGAAGATTATGTGGCTTTACCATACAATGGGGAAAATGGGTAGGTGGACAGGTAATTCAGTATGCTTAGTGTAATTGTCGACAGTGGTTGCTGGTGTGAACTCAGCCAGCAGGCTGGACGTAAGTCTCAGCAATTACTTTTGGTTACAGAGGGTTGTTGGCACTGGCAGACTGTATGAGCCACTCACACTCACACTCACTTTCTTCTTTCTGTAAGTACAAGGGCATACTTCCCCCCACTAAAGCCAAACTTCCCACGTGATCTCTTGATACTTTTCTTTTGACCATCTTCTCATAAACACTTGCTTTCAACCCCTTGTCCTCTTTTTATAGTTTAGTGTGTGAGGGCACACATGGAGTCAGAAGACAACTTCCGGAGTCAGTCTCCTTTCCCACCAAACTCAGGGCATCAGGACTAGCAGGAAGCAATCTTCCCTGCTAAGTTATTCTCTCGCCATCTGTGAGTGAGATTGGGGGAAGCTCTGCACAGCCTGGGTAGTACTCAAGGAGAATGATGTCAGCCATGATGTCAGCTGGGAGTTTGTAGGTGCTCAAGGAGCAGATGGAAAGCCAGCTGGAAAAAGGAGGCAGCTGATGGCTCACAGCTCCCACGACTCAGATTCCATGAAGTAGGAAACAGAAGTTGTGGAGTTTGAGAGGGAGATGGTGGATATCAATTTGAAAGCACTTGGGTTTGACAAGGCAGAAGATGTGGGCAAGCTTCATCCCCCAGCACGTTTGTCACTAACATGGATGAAGGCTGTGGGACTGGTTAGTTGCTTGAGGGTCAATAAAGAGCTGCTGAGAATCAATGTCAGAAGGCGCATTGCAAACAAAGAAGCCAACCATCAAGGCTCTCCTCATCCAAGAGGGGTTCGTCAACAGTTGTGAGGCAGAGGAAATCCCTGCATGTGAAAGTGGCCATGCTTCCAGACATCAACACCAATGGAGAGGAAGACAGTAGCACCAGTCCGGAAAATGGAGCATGTGCCACCATCATGGTGCTTGGTAGTCCTTGGGAGACAGGATAGTTGTGAACAATGGTATTGTTTTAGTTAAGGATATCTTTCTTGACATCCTTTAATTAAGGATATCTTTTCTTGATTGAGGTTGATATCTTTTCTCAATATCCGGGATTGAGGTTATTCTGTTGTGTAACTTGGATCAACATCCCAAGGCCTCCTGGCTTTTAGGGTTTCAAATAAGAATGTTGCTTTGATTCTACTGTTTTGGCCTGTATACATGACCTATTTACATACTATTCTGGTTTTCAGCATTCTTTCTTTCTTTCTTGAATATGCTCATGTACCAACTATAAAATGATGTGAGGAGGACCTTTCCTGATTGTGTCCTTTTGACATCCTAAATGTCTACTGTAACTTCATGATCTTCTCTTTCAACTAGATTTACAAATATTTCTGCTTTTGTTTTCACAGAACCTATTGTCTATGCCTTTGCCTTTTACTTTTAGGTCTTATTTCATAACTTTGGTCTTTAATAGTATCCCACAAACCTCACATGTTCTGTTTGTACTTTCTTATTATTTTGGTTTCACTTTATTACTGTCTTAATGTTCTGATTTACCGGTCTTATCTCTGGACCCTAATGCTCTGACTTCCACTTGATCCATTTCCTTAGTTTTTTTTTTTTTTCATTGAAGTTTCTATTCAGTTTATTGATCTTTTCATTTTCAAAGTTTAAGTTTTTTAGCATTCCTATCTCTTTCTGAATTCTGTAATTCTACTTTCATATCCTGTATTGATTTCCTTATTTTATTTAGCCATTTATTTACATCTCCTTATAATTCATTTGAGAGTTTGTTCACATCCTCTGTATTCATTAAACATTCTCTCCCTGTCGTTCTGTCTCTCTCTGTGAGTCTCTCTTGGTCTGTATTCTTTCTCTCTCTCTCTCTCTCTCTCTCTATCTATCTATCTGTGTGTGTGTGTGTGTGTGTGTGTGTGTGTGTGTGTATCTTTTTAGCCCTGCATGTCCTGGGACTTGCTATGGACACCCAACCAGCCTCAAAATCACAAAGATCTATCTTCATCTGCTTCTGAGATACCTGGCTTCACTGGACATTCTTATTTTTTTTTTAACTTCCATTGATTCTTTATGACTTTTATATCATGCACTGCAATCCCACTCATCACCCCTCCTTTCTTACCCACCTCCTACCCTTGCAAACCCCCCCAACATAGAAAAATATCTCATGGAAGCTGTCACAGTGTGTCCCATAGTGTACACACTTCTTTGTAAATGTTCATTGCAATGAGTTGTTGGTCTGGTACAGGACCTCTGGCTTCTGCTACACTATCAACACTGGGACCTCACTGGGACTCCTCTCAGATATCTGTTGCTGCCCTGTGTCATGGAGATCCTATAGTTTTGGGTTTGTAGAACCAGCCCCTTCATGTGTTTAAGCAGTTCATCAATGGGTTAGATGTTGGGGTCGACCAATTCAAAGCCCTGGTTGTGGGCCTGAGAAGTATCTGAGCTGATCATCCTGCCAGCTGTCTCACTGTCACACCCTCAGGGATGGCCTATCAGCCCACACAGCCAGGGCAGCTCTACCCTGCTGCCCAGGAGAGGTGCAGGACCCACTCTCCCATGTGTTGCAGCTGGTGAGGGACTTTGGCCATTTCTCTTGCTCTCATGACCTCAGGGCCAGGTCTCCTGCCTTCAATAGATGGTGGGGGATGAGGGAGGGGAAAAGGGTATTTCTCCTTTCTCTGAGATACCACCCAGTAGACAAGAAACAAGGCCAGCTCATCTGCATTCATGTCCTTTGGGCTGGCTCACCTACAACGACCCACATCTAGAAACAGCTCTACTATGCTGCCCAAGATGGCCAAGTTCAGGACCCACTCTCTGATTTCTGCAGCAGGTGAGGGGCAGGGCCTGCTCTCCTGCTCTGATGACCCCAGGGCCAGCTTTTCTGCTTGTCATATATGACAGGGAAGGGGAAGCATCTCTCCTTCCCTCATGCCACTGAACAGGCAGACAAGTGGCAGGTCAGCTCTCCCACATCCTCGGGGCCAGCTTGCCTACATATCTGCCACCCGGGTCATCTCTGCTGTGCTGCCCAGGCAAGGTTCAGGGCCACTCTCCTGAGTGCTGCAGCTGGTGAGGGCCAGGGCCATCACTGAACATTCTTATAATAAATCTTCCAGATTTTTTTTTTAATTTTAGGATTTCATCTAAATTCACTTTCATTGGGAAACTCTACTGTGGATTTGACAGCTTTCTAAGGAATTATATTGTCTTGATACCTAATGTGTTTGTGTCTCTGCATTGGGACTTATACACCTGGGATTAGGCCATGGGTTAGAAATTTTAATCATCATATTCTCTAGCATCAAGATTGAGGTGTCATCCCCTGCCACTATACTGGGATTATTGCTCAGCATCATTTAATCAATATCAAACCCTCATTTGATATTCTCATACAACCAACCACAACCTACAACACCAATCACTCTAAGAGTAAAGTGCTCCTTGGCGAGCAAAACTGGAAGGTTCACTATGAAAGCAATAACCAGTGCAGTTTTTAAAAGTCATCCCTTGAAGACCAATAACTTTGGAGGGATAAAGAAACAAAGGTAGTGTGGGTATGCAACAAGATGTTGGTTACCAAGGGTAGGAATAGAAAGAAGGCCAGCTGAGACTGGCGGTTCACATTAGAACCACAGAGAAATGCAGTGACAAAACCCCAAATCATCCCAGCACCTGGGAGACTAAGACAGGAAAGCTGGAAGCCCCAGGCCAACCTCTGCCCTATAGGAGCATTAACCTCAAGACAGAGGCGAGGAAGGAGGAGTGGAGAGAACAGAGCAGGACAAATGAATTCACAAAATTAAGCTTAGAAATTAAACAGTGTTAGTCTCCATGCACTTACTCTCCTGACCCCAGTTACAGTCTGTCTGTCTGCATGTAGTCACTGACTTGAACACATGTGCAGACTATTCTCTGCAGCTAGCCCCTGTTTACTTCCTCCAGATTCCAGTAGTTGGTATGTGGGTGTCATGCATTGTGTATTTCTGATAACTATCAGCAGCTTGACTGATTGTGTTTATTGACAACATTCAACCTCATGAGCATTTGGTGAGTTCTCACTGTGACTTAGACATTGCTAAATATATAAATGGTAGATGGGAGGGGTGTAGCCTTATTCTCCCTGTTTGTGCTTGCCAAAGCAATAAGACTCCGGTTGAGAGTGAGCAGCTGATGAAGTCAGGGCTTCCAAACAATGGCTAGACAGTTTGGTATGTGCTGAATTGTTCTTGGGGCAGACAGATTTAACACTAAATTTTAACATTTAAACCTTACATTGAAGCATTTGTATCCAGCAAGTATCTGTCATACTTATCAAATGGTGTTTGACAGGAGCCTGTGACCTGTGAACATGCCAGCCCAGGAGCAGAAACTATTATCAGCAGCCCATGGCTGATCCTTATTGTCACACAAAAAAACAAGCTACACAAAAAAAAAAAAAACAGCTTAAATTTCAGAGTACTTTTACCTATGACTTCAGAATTATAATTCTTTTGAGAGAAAATTGATTTCTCCTATAAAAACCTGTAAAGCAGTATTACGATACAATGGAGCTTTTGATATCTGAGGAAAAGATGGGTACTGTGGATCTCTAATGCTCTGCTCTCTTCAATGAAGAACTATTTCAATCAATAGGAAATAGCAAGGAGACATGGGGGAGATATTCCTCGTATGAGCTGATAAGAAAAGATATAGATTTAAAGCCATTAGAGAGAAAGCCATTTCTTCCATTATAAAACACAGTTAATACCCACAGTTAGTTAGCCTACCTGACTCAAAACTTAGTCATTACTAAGTAATTTTCTCTCACCATTTCACAAAGTAAAATGTTCAGGAAACATAACAAAAAAGACAAAAATTCAAAGTAACCTTGAAAACTAAACCTGAAGGTCAACTTAACATTGGTTTCTTAGAGGTACTTACAGTTGTTGTAAAGCAGAATAAAACTAAAAAGGAAAAAATACATAAGCATGATACATCTCACGCCCTCATAGTTCAGTTGTCCAGAATGCGCACTCTCTTTTTCACTTTCATCTGCATTTATTTTATACTGAACTTTATTATTCCTGTGCCATCAATTTCGTTTCTTCAGTTTTGTCTGAGACACTTTTTTCTTCTGTGCAACCTCCTCTTCTGGCTTTGGAACAATTTGTTCCTTCGCAATGAGGATCATGTCATCGTGGCCAGGGTTGCTCACGCGTGGGTTAATCCAGCCATGAGCTCTGTAAGCTCAGTGGTACATCTTAGGGGCCTTATTCACCTCGATATGTTCAATTGAGAGACCAAAGAATTAAAAATTAGTTTCTTGGGGTATTGGTTTAAAGTTTAAAGCACAAGCCTGAACCAAGGCCAGACAGGTGGAGACATGTCCAGCCACCTTCTTGGAAGAACCAGCTCTACTGTATTCTTTCCTACCCTCTAGAGATACAGTTGCTGGGAAACAAGCCCCTCTACCCTAGGACAGTCAAACAAGGGAAGCCAGACCATTAATGGTTTGGGGGCCTTCCTATAGACAAACAATTCAAAATGCAACATCCATTTTTGTGTTTCAACCAATAGGCGCTTGCCAGGCAGTAATCCCCCTGCTTTGGGCACAATGAAAGGGACCAGACTCTTTAAATCAACCACCTAACCTGAGCATGGAGTTCTTTGCTCTTAACCACTCTGGTGGTGAGGGTGTGAGCCCAGGCTAGCTTGTAATAAAAAGATCCTCATGTGTTTTGCAACAGACTCAACTCCTAGTGGTCTTTTGGGGTCTCGCAAATCAGGCACAAGACAATGACTAGAGAATGTACATCTGAACCGTTAATTTCAGCATTACTCTCTGCATTTTTAAGCATGTGCAGCCAAAATTCAGCACTCTTTTTTTGTCCACTGACCCTGAGCCCAGCCCCACTGTCTGACCTGGGCACACCTCCCGACTCCACCATTATACACATCAGACTCCACCAAGGGTATGTCTGAATGGCATACACTGCTTCTTTAAAGTGACATCTTCCAGATACTTGGTGGCTTTTTGGATATGCATACCCTTGATGGCCTGGGCAGTTTCCCAGGTGTTCTTGAAATGAACATGAAGATCTGAATCTCTTGATTTGCATGATTTCGTAGGGTTTTCTAGGTCAAGAGAGTAGCAAACCATCTTCACGAATCACCTCTGGCAGCTTTTAGGAAGAGCCAGAATATGCACTCTCAATCACACAATGTTGTATTTAAATTTCATCTTCACCTAGCTGGATGACCCTTCAAAATGGTGGTTTCTCTCCTCTACAATGTAGATTCAGCAGCACCCCATCACAGGGTGAAACACAGGGTGAAACCTTAGTCTACATCTCTGTCTTTGAAGATGTGGCTTTTATAGAGGCGAATAATGTTGTAAGTGTAAGTCTCTAACTCACAGGGGGATATCTTGATAACAAGGTGAAGAAACACTCTGGATGCCCAGGTGAAAATAAAGGCCCTATGAGGATTCAGTGAGAAGCAGCCATCTTCCAGCCAAAGAGCAATACTCACCAGATATCAGCTGTGCCATCGTTGTACCCAGATCACAAGACCCCAAAAGACCACCAGGAGTCAAGTCCATTGCAAAATACATGAGGATCTTTTTATTACAAGCTCAAGCCTGGGTCACAGCAACCTCCCTGGCGAAAAGGAGGAGTACAGTCCTGCGGTCTAGGGGAACAAGGCTTTTAAAGGACAAAACTGCAAGCAGGGGGATTACTATGCCTTGGCGTTACATGATTGGGTAAGGGAAATTGACTTTTGAAATGATTAGTCCACTTTAGGTGCCAAGACCATAAACTGTTCTGGCCTGGCCATCTGGGCTGGTTTCCTAGCAACTGAATCCCTAGTGGGCAGGAAAAGAGTGTGTAAGGCTACTTCCTCACCCCAGATGGCTGAACATGCCTTGACCTGGCTGGCCTTTGTTCAGGTTTGTGCTTTGAACTTTAAACAAATACTCAAAAAAAAAAAAAAGAAAAGAAAAGAAAAACTCTAATGTTTAATTCTTTGGTCTATCACCAGGACTTTCATGTGAGACTTCGTATACTTTTTGTCACTGTGACAAAACACCAGATATAAGCAACTTAAAGGGGAAAATATTTTTTTCTAATGGTTTCAGAAGGCTCAGTCCAAGGATACTTGGCTTCATGGCCATAGAATAATGATGGCAAGAAACAGAAGTAGGGGACAAAGGAAGAGACCAGACAAAGGCAGCATGTCCAAGACTGTCCCTATTAACTGACCTCCTATCTTTCACCGCTTTCCTATAATGCCCTACTGTTAGACCCTCATCAAATGCTTAATACATTCATTACGTCAGACCCCTCAGGATCTAATTCTCTTCTGAAAACATCAACACAGAATCACCCAGGTTGTGCTTTATTAATCTCCCGGGTATTTCTCAATCCAAGAAAGTGACAATTGTGATTAACTATCTAAGATTCTAGCCTTCAAACTATGAGGGGAAATAGTCTGTTATTTAAACCACCCACTCTGTGGCATTTTGTTACTACAGCAGGAGCAAGCTAATATAGCGATCTTCAGAAGGTATTTGGAGGGTTCAATGCACTCTTGGGGATTGCAGATCTTAACAGTCAAAGACAGTTTGTTCCTGCTGTTGATGTTAATTCACAGAGACCGTGTAAAAGGATGGAAGGATGCTGTCCATGTCCTCCTCTTCCTTTGAAGAATCAGCCAAGAGAGAATAAGCTCTTGCTATTGATGACAAAGACAGGGCACCCTTCAATAGTTAAGATCTGGTGCATGAAGCTGCCCGAGATCACATCTGTCCTTTTAGAGTTCCTAGACATGCAACTGTCACTGATGGCCCAGACGGAGTTATACCTCATTCCAGAACAAGTTTCCTGTGTAAACTCATCAGCAGCATACCACATTTCCCCTCAGTAAATAAATGCATTGAGCGCTAGAAGTACCCACGCCCAGAACCAAAAGAAAGACGTGGAATATTACCTCCAGGGATGAAATCGTGGCTTTCTCCCACCCTCTCCACTGTCATAAATGCCTTTCTCTGCTGGGGTGGACTTTGGGGATGCAGCTGTCTTTGAGTTAGTTACTTGTGCTCCTGTAAGTAACACCAACAAAAGTCATTGGTTCACTAGTGAGAGAGAGAGAGAAAGAGAGAGAGAGGATGAAATTGTTTCTGTGTTGTGTGAGATAAAGCTGCCCAGCCACCCTCTAAATCTCTTCTTCAGTCCTCTAAGAAAAGCTGCCATTGTCCATGTCTTTCTGTATGTGAATATAATATTTCAATAAGTTTCTTGAAATATATAAATTTAGCAGAGTTTCTTTCTTTGAGTTTTTATTTTCTTTAATACATTTATTTTGTCCAACTTTTTTAAAAAATGAGCCTTTGCTATCAATTTTTTTTGAGATAGTGTCTCATGTAACTCAGGTTGTCCCCCCACTCAGTATGTAGCCAAGGCTGACCACCAAGTACTGATCCTTCTACCTGCATTTTCCAATGGCTGAGGTTACAGCAAGTACAAGTGTCCCCAATTTTATCCATATGATTTTTAAATAATAATAACTTTAGAGTTCTAGAAATTTTTATAAAATATTTATAGCCCTTTGATAAAACAAAAAAAATCCCTAGATATCAAATTAACTGAGTAACTAAAGACTTACAGTTGATTGGTTTGGGTGGTTGATATTATTTGTAGCTGGTGTTTGCTACTCTGTAGGTTTCTTTTTCTCCTACCCTTCTCCTCCTTTATTAGCCCCCTAACACTAATTAGAATAGAAAAAAGGACAGAGAGAAAAATTATTGTTAGACTACTTCCTGATGATTAGGGGCATCAAGTTCCTTGAAGCAAGTTTGATCTTTGTGGTCAGGATATATAATTTATTCCTCTCATTTCTTTGCACGTGACTACTTGACAACAGCAAGCAACAGCATCCAACCTCCAACCACCACTGACAGCAACAACAGCCACCTGTGAGGACCCTAACATCTATTTATCCTCTCAAGAGTCCCCAGAATGCCAAACATCATATACTTGCAGAAACTATCATCAGTTGGCAAAATCATGCCCCTGCTAAAGCACAGGGCAAATCACAGTCAGCTGCTATGGACAATCTGAAGCAGCCCAACATGCATTCCCATAGTATTTCTGTATTTTGAAAGACACCAAAAATTCAGCCAGATGAGGTGGTGTACACCTATAATCCCAGCACTCCGGAAAGCAAAGGCAGGAGAATCTCTGTGAGTACGAAGCCAGCCTGGTCTACAAAGCAAGTCCATGGCAGCCAAGGCTACACGGAGAAACCCTGATTCAAACAAACTAACAAACAAAAAACAAAAACAAACAAAACAAGAATTCTCATTACAATTACTTATTTGCATTTAATTATTTTTTATTTTTTGAGGCTGTATTTTAAAAATATTCTCCTTCCCTTTCTTTCCTCCAATCCCTCACATACATCTCTCCCTTTTCACCTCTTTATTAATTCATTGTTATAGTCAGCCCTGAAAATACACATGAAAGTAATGTTATATGGACTCAGTAGGTTATATTTAGGAATAATATTCTATACAAATGCATACATGCATTTAATTATATTTAAGTTACAAATTAGCCATGAGAGCTCATACTTGAGATACAATTTTAAGAACACAGGTTTTTAAATTTCCACAAATACACATATTTCCCAAATGTATCTTTTTTAACTTTTCTATCTCGAATTCAAACTATCCCTTATACAACACATTGAGTCTAAGTCCTGGTGAAATCAGTCCAACTAACTGAAGAACAACCTGCGTTCTCGTGGGACTGAACTGCGGTCTCTGGAAAGGTATGTGCCTGAAGAGTCCCCTATTGTCAAGCTGCCCTTGTGAATTGCCTCTGGATTTTCAGAACGGTCCAAGCAGGACCTGCTGGCCACTCATGTGGTCTGTGCTTCTGCCCTTTCTCATCACATCTGTTCTCCAGAGCTGTGTCGGCCTCACCCTCTGACTCTCTCACTTCCTGGGGAAATCTAGAATCATTCATACTGTCAGGCATGAGTTATTTCAAGGGAAGATAAGTAGTGAAATGAGCATTCTGCCTAAGAATGCTGTTCTGTTTATCTTTGCTTGTGTGCATATGGCATATTGCAGATATTCAAAAGATAAACTAAAGAATTTTAGAAAAAAATCAAAACATATGCCAGGTGTGGTCGTGCACACCTCTGAAGTGAACACTCGGGAGGCAGATAAATCCCTGTGAACTTGAAGCCAGCCTGGTCCACACAGCGAATTCCAAGCTACCCAGGGATACATAGTGAGATGAGATTACGATGAAAGAAAAAAAAGGAGAGAGAGAGATGTATGAGGACAAAAGGAAGGAAGAAGGGAAGGAGGAAGAAAGGAAAGAAGGAGGAAGGAGGGAGAGAAGAAGGGAGGAAGGAAGGAAGGAACCTTTCCTATAGTTGTCATAAAGCATTTATATTTGCCTTTGTTCCAGTGCTTCTCCTGCTGAAGATGACCTTGCTATAACTGAACAACGCTTCTGTCTAATAAGCTATAGCCTATGTCAGTAAGCCATCGAGCCCCGCCCACACCCACACATCCATACATCAGAGCGTATACTAAATAAACTATTAATCATTTCAAACAAGTAACTCTCTCTAACACAGTGATCTATACACTACACGCTCAACAAATGTTGTTGAAGATTATGATTAATAGTGTAAACATAAAAGGCACATAACAGTTAAGAAGCAATTACTGAATAGCCTGATTTATCGGAAAGTTGAGCACATATATCTAAGGAAAAACAAATGAGGTTTGCTCTTAAATGTGGAGAATTATTTCCTCTGTGTGTGTATTTGATCTCTCAAGTCACCATCTAAGATGCTGTGTTTTTTTTTAATTCTATGCGTGTGGGTGCTTTGTCTGCATGTGTGTCTGTGTATCACACGCGTGGCATATACTCATAGAGGCCAGAACAGGTTGCTGGGTTCCCTGAAAAGGGTTACATGCAGTTAGGAGTCACCATGTGCTTGCTGGGAGTCAAAGCTGAGTCCTCAGGAAGAGCAGCCAGGGCTTCCAGGTGCTGATCCATTTCTGCAGCGCCCTGTTTCCTCTTTAAACCTTAAGGTTTTAAAAAGAAATTTATTTTGTCTTCCCATTGACATAGAAAATAATTTACTTTAGATACAGTAAACAAATTTAAATAACATATATGAAATATTGTGGGAAAGTGTTCTATTAGTTGCCCAGAAGCATAAACTTCAGAGTTATCAGAAAGACCTAGTAAACTTCAAGCTAAATTAGCAACTGTGATTGTTCAAGACATCCTATTCTAAAACACTTTTGTTTTATTTCTAATAGTCTTCTCTAAAGCTATAGCAATTAAACCTACATTTTAAAACACAGTAATTGTAGTCTTTGCAGGAATCACTCAAGAAGCCTTCACAGCTACATATCTTACTAGTTTTATAAAATGGTCCTGACTATAAAAATGTGTCCTTTTTCTAAATGCAAAACTACTATTTGTGTCACTGTGTAGTTTTGCCAGTTTATTGGTTTTGCTTTTCTTCTCTCTTTAAAGGTGGCTAATAGTGGAAATATCAGCCTACAAACTAAACACCATATGCAAAAAACTATCATGCATACATATTTAATAATTTATCTCTATGGCATATGTATATATTTACATACACCAAAGGCTACAATGCATATAAAAATTTGTAATACATCATGATCTTACTTTAACTACAACATAAAATTCAAATCAAAGTGTCTATCATCAGATTTGGTGTGGGAGTATTTTAAATCAACTCATTTCCATAATTTAATGGCCTCATAAACATTAAAATTGAATTACTTTTCTAATTCCTTGGTATTTTATGTATAAATACACTTGACTTAAATTTCCAATTCATTATCAGTAATAACTTTTTATGAAGGTGAAGTGTTTTCTAAGAAAACACATGTTGATATTAGAGAAAAATCCAGGAGGCTTCAAGTGAATTCTTGGTATTCGTTTTCTTTTCTTTTGTTTTCTCTTACACTTCCTCCTCAGACTCTCTTTCCAGTGGTGTCAGGTAACAGCCATGAGAGTGGAGCATATTTCTCCAAGACACTCTTGAAACTCCTTAAGAATAAATAAAACCCCCAAAGGAGTGAAGGAAGAGCCTGTCACCAAATCCTGAATGCCATGTGTCTCCTCAGTCTTCAACAGAGATGCTTTGACAATCCATCCCAACTGATTCAAGGTAACATGTGCAAGGGCCATGCCAACCCCTAAGATAAACATGGAGGGAGACTGGTTCTTTCCTCTGAGAAACGTAGAGGCTGCCAAGGGATGCTGCCCATGAAGAAGATAGAATTAAATACAATATAAATGTTAGGCAAGAAACTGCATTTCACTTGAGAGATAGTAAGTTGGGAAAATGAACGAACAAAGATTTAAGCAGTGCAGTCACCTGTATCACTTCCATGTATGGCCAACCCTCAGTCCCCAGTGTATTTTCTAAATATCAGAACTTGACATTGACTGATAATTGCAATAACTTACCCAATAATGAGCCTGGAGTAGAGCTAAATGTTTATTTCTTGTTATTAAGCATCTATTCCCCTGCAGTTAAAATTCTTAATGTCAACCACAGCTATTTCTAGCCTACTCATCACAGCTCATCATTAACCTACTATTTCAAGGAATGATGGTACCCCAAAAAAATGAACGAAGAACTAAATTAAAGCAACTGTCTAAAGACCCAAATTTTTAGCCTGCTTTTGACTGAAGAAGTTGTTTGTGCATGTTAAATTAAAGTATGAAATAGGAAGTCCTATTGGCCCCTTCGTGTTTTCAATCTTCTGACTGACAATAGTACCAAGCATGTGGTTCGTATTTTCAGCATATGTCTGTAGTCACATTAATCTCTTATATTTTTGGTAAGCATACATCCTCTACAAAATACTTTTAAGTGACTTGGGTTTAAAGAGTATCAAGATATGCCTTCTGGACTTCTTTGCATTGATAAATGCCACTTATTATTACATCTGAATAATTCTTCTAATAAATTTTAATGTTTAGCCCTGGAATTTAGACTGAAAATTTAAATTTGTTATAAATCAAAGCAGAACTAACAACAAGAAAACATTACTTTTTTATTTTATCCCACAAAATCCATATCTCCATGAATCAACTGAATAAATGTTTGCACTTGTTTCAAGTTTGGGAAGCTTCGTCCTTTATTGTCAGCATGTGATTATCCTTTACTTGTTTTCATCAAGATCAAGGGAGACACTTTGCATAGTAGAAAAACCATGGAGTGAACTGGATTCTGATTTTTTTTTCCTCAGTGTGACTCAAGAAATATACACATTTCTTTCTTTCATATGTAATGGTAAAACAGGGAGATTTTTTGTTTTAAACATCTAACATGCCTTTCACTCTTTCTGCATTTTTGGTTGTTTTTAGAACTTACTGCTTACTATATACACTAAGCAGTAAAGTAAAACCATGAAGGTGAATAAGTAACACACGGTCCCTGCTCTGTCAGAGTCTGTGGCTCTATCAGAGAGAAAGGCCCTTAACAACAGTGGTAGTCCCGTGTGACAAACGAGTTACAGTCAATATTTAATGTGAGACAGCGCTGGTGCTAGGCTTTCTGTGTGTGATTCCCTGTTTTCCCTCCAGAACAGCAAATCACTGAAGAAATATTACTGTTGCTCACTTTGTACAAGTGAGGACATGAAGCTGAGAACGTTTATGTGACTTGACCATAGTCACACAACTCAAAGTGAGGGGCAGAGCCACGATTTACACCCTGCTGGCCTGACTTAGGGCCTGCGGCCTTCATCACGAAGCATACTGTATCCGAAAGGAGGAATAAAAACAGTCAAATGCTTCTAGAGTACCAGTGCAAGCAAGTAGGCAACAGAGGTGGACACAGATCCTACTTTGGTTGGAACTGTCTAGATTTCTGCATGGTTCTGAAGCATAGTCTTTGCTGGTATGTTCTCCGTACTCACAAATCACCAGGAGGATAACAAATCTTCGTCACCCTATTTCAAAAGGAAAAGAACCTAAGCTTACGTGTAAAAGAGGTAATAATTCTCCAGCTGGAGAGTGGACAGTTCAAGGAAGATGGACATGCTACAGAGAGAAGGAATGCTAGGTACAGCTGCAGGAAAACAGAACACAGCACCGTCCTGAAGTTCTGGGCGTGGGCACAGAATGCCTGTGGGCAGATCTCAGCCAACCACCACCGGCAGCGACACAAATACTCTCGGTGTCGAGGTCAGGCCAGACTGCAAACAGCGTAGTCATCTGATGGGTCTCTCGGTGGCTTTGCGCGGCTCACTGAATAAAGCCTCCATCCACACCTCAGCACACTGGCCCAGGGCCCCGCCTCTCCCCATCAGGTTTTTTCACCCTGCCCTCATTCTGACACTGTTCCCTGTACTCCAGCCCCGGGGGGCCACCACCGTGACTCCAAATAGGGAATTACTCTATTTGTAATCCTCACATCACCCTGCTTGCTAGTCTCATCTCACTGCTCACCTTTTTTTTTTTTTTTTTTTTTTTTTTTTTACAGCATTTGTTTAAAAGTTACTCGTTTCTGTTCTTCAAAGCTATGTTGTATCTACGAGCAAAGAAAACAGCAACAGGCAGCTGGTTTCATTTCAAATGAACGAATGAATGAAGTGTTAGGAGCCACATTGAATGCAGCCAAGACAAGACTGCTGCATTACAAAGGAGATTAAAAACACAGAATGGAGCTGGGCACGGTGGCGCTGGCCTGTAATCTCAGCAGTCAGGGGGGCAGGAGCAGGAGATCTCTGAGTTCGAGGCCAGCTTGGTCTACAAAGCGAGTCCAGGTGCGCCAAGGCTACACGGAGAAACCCTGTCTCAAAAAACAAACAGAACAGAAGAGAAATAATGTCCATGCAGCAAGCATAGCTCAGAATAAAAATCATGCTTTGGGAAGGTGGGACCTTTCCCAAACCTTCACTCCATTGGCATTAAACAAAGACAGAGACATCAAAATAAGAAAAAACAAAAAAAAAAAAAAACAAAAAAAAAAAACGGCTTTCCTCAGCTGACACCAAGGTGCGGGGTCCCTCTGAGGGGGCTAAGGCATGCTGGGTCGAGTCCCTCGCTTCCTCCTGTACCCGCACTGTGGACATGCTGACCTCCAGACTCAAAGGTATCTCCAGCCTCACCTCTCCCTGAAGATAAGATAAATGCCCTCCACCAAAGCAGCTGGGGTCCACGCTGAACCTTTCTGGCCTGGCTTGTTTGCAAAAGTCAACACCGGGAGCCTCATCTGCAATGGAGGGGCTGGTAGACCCGGCTCCAGCTGTGGAAACCACGCCAGCAACAGCCCTGACCCCTCCCACGCTGCCGTCCCAGCTGACGACGAGAGGAAAGCGGACTGATGTTGGCATGGGTTCGGGTATTTTTGATTAAACGTTTTTTGTTAATGTGTCCAATTAAAAGCTGAATCTATATTAAAAAGAGAGGGAGGGAGGGGGAGAGAGTAGCTACAGGTGACTCCTGGCGTGCCTATGAAAATAGCAGAAGAGCCTCTTCTGCTAGGTTACAGTTTTAAACCGCGCACAGATGAAAAAGTTTGGTGAATTGACAAAGACATGGTTATCTTTAGTGTGCTCATACAAAGTAAGACGTGTACAGTTTTACTAAAACAGGCTTCAGGGAGGCAGGCACACAAACAGGTGAAGTTTGAGGAGTGTATGACGTGGGGAGGGGGGGCAGATGAAACTCAACAGGGAGTCTTATCAAAATGAGAACAGCCTGTAAAGATAATGAAAATTGGAAGATCCTAATGAACAGGAATTATATTAGGAAGCAAAACACATTAGCAAAAGCATAAGATATTTTTAATGGATTTTAATTCTTTCCCCAGTCTTTGTTATTTGCTGGCATGCTTTCTGACGGCTGAAAACTTCCATCTGTTTTTCTTTTTTCATTAGCTTCCTCCTTTTCCACTGGCAGACATCAATTCTCTTTTCATGGACCCTTACTTCAGAAATATATAGAACCAAAATGAATACGGAGGTTGTATTCCCCTTATGACACTTATGTAAACATTAGCATAGTAATAAAGTCAAAATACCTAAAAGCGCAATGTATATTATCTTCAGAGGTAATTATCAAAGGAGACATTCTGGGACAGGGACATTCTAAGAATTTCCTTATTATGGTTGAATGAACATGTCTGTGAAAAAAATAACAATAAAACAGGTGGAACCAGGTAGAAGAAAATACCAAATGGCTAAACTTTGGTGACCTTTCTGCCAGAGTTCAGTTCAAGAGCAATCAGCAATGGCTGAGCTTCAGGGCAGGCGTGATTGCTCAGGGGTTAAGAGCACATGCTGTGCTTGCAGTGTCATTCCCAACATCTACGCCTTTAAAAAAAAAAAAAAAAAAAAAAAACAACAACAAAAAAAAAAACACCTTTTTAAAAAAAGATGTAGTAAGAACTCTGGGATTTTGGTTTCTTAAAAAAAAAAACAACAGATATGTTATTACAGGAATATGTTTTCATGTTGATCCCGGGTGTGGGGACATGGGGCTGTTTCGCTGCAGCTGACTATGATCTGCCTGGTGCTCTGGCAGGGGCCTGGTTTTGCCAGCTGCAGATAGTGCACCAATTCAGAGCCCTGGACCTGGGCCTTGGTGGTAGCTGAGCTGGTCAGCCAGCCAGCTCTCCCGATTCCCAGGCAAGGGGCGGGGCCAACTCTCCCACCTGCCATTGGCTTTGCCCATGTCACCCCACAGTCTGGGGAGGGGCAGGACAAGACCCTGCCACCAGGGCGAGCTCTGCTCTCTTAGTGGCTCTTCTCTGTTAGAGGCTACGTTTCTGTTTTCATTTTACAATGCAAATACATACACAGTCACACGGTGTGAATATATGTCACCTCAAAACTGAATCAAGATATTTTCCTTATAAGAAATTTGGAAGTTAATATTTTTGTTCATCTGCTTCAAACATAGCTGTCTTGTCTTGTGGCGATGACACTTTGCCTGTGATTGCCTTCAAAGCATTAGGCTGATGAGACCAACAGCCTCCTGTCTGCTCAGCTCACAGCAATGTCATGGAACAATACTTTAAAGGTGAGTCTCAGGCAAATAAAGAGCTTTTATTTGTTTGCTTGTTTATTACAATTTATTCACTTTGTATCTCAGTTGTAGCCCCCTCCCTCATCTCCTTCCAGTCCCACCCTCCTTCCCTCTTCTCTTCCCATGCCCCTTCCCTAGTCCACTGATAGGGAAGGTCCTCCTCTCCTTCCTTCTGACCCTAGCCTATCAGGTCTCATCAGGGCTGGCTACATTGTCTTCCTCTGTGGCCTGGTAAAGCTGCTCCCCCAAGGGGGAGGTGATCAAAGAGCCTGCCACTCAGTTCATGTCAGAGACAGTTCCTGTTCCCACTTGGAGACTGAGCAGGGTGGTCTAGGTTCTCTCCATGCATGGTCCTTGGTTGAAGTAGTGGTCTCTGCAGGACCCCCTGGGCCCAAGTTTTTTGGCTATGTTGGTCTCCTTGTACAGTTCCTATCCCCTCCTGATCTTTCTATCTCCCTCTTCTTCCATATGGTTTCCTGCACTCTGTCCAAAGTTGGGTTATGAATCTCAGTATTTCCTTACATACCCTGATGGGTAGAGTCTTTCAGAGGGCCCCTGTGGAAGGCTCCTGTTCTGTTTTTTTGTCTTCTCCTACTTCCAATGTCTATCCTGTTGGCCCTTCTGAGTGAGGTTTCAACCTCTTCCCTAAGGTCCTCCTTGTTGTTTAGCTTCTTTAGGACTATAGATTTTAGTATGTTTATCCTATATTATATGGCTAATATCCACTATAAAGCTGCTTCAAGATCCACCTATATCACTCCTGAGTATATATCCGAAAGATGCTAAGCCATACAACAAGGACATTTGCTCAGCCATGTTTCTTGCAGCTCTATTCGTAATAGCCAGAATCTGGAAATAACCCAGATGTCCCTCAACTGAAGAATGGATGCAGAATTTTGGTACATTTACACAATGGAATACTACTCAGCAATTAAAAACGAGGAAATCATGAAATTTTCAGGCAAATGGATGGAACTAGAAAAGATCATCTTGAATGAGGTAACCCAGAAGCAGAGAGACACATGTGGTAAATAAAGAGCTTTTAAAAGTGATGTCGAGGATTCTCTCATTCCAAAAGTATGCTTCAGCAAGTCTGCACTGCATTTTGACCTCTCACTGTTAAATCTAAAGGAACAAACTATCTGATTGTTTCACCACGCTGCTTACGGTGTCATATACATTACTATGAAGGGTGACAACTGTGATATGCATGCAATATAATGCTAGCACTTTTCTTGTAAACTATAATACTTTATTGTGGTATTCAGAACACTCATGATCATGTGCTGTTAATCTTGCCCTCAACAGTCAGAGGCAAGAGGAAGTTCCAGGACACCGAAGACTACTTAGTAGAGAGATTCTGTCAAAAAAAAAAAAAAATCTCATGACAAAAAGAATTAGTATGCTTCTAAAGATTTTATTCTTAATTTATTTTCAGAATAGAAAAATGCAAGTAAATTATAACCTTGCTCCAGAATGCAAATTATGACTTTCATTGTCAAATGCTGGAAGCAAAAAGAGAATGTTGCACTTTCTTTGATAGATAATAACTCCACTAGAGTTATTATTTTGTGCCCACTATATGCCAAACAATCAACTTGGTCTTCACACACATTTTTTTAATCTTCGTGATTTCATGATATAGTACATAACATCCTTATTGGAGAAGAAAGTTGGCTGAGGCTCAGAGATGCTTAAAACATGTCCAGTTATATCACTATTGGCTAGTAGCATCTATATATAATCTGTGTGGGGTTCTGATTAATCAGTGGCACTCTGGTAATATTTAATAATCAAGGAAACCCAACTACAGAAACAGGCAGAGCACCAGCGTTTAAACCACAGCCTTTCCCAAAAAGGGCTCAACGGAAATCTAGCACATGCAGACAGCTTAAGGGAAGGGATCAGGCTGGAGTCTTTGTTGCTCGGGGTGGGGCCTTTGCTGCTCCAGGATTCCTGTCCCTCAGAAACTGTGTAACAATTAACGCATCTGTTTGGGGTGACGCATCAATAAATAACCATATAGGCAACCTCTTAGAGTTGAAAGGAATATAGTAAAAGAGGATTTGTGAGAACTTATTTCAAGAGGGTCGGGAATTCTGGGATTCCAACAATATCAGAGGACACACGAAGACTTAACTTTCTTTACCCTGTCTGCCCAAGATTTGTTTGGTCATAGATCCCTTTCTAGTCCTATGTTCTGGAATCAGATAGCTCTTGTGAAAGTCAGCCTACTCAACATGCGTTTTCCCGGTCTAACCTGGAGGTGCTGCAAGCTTCTAACTCACGTCATTTGACCGTGTGCATGCTTTAGGGAACACAAAGCGCTCAACACTTGGCGTTTTATAAATATTAGAGAAAGTGAGTCCCCTGGGCTTTCATCTCTGCAGTCGATCTCTATGCTCAAGGAAGATGTAAAATATTTCCTGAATGGTCAAATGCTGTCTCTGAGCTAGTGAAAACTGCTCTCACTCAACATCAAACGCTCTTGCTTTTGCTTGCCCGGGTCTAGCGCCCTCCTACCTCTGCATTTGCTTGCTCAGGTCTAGCGCCCTTCTATCTCTGGCTGCATGGGGCTGCCTCCTTGACGCTTAGGCACAGATTAACTCTCCCTGAGTCAAGGTCTTCCATCCTTCAGAGTTGCCAGGGTCAATGGACTCCCAGCTATTACAGAAATTTCATCGCATTTGTCTCCAAATCCACAGTGCTAACTCTCAGACCTGTTCCTCTTTGGGGGCTCAGTGAGGATTTTAGAGAAAATAAAAAAGACAAGATAGAAGGAAAAAAAAAAGATAACGGTCAAGATGTTTTACCCTGAGATGACATAGTTACTCAAAATTTTCTATTGCATATTTGGATTGGAAAGTTGAACTAATTCATGTTAATAAATTACTTCATATTTCTTTCTCAAATATGTTGAAAATTTTACACTCTATTTTTCTTCTTTTGATGACAGCCCTAAAATACAAAGTGCATAATTCCCTAATATCAGAAGTAGTGCTCTCTTCTACCCCTCGTTTATTAAGAAGACTTCAAAGTCTTACATGGGGCCACACCTCATCCTGAAAGCTACTGTCTTCCAGCATTTTAACTAACCTTGATCTTTCTTATTTCTGTCAAAAGACAAAATTACAACAAAGATGTAATTGGCTTTTCAATCCTAGAGTAGAATAGAGCAAGTGTCGCAGTGAGCAAAACAGGGAGAGGGGCTTGGGGTGGGGGGAGAAGACTGAAAAGAGTTCTAGAAACAGAGTCAAAAGCATCCTACTTATTTCTGAGTTGCTCTCCTTATAGGATTAAGACAGCGACGGCTTCCTTAGCATGCTGACTTGGCACTGAGATCAGGCTGCGCCTACTCCATGTTGCTTCATATTTTATAAACCGGGGTTTTTTCCAGGCCATGCGCTACCCTGGGAGACTCCATCTTATGAACAGCTTTTGATTCCACTCTGAGAGAGGAAGAAGAGGATGTCAGCCACGGGTGGACCTAGAAACTCTACCGTCTGTCAGACACCACCATCCAGCAGAAAAACAAGAGAAATTCCTGGGAAGAGAAGGGGAGCCACTCTGTGAGTTTATTGGGGAGAAGTGAAGCGGGGGCATATGGGCACACTAAAATCATGTCAAGACCATAGCAGACACAGCAGATCAGGGAAAGGTGTAGCCCCTTCCCTGGACCCCAAAAAGAGACAAACACCAGACCCTTGGACAGCATGGTCCCATACCAAACCATCACCTGATATTTGCCCAACTTGGCTGGGTCCCCCACTATTGGCACAGCCTATCAGACTCTCTTCCTACCTGTTTGCTGTACCAAACCTGGACCAGAGCCACTGTTTCCTGTCCCCTCAGCCATCATCCTCACAGCTGCCTTCTTCAGCTTCGATGTCAAGCTCTGCTCGGCGACAGCAGCACCCTCCCACTCCATGCACGCCCCTGGCTCCTCATCCTAGTAATACTGACGCTGTCTCTTGCTGCTTCTGCCGCAGCCTCTTTAGCTTGCATTTATTCCATAACCCATATGTACACAGAGACATATTTACTGTGTGATGTGTGATAGTCAACACTAGTCATTAAAATTGGAATAACGAAGTTGTATTCCCCTTGGACTGATTACTGAGGTAGGCAGATTTTATGACAACTTGCTTTATCGAAAGTGCCAAGTCTCTTGAATTTATTGTCCTTCAGTAAGTTCTGACGTGGTGGAAAGGCTCCATTGTATTCATTTACTCTTCTGGCAGAGCATGCTCATGACACTTGGATTGTCCTAGACTCTCCCGGTTTTAAAAAACTGGACTCTTCAAATTTCCTTTGATGGCATGAACTGTGAGTGTCTACATTTGCTTTTGGCCTGGTTTGCACCAGCCTATGACCAGAGATGTTGCAGTCCAAACAGTGTGTGTCTCATAAACTGTTTAGGGTGCTATAAAATGCACATAGCTATTTTATTGACGAGGGACGTGCGCTGGTAGGTGTGGCCGTCAGAAGATGCATGTGTCGTTTCTCCCCTTCCCGCGGTGTCTGGCAGGACTTCGAGCTGCTAGCTGGCCCCAGAGCCCCTGGGGTTTCTCCTGCCTTCACCTCACGTCTCCCTGTTGCAGGGGGCTGGGACTGCAGACCTTCCACACTGTCCAGCATTTAAATGGGCTCTGGCGATCAGAACTAAGGTCATCCATCAGGCTAGCATGGCAGGAATGCTGTCCACTGAGCTACTTCCCCGGACCCTGGAATTGCTTTGGATGTACAACATGCTCAAAAAATGTTTTTTTTCCCTAAATATTTGCCTATGTTTTATCTCCTGTCATGATTGCTTTTCCCTCATCTCTGTTTGTCCTTCTGAGCTTATTATGCATCCTCTTGAAGCGACTCTTCTAGATCTTTCCCTAAAGCATATGCTATGTTCTTGAAAGAGAGCACAGAGCAGCATAGAATCCCAGCTCCCTCAAAGCTTTCAAGACGAGCTCCCTAGCCTTGTTGTTGCTAAGTAACGACATGAGGCTCTTGAGAACATGCTTGTCTTTGGGGTCTCACTGGGATGTGTCTCAGCTCAGATTTACTTCAAATATCCTTTTGGGGTGTGGCTAGGCCCATAGACTTAGGGATTTGCTCATCTTTACACAATCCCCACTATTTCTTCCTAACTGTCGCCCGTTTTTCTCTAGAAACTCAAACTAGATGGAGATGATCTGGAATGTGCTATGCAAGCAGTCCTGTAGTTTTCTCACAAACTATTCGCAGTTAATTCCCAGAACCCTTTCTGGCAACTTTTTTTTTTTTTTCAATGCAGTTTATTCAGGAACATTGAACAATCCTCGGACCCCGGGGAAAGCCAGCCCACAGCTTAAATAGCCTCTGGGTAGCCAACCCAGGTGTGCCACGGGGGCAATGCAGATAGGTCCACATACATGGAAGCAAGCCAGATCCTCGGCCTTAGCCAAATGTGGAGTTGTTCCTGACAGAGAGCACTCACCATCGGGAAGGTGGAGGGCGGAAACCAGCTCCATCTTTAAGGCATAGCATTCTGCAGCTCTCTACAGTTCCCCCTTTTTGTTTTAGACGCATCAGGCAAGAGTAGAGGTCTGATCTCTGATATTAGAAATAAATTGGGACTTTGTACAGATGTTCATTTAGGTGTCATCCACCCAAAGAGCATCGGACCCGTCCGATACCTTTTTCTCAGAGGCGGGACCTGGGGCATCAACCCGCATGCAATCAGACATGCTCTTCTCTGGGTCCAAAGCGGCTGACCCTGAGTGCAGTGCTTAGCCTCGCATCCTGAGCGTATCATTTTAGCTTTTTATGGTATCCAACCATGCTTGGGGAGAATGTCTTGCTTCAATGGCTGTAAAGGCCTGAATGATCATGGCTGCATCACACTGTTGTGAGACTCTAATCTTGCATATATACCACAGGCAAACCAAGGAGACCAACACCAGAAGGCCTGCTAACACTCCCATGCCCGCCCATTCCTTCAGATGATTCATGGCTGCAGCAATCCATGTTGATAATCCTGTGGCTAGTCCTGCGTCCACTCTGGTAGAATTTACTGTGACAATGGCCACTCTCAGCTGCTCCATCGTAGTATCGAATTCTCTGGCAACTTTTAAAACCCTAACCTGACTGTCTGTGGTAGAAGGCTGCCGTTGATTATACTTTTGAGAGTACCCTGCATCCACTCCAGAAATACTAACACCCACAGTGTGTGCTGGCTGTTTCTGCAGTATGGTCGGCCGCCTCCCTCCTTCCTGAAGAAAGCCTCTCCAGCCAGGCTACTTATGCCAGCTGCTGCCCTAGTGGGTATTTGATAAAATCCATTCCCTCCCACTCACTCCCACCTCCCATCCCTGCCCTTTCTCCTCCCTTCCTGCTGCCCCTTTGAGCGGGGAGGAAAGTATCTAGACCCTGTTTCCCTTGGTGGCTGGCTGCCTTTGCACTCTTCCTCTGAGTGGGATCTGGCCCCCACGAGAGGTGCCAGGTGACAGGAAGGATGTGGGCCTAGAGGTCAAGTGCCCATCATCTTGGTTTGTTTTGTGTTTTGAGACAGGGTTTCTCTGTGTACCTTTGGCTGTCCTGGAACTCACTCTGTATCCCAGGCTGGCCTCGAACTCACAAAAATCCACCTGCCTCTGCCTCCCGAGTACTGGGATTAAAGTTGTGTGCTCCCACTGCCCGACACGCTCATCTTTCTTGAAGTTTTGAGTCATCCTTAAACCCAGTAGGGTGTCAGGGGGGCCCAAGTGTGGTTATTCATGGGAGTATCACTATATGGTGTTCCTACCACTGCCCATGATTCTATGTGTGCCTCCTGACGCTGCCACTGTGCTCCTACCCACCGGGAATTACCCCTGTGAGGATGTTCACAGCCACTGTGGGGAACAGAGTAGAAATGACAGCGATCTGAGTTCGTCTGAGCTCCTAGATTATGATTCTTGACTAGCAGAGTGCGTTTTATGCAACAACAACAACAAAAATATATGTGATGTTGGAGCTCAGAGTGCTGACGTCTCGGAAGTCACACTCTGTGGGGCTTCAGGTAGCGACACTCAGATGGACTGAGCAGGCTGTGCTTTTAAATTTAGGCATACACATGTCACAATAACATGAAGGGGAAAGCGGCCACAATCTCAAGCCTTGTATTCTTAACCCCTGAGTCACTTGTGGGCATTATTTACCAGAAGAGTGATATCTGTCCCACTGTATTATCAGAAACAGACCTTGCGTCTCTGATGCTGCTTTGTGTTTCTCTGCGTGGTCTCTGGGGATCAGAATAGCCCCATGCTACTTAGATGCACAGTGTCTGACAGTTCACACACATGCATGCATGCACAAACACACACACACACACACACACACACACACTCCCACTTTCACATGCTCTCATTGAACTAAAATCCCACCAACCCATACTTCCTATTCGTGCATGGAGAGAGCCTTTTCCCAGGCACACAGTACACAAGCGGGTGACTCATGTGTAACCAAGTAGCTAGACAGCCAGGCAGACATATAACTCTACCTCTCTTCCTGCCAATTAGCCAATTGTGATTTGTCCTGCCTTGGAAGACAAGAGAAAAAGGTTTTCAAAAGGAAAAAGAGAGATAGGGGGAGAGAGAGAGCATATTGATTGATGTGTTTCCACAATGTGAGCCATTGACATCATCGCCACGTTGTTGCTGCAGCATCTTTTTAGTCTCCTCACAGAGAAGCATGTTTCATAGCAGAAGGCAGCGCCCTCCTGGAATCCACAGGCTGGGTGGTAAGGAAATCGCTGTCCGTCCTTGGATCATCAGTGTGCCTTCTTTGTCCTGTCTCAAGCTGCACCTTCCCCTCTCCCACTGGATTTGTTCTGTGCATTAACAGCACCACCCAAGGTTTTGTGGGCCTTTCTGTTTTTGCTCTGAGCACAGAAGGACTTCTGAGAGCAGAAGCCGTGTGTTCAAACACTATTATCAGTCAACAGAAATTAAAAGAATTGCTCTCTCCTCTCTCCTTTTTCATATAATGCTGATATTTCTCTCTCTCTCTCTCTCTCTCTCTCTCTCTCTCTCTCTCTGTCTTCCTTCTCTTTTAAAAGATTATCTGGGCCTGCCACTTGCTTCCTCAACACAATTGAACACGTAATTACTATGTAAATTTGGGCTTTTGCATGCTTCTGGGAGAGCAGAGACCATTTGGTCCTAGAGATTTCAAAGCATTAATCATTTGAAATATGGTACATTTGACTTAATCTGTAAAATGAAGATAATTCTTATCTTCCTTGCAGGGCTTACTGTGAGGATTAATTACTTAATTTTGGTTAAGCAATTTGAACATTAAAAGCATTACTTAAATGAAGGTGAGGCCCTACTATTCAAAACAGGAATTACTGAGTCAACCTCAGAGAAGCAATTTTCCTTTTGTTTGTTATTATTTTGTTACTATATTCTTATATTTGATGGGTAATTATCTAATAATTTTATATGAAAAATCTAGCACACCTAGTATGCATATATTGTTCTTTAACTAAGATAACATTGATTACATCATTAGTACTAAAGTCTGTGAAATTACAATACTGTGATATTAACCTATTTTTTAAAATACTGTTACAGCTCAAAGCCCACTGAAGTTATTTCAAGTTAAGAGATTATTGGAAAGTGGCAGAAATTGTCTTTGAAGAATTATCTCAAAGAGATATGTTTGTGTATAGAGATTCACATTAAAAACAAGGTCTTAGACCAATTTAAAAACAATGCAATCTGGTCTAAGAATTTAAAATTTCCTATTGCGTCCCTTGTTGGCTCCTGATCATACATGGAACACTCAAGAAGAAGAGCAACAGAGCCAAAAAACCTGGGCTCAGAGGGGCCTGCAGAGACCAATACTCCAGCCAAGGACCGTGCATAAAGATAACCTAGAACCCCTGCACAGATGTAGCCCATTGGCTGCTCAGTCTCCAAGTGGGTTCCCTAGTAAAGAGTACAGGGGCTGCCTCTGATATGAACTCATACAACCTGCCAAATCCCATGACAGTCTCTCTCAAATAAAGGCATTTGTGGTGATACAGGCCAGGAAGCAACCGCTAAAGAAGATGGTAACAGGCAGAACTTGAGGCAGGCCTAGTTAGAATCATAGCGTAGACCTTAGGTAACCAAAATAAGGGAGCATGCCGACTGCAACAGAAAACAAGGCACCATTTGAAAAGAAGCTGCCAGGATGTTCTGAGGCGCTACGAGACTGACTCTAATCGTGGGCTGTACAGCCTTGGTGGCCAGCATGAATCAGGGTACTCTGGCACAACGTGTGCCATAGGTTGAGATGTCTGAGAGAAATAGTGAGCTACTTTAAGGAATACCTCACTGCTGGTTAGAAGGCTAACAGCCTCTAGCTACTGCCTTACCTGGGGTCTGTCTCATAACCATCCATCCCCAGGTCACACCACACAGAACCTGGTTCAGCTCACAACAGACACCCTTCGATCCAGAACTTCCAAGCTACTTGAACGAGGCTTTAGCACGTACGCATTAAAGTTTTGTTCCCTCCTCTGGCCAATATTGTTTCATGCCTCTTCTTTACACAAATGTGGAGTCTTATCAAGGTATATTAGACCTCGAACTTCTTCCACAAAAGAAATTCTGGGCAAAATGCATAAGATAGTAGTATATCTAGAGTCGTGGCCAATTAGGTTCAGTAAAGAGACAAAAGCGTCAAGGGCATGTGGCCCTGTCCTCACGTCACTCGCCACCATTGCATCAATGTTGCTCGGCTCATACTTGAGACCTAACCGGATAGAGGTGGAATTGTCCCTTTGGTGAGCTGAACTGGATCACACTAGCTCTGTCCAGCTTGTTGGAGTGGGCTGATAACAGACAGCTGCCGGTTCACACCACCTCTTGGGACAAGACAACAGTGAGAGGAAATTCTCTGAATGGACCAATCTGTGGTCAGAGAGCCTGGCCATGTTCGTGGAGAAGTGAGCAATGAAAGGATTCATGCATTCTTACTGGCAAGGGCGCTGCTTAGTTAACTGAAAGACTCCTGGAAACTGACAAGTTTCCAGATCGTGAGGACTGACGAGAACAGGCAAGAAGAGCTGTTAGCTCACAGTAGTTCCTTCCAGGAAGCATGTACTGAAGACACAGAGGGCAGAGTGGCCCTGTCAGAAGATGGCAGCCATCCATTCTTGTTGGCTGACCCTGGGTGAACAGAATTCATAATCTCAAATTTAGGAACTATTTAATTATGACGTCATCAGCTCCCTGCCTGTACCCAAGGTTAATTTAGCCATGCTCTCACAATGTATCCCTGGGTGTCCTGGAATTTGCTATTTAGACTACACTGGCCTCAAACTCACAGAGAGTCTCCTGCCCCTGCATCCCAAGTGCCGGGATTGAAGAGATGCAACACCACACCAAGCTCCAAGGTCCATCTAGCTCTCATCACTGAGAACCTCCCAACATATTATGGACAGGGTAATATAATCCTAACCCTCCCATACAGAGCCATGGCTCAGAGACAAGCCCATCTACCAACAGAAAATTGATGACATGGGGGCCTTCTGCCCTGGAAAAGGCAATGATTTCTCTTGATCAAGACTGCCAAGAACTCCAGTTACAGCTAGAGAGCCCTCAGGGCGTTGTGTGGGAACTGCAGTGATATGCCCACAGTCATGAAATCCACTGGTCTCACACAGCCCTCCCCAGCCAAAGAGGCTGGAATGGAATGGAATGGAATGGAATGGAATGGAATGGAATGGAATGGAATGGCTTCTTGAAGAAGGAAGCTAACAGCTAAGGAAAGTTAACATAGTGGCTGGGACAATTAACCTTGGTTGTCAGTAAACCCATTATTTGTATGATAGCCTAAAAATTAATTTTAATTCTTAAAAAATATGGTCATTGGGAGGATAAAGGGTGTGGCTCCAGAATAAAGGCATGAAGACATCCAGCTGATGCTCAGACAGCCCACAGGTCATCTATCTCTTGGTATTCCTACACCCAGTTTCAACCCTAAATGGATGAATTCAGGAACAATTGATGTCCAGTCGTCACAGGGTTGGCCTTTCCAGGTTAGGAGTTTGGATAATGAAAGCAGGAAGCCCAAAGAGCAGACGTGCTAGATGGGGGTAAACAGACTGGAGGGAAAGGTCTGTGTTCTAGTCTTGAAATGCTGCTGCCGCAGGAACAGAGGCTCCAGCGTGTGGCACTAACTGTCCTCTTGCCAGGTCTTCCCGAGTCCTGGGAAAGCTACACTTGCAGGAAGTAAACTCAGTGTGAGAAGCACAGGCTCTGCTCGGGGCCAGGGCAGACCTCTTGGCACTGTTTATGTCCTTCGGGGCCCCTTCAGCCCCTGCTGCTCACTTGTTGTAATGGCGGTGGCTGATGGCTCATCTGACCCATTCTCTTGAGAATCTCCCCACACACCTTGGCAAGCACACACTGGTACATTCCTCTCCTCTATCCCCAAGGCTGGGTTAAGTTCAAGATGCCTAAACGATAACTTTACAACCTATTTTCTAACCACGTTCCTCAATTTGCCTTTTGTTTATCCATGTTAAAATAATAACTTTTTAAAGCCTTTTCTAAAGGTTTTCTCTACATGATAAATGAAGGATTGTATACCAATACAAACAAACAAACAAACAAAGCTCATGACTTTGCAGTGCCTTGACATAGAAATACCACAGTACCACACTGTGAAGGCAGCCCAGGCTCAGCTGGAAGCTGGTGGCTTAAACGGATGGAGGAGGCTGCTCAAACCAAGAACCTCCCACACGTCAAGCAAGTGTTCTCTCACTGAACTGTGCTTTCCCCACAGACTTCAGTTCTTGATAGAAAGAACAGCAAAGCCTGGTTATAGAGAGTTATGGCTGCAGGGATAGACAGAATTGTTTTGCTTCCTTGCAATTTCTCACCCTAGACTCTCCGCCGCCATTTCACATGCATCCACCCTGAACTCTCTTCCTTACGGTGATCTAGAACAAAGATTTTCAGATCCAGTGCACAAATGCAGACGCTCTGGATGAGGCTTCTGTCCTAGTTTCTGTTTCTGAGTTATGTTATTACACCGTCCTCTAGCCTGTGACTTTATTCAATCAAATTGACCACTTTTTCTATCAATGATTTAAAAGTAGAGAGTAGACTACAAAATGGATCTCTGTGAACAAAGAAAGATATAGCACTAACTATGTATTATCTCATTTTCCTTTTTGTGGTCCAGGGTCAAAACAACCTCATAGTCTGGGCATTCTTCTATCAAGATGAATAGCTGATGGGACTGAGGTGTTTGTAACTGTCAAACTATAGCTGGGGTTGGCTGGTCAGCGTGCCAAGAATAAAAGTCAAGAGAGCATCAGAGAAGAAAGTGGGTCTTAAGGGTCCACTAAGCCAGCAGTTTTCAACTAAAGCTCATGACACATTAATGTAAGCAACAGAGCCAAGTTAGGGAACCACCACCCACACGCCTGAAGAGAAATATAACAAATTACAGTAAGATATTAATCATCAATTACCAATTACCTGGAGTAGAAATAACATTTTCCTTAAAAATCTCCCAATTCCAGTAGATGTGTGCTTCTATGTGCTAGTGCTAAGTCATGCTCTGAACTGTATTTTCAACAGAGGATTGTAGCTGATAAAGTTTAAAGTCACTAATCTAGACAGAAAAGATTTGATAATCCTAGAACACACAGGGATTATGTCTTGAGCTCAAATATTTAATCATGTAGTTCTACCAGCTCCTACGAGCCAAATCAGGTGGCTTCTCAGTCGTCCGGACTCCTCCAGCCATCGCCTTACCTGTAATCACTGCCCTCTGGATTACACCCTTCTAAAACCCAAACACAAACAGGAGACCCAGATAATTACTGGCTCAGTTAATTTGTAGTATTTATTTGGCCATAATCTTCTTTACTGAGCTAAGTTAAATTCAAGTAATATTATTAGAAACAAATTCTCTTAGAGCCAGGGCTAATTAACTGATGCAGCGTTCTATAAGAATCACTGAGCATCCTAAATTATTTAGGAGTCAGTATCTAACCTTCTCCTTAACGCTTAAGGCTACACCAAATGTTTGCCCAAACAACATAATCACAATATTTTATTTTAAACGCCTTATACACAAACTGAAACCAATTTTCCTTCTACTCTACTTTCGAGACAAACCCTCACTCAGAAAACCGTAAGAAGCATCTCATAGAACGGGGATCTCAGACTCCGGCACGCCCGTCTTCTGAAATCTAAAGCAACGCGGATGCGGAAGGTGCCCTGTCTCCTCAAACAGCACTCAGAGCAATCGCAGTCACGTTGGCCTTGACTAGACATGTTAAAGGACTCTGAACACACTACTTGCCCCAAGGGAAATCACAGCATCTGAGTTCTAAATTCCTTCCGGTTTCATTGAGGTTTTTCTTACGGTATGTTTTTGACTTTCCAATCATAGCACATGTGAAGGAAGACTAGATTTCTGAAGGAAGGTGCAGTTGGGTCTGGAGAGACGGCTAACCGTTCAGCTGTTCAATGACAGCTCAAGCAATCGCCGTCCCCAGCACCCACATGCGGGAGCTCATAACCCTCAGTAAACTTCCAGGGCCTATGACGCCCTCTTCTGGCCTCCACAGGCACTTGCACACATGCATACTCATACATACACGCACAAAAATAAGAAATAAGAAATGAGCGTTTAAAAGAGGATACACTTAGAGGCAAGCATGTGAGTGCAATAGACATGGCAGCAATCCACTCAGCGAATCAAGAACTTAGTAAAAACTATCAAGATTTTGAAAAGACACAGACACACAGCGGCAGAAGATCATTTAGAAACACCACTGCTGACATCTCCCTTGACGATGCACTTTCTGAAATTTTATATCCTAAGAATTTTGTCACTGCTGTGTAAAAGCAAAATTTATTTTACACACTGACATTATATCCTATAATCTGGCTAACTTCTCTCCCTCAGTCTAAAATTCTGCTGAGAAGTCTTTTTTTCGACTGAAACGCACCCACTCGTGCTCAGTGGCCCATGGAGTACAATATGTCTTCCTGAACTCCAAGGCACTACAAGACAGATTTGTCTTGCCTCCTTTTCTTGGCTTAGCCCTAAAACAAAAGGATTAAGCAAAAGTGGTGAGAGAACATCTCCTGATTTCCTTTTTTGTATCAAGTAAAACGCTTTTAATATTTCACCTTAACAAATGACGCTTGCAGCAGACTTTTTATAAATATTCCTCATTAAATTCAAGGCATTCTGCATTCAGTTTACCTGGAGATAGGTGTTCCTGCTTTGCTATGGTTATATGTTAAGTTTTATCAATTTTTCCTTCTGTTTGTGTAACTGAATTATTTTTAAGTGTATTCTATTATTATGGAAAATTACATCATTTATAATTCAACTGAGAGACCTGCTCCATGAATAAAGCAAGTCTGCTTGTTAATGTACTTACTGTTTTTAGTCTACTAGTTCAAATATCATCATAACAGTGTTATTTGGAGTAACCAAAGAGAAAACAAAAACAATTTTCCAGTAGTATGCTAGAATCTTGTGTCAAGCACATTTAGTGAAATATTTCATAAAAAAACAAAAAAAAAAAAAAAAAACAAAAACAAAAAAAACAGGGAACAGGACAGGAGCCTGCCACAGAGGGCCTCTGAAAGGCTCTACCCTGCAGGGTATCGAGGCAGATGCTGAAACTTATGGCCAACCTTTGGGCAGAGTGCAGGGAATCTTATGAAAGAAGTGGGAAATAGTAAGACCTGGAGAGGACAGGAGTTCCACAAGGAGAGCAATAGAACCAGAAAATCTGAGACTGATACTCCAACCCCAAGGACCATTCACGGAGATAACCTAGAACCCCTGCACAGATTTAGCCCATGGCAGTTCAGTGTCCAAGTGGGTTCCATAGTAATGGGAACAAGAACTGTCTCTGACATGAACTCAGTGGCCTGCACTTTGATCACCTCTCCTCAGAGGGGAGCAGCCCTATCAGGCCACAGAGGAAAACAATGAAGCCACTCCTGATGAGACCTGATAGACTAGGATCAGAAGGAAGGAGAGGAGGACCTCCCCTATCAGTGAACTTGGGGAGGGGCATGGGTAAAGAAGGGAGAGGGAGGGTGGGATTGGGAGGGGAGGATGGAGGGAGCTACAGGGGGCATACAGAGGGAATAAAGTGTAATTGATAAAAAAAATTGTTAAAGGAAAAATAAATAAATAAATAAATAAAAGTTGAAAGGTTATCGATTCCTGTAGCACCATGGGTGAGTCTCGAAGATGTGACATTGACCAAAAGAAGCCAAACTAAAAGTTTATGCTGAGGATATAACAGCTAGGCATCATATTCTGACACATAAGCAGTATATCCTGTACCGCACCAGCTTGATGGGTATAGTAAGTATCTACACACGATGTCTATCATACACACAGTCCAGAAGCCAGGGGCAAATCGTGATGTCAAGAATTCAGGCCTCTGTCTTTAGGAGTCAGCCCCTGGGAGAGGGCTTATACGAGGGAGGCAGAAGACTTCTGCATTTAAAATAGCGTGCCCGTTTTTTTATCCAATGGTGGTTTTTTTAATTTGTGGAAATTTATACAGCTGTATGTTTATATTTAGTGGCTTGTTCAGTATGTTTTACATCAATGCACGTTTTTGTGAAGAGGTGGTCAGATAAAAGTAATTCATACGTGTCTAGGTATTTTATCTCTTTGGCATCATATTATAGAGTATGAAACTGGGAGCTGTGTTAGTTCAGATCCTCCAAGTGGCAGCTGCTGAGATACGATTAAGAATTCCGGGATTTTATTAAAAAAAAAAAAAATGTCCCATGAAAGACATTGAGTTGGATTAAATAAGGCTGGGAGAACAGTCAGTGCAAACTGAAAAGGCAGTATGAGTGGAAGCATCCTACGCTACAGTCATGTCTAAGGGGTTCAAAACGGCTACTTGGGAATCCCATGGCTCTTGCAAATCAGCGTGCGTGGATCCCTGCCGCAGACTCCAGTGATGAACAGGATTTCAGCTGCAGCTGGGTCTTCTCCCGCACTACTGATCCCCACAGCGTGCACCCTTATGGACAACAAGAAGTTCCATCACTGTCTCGGGGTTTCATTGCTGTGAGGAGACACCATGACCACAGCAGCTCTTGGAGAGGAAAATGTTTAACTGGGGATGGCTTACAGCTCAGAGATTTAGTCCTTTATCATAATGACCAGAAGCATGGCAACGTGTGGGCAGACATGATGCCCAGAGAAGGAGCTGAGAGCGATACATCTGGATCACCCAGCAGCGGGTAGTCAACTGCTTGAGCTTCTGAGACATCAAAGCCCATCCCCTAATGACGCACTTCCTCCAGCAAGGCCACACCTACTTCAACAAAGCCACGCCTCCTAGTAGTGCCCCTACCTATGGCCAACCATTCAAACACGTGAGTCTGTGGGGGCCATTCCTGGCCAAAATCATAGCATTATTTTAACATGTTTTTATTTTTTTCTGTTCACTTTTAAGATTTAAAGAGTAAAATTAACTGTTGGTTAATACATCTATAGATCTGGGCAAATGTGTATATTCACCCGTATAGTTAAGACATTAACCAAGTTCCTCACACTAAAAATTCCTTCGTAAGTCATACCTACAGACAGTCTTTCACCCTTACCCTGGCAACCTCTGAACATTACTTTCTATAATATAAACGGTGTCATATATATTGTGTGGCCCGTTGATGCGTAAATAAGTCACACCCATACTTTAACTGATATACCTGCACCATTTGACATTAATTCATAATGCTATATGCATCTTTTCTTTTCTATTGCTAAATGGTGTTTCATTATAATATATATATTTATTATATTTGTTTTAGCAGTCTGTCAGATGCTTGGATTATCTTCAATTTGGGGCATTTATGGAAAAAAGCACTATCAAGGTTTCTTTTTCTCTTAGATACTATCATTTCTCCCTTTCCTTTCTTTCCTCCAGACCCTACCATATACCTCTCCTTTCTCTCAAGTTCATGGTCTCTTTTCTTCTCATTAATCGTTGTTACACACATATACATATATTCATATGTATTCCTAGATACGTAAATACGTTCTGCTCAGACCAGATAATGTTACTTGAATATGTGTGTCAGAGCTGACTATTTGGTACTGGATAAACAACTGGTGTGCTCATCCTTGGGGAAGACTATTTTCCGCACCCTCAGCCTTCCTTGGTCATCTGTAGCTCTTCGTGTAGGACTGGGACCTCCTGAGCATTCACCACTCACTTTAGCGTGTTTATAGCATCTAGATGCAAGCCCTGAGACTGGATCCCACAGCTCTGCATTTTGACTGGCTGCGGTTTTCAGTACTGGTCCTCTTCTATTGCAGAAGTTTCCTCGATGAGGGATGAGGACCAAAGTAATGTGTGCTTAGAAGAATAAATAAGAATAACTAATACAGTTAAGGATTGTGTGGGCCTGGTAAAACTGTGGCTGTAGGTTCTCCAAGGCCCATGACTTCACTACCCTGAGCAGTTTGCTAGTTTTCTAGGAGTAGGCATCATCTTCTTTTTGAGGGGTCTTAAGTCCAGTGGCAGAGCTGTTGGTTACTGCCAAGGTATGCATGCCAATATTGCACCCTGAGGGTATAGCATCAGGCATCTCAAAACAGTACAGGCTTTTTCCATTGCCCTTGGTTACCCCCAGCCACAGAGGTAGAAGGTAAGTCCTTATGCTGAGGACACCATGCACTTCAGACACGAGGCCCAAAGGCCCCTGAGCTGGAACTGACCCGACAGCCTCCTCCCTGGGGACTAGCTTTCACAGTACTAGAAGATGCTATGCAAGTGTCCAAAAGAGGGAAGCAGCTAACAGTCCTACCCATCTATGGCGCCATACATCTCCCTGAGTGAGTAGCTATTCAAATAATTGTAAGGACCACATATCTCAATCTGTAATGAAAAATCAGCTTTCTAATCAAAAGCTTTCTAAATTTTTGAGTTTGGTGTATTCATTTTTTTATCTGAGAATAAACACAAAATACCTTTGAGGTTTTTATCCTGTCAAAATGTAAATCAGAGTTTATACAAAACCATGTGAATAAGTTATCGGAGTAAGGTGCAAAATTAAATATTCAAGACCTTAAACTACCAGTAACAGGATAGGCACTGAACAGCCGGAGCAAGCAATAGATACAGATGAAATGCGTGGCCATCAGGAGACATTAGCCGGGTAATAGCTATGGTAGATGGCACTATACAAAGCTTGAGAAATACATATAAATCCCATATTAGCAGTCTACCATAATACCTCCTTAATCAGATACGCACTCACACATAAACACATGTATCAGCACACATGCACATTCAAAATGTTATTGTTTGTGAAACAAGAATGTTGAGCATAATTTAGCCCTTCAACACAATTAAAATATTGTCTAAACATTAGAATATAAACTAATATATACCTACTTAAAGTTATACCATATAATCATTTTAAACAGTGTTTTAGCCGAACATAGTGGCACACACCTGTAATCCCAGCTCTCAATGGAAAAAAAACAGAAGGATCACGAGTTTAAAACAAACCTTTGCTACATAGCAACATCCTGTCTCAAAAATAGAAGATATTCAGCCAGGTTTGGTGGCATACATTTGTATTCCCAACACTTGCAAGCCTGAGGCAGAATGATAGCAAGTTGGAGGGCAGAGAGAACCCTCTTTTCAAAAAAAAAATATAGATATAGATATAGATATAGATATAGATATAGATATAGATATAGATATAGATATAGATATAGATAGATATTAAAATTACTCAAACATAAGGCTGGGTGGTGATGGCACACGCCCTTAATCCCAGTACTCAGGAGGCAGAGACAAATGGATCTCTGAATTCAAGATAAGCCTGGACTACAGAATGAATTCCAGGACAGCCAGGGCTACACAGAGAAACCATGTCTTGAAAAAAACCAAGGGGAAAAAAAAAATCAGATGTGAATCTACTGACATTAAAACTATTTATGAGAATCCACAAAAGAAAAAAATGCAGGTGACAAAAGGGAAATCACATGTTCCTATCAACTTAAAATGCATTTGCATAAGTGTGCATGCAGAAATGTTTCCAGAGAATGAGAAGCATGCTAACTGACATCTTCTGCTTTGTGTTTTGGTTTCTGTAACCAAGAATTGGAAGGTGAAAGTAGAGCCTCCGAGAGAAATAAGACGCCTGGCTAATAGTGATGGAAGAATCAAGAAAACGGTAAGATTGCTGGGTGTACTTATCAAGAAGGGAGAGTCACAGACAATATTAAAACTATATATCTAATTAAGTTTCGCTCGTAAAGAAAAAACCTCAGTCCCCAGTAATGCCAGCTACGGAAGACTCGAGATATTTTTGGGCTCATGTGTAATCCATGGTGGGTGTGTGGCTGAAATCTCTGTACGAAGTGAGCTTGCCTGGGCTTTCTGGCTTAGCACAGAGAACACAGGGTACTGTCTGGTTCATCCAGAGCCTGCAGCCAGAGCTGCTAAAATGCCTGTGTTCACTCTGCTCCAGGCTTTGGCTCACCAGCCTCCCACCATTCAGGCTGAGCTCCACTTTTGCATTTCATAGTCACAGATGCCTTATGAACTTTTCAGCCACAAAGTGTGTGTCCTGGGGACATGCTATTCCAACAATAGAAGTTTCAGGCTTCAAGCTGTGACTGTCATGGCTCATGTGGCTGTGTAGGTTTCCCTCCACTCTAAGCGGGAAAGATGATGCCAAAGGCCTTATCTTTCTTAAAGAATGTCAACCTTGCTGACAAGCAGACATACAATAAACATTTTCCTAAATAGAAGATATTTTCCATGTCACTCAAAAGCCCTGGATTTTTCCAGCCAATCTCAAGCGATGTCACAGCAAGCTAATAGCTGTGACGATACCAGCCATTTAAAACACACAGGCTAGGATGTCAGTCAGATCAGAAACACCCTCCCCCCACACAATGGGAGGCCCAGATGTCACAGGACAGACATGCAACTTATCCAAGAAACACTGGGGTTCCTTCTATTGTCCCTGCTGAACACTCTTCTGGGCTCCTTGGTATCTCTTTAATGAACAGTAACTGTAGCACATTCCACCAGGAGGGAGAAAGGTTTTCATTCAATCTACAGGCACAAAGGGGGCATCTCTTTGTGAGCTACTAAAGTATGGAGACGAAAATCAGGACAGCCCTTCAAAAAGCGTTATTAACACATTCCCTGGGAAATGCTCATTGAAACTAAACCACAGCCTGACAAGCCCCAGGACACAGAGTGGACGCTCTGCTTTTCCATTGTGCCTTCAATCAGTGATGGCAAAAAAAAACAGAAATACTCGTGACTTTTTTTAATAAAATGATGGCCACAGTAAGAAATAGTAATAGAAAATTTTAAGTATCTATGTGGATGGCTAGATAGTGGCCTCCTTCTGTTGCGTTCTTGTGCTTCTGCTGTGTGTGGCCATAAGCAGGATGTACTGGGTTTGTGTGGCTCATCCTCCATCTGCCCTGCTGACTGTGTGTTTCTTTTAAGCCATAAAAATCCAGTGTTGCCATTTAGCTGCACTGTAATTTTTCATTATATGAATCTCCCATAATTTAGATATCATTTGCCCAGTAACAGACACTGAAGATATATAATCAACACTAACGCAACCACTAAAACAGGACATGGCAGCAGTGCCAATTTCAACGTCGCTGGGGATACGGACGTAACATTAGCTAGTAGTCTTATATACTTTTTTTTTTAAAACTGACGCTGTAAACCTGGCACACACACCTTTAGTCCTTACACTTGAGAGGCAGAGGCAGGTGGATCTCTGAGTTCGAGGCCAGACTGGCCCACAGAGCGAGTTCCAGGACAGTCAGGGCTACACAGAGAAACCCTGTCTTGAGGTCAGGGGTGGGGATGTGATGGTGCAGAGCCTTGCTGAGTCTGCGGGACACTGTCACAGTCTTTCTGAGCACCAGTTCACATCTCACGTTTACTGTTTTCCCAATCCTCATATTCTTTCCAGCAAACTTTTAAACTAGGGTTTTGAAATGACGTGTCTCACGTGAATTTACTACTAAATTATTAATGCAGTTGGTCAGTGTGTGTGTGTGTGTGTGTGTGTGTGTGTGTGTGTGTGTGTGTGTTAGCCTACATTCCTCTTATGTGAACTGCCTCTTCAGCCTCTTCATACCTTTGCTTATTTTTCCTATTGGCTTATTTGTCTTCTTCTTAGTGGCATTTAGAGTCCTTGGTGCACCTTAGGTAAGGCCTCTTTATTGGGTCTGTGTGTTATAAATATCTTCTCTCCCTTATTGGAAGTCATCTTTTCAGTTATTTATGACTCGTGTTAAATTTTTATAATGTAAGCTGTCCTTATTAAGTGGGAGTGAATTACTCAGAGACACACACTACATAAACCATCCTAGCTGGCTTTTCATTCCTGGTGTGTTGCTTCTCTTTCTTTGAAGCTATTTCCTTTGATAGAAAGCATATGTGCCTAACACAAAATTCAAAACTTGCAAAATGATAAACAGAATCTTCCTCCTCTCCCCCAAGACTCTCACTCAGTTCCCTTTTCCCTTCCCACAGTCAGAGGGGTAAAATGTCTGGACCTATAAGACCTTGTATTTCTATGTATTTATCAATATGTTCTTCTTCCACAAAAGTGGTAATGTGGTTCATTAACCCACAGTTTTTTCACATACTATGCACTTAGAAACATCTATGTGTATTACCATGTAGTATATTATCAATATACTACACATATCGGTATGACGCTTTCGGCATGACTTCCTCCTCTTTTTCTTTTACACCTGTTAACTTTCCATAAACATGAAGGAGAGATCCTGCCTCATGAGCAAGATGGTATGTGCCAGCTCTGGGCCCTGATAAGTTGGACTTCCATTTGCTTTCTCCATAGAAGCAAGTTTGCTGTCTTTCCAGTGTCTTCCTAGTTTTCCTCTTTGTAAAATGAGAACAACATCACCGGAAGAGTTAAAGGACACTGGACAGGTCAGGAGCTTGTGTAACGCGCACACATAGTAAACTCCCAAGCACTCCCTGCCCTTGCACACCTGTGACCAACATTCCACTGAAGAACACTGGGGTTACTTCCAAAGGTTTTTGGTAGACACAAAGCTGTTAGAGGTATCTTTATACACATATTCATGTTGTATATGTGTGTGTGTGTACACAGACTCATGTGTTTATACGCTACAGGCAATGAACAGGACTAGACAGTAAGATCAAACGCTATACCTATAAACAAAGATATTGCTACCCTCAAAGAGTTTGCGTTAATACAACAAGTAACATACCCCTATGCTACAATCTGTCTCACCCAACCTTGTGTTACAAAGATGTCACTTTATCCATTTAATATACTTTAAAAAAAAAAAGTGAAAAGATGAGGACTGAAAATGTAGCTCAGGGGCAGAGTACTTGCCTAGCACATGAAGAGCTCTGAGTTCAATCCCCATCACTGACAAAGCAGGAAGATTTTACTGGGGTTTCACATTTTTGCTTTGTCTTATTATGAAAGAAGTCATTTTCACCTTCTCTTTATTGAAATATACTCACTTCTATGACAGTTCTAACATTTGCACTGATTAGTTTGTAGAATATTTTAGACGTTTAAAGTTGTATCACTTTTGCTTAATATATTCCAAATGTGTTTCCAGTTTTGACTTTTTCTTGTGTTTTTATAGTTTTTGGTTTTTATACTTTTCATTGTAGTGAGTTGAATTCTTTTCTCTGGATTTTAGAACTTTGACTCATTTGTAGAAAGGCTTTACAAGAACCAGGATTCTGGAACATTCCCTCGTTATTCTTTCTGGTGCTGCCTGAAAGAATATCCATGCTATCGTTTATGCCTTTCATTTATCTTCCTCTGTTTTGGGAGAGAGAAGGTCACTCAGTGTGATTTTTCCAAAAAGCTTCCCAAGAGCTGCACTCAGGGCATCCTCTGGAAGCTGCGTGGCGCCCTTGAGACTTGCCCGCTGAATTCTGACAACAGTCACACTGAGGAAGACTCAGGCCTCAGAAAACAGTGAAGCCCGGTATCCTTTCTCCTGCCGTCACAGAAAACCTGGAGCAGAGCTCCTCTCTGTGCTGTGTCTGGAGCCCTGATCCACAAACTGTGAGCCGGCTGCTGCGTCGCTTGAGGCCTCTGAGCTTTAGTGATTTGTAATAGCAACATGAGAATCTACACTGAGTCAACTCCAAACCCACAACAAGCACAGACAGTCTCTTAGCATATAAACCTCTGCCGGAGGTCAGAACTGAAGAGAAAGCCAGCACAGTGCGTAAGGCCGTCCCTCAGTTTACAGTGCTGAGAGTCAAGGGTTCCAGACTGTCCCCCAGCACTCCAAAGTTCCAGACTTTGGCACAGCCCTTTCATAAATCACAAGTATCAGACCCTGAGCTATAAATGTTATTTGTTGGCATTCAGAATTTGTCTAAATTGAAATCTTCTGTGAGTGCAGAGTCAATTTAAAAATATAAATATAATAATTTATATCCAAAGATGAGAAGCCTTGTTTTCAAATAATTAAAATGTTTCATTTATCTCTGCCTCTGTCCTTCAGGTACTCCTGGGGTTTGTGCCTTACTTAATGGTTTCTTTACGGTTATAAATGCAGCCTTCTTTATGGTTATAAATGCAACCACGAAAACCTGTGCACAGCTATGGCTCTGAACACTTGCATGGCAGATCTGTGTTCTAGAATCTCACACAGTATAGGAAATGGAACACATGCAGCCAGGTATATAATTTCCAAGTCGACATTAATTGCCTTTGTCCTAAAGCAAGCTGTTCTAGCTCCTTCAAAAAGAACTCCAAAACCTATTGGTTCACCAACGAAAAAGTTGATTGATCAAGTCTGTTTCATACTCTTATATCCAAAATTCAAAATCATATTGCCATTAAAATCTTCTTTTTCCTTCGGGTCTGGTTAATTTGTGTGTGTGATATTTTTATTTATGTGCAAGGCATATATAAATATACATATATATAATAAAGTTTATTAAGCATTTCTGAAAGCTTCTTTCTCTTCAACAATATGGTCTTAACATCAAGTTCTTGTGGTCAACTAAGAGCGATGGCTACAGCCTGTACCGGTTTAGCCATTTCCCTTTGCTGAAGACACAGCACATCCGGAAGCAGGAACCACGATGGATACAGCTGTCCTGCTAACTCGCAGGCCTACGACGGGAGGAGTCTTACCTGCCTGGGAATCCTTCCAGCTACAGTAAGAGCCCACCTGGCGAGAGATCCCCATTGGTACAATTGCGGCATGAATGTTCCGGGGTAACAAATGTTTTCTGGCTGTATTTAAGCCCCCCTCTCTGCAGGAAGGAATGCACCCTTGGTAGTAAATCTGGCACAGGCCCGAGGAGGCCATATACCCCACAAGGGAATCGCCCGCTGTCATTTCGCCACATGTATGTTGCATCACACTGCCTTCTAAAGGCACACCGTAGGTTAGTACGGCCCTCGGCTCACACAGAGATTCACAAATAGTCAAAGTCGGAAAATAAGTGGCTGTGAGGTGCTCATGGCCAAATGGGATCCCTGTGTCACCCCTCCCCCCACAGGCTCAGCGGGTATCACAGAAAGGGGCCAAGAGACTAAAAACCAGAACCTCCGTCACTCAGAGAACAGGTCCTATCCAAAGTGTAATAATTTTTTAAAATATATCATAATGACAACAAAAGATGTTGAGTAGAGCCTGTTAGCCCATGTGAATAATAATAATTTGACTGCAGCAAATGCTAAGATTTGGGGGCTTCTGAGATGCCCACGTGATTTAGCTTACGCTAAGATGTGCAGATGGGTTTAAAAATTGAAGAAGTCCGTTGTTTGGAGTGAACACCTGCACTGTGCCTCAGATCACGAGAACGAGAGAGAGGCCTGAAGTGAGTGGCATGTAATCATGCTGAACTCTGAAGTAGCCATTGTCCCTGAAAACGGGCTCACTGACCAAGCAGAAAAGAGTGTGCATACCTGATCCAGCACGACAAGGAAGCTAGTTACTTGTTTGACCTCAGAGGAAAGTTGTAGTAAATAAAAATGAGTGTTGGGCTATCTAATGTTTATTAGCCCTAAGATCATCATGGCAGTATTACATAACCCGCTATCACAAATAATGAGACACAGACACCTGTTAGATTTTATAATTGTCTTATTTACCTTGGGCCAGGCAGATACTCCTACCTACGCTGTCTCAATAACCTCACCATCCACCTCCCAGCCCCCATCCAATGCCTCCTGCCTTAACCAGCTTTATCTCGGCTACCTTCCATCCATAATCTTATGAATACTTGCTTGTATTCTTCATCTGGGCCTTGCCACACCTTTATTGGAGTCCTTCCTCTTGGCCCACGTGGTTTCTTCTCCACAATAACCCATCATGACATCTTCCTTCCTCCTCTCCTGCTGTCTGTCTGTCTTCCGTGATTCTCTTGAAACCAAAGCTCGGAAACCTTAGCCATGCCTACCTCATTCTGCCCTGCCCTTGTATAGGCTGTCGAATCAACCAATCAGGTAGAATGTCTTAGACAGATTTACACAACAAGGATAGGTGTACGGAGGAGTAACCAGATCTTGAGGGCCAGGAATCAGCAGCAAAATAAAGCATCAGAACAACCCCAACAGGTTTGTTTGTTTGTTTGTTTGTTTGCTATTTCTGCTCTCTTCACCTTTTTCCTACCTATGAAGCTAAGCTTCTCTGTGAGCCCATTAGAACAGCTATTCTATTTTATAGAAATGGGCAGTATCGAATTCTGGAATCATGAGCAAACAGCCTACTAAGACTTAAACTAAATTTGTTGTAAATTTTCTCTTTTGATAAAATTAGAAAGTGAAAGTCTTCAGGAGCAGAATCTTGAATTTAAGACCAGCCTGGGTTACTTAATGAGATGGGGTTAGCCTGAGCAACATAGCAGAAGTTTGTCTTGAAAAGGAGGGAGGGCTGGAGAGATGGCTCAGAGGCTTGAGAGCACTGGATGTTCTTCCACAGGTCCTGAGTTCAATTCCCACCACCCACATGGTGGCTCACAACCACCTATAATGAGATCTGGTGCCTTCTCCCGGCTTGCAGGTATACATGCACACAGAACACTGTATTCACTATAAATAAAGAAATCTTTTTTAAAAAAAGAATAAGAAAGAAAGAAAAGGAGAAAGAGCAAGAGAAAGGACAGGAGGAAAAAAATAAAATCTGTATGTTGTAGGGTCTGCTTAAATCCAACATAAGTCAAACACCAGGTCAATGCAGATGACAAAAAGCTTTGTAATCAAGTCACTACTGATGGATCAGGGCCACAGAACTGACTCAGGAGCTGAACTGTGATGATGAAGGGACATTGTACAGCATACTTAAAGGATGGAACCATAAAGCAGCGGAGAACAGGGTGGGCTGTAGCATTGTCCAGTCATATTTGACATATGGATTGAGCAACCAAGTTTCCATCAATCAGGAGAGGAGTAGGTTCCTGGGCATGAGAACTTGAACTCTGTTTGACCCTGCCAGCAAGATCGAGAAGTTGTCCCTGAGGTGTCTGGACTCAGACAACTGTTTCCTTACAACAGAAGCTGTTTGGCTATTCGGAAGTCCCCTGTTTCCCTAGGGTCTGGGACCTTGAACTTAGTTTCTCCCTGTGATTAAATGGAGTCTGAAAAGGAAATGGTAGTACCTGGAATAATTTTCTTTTGCATGTTCCCAACATGTAAATATGTATACAAACAAATTATAACAAGACGTATATAATCAATAATAAATTAATGTATTAAGATCATGAAGAACATCTACAAATCAAGAAAAGAAACGGCTGAAGGATATGGAATAAGTGAAGCGCCAGTCTACAGAATCTCCAACAAGGACTCAGCAGCTGGGGGTGTGGCTCAAGAGTAGAGCACTTACCTTGGATCCATTTCCCTGGGTCCATTTCCCAGCACAAGAGAAACAAGTCACGAAGTATAACAAACAGCATTAACATAAAGTACAAAGCTTAAGCAAAGAGACCCGCCAGCCCATCCTCAACAATACGGACAAATTTAGAACCTAACAACAACACAAAATATTAAAGGACTGTGAAGAAAAAAAAAAAAGCTGGCGTGAGGAATGGGTGTGAATTGGGAGCTGCTCTAGAGAAAAACTTCACAGGAGCTGGTAAATTAGTCAACTCTTAATGTCAGCAACTAGATAGACATACAAATATACACACACACAAACATAAACACAAAAAACGTACACAAACAAACGAACATACACACACATACACTAAGCACTCATAGAAACCTCATTGTAACAAATGTGTGGAGAGTATAAAGGGTGTCTATGGAAAATAGATCTTGAAATTTGAATATTATAGTTGTATAATTTCATATAATTAAGAATTATATGATCCAAAGAGACATGTTCCAGCTTTTATAGATCTTGAATATTTAACACCGTGTAAAAATTTTTATATGTATTTAATTTCTAATATACCATTTATAAAACATAAAGTGTGCCAAAGGGGGCTGTGGTAGAGCATGCGCAAGGCATCAATTCCTCAATAGTAACAAAAATCTATAAAGCACATCAACGAATATGGGGGGTCACGAGCATGCGTGTGTGTGTCTGTGTCTGTGTGTGATGAGTAGACTATCAAATAAACACTATGTCACAGTCTTTATTAAATCCTGATTTAGAGTTTCGATAGAGACATACATACTTGTTTGCAATTTGAAATGTTCAAAAAAAAAGTAAACTTTGGAAGGGTAAACATGTTCAGAATGTCCTGACAAAATGAGAAAAATCAAGATCAGAATTTCAGCCACAGCTTCTTCCTGCCTGTAGGGCAAACGGAATTTCCTATTGATCAGGGCGGTAAGAGGACCCGGTGTGAAGCCCACGTGAAGGAACCGAGAGAAAAGACGGAGAGGGGTCAAGAGCTGCCTCCAGATGTGAAGGGCTTGTTAAAGAGGAAACAGAGCAGGGAGTTGCTGTGCATTGCGGTTACAGCTACAACCAATAGATGGAAGCTGTGGGGGACAGCAGCGCGATCTAATACGCAACAGCTGAACAGCCCGTATAGGCGGAATAACGCACTGCCTGGTCGGTCCGGAGCTCCTCAGCCTCCAGACGGGAAGCAGCTGCCCTGGAGATGAGGGATGACAGACAAGCATTCTCTGCTTCTCCTGGGGTTAAGGCACGGAGCTCCTGCCTGAACTCGATCTTATGCGGCGATCCTGGATTGCCAAGACTCTCCAATCACCAATAATTTTCAACACGATTCAGCATACGTTGCAGAGAGATGAGGTTAAATGCCATTCTTTCAGCAGAGGCACCTGAGTTCAAGGCCTGCCTCCTCTACAGGGAGAGCTCCAGGAGAGGCTACACAGAGAAGCCCCGTCTCAGAAAACAAACAAACGAAAAAAAACAAAAAAAACTTTTAGACAGACAGGCAGGCAGAGAGAGAAGAAAGGATTGAGGAGCAAAGAAAAACCTCTGCAGAGAACAGCAGCCCTGTCTAGGCCCGTCACTTACTGTCCTACTCCGACTCTCTCTCTGTGGGCCTGTCACTCCCTTATTTTCTTCCTCCAGCCTCTCTGACCAGGAAAGTCACACAAGGAGTATAATCATGTTTCGCAGAAGCTGTTGTTTTAAATCTGCCCTTAATATAAGGCAGGCAGCAGAGGAAATTCTATTTAATAAAGGCATCTGGCTTCCAAATGAAGATGCATCCATTTTTATTCCAAAATAATTTTAATTGGGTTTGTTATTGAAACATGAAGTTGATGTCATTTGTAGTTTCCTGTCCCAGAAGATTGTGTTTAGAGATAAAATGGGAATTTGAGAATATTTTTATGGTACAGGGTCTTGCTTTTCTCTCAAGTGTGACAGATCTGAATAGTGAAAGGGTCGGGCTAACTGTGTAACCCGTGTGTCCTCTAGAGCCTGTAGCTTTGAGTGTTAGGTCCAGGTTAAGCTAAAGCCTCTTAGCACCTTTCCAGAGAACGGAGGCATGTGACCCTATCTGTGAGGACAGAGATAAAAAAAATGGAGCAAGCAATGACCTTCACTCAGCAAACAGAACGACCAGACCCTTGTCTTCAAGATAGCGTTTCTTAGCAACCAACCCAGACGGCCTCAATCCTTCTGAGTAGCTCCTGACCTCCAGCCAAAAGCCCGCAGCCCTGATCTTCAAGGATGAGCTAACCACCCCCACCTTTAATTGAAGCTGCATCCACACTTGGCAGGACTGGCCAAGCTTGAGCACCTAACACTAACCAATTATCTTACTTTATAGCTTCCTCATCCAATCCTAAATTGCCAAGACTGCAACTTCAAATCTCCCGCAATTTTTCTTTTAAAAACCTAAAGCCTTTGTCTCCTGGTGCCACTCTTTGCTGACCAGCAGGGGTGACTCCATTGTGCAATGGTTAAAATAAACCTCTTGTGATTTTACAACAATGAGATCTGGTCTCCTGAGTTCTCTTCATCACTTCTAAAAATTAGGCTCATGCTGGGCCTAACAATAGATATTCCAACATTACCATTCTACAAGAATTTCGCTTCTTATGCATGAAATTGTTTGGTTTAACTAGAATGAATAATGGGATTTTTGTTTTACACTGTCTTTTTACTTAACTGTTATCTATTGCTTTATGTTTAGGCCCTTCACTGGACTGCAAAGTTAATCTTTGTCTTTATATCTTCTCCTGTTCCATGAAAAGTTCTTTGCCTTGGACCATTGTGCCACCAAGTTTTTCTCCCCTTCCTTTTCTCTCATCCTGCATCTTGTTCCTTCTTTATTCTGTTTTTGAAGCCGAAAGGATTCATAACTGTCCAGTAGAAAAGGAGAGCAGCGAATGGTAGATAAAGGGATTAATTTTCATAAAGAAGGGGAAACCTTTTTTTAAGCCCCTAAAATTTAGGAAGTGTTTTCTATTTAAAAATAAATAAATAACTGAACAAGAGAGCTTAAAGGTAATATGAAAACCATCATAAAAGAATGCCAAAAGAAACCAAGGCAAAAATCACGTAACATGGTGCTGGGGAAGGGTAGAGCACAGGGCTTGTGAGCTCAGTCTCCAGTACCATGGTGAGAAAACAAAAAAAAAAAACGCTGAGGTTCACTGACCGCAGACCGAAGCCAGCTGCGAGTTCTATTCCCACCCACACCCTTACTTATCTTATTATAAATCAATAATTAAAATATGTAGACTTTATAAGACGTGATGCCGTGGAGGAACTGTCTCCAGGAAGAGAAGCATTCGATGTATCTACTCACTTTTCCCTTAAACCAAGAAACTGTGACGACTGAATTTAGTGAAAGCTGCCCACCATTTCGTTAAACCCTTCCCCAAACAAAGGAGCCCTCACCTCGTCTTTAAATTACATGTGATCATACATTACTTCTGAACTTCCCTTTGAAAGGTGCACATATTTATAACTTACATAGACGCTGATTACGTGAAAATGTTCCTATTCCAGCATAGTTGCCATGCTCTCCTTCATATCATACGAACTAAAATATATAGATTCCGTGAAAACAAAATAGAGCACATTTGCCAGCATGCCAAGAATGCAGCTGGCTTGATTAAAATGCCCACACGATGGTTTTTTGCCTGCAGGAGAAACTGTTACATAATTACTGTCATGCATCTGCTACGTTTTGTTTTCGTTTTTTAACAAAGATGAATCCAGGTGATTTCTGAGTGCCTCTGTAATGTGAAATAAAGATGACAATTATAGGACTAAAATTATAAATAGACTATGTGGAAATAAAATAATCCAAGAGCGGAAATGGCAGACATTTGTTTGTTAGGGTTTAGAATGTCAGGGCGGCATCCACCATTTGTCAGAAATAAACCAATTGTCCTAATAAGCATATTATATATCCCAAACTGAGTTATAGTACAGGAGGCTGAGTGTATCATATATCAAATTCTAACATTATTTCAGCTTGTCTGGTCTTTAAATTAGTGTGCCATCCAAGCTAGAGATTTCTGTTTTAAACAACCCCCTAGTAAGAGTTTACTATTTTAGTTCCCTTAAACGCCTTTTTGCATAGACTAAGATTGTGTCTTCCACAATTTTTTATAGTGATTGTGAGCTAGCAAAATTAGCCATTTGCGGTGTTTATGGTTCTTGTTATGATATCTACACATGCATATGGTGGTTGATTAGTAATGGTGTACCTAAGCTATCAGTGACCATCCAGGATGACTGACATTTTATTTAATGAATGAGCTTTAAAATTTTTAAACTACACACACACACACACACACACACACACATATATATCCAAACACTAGAAATACAGTACAAGGTTTATATACAAGTAACATTACACCGACTGAGAAAATCGCATTTATGTGTTATATTATGCTCTATATATTAAGGAATACGTGTGTGTCTGTATCTGTGTGTCTGTGTGCATCTGTGTGTGTATCTGTGTCTGTGTTTGTATGAGTCAGTGTGTCTGTGTGTGTGTGCATCTGTGTGTGTCCATGTGTGTGTGTATATCTGTGTGTGTCTGTGTTTGAAGAATTAAAGAAAAAAGGTTGGATGCCGTGGATTTAAGAGAGAGCAGTCTAAGATCTCAAAAAGAAGGACTGCGTGATATGCAGCGAAGATGTCTGAATTGCTGGGGGTTCCATTCCACAGTGAGTTAAGTAGACACTGGGTTGTGTGTTTTAAGAAAATGTAGATGTGTATCAAACATCTTGAAGATAGACAAGACAGCCTGGTCTGCATGGCTGAAACAAAATCAGGAAGTCCTCTTCCTCTGACCCTTCATCCCTCTCTGGTTTTCTCAGAGGGGACCCCATTCCTGGGCCCATCATGTCTCCCCATTTTCAGTAAACCACTCAGCTCAATGGTGCTTTCTGTTCTAATTCTATTTTTCCCTTAGTTTTTTTTCCTCACTCTCTTTTTCCTTTGTCTTAAATTTTTTAAAATATATTTCTCGTACGCAGAACAAATTTTGGGTCTGAGGTTTTATGGGTGGGTTGCTGTCTCCCTTCCTCCCCCAGATGTCCCACCTGGCTGCAGGAGGTGGTGACTTCAGGCTACACACACACACACACACACACACACACACACTGCCAGGAGTCTCAGGTCAGGTCACTCCCATAGACTCCCAGGAGCCTCCCCTGTCCCAGAGATGCACCCCCCAACTCCAACTTCTGTTCTCTCTCCCTGTGCTCCCCACCCCCTCTCCCACACAGTTCTCTCCTTCCATCCACTTCAGAGGTCTGTTGTATTTCCTCCTCTGAGTGAAATTCAAGCGCCCTCCCTCGGGCCCTCCTTGTTACTTAGCTTCTTTGGCTCTGTGGATTGTAATATGGTTATCCTATATAATAGGTCTAATATTCACTTATAAGTGAGTATATACCAGGTGTGTCTTTCTGGGTCTGTGTTACCTCACTCAAGATGATCTTTTCTAGTTCCATCTATTTGCCTGAAAAGTTCATGATTTCCTCATTTTTAGTAGCTGAGGAGTATTCCCTTGTGTGAATGTGTCACAATTTCTTTATTCATTCTTTGGTTGAGGGACATCTGGGTTGTTTCCAGTTTCTGGTTATTACAAATAAAACTGCTATGAACAGAGTTGAGCAAATGTCCTTGTTGTATGATGGAGCATGGCTTGGGTATATGCCCAGGAATGGTAGAGGCGGGTCTTGAGATAGAGCTATTCCCAATTTTCTGAGGAAGTGCCAGATTGATTTCCAAAGTAGTTGTACAAGGTTACATTCCCACCAGCAATGGAGGAGGGTTCCCCTTTCTCCACATCCTCTCCAGCATGTGCTGTCACTTAAGTTTTTGATCATAGTAATTCTGATAGGTGTAAGATGGAATCTCAGACTCATTTTGATTTGCATCTCCCTGATGACTAAGGATGTTAAACATTTCTTTAAGTGCTTCTCAACCATTATAAATTTCTCTGTTAAGAATTCTGTTTAGCTCTGTAATCCATGTTTTAATAGGGTTATTTTGTTGATGTTTTGTTCCTTGAGTTCTTTATATATTTTGGATATGAGCCCTCTGCTAGAACAGGGTTAGTGAAGATCTTTTCCCATTCTATAGACTGCCATTTTGTCCTATTGACAGCATCCTTTGCCTTGCAGAAGCTTTTCAGGTTTGTAAGGTCCCATTTATTAATTGTTGATCTTAGAGCGTGAGCTGTTGGTGTTCTGTTCAGGAAATTGTCTCCTATGCCAATGAGTTCAAGGTTCTTCCCTACTTTATCTTTTAATAGATTTAGTGAGATCTTGATCCACTTGGACTTGAGTTTAGTGCAGGGTGATAAATATGGGTCTATTTGCATTCTTCTACATGCAGACATCCAGTTGGACCAGCACCATTTGTTGTTGCTGTCTTTTTTACAATGTATGGTGTTGGCTTCTTTGTCGAAAATCAAGTCTCCATAGGTGTGTGGGTTTATTTCTAGGTCTTTGATTCAATTCCATTGATCAACCTGTCTGTTTTTATGCCAATACCACGTGGTTTTTGCTTTGGATTTTTGTTTGTTTGTTTTGCTTTGCTTTGCTTTGTTGACTATTGCTCTGTAGCACAGCTTGTAATCAGGGATGGTGATACATCCAGAAGTTCTTTTATTGTACAGGATTGTTTTAGCTATCCTGAATTGTTTATTTTTCCATATAAAGTTGAAAATTGCTTTTTCAAGGTCTGTAAAGAATTGTGTTGCAATTTTGATGGGAACTGCATTGAATCTACAGGTTGCTTCTGGTAAGATGGCCATTTTTACTATGTTAATCCTACTGATCCATGAGCATGGAAGATCTTTCCATCTTCTGATATCTTCTTCAGTTTCTTTCTTTAGAGACTTAAAGTTCTTGTCATACAGGTCTTTCACTTGCTTGGTTAGAATTACACCAAGATATTTTATATTATTAATGGCTATTTTCCTAATTTCTTTCTCAGCCTATTTATCACTTTTATCAAGGAGGGCTACTGACTGTTTTGTTTGTTTGTTTTTTAGTTAGTTCTAGATATTCAGGAAAAAAATCTAAGTGGTACCAACCTGGAAACTCAATAGCTTCTCTAGGTTCTGACTCCACCTGTAGCTACCACTGAGGTCAGAGAGGGGCAAGGGCTTATACATAGGACCTTACAGGGCCTGGAGAGCAGTGGCTCCTCTCGTCCAGAGCATGCGGCTTATAACCACCTGGAATGTTAACTCCAGGGACCAAACATCTGCTTCCGGCCTCCGCAAGCTCCAAGCACGCGTTGGTGTACAGACGTACATACATACAGGCAAAACACCCATACATAGCAAATAATCATATTATTTTTTTAAAGAAAGTTCCCAGGGAACCGAAATGATTTGGACATACCAAAGTAACAACTTTATTATCAGCCAGATGTGATGACCCACACCATAATCTAGTGCCTAGGAGGCAAAATGGGAAAATTGCTACAAATTCAAAACAACAAAAAACAATACTTGGTCATATATGTTTCTATGCATACAAATGACATTTTATTATGTAAAAATGGAAGAAGAAGATGAAGAAGAATATAATATCAGTATTTAATCACCTTATCCTCTTAACTTTACAGTAAATCACATACATATTTCCATCCAGACTTCAGTTTCATGCACCTTTAAATGTGCTCGGCATGTCACAGGCACTGAGGTATTTGAGGTGAATGAAGCATCTATACGCCCATGCTTGGCTGTTTCTCTAGTTAATAAAGAAAATTTCAAAGTTTGTTGAGAGCAATCTGTGACAATGCATTACTGTTACAATAGCTCGTATACATATATAAGTGAAGTTGTCTAGGCTAGCTCCATAAAGTCGGAATTGAAATACTATTTTTTTTCTCTTTAATTTATTTGTTTACTTTAAATCCCAATTGGCAGTTCCCCTTCCTCCTCACCTGCCAGTCCTCCCCTCTCACCTCATCTTCCCCTAAGTCTCTCCCCCTCTTTTCTCAGGGAAGGGGAGACCTCCCATGGATAACATCCACCTTGGCTATCAAGAAGGACTGGGCTCATCTTCTTCTGCTGAAGCTAGACAAAGCAGTCCAGTTAGAAGAACAGAATCCAAAGGCAGGCAACAGAGTCAGAGGCAGCCCCTGCTCCTGCTGTTGGAGGTCCCACAGGAGGACCAAGCTGTTATGTATGTGTAGGGGGCCTAGAACTGTCCCATGAATGCTCTCTGGTTGGTAGTTCAGTCTCTGTAAGCCCCTATGGGCCCATGTTAGTTAATTTTGTATGGTGTGTGTGTGTGTGTGTGTGTGTGTGTGCGCGCGCGCGCGTGTGTCCTTGACCTCTCTGACCCTATCACTCCTTCCTCCCCCTCTTCCATAAGATTCCTCAAGCTCTGCCTAATGTTTGGCTGTAGGTCTCTGCATCTTTTGAAATACTATTTTTTAAAAAGCAAAATGCAATAATTTGCCAACGATTACAAGGAAAAAAATGTTTGACTTGGAGTTACATAATTGAAGACTCAGTTCTTGTCTTCCATTGCCCAACAATCTCCCCTCTGCATTATTTCTGGGATAGCACACTGAAAATATTTGCAAGGAGCAGGCACTTCGCTAGTTTCTAAGAATACTTGTTTCCTTCCTTCATCATTGCCTTGACCAACTCACCGCACTTCTGTTGGTTCACCTGACGAAGCTGGAAAGCGTTCTGGGAGGTAAACTATTAACCAGCATAACACCCATGCAAATGGAGAGGCCCGAGAAGCCTGGCTGGCCACACCAAACAAGAAGTGAATAACTGTGGCTGGCTTGGATTTTGAGATAATCTTGGTGAGAATCTTTGTGAATCTCCACTTCTACTGCAACACAAAATAAAAACAACAAATAATTGAAAATAAAGATGAAGACCAGTGCAATGGCTCAACAAGACAGGGCTCTTAGCACCGGAAGGAAGACCTGAGCTTATCCCTAGGAACCATAGGTGGAAGGGCTAACCTGTCTCCTACGAGCTGTCCCTCTAACCTACACACACACACATACACACACACACACACACACACACAAGAAACAAATAATTTTTAACGTGATACATTTGTAGTCATGTGCTTTAAAGTCTAATTTCTACAACAGGAAAGTGATTTCACTTCCTCTTAATTTGTTGTAGATAGATTTAGCCTTTCATTGATAATTATTTTTAAAAACTATTGTTTCTACGCTCTAAAAGTCTGTTCTTACCATATCTAGCCCCTTCATTCCTCTTGACCCACCTCCTAATTAGTCCCCATTGAGAGAGTCTGGTGTTGTCCTCACACACTGTGTGAGTTTTGATGTTGGCTGTGGCACACGGTGACGCTTCAGAAGTCTCTCAGGTGGTGAGAAGAAAGTAAGATTTACTTCTTTCAAGGCTGAGTGGCTACTTTGTCTAGAAACAGGCACCTGAGAGAACAGTCCCCTAAGTTTTTAGAAGGCAAGAAATTCAAGTTAACCCTGTAGCCATCCATCAGAGCTCCTTGTGTCTTGATTTCCCTAACCTGGCAGCACTGAGTTATTTCTCTCTGATATTTAAAGTCAAGAGCAAATCAATTACGGGGTTTTAATGATTCTAAAAGAAAAGCCGCCAGAACAAACAGCCGTGGTGAAGCCAGTGGAGAAGACATTTCAGTTCCTTCAAAATCAAACTCTGGGTGACATTTTCGTTGTTTTTCACAGGAAGATGTTTAAAGGACAGAATTTGTTTTAAATGTTGTAATGCTGGAATTGTTTATACAAAAATAATATCTTAGTAATGTAATGTCACAATACAGACTTTTTCTTTTCCAAAGGGTAGACGCCTGTCTAATTCATGTGTAGGCATCGCTTTGTGTCTTAAGTACCTAGCACAGTGCTGTGACTATGAATTATGGCTTGACATTATTTAATGCTGCTGTAAATTTAGTGCTATGGATTTCATTTCAGTCATCATCCAAACATAAATCCTGTGTGCAGTAAGAAACGCTGTGTTCAGCAGCCAGAGTCATCTCTTTCCTTTACTCTCCCGTCCCCTTCTAGGGATGACAAGCCACGAGGGGTGTAGACAAAGGGTTGGGGTATGGAGGGAAGAACAGACAGGAAAAGACAATGGGAACTACCCCCAGACTTTAAAAAATAGTTTCCTGGCTATAGCAATGTGACATCTGTAACGGGTTAGTTTACCTCTTCCAATAGGCAGTGTCTTGATAGAAGAAATGGCCAGAAGCACATGCAGAGGGTGAACTCCTCACCCGGGGAAATTTCCAGGTTAAACTGCTGCCTACCACAGCCATGCCTCGCTGTTTAATTGCTCATCCTACCAGAGGGTGTTGAAAGTGTAAGCACGGGGCCGCAGGGAACCCAGCACTGACGCTAGCTTATTCCTAATGAAAACCAAAAGCGAGAATATTAAGATAAATCACAGCTACCTAAAAAAGCTTTAAAAAGATTCATTTAGTTGATTTTTTTAATTTTTTTTTTTCATTTTAGTTTAGTTTCGAGCCCGTTAGGTACTGGGGGATACAAAAGCTAATTCTTAGATTGCAGCAGTGCAAGAACTGTAACTGTTAGAGCAGGGTTAAAATGTGCAAATGCCTGAAGCCATTCGTTCCTTTGACTAAGCTGTCAAAACATTTGAATTGTGTCCCTGTCATGCCTTGTACCTCTTCCTCCTCTCCCCAGCAGGCCTCCCTGTGCCCTTTCTTTGTCAAAAGAGAAGATTTTGTCAGACAGAAACTGTACCCTTCCAAAGGATCTCAGCCTCCTCTGTGTTGATTGTCATGTTTCTTTTTTTTTTTTTCTTCAGAATCCTTGATGATTGTTTTCACTTTGATTTTGTGAACATGGCACATATTTTTAGGTCAGTTGACTTTTTTTAGGGAGATATTACATTTGGCTATGACTCGTAATTTTTGTTTTAATAAATGGATTCTTCATGTGTTTGAACAATGAGGAAAGGAAGCAGGTAGCAGATACACGAGAATATGAATGGGCTGCAGCAGACCACATTCAGTGCGCTTCTGATGCTCTGAGTGACGAGGAGACAGAGGACGGCACAAAAAAACGCCAACCCACAAGCATCACCCTCAAATTAGAAATAATTCAAAATAACTAAAACAGAAACTATTATATAATAGCACCATCCCATACAAATGTTATTAGTATATTGGAAATTAGTTACTGGACTCTAGTCAAGAGTGAAGTTCTCTGTAAGTCAAATGCATTTCATCCTCCTCACGTGTCAGGGGTCCATGGAGTGCTGGAGCAGCCACCGTCATGGACGTTTTCAAGGTACGAACGAGATCCTGCCTCCCCACTGTGCAAAGCTCCAAAACCTGGCCGCTTTATGTAACTTACAGAAACAGAAACGTAACCTGTGCAGCAGAAAACATGAGGCTTAAGCACTGTGGCCGCACTGGGAAGAGGAACACACAAACGGCCCAGTGACTCCAAGACCATCTTCAGGGTACCGACATGAAGCTTAAGTACAGTAAGAATTTGAAGGGGGCTATGGAGGTTCTGCATCTCTAAAAGGCTTTACCAAGGTCTGGTCTGGTCAGTCCTTACCTTAGTTCTACTTCTGGAAGGAAATCCAAAGACTTCTGTATTTTACCATTACATACAGAAATCTACCCGGTTCCCCCCAGACTGCTAGTTCTGCTCCACGGTGTGGCCTTGTTCTCCTGAATAAGTGCTCTTGTTGGGGATTCTACCCCATGAGTCCCGGATGTTCCTGGGATCCAAGGGGACTGACTCAAGAGGAAAGAGGAAGGACAGTGACTTAGCCTGTGCCTTCAGTCAAGGCAGAATGAGGGTGGAGGTGTGATGCTTTCATCCAGCCTGTGTTCGCCGAGTGGGCCCAAGGCAGGAGGCTCCAGGTTTCAGACAGGGCTTCTATGTCATGCTTTCAACTGTGCGTTTAACCCAGAAACTGCCACAATCATTGGCATCCTCTGCAGAGTGCTACTGTGTGCCGTGTGTTACAGAAAGCCTGGCTTCATTCTCACGGCGCAGTACAAGAAAATAGCCCCAGCTCCACAAAATAACACCCAAAAAACACCAAGTCCATCCCACAGCGATGAACAGGGGAGAGTTCTCACTCTCCTGCCCTGCCTCTTACAGCAGTGGTCTTGTGGTTAACAACAGTTGTTTGGAAGCATGGGGGCTCAGAAAACAACTTACCAAAGGGGGAAAAATGGCCAACAAGATGACTCTGCGGGTAAAACATTTTCTGTGCAAGATTGATGGCCTGAGTTCAAGCCTCAGAACTGTTTCACATGAAAAGATTCTGTCTGGGCTCATGGAGAAGCGCACTGGGATGATGCTATGGAAACCTCCACTAGAGAGCCCCTGCTTGCGGGGAATTGCTTATGAGCACAGATTCAGAGTGGAGGGATCTCGGAAGTCAGCAGGTTAGTGAAGGGAACAGCTAGGATACAGAGAAAGCTAGTCTTAGTGTCCCACCCGACCTGGGACTCCTACCTGCTGCTTAAAAACATCAGGGAAAGCAATGGATAGCACGTAGACCATGGCTGATCTGCAGCCAAGGGGCAGCCCCTGTGGTCTAACACTCCAGTCTTGGTTATGTATAAAAAGGAAACAGCTTTATGTGACCGTGTAGAGGAAAGCCGCGCTCAAGGGCTCATGGATTCAGACATGAGCTCTGGTTATTTCCTGTTGAGCTTGGGGCATTGCAAAAGTTAATGCCACCATTTCCCTCTCCCTTTAACCTGTGACAACTAGTAAGTTGGTGATTCTTTAGTCAGGGGCACTCATCATATATCCTCATGAATATGCTGTCAACGTGGATCCATGTGGCGTGTAGGACAGTGGTTTGGATGAACTAGAAAGGGGTGAAAGGTTAATTTGCCCAGGATGATGGGGGAGGGCAGAATAGCCCTCTATCCTGAGACAGAAAGAGAACAACCATTTGCTGGAGTTATGCATGTTGTCAGTCAAAGCTAGAATCAGAATAAAGGTAAAGGATTCCAGTTCAGGCAGGATAATGCTTCTGAGGTCTGCTTATAACCAGTAGTTATAAATTCAAGTAAATCACCAGTTTCAATGCCTGAGGTTGGTCACCAGGAAGTGTTTCAGAAAGAATCTGAAGGAATTCCTCCCCTGTGTTGGTGTTACAGTCGCTGGAGGTGGGAGAAGCAGAGAACCCAGTTGTTATTAAATAAGAGGTTGGGTTCTCCCAGGAGGACACAGGAGTAAGCCTAGGGAGCCAATGGTGTCTCTCCAGTAAATGAGATCAAGGGCTGGGGGTATACCTGCTTAAGTCTGGAAGTGTGACGTCCTTGCAGTCGTGTCCTGGAAAAACAGACTGAGACCTCGTTTTGATAATTCAGTGGGAGTGGGGCAGTGAGGAGAACCAGATGTTGGATGGACTTAGGAGTAAGGAATTTTAAATGGACTCAATTGCTCAGTTTGATTGACTGTAAATAATAAGGAGATGGAACTAAGATAGCCTATGAGGTCCAACAATTGCAAGGATTATAATTAAACCCATTTCTACCATGAAGTTCCAAAGATCTGATTCTAAAACTGTTTACTGGTTCAGGTGACAATGTCTGACATGGGAAGCAGATGAGGCATCATTAGATTTCTAGAAATATATAAACAGTACTTTGTTAATCGCTAGGAAGAACGGGAGAGTGGTCTCACCTGTTATAGCTGGGTGAGTGTGGCCATCTGCCTGGCGTTGCAGTAAGTGAAAGACCCACATACAGATCTCTGAGGTAAGAAGACACAACTTCAATGTAGATCTTTTGAGCTGGGCAAACGCTCCTTTCGTCTGGGTGGCACCTTCTATGGAGGCCTCTGTAAAGGACATGGAAGAAGGAAATGCTGTTTGCCTGCTTGCCCTCACTGTGCCAGCAAGTCCATTCCTTCTTGCCATTACAGCCGATGTTTTTGGGATTCCAGCATATACTGAAGACTTTCAGAGACATCCAGCCTTGTGGACTGAGCAACTACCGGATTCTTAGACTTTCCAGTCATAGTCAGACATTGTTGAATTAGCTGGGCCATAGCCTGTAAATCATTCTAATAAATCTCCTTTCTATGTATAGAAAGAGATTCATTCTGTAAGTTCTGTTACTCTAAAGAACCCTGACTAAAAAACACAGCCTCTTTTTAAAGTTTACCCTCATTCTTTTTGTTTTCTTTTACTTCATTCTTTCCTGCTAGATTTTTGAGACCATACAGGTGGCCAAAACTTAGGTTTTTGTGCTGTTAAAGTCAGCTGATGTCCTGAGTGGTTCCATTCAGGAAGCTAATCTTTCACTCTTTTTTTTTTTATTTCAATTGGTGATTTCATATGTGCATATAATATAGTTTAATCAAATCCACTTTCCTGTTCCTTCTCTTCTAATTCATCCCCTCCACTTTTCTTTCCTAATGACCTATGTTTGGTTTTTTAAGCTCACTGAGTCCATTTAGTGCTGGCCACACATGCGTAAGTATAGGACTGTTGTTGCCTGGAGCTCAGGTAGCCTAGCAGAGGCCACCCTAAAGAAAGCTTTCTCTCCATTCCCCAGAAGCTGTAAGTTGCCAGTATCTTTTCAACAAGGGGGAGGCTTTAAAAATCCCTGTCCATGCTGGGATTTAGGCTGGTTGATCTTGTGCAGGTCTTGTGCATGAGGGCACAGAACTCACGGCTGTGAGTTTATGCATGCATTGGCCCTAATAGCCAACAAATATTTTGCTATAGATGCCCACTATCTCTTGCTCTTACAATCTTTCCAACCCCCTCTTCCTTGATGATCCCTGGGCTTTGAGAGGAGAGGGTGTGATGTAAATGTCCCATTTAGAGCTGAGCACTCTACACACAGTCCCTGTTCTCGGTGCTCTGACTGGCTGTGGGTCTCTGTATTAACTACTATCTACTGTCAAAAAGAAGCATCGCCCTTAAAGGGCAGACAGACCCTGCGCCTGAGACATGGGCTCTGCAAAGGACGTGCTACTGATGTCACAGGCAGCAAGGCAGGCAGAGGATGGATCTGATCACTGGGAAACAGCAGACAAAGTGCTAACCAGTCCGTAAGGTATCTTGTATCTTTTGAAAGGTGTCAGTGTCCTGGCAGAGAAAGGAACACAGAAGCAAAAATCTTCCAGGTTTGAATATTGAAGACACAACACAACAAGACTTCAATATCGAATCCTGACCTGAATCTTGCATTGGAAGAAGAAATACTATATCCAACCTTAGAAGCATGACAGACAATCTAGACACAAGTATTGTTTCCATACTGCCCACATTTGACAACTATACACTAGAAAAATGTAAAGAAATATCTATTTTTTAGGGTTCAATAGAGTACTCAGAGGCAGTAGGGAATGATACAGCAAGTTATTTTCAAGTAGTTCCTAAAAGGAATAAAATCACATAAGAATATGGGGGGGTCTATCTGAGGGTGTGTGAGAAAGACAGAGTGTGTGAGTGTTTAGAGTGTGTGGTGTGGTGTGTGTGTGTGCTTATGAGTGGGGGTAGGCATGTATGTATTGTTTACACTTACATAAAAAGAGAAAACATGATGTAACAAATATGTGAGATGCTTCTAAAGGTGAAGAATATAGGAGTTTTCTGGTCTTTCAAATTTTTTGAACTTGAGTATTATTTAAAACTAAAGCTGTTTTCAATGTCAGGCAAACAAAGGCAATGCAAAAGTCAAAAGAGCTTGGGGAGAAAGGTTAAGTCTGGATCCCAGTTCTAAGGTAGACGGCTCAATAGTCTGAGAGGAAAATATTACTAACCCCACTTAATGGAGGAAGTTGGGACCTTGGGATCTGAAGCACAGGAGAGGAGAGGAAAAGGGAGACAGGGGAGTTAGGGAAGGGAGACAGGGGAGGGGGGAGGGAGAGGAGAGAGTGAGGTACATTTCCCTTGGCTCCATCCGCAGTCTCCGGAGGGATGAGCTCACTGGAAGTAGCAGCCTTGGCTCAGCCTCTCATCCTCCCACATCTGAAATAATGCCCTGCCCAGGTCATCAATCATCTCATTAAAGCCCCAGACAGCACGATTCAGTCACAAATGTAATAAAAAGGCCACAGACATTGTCCCTTTATCCTCTGGACACAACCGCTGGGAAGGAACTGTTGTGGTTTGTCCGTTTCTGCGGCAGCACCTTTCTGACGGTCAGCGCAGAGAGCCGCAGCTTTGCTAAGCATCATCCCTGGCTTTCTCAAGCTCCTTATGTGCAATTTTATAAGCTATTGCTTCCAGGCAGTGGAGGACGATGCTAGCTCTTGATTACTGAGATAAAGTAACTTCTAAAGCCGTGCTATACACAACGTTTTGAAATACTCTTACAGCTACCTTCTTTACAAGCATGCTCTTTTCTTACATCATGTTCTGCTTCCCAGCAGTTTCTGGAGCTGACTTTGTTTTCTGGATCTGCCTGATAGAAAAACAGCCCCCTCTTTTTATACTACACAATGCATTTACACCAATAAGGGACAACAGTAGGAAGAGCTGTGACAGGAAAACACGATCTTACTGCCCACCTTCACTTCCTCTAATCATTTTTTGACATCCTCTCTAAGACTGTCTTCACCTCCGCCTAGAATCCTACAGCCAACTGACAAAGTGTCCTCCATCCCTCCTTTCTCCCTGGTGTTATAACTCTTCCCACCAACCATCTCTGCATCTAGCTTTGGCCCTGTGACCTGCCAAATGGGACATTAGCAGACAAACAGGAAAAACAAAAGCACAAAAACCCAAGCTCCTGTGCATCAGGACCTCCTCTCCTGCTGTGTCCACGAAGCTGGGAGCCTCTGGGGCCAGCACTCTGCTGCTGAATGGAAAATCACTGGCACTGAGCCAAAAAACCCTAGCAACAGCTCAGTCAACTGCCAGGAAGGCGAAGGAAGCCAACAGGGACCAGCCAGCCCCCCATGGACACCTGCCCAGGATGGCTATTCTTGGTTGTCAGCTTGATTACATGTGGATTAACCTGGACCCAAAATTGGAATGCACACCTCTGAGGGATTGGTACTGAATTTGAGCCTAATCTGGGCCACGCCTTCTGCTGGAAGCCGGTATAAGAACGTGGAGGAGGGACGCTCCACTCTGCTTACCTGCTCTCTCCCCACTGGCAAGTTCGCTCCCTCGCTGGCGAAAGCCAGGTACCGCTCTAGCTGGTGGCATACGCTACAAATGAAAGCACTTTTTGTTATTACCTTACGATGACCTTGAGCCACAGGTCTGAAGAAGCCCTAAGGTCAGCTAACATGGCTCACTTTAACAAGAACAATAGTGTCAATTACATCTGAAGGTTCCACATGTGAGCGGTTGGAGTGATCTGGAGCCTGTGATTGACAGCTGTGATTGACAGGACTGTCTTAGAACGAGGCTGAGAGACTTCAATTTTAAATACGGTTTTAAACTCGAGTAAAACGATATGAGCTGACTACTTATTTTATCTTAAGGGAGGCCCTCTCCCTTCAGCGTTTTTTGTGTGATGGTTGTTTCCACTGGAGGTCAGAGGGAGTGTTAACATGGGAAAACCTAGAGTTAAAAAACTCCCGCCCTAACCATCCTTCCTCTCTTGTTGTTAACATCCTTGTCTGAGATGTTTTTAGGAAAACACGTCTCATCTCTGAGGCTTGTCTGTAGCTGATGTGTCAGTTTCCCCACTCCCAGTCAGCCAGGAGCTCACACAAGACCCTAGGGAAGGAGACTATTTCCTTTCACAGGCTCCCTTAATTTTCCCTGATTTTTAATCCCGCACGCGAAAAAAATTACTCCTTAGTAGCAGGGAGACAGCTTCGTGGGTAGAGTGCTTGCTGCGTCAGTCCGAGGATGCAAGCTTGGCCCCCAGCACCCGCATAAAAGCTGGGTTCTGCAGTGTTCACTGCCAATCCCAGCCTAAAAGGTGAGTCCCTGGAGTTCACAAGCCCAACCAGGGAGACCTGGCTCAGGGAAGACAGCCTGTCCCCCCCACCCCACCCCCAAAAAAAGGTAAAGAATGATCGAGGAAGACACCCAGTATTAGCCACTGGCCACTTGCATGTACGTGCATGCTCTCTTATATGGGCACATGTGTGCGCACACACACACACACACACACACACATATAAATGTCGCACATATCTAATATGAGATCTCACAACTAAGTGTTGTTCACAGGGATGGTTTTGCTCAAAATTAAAATGAAGGCGGGTAGAATGCATGACCAGCATCGATCTGAACCATAGAACCTGTGCAGGAGGGGTGTGACTCAGTGGCAGATTGTTCACGTGGCACACGGGAGCTCCTCAGTTCTGTCCCTTGCACTTGATGGTGCTGGTGGTTTCTGAGGTTTGCTGACTGTATCTCCTCCACTGTATTTCCCCATTGTGTGTCTTTTATATCAGCTTAACACTAGCTAGACTCAACCTCAACTAAGAAACTGCCTCTGTACGTCAGGACTTTCGACAGAGCTGTGGGGTCTGTTCTCGGTAGTGTTTGAAGTGGGAAGGTCCAGCCCACTGTGGGTGGCATCACACCCCACACCACAGTCGCAGGGAGCAAGCCAGTGAGCAGCACCCCTTCACAGCCTCTGCATCGGCTGCCTCCAGGTTCCTGCCCTGGTTTTCTCCAATAATGAGCTGTGATACGGAAGTGTAAGCAAAATAAACCCTTTCCCGCTCAAGTTGCTTTCGGTCATGGTGTTTTATCACAGTCATAAAAACCCTCACTAAGACACCAATATTGTTCTGTCTCCCAAAATCCCTGTAAATTGACAGTCAAACCTAAAATGTTGATAGGGTTCAGATTTAATGCCTTTGTAATATATTGATTTTTAAAAAAACAGATTAATATGGTTTCTTGCCAAAACTTAACTTTTTTCTAAAATATATGTAGCATAAATATTTTATGTATTATATGTCAGAAAATTTTTGACATCTGTATTTGAACATAGGACTGATTTTTGCGGAAATAAATGCATGTATGTTCACACACTGCCATCATTTAAAAAAAAAAAGATACAAGAAAAGTTCAAATAACAATAAAAAACATCCTGGAAAAACACTGGAAGAACAAATACAAAGTAACACTATTTAAGAGATTCTGAAACCTCTGGTTTGACTGCATACTTCATAGCTATTTTTACTGATATTTAAATATTCAAAACCTTATTCCTATTTAAATCAGTAAGCTTTAATGAGAGGAGGGGGACCCTCTGTAGGGAGGGGAAAATGCAATGGGGGAGGGATGAGCAGGAACAAGTATAATGACAGACACACAAAAATTCCTGAGCAAGCACACACTTTGCATCCTGAATTATATTTATTTTATTAAAAATAGAGAGAAATAAGTAAAAATTCAGAGAAGAAAAGCGGTTCGTGGCAGGTTTTGAGTCAGTTCCACCCAGCCACCACTAGATGGAAACCAAGATACATCTGAAAACCCAGATCCCCTCAAAAATGGACTTCCAATCTGAAAGATTTCAGTTTTAAGGTTTGCTTAACTATAAGGTGTGTGTGTGTGTGTGTGTGTGTGTGTGTGTGTGTGTGTGTGTGTGTGTGCACGAGGCCATATGTTTTCTACATTATAAGCATCATATTCAAGTGATTTTTTTTTTTTGTATCTAGAGGTGCCTGATGGAAAGAAAACAAACATCACCTTACCTTGTGCCCTCTGCGTACAGGAGAGAAAACATAGCTGAAGGCCCCTGCTCCTCAGATTTTTAGAAGACAATGAGAGGCGCAGATAGAAGTTTTTTTCATAGTGGATAAATTAAGTCTTCTTTTTCTTCTTCTTCTTTTTTTTTTTTTTTTTTTTTTTTTTTTTTTTTGCATCTAGGCACTTTTAAGAATTGGAAAAAGTGAAAAGAAAGTGTAACATCCCAACTTTCTTTCCAACTATGCTTGGAAAGAATCATATCAAACTTCTAAAAGATCAGCACAGTACCAAACGGCCTTGTAGCTGTCTGTGCTGACTACCCAGGCAACCTTACTGTCGGCACTGTTCAGAGAGGCTCCTCTTGGCCTGAGCAGGGGTGTGTGCAGAGACCGCAGCTCCTGGGCACTGGCAGTAAGGGGTGGCAGAGCGCACCCATTTACACAGCCTTCTCTAAGGCTAGTTCGAATAGCCCCAAACTCGTGGTTGCACTCGCTGTTCTGGTTGAGCTCAGTGGGTCACAAAACAAACTGCGAAGATGTGAACAGAAGAAATACACTTGTAGGGAAGAGGAAAGGCATTCACAGGAGTGGGAGGGAAATAAGAGAGGGTAGGGTATTTGGTGTGATGGTGTGTGTGTGTGTGTGTGTGTGTGAAAGAACAAATTTCATTTCTCAAAAAGCAGAAAAGAGGATCTGGAGAGATGGCTCAGTAAGAATGACCCTATACGTTCATATACTTGAATGCTTGCTCATTAGGGAGTGGCCCTGCTGGAGAAGGATCAGAAGGTGTGGTTGAAAGAAGTGTGTCGCTGGAGATAGGTGTTTGAGGTTCCAAAAGCCCAATCCAGGTCTAGTGTCACTTGCTCTTGCTGGTGCCTATGGATCCGAATGTAGAACTCTCAGCTCCTTCTCCAGCACCATGTCTGTCTCCATGCCGCCCTGCTTCCTGGTGGTGATAATGGACTAAACCCCTGAACCTGTAAGCCAGCCCCAATTAAACAGCTTTCTGTGACAACAGTTGCAGTGGTCATGGTGCCTTCTCATAGCCATAGAACGCTGACTGACACACTGCTTCTTGGATGTGCATAAGTGTAGGACAATCTACAGGTGCCTGAGTAGCCCCGCTGGGCCCACACCCACGAAGAAAGCTGACTCTCTCCCTGCCAGCATCGATCTGGTATCAATAGATCCTCAAATAGGGGTGGGACTTCATGAGGACCTCCTTGATCCATGCTGAGATCCGAACTATATTTTTTTAAAATTTTAGCTGTGAAATAAACACGAAGAGATGCAATAGACTAATATATTTCCAAAAGTTATTAAATTCTTTCACTAGAAACATCTTTCTCCTCTCTCTTCCTCCACTATAAGTCAGTATTCCACTGATGGAGACTAGAGCACGTGTTCCCAGAATCTGTCAACTAGTAGGTGATCAGCAAGCTTCCATCCTGAGAGCTAATAGCTAATATGTCAGAACCAACAAAATGGCCACAGTCTTGTTTATGGGGCACATTAAGGGAGCTCCTTGAGATTTACAGCTCGTGTTCTCGGGCCTTTTCATTAGATTCTCATTTATTTGTTTTATGGGAGAATAATGCCCCCATGTTTACAGTTGTATTCTACAGAAATAGGACTCAAGTCTAGAGCTTCTAACTTGTAAAACTAAAATGTCTTGTGACCTACAGCTGCAATGGAAGCAGTACAGGGGTTTCTCTAAAACCTAAGAATGGATCTGCCGTATGACCAAGTCATAACACCCTGAGGCATTCCCCTGAAGGATGTCATATCCTCCTACATCCTTTGCTGCTCTAGTCACAATAGCTAAGTTATGGAATCAAGCTAGGTGTCTAAAATAGGGGCATGGGTCTTTAAAATGCAGTTTTTATGCACAATAGAAACTCTCAGCTATAATGAAGAACAAAGTTAGATCATTTGTAGGAAATAGATGCAACCAGAGATAATTATGTTGAGCAAATTAAGCTACTCCCTTTTGTACTTTTTTAAGAGAAAGAACAAGGCTCCACCTCTTCCCCCTTGTTGTTCCTGGTTGCTGTGGTGAAACAAGAAGTTGGAGATCTCCTGAAACAAGGATTGGACTGGCTCCAAGGAACCTGACAACCCTAACCAGCAAAAAGCAGCTAAGAGAACTGTGCCCCCTCTCCCACTAACCCTATCTCTCTCCTACCTGGTGGTAGGGTGCTGGAAGGGACTGGAGTGGAGTAGGGAGAAAAAGATATAAGAAACATAAATAAGAGGTTTAAAAAAAAAAACAAAAAACAAAAAAAAAAACAAACATGCCTACAACTCCCAGAAAGACAGATGTATGTTTTGTATGTTTGTGGTTTCTATGTTTTGTGTAGATAGACAGAATCGTATATGTATAGATGGCATGAAATAGAAGCCAAACTGCCTAGGGGAACAAAAGGGAGTCACGGGAGGGAATGGGGAGGGAGGAGGAAGAGGCCGGAGTATGGAGGAGACAGCACAATAGATAATATGTTCTTGTATGGAAATATCCTTGTGTAACACGTTAAAACATACGATTAATATAATCAACGAAAATTTTTAACTAGAAAAAGAAATGGCAGACGAGCGTTCAACCAACAATTTTGCAACACAGCAGTTTCATGTTTGGATGGGGAAGGAGTATTTGGATTTGGGCAGCAACTTACCTGTCGTCCTAATGCTAAAGGGGAGGGCTGCCTCTCAGAACAGGCCTGCGGGCGAGTGGCTGGCTGTTTCCCGATACAACCCTAGGAAAACCGGTGTCAGCACAAACTGAGTCACAGCGTTTGGCACCCTCAGTGCCACGTTCACTGGTAACAAAGCAACATTCTGACCTCCACCTGCTTGACTGACTCCTTTGCCTCTCTGTCTGTCTTCCCAAGCCAAGCAGTGATGACTGAACCCTTAGCTTACAGACCCCAAAAGCCCGCACCAGAGTGGGTACTCCCGAGAGCTGACTGGGTCTGTCGGCTGGGAGGAGGAGGAGGAAGGGGAGGAGGGGGAGGAGGGGGAGGAGGGGGAGGAGGGGGAGGAGGGGCACACCTGTAGGTCCCATCTTCGAAGGCAAGCAGCCAGCTGTGAACCAGGCAGCCATTCTGTCCACCTGAGCCTAACAGGCCACTGCCTCCTGGTTTCGGAGCCCCGAGCCTCCTTTACTGGCTGTTTTCCGCAGACTTGATGACTAGTCAGCCAGGTCCTCATTGCTGCCTGGCTCGGTGTCAGAACCCTGAGCAACTCCATGGCGACTGGCCTGGTACTGGCAGCCCAGCTGAAGGACAGAAACCTTTTCTCCCACACCTCCGGCTGAACTGGAGATCTTCTGGCCCGAATCTCAGTTCCATGTTCCAACCTTCTTGGCCCCGACACCAACGTTCCTGGGAGGGGCGGACCCTTTGACACCCCACCACACACACACACACACACACACACACACACTTCACCCTTTTCTACCCAGAAGCTGATTACACTTGGATCTTCCTGTGGGCCAGGCAACATCTGGGCCTCCAGGAAACACGGAAGGACACACGTCCACATTGAAAAGCCAGACATTCATAGCAACGAAAGACTGTGTGAAGAGGATAGTGCAAAGTGGCCCATAAACAGACTTAACGTCTGAGAAATGCGTCTGTGCGTGGCAGTGACTTTGTAACCATCAACTTAAGTCACAAATACCTGAGGGGTTGTACCTGCATTTATACTAGTCTCCAGTAGAGGGACCCTGTGCCATCCAAATGGCCTTCTTAGCTCATTTTTTTGTCTGTAAATAAACTCCACACTTCCTTCTCTTCTGTGGGTCACAGCCCAAATAACAATCAGGGGAAACAAAACTGAGAGCATTTCACATTCTTTTCTATCTCTTTGCATCTTTTATTGTATAATTTCCACTTCGATGACCAATTGGCTTTTTCTTTCTTTCTTTTTTTTTTAAGCACTTATTTTAATTTATGTGTATGTAGTGATTTTTTCCCACACTTAGAATTCTGTTAGGTAAAATGAGCCATCTGGAGATCTCAGCACCACACTTTTACCAATGAATGGACATATCATCCAGACAGAAGATGAACAAGAAAGAGCAACACAGATCAACCAGATCTAGCAGACATCTGCGGAGCCCTTTACCCAGCAACTGCCAAATTCACAATTTTCTTGCTGAGAACACTCTCTGGGATTTGTCACATGTTAGGTTACAAAATAAACATCAAAACTTGGGGGAGGGGGAAGGGATGGAAGGAGGGAAGGAAGGAAGGAAGGAAGGAAAGAAAAGAAATAAAAATAGAAATAAAAACTCAAAAACATTTCTTTTCTTTTTCTGACCTACATGGAATAAAACTAAAAATCAGTAACAACAGAAAGGTTTTTAGAAAATTATACAGCTACATGGAAAATGAACACTCTACTCTCATTATAAGCAGGTCAATGAAAAAGTCAAAAGTGAAATTTTGAAAATATCTGGAAACAAATGCAAATGGAAACCTGGCAGAACAAAAGCCACAGGAAGAAGAAAAGCATGCTAGGGAGAAGTTTACAACAACAGAGGCCTCTGTCAAGACAAAGAAAATTTCAAGTAAATAACACAATTCTGTGACCTAAGGAACCACAAAAACAAGGAAAAAAATAACAGTAAGCGCAGAGGAATTTTAACTCAGAACATCGATGTTCTGGCAAGAGATCACAGCCAGAGATCTTCTAGGTCTGTGTGATCCAGCTGGAATACAAACAAACACACCTTTAATCCAGGAGGCAGAGGCAAGCAGATCTGAGTTCAGGGACAGCCTGGTGTAGAGCAAGTTTCAGGTAAAGGAAAGCTAAGGTCCAGGTGTGGTGCTGCATGCCTTTAATCTCAAAGAAAGGAGGTAAAGATAATTTGTAGAAGGAAGCATCCATGTTTGAAAGAGATGTCTAATTGAGTGGCAGAAACAGTGACGAATCAGAGAAAAACTTGACAAAATGGGATATGACCAGGTCTGAGGAGAAGAGAGAGGAAAGGGAAGCTTCTTAAGGGGCAATGCAGAGAAAGAGAGGAGGCAGTTTTACCAGGACAGTAATGGAGAGACAGGTTGCAGAGAGAGAACTTGGGTGAAGACCAAAAGAGTCAGAGAATGAGAAGGAGCCAGATTAGAACAGATTACTGGAATTAGTTTGAGGACAAGCAGAGCAATTTAGAAGCTGAAAGAAAAATCAGATTGAATCAGTCAGCTGGGAGAGGAGTTTAGGCAGAACAGCTGAGTTGAACCAGCCAGCCCAGAGCTCAGTAAGAACAAGAAAGGGTGAGCTTATTCAGCAGTGAGTCTCAGAGGCTGAAAACGTTCTAGGCCTATGTTAGAGTGTAAGGAGGCTGGAAGCTTCCAGGAGTAGGCCCAGGTTAGCAGATGAAGACTGTAAGCCTCCAACACAACAGCTGAATCAGGAGAACGAACCAGTTCCTGTAAATGTCCATTTACAGTAAGAAAAATAACGAAGACTGTAGCAAAAATAAACAAAGTAAGTAAAAACAGAATAAAAGATCAATAAAATGTGTTATGTGTATGTATGAACAGTCTAGCTCTGTGTGCATGTGTGTGTGCACGCATGTGTGTGCACACGCATGTGTGTGCGTGTGAAAGCTAGAGTCTGACTGCCAGTGTCTTCCTTTTTGTTTTTCACCTTTTCTTTTCTCTGGATGTATTTAACATGGCTAAGTGTTTTGCATGCATGTATGTCTGCATACCATGTGCATGTCTGGTGCCTGAGGAGGTAAGAAGAGGGCTTTGGATCCCCTGGAACTGCAGTTTCAGACAGTTGTGAGCACCATGTGTGTCCTTTGCCAAGGACAAGGGCTCTGAACTACTGAGCATCCCTCCCTCCGGGCCCCTTCTTTAATGTTTTGTGGCAGCATCACTTCATTAAGCTCGGAGCTCACTAACTGGTTGAAATAGCTGGCCAGCAAGCTGTGAAGGGGCACCGGCCTCTACCCCAAGCCCGAAGCACTGAGGTCACAGACGCACATTCCTGTGCCCAGCTTATCATGTGGGTGCTGAGATCTGGACTCGGCTCCTCCAGCACTCCATGTGCTGAGCGTGTCACACCGTGAGCCGTACTCCCAGCCCCAAAGGCAAACAAGAAGAAACTTATCCAGGCTAACCGAAGAAGATATCTGCATAGAGAAACTCAGACGTGAAAGGCTGTCATGGCTATTCTCTAAAGGTTTGTTTTTGTGTCCCCAGATGAAGCAGAGATTGAGCAATCATCAGACAGCCCAGCAATTCAGATAGCTGGCACATCAATTACAAATTTAAATCAGCTAATAGGAACACAGATTAGAATCCAGCAAGATGTAGTTCACCGAAGAGTAACACATCAGGTTGGTTTGGTACCTCTGAACATCCAAGATGCACCCCTTTCCCCTTTCCTTCCACACCTCCACAGCGTGAATAGCCATCACCCCAGCTTGTCTTATGGACCAGCAGTTACTATGATAACTATGGTTCCATCTGTACGACTGAGTTCCAGCAAGAAAGCACAGAGCTCACAAAGGCACACTCCAACTGTCAGTCTGCACGAGCCTCTTCAAAGGCCCACAATCAATAGTTAAAGGAGAGGTTGGCAAATACAGTCATCTACTTGTGTTCATCACTCCTGGGAATAAAGTCGAAGTCCCATCAGTCAGGAAAAAGATGAGAATGGGTGCTGGATAGGCAGCTGCTTGGTCTTGGCTACAGCATGCAATCAAAAGCAGAGAGAAAGAAAAAACTAAAAAAGAAGCCAACCTCTTTGGGACATGGTTTATAGAGTTTGGCTTTGTTTCCACTGGTTTTGACTCAGTAACTGACATGCTTCCATGGTGCTTCATGACCTAGAGGCACCTGCTATGGGCGTGTGTGGCCCTGGCTAGAAAATACTCTGACAAGCAAGTGATCAGCAGAATCGGTTGCCAGTTCCCTTGCTGAGTTCCACCCTCATCCTCCTATTGGTCATGAACTTGAGTCAAGGTTCCTTTTTTTTTTTTTTTCAGTGGGGGGTGGGTGTTTAGGGATTGAGGGGCTGCTCAAAGCCTGTTTGCTTGCTTGAAAATAGATACTTTTCTCATATAATATATCCTGGTTATAGTTTTCCCGCCCTCCACTCTTCCCAGTTCCTTCCCTCCTCCCCTCCACTCAGGATCCACTCCCTTTCTGTCTGTCATTAGAAAAGAATGGGCTTATAAGAGCTAACAACCAAACATGACAAACTAAAATAGAAGATGAAGCAAAAACTTTCACCTCGAAGTTGGACATGGCAACCCAACAGGAGAAAAACAAATGTCCTAAGAGCAGGCACAAGCGTCAGAGACCCACTCATTCTCAGTCAGGAGTCCCATAAAAACACTAAGCCGATAGCGATCATACAGATGCAGAGAAGCTGGCACACTCACGTAGGCCCTGCACTTGCTGTCTCAATCTCTGTGAGCTCACAGGCCCCTTTCTTACTTGATTCAGAGGGCCGTGTTCACCTGGTGTCCTCCATCCACTCTGCTTCTGTCCGCCTTTCCACCTCCTCTTCCACCGAGTTCCCTGAGCCCTGAGAGGAGCAATTTGATGGGGACAACCAATTTAGACTCTCTCTTGTATAGCATCAGGCTGTGGGTCTCTGCATCTGTTCCCATCTGCTGCTGGAGGAAGCGTCTCCGATGATGACTGGATAGGTCACTGATCATATTTCTCTTGGATCAGGTTTTTGAACTTGAGGTTGTGGATGAGCCTGAGTCGAAGCTGCTGTCCGTCAGTACTTCAGCAGCAGGTGAGAACAAACCTTTCCTCTGTCTTTACTGTGCTTTGTACCCTGAGATTTGCCTGCTCCTCAATCCCCAAGACATTAACATGAAAAGTCTGAAAGACAGAGAGTATTCTTGGCTTGAAATCAGCATCTCATTCAAAATTGTTTTTAAGTAACACGTGAACCTATTTATGGAGTACAGTGTTTTAATTCAGTATGTGTACATGACCCACAGTGATAAAATCCCATTAATCAGCATTTCCTCTTCTGAAACATTATCTTTTTTTTTTGGTATCAGTAACTTTTGAATCTTTGTCTATTTACTTTGATGCATCATTAATTGTTGTACAGTTTCTCCATTGCACTTTACAATATTAAAATTACTCCCCACTCTGACTGCCTCTTGCCACCCATTCCAATACGTCACCATCTTCCCTCCATCTTCCTTATCTCCTTCTGAGATAGAAAAGTGAACTAGAACCTAAAGTATTTGGTCTTTCTGAGCCTAGCTTATTTCAGTCTATGCAATGTCCTTCGTTTCCGTTCCATGTTGCCACAAATGACAGGATTTCATCTTTATTTTATAGCCAAATAATGATGTTATCTATCTATACTGCATTGCTTTTTAGACATCCCTCTGTTGGTGGGTGTGTTGGCTGCTTTCTTATCTGGGTGTTGACTGTTGCTGCCATGAACATGGATGGCATGTTCATGTTCCCTTTGATACCTCGGGCTATTCACCCAGAAGCAGAATGTGGGACCTTACTATAATTCCTCTTCAGTTTTCAAAGGAAACTCTTTGCTTTGTTTTAGATTAATTGTAGTATTTTATGCTTTATGAGTGTTTGCCTGCATGAGTGTGTGTGTGTGTGTGTGTGTGTGTGTGTGTGTGTGTGTGCGCGCGCGCGCGTGCTTTGCGCCCTCTGCTGTTCAGAAGAAGGCTTTCGATTCCCTGGGGCTGGAGTTTACAGATGTTTGTCAGCTGTCATGTGGATGCTGGCCTTTTGCATGTACAGCAAACGCTCTTAACTGCTGAGCCAACACTCTGGCCCTCCCTTGCTTCTCACAATGAATACAACAATTTATTGCCTAACCAGTAGCATCTAAGGGGTCCCAATTCTTCCACACTCACACCAGCATTTATTAGGATTTTTGTCATTTTGATAACCTTCATCCTGACTGGGTGCAGCGATACAGCATTGTATTCCCTGGAGAGTGGGGTACCCAGCCTTTCTTCCCATGCTCCTTGGAGGAAGGAAGCTAACTCACCAGCTGCTCACTGGCCTTCACTCTTGTTGCTGAGCTGGCTTACTCTGTAGCTATGTCTGCTGATTCCTCTGCTGGTGACAGGGTCAATGTCTCCAGGCTTGCAGGGTTGACTGAGGGCCAGTAGTTCTCCAGGAAGACCCTGGGGATTTGGTGCCAGATCAGGAATGCCTCAAGAACCAAGCAACTTCTGGCTCTTGGCCTCTGCAGTGGAAGCTACCGCTGTGAGATTACTCTGACTGCTGAAGCTCACAGCCTCCAGGACAGAGCCGAGATTTGCTGTTACAATTTCCACTTAGGCTGATTTAATAAATTCTTTATGTCCTGTTCCTCTTGTGAACTGTGACTAATAAACTCAGCATTCCATTCATTTCACTGTTTTGAAACAGTTTGAAAGGATATTAATTATTCTCAATTTAGAATAAAATGTTTTTGAGACCAGGCATCACTGTGTAGCTCAGGCCAGCCTCAAACCATGTCTCCCTGCCTCGGCCTTGAGGGTGGTTTGGATGAAAATGTCCCCTCGGATGAGATGTTTGATGAGTTGGCCCCAGTTCTTGCCGTTTGAAGTGGTTTAGAGGTGTGACCTTGCTGGAGGATATGTCACCACAGGTGAGCTGAGGTTTCAAATCCACGCACCATTCCTGCTTTGCTTCCTTTCTTGCCTCAAGTTGGAGATGCCTGCCCTCACCTGTCACAGTCATTCTCTCCTGAATGAACTGCAAGCCAAATAGACCCTTCCTTCTACACCTCACCTTGGTCTTGGTACTTTACGACAGCACAGAAACCTTAACTGAGACAGCAGACCAGCAGACCCGAAGACCCTCTGTGTTTCTGTGGTACCAGAACGACTGCCAAAACCTTCCACAGAGCCAGGGATTAGGGCACCGTAGCACACTCAGGGGAGAAGCAGAGCATCCTCCTTGATATCAGGGCTGTGCCGGAACGCTCAGACCATGTGACCTCAAGCGTGGCCTCATTTTCCGCTTCGTCAGAGAACAGGCAAACGCAGGTGCAGAGTGACGTAGTCTCCCTGCAGGAGCTCCAGTTTAGGGCCTAATCTCTAATGGTGACTGTACAAAAGGCACCACGTTTCCTGAAGAGCCAACTCCTCTATGGACTCAGATGGTCTGTCGTACCTCCCTGTCCCCCAGGAAGCCTGGAGCACCTTCATTCTGTCTTTGGCCCTATAGACTTAATATCTGCCTTGCCTAAGCCCTCGATAACTAGCTTCCCTATATAACTCAATACTAATACCAACCTTTTTTTTTTTCCAAGCTGGGTTGTGATGAGTTGTTTAATTGATGTTTATGAAGTACTTAACAAGCTGAAGATGAAAGATGCTGAAGATCAGCAAGGTGGTCCATCCCTCTGATTCATCAGCTGCCCATACTAGTTATGCAAAATGAAAAGCGTGCAGCCACAAACATGATAGTTACAGATGCACATTAGCTGAAATATACACCCATGCAAACACATAAAACACATACGACGCATTTACCAGTCAGGTTCTTCAATCTCTGTATCAGGACAGTCGGCTCTGTTACTATAGTAAGCACTTGAAATCCCTCAATATTAAAAATGTGAGTTGACTAGAAGATCGCAGTAACAGTCGAAACATGGCGTCTCTGACAAACACACAGAGAGTTCTTTACACTTGGCTATTGTTTTTATGTTATGTGCCTTACAGCGGGGAGACTCCCTGGCCATCTGGTAAGGGAGCCTATCACGTCCGTCCCTCCCCCGTTGTTTTAGACTACTAAAGAAACCTCCCATGCACTCCGAGTCTCCTTGTCCTTGGATTGGCTGGCTTTACTCAGGTCTCCAATGGCATCTCTAACGCTTGTCTCCTTCGCTTTACTGCTCATTGACTTTACACGTCCAATGTTTCCTTGCAAAATCTGGCCTCATAACCTCTAATCACAGGGCAAAGGTGCTCCTAATCCTCATGGCCGTTTCAATGATAACAGCCTCACACTTGGAAATGAGGACCAGGAGATGCCTCAGAGGTAAAAGCCTTTGCCACCAGAATTTAATCCCCAAACCCCACATAAAAAGCCAATGGGGTGGCAGAAATCTGTACTCATGGGTCTCCTATGGTGCAGGAAGGTGGGGACACAAAATTTACTGGGAACTCATAGACCAGCTGGCCTGGTGTGTGTGAGCGTATATAGTCCATCTCTAAAACAAGGTAGAAAAAGAAAATAGAGTCCTGGACACGGGGCGTGGCTCACGTAGGCCATGGTTCACCGGATACTCTGGAGTCTCAGAGATTTCTGGGAGAGAATTGGAGACCGACAATCTGAAGGTGAGCTTTAAGAAGCCTAGTATCTAGGTCTTTAAAGTCATGACATCCAAAGCTAAAGGTGTTGTCTCCCCAAAACCGACTGCACTCCTGATGTTCTCAGCTGTCAACAGATACTCAGTTTCCCAGCCACACAAGTTCAAAACTTACTTTGACTCTGCTGTGTCTCTCAGCCTCTACTCCTGCAGCTCTAGTTGCTCCCACTCAAAGCCTTGAGCAGCTTTCCAGCTCCACCTTTGCTCCCCTCACTCCACTTCCTCAACCTTCCAGGTAGACTGTTGGATTAGGCACCGAGTCTACCTCCCTCCTCAGGCCATTTCCAGACAATCTAAGTCTTCCTGCCTAGCACCACCAACGTGTGATTTCCCCAGCACGCAACACAACTGCCATCAGTTCCTCTTAAAATCCCCGAGGCCTCTTTATTCCCCTCTCAGTGATAAAGATAAGTCAGAAGTGGATCCCAGCCGTCCCCGTCAGCCAATCAGCAGCATCTGACAAGTGGTCTCCAGCCTGGATCTCTGCAATTGGAAATCTCCTGCGTCCGTCCTTCCCCAGTCATCTCCGCTGCAGCAGTCGAGGTGACTGGCCACTATTCTCATTAAAATCCTTCAGTGCCTTCTCCCTATCTCGCTTAAGGTAGAATTCAAAATGCTCCTTACAGTGGCCGACAGGACCCGGCAGGAGAGGCTCCCTACCCACCCCGACCTCATGCTCTGCCGGCGTCCCTGCTCTAGCTGTGCCGTTGTCTTGCTTTAGCCAGAGGACAGCAAGCAGACTTCCACTTCCTGGGTTCCACAAGCGCTGCTGTGACTCCGAGCGCTGCTAGCCTTATTTCCATGTTTCAGCGTCACTGCTCTAGAAGGCTGTCTCTCCAGGCTACGTGAGTAGGGTCTCCAGAAAGCATGCAGGGAGCGCCTGTTCTCCACGACACAGCACTGTGGAGCACCACAGCTGTCCTGGGATGGGCACGGTATTTGAGAGTATCTTTTATTTTCTGTTGCCTCCGCTAGAACACAAGCTCACTGATGACCAGGGTCTTTGTCTCTTCCGTAGCTGTTTCCCTAGAGCCTCGAAGGACTTGTCGCACTTACTAGGTGCTTGCTGTTTGTTGAGTGAATGAATGAAACCTGTCTGGGCACTGACGGGGTGGCAGCGGGTCTTTGAACCAGCACCATGCCAATCAAGCTGCATAAACTGAGTGATCCTAAGTATACGGCTACTTACAAATATTTATGAATTGCCCTCACGTAGGTTCTCAGTCAGGGGTGCTCAGAGTCTGTCCACTCCTTATTGGTTTTTTTTTTTTGTTCACACTCAGAAACTTTAGGAATCCTGCTGTGTCAGCCAACTGGAAACACCCCGCCCCGCCTCTTGTCACCAGGTTGTCTACAAATGTTCACACCTGGCCTCTACTCGAATTTGTGTCTCAACTAGCAAGGCCTTTCCCGCCCTCTTCCCACTCCACCCTCCAACTTCTCCTTCCAAACCCAAACTCATCGACACAGGAGTGAGCACGTCTATAAGGCAGAGCCGGCACTAGAACGCTGGACGCCTGCCTGGGGTAACAGACAGGAGGGCAGGAAGGGCTGCAGGTTTGGCTGCTGGAACTGCCACATCAGGCTGCTGCCTCTGGGGTCACGGAGGGAGAGTGTCCCCAGAAGCAGCGATAATCCGCTGTGCATCCCCACAAGTACCAAACGCAGCAACCTCTGTAAAGACAGAGGTAGCCCAGGCTGCTCTCAGACCAGTGACTCTCCTGCCCCGGACCCCATGTGCAGGAGTTACCACCAGCTGTGACCCGGCAGCTAAGTCTTCATCCTAGACTACTTTTTCATACTAATGGAAGAACTCAGAACACTGCCCTCTCCCAGACGGCACCTGGCACATTTTCAGTTTCTGGATAAACAAGTGTTCTCTATACTTTTAGACCCTTCAACAATTTTAAAAAAATGTTCAACTTTTCTAGTCTTTGATAACTCTCAGTTCTCTTTCATTACTTTTCATCCTCCTAACTACACGTTCTTCTCTAAGCTGTATGAGTCTCAGGTGTCTTTACAGGCAGCTTCCCGTTAAAGCCGAATGCCGAGAATTAGACTAGGTGGAGAAAAGACAATGAAACATCCCGAAGCTCTTCCTAGTAACCTACTGTTAAATTCAAAAACCGCCTAAGCTATCCAAATACACTGGACTTCAGATTCCTCCCAACCATAGATACCTAACAACTATTTATTCAACTCATTCTCCTCTCATTTTTTAGGTCTATCTATCGATCATCTGTTTCTCTTCCTAAAGATGAATTTTTTGAGCTCTCATTGAACTCCTCCCCAATATAAGGCCTGAACTGAACAACTCTGAGACGTGGCCCTTGTCCCGGAGGAACGAATATATCACTCATTCCTTCCAAAACAACCAGGACAAACAGTGCTCACTGGTGCTTTCCTAAGTTGAGCACAGCACTGAGATTAACCATAAAACCCCAGACACAAGGGAGGAGGGTGGAGGAGGAGACAGAGACGAGAGAAAGTTTGAGAAAGAGGTGGAGGCACCCTATGTGCACCACACATACACACAAACAAGGCAAAAAAATAATAATACATTCCGGAGGAAAACCCATTGTTCCTGTTCCACGGGAATTGGGAAAAGAAGGAAGGAATTCTGAACTGGAATTCTATATTGAGAAGCTGCCTTTGGAGCGTGGAGAAACGTCACGAGGAAAAGAGTAAAGGAGAACTCTAGAGAGGTAGTTGTTTCCCAACCTAGAGGCTAAGAGTGCAGGTTCTGAAGGTGAAAAGGGCCTATGGGCACAGGAGCTGGCTGCCTTGATTTGAGTCTGAAACATCCCCTGTAGGTTCACACGAATTTGAAGCCTCTAAGAGTTGTGTTGGGGAGGCTGTGACTGCGGAGCCTGGCTGGAGGAAGGGAGTCGGGAAACAGGTCTTAGAGGTGATTTACCCTCTGCTTCCTGATTGATGCCTCATGAGAAGCCATCCCAGCAAGCTCCCTCCATCAGAAAGAGCCAACCCAGCACCCATACCTTCCGGGCCGTGATGGGTGGTATTCCTTGGTCCTTGAGCCAGGAGCCAACCTGCCCTCCCTTGAGCTGTCAGTCACCTGTGACAGCTGCAAGAAGAGGGATGCTTCATGGCAGCAGAAGTGCAGTGGTGTCACTGTTCTATCCCTTCCAGGCCAGAAGATGGCGCGCGGCACACGAAAACTGGTTTTGCTTAGTTTACAACTTTTTTTTTTGTTTTGTTTTGTTTTGTCGCCTTGTTTGTTCCCTGGAGACTTTTACAAGTTGTGGTTGTAAAAGTCATTCTTTCCCTTTGCTGTCTAAACCCTTCCATCCACACTCAGTTCTCAGATGGTCAAAGCTCAGCTGTTGACAGCAAGCAAAAGTAAAGTGGAGACAGGGCTTTCTTTTCTTTTCTTTTTTTCTGCTTTTCTTTTTGTTTCCTACCTTTAGGGACCTCTTACCGCATGCCCTACTTTACGCTGGTTTTTAGGCAAGCCTCTTTCCTTTGCTCTTTCCCACACACAGTAAACATCTTCCTGTAAGAAGAGCAGAAAGGAAATTTAAAAAACATTCTGTGCATCTATTGGATTCTGTGTGTGAACATGTCTGCTACCATCCCGTGCATCCTCCCAGATGGGAAATTCCACCCTGCCACACACAGACCTCATGGCTAGGGGCAGGCAGAAGCATGCCTGTAGCAAAGAGACTGTCACAGAGCTAGAATATACACATTTTGGGCTATTCTCCAGTTTATATGCTTTTCCAATTTAAGCTCATAATTTACAAAATTCTTTTTTTTTACTTGTAACGGCTCGGAGGGAATAATGGCCTTTCTGAATGTCCATACCTTCTGCTAATTTCATGTTACTATTAATAATTGTTCTATATTAATTCATCCATTTTTTTTTTCACTATCAAGTGCGGTTTCAATGCAGGAAGGTTATGGGACTGGTGGAACCCATACCCTCACCTCTGTGCTGTCACTCCACATTTCCACCCAATGCACAGCCTGCAAGAGCAGGGGAAGCAAAAGTGCCCCGTAGGACCCCTACCTCTCTTTGTTCTCACGGTGGGGCAGGGGCGGGACCCACAGAGGCTCTAACAGAGTCTGTAAGAGCCAACTGGGAACTTTTCTTGCTTTAAAATCTGTTTGTTTTCTGATTCTTAAAACACTAAACTTACTTTACAACTAATAAATGGCAGCATTAGTACTTATACATATTAATGGGTAGTGTGTTGTTTTGATACATGTTACAATCAGGTTAAACACACTTGGCCACGGTTGATGACATAGCTCAAAGGTGGGGTAAGCCCTTGGCAATCACAAGGTTCCAGATTTCATCTCCACCACAACAGCAAGAACAACGACCACCACAACAACCAAGTGTCCTGGTTTTGTTTGTTTGTTTGTTATGATGGAAGCATTCAAATCCTTTCTCCTGGCTTCTCGAAATGACCGTATTTACTTTGCTCTAGACACCCCGTGTATGTGTCACACACCTCTGGCTCCTTCCTACCGGACTGATTTCATTCCCACGCTCGGGCTCACAGCCCCAAATACATGAATCACGTGTAAAAAAAAAAAATGCTTTTATGGGTTTGGTTCTCCTGATTCTGATCTGAATTCAGCATCTAGAAACAGATATCTCTCTCTCTCTCTCTCGCATCTTTATTTTGTTTCCATTATTTGTGAGTGAGGAGCTCATGCATCCCAGGCTGGCTTGGGGCTGGCTTGGGGCTCGCTTTGTAACCCCCAGCTGTCCTTAATCATGATCCACCTGCCTCAGCCTTTAGCCCTGTCCCCAGAGGCCTTCGTGAGAGTCTCCATCTAACAAGTCTCCCCTAGGCTGTAAACCCTAATGAAAAATACTACTCTCTACTGGGTATTTCCATGGGAGAATTCCAAAGCTTCTAATCTGTATTTCTGTGTCTCCTCTGGCGCCCCCCCCCCCGTGTGTGTGTGTGTATGTGTGTGTGTGTGTGTCTGTGTGTCTGTCTCTCTCTCTCTCTCTCTGTTTCTCTGTGTCTATGTCTCTCTCTGTGTGTGTGTGTCTGTCTGTCTCTATGTCTCTCTGTCTCTGTATCTATGTGTGTCAGTGTGTCTCTGTGGGGGTGTGTGTGTGTGTGTGTGAGCGCGCGCGTCTCTCACATGCACACACTCGTACACAAGCCTGGCTTGTCTGCAGGCTTCTGGAGACCCAGTAATGTGCGCTCCCAGCCTCCCAGGAATCCTTTTGCACTTCTCCTGTACGTCACCTCCAACATCCTGGTTGCAAGTGTTGCCCCCCCCCCCGGGCTCCTGCTGTGTAAACCAAGAGCACAAGAGCAGTCCCGGCCCCTCCGTGTATCAGGAGCTACATGTTCCTCCAGCAGCCTCACTAACGCCCTGGTTCTTTCTGTTCTCCTCCAGTCTGCAGTGCAACCCACATTTACACCATACTGACAGCCGCTGCTAAAGTGCAGGGCGTCCTTGTTTGTAGGTGTGTGCCCGGTACTGTTCTCAGCTCCCCACACACGTGTTTGGTTATCCAGTGCTCCATTAAGTCTTCTCCCTTTGTGCCGTTCATTAGGTTTTTATTTTTAAGTCTTTTTCCCTTCCCAGCCATTACTGCATTGATCCTATAATCCTTGGCCTAATCGGCCGCAAAGATCTGCCAGCTGCATTCTAAAGCCCTCCGATTGGGGCTGTGGTGTGTGTGTGTCCTGGGAAAGCTCCAGATCGGCAGTGAGCGCTGGCCTGAAGACCCACAGCAAGCATTGAGAAACCTCCAGGGCTTCCCAGGTACGTGAACTTGGACTGGAGTTTGGCCTGAGGCCTGCGGAAACTTTTAACCCATCCATCCCCTAGTCCCCATTCGGCAGTCACCAAGATGAGTCAGGTTCTCCACCTCCACCCTGGTTTACAGCTAAGGAAGGGAATGGAACACTAGCAAGGCCTTCGTAGAACCACGGGCCTCTAGGAAGAGAAGAGTGAACGCATCCCCGAGGTTCCTCCGATGAAAACAGTCTCCCAACAGCTGCCTGTGCCTTCAACAGATAAGAGAGTTTATTCACAAAGGCGAAATGTAAGTAATAAGTAAAACTATGTCATTAATATTTTTATGATTACGAAATTTAGAAATGGTCCTAGGGATCTAGCCAGGGCCCTAAATGTGACAGTGAAGCACGCTGCTGTGAGCCAAACAAGCCCTGTGGGGTCGGGATGCTGATTGCACAGCCTTCATGGGATGACGGCAGGAACCACTGTCTCCCGGCGTGTCTGAGCTCTGCTCCCGGTACCTGCCTGGCGCCCTCCCAACAGCCTGCTTCAGGGGATCCCACCCATTCTTCTGCTCTCACACCTCTCCACACACTCACACAGACAACATGGACACACACCTGAATAGAAACAAAAACAAAGCCGATCTTTCCTAAAATGACCTTAGGATGTAGAAATGGTTCTAACTCCTTTTTCTTGTGCATGTTCATCAGTGCTATATACTAACGGAATCAGATCACTAGTTTGAAACTTAATTTAAAAAACTCTGTGGCATTTCTGGGGGGAGGAGACCTAAGAATTGCATGACTGGGGGAGAGGAGAGGGAAAGAAAATGTTTCCCATTTGATCTTTTGAATCCTGTATTATGCACACACAATCTAGCTCTTGGGAGGCTGGAGTAGGAGAACTGAGAGTTCAAGGGCAGCCTAGGGTGTACAGCGAGCCCTTGTCTCAAGACAAAAATAAACAAGGTGGAAGAAAGGCTAGAGATGCAGGTCACTGGCCAGGCACTCAGCACTTATCCAGCACACAGACTTCCCAAGGCACTTGGTTCAACTGTCGGCACCACAGAGAAAAGACAATCAAGCCTTGCTGGGCATGCCTGAGGCCCCTTGTTCCATCCAGGGCATTGCAAAAATCTGAGTATGTTAAGACACCTCAAGTCATTCTAGACAAGTCATGAAATTTCACACACATAGAGAATTGCTCAAATAACATTTTCCTGCTGAATAGTACCCCAACCCCAACCCCAACCCCCACCACCCTGCAAACACAACTTGAGTTAGACCAAGCTGGCCAGGAGGAAATCCCACAGGCCTGTTCATGTGTCTACTACTGTTTCCTGCTGAACCGAAACTCTGCTCATGCCATGATTTGGAAGAGTTCAGGGCTCCAGTTTTAGACAAGAAGGTGCAGGAGTTTGGCAGGGATGAGCAGCAGGGTAGAGAGAAGACATCCCAGCTCTGCATCCCTCCATCTCTCCTGCATCCCTCCATCTCCCCTACATCCCAGCTTTGCATCCCGGCTCTGCATCCCTCCATCTCTCCTGCCTCACAGTGCTGCCTCCTCTCAGTCTCTACAGGCAGGAACAGAAGAAACTCCCGTTCCTGAGGCACAGTGGGGACCAGGCGTGGTTCACTTCCAACTGAGAGATCTGTCCGAGTTGCCTGTTATCCACCTGTGAGCAGCTCCACTCTGGCACAGTCAGACTCGCCATCTGTAACTCTCATCCCATCTCTCATCGACTGTTTCACATGCTTTGAAAGAGACCCCTCTCACTGCTCCCCAAAGCACAGCCCCCAGCACTGCCTCGGCATCACTCACACCGCCTCCACCACCATCTCTGCCACACCTCAGGAACAGAGGCACATCCAGATCTGCTTCTGTGAAAGATGCACAGCCCAGGAACACAGCGTCCACTGTCTACTTTCTGCTCAAGCGGCCTGATGAGCTACACCTACTGACAAGGAGCTGTCTTCCTCTCTGGCGTATGGCCACCGCCACTCCCCTATCTGGGGCCTGTGACTTAGCCTTTCGGAGGACTGTAGAACAATCTGTGCCCTCTGTCCACGTTTCCATCTTAGCAGTGGCATGGCAGAAAGTTTCTGTCTCACACTTGACAATACTTATCCACGTGCTTCCTTCTTGTCATTCACATGTGGCTCAGAACCCCCCACACTTCAGAATGTTTGGGGGCATTGATGTCCTCAGACTTGAGGAATTTAAACTACTACTTGGTTGATTTTCGGTTTTGAGGAAGGAGTGAGATAGAGCGTTGCTGTACAGCCTAGGCTAGCCTCAAAATCTTAATCTTCCTGCCTAACTTTTCCAAGCATTTGGATTATAACAATATTCCACCACACCCAGATATGTTTTAATACTTAATGCTTTTTTTTTTCTTCAAAAAAAAAAAATACAAAGTTCACAGCTCCACTCCAAATTCACCTTATCAGAATCCTAGGCCCCAGGAATCTACAATCAATCAGTTATGAACAGCTTGGCTAGAACTGAGACTCGGGCAGAGCATCGCCTAGTTCCTTAAAGCACACAGGCCCTGGGTGATGTCTCCAGTACTGGGAAGAGAAATGAAAGCTAGTTGGTGTTTAGGAATTATTTTCAGGAGAACTATGAAAGCAAAGAAGGTGCACACTCGAGCACGCGCAGTCGGGGACTGACTGAGGTTTTTAAATGGAAGCGTTAATGGTTTGGGTTACTACGTAGGCCCAAAGGACAGCCAGGGCATCTATCTGTCCATCCGTGTGTCTCTAACACAGTGACGGAGCCTGGCACACAGCAGACTTGCTGAAGGGGTTTTAGGCTCTCTCAAAAGCACAAGAGCTGTTTGAAAACAGGCTCATTCTGTGCGTTTACCTGGAAGATTGGAGGGGAAGGTCTGTATGCTCCCCTACTAATGGATCCTTTGTAGTTTCAAAACATTAGAGAGTATCTTTAAAAGATAATAATTCAGCCAGGCTGGGTGGTGCACACCTGTGTTCCCAGCACTGGAGCAGACAGAGGCAGGTGGATCTCTGAGTTGGAGGCTAGCCTCGTCTACAAAGTGAGTCCAGGACAGCCAAGGCTATACAGAGAAAACCTGTCTTCAAAAACAAAAAACAGCTTAAACTTATTTCCATCATTCTGGAGGCTGAGAAGTCAATTTGGAGGGGTCAATAAATCTGCAGTTGTGTGAGAGCCTGAGCAGTTCTCTATAGCCTCTTTATGACTCAAACTAATCCTACTCATTAACCCCCTCCCAATGACCTAATTACCTCTAGAGGCTCCGCCTCCCGAGACCATCACAGTACTGATTAAGTCTCAACCTAAGAACTGGGAGGAGACGCAAGCATGGACGCCATGGCATCTGCCAAAAGCCACCAACTTAACATAAACAGGTCTTTTCTAAACTTAATTAAATGAGCTGATGGGCAAACACTACCTGGAGAGGTGCACTCTGTCTCTCCGACATAGGGGATCTGGGACTGAGAAAAGTTGTAAGCAAGTCCGTAAGTTGTTGGTCATCAAGCCGTCTCTCTTTTCAAGTTACATTGACTTATTTTGGGGTGAGGAAGGTATGTGTGGAAGTCAGTTTTCCGTTTCTATAGCGTGAGTTCCAGAGACTGAGTCCAGGCCACCAGGCTCGGCAGCAACCTGTCTTTATCCACAGAGCCACCTCACAGACTACTCACCAAGCCGTCTCTAGGAATGAGACCCTTTCCCACCATAAGGACAAACCCAATAATGTAAATGGGACATTTACAGCGAAGGTGACAGGAAATTTCTGAAAATGTCTCCCACTGACTGTTCACTCTGCCTGTCAACCCCTATGTCACAGACTGCGGTGACAACTCAGCTGCTCTGAGGCTTGCCACCTGTGCTTGAAGGACTGAGCTCAACGCTTTGCGCCCCCACAAAAAGCTAAGCACGGTGGTGGCAGCACATGTAATCCCAATGCTGATGAAAAGGGAGGGACGGCCCGTTCCCTGGGGTTCACTGGCCTGCCAGCCTCATCAAATCAGCAAGCCCCAGGTCTCAGTGAAAGACCCTGTCTCACTAAATGAGGCAGACAGCTCTGAAGAATGACACCCAGAGTTGACCTCTGACCTACACACACACACACACACATACCCATGGACAACACTCACACACAAATAAAGAATAAAAGCTCAGGGTTAAGCATCATTCACTCTGAGAACTCACTCAGAATCTCTTAATTGCATTTGGATTAATTAATTGTTTAAGAAGTACCTCCCTGGTCCATTAAAGTTACTAAAGGCAGTGGGGGCATTGTTGTGTGTGACTGTGCTAGTGTTGATATTGTTGTTGCCAACGAGAAGTCCTTTTCCCCACAAGACACTGGGATGGAGGAGGCACTGTCTTTGAAGACAGGTTTCATATCTCTCTACTGGGAGCGAAGCCGTTGAGCAGCATTTATGTTTGATGTATACGATGAAACATTCATTCCCAGAAAGAGTGAAGTGACGGTGGAAACTCCAGAGGGAGGGAGAGAGAGAGAAACATCCACAGTGTGGAATGGGCATAGAATTTAGAGTCACCATAGATGACAAATTCTGGTCCAGAGCTTCCAGGGTTAGGGGCGGGCTCAGCAGCAAAGAGTGAGGAGGACGCTGGGCATCAGGCCAGGAGGAAATCCTATTAGCCAATGGGGAAGAGCGAGAGGAGCCTCTTGGCTACAGTTGATCAGTGGGCTTTAGCCAAAGCAGCCTCTAGGCAGTAACAAAAGCCAAGGAAGGAGGAGCCCTCAATAATGATTGACATTTACTGCTTCTGCAGCTCCTGGGTGGACCTGGTGCCTCTTCTGTGAAGCAGCAGCTGAGGAGGCTCCAGGCTGGCCAAGGCCACCGAGAAACCCAAGGAAGGAATCCAGCCTGAGGACAGCAATCACATCAATTGGAAGGTGTGGGCAGGATGCCTCTTCGGGAAATTTACGGTTAAGAGACAGACAGGATACTGAAAGCCTGTTGCGGACAACAGGATTTGTCAATGAAGTGGATCAGGTTCTGGGCTGATGGGCAGCCCATCAGTGGAACAGATACACCTGCCCGGTTGGGAACCGAGGGATGCTGTGCCTCAGCGGCAGACTGGACTGGGCAGGGAGCCTGCTGTGTTACTCCAGAATGTTCTCATAGACCAAGAATGCATCCTCCATTAGAAAGACGCAGTTTGGGTCCAGCCCCGCCTACCACACCGGAGCTTTCTCTCTTCCTTCACTCTTCTGTCGGATGGAAAGTAGCTGGCGTATGTGCACAACCGCATGGAGCTCTGTTTCTTTTTCTTTTTTAAAACGAAATGGCCAAGGGTCTGTTCGAATGACATCAAACGCTCTGAGGGACAGAGCCGCTTCTGTGAGAAGTACCCCCTTTTCTACTGGAGGCCCGCTCACTTATCTTCTACCACTAAGTTGTTTTGTTCTCGTTGTTTTGACAAAGAAACCCGACAGCGGAAAACTCCTTTCATGCCGTGTTCACCTGGAGAATGTTAACGTTTTTTCATTTATCAATGTAAAACCAAGAACAATTTCATAACATTTTTCGTATATAGCTGTTACAGGTAGAATTTGTTTTCAAGTAGGGGTAAATTATTCTTGAAAAAAAAAATGATGAACTGAGATAATTTCCCTTTCAAGTCAATGGTCTTGTTTAAATAAACTTCTTGCTTAAAATGAAAATAATAATAATAATAGACACTTTCTACAAAGCAAGTTCCAGGACAGCCAGGGCTGTTACACAGAGAAAACTTGCCTCAAAATAAACAAACAAACACACAAACAAAAAATCCCTAAGTGGGGCTGGAGAGATGGTTTAGAGGTTAAGAGCACTGTCTGTTACTCCAAAGGTCCTGAGCACAGGGTGGCTTACAAATATCTACAGTAAGATCTGGTGCCCTCTTCTGACCCACAGATACACATGCATGCAAAACGCTGTATATATAACAAATAAATCTTTTTTTAATTCCCTAAATAAATAAACAAATGACATTTTATATCTCAACACCAGTGAGAAGCTTCAAACCAAAGTTCATACTACTTTTTTTTTTTTAATGAAGAAGTAATTTTGTGTGTGTGTATCAAAACAGTGTTGAGAATTTTATATCTCCTTGATTTTGTCCATATTCTTTAGTTCCAGACCTGAGGCAATCTCTCGTGGCTTGTGAGTATACACTGACAATCTGCTACTGGGGGTGAATGTTCAGGCTTAGCTTTCTGAAGTAGCCTCATCTCTATAGGGGCAGCTCAGTAATCAGTCCCTGTGCTCCCCTGGGCCAACCAAAGTCAAGCATAGCGTTATTTTCTAACGCTGGCAGACAGAGTTAAACATCTTAATCGGAACCACAGCCAGGCTGGGAGGCATTAGAGCTGGCCCTGTGCTCAGTGACTTGATCAGGATTCCTCAGGAGAACACAAACAGCCTTATCAGGTGCCTCATCCTGCTCCTCACCCTGCCCCTTTGCTTTCCGCTGCCCCGGAAGACCGCAGAATTCCGTCAGATTCCTATCCAAATCCTACCCTTCCTGTAAAGCCCAGCAGAGAAAGACCTGTGTTACTCCATTGCATTACTAAATACCTTCCCTCCTGCTCCGTCTGACTTCATGTTCCCCACACAGACTCATCAGATTAATCTTTCTAAATTATAGCCTTGGCTGTTTCATTCCATGCCCCCCCACCCCCAACAAAATCTCTTAACCTCATCTCATTCAATTCCCTCAGGGGATGCTCTAGGGAAGCGGGAAGCTCAGAGGTATGAGTTTCAGGCTGGGAGGGCCACTGACAGGTGATGCAGGCAGCCAGTCTCCTAGGAGATACATATGTTTCTCAAGCTACTGTAAGGCAGTGTGCTAACTGTTCTAATTAAGGTCAAGATTAACAGTTTAGGGATTTGAGACAAAGGGCGTTTGTTTTCTGTTGGTGCCCATTGCTTAGAAAATAATCAGGATCAACTGTTTGTCAGTAATTGTACTTTGTAAACCGGCTTCATCAACCTTCTCCTCTCCCTTTCTGCATTCCGTACAAACCCTCAGCCCTTGCCAAATTAACCTGACTACCCTGAAAGTGCTCTGTGGTTTCCACCCCCTTATCTTTCCTCATGCCAACTACTTTGAGTAAATCATTACCCTGGTCCTGCCCAAATGCCTGTTTGCTTACCTATTGCTTTTCTTTAAAACTCTCCCGTTGTTCACCCCCCTCCTTGGCTGACTCACTCACCACTCACACGGATTCTTTTCTCTACCATGACCTACACTATGCACTAGCATGCTGCCGCTCCTGAAATTACTTAGACCAGCACGGGCTGGCCTCCCCAGGGCAGCCAGCATCCTAGCATCCCTGGCTTGGCCCTCACTGCCTGTATCCACAGCGTTCTTGTTGTCCCTCTCTGCCTCTACCATTAGTGGCTGAGCGGCTGGAAGAGCTCAGTGTCCCTCTGAGACTTTTCCTCACTCCTCCCCTTTCACTCAGCCTGTGGAATGCCTACCTTGTACAGTTCCGGGAGGAGTCAGTATGATTTGGCCATGACTTCTTTCCAAAGTTAAGCAAGAGATCATGGCATTAGTGATCCCTGAAAGAGGTTTTACTAAGTGAAAGAAACGCTACAAAAAAGGAAAGGATTTGTTGAAATTCCATTTACTCTTAGTCAGAGACAGAGAAAGTACAACAGCGGTTACCTGAGGCTGGTGGGCTGGTGAATGGGAGATTGTTTAACATGGATAGTTTCACCACAGGAAGAAGACAGAGTTCTGGAAACAGAAAGTAACAAAGATGACGCAACAATCAATGTGCCTGACACACGAACACAATGGAAGCGGTGAGCTTTGTTCTGGGTATGTTATCACAAAAATAAATTTAAGTGAATGATTCCAAAACACAATGCAGAGAGTTTGGTACAAAGCCAACGTGACGATCTCCATCAACGTGTATCTGTTCTGAGACACCTCACCAAATCTCTCCTCTCCAGTGATTTCCTAACACTTGAGTATTTGCTCTGTGTGTTACCTTCGTTCTCTCTCACTCTTGGCTCCAGTTGATTCTAGTCTACTTGGTGGCCTGGCTGTGAATGGTTCTTTAAAATCAAGTATTTAAGCAGTGGGAGCCAAGAGTTGCTAAATAAATATATTTCACCAGAGTATTGCTTCCTACTCGTAGCCCTGCTGTTTGATTTTCCCACCTCTGTGGACTTCGCACCCCATACACTCAACCTCATGTTCTCTCTGACCTCATGTTCTCTCAAAGTGGGAAGCTGGTTCCCACTTTGAGATGGATAGAAACAGATCTCCCAGATCTCTCCATCACAGGGGCGCTATCAGGCCGGCTGGAAGCACTACCAATACAGCCTCCTACAGGCGCCTCCCCCAGGATCCTGTTTCCTGGATTCATTTTCCATACAGCTCACAGGGTGCTTCATCATCTTCATCATCACTCCTCTCTCCCACTGAGTAATGGTCCCTTTGCTGCCTGCCTCCCCATATGCACAGACATTTATACCTTTCCATGCTTTGCAGTGATGTGGACTGTGTTCCTGGACTTGCCACACTTGTCTTGGGTATAATCAGGGCTCACTGAGGTATTTTAGGAATCACACTATCATCACCAACCTGGTGAGGGCAGTTTTTCAACGAACCACAAAACCTCCTTAAATATATCACTCTTTCTTCTGTTTCCCTGAGTTCTGGCAAACTTTATGTTTTGAGAATCCACAGACTCCCATGGCAGAGCCATCCAGGTGTGTGACATAGAGGCCCCATATAATACACACTTGATCATGCCTGCTCAAGTGTAATGAAAAAGTCCACCGGGGTGCCATCTGGGTGCCATTCTTTCATCCTATGACGCACGGGCAGGCCTCAGGGAACTTCGTAACTACCCTCAGCAAGGCGGAGCGCACTGCGAAATTCCTAGACTTTTGGTTCATACTATTGCTCACCACTGTGACAATGAAGTGAACTCCCGCCCAGATTTCTCTGGACTGAAATCCGTTACAATCACTCATTGGAGTGCCATAGTCCAATGGAAGGAAATGGGGTTTCCTCAGAGAAACTTCTCAGAGATGGGGCGGGATGGATGCAATGGGCCACAGGAATGTGGCATCAAGCTTAGTCAAAAGGATAGGAGCAGAGAAGTCAGCCTGAAACGGCTTCCCAGAGGCTAGGGCTGGGTAGAAGAGAGGAGCGACAGAAACAGCAGAACAATGGATTATCATCGTGACCATGAGCTCCCACTGGTGCAGGTGAGGAAAGAAAGAAGGTGAATTCCACTGAGTAAATACTTTCTCTTCCAGGAAGGTGAGGTCACAGCCCTCCCTGCCCCCGAATCCAGCTTCACTATGAACTAGGCACCAGGGCTTCTTTCCAAAGAATGTAGCTATAACTAGGAGCACATGGCCTTCACGAGAAAAATACCTGGCAAGCAGCGGGGGAGATTAATATCGCCAGTGCAGGCACGGGGGTGGGGTGGGGTGGGGGTGGGGGTGTACCTGTGAGAGAGGTGCTTCTTTCTAGAACTTTCTAATCCCAAGGAAAAGATGAGGTATTCCCAGATCAGGGGACTTTTGTACAGAAGACCTACCCAGCTCAACATGTAACAGCCGAGTCATAGAAACCAGGACAGACCAACTGTTGTGACAGCTTGCCATCATGCCCTGTCCCAGTTTGAGTCTTGGGACAGAAGAGAGACATTGGTGGGGAAACAAAAAAACAAAGACAAAAAACCCCTAGTAAAATCTAGAGTCTGAATTTTAGTTAATAGTGAAGCTCCCAGGTCCAGTTCCCAAGGTTGTTTGAACATGTTTATTTGTTTCTATTTACACACTTAAAGAGCACATCTTTAATCCCAGCTCTTGGCAGGCAGAGCAGATCTCTGAGTTCAAGGCCAACTTGGCCTATAAAGTGAGTTACAGGATAGTCAGGGCTACACAGAAAAACCCTGTCTCAAAAAGAGGGTTCTCTGGTACAGGAACGTGCTCTCCCCTAAACTGCACCTTGGAATCTCCCTAGTCTAGCCAGATGCACCCTGGCCTCTACAGATGCTGTCCTTAGAGAACCATCATGGGCCACGGTGGGGACTCCGTGGGACACTGTGGGAAATACTGTGCTACTGTCGCCATTTTTCTGTGGGTCTAAAATAATTCAAAATAAAAAACGATATCTAAGAAAATGATAGCTATCTCTAACTTTAACACCATCTCTAGTTAACATCAGAAGTAAAGATGGCTCAACTCCCAAATCCCGTTTCCACCTGGGATTTGTACACTAAAACCAGACTCATGCCCACAGGAGTGTGGGGCCGCGTGTTCTTCAGGGCTGGGGTTCAGCAAGGCGCTACAGCTTAAGATCAATACGCATAGGCCTCGGGTCCTGTCTGAAACTGCACCGGCGTCCTCTCTAAACTCACGGGAGTTTAGGCCCCTTACTCATCGGCGCTCTGTGCCAGGTGCGGGTGGGAAGGACACTCGGCACGTACTCCCGAAGATGGCCATCAGACAGTCTCGCGCCAAAGCCCGAAGTACCAGAGAGGTCGTTTTGTTCTTTTAATCCTAATGTTTACCAGAAAAAAACACAGACAGACAGTATAAAATAAAGAAAGGAGGAAGGATTAGCTAGCAATTTATGCTTGAATTGTCCAGTGATTGATTTAAAAGGGACAACTCAAACATCACTCAAAGATGTAGCTAACAATCCCTTCTTATCAGCAACATGCTGGTCATGTGTCTGGAGGCCGAGGCAGGCAGGTCTCTGTGAGTTCACGGTCAGCCTGGTCTACACAGAGAGACTCTGTCTCAGAAAAACAATACATAAGCTATTTCACGAAAACATTGAAATGTGGGTACCCTGGGCTGGGAGGAAGCATCTGAAACTCCATGTGGTAGGGAAGCAATTATCAAAGACAATTACTGCAAAGCAGGCTGAGCTTTTCAATTCGATTACCAAATTGCCAGTGCTGAGATTAAGTGTTTTGGTTGTCTACTATAACATTTTATAACATATTTATAACATTTAAACATTTTATTAAACGTGTTAGGGACAGTGACAGATTTCTGATAAGACTTCACTCATTATCTTCTGGGGCCGGGAAAAAAAGGGGGCCAAAGAGAATATTAAAAGGAGGCCAGGAGGCCAGCAGTGACTCAAGAGTAAATCCATAAGGAAGAGATGGAATGGGAACTTTTTATTTCTTCATGTTCCCAAGAGGAAAGATTTTTTTCTTCTTCTTTTTTAGTCAGTTGAAAACCAATGTGGGAAATCTGAAGAGACAGCCTGGGTGAAAGGCTTAGGAAGTTCCAGCTCCTTCCAAGTACCACACTGATCCATAGAAAAATACAGTGTCCACCACATTCAGTCTCTGCAGGCAGATTCTTGTGTACCCTTACAATAGTCAGCACTCCCGGGTAAAACCATGCTTTCTTTGGACAGCTTCTGGTTCCCAGTGTTTAATCTTACTTGACATACTCCAAAGAAGTGGAGCCACAGCTAAAAAAAAAAAAAGTGGCTTTTTAGTTCATTTCTCCAGACAGAACCCAAAGCACACAAGGGCATGCATCCCTCTGCAGCTAAGATCCTGCAGTCCTGGGGTCCCGACACCACTACCGAGATGCACACTGAAGCCACCTACCTAGGGAGGACACTTTTTTGTTTAACTTTAGACACTCCTAAAGTTGGCCATTATATATTGTCTCCTTAAGAGAAAATTTCAGCCTTACTGAAATCAAGGATTTTCTTAGCTACATGTAAGTCAAAAACAAATTTGTTTTCTTTTTTCTTTCCACTTGATTCAAAGGTGAAAGTGATGCCTATTTCCATGTTGTATATTATTATCAAGAGGCTCTTTACATAAGGATTTCAAGAATATGCAGTAAATGGGGGCTGGGGATCAACGCTGGAGCTTGGTGTACGCTACCACTATACCACACCCCAGACACAGAATCTTTAAGTCATACTACAGCCCATAGATTAAACAGATGATAGTAAAAATGAAATTGTTAAGAAACGAAGGTGGGGTCTGGAGAGATGGCTCAAAACTTAAGAACTCTGGATGTTTTTCCAGAGGTCCTGGGTTCAATTCCCAGCAACTGCATGGTAGCTCACAACCATCTAGAGTGAGCTCCGGTGCCCTCTTCTGGTGCCCAAGCACCCATGCAAGCAAAATACTGTATAAATAATGAATAAATCTTGCAAAACAAAGGTGACCCTTCTTCTGCCCCTTTCTCTCCTCTCCTTTCCTAGAACAGCTCAGCCATACAGTCTTTAGCAAGGCATTTGCAGCTGAGGAAGCAGTACCACGATGGCCTGGATGGAGCTGAGATGAGCATCCTGGGGAGAGGAGAGCACAGCATGATGGGAGGTGGGAGAGAGGGAATGACCTAACTCAGGATGCTGCAGGCTAAGCATGAGGAGACGGGGTCCACATAAGGCATTAGGAACCCTGAGGAGGATGCCAGACCTCAAAGGAATAAACAGGCTCATTCACACAAGAAAACTGATCAATTATCACGACTAATGAGATCCAGGAAGAAAGCAAAATTGAATTTTATGATAATATATTGGAATTAAAAGTAGCTGTGTGAATACAATGATGTTCAATATTACTGATATCTATGAAAACAAATATAAGGGTATGTGTATATAAATATCCCCTAGGTTCTAGCCACACAAAGGAAATGAGAACAATGATATAAGCAGACCTCGTGCACACACCTGTAGCCCCAGCATTTGGGAGGTGGAGGGCACTCACACTTGGCTACACAGTGGATCTGGGGGTAGCCTGGTTTCCATAACAGGAAAAGGGGCAGGAGAAGGATGTTCCAAAAATGTTCCTAGCACACAGATCTTGGTTCCTAAATTTAATTCTGCCCTAAAAGAAACCATTGCTTGGAGACATGGATGGTTCTAAGGTTGACGTATAAAAAATTCTGAGCAGGGCCTAGAGAAATGGCTCTTGAGGTTAAGAGCACTGGCTGCTCTTCCAGAGGACCTGGGTTCCATTCCTAGGACTGCAACCAACTGTAACTCCAGGTTGAAGGGATACAGTGGCTTTTTTTTTTGTCCTCATGGGCATTTCACACAGGTGCTACATAGGCATTCATGCAGGCAAACTTTAGAAAGGTTTTTTTTTTATTATAAAAAGAAAAGATCTGGGATACAGAGTTAATAAAATGTAACTAATAATAAAAAAAGAAAAAGAAAAAGAAAAGAAAATGCTGAACACAAAACATCTAACTTGCAGGCTGTCGTGGTGGTGCATGTCTTTAATTTCAGACCTGGGAGGCTGTGGCAAGCATATTTCTGGGTGTTTGGAACCACTCTGGTCTACACAGCAAGCTACGGACTGGCCAGGGCTGCACCTCGAGACTTTATTTCGAACGCATCAACATCTAATTGTGGCAGTCAGAGAAGAAGGACTTAAATAGACAAAACTCATCAGTGAGCCCAAAGGGTAGCTGAGTGGTTAAGCATTCCCGGAGGACTGGAGTTAGGTTCCCAGCACCAATGTGCAGGGTCTCACAGCCACTCATAACTCCAGCTCAGCCAATTCAGTACCTTCTTCTGGACCCCACGGGCACTTATGTGCACACGCACACACAACACGTGTGTGCTATTGAAATAGTGTGCATTCATACATGCTATTGAAAATAATCTTTCAATATAAATCATTGAAGCTAATAAGATTCAAGCTTCAAATTATTTCCCCCAAGAAACATTTAGAGTCCTCATTTCTTGCCTATTTCCCCATGCGATTGTATTGGAAATTCGGCTACTTTTCAAAGTCGATCACCCACTTGGCAAATCGATTCTTTCTAGGTCACGTAGGCAGAAAACATTACCCACAACCCTGACCTCTCTGGTCACCATATTTTGACATCATTACTTTTTGTACTGCTGGGTGTCTTTCTGCTATTTTCTTCAAAAGCTGAAACTAACATTTATTTTGCAGATAGATACTTATGTGCAAACATAAAAATTAGTTACCCATTATTACTTCAATAAGGCCGAATTTATCATTGCTTTACTGTATAGTTTATACTTACAGCTTTTTATCAAAGACTTATTCTTGGGGTTCCCTGTTCCAATGGACATACATACATATAACTCCTGCACTAAGGCTCGGGAGCATGCAGAGCAGGGGCTGAAAAGACTGTGAGAGGCAATTGTGACAGGGAAGCTACACCCAGGGCGTCTCCATGATATGGCTGTCTAAACAAGACCTACATCCTGAAACACTGCTGGACATGCTAATTTAGAAGGGAGAATGGGGAATTCTTTCTTACAAAGTATGTGTGCTGGGAGGGAGGGCTTAACAAAGAACTACAGGAAATTTGGAAACGCCAGAACAAACAAACAAACAAACAAACAAGTCTTCCCCAGAGATCAGCACCCTAAGTGCTTTATTCAGTACCAAGCGGTTTGCCCTAAAGTTATATACAAACAAACAACACTGACAAGGCTTAGCAGGTTGTAGCTACATTATTTATGCATTTATATATAAAAGGTAATAATAAATAAAAGATACTTGGGAGAGCAGAGGGATGGGAAGGGCTGGAAGGTGAAGAGGGCAGGGAGGAAACGATGTCATTATATTTATCTAAAAGAATATACAGCTGGGTGTGATGGCGCACACCTTTTACCCCAGCACTAGGGAGGCAGAGGCAGGAGGATCTCTGTGAGTTCGAGGCTGACCTGGTGTACAAAGTGAGTCCAGGACAGCCAGGGCTCGTGTTACACAGAGAAACCCTGTGTAAAAAAGAAAAAAATATATACATATACATTTATTTCAAAAAATTAAAATATTTATTTTAGCTTATTTGGGGGAGCGTGCATGTGTGTCTGCAGGCACATGTAGGTGCCCATGAAGAACAGAGAGGGGCATCAGACCCTTGGAGCTGCAGGCCCAGCATTTGTGCGTACCCTGGTACATGTGCTGGGGTCCAAATGGGATCTGAACTCTGTCCCTCTGGTGAAGCGGCAAATACTTGTAACCCCTGAGCCATCCCTCCAGCACCCTCATGGTCCTGTTTTATTAGCCTATTTCTGTGCCTGCCTCGCTCAGAAAGAGAGAGTTCTGGAAAAAAATCTTCCAAAAAAAGTTCAGGCCAGTGAGATGACTCAGCAGGTAGCCGTGCTTGTGCCAAGCCTGAAGATTGAGTTCAATGCCGGAACAAACATGGCAGACGGAGAGAATGGCCTCTTACAAGTTGTCCTCTCACCTCCACACACAAAAGCCATTTCCAATCCCCCCACCGTGCCCGGCTTGGTGGAACAAGAGAGTGCAGGAAATAATTGTGGGGTAAAATAATGCAACAAGGTCAGTTCCCTGCCTGAGAAGAAGGAAGATGGAAAAATCCCTTCTTTGGCAACAGGAAATCGCCTGGAAAGAGGGGGGGTGGAAAGCCAGAGGTAGGAGAAGTCCCTGAGGGGCTGCCCCTCTCTGCCCCTTCCCTTCCTGGAAAGGTCCAGGGACTCCTTGCAAGTAAGTGTCATGGTATAAAAAAAAAAAAAAAAAGTTTTGTTGGGGTTTTCTTGTTTGTTTTGCTTTGCTTTAAACCATCCTCCACAAAATTAGAAAGCAGAACTTTCAGAACACCTACAGATATAATACTATAAGCCTGGAATGCTTACTGTTAATGGTTAACAATAGGCTGTGAACCAGGGCTAGAGAGAGGGGAGCCCCACACACCCATAGTCTTCATGGGTCATTGGAAGAGCAGCCAGCTTGCTAGGGAGGAATTCCTGTGGCAGATGTGAAGACTCCTGTCAAAAGCTATGTGTGACTAGCTCTCACCAGCAGGGAGCGGTCACTAAACCTGCAGCCATCGCTCCGGTTAGCACAGAACAAGCCCGCAGGCAAAGCCCACGGAAGACGGACCAGAGACCCCTCCCTATGGGTAGGGCGATGGAGGAGCTCCCAGTGTTCTCAAAGACTCTGCAGGGAGGTGGGGGGCGGGGCTGGGAAAGACCTTCAAGGCGAGCCTGGGCTTGGAGCACACCCTAAAGGACAAGCTAGAAGAGGCAGGGTTGTCCTTGCACTGGGGACACGAGGGCTCCAATTTACAGGGACATTCAAGTCACAAAGCACATGCTTAGCAGTGAATTTCAAGCGGAGGAAGGACTGTTTGTCTCCAAGGCAGATGCAGCACCACCTTCCTCAAAGGAAAGCAGCTTCTGCCCCAGAACTTCTGCCCTGAAGCTTCCAGGGCTCCATTTTCCCAAGGCCTGGTGTTTTATCCTGAGCTCTGCCAGGAAATTGCTCTCCTCTGTAAATCTGAAACTGGGTCAGTTTCTGTGTTTTGAACCAACTAAGCCCAGCTGATGCAAAATATATAACCGCAATTTTTTTTTAAATATGTGTGCAAACACTGGCATATGTACACAGAGAGAGAAAGAGGGAGAGAGGGAGGGAGAGAGGAAGAGGGAGAGGGAGAGAGAGTAGAGAAAAAGAAAACACTTAACAGCAAACACATCTAGAAAATGAGATTACAAACATTGTCACTTTGTATCATGTTTTGAGATTCTCTCTCCCCACTTCTTTCCAGTGTAGAGGATGGAAACAACCTCAAGTAGACAGGCCGTTCTGGGCCACACCCCAGCCTGATTCTAAATGTTCTGTTCTCCATAGTTCATGGTTTTATTTGGAATAGGATATATAGAAAAATAATACCTGAGGGAAATTTACCTTAAAATAGCATGTCCTAGGACTCTGTCTTTTGAGGTTACAAAGTGATGGAAGGCCGGAGGACCTGAGAACCTCTAACTCTACCAGGGACAGGCTATAGGGCAGACCATACGTCTCTCGGCCTCTCTGAACCTTGTTTCTTCACCTATGAAGTAAAAAGCTAAATTCCCCTACAATATTGCTGACCTGTAGCCACACCCTCACTCAGCATTTCTGAGATACACGCATGACAGGGCGTGCCCCAGCTACCCCAGGAGACAGCTCTGAAGTTCAGGAACTATCCTGGCAAAGGCAGCCAGCATTGGCAGCTGACATGGAGGGTGACAGTCTAGAGCAGGTATCCAGGCTGTGGAGCTGAGACGATGCCCTAGCAGCAAGGAACAGGGAGCAGAAAGACCCTTCATATTTTATTTAACAGTGATTTCTGGCTTAAAAACAACAAAACATTATCCTTAGAAGTGGGGAGTGAAATGGAGGCTGGGGCTCAGTGATGGAACACTGACCCAGCACGCATGAGGCTCTGGGATCAGTCCCTGACTACTCAATGCCGGTCCGGGAGCCCAGGAGGCCCCAGGGCAGCTGCAGTATCTCCCCACATTCTCTATTGAGGTGGGGCTAAGGCCGGGGGAAGTTGAGAACATACGGAAGGGACACAGCAAGACTGACGACTAAACAAGCAAAGTTTACATCTGTTTAAAGCCGAGCATGACCTCATCCGGCTAATTTCCCAGAGACGTTTCTGTTTCTTTTCTATTCTTGTATCAGCTCCTTTCTACTTCCTCTGGGAACTGTGGCTTCTCTCTGTACTCTGCTGCTGAAGGTTTCCCCTGGGTTCTTAAACACAAACTCACCAAGTATCAGAGAGATGTGCCATGTGAAACTGGAGCTCACATCTGAAGAAACACCTAACCATCACCTAAGGAAAACAGAAACTCTCAGTCCTTTCTGTTTGGGCAGTGAAAACCTGCTGCCGTCTATTCTGTTTGCCCTAATTTCTATGAAGGGGAGAACAGAGTGTGAATGAACTGAGCAATTCCATTCTAACAAAAGGGAATCACTTAAACACTTAAAAGAAAGAGAAAAACTAAAATTAAAATCTGAACAATCAAAAAAGATACAATTAAGCACACTGCAACCTTGGCAAGGACAGCAAGAGGAGTGAAGGGACTAGACTGTGTGGGAGTCAAGCCCAGGCCAAAGAAAACAGGAACACCACTTCAAGATGAGATCTGAAGAGACCAAGTGAGTCACCGGGGAAGGGGAAACCAGAACCAAAAACAACCAAAGAAACAACCAGGCCACCAAAAAACAAACAAACAAACAACAAACAAAAAACCAACCAAACAAACAAAACTCAATAATTCAAAAAGAAGAACCTAAGACTAGAAGTGAAGATATTTAGAGAAGAGAGTGGAGGAGTCCCTTCCACAGACTTCAGCACATGTCCAGAAGGCTGTTAAGCAAGTGTCTCCTTGTGCAGCTTAGAAGATGGAGATTAGCTTATGGTGCCTTTAGTGGTTATACAGGGCAAGAATCAACCTCCCCCATACATACACAGGGGAAAGGAAACTGACTCTGATCACAGACTGAGTTGTAGCCACTGTCCACCATCTACTCTCACCAGAAATATCACACCTCTCCAGCTGCATAGAGCCATAAATGTCATTTTAATTCAGTGAGTGGAAGCGGTCCCCTTGCATGCTCTGTTTTCAGATCTTTCACCATGATTAGTAAAAACTGCGAGCCCATTTAATAAATCAATAAAGCTCAGGAAAGCTACTTTGAGATGACTATACTGTGGAGCCATTAAAAAAAAATGGTCATTTATATTCCACTGTCAGCGGGGATTTCTGGGAGTCCATCTGATAAGCCTGAGAGACAATCGGTCCCTTGAACTGTTGAGAGGAAGTTGTTCTGACCCGATTGCTTCCTGTGAACAGACCTTCTGCTGACAAAGCAGCTCCACAGTTACTGACACAAGCCCAAGATACCCCCTTTCTTTCCAAACCAAAGAATGGTGAGTGGCTGAGGAGGAGGGAGGTCATGACACAGACACTACTTCCCCATTTCAAGACACAGACGCTCCAGACTGGCTTCCTGGAGGGTTTGAGAAGGAAGAGAGAAGGCTAGGAAAGGAAAGCAAGAAAACAAAGGAGGACCATGTTTCTGGATGGTGGGCTGTTGGTCGGTTAGTTGGTTGGTTGGTGTTTTTGGTTTTGTTGTTGTTTCTATCATGAGAAAGACATTAGTCTATAAGGGAACCAGAAAGTGTTCCCTTACAGGGGAGGGTTGGGGCGGTATCCGCCTACCACTGAGCTGCACTACCAACCTACCTGAGAACTTCAAAGGAGAGGGATGAGCGTGTGAGAAGATGCGGCACCCTCCCTTTCCTGTCAGTCCTTTCTCTCTCCCCCGCCATTGGCGAAGAAGGGCTCTCTCCTGAGAGAACACAGATGGCAATTCGCTTTAGAGAATGCAATCTCCTGGACATGTTCTCCAAAGTCTCACACATTTTTCATGGTGCCCGAGGCCTGTCCAGGTTAGGGTTACTATTGCTGCAGTGAAACCCCTGGACCAAAAGCCGACTGGGGGCGCGGGAAGGGTTTGTTTGGCTTACGCTTCCACAGCACTGTTCATCATGGAAGGAAGTCAGGACAGGAGCTCAAAGAGAGAAGGAGCCTGGAGGCAGAAGCAGATGCAGAGGCCATGGAGGGGTGCTGCTTACTGCCTTGCTCATCAGGGCTTGCTCAGCCTGTTTTCTCCTAGAACCCAGGACCACCTTTCCAGATATGTCACCACCCTCAATGGGCTGGGCCCTCCCCCATCGATCACTAATTAAGAAAATGCCTTATAAGCTTGCCTTCAGACCAATCTTTATGCTCTCATTTTCTCAACTGAGGCTCCCTCCTAGCCAATGACATTAGCTTGTGTCTAATTGATGTAAAACTATCCAGCACAGGCCAAATAACAAGATCTCAGAGGAATTACTAAAACAGTGTCTGCCCCAACAAAGTGGAAGCTGGGCCTGCTTGCTGCATTTTCTGTGATGGGCACAGGCAGCACCTGGGAGAGGGGGATTGTGGGAACTCAGAGCAGGAAGGGGACAAGGTGGCAAAGGGCTCATAGAAAAGAAAATGTGAGCACTTCAGGCGTTTGTTTAGCCTCCATTTTGGTCAGGAACATTTAGAATCTAAATAAATCCATAGAGAATAAGCACCAGTTTTGCACTTTAAAGAATGTAGTTCCAGGTCTAGAGAGATGGCTCAGAGGTTAAGAGCACTGACTGTTCTTCCAGAGGTCCTGAGTTCAATTCCCAGCAACTACATGGTAAACTATAACCATCTATAATAAGATCTGATGCCCTCATCAGGCGTGCAGGCAAAACACTGTATACATAATAATTAAATCTTTTTAATAAATAAATAAATAAACTTTTTAAGAACGTTGATATACAGCAGTATCTGTAATTCTTCCTGAGGGCAAACCACTGTGTCAGAAAGGCAACATAATTTCAGGGATCAGGACAAAGCGAAAAAGGCAGGGCTTTACATCAGAATTAACAGTTTCTTTCTTAATTTTCTTTTTTTCACATTTCTTTATTGTGGGTAAGTGTATAGGCATGCTCAGGCCACAGCACACTTGCAGGTAGAAAGACAAGTGACAGGTGTTGGCTCTAAGCTTCTAACTTTATATATAAAGCACCATTAGTTAACCAAAATATCTCACCAGCCATGTAGGTGCTGGGAATTGAACCTGGGTCCTCTGGAAGAGCAGCCAGTGCTCTTAACCACTGAGCCAAGTCTACATCCCTCACTTCTTAATCTTTGAGAGCAGCCAGCTTGCACAATGAGGTGTCCAAAGGGATGGAGATTCACATGCAGAATGACAGGACAGGAAGACACTGTGGATGCTGACACAGGAAAATGCAGATCTCGGCCTTGTACTAATGACTTACAAAAGAGAAACATTTGTTTTCAGGCCACTGCTATTTTAGATAAAGGGCCACTTCAAAATCAAGTGTTATCTGTGACAATCCAAAACTCGTTACAAAGTAAACTGCTTCCAGCTCAGAAGCCGGCTTTATGTTCTGCTGCTCAATAAGGCTGTTGGGAAGTTTCCTGGAGTGTGGACAGAAGCCCTTCTTATATCTTGCAAAACATTTAGTGAAACTGTTGTGGTGAGAGCTTCTAAGGTCACTGATGAAGAGTACAGACTTGGGAATGGGTAGAGAAGCATCAGAACCCTCCTACTCACTGGCCAAGGCTGAACCTTCCAAGTGTGAGCTGGAGCTAGCCAGACTTCAAGCAAAGATGGAAACCCTTCAGCTGCACCTTCAGAGAGAGGCCTGCTTTGCCAGGTGGTTTATAATAAAAGAAAACTAAGGTCTGATAGAGCATTAGCAGCTAAGCCTGCTTTCCCCAAACAGAAGAGCTGGAATGGCTCGCCATCTTAGCTGAATGAATGGCCCCCCTTACCCAACCCAGCAGGGGTCAGATTTAAGACTGCCTTCTGCAACCAGAGACTTGCTTCAGTCGCTTTCAGAAGCTGCATTAGACTGGAAGAAAGACATGAACAGAACTCAGTGTGCCAATGCAGACCAATGTCTGTGAAAAAGTGGGTCTAGGCAAGCACATGGCCGTCATGACTTGCCTACAAAACTAACCAATTGCAAAGAGACTGGGTGCCTCAACAAAATTGTTATTAGCACTGAATTCCCACAAGGATATCCCTTTTTAAAAAGCTGTGATTGTTCAATTCCTGGACAGCTGAGCAGCAACAGTGGGAAGAAGTGAAAAAGTACACGGGAGGTGCACTTGCCAATACCTACTTCAGTTGTGATCCTGGAAGACAATGGGCAAGGAAGGATCTTCCGGAAGCCAGGGAAAGAGCTGACAGGGTTCCAAGGAAGCAGAGACACGGCTTCTAGCAGAGCTGGCTCAGGAGCTGCAGGCTGCCCCACAGGTCACTCTGCTCCCGTGTTTCTGCGCCTGGAGACCCAGCGCCATCCATTCTTCCTTTTCCGATGGGGTATTTCTGTTTTAGTGACCTTCTTCCTATGCAACTGTAGTACGAGAAAGGCAGGAAAAGATCTCAGCCGCTTGTGGGTCACGAGACAAGGGGAAATCAAATTTGAACTGAGCGAAAAGACCACCCATCACTTAGAGCCTAGACGTGAGATTGGGCTAAGACTCATTCCTCAAAGAGACAGCAGCAGACATTCATCTTAGGAGAGCGAACAGGAAAGGTGGGCCAAGGGGCAGGGCCTGACAGAAGACTCATGGTCTTGCTCAGTAGGTTCCACAGCAACAAAATTCTTTTCATGTGCTTTTAGTTTTCAGATTGTCATTGAAACACATTTCTCCCTTCCCTTCCCTCCCTCCCAACCCTCCGCAGGCCCCTCCCTGCTCTCCTTCAAATTCATGGCCTCCTTTTCCATTGTTATTGCATGTATATATGTATTTGTATACAAATAGATATATTCCTAAATACATGCTGAATTCTTATAATGCTACTTGTATGTGTATTTTTATGGCTGATTATCTGGCAGTGGACAACCAGTTGGCCTGGGGAGGGCTACCTCTCTTCTTCCCAGCTTTCCTTAGTTCCCTGCAGACAGGGTTGAGGCCTCATGGGTTGTTCCTTGTCGGGGTTGGCGTGTCCGCTGGTATCCGCTTTGTTCAGCTCACTTCTGGGTGGTCGTTTTAGTGAACTTTATGGGTGTAGCTTTTGATGTTACTGTAGACACAATCACACGTCAACCTCCCTGACCTCTGACAGTTAGAATCTTTCTGGCCCTTCTTTCAAAATGTTCCCTGAGCCGTGCATGTGGGAGTGTTTGGTAGATGTGTCCGTTAGGCTGGGCTCCACAACCCTCAATTTTCATTGGTTGTGCTTTTCTTTAACGGTCTCCAGCTGTTCCAAAGTGAATGTTTCTTGAAAAGTGAAGACTATACTTCTCTGTGGGTATAAGGAAAAATGTTTATAGATTGTTGTTAGGGATTAAGCAGGATTAGTAGATTAGTGGTTGCAGTGTCTCCTCCAACTACTGTGACTTCATTATCATTGAGAAGTTGGCTAGGTCTCCAGTACTAGGCACGGTTTCCTTCTTGATGAATGGCTCTTAAGTCCAGCTGGAGAGTCATTGGTTACCACAAGGCACGGGTGCCACTCCTTTACTAATATGGTTGATGTGCAGTTCCATGTGGTCATTGATGAGGTTCAGAGGCATCACAGCTGGGTAGAAATGTTGGTTGCCTCCTTCTTTTGAAGCTACACAGCATCTTCTGGTACCATGAAAGCTAGTCCTCTGGGAGCAGGCATTCAGGTCAGATCCAGCTCAGGGGTGTCTGAGGACTGTGTCTGAAGTGCATGGTGGCTTCAGCAGTAAAGACTTACCCAGCACACTATATCCTAGGGTAGAACCAAGGGCAACAATAGGATATAGTTTTGATAGTCTCTTTGCCCTGGCCAACAACTTCAAACAGGGTTTCTCAGGTATGGTAGTTTTTGTTGATGTTATTGTTTGGTTGATTGACTGATGGTCTTTGGCTCTTGGAGGGAGCGCCATCAGCCCAGATGAGAAAAGTTCATTAAAATTATATATGTACCTTTATACCGAATTATATGCATTATACTTTTTTAAAGGTAAATAGTTAATAGTCTGATTCTTATGGCTTTTTCAGCCATCCATTCTGTTGTTTTACTCACCTCCCTCCATCTATATTTACCTCTTTCTCTAAGAAGTACCCTTTCCAATGTTCGCTGTTAGATCACACACATTCTGCTATTCCCCCACACACACACACACTTTTCCCACCTTCTTCTGCATTTTCCTCCCTCCCTAAGGCGCCCTGCCTTTCCCCATTTCCATGATCGGATTCCTTATTCGCTGTTATCTCCCTGTCTATTGCTCACCAACACTCTTATACAGGCAATGGTCCTATTTTACTTTCCTGGTTTCTGGAGTGACTACAGGCCATGTACTCATACCTGAAGATTTGGAGTTAAGAGCCTCTAATAAGAGAAAATATGCAACATTTGCCTTTTGGGTCTGGGTTACCTAACTATGACCTTTTCTAATTCCATCTGCCTATCTGCAACCTTCACGATTTCATTTTTTTTTTAACAGTTGAATAATATGCCACTGTCTGTATGCACCACACTTTCATTATCCATTTGTCGGTTTAGGACACTTAGGCTGGGTTCCATTTCCTAGCTACTGTGAATATCAGAGCAGCAATAAACATGGCTGAGCACGTATCTGTGGAATAGGACGTCAAGCCCTTTAGACACATGCCAAGAAGTGGAATAGCTGGGTCATATGAGGATTTGATTTTAACTTCTTGAGAATTCACCTCATTGATTTTCACAGTGCCGCATCAGCTGGCAATCCAGCCAGGTGAATGAGGGTTCCCTTTCACATCCCTTTCAGCATTTGTTTCCAGTCATTTCATTGATCTTTGCCATTTTGACCAGGGTAAAATGAAATCTCAAAGGTGTTTTGACTTGCATTTTCCTAATTGTTAGGGATTGTGAACATTTTTGTGATATTTCTTAGCCACTTTTTTTCCCTTGAGAATCCTCCATTCAGGTCCCAGGCCCACTCTTGAAGTGGGGCATTTGTGGCTTTTTTGTTTTCTGACTCTTTGTTTTTTCAGTTCTTTGTGTATTCTCAATATTAAGGCTCCTTCACAGATACCTGACAGACAATCTCTCCCATTTCGTCAGCTTCCCCTTCTCCTGGCTGATTCTTTACCTGTGCAGAAGCTTTGGTAGTTTTATGAAGCCCCACTTGCCAGTTGGTGACCTGAATTCTTGGGCAAATGGAGTCCTACTCAGGAAGTCTCTTTCTACACCCATGTCTTGTTGGATAATTCTGTTTTCTTCTGGAAATTTCAGGGTTTCAGGTTTCAGGTTTCAGGTTTAGGCCTTTGATCCATTTGAAGTTGGTATGAGAAATTATAATTATATAAATAATATATGAAAATCTAATTTATACAGGAATATAGATCCAGTTCTAATTTCATTCTTCTGCATAGAGACATCCAGTTTTCCCAGGACCATGTATTAAAGACGCTTTCTTTTTCCCCATATGTTTTTGGTATCTTTGCAAAATATTAAGTGACTAAAGCCGTGTGTACTCATGTTAAGGTCTCTGATTTTTTTCCTCTGCTCTACACATCTGTTTTGGTATGGCTATCCTATTGTTTTTATTACTGTGGCTCTGTAATATATCTTAAGACCTAGAATGGTAATCCCTCCAGTATTGTTCTTTCTGCTCAGGATTGTTTTGGACATTCAGGGTCTTTGCAGCTGAATTTCTAATGTTTATCTAGATCATGGTCATCTGACATAAAAGCCACTTTTCAAAGACTCCCTGACTTACGTATTTTACCTTCCTATCCTGTGGTAAAACATTGACCAGAAGTATGTAGCCATTTCCATTTCTCAAGGGGAGAAGACACGCCTCTTGGTGTGTCTGTATCTTCTTTATGGCAAGTGCAATGAGTGGAACTGACTCAGGCCTTCCACAGGCAACGTAGGCCTTTAAGTAAAGGCTGGAGCCCGAGTCTCTTACTCTGTACAGTGATATGTAAATGAACGTCTACACTTGACCATTTAAAATACAGCAAATCCAAACTGAGCTGTCCAAACATACACGCTAACAGACACACCAGGATGTCCATGTGTCCATTCCCATTTTCAAGGGGATGACCAAGTGCTGTTGTAAGATAATGGCAAAATGCTAGCGTAGAAATGCACAGGGCCCTAAATTCAAATCTAATCACACACACACACACACACACACACGTAAAAAACTTGAAAAAATGAAGTTGGTTGACATGTGTATGCCCGTGAGACGGCCAGAACCGTATTCACCTGGAAAGATTGATCTAGAATGTGAAGTTATAAGTTGGAAATGGATAGAGATGTGGGGATCATACAAATGGGCTCTAGAAGGATGTCTTACTCACTGTTCCATTGCTGTGAAGAGACACCATAACCAAAGCACTTAGTTGGTGCTGGGATCACAGCTGTAGAGGGTCAGCCCATGGCTATCTGCAGGACACAGACAGGTATGGAGCGGTAGCTGAGAGCTCTACATCCTGATCCAAAAGCGCAGAGAGAGATGCTGGGCCCAGCGTGGGCTTTTGGAATCTCAAAGCCACCCCAGTGACAAACACCCTCTAACGAGAACATACCTCCCAATCCTCCCAAACAGTTTCTTTTTTTTCCCAAACAGTTTCTAAATTTACACATATCTGAGACTATGAGTGGCACTCTCATCCAAACCACCACAAATGGGAACAAAGTCACATCTCTAACACTGCAGAAGGAGCAGAGCTGAAAAGTGAGACCCTAGGAAGAAAAGAAGGAGCAGAGGGCATCTCAGAAGACACGTTCATGCTAGCGCCCCACCCTTGCTGTAAACACTAACTGCATTGCAAGAAGTTAATCTGGGCTCTGTTTGCTCTCAAGAAACTGGATGGAGGAGCCTGAGAGATGGCTCATTGGTTAAGGGCTCCTCCGGAGCACCCGGTTCAAGTCCCAGCACCCACTCAGTAGCTCACAACTGCCTGTAACTCCAAGATCTGAGACTCTCACATAGACATGCATGCAGGCAAAATACCATTGCACATAAAATAAAGGTAAATAAAAATTTTTAAAGAGAGATAAACTGTGTAGAAACTTGAGTGTCTGTGTCCAGTCAAGCACTGGAATCTGAGTGTATCATTTACCTTAAATTCTTCTGTCCCTATGGCAACAGGGAAACTTTGACCATGCTTCTAATCACCTTCCCTTTTTGACAGAGGTCTGGGTACAGGAGCTGGAGGAAGTACCCTAGAGTGCTCCCTGAAACTGTGGCTACGTTGCCACAGAGCAGAGCACACTGGTTTTGTACTGTTAGTGACCCAGCAGCTACTGGTGGCTCAACCCAAACTAAGTTCTGGTCTTTTTTGAGTCACTCAAATCCTCACCAACTTAGAGGGTCCTTGCTCCTGCTTTCTTCTTCCCAGCGGGAAGTGAAGAGCCACTCAAGACCGCTCAGACCAAACATTCACAAACAGGTCGTTTGGAAGTTCTTGCTCCTCCTCCCTGCCCATAGCTACTACCTCTGAGCATCCACTGCTGAGTCCCAAGGTCATTCAGTCCCCAAGATCCCATGTCTGCCAGCATCCCAGGGCTGTCACGTTAGCTTGCTACAGTTTTGCACTCGCTGGCAAAAGACAAGGCTCCTGGGCTAGGGAGGAAGGACTCCATCACTGGCAGGACAGCAGGCGGCATGTGCTTCACGTTCCTGCTGCCTGGACCGGACCCCACACGTCTGGGGAGTGTGCTGGGTAGCAGGTGAAGGGAATTGTGTGTGCACCTGCGCTTGGTCTGCACGCCCGCTGAGGGGCTGAGCCCAGCACACACACCGGCGCAAGCTTAGTGCCAGGGCCAGACCTGCAAACCTTTGTCCTGGGAGGAAACTTATCTCTGTGAAAGGGAGCAAACAAACCTGCCCTCTGCTCGAGCCACAGATCTGCTCCTCTTCCAGGATTGTTCTCTACACAAATAGTCATGAAAAGAGAATCCCAAGGGCACAGTCCCTCTCCCCCGAGCTGTGCAGCCGTGTGAGCTACATGGAGAACTGGCTCCCAGTAAGCCAGCTCAGGCGAGCTTTCTTCTTCCCTCTCTGAAATTCCTTCTTCTGTTTCCTGTTTTATACACTTTCTCCCTTTTGAAATATAACTTAAGCCACTCACATTATTTTTTTTAATAAAATAATACTCCTTAGTGACAGATTTTTACTTTTAAACCAACTAACATAAAATATTGGTCCAAACTGTCATGACAACAAAAATATTGCAAGAGGGAAGCCTGTTAGATACCTCATAGACAAGAAGAAATTAAAAAATTTAGGATATCATGTTACTTCATTCTGTTGGTATCATATAATCATTAAAGAGTAGAAAACACAAATCTTTATGAAATATACTTGTATAAAAATACTGACATAATCAGTATTTCTCTAAATAGTGCCACCATGGTTAAATGAGGCAACATGGTCAAAGTAAGAAACTTATTCTGAGAGTATTCTTAATCTCAGCATCACAAGAGAGACCTTGAGTTTAAGCCCAGCCTGAGCTAATAAGACTCTGGTGAGGAAGAAAAAAAAAAAAAAAAAAAAAAAAAAAAACAAGGAAAGAAGGGACAGAGGAGGGAGAAAGGAAGAAGGAGAGAGAAAGGAGTCATAAAGAAACTCTCCCTGGGACTGGAGAGATGGGTCAGTGGTTAAGAGCACTGATTGCTCTTCCAAATGGACCTGGGTTCAATTCCCAGCACCCACATGGTAGCTCATAACTGCCTGTAACTCCAAGATCTAATACCCTCATACAGGTATACATGCAGGCAAAACACCAATGCACATAGAAATATAGATAAATTAATTAAAGATAATAAATAAATAAATAAGAAATTCCTCCTCTCCTTCAGCATCTCTATCCTGTCAATTTTATTTCAGACATACCCAGACATTACCAGTCCTCTCCATCCCTACAGCAACTAAGTCAAGGAGACCTTTTATGGTTTCAGCCCTATACTACTGCTACATTGTCCTGTATGGGCTCTTTCCCATCAGTTTCCTGCAATCCGACTTCCAACATTCTTGTTATAGTTTTCTTTCTTACCAAACAAATGTGATTCTGTCTTTCCCATTGTCTCCGATTTCCCACTGGCTGCCCTTTAAAGTCAAGCTCTTTTGTCCCGGTACAATCCCCTCCATGATGTAAGCCTGTTCCAATTTCATTTCCCTTCCACTTCCCACCACAACCCCAAGCTCAAACCACAGGGAACCTCTCACATATCTTTCCAAATCTCCATGCCTTTGCCTGAAATGCCCTTTCCTCTTCTTTGTGCTCAGCGAATTCCCTCCCATCTGTTTCCAGGCCTCTCCAGCCTCCGAGCGGCCATCCCACACCTGGACTTCCGTATATCTGTTTGTTCCATGCTTACCTCTTTCACTCGACTAAACTGAGCACATGCATCAAATAGGTCTTGCACTCTTCCATCCTGAGCGCCTACGCAGACACGCCTTAAGCTTAGGTGAGTAAATGCTGATCAGCTTAATGACTTGATGTTGTATACCAAGTCGAGTATAAATGGATGCCTTTGCCCGAAACCAACTAAATAATGGCATTTTACGCATTGCCATGCTCTATATTGTATTAACTTAATCTTTGCATCTTTCAGTCCTGAAGTACTTCCGTTTGGGCCATCTAAACAGCACACATAATGAGGAGCTGGAAAGACAGCTCAGTGAATAAGATGTTTGCGTCATAAACGTGAGGACCTGAGTTTGGCTCCCTGAAATCTGACATGAGACCACAGAGACGGCTCAGTGGATAAAAGTACCTGCCCCCCAGCCTGATGCCTGGAACCTACGGGGTAGAAGTAGAGGAGCTCTTCCTGCAAGTTGTCCTCTGCTCTATACACAGGCACATACATGCACATGTGCATACACACACATAAATATAACTGAAAAGAATTTAAAGCCAGGCATGGCAGCATGTACTCATAAACTCACCCTTGACAGGCTGATGCCTGAAAACTCATTGGCCTGACAGCCTAGCCAAATCCATGACTTTCAGACTTAGTGAGAGACCCTGTCTCAAAAAGTAAAAGGAGAGAATGAGTGAGGATAAGACACCTAACAGAAATCTTGGGCCTATGGACACACCCGCACACGCGCACACACATACACACAATAAACTAAAATAGTTCATCGTGCACAATGAACTATCATGTGAAGGAAATTAAGTTTAAATTTTATCTCATGTTAAAAGGATCAGAAACTGAATAAAAAACAACAGTGAAACTATTAATTAAATTAAGCTTGAAGAGCATCTGTGAATTATCCTTGCATATTTCCTGGTCATAAGAAATTAAGATCCAATCGGGAGCAGTGACACATGCCTGTAGTCCCAGCACTCAGGGAAGCAGAGGCAGGTGCATCTCTATGAGTTCGAGGCCAGTCTGGTCTACAGAGCAAGTCCAGGACACCCAAGGCTACATAGAGAAGCCCTGTCTCGAACCGCCCCCCCCCCAAAAAAAAAGAGAGATTAAAAAACAGAAAGAAATTAAGATGTTTAAGTAGACATGAATCGTGAATGTCTCAACATCACCCTTTGCTGCAAACAGAACTCCTAATACAATATAGATGCTGGGCTGGGGAGGGAGTGTTCTCTGTGGTACTGGGTGCTAAGTACAAGCCATGTGCATGCTTTAACACTGAGTGGAACCATGGCAAACTAAATGATTTTAACTTAATGATTTCAAGAGATTATTCCAGCCACTAAGCTTGGCTTCTGCATAAAGTGGAGATTCCAGTGCCTTGAGCCACATCTTCTTATAATTCAGTGCATTTTAGAATTGGTCATTCTATCAAGCCAAAGTACCTCTTGTGCTGCCCCAGAGACAGCAAGGTGGGGAATGAGGGACAAGGAACAACTTGGGAAATAACAAAGGATGGCAATGAGAACAAGAACATGCACTATTGGCAACCTTGTTGTCACTTTGCTTTCCTTCATTGTTCTGTTTGTTTGTTTTCTTGGCTATTTTTTTTTTTGTTTTGTTTTGTTTTTCAGACACGGTTTCTGTGTGTGGCCCTGATTGTCCTGGAACTCATTTTGTAGACCAGGCTGGCCTTGTACTCACAGACCCACTTTCCTCTGCCTCTGAGGGCTGGGATTGAGACCGTGCAGTGCCATGCCCAGCTATTTAAAGTTCTTCTTAATTGATAAAACTATTTTTAAACAATCACAAGTACTTGTGAGGGACAGCGTTACCGTGTGGTGTTCTAATACATGTGTACATTGGGTACTGCTCAACTAAAACCAAACATACCTCCCCCAAACTTTTCCCCCTTCTTCGTGGTGAGAACATCAAAATCCAGGTCTTCTGGACTTTTGAAAAACGCACAACATAAAGTCACAATGCTGTGCCATCACACAGAACACTGAACCCCTAAGAATAATGTGTCCCCTGCTCACTTTCTTCCTCTTCCCGCCTACGCTCCTGAGCCTCCACCCGCCGCCATTCTACCCTTAACTTCTCCAGGGATCAACACAAGTGAGATCACTCTGTATCTAACTTTCTTTAAATAATATTTTTTCTTTTGTTTTTTTGTTGTTTTTGCTTTTGTTTGTCAAGATAGGGTTTCTCTGTTTGTTCCTGGCTGTCCTGGGCTTACTTTGTAGATCAGGCTGGCCTTGAACTCAGAGGTCCGCCTGACTCTGCCTCGTGAGTGCTGGGATTAAAGGCGTGTGCCACCTACACCACCATGGCCGGCCTTGTATCTATCTTTCTGTGTCTGGCTTATTTTCCTATTAATGTAAAGATCCCTTATTATATCCATCTTTATGAGATGACAAAAGAAAATGCATTTTTTGTATTGAATGTGACATTGCATTATCCACAGATTGAGAATTACAGGAAATCTGAACTAGCTGCATTAGCTGCCCTAGTAAATGCAAGTTCCTCCTGCATGAAGGACTTTTACCGAGCCTCCTCCCCCTGAGCTAAGGTATTCTGAATTGCCTTCAGAACACAATGTTGGATACTGTAATAAAACTGACTTAACCTTTTACAGGCTGTCATCAAATATGACCCCCAGGAACCTAAAAGAATAAAAATACTTAGTTTTACTCTTATGCAATATTAAGCAAAAATAAATAGAGACCAATTTCTAGCCAGTCCTGGGGCAGAAAAGCCTTCAGAGGAGCCTCAGATCCCATCGCTGGGATGAAAGCAGGCTTATTTCTGTCAACTGAAAAGATAATACTTTCAGCAGACACTGGAGGAAAGGGAGTTGTTTTTGTTTCACAGTGCCCAGAACTGTGATCTCAGAGAACTAGATGCTGACCAAAGCAAAAATGTGTTTATTTATTCATGGAGTCCTTTCAAGTCTGGAAAAAGAAAATAGTCACTAAGCAAACAGGTAACGTGGAGAATGTCTTAAAAATCTTTAAAGCTTTAGAGGAATGAGGAAAATCAGAACCGCTTCCATGTATTGCTGGCAAGAAAGTCAGGCTATGAGTCGTCTTTAAAACGCCATGCTCCGCCTGAGCTCTGCTGTAAGCTCCCTGGTTTTGTTTTCTGAGTAGGCTGGGCAGTGAAACCCATAAGATTCGCCCTTTGGGATACAGCCATTTGAAACACAGCGCCCCTCCTACTCACCGGACACAAGGGAGAAGTGAATCATTTCTCCTGACCGAAATATTAAGCCACTTAATTGTGCAGCTATCAACCCTGACAGTTAATGTTTACATACAAAATTTGGGATTAAAAGATAAACGACTATTCACAAAAGCACTATGAAGTGGACCATTAAATGAGATAAACTGAAGTGAACCCCCCCCCCCACACACACACCCGATAGCAGCAGCAAATGTTTCAAAGATGTCTTGGTGCTTGGTTTCCTCAGCCTTTTTCTTGACCACAACCAGCATAGGATATAATAATTCTAAAATAACAGCCTTCCCAGTGATGTTATTGTGGACTGGTTTTACAGCCCAACCCAATGCAAAATAAACACCAGTAATGAATTGTTCCCATGACCTGACACAGGAAAGCTAACTGCCGCCAGGGCTGGCGTTGGAAGGTAGGGCCAAGACATGAGAATCTTGCTGTCAATGTACAGCATCTGAACAGCTCAGCAGGCTGATCCCTTTGTTAGAAAATACTCTCTCAGGAGGGCCATTGGCTCTAGTTGTGACCATTCAGAAACTACTGACCAATTTGGCATTTCAAAGGTCAAGCTGCATTTACCAAAGCACCAGTTGTGTTTGTTAGCAAGACTGACCTGGAAACAGCTGATTCGCCAGAACAGGTTTTTCTCAGATTAGTCGGTCGTAACCAAGGCGCTTAGTAAGTCCCAGCGGGAGGGAGTATGATGGGAATTGTGTTTCTGAAAATGAAATGTCTGTTTTTGTGTACTCCAAATTCAGAGAAAAATATTTCTCTTGACTCAGTGTCTTGACTTAAGTAGCTTGGGAACATCTTCCTCCAAGGCCGACCATTGGCCTCTTGATGCTCAGCTGTTGCTATAACTCATGTATTCCCAAGGAACTCTGGACTCCCACCATTCTTCTTGTTAAACATCTGGTTACTGCAGCGATACATGCGGAGCACGGATGAGTCATGTGTGCGCATGTGCTGAGAAACCCCCGTTCTCTGACACATGCCAGGCAAATATTCCACTGCATAGCTACAATCCAGCATAACTGGCTATAGTTTTGCCCTCCAGATTGTTCCTTCATTTTCAAGCGTTCCTTCATTTCTTTTATGGCTCAAGTTTGAAATTTTAGATATTGGATCCTTAAACAAAACATACTGTGGGTCAATTTATATATCTGTCACTTGAATCCAGGAAGAGGGCATTTTAATTTGGTTTTCCGATCTCTACCAATAAACAAATTCTTACGGTCCATCATCTTGAGCACACCTTTCATGGAGCCTTTGAAACACTGATGAGGCTTAATTATTCTTCCTGTTTTGTGGGCCTTTTGTTTTGTTTGTTTGCTTGTGTTTTTTTGTTTGTTTGTTTGTTTTGTTTTTTGTTTTTGTTTTTTTTTTTTTTTTGAGGCAAACTTTCTCTTTGTAGCCCTGGCTGTCCTTGAACTTGCTCTGTAGACCAGGCTGGCCTCTAAACCCAGAGATCTACCTGCCTCTGACCCAAAAGTGCTGGGATTAAAGGAGTGGGCTACCACTGCCTGGCTTGTGGCCTGAATTCGTCTAAACTGACCCCTTTGAGACAATTTAGTAATATTATCCTCTCTGTATTATCAAGAGACAATTAAGAAATTTAACATGAGATTTACCCAATGTCAAAATAAAACCATTTGTAGTCTGAGCTACAAATGGCTCCTCACTAACCACGCTGTTGGCGTCTCCATTCAGGGTCTCACCACCCTCAACAGGAAGTCATGCCTGCCTAGAAACTCAGTTAAGTTCCTGAACTGCTTTCGCCACTCTGAAAAGTTTTTATATTTTCTTTGAAGATTTTGTCGTTGTTTGCTAGAGGATGGGTTTCTGACAGGCTGCCATCAGATTGGCAACAAGAGGGAATTAAGAATACTCATACCTGTGAATGGATACAAGAGTCATAAGATACAGCATGCAGTAGCTTCCAGGGATGGTGTGGGGTCCACGAGTGGCCTAGAAATCCCGCGGTGATATTATGATTCAGCTTCATGCGGTGACTCATGCTGTCTTGTCCGGGCCTGCGCTCTTTGTGAACTGCTGTAAACCCAGTTACAACCAGTTTCCCCGCTTTTGCCTTAATGCTGCACACTGAACACGTCTAAAATAGCCCTGCACGCCCTTTCACTGTTAGAGCGCAGGGGTAACCCTCGCTGCGGGAGCGAAATGCGGGGGTCGGGAGGGCTCTTTTTTGTTGCGCTGCGACTGGAACCCCACCTGCTAAGCATGTCCACACCCAAGAACCACACACAACCTCACGATGCCGGTTTCGACTTTTTTTTTCTGCCCCCTTTCCCATTATTTTGTTGAAATATTCCAAAAAGTTTATTCTTGGGCTTAAGCAGACCCAGAGACTGCGCGGTTTCAGCTCCCGATGCCTAGCAGCTCTTTCTAAGACAGTGAATGTCATCTTTCCAAAATGATCAAAAGCCACACAATTTAAAAGACCGTGGGCAGGGGACAGCACCGTGGTATAATGCACACTTAACACACACAGAACCATGGCCCTGAATCCAGAACCGAAAACCATTTTCTCTTACCTTGTTTAGAAAGAAACATCTGTTAGAACAGAGTTCTGTGACAGGGCTTACATCGAGCTTGAACCCCTTCTGTGCTTTAATTTTCTCTTAGTAATTCATTTTATTTTCACTCACAAACAATATATGCATATTGTATTGTACTGTACTATAATTGTATAATATATTTGTATATATAATTGTACAATATATACAATATAAACAATATAATATGTTTATATTATTTCATTCACATACAATATAACATATAATTATATAATACACATTATATTGTGAGTGCTTGTGCACGTGTGTATGCATGTGAGGGTGTATGTCTGTGTGTCTGTATGTGTACTTGATCTCACTCTTCTATGACTTTCAGGGATTAAATTCAGGTCATTAGACTTACACAGCAAATCCCCTTCCCCACTGAGCCATCTCTCTGGCTCTTTGGTTTTCTTATCTATATATTTAAATTATATCCAAGTATTTAAGTCCCTCTCTCCATGGCTTCCTCCCTCCCTTCCTCTCTTCCTTAAATGTACTTTGAATGAATTATATATAATATAAAGCAAAGTTTACTTTGGAGGAAAAGCTGGCGAGAGGGAAGTTTGTGAACATACAGTTTTATTTTTGAGATCTCACCTAGTCAAATATTTTTTCATTCCTTACGCCCACTCACCTTCCTTACACAATACCAGTCAGTTTTTAGATAGAATATCATAAATACGTGACTTCAGGAAGAAATATTTTGTTTCTAAGTTCTGCTAAATTAATTCATGGTGAACATAAAAACTTTCATATGAAAGCACATTGCGTGTCTTAAGGAACATGATAAGACTTCTTAATGTAATTTACTGAGCGTTTCAGAGGCAGACCAACCAAGATCTGTTGCCATCAACTCTCCATTGGCATAAATTTTAAACATTTTCCAAAGTCCCCTTACATGTTACAAAATAATCCTTTCCTCCTGCTTTTCTCCAGAGTGTTTGAAAAAGAAGGATCCATCTTCTTTCAATATTTATTTTTTATATAATGGAATTCTTGTTCAAAGATTTGGATCAAATCAGTTGCATTCATTTGTGACATACTCCCAAATATTTATTTTAGGGAGTAGTTGATAAACCTGCCAGTTCTATCTGGAATCTTAAAACTAGGCCAGCTTTACCATTTGGGGCTAAGCACCATTCATCACCCTTATCTCTCTAACAGCTAATCTGAAGGGCTGGAGAAGTAATATGTTTGCATTCGCTGCTTTCAACTGATACAACAAGCTATAAACAGTGTTGCAAAACAAGGGGGAAACTGGAATGATCCTGACTGATCTGAGAGACATCCTTCTCCTGTGCAGTCTCTGGACAGAACAGAATAGACGGTGGGCTGTGGAAGGAATGCATCTGGCTGCCTCACAAAGCTTCTCTAGAGACAGAGCAAAGCACCTGGAGACCCACTCACGTGAAGGAGGAGGTCTGGTCGATTTCCTGAATGACTGGGTGGGTTGCGATGAGCCTTTATGATGTAATGGGAATACCAGGAGGCCTGAGAGCAGTTGTGGCACCATTTCTAATGTCCACTCCAGCGTGCCTTCGCAGTCCAGACTCTGCTGTGCTCCAGGCATATTTGAACTCTGTTTCAAAAGCTCTTTCATTTTTTTTCACTGAGAGCGATTCACCAGAACCTCCTCCCTCTATTCACTATCAGTTCCTAACATTTGCTGTCTTCATTGTTGATTTACAGTGAATGAATGGCCGCCTTGGTGCTGCTGGGATCTGCTTTATTCATGGAAAACTAGCTGTGCCGGCTGCCCAGACAGCAGGGAGGAGGAAAAAGACACTGCCCTGGCCAACAGTCTGTGCAAGGCAGGGTTAGTGAAAACCGGACAATCCGGAGGTAAATGAAATGCTTAATAAAGAAAGAAATGTTTTCGTGATGAAATACTTCTTTATGACAAGCAATGGGGTTTCTACTGGCAAGATAAAGAAAGGGCTCAGCTGTTGTCCTCAGAAAACTGACGTTCTACTTGGAGGAAATTACAACTGCTTCTTCCTTTGCAGTTTCTGCCAGCTCTTTCATTTCTTCTCCCTTCATTTTCCTTTACTTCATTGGCTTGGGCCACCGATTCATATTTGGATTACTGTAACCTTTGCCTATAAGGTCTCAGAAGGCGAGAAATTCCTGAGTGTAATTCTTCCTAGGCTGACACTTTTTTTTTCAAAAAATTCAGCAATTAACATCCTTGCAACAAAGTTTGAATTATTAATTGAACCCTCAGCTTCAGTTTCTAAAATCAATTCAGCCAGTTCAGCAGCCACACAGACACTGTAAATTAGGTCCCCCAGCACCTGTTTCACATACTTCCCCCTCCTATGCACGGCATGGCTCCCTGTGTTAGACTCCCCCTGTTGAAATCCTACCCACATAATAAGATGAAGTTCATACATCCCTTCTTCCGAGATGCCTACCCAGAATCCTTTTGACTGAAACTGTCCCTCTGATGCTTTAGGTTCCTTCCTGTGTTGGTCATGTGACGCCAAATGCTACCTCGAAGTGTCATGCTCATTCCTGTCTTTCTTATAAATATACAGCCCCAGCCACTCACAGCCCTTGGCATTTGCCTCATAGATAGTGAGGGCCCACCTGCTGTTTTCGAGGTGTAGAGAGAACAGAGTGACAGAAGCAAGCAAGCGTGCAGAAGATGAGAGTAACTGTGGGTGGCTATAGATCATAAAATACATTATAAAAAAACTTCTTAAACTGAGAGAGCTAGCATTTCATGTTAAAAAGGAAATTTTTATTCCTTTCATACTAATATCTAGATTCATAGTTTCCTTACAGGAAACTTTCAACTTCTCACACTAACATTTACTTCACTTATAAAATGAGGAAATGCCAAAAATCTGTTGAGGTCAATGGGTCACTGTGAAAATTCTAGAGAGGAAACAAAATCAGAATACAACATGTTTAACAATCTTTATGCCTTTAAGTATCCATTTTGAAAAGTTCTCTGAGCCGGCAACACGGTTCAGTGGTTAAAGGCCCCTGTCCCCAAATTTTCCGACCTGAACTCCATCCCCCAGACTAGAGGCTTTTCGTGTCCCCTCTGCTGTCTTCCTCCCTCTTGTGCCTTAAGATACAGCACAAGGCTGAAAGGAATGCTACTCCCACCCAGAGCATCAGGGGCAGCTGTGTGACGCAGTCACCCTGCTTGTGAATAAAGTGATGAGACATCTCCAAAGGAACCCCATTTTCTACTCCACTCCCCCCCCCCCGCTGGCCCCGCTCTGCAATGGAGAGAAATATGTCTGATCCCACGCAGGGATGGAGTCACGTGGGGTCCCCTCTCTCCTTCCCACTATCGTTATTTGTAGCTAGGCAATTAACCCACCAGATCTAAGCATGGATCATTTACGTTGTTTTTAGGCTTCAAAATTCTGAGGAGGGTGAACTTGGGTAGGGCCCGACTGTCTTGGGGAAGAATTTGTCAAGTGCACAGGGTCAGCTGACTCTCTGGAGAGAACACAATGGCTCGTTTGCCCAAGCACGTGGAATTAGTCCCTGTGCGTTCCTGCCAGGGCTGATGGGGAGGTTCAAGGGCCTCCCACACTGGAAACTGTGGCTTCAGACTTGCCATCCTGAGATCAGGAAAAGGCCTAAGGCTAAAATGTGCTTCTGTGAGACTCTCCCACACTCCATTCCTGCTAGACGCAGCTGGGACACCTCTGGGGGCCCCTGAGTTCACTCCGAATGTAAGGAGGTGTGGACAGGGGGGAAGATGGGTCGGCCTTCTACCTGCACTGACACGTCAGTGAAGCCAACTTCTGCATGTAAATGTGTTTTTAAGAGCTCAGACCAGTGCATTTAATGAGTATTTTCAGAGCACACATGCCCACTTTTCTCACTTTGGTCAAAATAAATCCCTGTTAGGTGAACTAGAAGTTTTCAGTTCTGGCAATTTTACGTCTTGTCATTTGTTTTGAAAACAGTCTCGATATATGAGTCTGGCCCCAGCCTTGAAATGTTCCTTCCTCAGCCTCAGACATGCTGGAATCACATACCTGTATCACCACATCTATCTGTATTGATTTTAGAAGTATAGACATTTTACAAAATTTAAATGTCTAAGATATTAAATATTCCCGAACGACAATGGACTTTGAAGATGTTCTCAAGCAGATTTTTCTGTAAGAGCTTATCACTTTAATTCACCTAACATATAATTTTTTTATATAGATATGGTTTTAAAAGGTGTGGGGGAGAGGTTTGAGGCATAGGAATAGGTGGTCCTTCAGAATTTCTAGAGCTAACCTTCATTGCGACTCTCTGAAACCCGGTGACGGGAAAAATAAAAGACAATGAAAGGAATGGATGTAGGAGGTTTTTGTTGGGTTTGCTTTGCTTTCTCGAGAGAGGGTTTCTCTGTGTAGCCCTGGCTGTCCTGGAATCACATGGTAGATAATCAGAGGATTGGCTTATAAAAAGAAAAGAGTTTTGTTGGGGCTCAAGGTGGAGCTTCCTGATGGAGTACATAAACAGTACATGGCCCTGGAGCTCAGCCTCTGCTGAGCCAGAGGACATCATGAGGAGAAGAGAGGAGAGAAGAGGAGAGAGAGGAGGAGAGAGGGAAGAGAAGAGAGGGGAGAAGAGAAAGAGGAGGAGAGAGAAGAGAGAGGAGGAGAGATAGAGGAGAAGAGAGAGAGGGGAAAAGAGAAGGAGAGAGGTGGGGGGAATGAGGGAGAGAAAGATTCAGCTGACTGGAGGCTACAACTTACTTCTTATGGGTGTACATCATTTCTCAACTTTACCAAACTAAGCATCAATATTTCAACACACAAAACCACCACAGGGAACATTCAAACAGATTGGGAGTGACACCTTCTACAACTGATTTGCTGCCTTTTAGAAATAATGATTGGAAGGCTGGAAAAACAGCTCCTCATTCATGGCATTTGCTGCTCTTCCTGAGCACCTGAGTTTGGTTCCCAGCTCTCACACTGTGCAGCTCACAGTAGCGAAGACTGTAGCCCCCGGCATCCAACACTCTCTCTGGCCTCTTTAGGGACCCATACGCAGGTGTGCATATCCACACACAGACACACATACATGCATATAACTTAAAGCATGACAATAAATCTTTAAAAAATCATGAATGGATCTTAAATCATTCACAATTTGCTTTGCATATATGGTCTTGTATTATCATTTTTGCCTGTTAATGTGATGAGTTACACTGATTTTTAACTGACTAATTTTGGACTTTTGGACTAGATCTCACTTGGTTATGAGGCACTCAAACATAGAGGTGGACAAAAGCATCGTGAAAAATTGGAGAGACGCCGATGCCATGAAACACAAAATCAAACAAACAGAAAGAAGGACACATGGAGTAAAGTGGATTTAACAGGTGTAAAAAAACATTGACAAACACCACTGTTTGTGAGACAGTTACCATAGGTTTGAAAACAGAGTGTCATACTTTTTTATAGGATCAAACAACCAGAAAGAGCTGCTGTACATTTAAGATACAAGCTATCTCACTCCTGGATAGGTAAGGAAGGAGAAAAGTCAGCATATGAAAGAAATGGCTGCACAGCCACATTTATCACAGTGCATATCAGTACAGGTGCACATCTGCACAGGCTCACATCTGCACAGGCGCACATCTGCACAGGTGCACATCAGCATAAGTGCACATCAGCACAGGTGCACATCTGTACAGGTGCACATCAGCACAGGCTCACATCTGCACAGCTGCACATCAGCACAGGTTCACATCTGCACAGCTGCACATCAGCACAGGTTCACATCTGCACAGCTGCACATCAGCACAGGTGCACATCAGCACAGGTGCACATCAGCACGGGTGCCCATCAGTACAGGTGCACATCCACAGATGAATGGACACAGAAGACATGGCACACACACAACAGAACTTTATTCAGCCACAAAGGACAACAAAACCACATGTGGGAAAATGAATGGAACTAGAGACCATCGTGGTAAGCAAAATAAGCCAGACGTTAAAAGAGAAACTTGGGAGGCAGTAGCAGGCAACTCTCTTGTGAGTTTGAGGCCAGTTTGATCCACATAAGGGTTCCAGGCAAGCCAGGGCTGCATAGTGAGACCCTGTCTCAAAGAACCAAAGGCTCATATTTACTTTTGTACCATAAAGACTTTGAAAAGCAAGCAAGAAAGGAGGGAGGCAGGGAGAAGGAGAGAAAGATAGAAGGAGAAAGACAGGGAGAGAGAGAAAGAAAGATGGAAACCGAGTCCAGGAGCTACAAGTGGAGTAAGTGAAGCTACACTGATGTGGGTACAGGAAGGCTCAAAGCTCAAGGCCTGCTCCAGTAAGCCAACAAGATCCCAACTCAAAATAAAAAATAAGCCATGGGCTTGAGATAAACTTCATGGTAAAATTTTGGGCCTAATGAGGGTGAATCCCCATACTCAATTCCCAAAATGCAGGAAAATAGTTTGGAGAAAGGAGATCAGGGGAAAAGAGAAGAGAGGAGGGCCATGGGAGAGTGGATACAATCAACGCTGGATACTTACACACAAGGAAATGTCAAAACGAACATTTCCCAGTGACAATGAACACAGTAGAACTCATATAATGGAATTACAATTTTTTTAAATGAACAAAAATGACAGGCGTCAGAGCTGATTTAAGTCATTCCAACTCTCACAACTTTGTTCTTGTGACCTTTAACGTCATCTAAGGATATTAGAAATGGGGGGGAGGGAATATCAGAAAAGAGAGCTGAAAAACTCCTTACCTCAGTGGACAGATAGCCTGGGCCAGGCAAAAAAATTTCTGGCCCTGAACCACTGCTATTTCAATAGGCTTTTTCTTGATATTTTCAGTTATTCTCTTCAAAGTCCTCAAGAAATATCTGTATTATTTAATATAATGTGCTATTTTATAACATCTATATTTATTCTATAAATAGAATTATAACATTCTACTTTAAAATGTTAATATAATTGTGAACATTCAGATCACAAATTGTTTTGGGCTTATCATTTTCCACACTTAGGAGTGTTTATTAAAATACAGTTTAATCAGGGCAGTAGCAGCACATACCTTTAATCCCAGCCCTTGGGAAGAAGAGACAGGTGAATCTCTGAGTTCTAGGTCCCTGGTCAACATAGTTAGTTCCAGGACGGCCAAGGTTACACATAGAAATCCTGTCTTGAAAAACCAAACACACACATACACACAAAGGGAGTTAAGATTATGTCTTCATAGGAGAAAACAAGTAACAGGACAGTAGCCTACGACAGAAGGCACCTGAAAGACTCTACCTAGCAGTGTATCAAAGCAGATGATGAGACCCATAACCAAACCTTTGGCAGAGTGTAGGGAATCATATGAAGGAAGGAGGAATTAGTACATCCTAGAGGGGACAGAGAGCCCCACAAGGTCCAAATATATCTGAGCACAGGGGTCTTCTATGAGACTGTTTATCCAAACAAGGACCATGAATGGATATAACCTACAACCCTTGCTCAGACGTAGCCCATAGTAGCTCAATATCCAAGTGGGTTGCCTAATAAGGGGGATAGGAATTGCTTCTGACATGAACTCATGAGCTTCCCCTACCCCCTGAGAGAGGAGCAGCCTTGCTAGGCCAAAGATAAGGACATTGCAACCATCCTGAAGATACCTGATAAGCTAGGGCCAGATGGAAGGAGAGGAGGACACCCCCTCTCAGTGGACTCGGAAGGGGGCAGGGAGGAGATGAGGAAGGTAGGGGAGGATTGGGAGGGAAAGAGGGAGAGGGCTACAGCTGGGATACAAGTGAATGTATAAAATTATTTAAAAATAAAAAATATTAAAAAAAAGATTTATGTCTTCCTCTGTGGCCTGGCAAGGCCACCCTACCATGGAGAAGTGATCAAAGAGCAGGCAACAGAGTCCATGTCAGAGACAGCCCCTGCTCCCCTTACTCGGGCACCCACATGGGCACTGAGCTGCCTGTCTGCTACATCTGAGCATGAGGCCTGGGTCCTTACCATGCATGGTCTTTGGTTGGTACATCAGTCTCTTCAGGCCCCCTGGACCCAGATTTGTTGGCTTTGTTAGTCTTTTTGTGGAGCTCCTGTCTCCTCTGGGTCTTTCTATTCCTCCCTCCTCCACTCTTCCATAAGACTCCCTGTGCTCTGCCCAAAGTTTGGCTGTGAATCTCAGCATCTGCTTCAATCCCTTGTTGGGTGGACTCTTTCAGGGAACATCTGTGGTAAACTCTGCTCCCATCCTGTTCCCTCTCTTCAACCACTTCGAGTATCTATTCGATTTGCCCTTCTGAATGAAAATTAAGCATCCTCCCTAGAGTCCTCCTTGTTATTTAGCTTCTTGAGGTCTGTGGATTGTAGTAAGGTTATCCTGTATCATATGGCCAATATCCACTTGTGAGTATATACCATGTATGTCTTTCTGTTTCAGGATGATCTTGATGAGACTTGATAGACGAGGGTCAGATGATAAGTGAAGAGAACTATTCCTTTCTGTGAACTAGAGGGGGATAGGAAGGAAGAGAGAGGGAGGGTGGGACCAGGAGAAGACAAGGGATGGGGCTACAACTGGGATATAAAGTAAATAAATTATAAATAAAAGAAAAAAAAGAGAAAGATTTATGCTTCCATAAATATTTGTGATAAATGCAAGAAAGGAAAAATGTTCGTGGAGAAGGGAGTACAGGAAAAGGAAATTCTTGTCTTGATTGACATCTCACACATCAAGTTCCAACTTGCAACATAATGAAGCATTTCAGACAGAAAGTCCTGAAGATCCAGCCTGTTGTGGAAAGCTGCTCAAACAATGTAACCAAAAGCGGCCTCTGAAGTAATGACAGGTTACCAGCGCTATCATTACAGGGCTGGAAGCCCTCACACTGTCGGGACAAGGACATTGTTTCTAAAAAAGGGCAACAGTGCAGACAAGCTAAACCTTTCTTCATAATAACTACTTTTAAACATGGAAACATAACCTTTAAAAGTCTATAGGGAAAATACAAATCTAATAAACTCTTACACAAACCCACCATTTTCTACCTGTAATGATTGTACCCTTAATATAAGAGAAGCTTCACATCAAATAGGAAAGCAGACACAAGTTCAAGGCTGTCCTCAGCTGTACACTGTTTTATGAAAGCAAAGCCCTGTTAGAATCTCCGGCTGCTATCTATCTCCTTCCCTGCTTTTTTATTATTTTTTTCTTTTTTTTTCTTCAAGACTTGGTAATTCCACAGGTTCAGAAGGCAAGATATCACATGTATATGGTGAGAAGTCTTATTCTTGCTACTGTCCCCATTCTCTACATCTCTCCTTGTCACTCACAGATGGCTTTTGCTGTCACTCTCACTGTAGTTCTTGGGGTGGGGGTGCCAAACCCAGGCCTACCCCACAGCAGGCAATCACTCCACCAGCACAGCCACACCCCAGTCCTCAGGAAAACACTTTTAATACTATGAATCCTCTTTATGTAAAAAAAAAAAAAAAAAAAAAAAATGGAGACATAAAGGCTAGTTGCACACCTTTAATCCCAGCACTTTGGGAGGCAGACGCAGGAGGATCGCTGTGAGTTCAAGGCCAGGCTGGTCTACAAAGTGAGTCCAGGACATCCAAGGCTACACAGAGAAACCCTGTCTCAAAAACCAAAATAATAATAATAATAAATATTTAAAATGGAGATAAATATGTATTTTTCTTATATTTCTCAATGATTTAATATCTCTCATATAATGTTTTAGAATAAATTCTAATATTAATTGAAGTCTGGTCACTTTAGAAATACTTATGTATAAAGAGATTACATCTCAATTAAAATATTAATTAATTAACTAATTAATTATATCAACATTTTAAATGTTTTGTTGTTGCTGCTGTTGTTTTATTTTAGATAACCTCAGAGAAAATACGTTTAAAATTAATTTGCTGGGCTTAGAGGCATATACCTGTTATCCCAGCACTCGGGAGGAGAAGGCAGAAGGGTCAGGAGGTAAAGGTCATTCTTAACTACACACCAAGTTCAAGGCCAGTTTGGACTGCATTTCTCAAAAAAAAAAAAAGGAAAATATCCTAAGGTTCATAGGATTTTAAAAAGTTACTAAACAAAGCAAACTTAAAGGAAAACCGTACCTTTTTACAACTAGCACATTGGGAAACAAACTCAAAATGAGAGCTGAAGTATCATTTGTGTAAAATAAATCCGGGTCTCTGTTTGCCTTGGTTTCGCATTGTTTTCTTTCTTTCCAAATAGCAAATGCTTGAAATGTAAAACTGTAACCTCAACTTCACAACCATCTAGATTTCAGTTTTTCATATTAGAAATACATTGCTGGGCTGACGAGATGGCTGAGGCAGTAAAGTGCTCGTATTGTAAGCAGGGGGACCTGAGCTCAATTCCCAAGTCCACGGGAAGAAGAGATGGGTGTGACCGTGTGTGCATGGAAGCTAGTGTCAGACACTTGGGGCTCACTGGACAGCCAGCCTGACCTACACTGGGCACAGGTAGGGCCAAAGGGACACTGAATAATATGATGGTGCCCGAGTAACATGCTACCTTCTGTCCTCCACACACATGCACACAGATAAGCATCAACACACGCATGAGCACACAGAGGCATGCACATGTGCACACACCCATACACACAAATACACGTGTGTGCACACACACACAAAGGTCATAAAACAAACCTTGGTGGTTTGGTTTTGTTTTTCAAGACACTGTGTAGCCCTGGCCATTCTGGAACTTGCCCTGTGGACCAGGCTGGCCTCGAACTCACAGAGTTATCACCTGCTTCTGCCTCCCACGTGCTGGGATTAAAGGTGTGTACCACCACTGCCAGCCATAAAGCAAATCTTAAAACCTACTTAATCAAGCTGAAATCACTTTATTGCAGCAAGATTGGAAGCCAGGAGTGTCGCTGTACACTTCTGATCCTAGGATTCGGGGTCTAGATTCAAGAAGGTCAGGTGTTTGGGGCCAACCATAGCAAAACACTGCCTGAACAAACGACACAAAACAAAACAAAGAATCCAAGACATAATTCATCATTCATTCACAAACATTAAAAAAAAACTTTTTATTTTATTAATTTATACGGGAAAGAGAAGGACACAGGGAAGTCAACTGAACACATGAGGGGAGTCACTTCTCTCCTTCCACCAGGAGGTCTCTGGAATTAAATCCAAGTCATCGGGGTTAGCAGCAAATGCCTTTAGCTACTGAGCCATTTCACTAGCCTATTATTAATTAATGTTTTAACAGGAACCATGGGGCTTGATATTGCATGGATAATGAAACCGCCCTTTACCCCCTCAACAGGGACAGCAGAGTGGGGATCAATCTCTTTGTGTGGAGTCTAAAAGGGACATTTGGTAGAGGGGAGGAGAGGAGAGTGAAGGGGAGGGAAGGGAGAAAAGAGGAGGGGAAAGAAGGGAAGGGGAGGGAGAGGAGGGGAGGGGAAGGGAGGAGAAAAAGAGAGTGCTAGCACCTGACAGCCACATACCACACTGACCTAGGAATATCACCCTCACTCTTTCTCTTATGGGCTTCTCTCCTAAGGCACCAAGAGAAGACTTAGCAGATGAAGGGCCATTGTATAATGCCTGCTTTGATTTCATAAGGCTTATGAGCATGTCCTTGTCTAGAAAGAAAGACACAAAACAAAACATTATAGAAAGAAAAGGAAAGACCAGATCTACAAGACAAGACACAGAATAAAACAATTTCCACAGATGTGAAATCGACTGAAGAAATTCCATACCCATTGAAAATTATTGTAATCAAAGCAAGATGATGAAGGATGTCACGTCAGCCTCTTAGAGCTTGAAAAAGAATGTGTACTTGGAAAGAAGATTAAAACTGGCTGGCAAGATTCCTCAGTGGGTAAGGGCGCTCATCACACAAGCCTGGTGACCTGAATTCAATCCCCAGAGCGGAAGGTGAAGAGACAGGACCAACTCTTGAAACCTGACCTCTCTGTGTACATGCGCACACAACAATAATAATAGTTAATACAAAATCCCCTGATAAACAGATGAAAAGTAGTCAAGTTTCAGCTCTCAAATTAGGGACCTTAAATAAAGACTACTTCAGGAAAGTCACGCGTGTTCATATGCTTAAAAATAAAAACAAAAAAGAAATAGCAAGCACTTTGTCAAAACGTACTTGATGGTAATTCAGCCACGCTAAACTTTCCCGGGGATTTTTGGTGGAACAAATTTGCTGTGTTCATTCTCGTCCAATTTCGCATAACCAAGATGCTTCTCGAGATTCTGTCAGTGGCGAATGTATGTGTGCGTGTGTGGTAAGGGTTAGATGTAAGAGTTCAAGCCTTCAGATAATTCCCACCAGATACCTCTGAACCCACTGTTAGTCTTTAAATGTTATTAATTGGACATAGTTCCTAAAGTGCTACCTAGCATTGTTTCCAGACATTTCAGAATGGCCACCATTTATATATATATATCAGGCACCCGAGGGAGCATGTGAATTATGTGGTGTGCACAGCTGTTGCTCAGATAGGAATATTTATCTGTTTGTTTTATTTACTTATTCACTCATTCATTCATAGCAGTGTTGATGATCAAACCATTAGCTTTATTTATGCTACACAAGCGAGTTATACACACATACACACACACACACACAAATGCAGGAATTTATTGCTGTTAAAATCTAACTTATAAAGCTGGGCAAAATGGCTCAGCACTTGAGAGGTGAGGCAGGAGAATCACAAGACCAGCCTGTGCTATATAGTAATTTTCAGGCCAGCCTGGAACTCAAAATGATAGATGGATGGATGGATGGATGGATGGATGGATGGATGGAAGAACCACTTACACGTCAAGTGTGTTAAGATTTTTCTGGAACTTCACTGTAGCTGTCTTGAAAAGCACAAAGGAGAAGTACAGGCAAATGTACTGGAGACAGAAATGTTTACGTGTGGACAGAGGCAATGGTATGGGTAAGAGAAGCGGCCGGGAAGGGAGAGTTCATCGGGTCTAAGGATTACGAAAAAAGCCATATGGCAAGCCACTATTTTGTAAGCTCCTTTTAAAACATAACTATATATATATATATATTTAAAAAAAAAAGTTTGAATGCAGTGGGTAACGCTGCTTCCAAAAGTCAGGGATTATTAAGCATAAGTCCTCGTGCTGGGGCGGGCTACCTCCCAACAAGCTGCTGACCAGGTCTGGAAAGTGTGCGGAATGGTAGAGGCTGTTGTCACTGCTCTGGGTTGTTCACTAGAACTAAATCATAGGAGCCCATGGCTGAGGACATCACACACTCTGGAGGCAGGACGCGGAGAAGTCGAGCAGTATCTGACTTTCCTACTTGATGGCAGGCCTTCAGGGAGCCAGAAAGTGTCAAGCAGGCAGCCAGGGAAGAAAAGCCAGGAGCAGTCTCATGCAGAGGTACACCTCGTGTGCTGAGGTACCATCCTGCCAGGCAGCACGCGCCATGGTGCAATAGTGGCCTTCTATATGAGGGTAGCCAACTGCTTTCTGACAGGACTTGCACTCTTCTCTACTGGAGAGAATTTGTATCCGGCACGATAACCTCATCAGAAGCCCACAGACAGGGATGCCACAGGCCCCAGGAGAGGTGGGGAACCTACTGTTGTTTTGCTAGGCTAGCAAATTTTTAAGCTGCCTTCTAAACACTTTTGTTTATGCTCTCAGATTAGTTTAGCATTGCTCTCTGCCTTGGAGAGAGAAGCTTTTTTCCCCCAAGGTGCTGAGAATACCTATGTCACCTATAGGACTCCCTCAAAGGCCCAGTAATATTGCAGAAGAGAGAGCAAGAAGAATGTAAGAACCAGAGGATGGGAAGGGATGCCAGGGAACACACCTACTGGACATGACATAGCTGCTGCATTCTTTTTCAAATTTTAATTAATTAATTAGTTTTGCTGCTGCATTCTTGAACTCACAGCATCTGTGGTTACCTGCACAAGATTGGGCTAGTCAACAGTCAACATTCCATCATGGATTAGGGAAGGGCTCACGAGGCCCCGCCTCTCCCTGAGAAACTGTTGACCCTGGAAGGCAGTCATTTTCTATAACAGTAGCCATTGCTAAGGTGCCCCTGTTTCAGTAAGTTAACAATTATCAAAGAATCAATTTAAGTCTTTTAAAAGAATATTTCATTATCTATATACATAAAAGTAATAAAAACATATATAATCAATGTAAGAAAGAAAAGATAAGCCAAAAATAGCACCTATGTGCTTTAATATCGAAAACAATCCTTTGGATGTAAAAGTCCCAGGCAAATTAGCTCATGCACTCTCTGCTTTCTCAGACACAGCATGAAATAACTGTCATCTTCAAAACCTGGTACAGTACCAACAGCTTAAACACAAGCATTTCACAGAATGATAACAATAGCATGAAACAAAGCAAGGGTTTTTATACGCATTATGCAGCTTAAAAATAGAGACGTGGGCTTTTCCTTTCTGCTGCCGCCATGCCATCCAGACTGAGGAAGGCGTGGAAATTCCGGGGCCACGTAAGCCACGGTCATGGCCGCATCGGTAAGCACCACAAACACCCAGGAGGCTGCGGGAATGCTGGAGGCATGCATCACCACAGGATCAACTTTGACAAATATCATCCAGGTGACTTTGGGAAAGTTGGTATGAGGCATTACCACTTAAAGAGGAACCAGAGCTTCTGCCCAACTGTCAACCTGGATAAACTGTGGACACTGGTCAGTGAGCAGACACGGCTCAATGCTGCAAAAAACAAGACCGGGGCTGCTCCCATCATTGATGTTGTGTGATCGGGCTACTACAGAGTTCTGGGGAAGGGCAAGCTTCCTAAGCAGCCTGTCATCGTGAAGGCCAAATTCCTCAGCAGAAGAGCTGAAGAGAAGATTAAGGGTGTGGGAGGTGCCTGTGTCCTGATGGCGTAAAGTCAGCCAGGGAGGTTAAATGCTAACATTTAAAAAAAAAAAAAATATATATATATATATATATATATACATACACACACTTAGGTTTTGCCAAAACAATACAACCTTAACCTCAGCCATGACTGCCGAGTGGCGTTTTGATTTCATTTCCCAAACAGGCCACCTGTGTCTTAGAACAATACTGCTTTACTTAGCTCATTATAGAGATAAATAAGATGAAAATAATCATCTGTGCCATCTAAAAAATCGCAGATCGCATCAGGAGACACTGCAGTGAAAAACCTCACTGATGTTGGTGGCCATCCATCAGAAACTGAGATCACCCTGGACAGACTCTTGATAGGCTAGCGATTTGATAGGATAGAAAATACTCTACAGACGTTGAGAAACTAAGAATACTTTACACAAAAATTGAATAACTTTATATAATTTTAACCTATACTTGTAGTTTATAGAATTATTGTGGTTACAATGGGAATAAAATTATATAACTGAGGGGATATAATGAAAATTAGCAATTAGCTTGTGAAAATATTATTGTATTACTAAAGAACCAAATAGCTACTTTAAAATCTATTGTTGGACGAAGGGCATGGTGACACACCCCTATGGTTCCAACACTCTGGGAGGCAGAGGCAGGAGGATCTCTGTGAGTTCAAGGCTAACCTGGTCTACAAGGTGAGTCCAGGACAGCCGAAACTACACAAATATAGATAGATAGATAGATAGATAGATAGATAGATAGATAGATAGATAGATGATAGATAGACAGACAGACCCACTGTAGGGCTGGAGAGATGGCTCAGTGGTTAGGAGCACTATCTGCTTTACCAGAGGTCCAGATTTCAATCTGCAGCATGCGGCTCATGACAATTTGTAATGGGATCTGATTCCTTCTTCTGGTATGTTTGAAGGCAGAACACTCATACATATATAATAAAAATAAATATTTAAAATCCATTGTAAATTGAAATCACACATAAGACTTGTTTGCTTAGATATTGATGGAAAAACTTAACTGTCTAAATAACCTAACCTGTTCATAGTCCACTCACCCTCAAGTGCTACCTTCACATGTAGTACTACATGCTAAGGTGCCCAGCGTCCATTCCAGGGCCCTGCCTATCTGCCTGCCTTCGCTAGTGGCTTTGGGAAGGGCCAAGTACTTTCTTCTTTGCACAGAAATGGCCATAGGACAGAATACTGACAATGTACAGGTGAGCGTTCCACAGAGAAGCCCTTGAGAAAAAGCTTTCCATTTCTATATTTGGAAGGAAGAGCCGATGTTAACATCATAGTTCTCTATTCTTTTAACTACAGAAGATTAGAAGCCTGGAACCATGGAACTCCTCCCCCAGTTGGGAGAGAGGCCAGATGGACTACCGAGATTCCTGTGGTGATGGGATGAGCTTCTGCCTCATCAGAATCAGAGGCTCACCGCCATTTCTCTCTTTTATTGAAGATATTTTTGTCATACAATGTATTCTGATCATGGTTCCTCTCCCTCATCTCTTCCCAGATCCTCCCCACCTCCCCATCCATCCAAGTCCAGGCCTTCTTTCTCTCCCTCTTTAGAAAACAAAATAGGGAAATAAACAAACCAGAATAAAACAAAACAAAACAAATAAAGAGGAAAAGAAAAGAAAAAGCACAAGAAATACATACAGGCAGGCGCACACACACACACACACACACACACAAAACCTATAAACCAGAAGCCACAATATATAAGCAGAAGACCAGTGAAGTACAAAAAAAATACCATTTCATTTTGTACTGGCCATCTACTGCTGGCCATGAGACTGCCGTTACGTGTACCACCCACCTATTTCTGTTTTAATTAATTAATTGACATCCGACTGCAGTTTCTCCTTCCTCCTTTCCTCCCAGTCTTGCCCCGCCCTCACCCACTCCTCCTTCATTTCTTATGAGACAAATGGAGGCCTCCCACGGATACCAACCAGTCTTAGTCACCTTTGCAGTAACACCAGATGCATTCTATCCTGTTGAGGCTAGACCAGGCTGCCCAGGAGGAGGAAAGCGTCCCAAAGACAGGCAGCAGAGTGAGAGACAGCCCCTGCTCCTGCTGTTAAGAGTCCCACGTGAAGACTGAGCCCCCCCATAACTGTTACATATGTACAGAGAGCCTAGGTCAGTCCCATGCACACACGCTCCCGGCTGGCGGTTCAGTCTCTGTGGGACCCTGTGAGACCTGACTACTTGATTCTGTAGGCTTTCTTGTGTCCTTGTGTTTGGCTCCTACATCCTTCCTCTTCTGCAGGATTCCCTAAGCTCTGCCTGATGTTCGGCTGGCACCACCTGTTTCATTTGTGAGACAAAGCCCTCTGGGCTCTTGTCTGCTAGTACTGGGCAGATACTCTGGTACTGTGTTCAAAGAACCCGTGTACTTTTGAGAAAAACGCAATCAGGTGAACAAAGGTTCCTATTTCAAACAGATCCCCCGGCCTTGTTTTCACTGTGTAAGCCCTGGGGAATGTCTCTCTGGCTCTGCAGGCCTGGTTAGATTTTATGTCAACCAGCCAGAGCCACCGGGGATGGGGAAGCTGACCTGAGAAGATGTCAGTCAGGTTGCCCGGGAGCAAGTCTGTGGGGCATTTCCTTAATTAGTGAGTCCTGTGGGAGGGACCAGCCTGCTGTGAGCCGTGCCACCCCTGAGCAGGTGGGTGTGGGTTCTGTGTGAAAAGCAGACTGTGCGAAGATGGGGGGGGGGAGCAAGCCAGTCAGAGGCATTCCTCCATGGTCTCTGCTTCAGCTCCCACCTCAAATTCCTGTCCTGACATCCCCTCATAATCGACCACAGCTGTAACCTAAAATAAACGCCTTCCTTCTCTGCTTGCTTTTGGGCATGCTATTTATCATGGCCATAGCAAGGAAGATACTAGGCTGGGGAATTTTCTTTGTAATTTTGTTGAAAATATTCTCTATCCTTTCACTGTGGTTTTTTTTTTTTTTTTTTGTTTCTGGAGACAGGGTCTCTCTGTGTAACCTTGGCTGTCCTGGAACTTGCTCTGTAGAACAGGCTGGCAGAGATCCGCCTGTGTCTGCCACCCAAGCGCTGGATCAAAGGCATGTACCACCACCTGGCCTCACTGTGGTATCTTAGACTATGTCCATAATTCAAAAGTTATCTCTCCTCATGGTATCTCAAAGGTCCATGTTCTTTATATATTTCAAAGGATTCTCCTGGAGCTTGAGAGATGGCTCAGTGGTTAAGAGCGTTGTTTGCTCTTCCAGATGGACCCAGGTTCAATTCCCAGCACCCATACGGCAGCTCAAAACTGTCTGTACTGCCAATTTCAAAGGATCTGACACCTTCACACTAATGCACATTAAATTAAATCAGTTTTTAAAAAAGAATTTCCTCATTAATCTTTACTGAGTGATCTAACTCCTCCACCTAGAAGCACTGACTGTTTTCCACATGATCTTTCTGTCACTGAGGCTTTTTCCACTGATGTTTTATTTGGTTTATTGAGTCTTTTATTTCTAGCATCATTTCAATTTGGCTTTTCTTTCTTTCTTTCTTGTTTTTTTTTTTTTTTTTTTGAGACAAGGTTTTTCTGTGTAACCCTGGCCGTCCTGGCTCTGCAGCCCAGGCTGGTCTCCAACTCAGAGATCCTCCTGTCTCTGCTTCCTGAGTGCTGGGATTAAAGGCATGAGCCACTACCGCCTAGCAATTTGGCTTTTTTAAAATGTTTCTGCAATTCTCTTTATTGAATGCCTTTTTTGTCTTGGATTGACTTCCACATCAGGGTATAAACTCAGCTTAGCATTACTGTAATTTCACGTGTGCTAAGCAATGTAGGTAAACTTTTTCTAGGACCAAAAGGAAGCTCTGTTAAGTGATTTCTTCTCAAACCATTTGTCTAACCAATGCTCTCCTTCTCTCTAAAAAGCACCAGACTATTGATATGGCCTCTGCATGTTGGCAAATGGGCACACACTCATGCTTGGTCTGGTCATCAGTGCCAAGGGCCCTTCATTTATTTCCTTAATGTTCAGATGCCCAACATAAGCACCCTCCTGGAGCTGAAGTGAGGGAGATGACAACCCATAGACAGAATCCCTGTCTTTATGAAACTCACCTAAAATCAGTAAGTTTCCCAGTTCTTTAAGATGAGTCTTAAGTTATATTTTATCCCCTCTCCTGTGTATGTGCAGGAGTACATGTGTGCATGTAAGTGTGTAGGTCATAGGACGATTTCCAGGAGTCAGTTCCTTTAGTGGGTGGTCTGGATCTTGCATCAAGTCCAGCTTGTCAGCGTTGGCAGCAAGCGCCTTCATCTGTCGGGGCATCTTAACTGGCTATAATTTCCCACATGCTGTTTTTATTAAGAGTTACTTTTTAATTTTGTGTCTGTGAGTGGTTTTGCCTGCACCTTTGCCGGTGCACTGCTCCTGTGCCTGGTGCCTGTGGAGGCCAGAAGATGATTCTAGATGCCCTGGAACTGGAGCTACAGAAGGTTGTAAGCTCCTGTGGGGTGTTGGGAACCGAACCTGTACCCTCTTCAGGAGCAGCAAGCGCTCTTCTTAAGCTATCTTTCCTGCCCCCCCCCCGTGTTCTTTTCTAATTAACATTTTAAATTTCCTCTTTGGTACTTTCATACATTCGGACACTATATTTTGATTCTACTGATCTCCCGACTTCTAGTTTTAGCCTGTTTTTTCTTTTTACCTTTTTTTCAGAGACATTCCACTTTGAGTTCAAACTAGTGGCGTTCATATCCACACAGGGGCGGGGCCACTGCACCACACTCCTGAAGAAAACTGACGGACTTTCGCACTCCTCCCCAGGCCACGATGGGATGTTGGCCGGCTTTACCTTACCCAGGTAAACCACGGCAGTCATGAGCTCATGAGAACAATGGTCCTGTTACGTCCAGCCATCCCGGCGGCATTGTTTCATCTCCTGCTCTTACGCTCTTCTCGCCTGGGTGTTCCCTGAGCCTTGTTGGGAGGGTTATGATATGGATGTGCATTTTATAGCTGAGTGCTCTATGGAGGCTTTGTTCTCCGAGCCTTTTCTTTGTTCTCTGAACATTTATGAGTATTAACCACTGTCCCCTGTGCAATGAAAACTCTCCGGTGAGAATTGAGAGCTGCAGTGATCTGTGGGGAGAGAGATGTGTATTCAGAAAGCAGTTTGATACTATGTCCGCTTAGCAAAATAATAGTTTTAGGTTTACATGTACGACCTTTGAGGTTCCTAGTCATGGGCTGTCAGCCAGATTTACAGGTGTGAATTTTCTCCTGTGGAGCAGGCCTTAAATCTGATAAGCAGCCACGGTTGTCCCTATAACACTTATGCCATTTCACTGCTGTACCCATGGGCATGTCTTGCCAGGACAGTTGCTATATTGAGCTGGCTCAAAGCTAGATGAAACTGTTGATGACTTTTCTCCTGCAGCAGTGTGTGTGTGTGTGTGTGTGTGTGTGTGTGTGTGTGTATGTGTGTGCTCCTTCCACTATTGTAAAAGGTTTTTTTTGTTTGTTTTTCAAGAGAGGGTTTCTCTGTGTAACAGAGCCCTGGTTGTCCTGCACTTGCTTTGTAGACCAGGCTGGCCTTGAACTCACAGTGATCTGCCTGCCTCTGCCTCCTGAGATTAAAGGCCTGCACTACCATGCCTGGCTACTATCATAAAAGTGAGCAGGGAGGAAGCTTCCAGCTTGATTTCTCCAAACTCTGTCACCAAAGTATGTGATGTCTTCAGCAATAGTATCCCATCAACAGGTTCTGGTGAGGACATGCAGAGCAATGGCGGTGGCAGCCTGCATTGTTTTTTTGTTTTTTTTTTTTTTTTTTTGAGAAATCCCTGGAACTAACTCCCCTGAGCAATAACTCAAGGAGCTGAGCCTCACACCTGACACTGAGCTTGTTTGATAGCCTGTAGCTTCTAGGAGAATAACTCCCTACTTAGGTTAACGTCATTTAAATGTATATATGTGTGTGTGTAAGTTTGTAAAATAATAGTTTTCATGTGGCTTTTCAAACATCCTTTTTGCTACTTATTCCCCTTCCCAACTGATTTCCCAGAGTCAAAATGTTGCTGATGCCAACAGGTAATTTGATTAGTATGTACTTAAGTAAATGTGTGATGTGAAAGATGACTTCTTTGTTATCAATGAAATCAGCATCTCAGTATGTGCTGCATATGTCCCTTCATGGAGCTGACTACTGTGGAAAGGCTGCCCTCAATAACCAGGGGCAAGCAGCATGGGATGTGCTGCACAAGGCTAGAGCATCCTAACTCATGTCGTCTCATGTGTTCCCGAAAGCCAGCTGTTAGTATTTGGGCACCTATGCTTGGTTGCCTAGCAACTATGATGTCATCAGGTGTGGGCCAGGTGGCCACACCTGGAAGGCGTGGTTACCTTGCTCCTTAAAGGGAGCAAACCTGTGGCTTAGGCCCTTTCTTGGCCTGTCTTGGCTCCTCTTGCCTTCTCCCCCTCTCCCCTTTCTCTGTCAGGACTCCCCCTCTCACTCTCCCCCCATCATGTCCTGCTCTCCCTTCTCTCTCTCTTCATCTCCATCTAATAAACCTCTTTCATATAAAATTTGTGTGCCTGATCATCATTATTTACTATGTCCCAACACTATCCATTCCCTTTAGCAAAACTAAAATAGAACATAGTAGATACGGCCCTCTGGGAGGAAGGACAACTTAGACTTCTCAGCACAGGGCCGTGGTCCACCCTTGGCCCAGCATCGGAAGGTTAGCTAATGAATGTAATGGTTGGTTTTTAACAAAAATAAAATTCCTGAGCTATGCATTATTGGCCTTTTATACTTCTCTACTTTTGTTTTCACTCTAAAGGATCATTTCTCCTACAATTTCAGCTCTTTAAGGCAAATTCTTTTGCTTAACTGTGGTTTCGAATAAACACTGTTGTGTAATATTCCATCCTGCAGGAAAGGTCCTTAAGCAGGACGGTAAACAACTCAAAATAGGTTCCAGAAGTCCCTGAAACTGACCAGAGGCCTAAATAAGTAATAAAAGCTAAGAGTCACTCTCAGAGAAGCCAAAATGCAAAGAAGATTCTTGAGGCCAGACTAGTTAACTGGTTACTGCCTTTCTGGAAGAGATTCAGGACACTCTCCTGCAGGCTGTGCAGTGAGAGCCAGGTTTCCTAGCTTTTGTGAGCTGTCACTGGTGCTTGCTGGGGTGGACCTTGGTCATTCAGCTGTCTTTGAGCCATTTCTGCTAAAGTAACCCCTTACCCATGTTCCTGTAAATAAGCCCTCCAAAAATCCACATGGTTCACTAAGTTGCACTTTGACAGTATCAAAGGGTAGGGGTAGGGGTTGGGTTTGGTCTGTGTTGGGTCTCCTATCTGAGAAGATACGTGTTGCTCCTCCCTAGGAAAAGTTTTGTCACGTAACAAACATTAATATTTTTTTTCTCCATTTACGTGAATATCATAAGCCTAGATTTGGCCCTGAAATGTTAATCATTCTCTGTATGAGACAAGTTTCATTCTGAGTTTTCCATTAGACATTCTTATAGGGGAAAAATAAAAACCAAGACAATCAGCTTTAATTTTTTTTTTCCTAACAAAGCAATGCCTTGGTTTATTAAACTCCACCCAACAAAGCCTTTAATGATCAGCTCTCCCAGGCCTCACTCCTATAGCGTCTGCTTTAAAACTGAGAACTGGAAGGCTTCACTCTGTCTCCACTTGGGAGAGTGAGTATCTAAACCCAAAGTGAGCAGCCAAGAACCAGAAGGCTTTTCTCTATGCTCACATTCAGAAGACAGAATAGTAACACTAAGTTGCTTTGCATGTGTTCTAGCCTGGCTGAGTTTGAAACACAAGTAGAAGGGTTATGTTCATTTGCTTTGCTTCCTTCATCCAATTCGAATAGGCAGTTGCGTAACTTGCCAGGACAAGTTGTAGAATGAGTCAGGACGGGACCAACCCCAGGAAAAATTGTGAGTTAGGCAGTTTGACTTGTGACACACCTCCACACAGTTCCACACACCCCTCCTTCATCTCCTCCCTTGGTATCATTAGCCCTGAGGGTCACAGGCATACCACGAGCCTCCCCCCCAACACACCAAATTCCTCTCTCCCCCTTCTCTTCTCTGAAACTGACTAGCCTCTGGCCTCTTTGCTAATTAAACTTTACTGCTCCAGTGTCTCTCTCCCCCAGGGTTTAAAGTGACAACCACCTCATCTGATAATGCAGTCCATATTAATGCGTGGACAGCGAGCTAGAAGGTAGAGTGAATTTTAACCATGACCTTCTAAAGATAACAGTTTAGCTCATTAGCAACTTGCAGCGAGAATTCCCAGCCAAGGAATCTGGATGAGGAAAATGTTTTGGAGCAGGTGGAACCCTCAGCACTACCAGGCCAAGCAGGAGGAGAAGGGCCACATTAGCAAAAGTATTGCCAGACTAATCTGAGCAATGAGCTATCCCTGGTCAAGGTGGCAGGTGAGGGACAAGCACAAGAATAAAGCATCACATAAGAACCTTCCCGCAAAGGAAGGCTGAATTTGAGGTGCACCATAATTAAATATTTCTATCTTATACAAGGCTAGCCAGTACCAGGATTTACTAGGCATTTTTCAAAGTTTTTCCCTAGAGCAAAACTAACTTTCAAAAATCATCTCATCGAAAACATTAACCCCTCCCCACAACCACACAGCTTTTGTTGTTTGATGTTTTAAAGCACTGCTTTCAGGTTTACAAACGATTCTCAGACAGCGTACCTCCCTCTGAGCCTTGTGGAATGTTTCCCAACATTCCCACAGGATTTGTTTCCTTCACTTTACAAGTAGGAAAAGGAGGGTCAAAGAAGGCAGGTGCCTTGCCAAGGTCTGCTCCCAAGGCCTCTGAGCACAGAGCTGTCTTCTTTTCAGCGCCCTGCTTCCAGGCTGCCTCTCAGCGTTCAGATTATCTGCGCGTGTTGTCTTGTCCCTCGACATCCTAGGGGGATTCTACTGTTTGAAAGAGAGTTCAGCAGCTCCCCCAAAGAAAATAACCTGTGTATTCAGTGGCCCCGAGGGTAACTGTTCTCCTATCTGATTTCTATTGCCGACCCCACCCCCACCCCAGGTGATCTTCATTCCCTTGGAAGCAGGAGCGCTTGTGCCTCACAAAGTCTTTCTCAAGCACTCTGAGCTAGCGCTCCAATTACCTGCTCATGTCTGGGTGGATTACTTATCTTGCTTCTGCTTCTCACCTGGGCAAGATTCCCATCACAGTTCTCAGTCTGTTTAGCAAGAAGGAACAATATGTTTCTGGGCTTAACAGCGAGAAAAACACTAACATAGCTAGTCCAAGCCAGAATACAAGTGTTTCACACTGAGAAGAGCACAAGAAGCCAGCTGGGAAAACAGTGCTATTTACAGATGTGGATGAACTCAGAATTAATTTCAGCTATTAAGGTTAAAAAAAAAAGTGGTATTTTAAAGCGACTGCCACTTAAATCATGCATGTTAACAACTGAGAGAGACTGAGAACCCCTCTGTGGGTTTGTGGGAACATACAGATGATTTCCTTAGAAACAGAGTTTAAGTGTGTACAAAGTGTCATAAGGGCTTTGTTATTTTATCACTCAGAGACCTTGCTTGGGACACACAAAGCTCAGAATAGTCTGTGTGGAATGGAAAGACCCCAGCACTACATTCCAAGTACGTGTAATGATGGAAGCAGAGAACTAACTCCACAAAACTTCCTCTGACTTCCACATGTGTGTACACACATGCACATTATATACACACATGGTGATAATAATAATAAGAAAGATATGATGAACAAATCCACAAAAGTTCTAGAAGAAAATGTGGGAGGCTGTTTTTGGCAACAGGAAGTAAAATAGCTTTCGAGAGCATAAAAGAAAGTAAACTCATTGTAACTTTCACTATTTAATTTCTTAGTTACATTTCATATGTAATCACACTGGCTATCAGTTACACCATTGCATGGTCTGACTGTACTCATTCTTCCGTTATTCCTCTTTCAGTGGGAATAAGTACAGTGTTTCATTATGATGCCCATTGATGGCTTTGTTACAAAATATCTATTTTAAAATTATCTTTTCCAAATTAAATTTTTTATTAAGAATTGTGTTATGTATTACAAAAATAATCAGCATCACTTGAGGCATACTATTATTTTGCCTTTGATCTAGGAACATAGTCAACTATATAATTTATTTTTCTGTTACTGGGCTCTTTCTATATACCTGAAATAATTTCTCTTAAATTTGTCATATCATTTGTAAGACAGTTTTAGGTCCTATTTGCTAACATTTTCTTTCTTTCTTAGTTTCTTTTTTTAAATACAAACATCTAGCGTATTCAAACAGAGATTAACCTGTAGGCTTCTCTTTTGTGTTTCTGGTTTTACTTTTAAACCAGCCTTTCAGCTCCCCCCAAACAGAGTGGATTACTGCAGAGAGAAGCCTTGAGGGCAGCCACCTGAAATGGCTTCATGCAAAAGGAGAGAGGAACGGCTCACAATAGTGTAGTTTGTCCATTTTTGTGGAAATTTACAGCCACTAGTCTCTGTGAGCTGTTCAACGTTCATTCTGACTGACGACAAGGTATCTCAAGCTTTATGAATTTTTTTTTTCTTTCCAATAAATGTATCAGTTTCCTTTCGATGGCAAACAGGCAAGTGCGCTCTGTTTTTGTTCCTCTGAACAGGCCTCTCCTATCTTACCTCCCTGATAAATGAGCCGGAACATTCAAAACTGGGGGAAGGGTTCCACTCGGACAGGCTGGCCTTGCTCACTCCTTGCTCCTGCAGCTCCCTCGTTTTGTGCTGTCCCCTCACTTTGCTTCATTCACCCCAGTACTTACCTTCGAAGTGCGGAGTCAGTTCCGTTGCTCCACAGCTTTTTATTTGCTGCCGTACTGGCTACATCTTTTGGCCCTAGCTTTCAAGTTGCTTCTAGAATGCTAGCTTTCTCTGTCGGGTTCCGTGTTTAGCTCCTTGAGGACCGTAGACTTCTGCTGTGCATTTTCCAGAGTTAGAGGGATCACGTATTTCAGTGCATAACTGCAAGGCATATTTGAAGACATCCACCACAGTTATTCACTTAGTGAGATAATGAAAAGTCAAATAGTAGCCAAAGGTAAATCATTAATTCCCTCATTCATCACACCTGTGCCAAAGCCTCAGGGGCTGGGGAACCTGGGATTGCAGCGTGCCTGAAGAGGACAGGTGGGCCTCAGCTCCATATTGGGGAGAACCGTGAAGTAAATGAAGATCCATTTCGGGGTCTCAGACAAAACCGAGTGTGTGTGTGTTGTGTTTTACTAAGTGTGTCAGTAACGTCATCTAGTGCCTCAGAGAACAGAAAACCTTTTTAAAACCCAAATCACACGATGCTACTCCGCTCATGAATTCTGCAAGATTTCCTCGCGAATAACTGCAGTTAGGACGTTTTAGTTTTCAGGTAAGAAATCGCTCTCAGGATACAACTTCGCCTAGCTGTAGCGTGTATAGGGGGAAAAAAGTGGTTTTATTAATTATGCCCTTTTCCTGGAAGTTTTGAAACGCTGGGATTGCCAATTTCCCAAATTTTACTTGCTTCCTAGGAAAACACGAGTATTTTGAGTTTTCCCGGGTGCAGCTGGGGCTGTGCGACCGCAGCACACCTCTGAAGGAGTCTCTTCCCGGCGGTGGGAACCTCGCGGAGCTTCCCCGCTGCCCGCACCGTTTCTGCGTTGCCGTGGAGCTGGGGAGCTGGCGCAGCGCGCTCCGCTGGCTTTCTCCCCGGCCTCTCCAAGCCCGGGTCGCCGGGGAGACTCTGGAAGCAAGGCTGCGAGCGGGGGAGGGGTTATCTAGATGGCTAGTGCAGGGGCCGGCGGCTAGGCGTCTGTCCCTCTGCCCCGCGCGCCCCGGAGAGGAGAGTCGCGTTTCTGAAGTTGGGGAGCCTGCGAGACTTTACGCTCACGTGGGCGCCAAGCAGGAGCGCAGGCGGCAGGACTCCGCCGCGGCGCCATCAACCTGAGCGCGTGGCTAGGTCGAGGGAAGAGCTAGGAGCCCAGGCCCCAGGCACAGGTTGTCCTGGCAACCGGGGCGCTGGTCTCCCCAGCGACTGGGTCCCTGGGGAGGGGGGCGGGGCGGGGCACCAGGCGGACCAATGAGGCGGAGCGGGGCGCGGGGCCCGGGACGCACGGTCCTACCCGCGCGCGCGGGCGGTGTTGAGTGACGGGGCGGGGGCGGGGCCTGCGCGTCGGGCCGAGGAGGAGCTGCGCCGCGCGAGGAGCTCGGCCCGCGGCTTCGCGGCTAGGGTGACACACCATGGTCACGGAGCTCGGACGTCTCCGCGCTGCCGCCGAGCTGCGCTCCCCGGCTCCTCCGTCCGCCTCAGCCGCCCGGGCAGCGCCGCGCGGGGGCGGCCGTCGTTGAGGCACAGCGAAGTCGCCGCGGGCCAGCAGGGGGCCCGGCGGGCGCTCGGCGGGGGCTCGGCGGGGGTCGCCTCCCGGCGATGCTGCTTCGCCCGCTGCAGACCCTTTCCGCGCACGCCCGAAGCAGTTCGGGGAAGGAGAGGCGGCGGCTCTCGGCGCCCGCGCGCTGCGCTCCGGTGGCTGCACCGGGGCTCCCCACGCGCCGGTAAGATGCACGCGTTGCCCGGCCGGGTCGGTGGGATGTGCGGGCCTGTGGGACGTCCCCTCGGGTCCCCTCGGATCCCTCCGGGTTCCCTGGATCCCCTCGGTTCGGGTGGCGGGGTGCCTGCTGCGCCATGGCTGGGGAGCGCGATCTGCAGTCTCCCCCGGGCCGAGACCCCCCGAGTGGGAGCGAAGGGCTGTGTGGGTCCCAGCGAGTGACACTGTTCTGTGGAGCTGGCGCGGACGGCCCTGCCCGGAGCGCGCGGAGGGAAGGGCTCCCGGAGTCTGTTTCTAATTTCTGTAAATGATTGTGGAGATGGTGCGGTTAGAGGCCGCCCAGAAGAATGTGTCTGTGTTAGGGTTCGGAGAAGGGGGTGGGGACAAGGGGGACAGGGAGCTACTGCCTGATCATGCTCTTTTTATTAGTTTGCTCCAGGTCAGGCTTCCTTTCTCCGCTTTGCTCGTTCACGTGAGAGCGGAGGGCTGCGAAGTTAAAAGTTAAGCCAAAGTCGAGGAACTTTGGAAATTTGATTTCCCTCTGTTGTGTGTTAGAGAAGGGAGGAGGATGGGGAGACGCAGGAGTCAGTGCAGGCTTCTTTGGCCTTACCTGTCTGAGGTCGACACCTCCCCGTATTTGCGACTAATCTTTTCGACAACCTTCTGTCATTTTCGTTTAATTGCATCTTTGAAATAACAAACGCGGTGACCTCATAGGTAGCTGCCTGGAGCTGAGTTTACCTCCGAAAATGGGGCGTTCGGGTTTGTTTTCAAGGCCGGTCCTGCGCGCAGAATGTGGGACATCTGATCTGTAGGTTGAAGGACGCTGCTAACTAATTAGGAAGATTTAAAAAAGGTCTATCTGTCTAGAGAGTTTGTTAAAGGATGGGAAGGGGGGGAAAGTACCTGTATTATGAAACAGGCTGTGGTATTTTCCCAAATTCTTGAACTGGGTTGGCAGGGTCGGGGTGAAAACCTCCTTCATTCTCATTGGCCGCCAGGAGTGGTGACGAGGCACAATTTTTTTTTTCACTTGAAGCAAAAAAAAATTGTTTTAAGTAAGTTCATGAAGATAATGACTCAATAAATTCATACAGATAAGTACCATGTCATCCAGCCCTCCTTGTGCAGTGTTTTTATGACATTATGTTCTGAATTCGGTGTTCTTCGGGTTTCCTGGGAGTACCTGTGGGGAGAAGAAGATGCTATTAGAATTTAAGAGCAGAAACTATTAAGGATTAGTTAAGAGAAAGAATACGTTTTACAGTCTTTTACTTTCAACATAAGAGAACTGTGACCTTCTTTACCATTGCATAAATTTGTCTTTGAATTTACATTATCCCACGAACATTTTCCTACTATCCAAGCCCCCTCCCCGCTGAGGATAATTATCAGCATCCAGAAACATACCAGAGTTTTCATGCTGCAAGCACAAACACACACACACACACACACACACACACACACACACACTAAAACCAGTGTCAGTTTAAAGGGCAGATTTGAATGCTACAAGAGGGTGTCAAAAGTTGTAAAACTTGTTTTATCTTCTTTCTGTTTGTTTTTAAAGATGCCTCTTAAATGCAGGATTTCAAAAGAGAACTGGCTAGCCATTTGTTTTGGGGTAGATAATAGGTGTTCATTGGAGGAGGAGAGAAAGGTGGGGGTGGAACCCAGGGCCTTGCACAGGCTAGGTGGGTGCTCTGCTGAGCTGCATACCACCCTTAGGCCTTTATCTTACAGAGCTTATCTTTTATGCAAGAGAAATGAGTCTGGCTGTGTTTCACCTTTAACAGATTAAATAAAAAGATTGGGTAGGTGAGCATTGTCCCAAATCTATTGTAGAAAAAGGGTATCTGGGAAAACTAGAACAACTTTTTTTTCTTTATGCCATTAAAAAAAAAAAAAACGTGAATCACTTTTATAGTGCAAACAAGTTGCAATTAGTGATATTTAAGATTGAAATGAAGCACAATTGTAATGTAAGCTGGTCCATTTGTCAGCTCTTGGGATGTGTGTCTGTGCCTCTGGTTAGAAGTATTGCTCTCAGGCCTCGGATGTAACCCTGTTCCTCTGTTGAGTTCCTGTCACTTTAAATGGTAGGAGCCTGGGAGAGGAGGGAAGATACTGCAGTTAGGATTGACAGGTCCTCTGAAATGGGAAAGGGGAGACGTTTGCAACTCTGGATTCTCCTATCCCAGCGCCCCTTCTCCTCTTTTGCAAGTTTTTCTCCATTTAAAAATTAAAGTGGGTCTAGCACACAAGAACTGCACATTTTTTAAAGATAGTTTTTCCATCAGTAAATTGGCTTTTAATGAGTTAAGTTAAAGTTAAAAACTTTGTATGTCATATCAGTGAACTAGTGAATAGGGAACACCGAGAGAGGGGGACCTTATAATAGTGAGCCTAGGGAAAAGTGAAAACGTTTTCAAAAGATCCTTCTATTATGTTTTGTTTTGTTTGACACAGGGTCTCTGCAGAGCCCTGGCTGTTCAGGAACTCACTGTGTACACTGGGCAGGCCTGGAGTTGACAGAGCTTTGCTTATGCCTGCCTCTGCCTCCTGGGTGCTGGGATTAAAGGCATGCATCATCATACCCTGCTCTGGATCCTCTTCTCAGTGTGAGCAGATCCCCTCTTCTGTCCATTCACATTCCCAAATGTGTGGCCATCATTAATAGCTTGTGAAGCAGTAGGAAGCCAATTGTTTAATTTCTTACAAAACCCAACAAAAAACAGTAACTCCTAAGAGAACTCATGTGATGGCCCTCAAACTTTGTGTTTCCCCTTAGTTTGCTGTGACACATAGGAACATGAGCAACAGGGGCTGGTCTCTTCCTTGCTTACATGCTTGACCAAAGAACTTGCCTTTCTGTTGTTTTGTTTTCACAATGGAAAAGTATGAAAATGTTTTCAACTGCCTGGGCAGAACCTGTGCTGAAGAGTTCATAGGGCCTGTCTGGGAGAGGCTTACGTCTGTCAGCTGTGAGTAGCTTAAGTGTCTACCTCTGATGCAGTGTGAAGATGAAATTAAGTACGTGTAGACATGATTTAGTGCAAGTTGGCACAGTCTTGTTTAGCCTGTTTGTCTCCTTGTAACCTTTTACAGAATGAAATCGCTTTTGTTTGTTTTGGTGTGTGTGTGTATGTCTGTGTGTTTTTTTTTTCCTCTGTATAACCTTGGCTGTCCTGGACCAGGCTGGCCTTAAACTCAAGCAATCTGCCTGCCTCTGCCTCTCTGAGTGCTGGGATTAAAGGCGTGTGCCACCATGCCTGGCTCGAAATAGCATTCTTTAGAAGCTTGTGACTGTCTCCTCAGTCACAAGTTTAATACATTTTAACACTTGGTATGCTCAGACATCTGCCCATATTAAATAAAACAGTCCTTAGGGTAAAATCCAGGCATCCTGATTATACCATAGCCATACCAATGCTCTGGCCTCATCTACACAATGTAGAAAATTCAATTCTCACAAAGGCAGCAAGCAGCATCTGAATGCCAGGCCTCCGTGTATATATGTGTGTTCAGGGGAGTATCTGCATGTGCATGTGTCTTCCCTGAGTCATTTTCTTCAGGTATAATTTAAACTATGTGCAGACCTATTTACTGTCTTTTCCGGTGTTGGGGTTAAACTTGGAGCCTTGCTTAGGTTAGGCAAGCACTGAGTAAGGTCCTTGAAGTTGCTGTTTCTAAGATTTGTTTTATTTTGTGTGTATTAGTGTTTTGTCTACATGTGTGTGTACACTATGTTTGTGTCTGGTCTATGGAGTCTGGAAGGAGGCATTGGATACCCTGGAACTGGAATCCCAGACGCCTGTGAGCCTCCACGTGGGTCCTGGGAACTGAACCTGCATCTTCTGTCAGAGCAGCAAGCGCCAAAACCACTGAGCCATCTGTCTACCTCTCCAAAACCATTCTTTCAAGAAAAGATAAATGCCATAACTTTTTTTGGGGGTGGGAGGGCGCTTCAGGGTGAGGTTTTGTTGTCTTATTAGCATTCTCTTCTTTGACAAATCTATTCAAGTATGCAATGCACTCCAGTTTCAGTTCTCTCATCTCTCTTACTGCCCTCCCACACCTGCCGATTCCTTTTCCTTTCGAACATCTTCCCCACATGCGTGACTTTTTGCTCTGTATCACACGGAGTTTAGCCAGCTCTGTCTGTGATCACAGGCTCTGAACTCTCCTTTGGCAACTTGGTGTGCTTTCCCTTCTCTTCACAGGTTGTGTGATGGGTTCTTGGTCTTCAGCTTGGCTATGTGTGGAATTAGCTAAAACACCAATGGCTGTGCACACTTGTGAGGGATTCTTTTCTTTTTAATTAAATCATCCTAAGTGGGAAGACTCACTTCTGCTCCAGGTCTTTGAGGTGGGAATATACACCGTTAATCTGGGTCACACCTGCTGCTGACAGCCTGTATAAAGTACACAGAAAGGGAAAAGGAAGTTTTTGTTCTTTGCCTGCTTGCTCTTGCAGTCACTGGCAAGTCCATTCCTTCATTAGCATCAGAACCTACTGTTTTGGACTCTGGCATATACTGAAGACGAGCTGAGAGACCCACAGTTGCAAATTGAAGAAGTACTGGATTCTTAGACCTTCTGTTGGTAGACAGCCATTGTTGGATTAGCTGGACCACAGCATGTAAGCCATTCTAATAAACCCCCATATATATAGTATATATTATGTATAACATATATAATATAATTTTCCTTCTTAAGTTCTGTTCCTTGGAGAACCTGACTAATACAGTTGCCAGTAGTTTCACAGGAAGGGAAAGGGCCGTGTCACTCCTTCCTCGTCCTCAGCTGACCTTTGGTGGGTGCAGTTTGGGTAGGCCTGGTCCCAGTAAGTGCAGCAGCCATGTCATGCTGAGAAAATAGCATTGTGTAGCCCTTCTCCAGATCTTGTAGCGTTTACATTCTTTGTCTCCATTATACAGTGTCCCTGAGCCTTAGAAGGGTGGTGTAACTTTGGAGGCTGAGTCTGCAAGGGTCCTTTATTTTCAGCATCTTGTACAGCCGCAGGTTTCTGCATCCCCTCCACCCCCGCAATGAATTGCAAGAAGAAATGATATTTGAATGAGAATGTTCTGATAGGCTGAGATGTTTGAGGACTTGGTTGCTATTTGCTGATTGGGTAGGTTCAGGAGCGTGACTTTGCTGGAGAAAGGCCGTCACTGGGGGCCTTGTGCCATTCCCACTTCTTTCTCTCTGCTTCCTGCTCATGGTTAAAACGAACCCTCAGTTTACTGCTCCGGCTACCATGCCTCCTGCCTGCCTCTTCGGCATGATGGAGTCATCTCCCTCTGGAACTGTATGTCAAAACTGTCCTAAACGGTGTTTTACCACAGCAATAGAAAAGTCAGTAAGTTTCTCTAATGAGGACTAAATAGCCTTATTTGTAGGTGTAAGCACTAATATTTAGAATGTGATTAGATGGTATTAGTTCAACCAAGCGGCTGTACTCAGTTCCCACCTAGGGCGTAAGGCCTCCTTCATCGTTGGTTTTGGGGTCCCTCTCATGAAGCGGTTGCTCGCCCCATAACAGTTGTGCCGCTGTTGCTCTATTGTGCCAGTTAGTTGGTATTGTACGGCCTAAGCTTTCTACTGGCTCTGACCCCACTGTGCGGCACCATGAAAACTGTCTAGCAGGGAGAAAGCTCCTAGCTCAATTCCAGCCTGATGTCTATATCGTGCATCCAAGGTGTGTGGCCTTTTCATCAATAGGTTCTTGTGAACTAGTTCTGGTGAGTAACTTTCCTAGTTAGCCTTTTCTTCCTGTGGTATAACAAACCAAAAACCACTGTGGAGGAAAGGGTTTATTTAACTTACACCTTCATAGTTCATCAGTGGGGGAAGCTGAGGCAGGACTGAAGCAGAGACCACAAAGGTATGCTACTTACTCGTTCAGCAGCTTTCCTCATACACCTCAGGGGCCACCTGCCCGGGAGCGTGCCACCTGCAGTGGACCCTCCCTCAGAAGTTATTCATGAAGAAATGCCCCAAGATGTTCCCACAGGTCAGGTCCTCCATACATACACCCTCTTCCTGGGTGACCAGCGCAGTAGCCAAGAGGTATGACAAGGACCAGTAGTGCTTTTGCGAGCCTTTGGGACCTGTTGAGGTATCCCACATCTGGCACTGGGTATTTTTAGCGACCCATTACCTAGAACCAGTCAGTACTGACTGTCCTTTCTAGGTCTCGTCGCCTTCATCGCCACTTCCATTTTTAAATTGGGTTACTGACTGGTTTTCCACGCCCCTTTGTTTTGATTAACCCTCTCAATCCTTGTTTTCTACTTTCTCCCATCCCCGTCCTTCCATTTGAGCCTTTCCTCTTCCCCTTCATCTAACCAGCTACTACTGTGTCTCCTCCCTTAAAGCAACTCTCCACCACACAGTGTTGCTTCTCTCCATTGTGCCTAGTTCTGACTCCTTTCCTGAGTGCTGTAGATACAGCTGAATAGCTTAATTCCTCTCAGATGCTAAGCTTCACATGTGGAAATGTAATGTCCCAAACACCAAAAATAGAAACAGTCATCATTCTGCCTCCAGTGTCGGGAACAGATTAGAGGTTTTGAAGGAGTATCTTTTTTTTTTTTCCCAATTTTTTTTTTCGTCTGCCCAGGAAGACTCTTAGTTGTCAAATGACAAGCTCAGATTTTCAAACGGAAACTTTTATTTGGGTATTAACACGAGCACATAGATTTAAGAGTGGCTGTCTCCTACCTCCACTCTGGGAAAGCCTTTCCCCTTAGGGGGGAAAAAAAAGATTCTCAAACAATTTCAGAAAGTTGGAGCCTGACATTGAAACTTTGAATTTAAGGGTGACTGCCACGTATCCCCTGCTGACACTGAGCTTGGAAGAAGCCGAACCATTGACCCTTCCACACTTGGAACACTTAAAAGGATGTCCTGTTGCCAGGGTTTTATTGGTTTAATGTGCTTTCAGCGTAAGTGAAAAGAAACTTCAATTTCTTTTGAAGTTGAACTGCTCTCTTGGTAGGTGACTCCTTTTTTCATACACTCCCCCTCCACTCCCCCCCCCGCCCCTTACTCAGGGGATAGTGTTCACACGGAATACTGGGTTCCACAGATACTATGCTTTTTCTTTATAGCGTACCCCATAATGGCTACAGATTCAGAATGTAGCCTAGATTGACCTTGAACTCATGATCCACCGGCCTCGGGGATGAGATTACAGTGAGTGCCACCACATATAGTATAAATGAGTCATTCTTACTGAACTAAGTTAGAACAGTTATGTACACAAAATTACAGCAGGGGAACTTAAATGTAGCCGAATTTCAATTCAGAATTTGGCTGTTCCAGTAAGAGATTAAAAGGTCTCTTCAAGGTCTGTACGGTACAGTTGGAATACAGACACGTCTTCCCCAAGACAGAGGCAAGGAGATCTCAGGGTTCAAGGCCAGCTTGGTATAGAGCAAATTTCAGGTAAAGAGAAGGTGTTACACACCTTCAATCCCAACACTCTGGAGACAAGAGACAGTTCTGTTCAGGCAGTTACATTGAGTTGGTGATATGAAAGGCAGTGCAGTAGAGCTGACTTTATGGCAGTTCAGTTTGTGAAATTCAGAGGCAGTTTCTACTGGAAGAGTTTTACAGAGGGAGGTTGAAGAGAGAATAAGCCAGAGGATGAGGAGGAGCCAGAAGATTTGAACAGATCGCTGGAATTAGTTTGAGGCCAACCGGGAGTAATTCAGTGAGAAGCTGAGAGAAGCCACAGTGAATCAGTTATCTTGGAGAGGAGTTTGAACCAGAACAGCTGGGTTGAACCAGCCAGCCAGAGTTCAGAAAAAACTAGAAAGGGTGAGCTTATGCAGAACTAAGTCTCTGAGGCTGAAAACATTCTAGGCCTAGGTTAGATTGTAAGGAGGCTCCCAGGACTAGGCCTAGGTTAGCAGATCGAGACAGTAAAGCCTGTCTAACAATTAAAAAGTTGCATTTTGCTTTGTATTTTGAAGAAAGATGATCTGGGAATTATTTAAAATAAGAGAACTCTTGTAAGGAGCTTGATATTGTGTTATTTTCCCTTCTAGATGAGTATAACCTGTAAATATTTCAGCTATCCAGCTGAAGTAAAATGTAGTATTTAAAGTATTTACCTGAACAATCTAATGTAGTCCAACTTTTAGAGGAAGAGAATAATCAGTATCTTGCAAGAGGAATTTCACCTTTGGATAATCCATGAGGTTCCTCTCACGTCTTTTCACGTTCCTGATGTGAGCTGATTGTAATTCATGGACTCACTTGAACATAGTATTGATCAAACTCACACAACTGGGTTCTCACACAAGCTGTTTTATGCTGTTTTCTATGTAAAACACAAACTTAAGAAAGGAGTTTTTGGCAAGCATTCATATATACTCTTATCTTCTCAGACTGTATAAAAATTTATCAAATGCTTAAAGATATGCTTTTAGCTGTAATTCATCTAATAAGTTGGGAATAGCAACCTTTTTAAATCTAGGAAAATCCAGAAGCAGCCTTTATAAGTCTAAGAAAATTAAGAAAGCAGTTGAGTAAAGAAAGGCTTAGTTCCAGGTGTCAGATCTAAATGGAGTAAGCCACGTTTTGGTGTTCAGCCCTGCTCATTGGCAACCCTGCCTCCCTCATGCAATGTGAGCGAGTGAGAGGTGTTGCCAGCCACACAGTTCCCGATGATGGCGGTTATAACTCAGGCTGGGTGCTGTCCTGCTTTTCTCTTTATAGCACAGAATTCCTAGAGTTGCAGTGAACAGTACCCACCCAGGGATTTTGCATAGATTCTCCAATATTAAGGTACAGACCAGGATTTACTTTTTTATTTTAGGTCATTTTTCTATTTCAGGACTGGGTCTCTGTGTATGCTTGGTTGTCCTGGAATTAAGTATGTAGAAGATCAGGTTGGCCTTGAACTCACTGAGATCATCTTACTTGTGCCTTCAGAGTGCTGAGGTTAAAGGCGTGTGTACCACCACACCCAGCCACTTAGACTGTTAAACAAAGTGTTTTAATTTGTTACATAGTGTGTCTCACTCAGTGTACAACTAAGAAGTAAACAGAGCTATTTTAAAGAACATTTCCTGTAGATCTTTCCTGAAGTTTACTTGAGTACATCAAGCCTTTTACTTCAAAGGAATTCTAAGCTCTATGCAAGATACAGTTCAGATGTAACTCATAAAGATTACATTGGAACAGGGTATTGTCCTTCTGCCCAAACGTGCACCACACAGTATCACTTCGGATGAAAGTCACTCAAGGTCCTCTAGGACCAGTGATGTCCTATGAGGTGGCCCCGGGCTTAGCCATGGCAGCATTGTCACAGGGCTCAGCTTTTAAGTGGCCCCTTGTTCATGAGCCACCATTCCTGTCAGGTGCCCAGCCGCTGGTGATACACAGGGATGGGTTTACTCCTTGTGCTCACGGTGCTCACTCTTTTTAAGACCCCTTCCGGTGAACTCCTTAGGGTGTTTCATATAGCTGGGAGAAGCTGCAGTGGGTAGCTGATGCAAGAAGCCTGATGTAATAATGGGCCGTCGAAGGCTGGGGTTTTTCTGTACTAATCAACCAGGCATAGGCCTTTGTAACTGGTTTGGCAGCTGCTGAATGTGGCATTGACTCTCTCTCTAGACATAGGTCTTCCTTCTCCATTTTGGTACTACATAGCTTTCACCCTCAGAATGCTTCATACTTGCAAAATGGCTGCTAACATCCTATTGGAAATGTTCTCCTTGCAGGCAGGTACGATCTGGATGAATGGCTTCCATTTCTCTTGGCAACCTCTATTTGTTAGGGAAACTGAAAATTGTAGTGTTTTTGGTGGGTATTCGGTTGTCCTAAAATACGTTATAGTAGATCCTGGGGATCCAGTTACTGCCCTCTCTGGATTCAACATCCTGTGTGTATGTGTTTGTGTGTCTGTGTGTTTGTTTTTGAGAGGCAGCATCTTGTCACCCAGGCTGACCTTGAATTCTTTGCTCTTTGTTATCCGTCTCCCCCGAGCTAGGATTATGTCCGTGCGACCACACAGGGCTTCCAGTGGGAACCTTGCTTGTGTTACCTGGGGAGGCCAGCTTGGTACGTGTGTTCTTTGCACCGTTTGGTATTTCATTCTTGGAAATGTATCATTCGTTCATGAATTTGATCCATCAACACTTGGCCTACCGCTGACCCACCAAGATGAGCTGGTCACTAAGATGAGCCAGCTAGCCTTCTAACAGATCAAGTCAGTGTCTATTCCTAGCTGTTTATAAATGTTTCCTTTTTGTGCAGATAGAATCCAGAGTGTCACGCTTTGTTTATTCACATTCGGAAGTTAGGGAAGCACAGCTCAGCAGGGGGCTTCTGATTTTTGAGTTTAGGTAGTCCTCATTTTAGCACGAGATTTTTTTGAGTTTGTTTTGTAAAGTGGAAAAAAATATCTATTTGATATGTAAGCTTTATTTTTGAATGAAAAATTTATAAATGATTGGACAAGCCTACCAGTTGGGTTTATAAGGCTTTTCTGCTTTCGCTTCACTCTTCTGTATGCTTGAGGAAATTGAAGCCTAAGAAATATGCCGTAGTGCTGAGCCAGAGACCTAACTGTCTCCTTATCACCCAGGTTAGCGCCTCTGCCTGTGCTTTTGTTATCACATTGGCTTTTTCTGCTTAGCTGTACCTAAGCCACTTTAGGATTAAAAAGGAAACAAGATTGGGTAAACCTATCTTGTGCCTTTGAACATGTGACCTAAGGCCTTGAGACTGATGAGAAAATGTCACACTATCATTTGACCATAGCTAAGACAGCAACAGTTGAAAATGTTTCTGTAAATCATTTTGTTCCTTATATAAATAGTGTAAGACGCTGTGAAGTCTTTCACTGGCCACTTTGTGTTTAGGATTACTTTATTTTGAGGTATGCTGGGGGAAAAGCGCAAAGAAAAGAAAAAGATGTTTTCCACCCCAAACTCAAGTTTATAGGTTTTTTTTTTTTTTTTTTTAGCACAGAAGAAGATAGGAAGCCATTGTTTATTGTACAACAGTAAGCTCACTAAAAGTTCTCACAAAGTGTGGGCTGATGAAAAGAGGACTCCCGTGGGAGGCAGGGCTTGTTGAGCTGAACCTTGGGAATGAGGGCGGTGTCCTAGAGCAGCGCCAGTGCCTGCGGGAGCCAGGGAGTGTCAAGCCGGAAGTGCTGGATGGAGCCCGACAAAGTGGGGACAAGGGAGAGGGCGGGAAAGGCGGGCCCCTGCCGTCCAACACCCAGGGAAGCCTCATGCCAGTGCCCTAGGGAGTCCTGTGGGACAGTGATCCAAGCGGGCTGCTGCGAGGGTCAACCAAGTGCAAGACAAAGGACTTAGACTGCCTGCGGCTGGGGTCGCAGCGGGATGCGCGGGTGCGGGAAGGGGGAGGAAGCAATCAAAACCGGAGTGCGCGCCCCGCGGCCCTGAGAGCTGGGTGATGTGGGAAGCTGCCGCGGCGCAGAGCAGTAGTCCTCCGTAGCGGGGAAGTGCCAGGAGAACCAACTCCGTGAGATTGCAAGGAGCCGAAAGAGGAAGACCCGGGTCCCTTTGGGGGGCGCCGCCCGGAAGGAAGGAGAGTCAGGTGGAGGTATTCTGTGATCGGCGGCTCCCCCCACCCCACCCCCCCGAAACAGGGAAGGCTGCTCCTCTGACGGTCTAGAGCAAAGCGGAAGTTTTATCCAGCACTTTGGGTTTGCACAGTAAGCCAGCCGCCGAATTCAATGTATTTACCCCGTTCTGCTGTCTGGCAGTTGTTAGCACAGGCTGCCGGAGGGTCCTGACGCGCGATAGAATGTGTGAGGTGTTTGGTCACTGAGAATACTTTGTGAAGAGCTGCCGTTTAATCCGCTTAAGCTAGGCCCAGAGCTTGGACTTGAAATGCACCAGACAAGCTGTAAATTCAGAAACGGTTTAAGTGAAAACAAATCCCTTTCTGTTGTCCAGCGCTCTGCTATCATAGCTGGGTTTAATTTGCCATTAGAGCGATTTTGCTGTCAGCCTTTATGCTTATTTATTGATGATGATGATGATAATCACTAGGATTCAAATCTGAAAAAAAAATTGGCAATGCTTTCTGAAAACTGCTTTGACTATAGAAGAACTTCCCACCCTCCTCTTAGAGATTAACATTGCACTTGGCATGTCTTTTTTTTTTAAGTTTTGAAGTGAATCCTAACTTCAATCTAAATCCAGATAAATGTTTTGTCTGGTACACCATCCAATGTGATATAACTCAATAATACTTGATGTGTACTTTTTAAAGCTTTTTAATTTATTGTGTGTGTATGATGTGAGTATGTGTGTATGTATGTTCACGTGTGTGACACAGCACATGTAGAAGTTAGGGGACAAGTTTATGGAACGGACTCTTCCTTCCACCTTTATACAAGCTCTGGGCCTTGAACTCTGGCTGTGAGGCTTAGCAGCAAGTCCCTTCACCCACTGAGCCCTCCCCTCGGTCCTTGATGGACACATGAAATTCCTTCACTATCTACAACTACTTAATTACTTGCTTATAATGACCTCATTGATTCACGTAATCTTTAAGTGCAAGATGTGATACAATTTTAAAACACCATCCTAACAAGCAAGCCATGAGCGTCTGTGTACATTGCCTTGTTTGTATCAAGCAGTCCTCTGGTGCGCTTCCTGTGTTGTTAGATTTGAAACAAAGTTCTTTTTATCTCCTTTGTGGAGGTCAAAAGACAATGTGAAGGTTGATTTTCTCCTTGCGCCTTGTGGAACCCAGTGATGTAACGTAGGTCATCTGGCGTGGCACCCCTGCCACCTGAGCTGTCTGTCAACGCCAGAAATGTCCCAGATGAATGTGTTGCTAAGAAAAACTCCAGAGAGAGTAACGTTAGCCTACTACCTTAATTAATGAACTCCTGGCTCACTTCTTTGAAAATACGTTACTTCTTAACTATGTGAAAAAAACATTTAACCAAGGATACCTTTTCAAATAGTTGTTATTGGTAAGGGGGGGGGCAGGTACCGTCGTGGGGCATGTGGCTGGGAAGTGCAGCGGACCAGCATAGCTCGGTTAGAATAGATGAGCATCTGCCCTGCTTAGGGCACTTTATTACCTGTATGTAGAGGTCAGACGATAACTGTGGAGTCCAGTCCTTTACTTTTATATGAGCTCCAGGGAGCAAATCAGGTTATCTGGCTTGTGTGGCAACCACGTTTCCATCTCAGAGGGTAAAGAAGCAAGACTTCTTTTTATTCTGTCATAAGAAAAATCATTTACCATGCTATATGCTACAAGGAATAAGACATTTTTATGATTTATTTGAGATTAAGAAAAAAAAATCTTGTTTTACAGTACTAGGAATCGAAGCCTGGACCTTATTTTACGCTTGTTAGTGAAGCATACAAATATATAATACTCTGAGTTCTTCCTCTTCTGTAAGCTGTCTCACAAAATGATAACCCCAGCCCTAATCTATTTAAAATACCAGGCGTTAAATACTGTCACTGGCCACATATTACCATTAATTTTGATATATTTAAAGCTATAAAATTAGGGCTTTTCTACTCCCACTCTAGCTCCCAAATTATGACATGGAAGCCGGTTATACTTATTAATTAGCTTCCAGCACTTTAACTGGTCAGATACTCATTTATTCTAGCCAGACTATGCTGGTCGGGTCTACTTCCCAGCCACATGCCCCACTACCTGCCGTCTTAGTGTCTCCCTGGCTGCTCCTGCTCTATCTCCTTATGATGACTCCCTTGGAGGGACCTTCTCTCTCCTCCATCTGGGACCCTCTCCCTGGGATCGGAAGTCTTGCCCTAACTCTGCTGCCCTACTATAGGCTGTTCAGCTCTTTATTAACCAGTAACAGGCGATGGACAACAATTTTTACACAACATTGAGACAGGGGACACTTCAATCATAATGACAATGCCAACATCTGGACTGCCACCAGATCTCTGGGTAAAGAAATCAGCATTCGAATACACGATGCACAAAACCATCCCCCAACTGAACTGTCCTCCTGATGCAGCAATCTATAAATATGTTTTGGTGCCATCAAAATCTGTATAGTAAGACAGTAAGAACACACACTCTAGCATCCGTGTGTATGGATGTATATTGCCTTTCAAACTACTGCTATTGAAATGGACCCAGAAAAGCTTATAGTAGGATCATGACAAACTGTGAGTGGAGCACACTTGTGAGAATCTGAGCTAAGCATGTTGGCTCATGTCTGTAACCCCAGCACTTGAGGGCCAGAAAGCAGGAAGATTGCAAAAACTTTGAAGCCATTTCCAACTTGGAGTACATGGAGAGTTTGAGAACAGTTTAGGCTATATAACAACCCCCCTCCTTTTTTTTTTTTTTAACAACAAAAAAGGATGCATAGGCTGTTAGCCTTTATGCCTATCTGGTGAGGTGGCTGTCTGGTCTGCTTAGTGTTTTCTCAACTCGACAAAAGTTAGAGTTGTCTAGGAGGAGGAACCTCAGCTGAGAAAGTGTCTCCGTCAGATGGTCTATGAGCAAGTCTGCAGGGCACTTTCTTGATTGATGACGGGTGGCACCACGCTGAGCAGTTGGTCTTTGGTGGTGTAAGACATCGCGCTCAGCAAACCACGGAGGGAAGGCCAGCGGGCATCATCCGCCACAGCCTCTGTTTCAGTGCCTGCCTCCAGATTTCTTCCCTGAGTCCCTGTCTTGGCTTCTCCTGATGATAGACTGTAATCTGTAAGCCACCCCCACCCCTGCCCAAGCTGCTTTTGGTCAGGGCATTTTATCACAGCAATGGAAACCAAGCTAAGATACTGTCATTACCTATTTTATAGATGAGAACAGAGGTTCAGAAATACTTAATTGGCCCCCGAGAGGTCACACTGCTTGTTGATAGGGATTTGAACCCAGGTCTCTCTGAATCCACAGCCAAGGACTTTGACCATAGGGTCTCATGTAATTAGTGTCTTGAACTAAGTAGTGTGACAAGAACTCTAGGGTGCAAACTGCCTCTCAAATGAAGAGCAAAGAAAGGATCCAAGCTCCCTGAAAGAAGTGTTTCAAAGGGAAAGAAAACTTTGTAGTACAGGAAATAACAGCTGCCAATCAAACCAAGGGACTATTTTAAATGCATGCAGTGCCCAGTGTGAAGGTGGTCAGAGCTGTTCCTACAGGCATATCTTACTAAGTTCATTGCTTCCAGCCTCAATCCAAAGTTAGAAACGGTTTTCACTTGAAATATTTGGTGTGAGGCATTTAAGTGTAGTATGGGCTTAGAACCAATTGTATAGATCAAAATGTGGGCTTTATCATTTACCTATATTACTCTGGTAAATTAAATTATATATAGTGCCATCTCAATTTCTGTATCTGTAAAAAGAAAGATAATGAAACCATGTTGTAAAAGTAACTGTTATTCATCTGATTAACTTAGACCTAATCCTGGAGGCTTCTATCCTAGGCCTAGAATGTTGTCAGTCCCTGAGACTTACTGCTGAATAACCTACTTCTTTCTGAACTCTGGCTGGTTGGTTCAACTCAACAGTCTGGCTCCAACTCCTCTCCAAGTTGACTGATTCAAACTGGCTTCTCTTAGCTTCTCTGAATTACTCCGTTTGGCCTTATACCAACTTTGACAATCTGTTCTACTCTTTAGGCTCCTTTTATTCTCTGGCTCATTCTGTCATCACCTGTGTATAGCTTGTTCTCTCTTCAACCTTTCTCTGTAAAACTGCCTCCTCTCTCCCTCTCTCTCTCTGCTTCCCTTTTTTCTCTCTTCTCATGAGAGTTAGGTATAACTTACTCTGTCAAATCCTTCTCTGATTTGTCAGTTTGTCTGCCACTCAATTAAACAACACTTTCAAATATGGGTGCTTCCTTCTACAAATTATTTTTTCCTTCATTGCTTGGGATTAAAGGTATTAGGTCCATACCTGGACCTAAGTTTTTTTGTTTTGTTTTTTACCTGAAATTTGCTCTACACAATGATCTCTTGAACTCAGAGATCTGCTTGTCTCTGTCTCCTGGGATTAAAGGTGTGTGTCACCATTGGCCAGTTGTTGCCATTCCAGCTGGGATCACGTAGAAGGGTCTTTTGATGTGATTTCGTGCCAGAGCAGCCATGTTCCGAATTAAAATTTCTCTAGACCATGTACCACAACTTGCTTTGAGGGATAAAAGTTTTACATTAAGCAGTACATTTTAGAAGTCAATAACATTATTATCTAAACATCTTTGTAAAACAGTCACCTGGCCTCAAGTACTACTTGTTTAATAATAAAAGACTCTGCCTAAGTTATACAAAAATAACAACAATAAAAAACGTCACAAAAACCTGAGGCTGGCAGGTTCTCACTATGTAGTCCTGGCTAGCCTAGAACTTGCTATGTATGTAGAGCAGGCTGGCCACAAATTTACAGAGATCTGCCTGCCTCTGCTGGTGTGCTGGGATGAAAGGCATGAATTCTACACCCAGCTTGTTCATTTTTAATTACAAAATTAAAACTGTTATTCATATGTGTATGGTGTGTGTTTGTGCGTGTTGACATCAGAAGACAACTGAGGGAGCTGATTCTCTTCATCCACAGAGGATTCTGGTGATCAAACTCAGGCCGTAAGCCCTGCATCATCTCACAGGCTGAGCTGTCTCCCCAGCCGTGCAGTTTTTAAAACCATGTTTGCTTTTCCACTTTGGCTGGTTTAGGCATGCATACCAGTCCTGGAGACTAAGTATGCATCACCTCATTGTGTGCCTACTTTTCTGATAACCATCACTGCAGCTTTCCTAAGTACCCTCCACTGTGAACCTTCCAAATATCGGCCTCATGGCTTCCAGTCAGAAACCGAGGCTAAGTCACCTTTCTGCTTAAAATTTTAGAATACTTTCTGAAGTGAGAAAGCATTTTTGTCATTTCAAACATGGCTTCTCTTTCTGGGCAGCAGGATGTCTTCCTGAGAATCTTCTCTTTTAGAGATTGGCTGTTCTGAATGTGCTTTCGTGTGAGGTTCTAAGTTGACAGCTTACTCTTTGGGGATATCACAATATAGTTGCCTCTCTCCTAAATGCCAGGAGGGGCATAAAAGGACTGGCACCTGAGCAGGTCAGGGACAGGGAGGACAGTGACCCTGAGCATTCTAGCTGCTGCCTATCCTGAGGGCTACCACAGCTCCTAATTCTTCTCCAGGAGTTTTGTATGAACGCTCTCTTAATTTGTGGAATCTCCTAATTTCTGACTATTGGCTAAAATATATACTATTTGCAAAATATTGTACGGCCATTTGCTCTGCGTGACAACCCAAGCAAGTTTCTAGGTCAAACCAAGGTCATGGCTTGGCAACAAGTGCCCTAGCTTGTCCTGGCTTCTCTCACTGTGTGTGTGTGTATATATTTGACACTTATTATAGGATAATAGTGATAGCACTGATTGCAGATGACTGATTACATTTCTCTCTCCCATATCACAGAAGTAAACACTGGATTTTGTGTAGAAAGACATCAGGCCAGTCCTAAAACACGAGGAAGAGATCCTGAGAGTGCAAGCATCAGGTGCTTGTTTTCCATGAGTCTCCTGTTGTTGGTCTTTCTCAAGGCCAGCCATTCTTTTCCTGCCTTCACATTCAGTATCTCTGTGCTGTTTCTATGAATGTTCTTTTCATTGGCAAGAACTGTAAAAGAAAAATCCTTTTTAGAGAAACTCTGAACAAGGAAAATCACGTTGTAATTGATTTTAGCTGCACAAACTTCCAGACATTCTTCCTCGCAGCATTAAAATTCCTTAGCCTTAATACTATTCCTTTCAAATGTGCCTTTTAAACAGAAGAATGGCCGGCTTTAAGACTGCTAATGAAAAGACCCACAGAAATAATCTAAAGGGCCAACCTTTTAACCATGTAAGGTCTGACCCCAGTCCATTTGGGAAGATTGGACTGAGATGCCATTCACTATGGCTTAGTTTAGAGAACCTAATACAAGAATCTAGTGAGAGTTCAGCTTCTAACACAAATGGAATAACAGGGATGAACTTTACCTGGCTTCCTGCAAAAACTAGAATATAGGCAAACCCTCGGAAAGAATTTCCATACACTGAACTTCAGGTAATGAAAGGGACTATCTCCAAGACGAGGGCAAAGCATGGGCTTTGTGCTTTTGCGGCTTTCTGTATTGAGAGAGTTTCCAGGGTGTGGTGCCGGCCATGAGAGACCTGATAGAAAGGAAAGCTCAGGTAGCTGGGTGTCAAGGCGGCTGGGCGGTGGACATGAGGCCTACAGAGAGGTGTTGGCGCCCCACAGAGGGGCCTTTGAGTTTCCATCTGAGTAACCGAATGACGTGTGCATGAGGAAACTTCATGAGTTTGGAAAAGGAACCAAACAAAAGAACTAGATGAAACAGCGTTTGCGTTCATGTTAGGCCAAAGATGGAAGGAAGATTTCCCAGGAAGCCTGGGAAATCTCAAGATGCCCAAGTGTTGGGTAGTGTGTAGGGAGCAAGTAGTCCAACAAGAAACAATGGATAGCCCGACTGCGCACTGAGCTGGATAAGCCTAAGACATCTTTAAAACAAGACCTGAAAGAATCAGACTCCAATTCCTCAAATAATTTCACTGACTGAACAACTGAAAATTTCAAACACAAAAAATTGAGCATATATAACGTCTAATAAAAAATGCCCAGGGGTTCAAATAGACAGAAAAATAATGAGAAGATAAATCAGTAATCAAGACTCACTTATAAATAACAAAGAAGTTAAAATGTTAGGTTAAAATAAATTTTGTGCCGTCTACCATGTTTCTGTATGAATGAACATTTAGAGATCTAACTGTTTGGGACATTAGGGTTTTGGTATAAAATGTCCCCAGCAGAAGATTTGGTGCTGTTGAGGTGACCACGTTTTGAAGGTCCTAACTTCAGTGATGGGCTGAATGAGCTGTTACAAGGTATGGCCTAGTCAGGGAAAGTGGGCCACTGGGAGTATAGATCCGGGAACTTCCCCCCCCTCCTGCTGTTCTTTCCCCTGTCTCTTTCCTCTTCTCCTCATCCCCTCTCCTTTTTCTTTTCCCCTGTCCCTCTCTTCTTCCCATCCCCTGCGACATACTTTGTCCCAGCATGGGCCCCTACGCTGAGGGACATTACAGTCAATGGGGCCAGATGACCATGGACTGAAACCACAAGCCAAAATTAGTCATTTCCTCTTTTAAATTGGTTTTTCTTTGCTATTTTTGTCATAGCAATGACAACAACAATAAAAACATAACAATAAATTTACTAAGGTTAAAAAAGAGGGGCTGGGTGAGGTGGCGCATGCCTTGAATCCTAGTGCTGGGGAGGCAAAGGCAGGCGGATCTCCAAGTTCTAGGCGAGGCTGGTCTACATAGAGAAGCCCTGTCATGGAAAACTAAAAAAAAGCAAAACCAGAAACTCTCACAGGCGTACGCAGCCGGTTGGGTTTTAGTTAGTCCTAGATATAGTCACATTGACAAGCAATAACAGTCATCATACTGCATGAACCTCAAACATAGGAAAAGAAACCATCTCTGAGGTACATCCCTAAGTATTCTAAATCTGTGATATAAAAGAAAGATGTCATCAAAGAGAAGAGACACGCTGATTTATAGAGGAACAGGGACACAGATGACATGATAGTTTTTGTTGAAAAAATGCAAAAAGGAAGACGGTGCAGCTAAACCTTTAAAGTGCAAAGAATTTCTATCCATAGGAAGTAGCTTCCAGGACTGGAGGGATGGCTCAGAGGTTAAGAGCACTGACTGCTCCTCCGAGGTCCTGAGTTCAAGTCCCAGCAATCACATGGTGGCTCACAGCCATCTAGATCTGGCAGGCAGGTGTACGTGCAGACAGACATTGTATACATAATAAATAAATCTTAAAAAAAGAAAATAGCTTCCAACGAGAAACTGGTTTAGAGACAGAGTAGCTTAAAAGAATTAATCATAAGCCAAACGGAAGGGTGACAGTGGTCCCAAATGGATCTATACAGCAAAATGAAAATCTGGAGAGGCGTATATTGATGCAATCATGTGCACACATGTATGTACACGCATGCACACAATCAGCAAAAGAAGAGAAACATGTATGAAAACTTAAGAATAAAAAGTGATAATTCTAATCTTGCTTGCTTTCCTGCCCCACATTCGCTCTGAAATGTTTTTCTGAACTTGTTTCATTTTATCCTGGTAGTTGCAATAAATACAGCTGCCACTTTTCAGTCGTTGCCTATAGATATTATTCTAGTTAGGTCAACCTGGTGTTCCCTGATCTTCTAAGAGGACTTAGCACAGAAATTTAAATGACAGAGTACAAAGTGACTGCAAAGAGAAAAGGCAGTTGGGCAAAGTGTGGAGGAAATGATCACAAACTTGCAAGAACTCTCTCCTAGCGGAGTCACACCAGATGTGGCTAATTCTCAGCAGTGGCTGAGACCATGTCTGTGAGATGTTGTCTTCTGGGAACTCTCACGGAGAGTCGGTACCCCAGGTTCTTACTGGTAGCTGACTGCGTGGGCACGCTTGGTCTAGCGCATGTTTAAATTCCAGATTCCCGGAAGGAGTGCTGTGTTCAACGTAAACCACCTTGTTTGCACAAACCATTTAGACACGGAACCACTCAAAAAGTTCTGGTTTGGGGTTCTGGAAGTGGTGGGGGCCTCCCGAGGCCTCCCAGATGCTGGCCAGAAGCCAGTGTTGTGAGCAGGCCTGCTGCTTTAATTCCTTTCTCTCCTGTCTTCTTAGCAAGAAAGCTTCTCCCTTACTAGATTCTGTCTCATTGCCATTAGCTGGAGGCGATGGGTGTGGATTGCTTGTATTGCAGCTTTAACTACAGTGATTCCAAAAAGTTAAATATCTTTCAGATCTACCCTTTCTCTCTCTCTATTTTTAAAGACATCTATCTATCTGTCTGTCTGTCTGACTGTTTTTTTAGTTTATCAAGACAGGGTTTCTCTGTGTAGCCCTGGCTGTCCTAGAACCCACTCTGTAGACCAGGCTCGCCTCAAACTCAGAGATCCGCCTGCCTCTGCCTCCTCCGGGCATTGGGATTAAAGGCGTGCTCCAGGCTTATTTTTATTACTTTTAGTTTATGTGTAACTTTCTGTGTGGGCTATATGCTCGTGTGTGTGTGATGAGGCCAGAGATACAGAAGCCGGAATTACAGAGGGTGCTGGGAACTGAACTTTGTGTGTGTTGACTCTTAGGAATTTTCTGTTCTGGGACAAAATACTTTGGTTGTAGTCAATTAAATAAGTAGTCAGTTTAAATTAAGCTAAGAGCCAGTCGTGACTGTCAGGTGTGTGTAAAATGGGCACTTACGGAAATGTAAGTGATCAGAATCCATTCCTCTAGGAACACCATGTGACATTGTGCATGGGCTAGAACAGAGCAGTTCTGTGAGGAATGTGGAGTTCGCACGTCTAAAAACCTTGGTACAGAAGGAATGCTACCTCTTCTGGGAAGACGCGACCGTGTTTGCAAGACGCACCGTGTACCATCAGGCTACAAACGTGTAGACTTAGGTTTAAGAAAGATGAAAAGCTTTTGACTAATACCACATAAAATGTTTGCTCCCTCCCGCCACTCTCAGTCCTGGGGGTTGAGGACAAAGTTGTACTCAAGCTAAGTATCTCTGACCTCATCCGTTATGTTTGAAGTTAGAACTGGAAGACAAAACTCGGGAGGAATACAGTGCGTGTATTTCCAGAGCATGATTACTCTTTGAATTTAGAGGTTACCAGCCAGAGTCCGATTGGTCCCTGACACGTTTGAATTGACACTGAACTGTGTGTCCAGTACTGGGATGTATTTTAGCACTCTGTAGCTCGTTTGTCAAGGTCTTGTGTAACTGACCTATTCCGTGGATAAAGAAGGAGTGACTCTCACTGTCACTGCTGGTTGAGTGAGCACTCACTGTATTTTTCCTGTCTAAATGACTTTGTTGAAGACTTTTACTATTGATTTGATTTGATCTCATTTAACCAAATATTGAGTGACTGGCTCCCACAGTACAGATAAAGGAAAGTCGAGTGCTGGCCTAATAAAAGCTACAATTCATTTTAAAATCCAGCCATGATATAGACAAGTAGTGTCAGTTTTCTAGGTTCAATCTCTCCATAGAGGTGAGTTTAATGCACAGGTTCAGCTTGTTCTTGCTTATTTAGTGGAGTGTTTGTATTTAACCCTTTGGATTCCTGCTTTCATCCCTTTCTGTCAAACTTGAGAATTTCTACTTGGATCAAGCAGGAAACAGCTGGCCAGAAAATGACTGATGTGTTAACTCGCATTAATTACAGCATTTTATAGACAATAGAATATTGCCTTGAAAAACCTGTTAGAGACCCTGCAAAGCTCCCAGAAAGACAGGTTTAGGTTTTCTCCCTTCTCCACTTCTCCGTAGGATGTCATTTCTAGAGTTTCCTGCTGAGCTGAGGACCCCAGTTCACCTCTGATCTGCCGTCTGTCAGGAGTACTTGGACATCCTTTGTCTTTCCATACGGCAGATGCTTTACCACCAAAACACCAGACATCTCAGCCAGGCACGGGGCTACACACTCATGACCATAAAACTCAGGCAAGAGGCACAGGAGTGGAAGGCCAGCCTGGGCTTATACGTCCGTGTGGCAACCTCAAGGCTGTTACGCTGCTGTCAACTGATTTTTAGGAGCCTTCAGGATGATGCGGTGTGGATCTGCTTCGTAAGATCGAAGCTGTTTCCAACCTGAGTGCTGCCCGTTGTCTAAGGTGGGCCCTGTAGATAGTCAGCACTAACTGAATATGTGCTGTATGAATATGAGAGTAAGCAATCCCTGATGTTCGCACCATTTGATACATAGTTGTTAAGACTCTACACTAAGATCCCGCTGGCCTAGGCTCATGGGGTCACCATTTAATGAAACAAACTGTATACTTTACATTTTGGTGTGAAAACGTTCAGTAAAGATTCTGTAACATCTTGTCAGGTATTGAATGTGCTGTGAAGCTCCATGTAATTGGATAATGCTGCAGGAGAGATCGGGGCGGGGGATTGGGTAGTGCTACTGCTCTAGACTGAAAAGCCTCTTTGTGAAATAACAGCGGTCGCATTACTGAATGAAGTGTGGAGTCCCAGCTAGTCCCTGTGACTAGAGTTCGTGTGTCAGTACCAAAACGAGAGAGTGAGTAGTTGAAGTGGAGAGAAGCCTGATAAAGAATCGTGTAGGGAGCTGTAAACTGAAGTAGGGATATAAATTCTTATTTTAAGTAAGTGATGATGTCATGAAGCACAGAAATATTATGATGAAGCAACACTGAAAAAAGGATCCCTGTGGAGGAATAGACTTAGGGTGGGTGAGAGGGGCGGAGACCTGAAATGGTCCTGTTACCTTAACTTCTAGACCTACACCGCGTGCTATGTTACTCAGAAATCACACATGGTCGTTGAAATGTACATAATCAGAGTTAAATAAAATTCTAAAGTGTATTTTCTCCATTGCCATGGTCACGTAGTCACGTTTCAAAGGCTTGTGAGCCTTGTTAGTCTGTGACTGGTGAGCAGCACAGATATGTACCAGCTAGCAGTTCTGGACAGTTAGAGTTGCTTACTCTGTAGCGTAGCAATGGAGGCCTGTAGCCAACCAGTTATACCTCAGACATAATTGAAAGTAGAGCCTATGGAAATTTCTAACAGATTGCTTATGGAGTCTAAGGGGGAAAATAGCCGTTGAATGATGTGAAGTAGATGACTTTAATACCATTCAAAGCTGAGGAAAAGGTTAGTAGTTGAGGTCAAAGTCAGTTTTGTTTGGTTTTGATTGGTGCTGAGCATGACCCCAGGACCTTCTGCGTATGAGGCAGGTGCTTTGCCAGGGGGTTGAGTCTCCAGCCCTGACCATTGATATCCCCGGGGAGGTCTGTGCTTTTCTGACGGGGGGAGGGGACCTGGGGGATGGCTGGGGCTGGGAGCAATGGAGGGAGGGATGTAATGTATGAGAGAAGAATACGTTAAAAACCTTCCAGTTTGGGTTTTGATAAATGACATTTGTTAGATTGATTATCACTAGGTTTAGCTGTGTGGACTTTAGTGTTGTAAAACCTTTTCCAATTGCAAGTTTTGCATTAACTGTCTGCACTGTAACACGGATATACTATGTCTGTTTACGATGGACTTTCCCTGTCACTCAAGATACATTTATTTGGTCTGTAAATATATCAGAAAAGTCCCCAGACTTCCAACAACTTAAGGTTGGGCAGATTTATAAGTGACAAGATAGAAACTCATAGTTAAAAAGCGAAGTAACTCTACCTGGAAATTTCAGAGCTTCCTAGTGGGCATAAGGAACAAGGGAAGCAAAGTGGAGGGAATCGTGGGCAGAAACTGCATAGAGTAACATTCTTCAAACACAGAGAACGAGAAAACAACAACAAAACCAGACTCATTTTGTCCACAGACCCTGGAGAGGGAGACGATGAGAAGCGCTGGGCATGAGGGGTGTCAGGAGTGGAAAGCCTGGCATGGTAGCCAGTGCAGGCTGGAGGGTACTTAGTAAAGTTGAGGCCAGCCTGTTATACGTAGGGAGTGCCAGACCGGCCAGAGCTACAAACGGAGACCCAGTCTGTGCTGCTCGGTTTTTGTCAACCTGACATAAACCTGAGCAGATGAAGAGGACATCCAAACTGAAGAATTGCTCCAGTGAGATTGTGCTGTGGTCGTGTTTGCGGGGCATTTTCTTGGTTAATGATTGATGTGTGGGTGGTGCCACCCTGGGCCGGCGGTCCTGGGAGAGCCAACAGAGCAAACTGCAAGCCATGAGAAGTGAGCCAAGAAGCAGCATTCCTGAATGGTCTCTGCTTAGTTCCAGCCTCCAAGTTGCTACCTTGGTTTCTGCCCTGACTTCTCCTCATGATGGACAGTGACAGGGCTGTGTAAGCCAAAGAGACCCTTCCCCCCAAGTTGTTGTTGGTCGCGGCCTCTATCACAGTGGGAAACCAAACTAAAACACACGGTGCAATTGGGGGGAATTTACAGTGGAGGCAATTGCCATGAAATGTTAAACATCAAAATCATTTTCAAGCTCTTTCTCTGCTACCTCTTAACGGAATTGCCTTTTATATACCGTATGGAAAATTTGTTATAATTCATTGTCTCTGCTATAATATGTAATGATGATGCCACGAGAGGATACCCTGGCAGGCCCATGCCAAGGTGTGCCTCCTGAGAAATTATACCACACAACAGATCTGATATAAGGAAGTTTATTGTGGGAATGGAAAGCGGGTCTGGAGAAGAGATAGAGGCAGCAAGTGAGGATGTAGGCAGGCAGACGGATAGGAATAGAACCATGAGGGCAGAGAAGACAGAAAGAGGGACTGGGGTTTTGGGGGTCCTTCTATGTGGCAGACACCTCACACACCTGGAAGTGGAGGCTGGTGATAACGTAAGATGTTGCTAGGGCCTTGAGGGCAGGCTAGCAGAATCTTACCTCTATGCTAGCTAGCTCTATTCTTTCTGTAAGCCCCAGTGGTAAAATGGATAGCCTAAAATCCAAGGAGAGAGACTTAGAAAAAAAAAACACATACTATTTCATTTGTTAAGTAAGGAACTAAAGAATGGATATTAAAAAAAGCAGCCTTCATGAAGAAACTTGAAATTTAACTGTAGTTAAGATATGGAGTATATGTTCATTCTATCAGCAATGTGGGCTATTTAGACATGAGTCCTGGTATAGTTCTCGGTCATGGACCTTGGAGAAAGGTTTTTGAGTATTCACTGTACTCCTCTACGTTAATATATGTACTGCATTAAAAAGCAACCTGCCACATCTTAATTTTGTCTTAAGAATAGAGTTTTCTTAGCTGGGTGTCAGGGATGCACGCCTGTAATCCCAGCACTTGGGGAGGCAGAGGCAGGTGGATCTCTGTGATTTTGAAGCCAGCCTGGACTACAAAGTGAGTCCAAGACAGCCAGGGCCATAGTTTCTAAAGAAAAAGAAAAGAAGGATTTTCTTAAGCTGTACTTCACGTACAGATACCATTTGAAATGACTCATACATTTGAAATTATTTTAATTAAGAAGGAGATCATAGATTATATATTATTATCTTGACCGAAAAAGAAGTAAAATTTTCTGTAAATAGACAATAAGCATGAAGTCACTACCAATGTGAAACATGAAAATACAATTCTGTAGTTAAATGGGAACTATGGGAGGGTAACCTGCCTGAGCAGTAGCACTCCAACCTGGATGTGTCTCTATTTGTTCAAAGAGGAGATTAGCAACAGCAACCACAAACTGGGAGTTCCTCCATTACCCAATCAGAAAAACTAGGAGGGAATTATTGTTAGCAAGCTTTTCTAGAATTTAGTTTGAGAAATTATCTCTCATATCATTAGTGTCACTCTAAAAAAAAAAGTGCCGTTTAAGCCAAAGGTGGTAGTCATACGTGTTAGAAACATGTAGTATGGTGATAAAGAATTCAAATTCATCTACTTCTCATTCTGTTGCATAATAGTTTCCTCCGGGGAAGCTCTTTAAGCAGAAAGGTAAGCGACTTAAAATAGCTTCAGGAAGTCCCTGAAACTGAACAGATTCACTAAGCCCCTTCCTGCTAGAGTAGGTAGTGAAAGCTGAAATTCTCTCTCAGACCAGCAAAAACTCTAAGACACCAGCTTCCTGGGAGCAGAAACCAGCCAAGCTGCCTGGAAGAGGTGGAGACCAGCTAAGGCTCCTACTTGGAAAGGCCGCTTTCCTACCTGTTGAGCTGCCTGCAGGCTGCGCAGTGTGCTTCAGGTTCCCAGCTTCTGTGAGCTGTCATCCACGCCGGGGTGGATGGTGTTGATACCAACTGTCTGTGAGTCATTTCTACTAATACAAGTAACCTCTCATCCCCTCCTGCAAAAAGAAACCCCTCATGGTTCACCGAGTTGTACTTTGATCGTTCTTAGTCACTGTTCTGTTGCTGTGAGGAGACACGGTGAAGAAGACAACTATTATAAGAGAAAGCATTTACGTGGGGGCTGGCTTAAAGTTTAGGCTTAGAGAAACAAACAAACTAATGAACTCATTAACTTCTTATAACAGGTCAGAGGAAATACAGCTACTTCCTTTCCCTATTTTTGGCAATACTGAAGAAAAAAATTCCTCACAGGCTTTTTTGAGAGTAGTGTTTTCTCTCTCTCTCTCATTCTCACAGAACTATGAGTAAAGGGACCTAAAGCCTAGTGATGGTTTTCTTATGAGCTTTTACTATCAACACCAGTGTGTGTGTGTATGTATTTAAAAAGCCAGTAATTCTGTATGTGATCCCATGTAAATCGACTAACCAATGCTTCTCTTTATTGAATTGTGTATGTGTGCGTGTGCACACGCCGTTGTTAATGAGTGCAGGCACACATGTGCCGCAGCATGTGTATGGAGCAACCTTGGGCATCAGGCCTTCCCTTCCCAAAGCTCAAAGTCAAGTGTTTGGAAATGGAGCTTGTAGAATCAACATCCCTTGAACCCTGGAGCACAGTTATCTCTTTTGCTTCTGTGCGGATGTTAATACATGGTCCATCGTTCGTGTACCTGGATACCTAGAGTCCTTTGTTTGTGCGAGCGCAGCTTCTTCCTAGGCCGCTTCACACGTGAGGCTCTGTTGCTCGCGTGTGTTTCTTGTACTATAATATAATTACTGGGAAAGTTCGTTTATACGGGGTCATATTTCTTCATGCTCCTTAGTCAAATTCCAGTGGTTAAGTTATTTTCCCAATCTAGAACCTTCAGATACTGTAGATGTTCCCAAGTAAAATTACTGCAGTGGAGGTGATCTTAAAATAAATGCCAAAGAACAGTTACCATCCTGTAACCTCAGCTATGGTTCTAAGTACTCCAGTGTTTATAACTAGTTGATCCTGGGTAAAGGTTCCTTTCTTGTCTCTTTAAAAGAATTGGGTGTTTCTTATGAAACTTCCCAGTTTCTCCACAAAACAAATTACACTGGCGTTTTGTGTGGCACCTGCAAGTGGGTGTGTACATTTAGTTCCTCTCTTCCTTGCGCCCAGCAAGCAGAGCGCAGGCGCAAGAGCATGGCAGGTGTATTGGAGCAGAAAGAAGTCGCCTGTGGAAATGATAGTGTTAACAATCCCAGGAAAACCTCTTGGTTTCACTGTAGGAACTTGAACTTGTAATTCAAAGTTATACCTCCCTTCTCAAAAGCAACCTTTCAGTATCCTCTGTTTTACCGTATAAATGTTAATTGGGTTCAGTTCTGGCCTCGCCATTACTTCATGCCTTCCATGCAATAGGATTTCCTGTAAAGGCAGCACGCATCCTTAACACAGTCACTTGAGGAAGTAAGAGCAGCTTGTTACTCACTCAAGCCTCATCTAAAATATTTTTAAAAGTTATTAATTTATTTTTTGTTAGACCTGACTAAACTGATAGAAGAGAAGTATTTGTCCCACTTAACGTGGGATTGTTAACGTGCTGGATTGTGGAATGCTGCCCAGAACTCTGATGGGCTGGTCTCAGAGTCGATAGCCTAAACACTGCCAAACTTTTATAATCCGAGAGGCTGAAGCACAGATGGTCCAGAGATGTCCTAGGCAGTGCAGTCTTGTCTGGGAATCAGATATATTAGCCTGTTTCTATTTTCTTTTTCATTCCCATTCTTTTAAATATATTTATTAGCCTACTGTAATTGTAAAAAATAATGGGTTTTGTGATGACATTTTCATACCTGTGAAAATGTTTCATGATGATGTTCATCCATACCTCCCCCTCCTCATTACCTTCTTTTTCCTTTATTTTCTGTCTTCTTTTTAAAATAGTTTCCACAAATAAAAGAAAACATGAGTTACTTTTTGTTGTTTTTTTTTTGGGGGTCTTTTTTTCTTTTATGGCTTGTTTCCGTTAACGTAATGATCTCTATTTTTTCCTTGAAAACAACATGCTATTGTTGCTATTTTGCTTTATTTGAAATTATTTTATTGTATGTGTGTGACTGTTCAGTGCATGTTCACACAGAGCCTGAAGAGGCAGAAGAGGGTGTCAGTTCCTCTGGTACTCAGGGTTGTGATCCTCTGTCTGGGTGAATATTGAACCTGGGTCTTCTGGAAGAGCAGCCAGTGCTCTGAGCCACTGAGTCATCTCTCCAACCACAATTTTGGTGTTTTTATATACTTTTGTGGTATTTACATTTTCTTTTCCATTCATTCTTGATGAAGGAGGTAGAATCTCAATGTAGTTTCACGTTGCATTGTCGCGGTGACCAAAGCTGTTGAACTTCTTTCATTGCTTAGTAATCATTTGTAATATTTTGATGTTGTGTGTGCTTGTACATGTATGTGGCCATACACATGCTTTGGCAGAGGTCAGAGGACAACCTACAAGGGACGGTTTTCTCCTCCTCTGTGGGTTCTGGGGATCAAACTCAGATTGTTAGGCTTGGCAGCAAGCACCCTTACTCGTCTTGCTGGTGGTCCCCATTTATACTTTTTCTTTTGAGATACATATTTTTTTCATTTGTCCTTTTATTGGTAGCCTGATTTATGTGTGTTTGGGGTTTAGTTTATTTTTTTTTAATAGAGTCTAGATATTAACCTTTTTACATCTTTATTGTTTAATTTGTTTTTACTTTTGAAGTGTGTATGCATGTACCACATGTGTGCCTGTTGGATACGCTGGTATTGGGGTTACAGACGGTTGTGAGCCACCATGAGGGTCCTTTGCAAGAGCAACACGTACTGTCAACTGCTGAGTCACCTCTCCAACCCCTAATCTTCTTTCATAAGAGTTGGCAAAGATTTTCTCTCATTTTTTAGTGGCCTCTGCACTCTATTGAAGGTTTCCTTGGCTCTTCAGGAGCTTCTGAATTTCATGCAGTCCTATTTGTTGAGGAATTTTATGGGGCATTTATGAGGAAATTGACCTGAAGTTTTTTCCTCATTGTATTATCAAGTTTCAGAATCAAAGTAAGGCAGACTTGAGAATGGTTTAGACATGTTTCTGCCTTTTCTTCCACAGAGTAGTTTGAGAAGGGTTGATGTTAGTTCTTTCAGGTCTGATAGAATTAATTCAACAGTAATGAGAATGGATTGTTGAAGTTGCCCATTGTCACTGTATTTGGACCTCTCTCTCTAGAAGTGCTTGCTGCATAAAAATAGTGCATCGATATTTGAAGCCTAGTCAATTATTTTATCTACTGGCTTGTTGCCTTTATTATAATACAGTAAGAGTCATCACTTCTAGTTTTGATTTGGTTTGAGTTGCCAGTTTATTTGCTCTTCCTTGCTTTAAAGATTATATTTATTTAGGATATAATTTTCCATCTTTTCATTTTTAGTCTACATGTATCTTTATGCAGGAGATGAGTTTCTTGCAAACAGCAAATAGTTGGATCTTGTGTTTTAATCTGTGTCTTTTAACTGGGAAGTTAATGACTACATTTAGTTACTGAAAGGTCTGTACTGATTTCTCCTTAATTTTGGAGATTTGTTGCTTTACTGAGTTAATAATGTCTAGTTCTTTCTTAGTTCTCATTCATTTATTTCTTCTACTAATGAGATTTACTCTTTGGCAAACTTTTGTAGTCATTTGTCTTTTCAGCTTCTCTGTTTTCCTTTATATGTCATTTGCTGTACTTAATGGCCATGAATTGCTTTATCATCAAAGATCTTTGTTTCTCTTTTACTCTTAAAGGATAATTTTGTTGTATATAATAATCTTAGTTGGCAGTTATTTCATTACAGAGCTTGAAATATATATGAGTCTGGGTTCTTCTGGACTTGATGTTTCTGCTGGTTTTATTTATTTATTTATTTATTTATTTTTGGTAAGTAACTTGACAGTTCTCTAATTTCTGGTTTTGTTTTGTTGCTTGTTTTTGAGACAGGGTCTCTATTATCTTAGTTATTTGTTTTGTTTTTATTTGTTCGTTGGTTGGTTTCTCTCTCTTTCTCTCTCTGAGACACTGTTTCTTTGTGTAGTCTTGGCTGTCCTAGACTCGCTCTGTAGACCAGGCTGGCCTTGGAGTCACAAAGCTTGCCTGCCTCTGCCACTGCCCAGCTATTATCATTATATCTTGTTATATGACTGAGAATGAACTTGAAGTTCTAATGTTTCTGCCTCTGTCCCATATGCAGGATTATAGGCACCACTAGGTCTTGTTTTCGTGTGATAAGTAGGTCAAATTCAGAACTTTACATATACAGACAATCACTCTACTCACTCTCCAGCTCCCTCCAAATGGCTTGCATGCTAGTATGGCCTTGCTTGTTTTGGTCTCTGTTGTTATCTGAATATTCTTCCCCAACTTCATCTTCACTTCTTGGGATTCTTCTGTCATTCTGGTCTAGCCCTCTGGTGATTGCTTTCCACTGCTGATTTGATTTATTGAACTTTTTGTTTCCAAATTTTTATGGATGTTTTGTTTTTGTGAATCTTTTTGTTCCATTTTTGGTCAAAATCTTCAATTAGGGAAAAAAAACAATAAAACATACATTATTCTGGATTATCTTTTTTTGTGAATGACTTCACATCTGTGAGGGCATTGATGATTTTAAAAACTAGACAGTTTTGGATTCTTTAGGATTTGCATCACTTACTTGCTTTTGGACTTAGATTTTAAAGAATTACGAACTTTTCGAGAAGTCCTGTTGACTCAGTTATTTATGCCTTTTATGTTTCTGTGTTGGTATTTGTAATTGTTGAATTAGAGTAGACGCCTGAGGTTCATGTGGTTCTTCCTGGTAAATTGCCTTTCTTGAGAGCCCATTCTCTTCTGCTGCTGGGAGAGAATTAAAACAACAGCAAACAAAACAAAACCCAACTTTGTAGCTGTCATGTACCATATACCAAGAACATAAAGGAAATAAGATTGTTTTGCTGACTGGAAAAAGAGGATAATAGGAAAATAACGGCAGTCATTTACATGTACCGCACAGTGTATTTCTAAAGGTAATAACTGAAGCAATAAACTTTACATTTTTCTTAACTAATGCTTTCCTTTACCTGTTTGCTGTCTTCAAAGTTGCTATAACACTGTCCTCAGATTGGGTTTTATTTAGTTTATGGCTTCACTAGAAAAAAAGAGTTAAGATTTTTAATAACCACTATTTTAAAAAACAAATATTTTTCTGGTTTTAAATTTTAGCCACAGAATGTCTAGAAACCTTATACTGAACAAACAAACGTAATACTTCAAATAGAAATTGCAGACAGTTGATATAATCCAGAACCCATTGAATCCACATCAGAACCAGAGATCTTTGTGGGTGGGGAAGCAAGCAGGAAAAGTTTTACTGCAGGAAAAGTTATTTGAGTTTTTCAATTTTTCCTCAGTATAAGGAGTAACTTAGTTAAAATTTAAAAACCAGTTTCTTTGAAAGTATAAACAAAACTTTTAAGATTTTAAAAGTTTTAGTGAGATAGGTGTGTGTTCATACACAGACACCACAAACACGATGCTGTTGCAATCAATCACATTCCTCAGGTGGGCTCACATGCAGCCTTGGATAATGTTGCTTCTCTTTGTCTTTATCTCAGAGGCAGTTCTCCACCTCTGTCTCTATGAAAGCTCGGCTCCATCCTTCTCTCATTACTCTTTGGTAGCAGAAATAATTACAGTCCTTTAAGTTGAAAGACATGGTGGAGCCCCTAACTGAAAGGGCCTTCTCAGCATATCATAGGTCAGCATTTCAATGTCTTTGCACCTGAAGTCTGAACTTCTGTCCCTCGTGGTGGGACGCAGCGATGGGAGTGGCTGTTCACCCCCCTTGCGCGTCACCCTGCCTTTCAACATCACACTTAAAACGGTAGTCTTCTTGACTCGTGCAGTTTCCCCAGTGCTGAACTGGCTATGTAGCTAGGGATGGCCCTTGCTGTTTCAAATGGCATTAAGAGCTTTTCACTGGAACCTCGCTGCCTGTGACAGTCCAGAAGAGACAGTCCTGACACTGGGGGCCTCAGCCTGCCTCTCTCCCAGGCCCCTCTCTTAGTTGAAGTCCTTGTTCCTCCTCTTTCCCCCTCTCTTCTCCCTTTATTCCTCTTCTTGCTCTGAACAGTTTTGGTTTTTTTTTTTTTTTTTTGGTGGCTCTGTGTGTTTATGTTAGTACTTTGGGCTAGTCCCCACCCCTCCCCCGGTGCCAGGGAGAACCTGTTTGTGTTTTTTTTATATTTTTTTCAAGCAACATTTTGGCTCTGGAATATTCTCATCCTCTAGGAAGGGTTTCTGTTGGGCGGAACTTGCCCCTGAGCCCTGCTTCCCTGCCTTTCCCCCTCCCCGCTTTGCTACCATATGCCCTCTCACTCTTGTGATACCTTGGGGTGATAACCAATGTCTCTAAATGCCCGAGTGCGTATCAGATACTGGTCTAACTCCAGAAGACACATCAAGCACTTCAAGTGCTCCAAATGAAGCCTCTTTTACTCCCTTGAGGTGAAAGGAAGGCCCCTTCCCACACCCCATCAGCTTTAGGGGAGACATGAAAACCAGCATACCTCTCTTCAAAGAAGCCTTGCTTGTGCAAGCTCTTTGTGCAGGGTGTGTAGGCCCAGGAGCCGTCTAACCGGTTCTAAGGCCCCTTGGAAACTTGCTACAGGGCGTTCCTTCTCATAAGCCCTGCTAACAGTATCTCGGTGCCTCTGTTGAAACTCCAGGTTATTAAACATTTCATGAGGGAGATAATAACTCCCATATCTCTTAGCAGTGCATCTCCTGTTATAATGATGTGCTCTTCTAATGAAGCACATGGAAACCCAGAAACATTTGGTGTGGGCAGAACGTCTGAGGAAATCACCTCATTTCTTATACAAGCTGAATAAAAACCTCGCTCTCTCAGCAGAATCTTCCATCTTCCCTTTTGGTTTCCACACTATACATGTAGATAGATAGACTTACAGCTGGAACTGATTTTCTTCAAACTAGATTATAAGTATAAATTTTTAAAAATATTTTTGGGATTATAATTATATCTTTCCCCCTTCCTTACTTTAAACCCTTTCATGTATTCCCCTTTCTGTCTTTAAAATTCATGGTCTCCGTGTGTGTGTGTGTGTGTGTGTGTGTACACATGTGTACTCCTAACTATGTAAGTACAGCCTGCTCCATGTGTATAATGTTAATTGTCTGTGTGTGTTTTCAGGGCTGACCATTTAGTATTGGGTAACCAATTGGTGTGCTTTCCTTTGGGGAAGACTATGTCCTGATCTCAGCATTCCTCAGTTGCCTGTAACTTGAGGCTGCTGGAGCCCCCATCCCTCCATGTTAGCACGTCTACTGGTGTCCTCCTTGTTCAGTTCATGTTCAAGCAGCGATGCTGGTGAGACTTTCTGCGTGTAGCTTTTTGGCATTTATAAGAGGCACAGTCTCCCAGTAAACTCCCAGTCCCTCTCTGTCTTTTACGATCTCTTTGCCACCTCTTACACCAGTGACCCCTGACCCGACTCTTCTGTGTGTTGTACTGGAGATGTATCTGCTGGGACTGGCTCCACAGTTTTGCATTTTGACCAGTTGTGGTTTTAGGTAATGATTTGTTGCAAAGACAGGTTTCCTTGATGTGGGGTGAAGACTCCACTTATATGTGGACATAAGGACAAATGTTGCTAGATTATTGTTAGGGAGAGTCCTGGTTTCCCCTCTTGTTGCATGGGCCTTAAGCTCAATTAGAGAGCTTTTGGCTACCGGTCAGGCATATGGGCCACCACCATACCCTGTGGGCATCATGCCGTGCTGGTCCTTGTTGTGGATCATGGCATCATAGCTGGGTAGGACTGTTGGCTGCTTCCCCCCTTTGGAAGCTTCCATGGCACCTCCGGTACCATGAAAGTTAGTTCCCAGAGAGGAAGCATTCATGTCAGACCCACCTCAGGGTCTCTGAGCTCTGTATCCCAAGTGCACAGTGTCTTCAACAGTAGGGACTTGCCATCCACCTCTGGGAGAAAACCAATGGCAATAATGATAACCCATGTTTCAGTAGTCCTTTGGACAACCCTGACCAACAACTCAAATGAGGGTTTCTCTTGCCTGGTGTTGGGATTTTGCTAGCTAGTCTATGGCTCTTGTAGAGAGCATTGTCAGCCCAGATGGAAATTTTTCATTTAAATTATATATACATATTTATATACAACTTACATGCTTTATAGATGTTTTCAGGTAGGTCGCTAATAGTAGGATTATTTATAACTTTTTCAGACATCCTTACTATTATTTTGTTTGCTTGTTTGTGTTTGTTTTTCAAGACAGGGTTTCTCTGTGTAGCCTTGAATGTCCTGGACTCACTTTGTAGAACAGGCTGGCCTGGAACTCACAAAGATCCACGTGCCTGTCTCCCAAGCTCTAGGATTACAGGCATGCGCCACCACGCCCGCATCCTAACTGTTATTTTACCCTCTTCCCTCCTGTATTTATCATCCATTCCCCAATGAGAGGCCACCTCCCCATCCCCCCCTTCCCCACTCTCCCACCTCCTTTTCATATGGGTCTTTTGGATCACTTGAGTATTTTCCTGGTGGTTGGGTCAATGCAAGTCACCTGTTTGTCTAAATCGCATGTCTTTATGGGCGAATTTTTACAGATTAATGTAACGAGTGTAGCTGAGATGACTACAGCACTTTACACATCCGGTCTTGTCTGTCTCCTCGCCCGCTGGCTTTTGTCTGCCAGCGACGACCTACTTACTGCATTAGCACCATGGTTCAGCAGCTTTGGGGGAAGCACAAGTCTTATCCATCACTTAAAGGATCCATTTCTCTGAGATGTGTCAGCTCAGGAAAGTGCATATGGGAGGATCTTTTGAAGGGACATTTTCTCCTTTCCACATTAAAGTATTGAGCCCAATAGGAAATCATAAATGTTATCAGTATATCACCTATGGAAACATTAGAAAATTTGTTATAAAAATATAGCCTCAGAGAAACTTTTCTGGTCTTTTGTTAATTTAGTTTCTGTATGGTGTTAGACTACAAAGCATAGTCTCGGGCATAACCCCTTTTCTTGTCACAGATGCCCAGAGGGTATCATCATCATCATCATCATTCCCAAGCCACAGATGGGAGTGTGCTGAGGGAAGAGACCTCTCTCTAGGAGCAAGTGGGGAATTTGCATCGTGGTTGAGTCTAGGAATAGTTAATTCTCTTCAGCGTAAAAGTTTCCATAAGATAATGTCAGAGATTATAGAAAGCAGTTAATGAGCACAAGGAATGTGATGTATCTTATTCCCATCTTCCTCTTGTGTAGCTGTGGGTTCTTCTCTGTTCCTCTTTGTGTTTGAAATGGAAAGGAGAAGGCCTTGAACTGAGCACTGAGAAAGCCTTGAGCTTCTTGTTTCATTCTCTATAGTGGGGTGACTTCCTGGTCCCCGTGCTTTCTGTCTTCTCTCATGAAGTATTCACCAGCACTCTTCCCAAGAGTCTTTGCGGCTAAAAATGTTAGGCAGATCAGCGAAGGTGTTTTAAGGGGCCTTAGTCCAGTGCATTCACCTTTTCAAGTTTAAATCTGTAGGGTTGCGTTTCGATTAAAAGCCACACTGAAAAATTAAGTAGGTGGGAGCGCGTAGCTCTTCCCTGATGGAGGATAAGAGCTCAGCTAAACCTTCTAACTTTTCTATTCTAGGTAATATGCATGTGTCACTAGCAGAGGCCCTGGAGGTTCGGGGCGGACCACTGCAGGAGGAGGAGATCTGGGCTGTGTTAAACCAAAGCGCCGAAAGTCTGCAAGAATTATTCAGAAGAGGTAAATCATTTCTTAAAACATTTCATTTTGCATGTTGAGTAACTGAAAAACAAGTAACCAATAATAAGTTAGATTTTTGTTCCTGGTTTTGGTAGAGTGTAGAAAGAAATGCCTTACTGTGTTCCTCAGGGCTGGAAAAGTTCAACTCCTTGTATTAATTTGTATACACTGCCTATGCCCGCTACTGGACGAAAAGTGTCCTCAAAATAAAAGCGCTTCCTATTTGTTGGAAGCTTATGTGTCATTGCAGAAAATAACTATTAATAAAACACTGATACAAGCGAATGTAATTGTAACAATGGCCATGAAGCCGGGGCATTCATTGGCGGTGAGATCACACAGGAGGAGGATCTGAGTTGGATGTAGGGAGGAAAAGAAAAGCTTCCATGCGTAAATTTTCCCAGGGTGCCTGCCTGAAAGAAAAGTAGGAGTTGACCTTGTGAGAGGGAGTAAAGAAAACATGCCTTCCAGAGTGTAGCAGTCTCATCCCTGTTGCTGTGCGTTAGGCGATGCAGGCTGAATGAGTAGTTCAGTGTTTCCCGTGTGCGTCACACTGTGTTTGGGAGGTATAGTTGGCCTTGAGTTGTCTAAAACTATTTGCTGTGCTGTCATTCATATTACACAGTCACCACCTATGTGGACAAGGAGCGTTAAAACCAAGTCTTTAAAACTTGGTTGAATAATAAACCAGACACAGTAAACGTGACAGAGAAAGGTGTCACTGAGGGGAATAATAGTCTTCAAAGTGTGAGCAACAGTAGAGCCTCAGTGGAGCCTTGTTAGAATGCATATGCTCAGGCCACACCACACGCCCAGGAGTTTGTGTGTTAACGAGCCCTTGAGGACACTATGATCCCTAGTGCCGGTTGAGAACTGTCTTAGGATAGAATTGCTAACCGCCATGTGCCATGGGAGCCCGTTGGAAAGCCATGGGGATGAGCACAGTTGGAAGGAAAGTCTGGAGCGGGTGGGAAGAATGTCTGGAGACAAGGGCTTGGGGTGGAGAGCTGAAGCTTTGTGGCCGATACTGTTGCTTTTCAGTCCAAGAAGGAACTTGAAGAAAAAGCTAGAGCCAGCTATTACTGATGTTTCCTAGGGGCTGGGAAAACCGTACTGAGATGCGGGGAGATCTTTCCTTACAGCTAGGATTAGTCTAAGGAACAGAATTCTTTTTACCTAAAATCAGCTACAAGTTCTGTTTATTTCAGATAAACACTGTTGTTTTGCCTGCTTCACTTCCCCTTTTCAGAAAATTCGGAATTATAGGCAGTGCAGAGTATAGAACACACAGCCATCATCAGAAGTGACATACTCAATTAGCAGTTAACAATAGTCAATTAATGCTAGGAAGCATCTCCTTGTGAGGTGTCGTGGGAGGGGCCAATGAATAGAAGGTGTCATTGTCGCCCTTTGGGCATTGATTCAGATCAGACAGATGCATGTGAGAAGCTTGTGTCTTCCAAACCGTGTGCCAGAAGAATGAGAGACAGTGCGCCCTACAGATGTTCAGGGAGGGAGGGAGAGAGGCTCCTTCTTGGACCAACTGGCCGCAACTCCCAGCGTGTGAGGCATCTTGCCCACTCTAAGTAGCCTGGGGGGGTTTTCCTCTTTCAAATTTCATAATGCTGCCAGGGATTGAAAGCTTGTATTTACAGCCCTCGTCACCGAGCGCTGATTGTTGCATAAGAGATTGGCACTTTACAATGAAGACACATTAGATATGTTGTAAAAAAATTCACCATGACGCAGCTGTGTCTCATACCGTCAAATGGGAGTCACTTTCTGGACAGTCTAAGTAGTAGAACAATAGTAGTAAGAACAAAAATAGTTTGCCTTTTTTGACAGTTGGGAAATTACCAGTTATTGTGATTGCCAGTTGGGAATTTCCACGTGTGGGGAAGAAGCGAGTGTTGTTTGGTTGACAGGAAGGCTTTACATTTGATGAAATTGTATCATTTTCCTCCTGAGTCTGATACAGTATAGTTGAAGATGGCCGCAGTTGTCCGAGGCTTTAGATAGGTGCATGAGTAACCCTGGGAAGTTAGTAGGAAAGCAGGTGAAATGTGTATCCTCCAACAGTTTGTGTCTCTGAAACTGTCTTCCCATCTTGGCCACCTTCCTCTTCCTATGCCCTTGTATAAACCTTTCTGTGGTTCCTGTGGTGGCTTTTCCCCTGTTACCCTGAGCCTGTTGCCTGGGCCCTTTCAGCGTTCATGTGCAGTGGACTGCTACAGTCCCTGTGGCAGAGGTGGAAGCCCTTCTCCTGGGGGAGTATTGTGCAAAGAGAAAACAATAACAACAACAAAAACAAAAACCAGCTTTTCCTTCCCTTTCAGCCTTCTAGCAAGTTAAAGCTTTTAGTATTTTCCAAAGCCAAGATCTTTGTTACTCTGATTCATAGAAAAAAATAATGCTGCAGCATGACCTTATTGAAAGACACCATCTTCAAAGGAGTTTCTCCTTGGAAAATTGAAACTGTTAATATTCACTCTTCGGGGGGTGACAGTGATGGTGGTAGTTCGTTCCCCCTTTTGATGTATCCATCTTCTCTCCTTTCGTCATGTGTATATACCATCTGTGAGAACTGACAGAGTTTTGAGGATGTCTTTTGCTTGCGTATGTAACCCAGCTTTGTAATTGTGTGCTGATGTGAAAAGAACACTCTTGTCAGTCCTGAGGCTGTAACTGGGGTTTGTTAATGATTGACTCTACGATGGTTTGTAATCTTCTTACTTTGAATACATGCACTACAATAATTCTTAGGGACAGTGAATGATACTAATGGCCTGGAACTTTCCTTTTAACTGCTCTTTGCACTCGGTCCTGTCTTGTCTCTTCTGACCGTTGCCACCTTGTGACCCTTTGCCATTCTCTACAGTGTGTTTCTTCCTCCATCTTCATGTGGTCTGTGCTGTAACTTGGATTTTTTTTTATTAAGTAGCAGGAAAAATAGTTTTACATTTTTGCCTAGATGAGTAGTTGTTATGCTTTAACTTGAATGTGATAATTGTATTGAATTTTATCTAGGGTTGCAATACTTTTTATTTTCCTAATTATATGCCTATTGGTCTGTTAGACAGCTAATTGGGAAGCAGAACTCTATGGGTAGGGGAATATATAAATGTTTTTAAAAACCTAAATTTCTCCTGAACACTGACTAAAAAAAAAAATGTATCTTTACATAGTAACAATGAGCACTTGGAGACTGAATTTTTTTAGTTACCTTTTGTAGAAATGTAACAATCAGAATATGAAAATTTAAAATATGAAAAAAATTAGAAATAAATCTGAGGGAAAACTAAGTGAAGACCTATTTAATGAAATTAGAGATAAGAATAAAAGGGGAGCTCTGCTTTGTTCCTGAGTGAGAAGGCTTCTTACTGAAGGGGCTTACAGTGAATGTAGGCCTGAGTGAGTGAGAGTGTCCTAAAATTTGCACAGAAATTCATTGAACTTAAAAGTAGCCAAAACATCTTTGAGAAGAAACAGACAAATGTTGAAGACCCACATAGCCTAGTTTTAAGATTTACTATAAAGCTGTAGTAATCAAAATAGGCAAATCGATTAATGAGCACAGTAGAGTCCAAAAGTAAATCCTCACTGATGATGAACTTCAGCTTGGCTTCCTGAGACTTTTTCAAAGCCTTTATAGAAAAATATAAAAAATTTTATGGACTGAAAAATTTCAAGTAAATTTTTATATAATATGTTCAGCTTTCAAAAGACTAGCCCTACCTGCTCACTTTTTATTGCATTCCTACTTATCTGCCGTCATAATTTAGTTGATTAAGAGGGAGCGTCACTTGTCTTTGACATGCTGTATCTTGCCTCGTATTTGTAAGGCCAGAATTAACAGGTCCTTCAGGTTAAATGTGTTTGAACTAGATGAAATTGCCCTATTTGTTCCCTGGTAACAAACTGTAAAACATGAAATTAAATTTAATATTTGGCATTCTGAAAATACATGGTGTAGGCCATCCGACAGGCGTGAGAAGCGCTCCCAGAGAACAGCCACTGCCCCGCAGACTCAGCAGCCGTGCGCTGTGTGGGCTGACGTCACTGTGACTTCATGCCTTCCAAGCAGGCAGCGGGAGGGATAAATGTACGGAGCTTACAGGGGAAGGTTGCTACAGATCCCGCTCAAAATGTACCTTCACCCACCGTGTTTATTTTCATTTTTACACCAGAAGAATTTTTAAAATGTTGGCATAATGTTTACAGTAAATAGTATTATTCTTAATTGTACCAACTAAAGAACAACAATTTAGGTCTAATTTCTCACTTGAAACGATTTCTTCTACCTTGACTTAATTACAGTGTGGGTAAAGTAGTTACGAGTTACACTTTCTGACTTGCCATAGCTCTGGATTTCATTCTGCTTGTAGCTTTATAAGCTGCGCCCAAAAGTACATAAGGCGTTGTGGAGTATATAAAGTCATAGGTACTCTAGCCTATGATGGATTTTTCAGCTGACATAAAATCGAAGTAAGGATAAGAACAAGAAGCAAGTTCGCTGAGCTCTGGGGGCATCTCACTGTAACAGTGATTTCCCGAATTGGTGTTCCCACTCGTTTTGGGGAGGAGGTTGGTGTGGACATATGAAACGCTGTGCCCCTTCTCCAGGCTTGGCATGGACGAGCCTCGTGACTGAGCAGTGCAGGCCCCTGATGTTTCTTAAGGAGCTCAAGCTCCTGCAATCAGATATGGGATAGTATGTTTGAATCACAGCTGAGCATCTAGCCACACAAGACATAGGATCTGACACGGACACAGTGCTCTCTCCTTGAATCATTTAGTGGGTTTTTGTTTGTTTGTTTGTTTGTGATATGAAAAGTCCGCGTTGAGGAATTCTAGTCACAGTAGAGCAGGGATGCAGGGCGTCTTTAAGAGCTTGTCTGCTTGCGGAATAGAACTGGACATGTAGACAGATTTGTTTCTGTCAAGTGCCACCGGCTGTCCACGTGTGTGAGTTCCACCCCAAGAATGCAGACATGCATTGAAGGCGTGGCTAGTGCACGGCTATGTCTGTGTTGAACTTGGCAGGGTTCTGTCCTGTGTGTGTCCCCGAACAGTGCAGTAGAGCAGTTGTGTCCACAGCCTTCAGTATTGTAAGTACTGGCACAGGAAGATGTGCACGGCTTTTATGTAAGTATCATGCCATTTTATGTAGAATTTCAGTATTCCCAGACATTGGCAGTCATGAAGGGTTGTGTAATCAAGCACCCAGGGATTCAGACATTTTTATGTATAATGATGTTGTACCTGATTTTCAGAGAAGTCCGTTTCTATCCTTACCCACTTATATTGCAGAAGAAATGTGTGGAATAGAGTTACAAAACATTTTATTCAGGACTGGAGAGGTGGCTCAGAGATTAAGAGCGCTTCTACTGGCTGCTCTTCCACAGGTCCTGAGTTCAGTTCCCAGCAACCACATGGTGACTCACAACCATCTATCATGAGATCTGGTGCCCTCTTCTGGCATGTGGCAGAAGGCTTTACACATAATAAATAAATAAACCTTAGAAAAACATTTATTAGGGGCTGGAGAGATGGCTCAGTGGTTAAGAACACTGTCTGCTCTTCTGGAAGTCCTGAGTTCAATTGCCAGCAACACATGGTGGCTCACAACCATCTATACTGGGATCTGATGCCTTCTTCTGGCGTGCAGGTGCACATGTAGATAGAGCTCTCATATATGTAAAATAAATAATAAATAACTCTTTAAAACTTAAATATGTTTTAAAAAACATTTATCCATAGCTTGTCATAATTTTTGGAGGTGAAATTTTATTGATGATGAAGATTGTTGGGGTTATAGTTTAATTTGTTGATAAAACACTATGACCAAAGGATGACCTGAGGATGAAAAGGATTATTTTCTCTTACACTTTCTGGTAACAGTGTGTCCAGGCAGGAACCTGGAGACAGGTACTCAAGCAGGGTAGGAACCCGGAGACAGGAACTCAGGCAGGCACCATCACAGAGGAACACTGCTTACAGGCTTCTCCCTAATGTTTCCTCAGCCTGTTTTCTTATATAACCCAGGATGGCCTGCCAGGGGTAGGCCCACAGCAACCAAGAAGTGCTCCGCAGGCTTGTCTACAATATAATCTGTGGAGACCCTTCTTTAGTTGTTATTCCCTCTTCCTAGATGGTTCAAAGTAAGGTCAATTTGAAAAACAAAACCCAAAACAAAAACAAAACAAAAAACTAAACAGGACAGCAGGGAAGCCAGAGGAAAATTAGAAAGGAACGCCGTATTATGTGGAAAACCTGGGAATGTGTTGGTGAAGGGAGAGGGTAATGGAACTCCTTCTTAAGCTGTTTTAGTCAGATGGCCAAATAAGGCTGCCAAGAAGGAAAGTCAGTGTTGAGACCTGCTTCCCTTTCCCCGTGGCCACACACTTTAAGCCCTGTTATTTTTAAACGGTATTAGCCCAGATCTCACCAGTTTTGTACTACCAGGTTGCATGATTCTGGGTTCCCCTGAAGAATCTTGTAAATAATTAACACAAACTATCAGATGCCTCATTGATCAGAAGCCAGTTTTACAGTGTTTATGGCTGAGGCATATAACTTGCCTGTTTGATGGGAACAAGAAGGGAGGCAGGGAAAGCAAAAAGCAGTGTGTGACCGTCATTGTAAGAAACAAAATATTTTAACCAGGCAGTGGTGGCACCATGCATTCTAGGTGGATCTCTGAGTTCGAGGCCAGCCTGGTCTACAGAGCATCTTCCAGGACAGCCAGGGCTACACAGAGAAACCCTGTCTCAAATCAAAACAAAAAAAGAAATAAATTATTTCATCCTAGTCTAGTGAAATAAAAAAAGAACTCATAAATGAAGTTGCTCTATGAAACCGGAGCAACAATTTTCTATAATTTGTTCCCAACTCCTACAACTTCTCTTATAAGTGAAACAAATTCTAAAGCTGATACCATGGTGATTAACAGTCACGTAAATATTTTCACTAACTAAATCTTGTTATAGTTCGGGGTAATTGCGAGGTACAGTAAAACGTCAATTTGGCAGGCAGTATAATTAGCTGCTCAGGTACTAATTGACGTGATTGTCAACTCTTAGACCAAGGGCATGAGCCTGAGGACTTTGCTGCCTGGGACTGCTGTGCCTTAAGGAGACCTCTGAGAGAACGGGACTCCCCAGGGAATTTACTTCTCACTAAAGAGCAAATTCACATCTCACAAAGCTTCGTTCTTCAAATTGTCTGTATTTCTAATATGACATGTCGATGAGAGATGCAAAAATAAAAAAACAAACTCAGAGCTATTACCAGACATCAAGAACACAGTGAGATGATCCGGATTTGTCTGTCTGTAGTGCCTTCGCCTCTTCCTCTGGGGGAAACAGCCAGTAACTGAGTGAATCTGAACAGTGACTCTCTTAAATGTGGTGTGCACACTTGCTGTCTCTGAGGAGAAGGTTTATTACATGGTAAGGATGAAGCTGCTCTACATGCCTTTCCCAGGAACCCGCACAGCAGATTTATGGGCTCAGCGCGGCTTTACAGATGTGGAAGGAAGGGCAGGGAGCCGAGCGCTTCTAAGATCCCAGCTGTGAGGTCTGCACATCAGGCTGAGGACTTGGAGGTGACTGCTGCTTCAAACTGACTATGTTGTACCCTACCTGAAGCACGCACCATTCTGCTGAAGGTGGTATTTGAAAAGAGTGAAGAGAAGCAGATTGTTTCTCCAGTACTTTGTAACTTCGTGAGAAGCTTGTGGATTTGGGTGATGTCTGTGATCTGAGACCCATTACAGCACAGTGTCCACGCTGGAGACTCACAGGCTAGTGGGAGCTTATATGAAATGCTTTTTAGCAATTGGCTATCTCAGGAAGGTTAAATGGCGTCAAATGTCTTCTAGGAGATTGTCATTACAATTCACCTTGCTGCAGGTACACTTGAAAGAATCAGTGCAAGTTTATTTTCAGAAAGGGATTCTTATTCTGTTTTATCTCATATTAGAGAAAGTGGCATTTTAAAAGTGGGAACCAAATCTTAGGAATAAATAAGTTCTCAATTTATAATTAATTGCCCAATAGTATATCATTTCAGTAGATCATATTTATCACAAAAGGAAGATAGGAAAAGAAAGGAAGAGGGCAGATAAGAGGAAGGGGGAGGGGAAGGAAAGAGGAAGAGAGAAAGAAAGAGACAAGACAGTGGAGGAAGATGACCTCAAGGAAAGACTAAAATGCAGAGTAACTGTGCTAACCAATTTTGTTTCAACATTAACTTATATCAGGTGACTGATTTATAAATATTGATTCTAATGCACATAAGAATTTTTAGGGGAGTTTGCACATGAAATAGTTTTATTCTGAATCTCTGACTTAGTCCCTGTTCCTTTTGCTGAGTATTCCTTTACACCATGTTTATAACCTAATTAAAATTATTCACCTTTTTTTTTTTTTTTTTTTTTAAAGTTTTGAGACAAGAGTCTTGCTAGGCAACTCCAAACATCGTTAAACTATTAAATAGCCCAGGCTGTCTTTAGACTTACAATGTTCCTGCCTTTCAGCCTCAGCCTCCTGAGTGCTGGGTTTATGGGCGTAGTTTAAGGTGGAAATCTAAGGCAACGGGCAGGTACCTGGCAGAAAGTGTGGGTGTTAAACGGGTTCTTGACGTAAGAGAACACTGGAATATGCTTTACGTTGTTTCTTTGCACATGGAGTTTCTGCGTATTTCTAGCTTCAGCTCCAGCTGCCTGAAACTCTGACCAGCAACTTCTCCCGTGGAGTGTTAGCAGAGGTCTCCGAGAAGAACCCTGGTGGCTACCGGAGTCCGTTCATATCAGACTTACTTTTCATAATAGCATTCCTGGAGTATAGTCAGCGCACAACTAAAACGTGGGACATAGCGCCATAAGCTTCTGGAATTTACTTTTTAAATATTCTTTTGCTAACATTCTTTGAAGGATTTTGAAGACATTTGCTTTAAGTTCCTTCCTTTTAGTTATCAGGAAGTAGGAATTAAGGACTGATTATAGCCACAAATCTTAAATCCCCTTACTTGTAGGTTTGCATAAGCCTTTATAACTGTTTAAAAATATATTCTGTGGTTTGACTACATTACCTCAAGAATCCAGTACTTAGATGTTATGTATATGTTTTGAAAATTGACAGCAATGCCTTTTGTGGTCATAGTTGCTCTAGATTTATTACGTGGCACTTTAAAATCACTTTGGAAACATTAGTGGCATTTCTGTGTGTTTTTGAAAGAGAAAAACCATGACACCTCCCCCACTCCCACATTTTATAATTCGGTTTCTCCATGTTCAGGACCATTTCTCTGCCAAAATCATTGCTGTTCCAAACTTAATTTCCTGACTGCCTTTGAGTTGGCTGTTTTTCTCTGGAATCCAACCATAAGCCATATCCAAGTGGTCATTCTCCATTTAAAGGGCCACATGTCATGTATGTAGTGAAAAAAGACAGATAGAAAGCTTGTCTGTATTGTGGTTGATTTTTTTTTAATTTTTATTTATTCTTAAATTAAAAAAATTATTTATTATAATTTATCCACTTTGTATCCCAGCTGTAGCCCCCTCCCTCATCCTCTCCCAATCCCACCATCCCTCCCTCTTCTCCTCCCATGCCCCTCCCCTGGTCCACTGATAGGAGAGGTCCTCCTCCCTTTTCCTATGACCCTAGCCTATCAGGTCTCTTCAGGACTGGCTGCATTGTCTTCCTCTGTGGCCTGGTAAGGCTGCCCCCAGAGAAGGTGACCTGGAGGTGTGAGGGGAGGGGAGCAGAGTCGATGCTGAGGACCTTTCTCTGCAGCACTTTTCCACCTTGTTTTTTGAATGGAGCCTCTTATTGAGCCTTGAGCTCAGCTGGCTAGCATGGATGGCCAGTACAGCCCAGGGACCTCCTGTCTCAGTCCACAGCTAGAGGATGGCAGGTGCATGCTGCTGCTGTGTGTGCATGTGCGTGTGCGTGTGCGTGTGCGTGTGCGTGTGTGTGTGTGTGTGTGTGTGTGTGTGTAACATAGGTGCTAGGAATCCAAACTCAGGTTCTCATGGCTTTACTTTCAAAGAACCATGTCAACAGGGAAATTCTACAGACTGCTGCCTTTCATAAATATTCACATAAATAACTATTAATTTAGGCCAGTGAGATGGCTCAGTGAGCGACAAACTGAGGTCAGTCTCTGGGTTCCATGTGGTGGAAGGAGAGAAATAACCACAGTAAGTTGTCCTCTGACCTCCAAACATGGGCTGCGACACATGCAGGCGCTACATGTACACACAAGCACACAAATAAGTAAGATATAATTTAAAACCGAAAATAAATACAAGGCACTGTACACATTTTTCCCCATTAAGAGCTTTCTCTTCGGTGTGAACAATCAGGACATCATCCAGCTAGAAAAATGACTCAAGCAAGGCAGAGATGTTACTCAGAATCTTGAGATGCTGGAGACACTACAATAAATTCTTTTCAAAGTTCCCACTCAGGGAACAAACAGCAGGCGACTGTAACCCTGTGCAAGGGGATGGAGGCGGGCGGCCAGGCTGGTGGCAACAGGCCCTATTTCAGGGGGCGTGAAGAGGACTCCCTGAAGAACTGGTGTGGGAGGAGCAGAATGGGGTAATGCTGAGGTTCTGACCTGAGTGACTGAAAAACTGTCACGTCTCCTTGATGGAGGAGACTCAGATGGCAGGCGTGAAGTGGGAACAGGAGGGCGCTGCTGGGGACGAGAAGTCTTCCATAGGACTTATCCAACTGAAGACCTTTTTAAGATTCAAATGGAGACTTCCTGTCGGCAGCCGGACTGCGTGTGAGATAGAGCCAGGGCTGATGAACGGTTTGGGCGCTGCTGGGGCAAAAGGACGGTACGGAGAGTCTGGAGCTTTCCCATGATGAGGACTGACTGTTCCTTCCCACCCTTCTCCCGCAGCGAGTGGGAGTGTGGTGTTGTAGCCCTCCTTTACCATTCATTAAACTGCCCGTCTCGTCCTCTGTCTCAGTTCCTCACAGTGGCCTTTCTGTCCACTGTACAGCAAATAAGCTTGAACGTGAAATGGGAGTCTGCGATTCTCATCTTCAGGCATAATTCTGCTCTAAAATAACATTTGCATTTTCCCTTTGGAAACTGTATACACATATAGAGGGTATTTTATCTATAGCTCCCCTCCCCCACTGCCCTCATCCAGTACTCTCTGGAACCCACCAACCTGTCCTCTCCTGACTTCATGCCTTCTTTATTACTACTGCTATTTTTGTCATTATTATTATAATCATCATCTTCAAGGCCGGTCAGTGCTGACCACATCTGAACAGGTGTGGGGTCTTCACTGGGGCCTAGGTAACCTGCCCTCAGCACAGGGCCAGTTCCCGACAGCCCTGAGATTAGAGCCAGCCCTTACGATTTCAGGGTGATTACTGAGGATCAGAGCTAACACAGACGCATAAACGCTGCCCAGAGCCTCCGTGCCGTCTTGCTTTCCTGGACTCTAGGTCCATGCATGCCAGAAGAAAGCCTGCTATCCTCATGCTCCTAATCCTTGACCACACACCAGCCTCTCTCTTCAGCATAGCAGACTAAACTATTAGCTATTGAAGATGCAACAATCCACTGGCAGCCTGGGGTTGAGAGTGGGGGGGGACGGACTGAGGCAGGAAAAGTAAATTTTAAAAGTCCAGTAATGAGCATGTGAGATGGCTCGGCGGGAGAAGGCACCTGCTCCAAGGCTGAGGACCTGGGTTCACCTCAGACCACGGTGGAGAGAGACCCACTCCAGAATGTTGCCCTCTGACCTCTACACCGTGCCTCTTCATGCACTTGTCCACACACATTAAATAAAAACCAAATAAGTAAATACATAATGTAATAATTTTTTAAAGTCCACTTCTGCCTATCACCCTGAAATGAAGAAATTTATTCACTCACCAGTACAGTCAAGGTCACTAACACTATTATTAAACAAAAAAAAATGTTAAAATTAATTAATTTTAACTTCTGCCTTATACAATTGCTGTGTTCACATGTTTATAAAATATCTAATGTATATTAATGGCTTTCTGCACAAGATTTTAACATAAAATCATCAGCACAGTAAAGTTATCTGCTACTGGTCCCCCAATTTCAAGTGGGGAGACAGAATATGTACATAAATAAACAGAAGACAATGCATAAAACATCTGAGAAACAGATAACACAAAAGATAATTTTGTGGATTAAAAAAAAAAACTCGGGGAAGTGATCAAAGAACCAGCTACTGAGTTCATGTCAGAGATAGCCTTACTAGGAAATCCACTTGGATACTGAGCTGCCATGAGCTACATCTCTGCAGGGGTTCTAAGTTATCTCAATGAATGAATCCTTGGAGTATCAGTCTCAGAAAAAAACCCTGTGCCCAGAATTTCTACACAAAGTTTTTGTTTGTAGACAGTGTCCCGAAACTATAGTTTTCACTGAGTACTCAAAAGAATCCATGATGGAGCAGTACTGGGCCTTCTCCATTCTGTATGTCAGTATAAAAGCAGGTTTAACTCTTACGACCAGTGTATAGGACCTTCCTTCCAGATGTGAAGTGAGGAACCAGATTCAGGTATCATTGTGAACAGTGGTCGGAGCTATGTTTAGGTGATACCTACTCGCATACCGTATTAATTTTGTGCATAAAACCACACATATGTTGTTTGTACAGACTATTGAGGTGATTGTAGATGCTTCCATTTCTAATTTTAAATGATTATCATTTTTTCTTCTTTTTGCTCGGTGCCTATACAAACCAGTGAGCATTGCTGACCCTGCTGCCCTTGGCTTCATCATCTCTCCATGGTCGCTGCTATTGCTGCCATCTGGCAGTGTGTCCTTTACAGATGAAAACATCTCCAATCAGGACCTGCGAGCATTCACGGCACCAGAAGTTCTTCAAAACCATTCACTGACCTCCCTCTCAGATGTTGAGAAGGTAAATGTTAAGTCTTCACTTTTTTATTGTTTGTTATTTTGATAGAAGTAGGGCCTTCAAAACCCTGGGCTACCCTTACCAGTCCATGGAAAATTCCTTTGAATTTAAAATAATCATGTTTTAAGATTTCATATATATATATATATATATATATATATGTAACTTATAATTCAAAATTCAAAATAAATGTGTGTTTATGTGTGTGTGGTATATGTGTATGTATAATTCAGGATAATTCCAGGAAAACATACTGACCTGGGGAAAATATTTTTAAGGATGAATCATTATTAATTCTTATTACAAGTAGTTATTTAATGCCTGCTGTCTATAAACAACTGCTTGGGGAAAGATAACTACAAAGTGGAGCCTGAGTCCTAAGTGTGGAATAGTCATATTATATGGCAGTTTGAAACAGATGCTGGGTAGGGGAGTCAAGTGTTTGTGAGTCAGTGCTTGAAGGAGCTAATTTTTATTCCCAAAGACTGTAGCATTTGCTCTGAGGAATAAGCCTAATTTGGGGTTCAAAGGGTGTGTCATTCAAGGTTATGGGCCTGGATGATGACTAGAGAATAAAAGGTGTTCGTTGTAGTTAGAAATGGCCAATCAGAACAGGTAGGCGTTGGCACCGGAAGGGTCAGCATGAGTGAGCCCCAGGGCTGGGGCTCAACGAATGGGGTAGGAGCCTACGGTTTTTATGTGAGACAACAGGAGTTAAAATTTTATGAATTAAACTTGACAGATGTTGATACTTTTGAGAGCTACAGCATTTTATGAGGATTTGGGGAACTTCATAATCTGGAGAAAAAAGAGCTAGAAGAAGCGTAATACGTTGGTCGTAAAATAAAAAGTGGATGAAGGGGACACAGTGGAGGCAGAACTCTCACAGTCTGACAGCTCATTTAATGGAGCAGTGAAAAAGAAGGAAAAGTTTATAGTAGAAACATGGTGATGTCACTGACCAGCTCAAATCTAATTTCATTGATGAACTCTGAATCCCACCTCACTGGCTGCCATTGTTGCTCCGTGTGCTCCACTCAGGATGGTGGGTGTGGGGGTGTCGCTGCCACTCCTTAAAACTAACCCCAACGTCTATCTTGTCACCTCAGTTTTAATACAAAGGAAAACAAAGTCCTAGGGTTCTATTGCTGTGAAGAGATACCACGACCAAGGCTACTCTTATAAAGCAAAATGTTTTATTGGGGCTGGCTTACAGTTTCAGAGGTTTGGTCTGTTTTCAGCATGGTGGGAAGCATGGTGACATGCAGGCTGGCATGGCACTGGCGTTGCTGAGGGTTCTACATCTTGATCCACAGGCAGCAGCAAGAGACCGTGTGCCACACTGGGTGTAGCCTGTGCATAGGAGACCTCAAAGCCCACCCCCACAGTGACACGCTTCCTCCAACAAGGCCGCACTTCCTAATAGTGCTGCTCAAATACATGAGTCTCTGGGAGCCATCCCTAGTCAAACCACCACGTTTCACTCCCTGGCCCCCACAGGCTTGTGGCCACAACATAATTCAGAAATTCACTAAGTCCAACTTCAAAAGTCCCCATAGTCTATAATAGTTTCAGAAGTTCAAAGCCTCGAGATTCATGCGGTCTCTTAATCATAATCCTCTATAAAATCAAAAGGCAGATTACATACTTCCAACATATAATGGCACAGGATATACATTACTATTCCAAAATGGAGGAAAAGGAGCCTAATGAAGAATTACTTGACCAAAGCAAGACACGTGTTCATAAGTGTCTTGAGATGAGGCCCAAGAGACGTGATGTGAGCACACTGCATGGTGCTGCTCTTGAATCTCACACTCATTGTGCTGGACTCGGCAGGCGTCGGTGAACGCCCTCTGCTAGTGGCGAGAAGCGTGCAGACGTGTGAGCCTTGCTCTCTGTGCACAAGGAGGTGTTAGCCAGCTGCTTCACTTGAGGTGCACATGAAACTGTGTCATCGATGTGGAAGGACTTACATGGTTACATGGTTACGTAACTAACCATGGCTCATCACCAGCGGGTAAAACTGGAGTTGACAAGGAGAGGTCATTCTTGGTGGAAGGAATTGTGGTTAAGAAAAGCTGGCTGTGTGTGCACTGTGCACGCGTGTGCGCTCACGCCCGCACAGTGGAATGGAAGAGAGAAGAAAGGCTGGCCAGGCGCTGACATGTTGGAAGGAAACCGAGGGGGATCAGGGTGACCTTCGAAGTCATTAGGAAGAGTTAGAATAAAGAGAAATCGGAAGTACTGGAAATACTTGAAAACTGAAAAATTCTTCTAATCTATAAACTGGGAACAAATCTAGGCGGCAATACAAGAAATAGGCTGAAGTGCCGTGACACAGTAAGACTAGTGTTAACGTTTTATTGTACATAGATTTTTTTTTTTTTTGCCAATTCCTAAAGAGAACTAAATATGGCTTATAGAATTTTAAAACAGTTTAGAAAACAGGAACAAAATAAAACACAGGCAATAAAATAAGAGAAAGCTAAAGTAGGGACAGAAACATCAAACAAACAAACAACAACAAAACCTAAAGTTAAAACCCTCCCAGGATGTCAGGCTCCGGAGAACACACGGAGCAGGGTGTGCGTGTGTTAGAAGGGAGGCTGACTTTCGAGGTGGGCTGATGGCGAAGAGGCCGGACTCCAATAGGAACTTCTGCACACTGAGACGTGGAGCGCCTCTAGCTTCTAAGGCCACGGAGCTGGTGGCTTCAGCAGCCTTAGGCCTGGGCGAAAGCCTGGAAGTCTGCTGGGCTGTCTCTGATAGGTAGTGTGTGTGTGTGTGTGTGTGTGTGTGTGTGTGTGTGTGTGCGCACGCGCGTGCGTGTGACAAGTTTCCTGGACAGTCCCTGTAGTGTGTGTTACAAGTTTCTGGGGCAGGCTGGTGTGTAAGTCACTGGTTGTAAGGCTAAGGGCGGCGGCAGCAGCAGCAGCAGCAGCAGCAGCAGCAACAGCAGCAGCAGCAGCAGCGGGACACACAGGCAGACTTTCCTTAGCATCTCTTTCCTGGTACATGCATGTAAATTCCTACACTCCCTGCCTCCTGGCTACACACGCCCACCTCCTGCCTACAGGGACACCCCGTGCTCCCCCCTCTCCTCCTCCCCACGGAGCATTTGTCAGCATCACAATATGTTATTTCTCAGCCAGGAACAGAAGAGGCTTTAATCCTCCTTCTCCTTTCCCAAATCCGCAAATAAGCTAATCAGAACTTCAACTGTATTTCCCCCTCACTTTTCAGACTGGCAAAAATCTAAATCTTCTGTGGAAACTCTTTCATGTTCATAGTTGAGATGAAAATGATAAAACTGTAGGAAAATGCAATTCTCTTACTTAGTCGTATTGTCTGTGTGTGTGTGTTTTGGGGGTTGTCTACAGGTGTGGCTTTCACATAATTTCAGAATTAATTCAAGGGAAATGTCTGCATATAAAAATAATGTTTGCTGAAACATGTATCATAATGTTTGGGAAAATCTTAGTTGTCCTCTAATAAGAGAAGACTTGTATTAGAAAATAAAACGTCAATAGAGACTAAAATTCTGTGTAGCAGTGAATTAAGTGTAAGCTCTCCTACAGTTAGCATGGTCATGTCTCTGCTGGCGAATTAAGAAAGCAAGGCCAGAGTACATTTTACATGTCAGGTAAAAGAAGGGCTAGCAACATATCTTCACATTACTTACGTTTGCATAAAGAAACCGAGCGAAACTGGAAAGGGGACTCTGAGTGTGTGTCTGGTCTAATCGGCGCTCCTCTCCTTATAATTTCTGCTGTGCTTTTATGTAAAATGCGAAATGATTTTTATCGATTTGCATGTTATACTTCCTTTGAAGCAAAGGAAATATACTACTTGTTAAACTTTTTATTTTATCATAAAGTGATTTTTGTAAAAGAAAATTCTCTTCCTAGATCCATATTTATTCTCTTGGAATGACATTGTACTGGGGAGCTGACCACGAAGTACCTCAAAGCCAAGTAAGTTGTCCACACGTGTGAGACTTTTATATTGATACGTAGTTATGCTTTTTACAAAGCTCTTCGCCATGATTACGTCCATATTCTACAGCATGCTGCCAGGCACTTGGGTGTTTTATATTGGTTGTTCCTAGATATACTGTCGGAGTGTCAGAATGAACTGCAGTGACTGCTAATATCCTAAGAATTGTGGCCGTCACTGCTTAGGTATCAGTGACTGAGCCTGTGAGATGGAGCTGGGCTCTTCTGCACGTGTGATGTGGTGAATGTTAGAATTCATTCTTTCTTATCAGCTACTGGTTTAAACGCTGATGAGTCAAGCTTGCACTGACAGTAGTGGTAGGAGCAGTTCTGTAGCTGTCTGCCTGCGTTAAGGGAGGTGACACCTCTGTCCCAGTCAGCCTTGGGATGGAAGGTGGGGCTCTATTCCTGTTTCTGCCCTTTAAGGCTGTGGGGACGTTGTTAATTCTGGGCCCTTGCCACTTCCAAGTGCCACTGTAGTGCTCCTGCAGACAGTCATTGGGCCAGTTTTAGTATTTCTGTTCTGTAATTCTGTATCTGATTCCTGGAATCTCAGTATAAATACAGTAGCAAATGGTACTGAAAGCACTGGAAACAGCTTTATTCCTCAAAGCTAAGTTGTAACATTTAGAATCATTTAGGGCTGGGCAGGTAGCTCAGACAGTGAATTGCTTGCCCCACAAGTATGACAACCTGTCTTGGGGTCTCTGTCACACAAAAGCAGGGCATGGTCGAGCATATTTGTAACGCTAGTGCCTGGGGGATGGAGAGAGGCATATTCTAGAGCCCAGTGGTCAGTTTTGTGACTAATGGGTACGCTACAATTTTAGTAGGGACCTTGCCTCAAATGACAGTGTGGAAACAGATAGCGCTCACACATAGCACAAACACCATGCACACAGACACATAGACAGACACACACACAGACACACACACACACACACGACACACGGAAATAAAAGGAGGAAGGAAAAATGGTTATATTTTATTCATTTAGAAATCAAAAGAAGGGTTGGAGATTTAGCTCAGTGGTAGAGCCCTGGATTCGTTCCTCAGCTCTGAGGAGTAAAAAAAAAGACAAACTAACAAAAAGATCAAAAAAACAAAAAACCAAGGTAACTAGAAATCAAAAGCAGATACATTTTTTTATTGAATATTAACAATTAAATACTATAAAGCTTTTACTCCAAAATTTACACATCTTAAAATTAATGAAATAAATGATTTTATTCAGCTCAGTTTAATTTACCTCTTGGAAATTTTTGTATATTTTCTTTCTCTCCTTAGTTTCAATACTATAAATATGAATGAGAAAGTCAGTTGTTACTGGAGATATTGATATTATTTGTCATACAGCATAACACATAAAATGCAGCAATCTATAATTAACATTTTCTTTTCTATTGACTAGAAATGAAGTCATATAAATAATGCAAAGAATAAAGGAGCAATATAAAGTCATACGTAGTCATAAATAATTACCATTTTAGAAATACTTTAATATTAACGTAAAGTATTTAGTAGGTAAATCTTGTATCACACAAAGGAGGAGACTCCGGGCCTGCAGTTGTGCGTACCTGTGGGGGTCACTGGAAGACACAGATAGCTACATAGACACAGCACAGTGTAACGGATGCTCTGTTAGGGGAAGCGAGAAGCAAGGTGGGACTGCCCAACGGTTAGAACAGGGTTTTAAAGGGATCACCTCTAAACTGCAGCTGAGGGGATAGCCATATCTCAGCGGGCGAGAGGTCACGTGTCTCCAAGTCCTTGTGCGAGCTAATCCCCCCTCCCCCGCAGTGACTGCCCTGTATGTCGTGTTGCTAGATTTAAGTTGTTAAATGCATTCTCGGGGTCCTGGAGATTGAGCCTAGGACCTCACCTGTGCTAAGCAAGAGTTCTGCAATGAGCCACGCCCCAGAAGTGCTAGGAAGTGCTTTCTTGTCGCGTTTCTTAATTCTTACTGAACAGTGATGCTTATCACCCTTTCATATGCTTATTGGTTGTAGTAATTTAAAAATCTCCTTTAACTAACAAATGATTTCACATTCTGGTCTGCTTCATCAGATTAATGAGACTCTCATTTAGCTGCTCTGGTGTTATTTCAGAATCTTCCACCAAAGCATGCAAATACCAGATTACATACAGAAGATCTTATTGAACACTGAATATTGAAATTCTGTCGCTGTTTCAAAATATAGTTGAGTAATCAAAGAGCTGCATTTCTGCCAGTCACGTGGCACACACCTTCAATCCCAGCACCTGGGAGGTGAAGCCTGAGTCTGTGAAGTCAAGAGGAGCCTGGTCTAGAGAGAGTACAGGGCAGCCAGGGCTGTGACAGTGAGACCCTGCCAAGCAAATGACTGGAAAACGGCAACAACACTTTCTTGTTGCAAAATCAAGGTTTTTTTTTTGGTCACTTTTATATCTAAGGTAGACATGTTAAATTCTGTTCAAATTTTTGGATCGAATAGATCGGCAAGACATGTTTGCCAATAGAAAAAATTTATTTTCTCCAATTATTTGCTGTGTTCCTGAGACACCTATAAAGGCCCTTTGTGGAGTATGTGTATTTACGTTTATTAATGTGGTCTTTCCGTTCACTAGCCCATCAAGCTGGGAGATCATCTCAACAGCATTCTCCTGGGCATGTGTGAGGATGGTATCTATGCCCGGGTGTCTGTTCGAACTGTCCTGGATGCCTGCAGTGCCCACATCAGGAACAGCAACTGTGCGCCTTCATTTTCCTACGTGAAACAGTTGGTCAAGCTGGTTCTGGGAAATATTCCAGGGGTAAGCTATAGCTCTAACTTGTAAACATAGTCATATGTTAACATTCAATAACATCACAAGTTTTCTTTAAATGTACAGTACAGTTTTTCAACAGTAAGATAAAAATGGAATTTATGATTGTTTACTCCAAACAATAACTTTAAAATTTAGAATGCTATTATAGTTAGTCTTCCGCATCTTTTTATCTTTTTAATGTTTTTAAAAAACTTTATTCTAGAAAACCTTTATTTTACATTCATAGCACTTTTAAGTTGGGAGTAGTCTGTCCGTCCCTATTTTCCTCCTGATCTTTTCCTGTTGCGCTCTTAGCAAGTCCTTGCAAGCACCTTGAGGAAATGAGTCTCAGAAACATTCAACATACCTCCTGCTCCTAGACTGCTTTCCTGCCCCTCGTGTCGGGATCCCCTGGTACCTCTCAGCCTTCCTCGAGTTCTCTGGAGCTGCGGCTCTCTCGCTGCCCGGGATTTGAGTGCCTCCATTTTCTGTCATCCAGGATGTGAAGAACTCAAGAATAAAATCTGCATCTAATAATCCCACCTCTGCTCTTCATCCCTCAGCCTGTTCTGCCCTGTTCTCTCTGGCAGTTTGTCACTGTCTGTGGCTTTCTGATGGGCATATGGACTTACGCACCCTCACTGTGTGACGGCCCTTCTGTGCTTGTCCCCTCTCTGTGTGGGCTGCAGGTTCATGCTGTCACATGGTGTTCTTCCTGGCTTCCTCTTAATTCCTCACCCTTCACCCTTAGAGGTTTAGTCCCTCCATCTGAACCAGGATACTGTCTGGTAAATGGGATATATTCATATTCTACACACTTTGCCATATGGTGAGAAGCAGGCTTGGAGCTCTCCTAGACAAAATGTGAACTGTCAAAATTCCTCCAGACTTGAGTGATGCTGTGATGGGGAGGCACGCAGGTAACGGGACTCATCATAGAGCTCCTTTGCCACGGCTGCTTCCATTCCATACGTTCCTTAAACACCAAAACCAAAGCTACTGAACTATGCTGTGATGCATAATAGAGACCCAGTCAGAGGCTGCACATCTCTGACCACAAGGCCTATGTGCGCCTGCACACTGACGCCATTGCTGCCCACAGTGGCCATTGTAGTGGTCGGGGCACTCTAAGGTTCATCAGCCGGGGTCCAGCCAGCAGGCCAGCCCGGTACCTCGGGTCTTCATTCACCTTCCTTCATTTCCACTGACTAACAGCAGGGTCACTAGGAGATCGCGCCGCCCATGTCACCCGTCAGGTAAGCCTGCGGTGACTGGGGGCCTTTTGGGTCCTCCTGACTGGGTTTGCTCTCCCAGAGCATCTGTAATGGTTATGAAAGGAAGAACTCTGCACCGCACAAGCGTGCGTTGAGAGCTAGGTATAGCATCTGCAATGCACAGCATGGTGCTTGCCGTGTCATCACTGTCCACTAAACGGCAGTTGTGATTGACAGCTGCTTCAAAGCGGCTGTCTATAATACTCACTATTTTGCTGTTACCAACAATGCAGTATGACTGATGCCAGTCAGGCAATCCAAGAACAGCATCATTTCAGAAATACTTCCATTTAAATCTTCTTTTAAATAGGAAGTAAAATAGTTTGAACCATGAATATGCTACCTGAGACAGATTCAATCTATATTCGCCCTTCAGTAGTAAAGTAATATTAAAATGTGTGTGCATAGATGCAAGCGTGGGTACACACCTTCTGAACTGTCTTTAACTCGGTGCCACTATTCTCTTCTCAGCTCCAATCGTTATTTATCCTTGTTCTGCTCATCTGAATAAAGCAGCATTCTAACTTTTCATCCTGTATAATGTAGACTTTGACCTGATTTGACATGGCTTATTTTATACGAATATTCATGGTTAAAGTCATTGAAATTTCAGACCGCTGAAACATTTTGTTAAAAAGAGGATTCATTAGGGCATCAATTTAAATTGTCACTTTCTAGCATATCGAGCTTAAGAATTTAACAGAGCGTGTAATTACGGCACACAGTATCTAGGAAATTACTTCTGAAATGTTTTAAACTGGTATTCTCAATGTATAACTGCAACCAGGAGGAAGTTTTATTTTACAAAATTAATATAGCTTTAAAATTGTACAGGTTTAACTTGAGAAATGAAAATAGTTATCAGAACAAGGAAAAGCAGAAGGCCTCAAGTTGCTGCTTTCAAGTAGTGCTAATTTTAGTCCCAGGTACAGACCATTCTGAGTTTTGTTGCCTTTTAACTTTTCAAAATTGTGCTGGCCAGTCCTGGTCCATTTTTATCCAGGCCATAAAAACTGCAGTCAGACGTGCAGTCTCTTAACTTGATACTAAACCTCAAGATTGGCTATCGAGCTGTTCTGTGGACAGCCGCTGACAATAGAAAAGTATTATTTTGTCAACCTTGATCTTTGGTTACCTGTGTGCAGACGGATCAGCTTTCCAGCAGCAGTGAACAAAAGTCTGATCGAAGCCAGGCTATTCGAGACCGATTGAGAGGAAAAGGATTGCCCACAGGTAAGACGGTGCTAAAAGGACATCGCCAGGCCTCGATCGTGTTTTCTGGTGTATAAAAATGTGCTTACCGGGCTTAGAAATCTGATAAATTGTGGCTGTAGTTTGTGAGAACATAAGGCTTTAGAGTGGAAGGCAGGGAACAGAGAAGAACGCCAGGTACAGTAATAAATGAACGTTACAGTTCCACGACATCCTTACCTGTCAGGACTCCCGCACATGCCCTTGCCCTTTGCTGTGTCCTCCGCAGAACCACCATTTGCTTCCTCTGTCACAGTAGTTGATATTAAAGTTAGATTTTCCAGGCGTGACCAGATGAGCACATGCTTGTATTTCTGAACATTAAATCCGTGAAGCGCTCCGGACAGCGTCATCCTCACTGCACGCTGCTGTTCTCATTTCCAGCTCTCTTAATGACAGGCAGGGTCCACTGAAGTGGTTCCATGAGTAAATGCACTTGTCAAATACTGCCATAGTTTATAGGATGCTCGCTAAATAAAAACAAATAGTGTACAGTGTGGACTTACAATGATTAAACGCATGGAAATTCTGAATATTTGAAGTAAAAGTAGATATAAAAATTTATGTGATTTTTTTTTTTTTAGGTGCTAAGAAGTCAGGTTTTGATTTTAAAATAAATTTTGATTGCGTAGATTATATTTGTTATTTTAACTTATCAAGAATTATTGAAAGTTAGGTAACAAACATTAGCAAGCTTTTTTTTATTAATTACACTTTATTCACTTTGTATCCCCTCATAAACCCCCTCTCCTCCCCTCCTAATCTCACCTTCCCTCCCCCTTCTTCACGCATGCCCCTCCCCAAGTCCACTGATAGGGGAGGTCTTCCTCTCCTTCTTTTTGATCTTAGTCTATCAGATCTCATCAGAAGTGGCTGCATTGTCATCTTCTGTGGCCTGGTAAGGCTGCTCCCCCTCAGGGGGAGGTGATCAAAGAGTAGGCCAATCAGATTATGTCAGAGGCAGTCCCTCTTCCCATTACTATGTAACCCACTTGGACACTAAACTGCCATGGGCTACATCTGTGCAGGGGTTCTAGGTTATCTCCGTGCATGGTAAGCAAGCCTTTTTTGTACAAAGAAAAAATAAAAATAACAAGTATACTCAAATATGTTCCGATGTATGTAATTTAATAAAGTAAATTAGAAAATTAGCATTTCTAAGATTTAATTTAATCAGGCAGCCAACATATAGCTACTGTATTAAAAAACAAACAAGAGCAAAAAAAAAAATCATCTTTCTTGTAAAATTGAAGTGTAGATCCTTGATTATCTGGACTGTTTGCAGAGTTCAGGAGCTCCTTAAGCAAAAAGAACGTTCTCTAAATGAGGATCCTGTTTCTCCTGAAGTTGCGAAGAGCAGTACGGATGCTTTTTTTGGGGGATGCTGTGCCGTGTTCCAGTTGGCTAAATGGTCCGTTCGCTGTTTTGTTTTACTTGCTGTAAACAAAAATCATTATTGTTTCTGAAGAAGTATCTTAACTTTCAAGACAGTAGATTTATGTTTGGTGAGATGAGGGCTCTTTCCTAATATACATTATTTATATGTGGATAAAAAGTTCAAAGTGAGGCTTGTCTCATTAGCTTTAAGAGTGTTTTGGTAACAAAGTATTTTTAATCCTTTTTCTGCAAGTCCTTATGTCCCTTGGATGTGAGACACACTGTTAATGGGAAAAAGCCTTTTTCTCTTTGTACTGTACCAGGATTTAAACTATGGTATATATGTTGGTGCAAAGAATCCATCAGTTTTAGTCACTCTTCTTTTTAGAACAGAATAATCATTGAAAATTATTTATGAATGTCAGTAGCAAGCTACAGTAATTCCCTTTTTCAGGACTCACACTGAGCACTTATAAAGTGAGACATTAAGTAAAATAAATATACTTATAAAAGTGAGACATTAAATGATTGGCAAAGCTTTCATTTCTCTTATTTCCCTCTTTCTGTTCTGTCTTCCCAGTTCCTTCCCTCCTTTCCTCTCTCCCTGTGCATTTCCTCCCCCTGTGCTCCCCTCCCCGATACCTTCTCTACCTCTTCCCCTCTCTTTCCTGTCTAGACTTCCTGGAGTCCAGCATCTTCTCCTACTGCCGGTTATGTGGTCACGTTGTACATGTTACTTGCTCATTTAATAAATATAATTTTATATATTAATGATTAATTCTTTTCAATGGTGTGTGTTCTTGCAAGACCTCCCAAAAATGATGTGATAATTTTGTTCTAGTTCATATTCGTCAGGGATCTATTGGGGGACAAATCGCCCCTGATGTGACATGGGAACTGTGTGAAATCTTAAAGGCTGCAAAATATTAACCTTTGGTGGTTTAGCCAGTAATTGTTACAGGGCCATTTCGGAAGTAACACCTGGAGACTGGGCTGAATCTCTGTGTACTCCGTAGGTAGAGCCTGGCTAGCAGTGTATTATGTGTTTTAAATAAGAAATTATGTGAGCTTAGCTTTCTGTACATAGGATAAACCTGCTGGTATTTTAAGTGCAGTCGATTTTGTGAATGTTCAATGAATATCTGTTGATTGTATGAGCACGAGAAATAATTTTATCAAAATGTTATACAGTGAAGTGTAATAGAACCCTGTTTTCATAATACATCTTTTTAATGTTTTCATAAAGAAATATACGAGATGCCTATTATTTTACTGTTAAACCTTGGATGAGTTATGAGCAAAAAGAAAAACAGCATCTCACTTTCTGGGTTATTTTACTTGACTCTGTCCTTACTGTAACAATAAAAGCATCACAAGTTGGAAAATAAATTTTAATCCCTTTTAATTATGACTTTGATTTTATACTAAAATGACTTAGTGACATTGCTTAATACCTCTTTGGAATTACGATTCGTGGGCTATTTCAATGTAGGCAATGAAGGAACGATCAGGATTTTACAAACAGAAATCATTAATCAATACAGATTTTATTCTGTAAAAGTTGGATCAGAATAAAATCTGTCCTCTATCTAAACTGAGAATTTGTAAAGAATTACATTGTGTGAGCAATTTCTTTTCTGTTTATATTTTGGCGTACAAATCAAGTCAGGCATTTCGTCCAGTTATATTTGGAGAAGTTGCACCCTTGTTTTGGTTGTGTGTAATGGAGGAGGAATCTCTGATGTTCCTAGTCAGAGCTTCCACAGTATACCAGTACTGTACAGGAAACCTTTAGGTTCCTTTTCAGTAGTACAAAACCTCAACAAAATTGATTCAATGGAAGTGTGCTAATTAAAGCTTCCATGTGGGAGAAGCAGTTAGCAGCCAGTTGTCTGTGGCAACACTAATTTCAAAAGTTTAAGACTGGGGGAAAAAAATCAAATGCTAAAAAATAGATACTTTAGGGCTGTAGAGATAGCTCAGCACTTAAGAACACTGGCTGTTCTTCTAGAGGTCCTGAGTTCAATTCCCAGCCCCCACATGGTAGCTCACAACCATCTATAATGTGATCTGATGCCCTCTTCTGGCATGCACATATACTGCAGATAGAGCGCTCATTCACATAAATAGATAAACCCTAAAAGAATAGATGTTCTGCATTTTTACTCACTCTCTGGTTACAGGTAGCCTAGTACCATGAACCCTGTATTGCCAGTGAAGTGTTCTCATTAATATTCACCAGTTAGAAGTCTCTGTGGGTGTGTAGCTTCTGTGTGCTAGCTCCCTGGTCACGGTGTTCAATAAAGAAAGCAGTAAGACAGAAAGGCAGTGAGACGCAGGATAGGAAAATGGCTGTGTCTGTTGTGGGGCTGCTAAGGTAATAGCATTTGCCATTTCTCGAATGAGTGAACGGTTGTGGAGAGTGTCTCTTGCATCTTGCTTCTGAAATCTGTCACAAAAGTGAAAGTCTAAATTGGTGTGCTATCTCGCCCTACTTTGTTACTTAATACTACTGGTACTGATAGCATGGCTTTCAGTAGACACACACACACACACACACACACACACACACACACACACACGTTTCCTGCCAAGCTTTAGGGGAAACCTACACCACCATCAGATAGGCCAGCGTGTTGGCTTTGGAAGCCTGGGAGTGGGATACCATCCTGTTCCTTTTTTCTGTGTACCTGAGCACGTTTTTAAGGGCAGCTGGGAGCTGAGGAATCTCTTTACTATTGAAGGACCATTTTGAAGTTTCCTGCCCAGAGATGCTGTGACGTTTTGACTCTGTGTGAAGGGGGGGGTGGTGAATGTTCATATCCAAATTAAGTATAATATTAAAGACATAATAAAATAGCTAAAATATGGTGTGTTTTACAAGATTTTTTTTTCAGTTTAATTGAAGTAAATAGGATACACTCCATGAAGTTTTACATTCTTAAATATTTTTTGTTTGCATTCGAGATAAGCTTTCTCTGGGGAGCCCTGTTTGTCCTATAATTCTCTCTGAGGACCAGGCTGGCTTCAAATTAAAGTGATTCACCTGCTCTGGCTACTGAGAGCTGGATTAAAGGGTGTGCCACTTCTGCCCTGGTTTTCCTAAATCTTTTATTTGTAGCTCTTCATTATGTTTATTGCTCTCTGTTTGGATTTTTAGCAAATTGTACATTCTCCAGAAGGAGAGTACCTTTGCTTCCATTTAAAAAATTGGATGCTTATAATTGGTGATAATATGTGTCTTTAAACGGAGCTCAGAGCCTCCTGAAGAGACAGGGGAGCCTCCTGAGAGTCACCTTTTGTCCTGTTGGGAGCAGTGTAATGTTGTTAGAGAGTAGGCTTAACACTTTATAGGAACCTTTGATCTGGCTTCACCATTTTCTCTCAAAAGAACTTTTAAATCCTCTCTTGTTAGAGAATCATAAGCTTAGGAAAATGAAGCAGAAAGAAAAAATAGAGGGGGAATTCAGTTTATATGGCTGCTGTTCAGGAGTGCTAAGAAGAGTTAGATATGTCCACTCACTCACCCTGTCATCTCTAAAAGAGGGGATGGGAAATCATACTCAAGTGGTGTAGGTGGAGGAAACGAGACATGTGGGACTGGTTTGTGCAAGCTTATGGGTTGATTAGAAAGCTAGAATTAAAACCACAGTCTCTTCACAGTTGTCTGTCTGCTAAATGATACCGACTAAAGTGGATTTTAAAAGTTTCATAGTCAAATCATTTGACCATCATTCTCTTGGAAGCTATTTTACAGGGAATTATATAAGACACTGTCTTTTATTGTTCTGCTTGGGAGTAAGGGTATGGAATGCTTATAATGTCATGGATAAGTTTTATAGTGAGATAAGTGTGCTAATGTAGGTAGGTCTGGTGTGCTCTGCTAATACAGTGAAGGAGTAAGTAACTGTTGGGATGAGGAACTTTCTACCTCAGAAACTCAAGAGCAGCCCCAATGGCATTGCTTCCAGCAAAAGCGTCAACTCCAGTGCCTGGCAGTTGATCACAGCTGTCCAGCATTATTGATGTTTGCAGTGGTATTTATTGCTAACTGGGAAAATATTTTAAATAGCTTCACATGGTTAAATGTTGGGAAAGCAGTCGACTGGTATACATTTTGTTTAGTCTCAAGTACAGATCATCAAATGGTGCTGCTGTTATCAACACATGCTCTTTGGTCAGCATCTAACAATAAGCATAAGCCTAGGATGTCATGTTTGGGTGTGAGTAAGAACCCATACTGCTAGGTTCTATATTTGAACTCAGATAAAAGTTACTAGGTTAGTAAATTTTCCCCTAGTGCCTTAACAACACAAAGTAATTGTGCTGCTATACTATGTCTTTACGTTCTTTAGATTTGCCATTCTCAGAATTTTTATTATTACTTTATACTAGATCTTTTATTTTACATAAACCTTTTTTGAAAGACACTTTTGTCCTGTAATGTGTACAGCAGGCAATTATGTGTCTGGTTGTGCAGTTTAAGATAGTAAGGGCATCATTAGCATGATAGAATGTGACCATGATCTGTCCAGAAAGAGATATTTAGTTTAAAAGTGGTGTGTTTGGGCCAGGTGACATCAGCCTTTTTACCATGTGCCCCCTACCTGCCCACCTACCCACCTACCTAAGGACATGTCTCCTTTTTATTCCAAACTGCAAATAAAACCAGTCATGGGCAAAGCGATGCAAGAGAAAAGCTTAGCTGTGTTATTCTCTTTATCCACAACAGTTCCCTCCCGTAACATTTTTATAACTTGTGACTTCATACCTCCTAGACTTTCGCATCACACCAGGCATGGCAACTGTAAAGCTTGTCTCGCACGTCCACTGTTTGCCCAGTCCCCTGCCCCCCTCTTCCTGGTTCACCATCCTTCTCATGGTCCCATCGGCTACCTGAAAGGTTTCGATTATGACTCAAGATCATGTTTCATAAGTAATTGTGAGATTTCAAGATTGTGATTATCACATCAGCAGATAGGTTTTGAAAACTTTAGAACAAATAGCACAAATTAAATCTGACATGTGCAGAAACAAAAGAAGTAACAATCTTTTAAGTAGATTATTATGTTTTCACCGTGTATTTTTTATTTTTTAAGATTTATTTTATTTTTATGAATGTTTAATTTAATTTGAAAACTTCACACATGACCATTGCATCTGCATCACTCCTGCCTTTCCCTCCCAAGATTACAACCTATTTTAATTATTGTTATATTGTATTATTATAACTAATTATATTGTATTGTATTATAGTGTATTGTCACATTGTATATATATGATGTGTATGTGGGCACACATTGTAGAGGAACTTTAATTCAGAACAAGGCTGCTCTGGAAGTGATCTGCAAGAGACCACTGTGATCCAGCTGGGAATCAGTCAGTTGGGAGAGGAGTTTGAGCCAGAACAGCTGAGTTGAACCAGCAAATCAGAGTTCAGAAAGAACAAGAAAGGGTGAGCTTATTAAGCAGTGTCAGAGCCTAAAAACATCCTAGGCCTAGGTTGGATTGTACTGAGCCTAGAAGCTTCCAGGAGTAGGCCTAGGTTAGCAGAAAGAGGCAGTAAGCCTCAAGACAACAACTACCTCAGGAGAATTAAAGTTTCTTTTACATCATGCAATCTCCTGAGTGCCTTCAGCATCGCCTATCTTTAAGTGGGTCCAGGACTGACCCCTCAGAATTGGACACCTTAGTTGGGATCTTGTCACTGGAGGAAACTTATTGTCCCTCTCTCATCAGCCATTGACCAGCTATAGTTCTTCATCTAGGCACAGGTCTTTTCGATTTCCTCTGTCCATGCTGGCATGCAAACCAGTGCTGTCATTTTGCCAGTACTGTTCAAGCAACCATATAGTTAAGAGTTAATAGGTGTATTTTTTAACTTATTATTTTTTAAAATAAATTTACTCATTTATTCATTTTATAATTCCGATCACAGCCTCCTCCCTCCTCTCCTCCTGGTCCCACCCACTCTCTCTCCCTCCACCCCCTCAGAAAAGGGGAGCCTCCCTCCCTCCCCCCACATAAGCCCACCCTGGCTCGCCAAATCACATCAGGACTTATTACATCCTCTTCTGTTGAGGCCAGGCAAGGCAGGCCAGCTACAAGAACATGATCCAAAAGCAGGCAGCCGAGTCTATGTCAGATATGACCCATGCTTTCCTCATTGCTAGGAAACCCACATGAGGACCACCTGCCTATCAGTTACATATGTGTCGTGGACCTAGGTCCAGGGTATATTTTCTCATATCTCAGGGACACTGTCTAGTCAAGCAGTAGGCACACCAGTGACCCCTGGTGCTTACAGTGTTTCTGCTCCACCTTCTGTGATGTTCTTTGAGCCTTAGGCTGAAGGATTGCATTGTTGGTACATCAGTTAGGATTGGGCACCTCACGGGCACACTTAATCTCTGTATTTTTTAAGTCATATGCATTATTTTTAATTCCTACTTTCTCCCATTTGATTTCTCTTCTGCATGTGCATCTCCTGACGTGTTTGCTCCGTCCGTGCATTGCTCGGGCTCGAGGGCTCCTGCTCACATTTTCTCCCCCTGGCTCACTAGAAAGCACTCCTCACGATACTCAGAAGACATAGCAGCTAACAAACACTGATCCGTTCCATTCTAAGAGGAAAACACTTATCCGTTCCATTCTTTAGTCTGTACAATAATCTTTTATGAAAATTGGATTTCTTTAACAGTTTAATCAAGAATGATCTGGGGTTTAGCTATTGTAAAGTTTTCTGAAAACATACCTAGTTATAGTAAAATCTTAAACTTAATAATTCCAAACATTACAGTTTTCTTCCTGTGCAGAATAATAGAAACAATTCTGTTTTTTCAATTAACATATTTATTTAAAAGATTAGAATATACCAGGACTCTTTACTGTGGAAACACATGTTTAAGTTATATTTTTAGAAGTTAAAAAGCATCTTTTAGGCATTATAATATCCCAAATCATTTCATAGGTAATTACTGTTCTACAATTAGATATTCCTAACAACTTTCATTTTCATTTTAAAACCAAATAGTTTTCCTTTGATGATAGAAATAATACTACTCAAAAGCCATGTGCTTCAATCTGCTATTTATGTCGTCTCTGTGAGGCATAGTGATGCAGGCATAGTGATGCAGGCATAGCTCTTGCATGTACGAAGGCCTGGGCCCAGTCCCTAGCTGCAAAAGTGAAGCAGACAGAGAGACGTTGGCCTCCAGAGTCTCTGCTCTCGCCAGCTGTCCGCCGTCGTCTCGTCTCCCACCCTCCACTTGGATAACTTAGGGCCCTGGCAGCGCTTTCATTATCAGTGGTGGGTTACATTCTAGCTGACTTTCTAAACATTCTGCGCATACATGATAGATTCTTATCATTCCAGGGAGAAGCTCCACTTCCGATGTACTAGACATACACAAGGCTCCATTCTCTCATCAGACTTTTCTTAACAGAGGGCTTAGTAAATCTATGGGATTTCTGTCCGTCAGAGACCCACAAGACGAGGAAGAGCGTTTCAAGGATATCCCACCTGAGAATGATTCCAGGCATGAAGGTCCTGAGGCTGTCTCTCCCCCTTACCTGTTCAGGACCAGTAGTCCACAGAAAAAGATTACCCCCGGGACTGATATGCTTTCTAAGAAGAAGACCTGGGCTTCGTCCATGGACTTGCTTTGCACGGCTGACAGAGACGTTTCTGGAGAGACTGGCAGGTACTGTGACCCCGAGTCAGTGACAGGGCGGGCTTCCAGCACTCCTAGAAGGAAAGAAGGACGCTACTCGGGCGGCAGCATTGCCTTGGATATCTTTGGCCCTCAGACAGTGGAGCCGGTGAGCCACACCCGAGAACCTCCGGTCTCCTCCGCCGTCTCAAGTGCTTTGGACCGAATTCGGGAGCGACAGAAGAAACTCCAGGTGCTGAGAGAAGCCATGAATGTAGAAGGTTAGTAATCTCGCGTGTGTCTGAGAGATAAGTGAATTAAAACATTAAAGTATTCCACAACTCTCGATTTCCACTTGCCAGGCCTTTGCATGTAGGTCGCATGGACTCCTGTGTTTCTGTTCGCTCTTTCAAGTCCTGAGAACTCACGCGAGCCCTCCGATCCGACAGCAGCCCTTCCCCACCCCCCCACTCTGCCCTATGACAGCATGCCCCCACTCTGACTTCACAGGGCACTTGTAAACCCGAGCTCCTCAAGGGTCAGGCAGCTTTCTGCGTCGTGTGCCGGCTCTTTGGAGGCCTCAGGGAATGGCTGGCTCCTGGTCCTGAGAAGCAGCAGGTCACATCAAGGCCACAAGCTTGGTGTGGGGTGGGCTCCAAGCCACACAGTCCCTAAGACAGTCCCAGAGAACAGGCATAGTTGCTGTGAAATTAGGTCTGGGATCTGCGTTCCCCAGATCGCAGCTTTAGGTGTACAAACTTAAAGTCACTCCACGTCTGTGTTGCATGATCTTCCTGGGGCTGATTTTGCCACCTGTAAAATGAACCTAGCAAAGATAGACTGATTAGATAAATGACAGAGCTGATTAAACAAGGCACTCACCACATTTTTAATCTGAAGAGCATAAAATCAACCTCATAAGGTATACATAGCGAGGTCTTCGCTGTGTCAGTTTGGCTAGCCTGGCTCAGAGATGTGGTTGCCTCTGTCTCACCAGTGCTGGTATTAAAGGTGGGAACCACCATACCCAGCGCATGCTAAATTCCTATCATTCTCTGTTAAAGCCATTTCTAAAACGCCCGGGTCACGCATGAAGAAGATCAGTACATTGAACTGAATAAAGTTATGTTTGAGACATACAGAGAGTGGCTATTTTCACATAAATGCATGCAAGTGAAAACAGATTTTCAATTTAACATACACACAAACCATGGAAGGACATGCAACACACAGACATGCCTGCCCTGGAACTCTTTTGTAGACAAAGGTGGCCAAGTCCTCAAATGTAAAAACGCTTCCCTCTTTCCTAGTCATCCCCTTTGTCCTCTGTCAGAGCTGCCAGAGAAGAACTTCTTGATGCTGTTTAGAGTCAGGAGTGACATAACTAAGGGTATCGCCATCTTCTGTGTGTACAGAGGGGTGCTCATTCATGTGTGTATGGGTGTGTGTGCCTGTGTGTGTATCTGGAGGCCAGAGATCAGCCTTGGGTGTTCTCCCTCAGGAGATTTGTTTTTGTTGTGTGTGTCTGCGGGGAGTGTGGGCATTGTGAGTGTGAGTGCTGTCCTCTTAGAGGACGTCAGGTCCCCGCAGCTGGGAGTCATCACACACAGGCATGGAGCCCAACTCGCATCCTTGAAGTTTGTGCTCATAGCTGCTGTGTCGCCTCTCCAGCCACCACCTCGCGTTTTCTGAGGCAGGGCTTCCCACCTCACCTGGCCCGACGTGTGCCCCACAGTGCTGGGATTACAAGCCTTGTCGCCACGGAGATCAGCTGCAGGTCCTTGTGTGTGCACAGAAGCAACTAACCATGAGCTGCCTATGTGCCCCAAGCCCAGAGCCATTGTTCTGGTAGTCAGTCCATGGACTGCCTTCTTTCTGCTAAAGGATCGGTCCTGTTGCTCATGCTAACAGATGTGCTGTGCTTATGAAAGGCTCATTGGGGTGTTTCCTTCAACTCAGGAATTACAAATTAGTGAAGACCCTAGAGTTAGGGAGGAGATAATGGGTATTTAATTACAATGTGAGTGCGAGCTTGTCTGCAATATGCATCTTATAAAGTGTTCGCCAACTTTATAAGGCGATTCAGTATGTTCTTTACCTGTTTGTGTGTTTGATGTGTGTCTGCGCGCCATGTGTGTGCCTGTTGCCTGTAGAGGCCAGAAGAGGGCAGCAGATCTCCTGGAGCTGGAGCTGCTGTGTGGGTGCTGGGAACCAGACCCTGGTCCGCCACAGAAGCAGCCAGTGCCCTCACCTGCTGAGCCCGTGTTCAGCTCTGTGCTATGTACTCCTGATCTGAGATGGGGGAAATAAAAGTTAGGTTTATTTTAGCTTTTAGAATTCTGACAGCAGAGCAGACACCTTTTGTAGCTTAAGAGAAGGGATTCTGGGGTCATGTCATTCCCCAGCAGCTCACGTGTGAATGGTGATTCAGCCTGAACGTCTTATGACTATGTGCGCTTACGTTTTTAATCCTAGCATTTAGGAGGCAGAGGATGGCAGATCACAGTTTCAGGCCAGCCATAGTGTTATCATCAATAATGATAATAACAGATAATAAATAATAATAAAACTATGAAGCTGAAGTGGCTCAGTGGGTAAGAGCATTTGCCCTGTGGACAAATGACCCGAATTCGTAGCAGCAGTGTAAGCCGGGTGTGGCTCAGCGCTCCTGTAACCCCATTGCTGGGGTATGGAGTCCTCAGATGCCGGGAGCATGCAGCCAGCCTAGTGGAAACAGCAAGCTGCTAGTGTTGTCAGAGGTTCAGGAGAAAGGGTGAAGAGCAACAGTAGAAGGACTTACTGTCTTCTGGCCTGCACACGCACATACACTGGCACACACACTCGTGTGCCTACCTGCATGCGCACGCACAACACACACACTCAGAAGAAAGAGAAGTAAGATGCAGTCTCATGTTCTTTATTTCTTCTTACACACGGGGCCATACACACTTGCATACCTACCCATGCTCACACACAAGCACACACATTTGTGTACTACACATGCAAACACACTGCACACACACCACTCGTGCAGAAGAAAAGCAAATAAAGTGCTGCCTCTGATTGTGATGCGTTGGCTTGAAAAGATTGCCTTAATATTTTGAAAGTTAATATTAGTATACATTAGTAAAATTGATTTTTTTAATATATTTGAACCTTGGTTTGAGAGTTAAAGAGATCAAATCATAGTGAAATGAAAATCCTTAAACTGTACTGTGATTGTCAGTTTAATGTATTTTGTTTGAACAAGTGACTTTTAATTTGACCGCCTGTAACAAAATACGTGTGATCCGGTTATCTCTCGATGTGGTGGTTGACACGCCTGAATAGAATGCGTGCACGCCAACCCAAGTCCAAACAGGTATTTTCTGTGTAGATATTACACCGTATTTAAAGCTGTTGGTGTAACTCGCTATGATAGTGTGCATGTGCAGGCCGAGACATTTTGTGTTACTAGGGAATGTACACGAACAGGAAAGCCTTCTTTTAAAGACACGGCATGCTTCAAGTTGGTTCATAACCAGACATTTCTATTCTGAACCTTTCTGCTGTAAATATTTCAAAAGCATTTGCTGCCACTGAGAACCTGTCCCTCTTCTTCCAGAAGATAGTTTAACACCCAGTAAACAAAACCCGAGAAGAGGGCTTTGTTGTGCAAATACTTACTTGCATTATTATATTCGGAACTAGCAATGACTTCACGCTTTCTTCCCACACTATTTGTGGGAATGTTTGAGGGATGGAATTCAAAAGCAAGAATTCTCACAGGTTTTTTTAGTTTAGGGACTGTCTCTGCAGATGAGGCAAGTTACACAAGCTGTGCAAACGGAAGTGCAGCAAATGTTCTAACTAGTGCCCAAAGGAAGAGGAGAACAGAAAATAAATCCTGCATTTGTCTCGCTGAATTCCCATGAAAATAGGGTCTTTGTGGGTGATAACCAGGCAGAAAGTGTGTGCCAATAATGTACACAGTGCAGCTATGTATTTTCATATTTGAGGCATTTTAAAATACTCTGTACAGTCTTTTGTGATCTTGAACCTGACTGAACCTGACTAACGGATTTCAGTAATTTTAGGATTGGGCAGTGTCTTAGAGCACATCTTTAACCAAACACTGTCTTGGGCTTTAGTGTACTCAGTATTCTAGGACTGTCTGATGATTGAATTTCTGTCCATCAGAGGATAGTTATTTCCATCACGGTTTTCACAGTTCCGGCTAAAGATTTTCTATTGTTGCTTCACTAAAAAAAAAAAAAAAGAAAGAAAGAAAAAGAAAAGTGTCATGTGTGGAGATGTAGCTCAGTGGCAACCGTAAGTTTGATAAAATGTTCTTTTTTGGGTGTGCACGGAGGCTCACTGACCCGACAGTGAACACAGCATTCTCCTTCAACCCCAGCATCTCTCTGGTACAGACAGGCCAGAGACCCTCTTAAAAGGGTCTAACCTCAGTCAGCTCCACAGCACCTCAGGTGAAGCTGACCTCCCAGCTGCCCGGGAGATCGGGCCTGGAAGTCATGGAGCCTACACCTGGAAAGAATCTGGGTACAGCTGACTCTAAGCTCATTGCCCAAGGCTCATAAAAAGGAACTGATCTGACAAAAGTGGTACATGATCCACTTTTTACAATCAGCACGTGCTTCGAACCCGGTTTCTTGAAACCTGCCGTAGGATTCTTACACTGGTCATCCAGATACCAGAAAGAGACCAGATATACTGATGGAGTTGTTACTGCCTGGGAACAGACACTGAACTCATCACCCACGAAGCCCCAGTCTCTCCAAAGCTGTATAACTTTTAATATAATAAAAGAGGATAGCACTGGGAGGGAAAGGCTGGGGAGGAGACTGTGGGGTTTCTGCCAGCTGCCCTCCTGTGCTGGGTGAAGACCCTGTACCGCCTTACTCTACTCTCCTGGGCGTCCCAGTGAGGTGCTACCATGGGAGGACCATTAGGGGCTAACGCTGCAGCTGACGTGATGAGGAAAGGCCTGTCGACAGCAGGGGCTGACCCTGGGAACTCCAGCTTCTCGGGAACAGTGAGAAAGTTAGAGTCAACAAAGATCCTATGAAGTTATAATCACAGCTTAATAACTACAAGTTATTACTATACTATTAGGCTGACACTGAAGCTTTCAGAAAGCGCTCCACAGGAAGCCAGGCACGAGGCACAAGGTTTCTGGGACAAGAACCAGCTGTAGAAGTTGATGGCATTTTCTTTATGCTTAATTCCACTTTTTACAAGGGGTTGCTGGAGAGATGGCTCAGTTCTTGCTGCTCCTTCAGAGGAGCCAGGTTCATTTCCAAACACCTGCTTGCTGACATACAGTGTGGTCCGGGGGATCTGACACCACCTTTTAGGCTTAGTGGATATGCCAGCACATGCTGATTCCCACACAGGTGAAACCTACACACGTGGGCTTTTTAAAAGATTTGTTTATTTTAAGTTTGAGTGTTTTGTCAGCACGTGTGTCCGTGTCCCACATATGTGCAATGCCTGCCGAGGCCAGATCAGTTAGATCTCTTAATCTGTGAGCCGTCACACGGGTGCTGGGAACCCAGTCCCAGTCCTCTGCCAGAGCGCCCCGCACTTTTCACTAAGCTGTCTCTCCACCCCCTAGTGTCACATTTCCACTTGAGCGCAAGCTTCTCCTAGGCTGTTCTTGCTGCTTTCTTTCTCAGTGCTGACATTTCTCATTTCCACTCTCTCAGCTGTGTCTTAACGGCTGTGAGATTGTCTGGTTGTCACTAGGAATCTCTGACAGATGTCTGTGCTACGGCTTCTTCACAAGGAGAGATGGCTGCAGAAGCAGGACTGAGGCCCTGTGAGCCATTCCCTGCGCCCTGCTGGGTACTGGTAACACAGTCTTCTGCAGTCAGAGCTACTCTGCATTTTGTATAAAACATAAAGTAGGAAGAACAGATGAGGCAATTTTCTACAGAAATGGCAGTTAAATATTATTTATTTAGTGAACTATGACATCAGTCTACCTCAAAATTAAATATTGTGCTCTTCTTTCAAGTACTGTGACCTCTAGTCCTGGCCCAATTTTGTTGTTCTTGACAGCCTTGTGAATGCATATATTCTTACACATTTATATGTAAATAGGTCATGTATGAAGAACTTCCCATCCATTTCTACATACATTTATATGTACAATACGAGAAACTCCATCTAACCACTAACCCGTGTGAGGCCGTTTATGTTTTCACGCCTGCACTCACGTGGACATCTTATCCTTCATCCTGTCAAATGTTCCAGGCATTGCCTGGTTCAGAAATATTTCTCTCTTACCCCCCAGTTCAGGATGGTGACCTATGTTTGTTTAAGTGAAATCACTTATTTTGCTTCTCTTCCTGTAAGCCTCAGACATTTATCCTAATTCCCAGCTGTCTCCCCAGCACATACCGCTACTGCTGACATTGACCAGGTAGGACACACGTGCTTGTTGATAGAGTCCACATATTGCCATGTGACTGTTCGAGAACTCTAGTGTAGTCCATGATGCTACTTTGAAGATGGGATTTAGTAAAATTTTCTGGTCTATTATGGAAGTAGTGAGAATTCTCTTTTTGTCGAACACTGTAAGACTCAAGTCTTTGAATACTTTAGAAGGTCCAGTGAGAACAAAACATCCCGATGACACTTGATGAGTACTGGGAATCACCACATAAGGCATGGCCCAGATGAGCCTCCACGCTGCTCCTGGGGGAACCGGAGGCTGTCTTTCCTGCCTACTTCTTCATCGGTGTATACATTCGGAGTGGTTTGGGTCACCGCTTCTCCGTGTTCTCTCTTCACTTGCATGTAGCGGAACATTCAAACTTTCTCTCCCAGGTAAATTTTATGTTTCTCATGGTCATCTCCCAGGGCTGTGAGCCCATACTCTGCTGATCAGAGCACAGCATGATGCATGATGTCTGGGAGTGACGCCTCTGAAGTAGAGGCACAGGAAGGTTCATCCATATAAACACCCAGCAACACAACTGTGTCTCTCTGCTGTTGGAAAATTGAAGTATTTCATTTATTAGAGTCATTTTCTTACGAGAGCGGGTGCGCTTTAAAATGTTTGATAGTTATGAACTGCAAAAGCAGTCACTGCCGTCACTCTCTCTAAACTAACGTGTGTAATTTGAGTCATGTATTGAAGGCAAAGACTGCCGAGCTAAACGTGGTTCCTGTTGCCAGAGTTGACTGGCACCTTCTGAGTGTTGTGGCCTTCCCCTCTCGGTGTGTTGCTTGTGAGCTACCGTTAGCAATAGATCATGCTGACTCACATTAACTTAACATGATTGACTGAAAGAGCTCTGTGTACGCCCAGAATCGTGTGCAAATCTTCACACTTGGGATCTGATGCCTAAACTCTTAAACCACGGTGTTCCTGGTCGCATGCCGTGATTACAGGCGCTTACGTCACCAAGTGTGCTGTTGCACTAGTGGAAATTGTGATTCCTGGTGGTAAAGAACAAGACGCTGCTGGTTACTTGTCAGTGAAGCTGGTGTGATTGTAGAGTTGGCGTCCATTTTGTTCACAGGGTGAAGCTGTTAGGAAAAAGGGAAAAATATTCTCGCTATGCTGAAGAAGCATGAGAAACTAAGGCTTTTTGAAAAAGTAGTTTATGCGGTATTACAAAATGTAACTGAGTTCTCGTAGTCATTCTTCTTTATTCTCTGTTTTGATCCAGTGTTTCTTACTACACAGATGACTTTGGAGAGGGTGTTCGTACCTGCCTGTGGGTGTGTGTCTGTCTGTGTGTGTCTATGTGTCTGTGTCTGTACTGCAAACACAGGTTGGTGACTTTGGTCACACCTATGGGCCCTTCCCATGTGCCTTTCACCCTTACTGTTCTTAACACTGATGGTTTCTAGGACTTCATCTTCTGTGTCTGAAAGCCACACTTGTACAGCCAGTCAGAAAAGGAAATTCCCTGAAGAATGAGACAGTCTAGAGCAAATGGACCTTTGAACATCACTTCCTTCATTGTAGGTTTCATCTACGTATTTAATAGGTGATAAAATTATAAAGCAACAAATGACGTGGAAAGACCCACCAAAGGTGAATACATTCTTCAGCCGTATGCTAAGAGCACGGAGTTCCCCTAGCATACCAGGAACATTGCCGTGGAGGTGGTAGCCACGTGTGAATTTTAGAAAGTGCATGCTTAGATGTGTGTATTGTAGGTTCACTGCATATGACCACAATTTTTATTATCCAGAAAACTTTGTGCTATTCTGTAAATGTGCTTTTAGAAGGATCTTCCAGGTTTTTTAAAAACAGGTTGAGGTTTGGGAATGTAGCTCAGTTGTTAAAGACCCAAGCCACCAGGGCGTGGTAGTGCATGCCCGCAATCCCAGTGCTGGCAAAGTTGGGACAGGCGGTCTTCAGCGCACCGCCACCCAGCCTACCAGATCTGCAGGCTCCAAACCAAAGAGACCCTGTCTCAAGAAACAGGGTGAATGGCACTGAAAAGCAGCATCCAAGGTTGTCCTCCAGCCTCTGTGCACACAGTGGGCTTGTACACAAACACACACACACACACACACACACACACACACACACACAAAGTGGTCTGATACCAGTTAAAATTCTGGTTGACACTGAGAAATGTGTCTATGGCATTTATGCTATTTATTTTCCTATGTATTTGAAAAAATGCCATATTAATCAGGCTTTTTTCTTAAATGCCCACTTAATCCTGAAGTCCTTGGACCTGAGGCAAATCTAAAGTGCTAGAATTAAACACTGAGCTATGGACAGAAAACATTGCCAGTTGCAGTGGTGCTCACCTTGAACCCCAGTAGTTGCATTTCTATGTGTTTAAGGCCAGCTCTGTCTACACAGCAAACCAGGGACATCCAAGACTACACAGAGAGACCCCGCCTCAAAAATATCTAAAAGAAACAAAGATAAGTGGCACTTGGGTCTTGCAAGGTCAAGGTGTCCGATGGTGCTAGGAAGCTTTACCAAAAAGTCGGTCTTACCGGCCTGCTGCAGACCAGCGCAGAGGAAGAAAACTGCCTCTTCCTGGTCAGTGCCTGTGGAACCATCTCTCGTGTAGATCAGCACAGAGCCCAAGCGCACTGTAAGGCGGAGCGTGGGCCTCTCCATACCATGGAAGACAGCCTTGAAAAAGGACACGTGATTTTACATTTCTGAAATGGTTGATTTAATTATTTAATTTAGAAGGGGAAAGTGCATGCTTACAAAAGCCAGAGCCTTTTACTTTGATTTTAAGCATGACTAGTTGTTAAATTGTGGCTTAGAACTTTAATCTGATTATCAACTTTTTTTTTTATAAGCACGGCTGAGTAGAAAACACTGTGAGAATTTTAATCTAGTTATATCTAGCATGTTGCTGCATGAACAGAACGTGGCTAACAGCAGTTTAATGATGCTTGGAATACAAGAAGCTTATAAAATAAATCCCTTCCATTTCAGTTATTGTAAAGCACCTCTCTAGCCTTAGTAGACAGAGCGTGTCATCTCATGAGTTTCTAGAGAGCCATCCTCCGGCCGAATTCATCATATGGTGCTGCTCCCCACCTGGGCGTGGTCCCGAGAACACGTCTATATACAAAGGCTTATCAGTAAGGTTGCATTCACAACTTTTCCGGAGGGTTAAACAGAGTTGCCTTTGTCTTGGAGAAGGAACCGTAGCTGAGGAGAAATGACAAGGCACAGACTATAAACTAAAGGAAACACAGATACAAAACACGGCATGGGAAATGGAGTTCAGTGTAGAGTTTTCTTACAGTCGCACCCACTTTGCAGAAATAATTCAGTAAATTCATGTGCTGCTTTGTATAGTGTGAGAAGCTGCCGTTGTAAGACAAACGCGTGCAAGAAGCCTCTCTAGGCAGTTGGTTAAATGGTTCACAGTGCCTTCCTGCTTTTCTTTGTAAAACAGCACATTGACTCTGGGTCTTCTCCTCGACCTTGCTGGTTTAGCTGTTCAGAACTCACAGTTCAGGGTTTGTGATTTGGTTAGGGTTCCCCAGAAAATTCCATAGAATATTAGCTCGAGAGGTTGGTAACAATAGAACAAAGGTACTTTGGTGCCTTTGAATGAGCAGTTCTTCCTACATAACTATGCAACTTGGGCATAATTTAATAAGTTATTGAATATATACTGTTATTAGGGGAAACTTGTTTTCATTGAAACTACTGGGTTTTTGTTCCTCCGTGACCCTTTCTAATCACGTCATATTCAACCAGAGGATTTAAAATCTTATTTTCCCATGACATTTCTCTGTAATAGAATACAGTTGTTTACAGAAGACTAGGAAATACTCCTCAATTCTGAAACTTTTTCCGTTAATTAGAATATTATTTGACAATCATGTTGACTGTCACGAGACTGGATAGTGCACTCCTCTACCATGTATGTCTGGCTCTTCACATGAGTATTGACCTAGGAACTTCCTTCCTATTGACTTCATGGCCAGTCATCTATTTTTCTTGCATTTGTTTAAAGTTTTTTATTTTTCTCAGCAAGACTCCCGCTCTGCCTGGATTCTCCCAGCACTTTGCTCCTGGTTCCACAAGTCTGGCTCTTGTGATGCTGTTTAACCACTTCATTACTGATTAACTTCATTTTCTTTTACCATCTCTTGAACACCTAGCACAAACAATTCATTATGTGATGTTCCTGCCCTCGAATTTGCAGACTGCTTGGGAATATAGCTGGTACTCACTTCTTGGGCATACAGCTGGTGCTCACTGCTTGGTGGCCCACAGTCAGCATCCGTCCCTCTTCACATCGGAGCTTTGCCATGGGCCGGTTTCTCTAAAACCAACAAAGCCACAAAAACAGTTGGGTTAAGCGTCACTGAAAGTCATGCATCCTGGCCCTACGGCCACATGAAGGATTTGCTGTGAGTTTCACTGACCTGCAGCAGCCCCAGGAGAATGTCTCTCCTGGCACCTCCACTCCAGCCTCGGTGCTCCCAGCACACAGCTCACTCTTTATTACCAGGACATCTTCTGGCATCAGTGTCTTGAGATTTCCTGTCTGTTATTTCTACCTTTTTCATTGCCCTCCATTTCTATTGAGAAGAAAGTGTTTGCTCTTTGTGAAGCCTCCCCCTTACGTTTTTTCCATCTCCCATTTCCTTCAGCACATTTTCCATCAGTTTTTCTGACTATCATCTGCAACTTCAAAATCGGGCTTTTTGTCAACCTGAAAACATGCACAGACTGTCCACTGGGCCAAAAGGGCTCTCCTCCAAACCGCCAAACTGACGGAAACAGCGTGCATGCTTTCTCAGTCCTTGCCAGCAGCCCTCCTCTGACCTTTCTGTTCTGTTTATGAACTGAGGAGGTTACCTAAAGGTCCCCTTCATGTAGCCCGTGTTTTCATTCATTGACTCAGAAAGCGTTCTGTGATTGCTGCACACAGGGCGTATGCTGGACGTGAGGGGAAGCTCGGCTGTTCATGGGAAATACCTAGTGATTTAGTGAGAGGCGTGGGTAAGGACGGGGGCATGGCGTTAGTCAAGCACGAGGAATTGGAACGTAAGAGAAACAGCGTCCAGTTTGCTGCTTAGCTTACAGTTGTGAAGAAAAGCAGACACATCAAAGGGGAACGGGGACACCAAGACAAGAGAAACCAAGATACCAGCAGGCACTGCCAAGAAGTGTCTGAGGGGACTTGATGGTCTTCTACCTGAGTTTAGTTTTTAAATTCTGATGCAAATGTTTATGTAATGAGTTTGGGGCTGTGAGCAAAGCTTTGTACTTTCATGTGGATTCTCACAAGTGAAGCCACAGCTTCAAGATATGAAACAAATCTTAGCGTGGACTAGGGGCTGACAGTCTTTGAATAGCTAAGGAGATTGTAAACTGTGTTTTGAATAACTCTAGTTTTAAAGAATTTGAGATTTTTAAATTAAATGAAATAAGGAACACCAAATTAAAGAATTTGGGTACTGTGCCCAGATTTTCCAATCTGGCAGGCCCACTTTCTGTGCACTGGGTTATATGCAGGGCAGTGTGCAGAGAGGAAATTTGAGAGTTGGGTAGTGCTCACACAGGACAAGTGGAATGGGACAGACATGGATCAATAGCGCCTGCCACAGGGACAGTGAGGATGAAGAGAGCGTGGGAGAGAAGTATTTAGAAAGCAGGATGTGGGGCCTGGCTCAACAGTTAAGAGCACTGGCTGCTCTACCAGAGGACCCTGGTTCAATTCTGAGCACTCACATGACAGTTTACAAATTGTCTATAACTCCAGTCCCAGGGGATGTAGCACTCTCTTCTGGTCACCGTAGGTACCAAGCACATATATGGCACACACACATACATGCAGGCACAACATCCATACACTTAAACATTTTTTTTAAAAAAGAAGGGTTTTAGAGCAGGATTTCAGTTCTACCCTGTGCTTGCATCCTAGGCCTTAGCTCCTTGGAGGGGCCGCTCTCCGAGGAGTCTGTGCAGGAGCCTGTCCTTGACTCCTCTCTTACCCGGGTAGAGCTGTTTCCTGTCTTGCACTGTGTAGCCATGTACTTCCACGTTTTAAGTCTCTTGGTTTGCCCTTGGGTGTTAGTGAGAACCTAACAGAAAACTGTACGTAGCACCCTGAAGACTGTCGTGAATGTTGCTCCGCTAACATTTGCACTGTCCTAAGCTTTGACTGTTTATTCACTTAATTCTCACAGCAAGCTTATGAGATGTGGATGCTTGCTATAACGTCCCCCCTTTGGCTTTAAAAAGAAACAAAACGTAAGTTGTGAGTTGCAGGGAACTGACATTCAAATCTAGGCAGTCTGTTCTGGAATCCATGCTTGAAGCCCAGTGTGTGGAGCAGCTCGGCACTGGAGCTCAGTGTGAGGAACAGCTCGGCACTGGAGCCCAGTGTGGGGAGCACCTCAGCACTAGGCCATAATGTTCAGAGCACCTCAGCACCGGAGCTTCAGCTCGGCCCTGGAGCTCAGTTTTCATTTCTCAGATACAGTCAGTCTAGTAAGTGGCTTAACGTAAAGCAATGTATAAAATGTTCTAATCCTCCAAGATTGAGTATGTTCTTTTTAAAATTTGTGTGGCATTGATAATAAACTTTCTAATTTTTAAATATTCTTTTAGAACCAGTCCGAAGATACAAAACTTACCACAGTGATATCTTTAGCACCTCCAGTGAAAGCCCCTCTCTTGTTTCTTCGGAGTCAGATTTCAGACAAGGTAAGTGTCCTCTGATGCCAGCAAAGTCTCCTTTTTAAAAGCAACTATTGCAATGTTTAATAACTGTTTAAACAAAAGTTGTCAATATACTAAGACTGTAAAACGTTTTCTTATAAAAGGGTTATATCAAATCATAGAAGTTTCCTAAAACAGTGATAATTATTTCACTTTACAGGGGAAAGGTCACAATCTTTAAAATTTACCATGACTACTTGGGCATGGTGGCACACACCTTTAATCCCAGCACTCAGGAAGGAGAGGCAGGCAGATCTCTGTGAATTCAAGGCCAGGCTGGTCTACAGAGCCACTTCCTGGACAGCCAAGGCTACACAGAGAAACCCCATCTCAAAGAGAAACAAGAAAAACAAATAAAACCTAACATGACTTAACATTAAAAAATTTTTATACCATGTCATTTGAGTATGTGGTTGTGATTTGTACAAATTATCTTATGTCTGCTAAATGCAGGTAAGGTTGCTTTCATATTTTTATCACTTCTACCACTATTGTATTTTTTATTCACAATTAGTGAGAAGAAGTGAAGCCACCAAGAGGTTTGAATCCAGCAGTTGTCTTCCTGGAGTAGATGAAACCGGTCAGGGCCAGTCACGACCAAGGTATGGCTTTAAAAAGCACTAGTTGGGAGTCACAGGTGGGTGGCTTTGGTTTTGTTTGGTTTGGTTCTTATTAATCACATTTGGCACTTGACTTTGTAAACTGTCAGTATGAATAGACATATCAATCAAGAGCATAAGGCATGGCATTAAAAATCTGTGGAAACATAGTAAACCTTTGTTCCTAAAATGTAAGTAACCGTTGTCTGTGCTCTGAAGGACCGGGGTAGGCTCAAGTGTTCAGTGTGCGTTGGTTGAATGACTAATTAGATTACCGCTATGTAAGCTGTTATGTAAAAACTTAATTATTGACTGGCTGGCTGGCTTACAGAGCTTCCCTGGCATATTTCAAAGCCGTGTGGGTCCGTGTAGTGGCGCTTCAGACTGAAATACTTGACAAGTTTCTTAGGACATGTTAGTGACCGTGTGCGAGACCTGCGTTGTGCTGTGGTCACGTGTCCTTTGCCCGGCTCAAGCTGAAAGACTTCTCAGGCAAGTGCTCAGTGTGTGAAAGTGCACCGCTGCCAGGCACGCACAGCTGCCTTGCACAAACCCGGAACGCCGATTTCACATTTGTAAAATGAAGCTCGAGGGCCCAGAGCAGCTTGAAAGTGTATTTCCAAAGCGTGAAAACCCTTTATGCTCAGTGCGTACTCCACAGGCCTCAGATTGTAAAGAGAACCATCTGGAAATTTTCAAACATTTGCCCCTCAGCTAATGAGTGTGCCCGACAGCGTCTGTACCTGTGCACCGTTATTCGACCGTGCGATCCCAGCTCCGCGGTAGGACAGTCCCCGTGGCTTAGAGGTCGGCTGACGAAGGTCCTGTCCTGAAAATCTACTGCTTAATTAATGTCGCAAGGCTTTTCTTTCATTTTTTTAAATACTTGTGATATTTTTTTCTTTGTAGAAAATAATTTTCTATTTACATAATGGCATTTTAATTTCTGCTTTCTTATAATGAACTCTTTTCTATGATTTTAAAACAAGTCGGAGGCAAAGATAGTTCTATAGTCAACATTACATGCTTTCTTGATGAAGCCAAAACCTTGGGGATGCATAGTAAGAAATCATTAAGTGTTAAATCATAGTGTTAAATCATTAAGCCCAGTGTTGACCTGAAGGAGAATTTTTTTTTAATTTCCTTCTCTGTGTGTCTGATTTAGAAAAGCTCTGAATAGTTAATATCCCTTTTGAGTGTCAGTAAAAGAAAGACTAGAGATAGCAACTGGACAGGCTGTTGAGATTGTGTATTAATGCAGATTTCAGTCTGTCACTCAAGGATACTATCTTCAAAACAGTTAAGTCATCTTGGGAACTGTTCTCTTAATAAGGAACCTCAAAAGTGTGAGAACCCTCTGGGCTTCTGTAAGGAAATGTTAATGGCGAGGCTGCCGTAACTCGCAGCCCATGTTCTAAGGGTTAGCTGTCTTCGGGACAGAGGCCCTATATGCTGTTCACAGCAGCTAAGCCAGAGAAACGCATGTGTCGTCAAGTGGAAACTGCTGAGCTTTGTGTTTTCAGCTGGTCCCATCATTTCCTGCCCAAGGAAAGACACACTGACTAAAACACAGCTTTCCTGCGTGCGGGCCAGGGTGTCTGATGGCACCCTCACTGTCAGCACACGACCGGAGCTCCCGATTTGTTCTTCAGGGTAGCACTGTAGTTTTCAACGTTGCATGCTTCCTCACGAGAAAATTTCCATTCCCCTTGGCTAGAATGAAACGGCAGAACAAAGCTGGAGAACGCTGTTGATTTCTGCCATGGGGTGGAGAGGGCACTCACAGGAAACAGTGAGTCAGGCGGAGCAGGATGAGTCATTTCTGGATTCTGGGCTATCACAAGTATCTTTCAGTGACTAAAAAAGATACTGAAAGCTGCTTCCAAAGACCGTCTCTGAGCATTCTCAGGTGTTAGCTTTGAAGTGGCGTTTCGCGTCATCTTTCCCCACTGCTTCTGCACCTCTGCTGTCGCGTGGCGTGTCCCGAGTGAGGAGTCCACCAGCAGACTCATTCCCGTCAGTGCCGTGTTCCTGTAGATTGTTGGAGCCTCGCTCCACACTTTGATGGGTGACGTGGTCATAGCAAAGGAGCAACTGCAGTGACAGACCATAGGTTCCAAGCACGGTGGGACAAGGGGAGAGCACCGAGCGGAGTGGCAGTGCCGTGCGTGAGCCGGGGAATTGCCCGCCCAGGGAGCCTGGAGCACAGTAGGCAAGAGCATAGGGTGTATGGAGAACAGAAGCTGTGCCTTGGAGAGGCCGCAGGGTCGCCTGCTGAGGAAGGGAGGGCGTCAGAGACCCACATACCGTAACCCTGAGTGATGACAGGAGTAATGCCAGAGGAACACCTGAGTCGGGTACCAGCATCTATTAATGAAGGGGAGTGAGCAGTAGGAGGGTAAATTCCCAGAACAGAGCGGACCAGCAGGTGTCCTTCCATCCATGTACTTAAGGGGGGGAACCAGCTGTTCAAAAAGGAGGCAGCAGGCCTGGAAGCTGGAGTGAGAATTAAGCAGAGGGGTTAAGGAGCTGGCTCAGTGGGCAGAGCCTCTAAACCCCAGGCAAAAGCCAGCTGTGGCAGGTGCTCGTGATAAATCAGGCCTGGGGTCATCTCAAAAAAAAACAACATGGGCAGCTCCTAAGGAACAATACCTGAGGCTGACCTTTGACCTTACCCACATGACCACATGTGCTCACAGGTATGAAAATATAAGAAAAGCAGAAGCCCGTTGACCTTCAAGATGTAGGTCTATAGGACTGAAAGAGGCCTGTCTGGAAACTGCAGGGAGAACAGTTGGTCAGAGGATGCTGGGTTCCTCTGCAGTCAGGGGCTGCAGGTCAGCCCTGCGGGACAGCATTATAGCAGCGCATTGCAACAGTGCATTGCTGGAATCCTGATACCACTCCCGAAAAGCATCCCAACACAGGGGACACGACAGCATGCAGTTCTCCAAGGCTCTGGACCCCAGCTGAGTGTCCTGCAGTTGACCCCAACTTTGCAGCTGAATACTGGGAATACCAGCTCCCCACCTTAGGGTCGGTTCTTCCCTGAGTCGTTACAGGTGCCAAGCGTAGTCCTTCAACCTCTGCTCTTCCTGCAGACCATGGAGCAGGTCCCCACAGCCTCCCAGGCCTGACTCTATTGGGATGGATGAGGGGCTTGTATGGAAGTTTCATTCCATTCTCGAGACTGATACCTCCCTCCAGTTAAGCTCCCTTCCCACAGGGAGGGCCGTGGGGCTGGAGATTGTAGGATTCTTCCCATTTAGGCTTGTCTTTGTGGATCAGCCTTAAACTAAAAACTACCCAGGTTTTAAACTACCAAGTTGTTCTTCACTGTAATAAAAGAGCAACAGTTTCCAGAAAATGCCAAGGAATTTAAGAGCGCTGCGTCAGGAGCAAGAGACTCAGCCTGGAAACCTTGGGTTTTGTTTGTTGTTTTGTTTTATTTTTAAGGAGATGTGACAAGAACCAGAGTCAAAGACCAAACATTAAAACAAAAATTCTCTCGTCACTTTTTCTCTCAGGAAGTTTCAAAAGATCACAATCTTTTTATCAGGAACTGGACATACACGTGTGTGTATATGTGTGTGTGTGTGTGTGTGTGTGTGTGTGTGTGTGTGTGTGTATGTGTATGTGTGTATGCATACACTTATGTATAAAGATTTAATATATTATTTCTCTGGCTATTGCACACTGTATAGTACCGGGTCAGGGTCCGTTCTTAGGACCACATTCGGCTGTTTATAGCCACCTGTAACTCTGGTTCCGGGAGATCTCATACTCTTGGCCCCCACAGACACATGCACACATGTGGTATACACAACCATTCTTGATACCTTGCTTGACATGGAACTCTCTACGCTGGCTTTGAAACAGCTGCTTTCATGCCAGCCTTTATTCCTTTTTCCTCTTTTCTCTGTATTAGACAGTATGACATATCCCTTGAAGGCAACTTAATTAATCAAGAGATGATGCTAAAGCGACAAGAAGAAGAGATGATGCAGCTGCAAGCCAGGATGGCTCTGCGACAGTCTCGGTTGAGTCTGTATCCCGGGGACACAATCAAAGCGTCCATGCTAGACATCTCCAGAGATCCACTAAGAGAAATCGCCCTGGAGACAGCCATGACTCAGAGAAAACTAAGGGTAAGCTGCTGTCAGGCCACTGTGTCCAGCCGTGCTTGGAGGTCTGTTAGCAGGTTTTCTTCGGTGTGTAGATAACCTCTCACACCTGCTTCTCCTGTGTGAGACCCTTGCTGCAGTCAGCAGTCACACAGAACAGATTTTTTTAAAAGATCTGAAAGTAGAAGAAATACAAGTTGGGAAGAGGGTAACAAAAGAGGGTGATGGTGTGTGGTTATGGCCAAACTACAGTGTATCTGTGTATGGGAATGTCATGGTGAAACCTGTTGTTGTTGATTAATTAGTAAAAAGTTGCTATAGGTAGCCTAAAGATGCCTATAGGTGAAATTGAAGTTATAAATTCTCATTGGGATTAAGCAGTATTGATATTAAAGTCAGTATTTAGCTACTTATCTCATTTTCAGAATAGTATTAGGTAGATTTGGAGTGTCTTGGCTGTGCTTTTATGATTTATTTGTGTACCTAGGCATAGTGGCGCGTGTCTGTAATCTCGGCACAGTGGTACAAGCATGTAATCTGTACACTCAAGTAACTGAGGCAGACAGATCATTGCTTTGGGATTAGCCTGAGTAATTAGCCTGAGCCTTGGGTTGCACAGCAAGCTCGTATGTTAAAGAAGAAAATGTACATGTATTTTCAGGCATGGCACATTGTCCTCATAACTTTGGCCACACAAGAGGTTGGAGCAAGCTCATTGTGTAGTAGTTAGAAGCCTGTCTCAGCAGCAGAGCAAACCTGTTTCAGGAGAAAGAATTTTTTAACTTTTTATTGATTCTTTGTGAGTTTCACATCATGCACTCCAATCCTGCTCATCTCCCCATCCTCTCATATCTGCCCTTCAACCTTGCAACCTCCCCCCAAAATAAAACACCCACACACACCCACATGCACGCACAACAACAACAACAAGAAGAAAGCATGGAAAACGTCTCATCGTCAAAGCTGTAGTGTGTCACTGTGTGTCCCCCAGTATACTCTGTCCACATCTTCACTTGTGTTTATTGCACCGAGTCATTGGTCTGGTCTCACAGGCCTCCTCCCAGTTATCCTGTTGTTGCCCTGTGTCACGGAGATCCTGAAGCTTTGGAACAGCAAGATTGGCCATTTCACTCTTCCCAACCATTAGCAAATGATACAGATTTTGGGTGGGTCTACTCAGAGCCCTGGGTCTGGTCCTGGGTGACAGCTGAGCTGGCCAGCCCCGTAGCTCTCCCTTATCCACATCACCAGGGTGAGCTCTCCAGCACTGCCCTGGCTAGGCCACCCCGTGCCACCATCGACAGGAGGCGGGTCAGCTCCCCTGCTGTCAGGCCATCAAGGGGGCTGGCTCACCGGCACCCCCCCGCCTCCAGAGCTAGCTGGAGCTGCCCAGTCAAGGTGCTGAGCCCACTCTCCCAAGTGCTGCAGCCTGTGAGGGGATGGAAGCTCTCCTGCCCTCACACCCTTGGGGCTGGCTCACCAGTGCCTTCTCCATTAGCACCAGTTCCACTGTGTTACCCAGGCAAGGTGCAGTGCCTGCTCTCCCAAGGGCTACCGTGGGTGAGAGGCCAGGGCTAACTCTTCTGTTCTCATGCCGTTGGGGCCAGTTCCCACAGCAATTGCAGCAGGCAAGAGGAAGAGGACATTACCCCACAGCCATGCCACCGCACAGGAGATAAGTGGCAGGGCCAGCTCCCCTGTGCCCTCGCTCTTGGGGCCAGCTCTACCGTGATGCCCAGGCAGGGTGCAGGGCCTGCTCCAGAAGAAATATTTTTGAAAAGATGAAAACATGAATAACAGAGACATGATCCTCGAGAGCAACTGGCTCTATTCACTATAACAGGGAATTATTTTTAATAGTAAGAAATTCGCTAGCCCATAAATCAGGAGGTGCGCTAAGGAGTTCAGGGCTACTTCAGGAGCGGGAATGTTCTTAAGTGCATTCCATATCTCTGTTCACCCATTCTCAGAATTTTGACATGACTTCCCCATTCTGTAAAATGATGTATCATCATCATCATTTTATGTGTATGGTGTGTTGCTTGCCTGGATGTCTGCACTGCATGCATGCCTGCATCTGTAGAGGAAGAAATGATGCACTGAATCCCTAGAGCTGGAGCTACAGAAGGTTATGAGCTGTCATGTGGGTGCAGGAATCGGGGCTGCAATCTGAACGGGCAGCCTGTGACCCTGACTGCAGGACCCTGCTGATTCTCAAACCTTGGGTCCTCTCACTCCACACTCAAGGCGGGCAGGAGCAACTCTGCATCTTCGTTTTCAAGCGGGATAGCTGTTCTGTTTGCAGTATGTTTCCTTAAAGTCTAGGCTGTTAACATTTTTATAAACATACAGTGAACTTGGGCTTCTTTCTTAAGGGTACATTCATTGCCCTAATCTTTTGTACGCAGAATTAATTTCTAAGACCGTGTACAGTTCCAGAGTTTTAGATTGATAATAGAATGGAACTAACTCTGTTATAAGCTAAGTGAAAGAAATTTAATTAAGGTTTACCAGTTAAATATTCTAACCAAACCTATATCAAAATGAAGTGATAAGCAGGATGTCATACAATATAGTATGAGCTTCAAGTGTGATAGCTGTACAAGCATGGAGGGCACACACATAGACAGACCTTTTTTCTAAGCCATAGTTTCAGACACTCCCATGAAAATGTATACCACAGAGGTTCTCACACCATAAAAAAACCTGCATAAAGCACGCTCTACTTCTGTTCTAAGCAAAACCTGATGTCCTTCACCAGAAGTTCCTACATTTATTTTGTAGCACCTTGTTCTAATGATGACTTACTATTTTGCACTAATTTCGTTTTGAAGAAAGACCTAGGATAAATAGTAAAAGTAGTGTATTCTACTTCTACGACTTGCAGAACTTCTTTGGCCCCGAGTTTGTGAAGATGACAATTGAACCGTTTGTATCTTTGGATTTGCCGCGGTCCATCCTTGTAAGTAGAAATGCCGACCTCTGTCCCTCCTAGAAGATGGGTTCAGTGGTGCTCTAGAGCAGCCTCAGGGTGAGGATGCTGCTTTTAGTAAACGCCACCATTTCTGTTCCGCTGTAGACCAAGAAGGGGAAGAACGAGGACCACCGGAGGAAAGTGAATGTGATGCTCCTGAACGGGCAGAGACTCGAGCTCACCTGCGACACCAAGACCGTGTGCAGGGATGTCTTTGACATGGTCGTGGCCCACATTGGCTTGGTGGAGCATCACTTGTTTGCTCTCGCCGCCCTCAGAGGTATCGATGTTTTCATTCAGAGTTTAGAAAGGAAACATGGCATCAGGACAGCCTCCAGTGTCTCTTAGCATGCCAGGCTTCATCTGGGGAAAGAGTAATTGACCAGGCCGGTCAGCGCTGAGGAACAGGAGGGGTTAGGAACATCCCGGTTTCATTCTTTGTGTTTGTGAGGTTCTTACTGTATCTATGGAGATTTTTTTTTTTTTAATGCTGTGCCTTAAAAGTGAATAATTCATTACCTTTATTTACAATTAAGAAAAGAGGCCCTGGAGGGGTAGAAAAAACTAGGGCCTAGCTGGAGGCCTTACTCATTCCCCCTCCCCCAAAACTGACCAGGTAAGGTATTTTTGAGACAGACCTCCATGTATTTCTTAAACATTCTGTACAAGTCATCTTTGTAGAATAGCCATTCAGTTAGTAAATAATAGTTAATCTCTACAGAGAGCTGCTTGAATGGATGCCTTCCCGGGTGTTTCCTATCCATCTTGTCATTTGATTTTAATAACAACCCTATAGCACAGGAACCAGCATCATCCTGATCTTAAAGACAGGGAAATTGATGTCTGAGGGGGAAAAGTAATTTATTTGCACAGGCAGTAAAGGATGTGCCCAGGAGCTGAGTCCAGGTCTGTCTGTCCGAGCCTGGCTTTGAAGACTGAGCCCCACTGAACCCGGCCCTACGCAGCGGTCAGAGCCACTGCTGAGCTTCCGGCAGACCTTGTTCTTGCTTAATACATTCAGCAGAAATGAAAACATCAAAGGGAAACTTTCCATGCTTTCTGAATGCCTTTCTCATTCTGTTTCAGAGAATGAATATTTCTTTGTTGATCCTGACTTAAAATTAACCAAAGTGGCCCCAGAGGGATGGAAAGAAGAACCAAAGAAAAAGGGCAAAGCTGCTGTTGATTTTACTTTGTTTTTCCGAATTAAATTTTTCATGGATGATGTTAGTCTGATACAGTGAGTGCACAAGGGGTTCTCTCTTGTTCTTTCTGGCCTCGCTCTGTTGACCTTTCTAACCTGCTGACACCGAGCCCCTTGATCTGGATCCCCAACAATTTCTTCTTCATTTAAAAGAAATGCAGGGGTTCCTCTTTACCCATGTTTTCGCTGCCACCATTTCAGTAGCTAATTCATGATCAGAAACTACTCTGTGGAAAAGCTCATCAGCAGTTTTCATTCATTGTAAATTGTGTGGAGTTCTGAGTGTTTTGATGAAACCTGTGTCGCCCTTTTGTACCCTGCCGAGGACATGAGTTGTCCCTTCTCCCGGGTACCCGTGGTGTGAACTACTTTCTGCCTATGAACTGCCTGACCGCATCGTGTTATTAGGCCAGTGACGTTGCAGTGCTTGTGTTCACGTAGCCACCACTCACTGGTGGTTCCAACTCACTGGAGTGGTGACTGGCAGCTGGGGCAGGCCAAGGGGGCCAGCTGTGTGGTACTGTTCACAAGTGAGCAGAAACGTTCCTACCTTAATAAGGAAGCACGGCCCTCGTAGACTGCTGAGTTCTCTGTCGCCTGTGCTTAACCCCTCCTTCACCTAAAGTGTGAGTGAGCCTTCATCCTGCAGGTGTACACTTAGGAAAATAAAATGTACAGGGTCTGGACCTTCCCATTCCTTCAGGCTTCCACAAGCTCATGGATATATTCCTTACAAATGAAGGGTTGTGTCAGTATTACCCTCAAACAATTTGGAGTTTGGGTTTTTTTTTTAATGTTTTTGTTGAGGAAAAAAAAAAAACAAAACTAAAATTCTGATGACACATTTCCATTCCCCCAGCTCCCTCTAGCTCCTCCCCACCTACTCAACTCCATTCCCTTTCTCTCTTCCTTAAAAAAAAAAAAAAAAAGCAAACAAGAGAAAGAAACATAAAGACCCACAAAACCAGAAAGCCCCAACAAAGCAAAATGAGGCAAAAGGCCTACAAAAATACCTCTGAGTTGGTTTTGTGTTGGCCTGAGCCTACTCTTAAGTGAGACTCCGCTGGAAAAAACTAATTTTCCCTTTGCAAGCAGATATCAGTTGCACATAGTGTTTTAGTTAGCGGTGGGAGCCTGTGTCTCCTCCCTCCTCTCAGCACTGGGACTCTGTCTGGCTTGAAGCTGCGCTGCCAGTCTCTGTGATTCATGTTGTCAGTCCTGTTGTGTATGTATGGAACTGTTTCCTTGGAGCATCTTAAAATCTTTCTACCTCTTCTTCCACATGGCTCCCTGAGCCCTGAGGGCAGGGTTCCACAGAGACAGCCCTTTTAGGACTGCGAGCCCCAAAGCCTCTCACTCTCTGCACGCTGTCCAGCCGTGGGTGTCTGTGTTGGTTCTTGTTTACTGCGAGGAGAAGCTTCTCTTGATGGTGGCGGAGTGTGGCACTGGTCCACCACACAATGCAGTGAATAACCATCTTAGTTAGACATGTGTTGGAAACTGTGCCTGTAATGAAAATCACCCCAAGGTTTGGCATCAACAGTCAAGGCGTCTATGCACATCTCTGTTTCAACAGACACAACCTAACCTGCCATCAGTATTACCTGCAGCTGCGAAAAGATATCCTGGAGGAGAGGGTGCATTGTGATGACGACGCATCCCTGCTCCTCGCATCCTTGGCCCTCCAGGCAGAGTATGGAGATTACCAGCCTGAGGTAGGACTGCTTTTCTTCTCAGAGACGCACTGTGCACTGGGAGACTTGTTTGCTTGTTTTCTGTGTTGTGCTTTGCTTTGCTGATGGGGATCAGAACCAGGGCATTCTGGACAAGCATTCCCGTGGAGTTCTGTCCTCAGCCTTTGTATTGTTCTTCTTATCCTTAGAAAATTCATGGTTGCTCTTACGATTATTTTAAACTGCTTTGGCTCCTCAAAGTACCCTGGCCCACCACACAGCCCTGCTGAACTATGGACCATTATTAAGGCACCAAATCCAAAAACTCATGTGGTGTAAGATAATAGCTAAACTCATAGAAACCCCAAGCAGTAAAATCATGGCAGAAAGATTCCCAAATATGGGGGCAGGGCAGTGCATACCCAAACTACATGATCACGTAGTGTGAGGTTTATTTTTCTGTGCAGAATTTTGTTTTTCTGTTTAAAATTGTCTTGTTTTGCAGTTGAGGGCCCTCTAGCTCCAAGCCCTCTATCCTGGTGCTTTGAGCAATAGAGAAAGAGACTCAGTAGAGGAGGGTTGGTCAGTCGTGGGCTAGAGGACACTGCTTTCCTCACAGAATCACACAGTGACGGGCTGGGAATCCAGCAGCAGTCACAGTTTGGAAATCCGTGTTCAAAGCTTTATCTTCCTAACTGAGAGAGGCCAAGAGGGAGCATTTGGCATGGACTGGCCCGCAGCACCCTCCGTTACCACAGTAACTTAGCTGAAATGCCACGCGGCCCTCAGAGGCCTCTCCTGAAGCCTGCCAATCTCATGAGAAGAGAGATGCATTCCACAGGGAGAGGAGCCGCATTTCAGCTCCCGGCAGAGGCAGGGGCATTAGAACAGGAAGAAGAGCCTCACATCAGCGGGCAGGTGGACGTGCTCACAGCCGCGTTCTTGCTCCTAGGTTCACGGGGTGTCCTACTTTCGCCTGGAGCATTATCTGCCTGCCAGAGTGATGGAGAAGCTTGACCTATCCTACATTAAGGAGGAGTTACCCAAATTGCATAACACCTACTCAGGGGCTTCTGAGAAGGAGACGGAGCTCGAGTTCTTAAAGGTAAGCGCACAGTGTGACCAGTGGTGGTGGGCAGCGTCGCTTGTTCAGGATGGGCAAGGGGCTAAGGACACACCTCAAAGCTGGGGCAACAGCAGACACTTTGCAGCCTCTGGCTGCATGATTCCTGCCTGAAACTACAGCAGTTTAGGTGTCCTTTATGAAAGAAAATGGGGCTCAAAAAGAAGACATGATATTGAGAGGTCAGTAGCACTGCGAGGGACAAAAATTAGCGGTATCTCTCTGGCTTGTTAATCTCATGTCGTTATCCTGTTCTGTTCTCTGAAAAATCAAGCTGCATCATGAAGAGGCAAAGGTTGACCTTGATGACTGAGTAATGAGAGGCAAGTTCATGCTCATTCTAGGACCGTTGACCCTTGCTCCTAAGGTGTGACTTGGTCTTTGTACTGATAATAATTAATTCAGATGGATGCAAAGAGTCAGAAAAAATGGCTCACGGTTTGAGTTTTGCCATAAACTCCTCATTAACCTTCACATAAATAAAGTGCATTACTGACAGAAAAGATAGAACTAAGTAAGCTTTCAATATAGAAAACTTTAAAAATGGCTTTTAGATTTATTTATTTTTAATACTGTTTTTGTGTGCACACGTGTGTGTACACAAGTGCATGGGTGTGTGTGTGTGCAAGCTCATGTGAGTGCAGGTGTCCATGGAAACCAGTGTCTGAGCTGGAGTACACTGAGAATCACCTGACATGGGTGCTGGGACTCGAACCCCAGGCTCCCGCAGGAACGGTGTGTGATCCTAACCACTGAGCTGCCCCTGCCACCCCAGCATTGTAACTTGAATTTGTCTTTCCTGGTCACTACTTTTATTGGCCATTTCTCATGTTTTGTTTTCCATTCATATAACTTTTTTTGATGTGTATCCTTAAACCTTTTCAACTTGATTCACATCCGATTGACTGCCAATAAAGCACCTTTCTGTGGTATATTCTGATGTAGCTCCTTTGTTGGACGCCTTACATATCCTGACTTCTCTGTTTGAGTTTGTCCTGTTATTTTGTCACTGCCCTCTCATGACCAGGTTTGTAATTGTCACTCACATGACTTCTTGCCTCTTTGGAGTAAACTTGCTGATTCTTTTCCCGTTTTTCTGTCCCATCTTAGCACTTGGCCTAATCCACACTTACAACCTTCTTGAGGTGTTAGACTCGTTAAGTGTTTGGGCCTGTGACGCATTTTTGGTTGGTTTTCTTTGATCACTCCATGTGAGTTTTGGGAATGGGGATCCCACGTGCCCCGACAGCCTGAAAAGCCTGACAGCCGCCCTGAGTGCATGGACCACGGTCTAGCTCCTTCCCTGAAAGCCTCTGTTTACGGAAGTGCACCGCTCTGTGTTCCAACAGGTCTGCCAGAGGCTGACGGAATATGGCGTTCACTTTCACCGGGTGCACCCCGAAAAGAAGTCCCAGACCGGCATCCTGCTGGGGGTCTGCTCCAAAGGGGTGCTTGTGTTCGAGGTTCACAATGGAGTCCGTGCCTTGGTCCTTCGCTTTCCGTGGAGGGAAACGAAAAAGATTTCCTTTTCAGTATGTCTGTTTAACCTCTTTTCGTTATGTTGTCAATTGGTGTAACCACTTTTAATTGTAACATATTTACTGACTTTCCGTACAACCTAACATTCTTTTTCTTTTTCAGTTATAGATGCTCTTCTGAGATTTTATGTTTGTGGTTTTGTTTCGTCTTGCTTACTTTCAAAGCACAGGAAGCGTTCCTGAGTAGTGATATGTGCATTTAACTTGAGTTACATCACAACCCAGTCTAGCTTGCTGTTAGATGAAAACTTACTCTACAGCCGTCACTCTTTCCCTCCTGCTGAACTCTGTCGAGCTCAGGGGAGGCTCTCCCAGCACCTGTCATGTGAGCTCAGAGGCCCGTTGACCACGGAATTTTATAAATAGTTCTATGACTTTCTGCAGGTTTAGATTTTCATGTCTACTCTCTATAGTGATACAATTAGAAAAGTGATTTAAGTATCTAAATATTGAGTTGTCATCTGGCAAACCTCAAAGATGAACAAAAAAAAATATGTTTAAGTATTTATTTCCTAATAGTATTTGAGGATTATTGCCATTTGGGCTGACATGTTCTCACAAAAATCATAAGCCTGTAAAAGTTATGCTGGATTCTGAATAAGGCACCTTTAAAATTAGCTCTAGACCAGCGGTTAGTGGGTCTGTGAGATCAAGAGGTCCCGCTGAGATTACTAGGTAATAATTCATTTTTCCAGCAAAGCCCAGACTGCCTTCATCTTCCCAAAAGTGTTGAGACCTGGACAGAGCCACAATTTAATTTAGTTTCTTCAAGTGGAGATTTAAGTAGAACAGGATTTGAAGGAAACGTAAATAAACCTTACCCTGTATCTGTCTCCGCTCTCAGAGTTCCCTTGGGCGCAGCTCTTGTCCGTTCAGTCCTAATTCAGTTTCAAGCAAACGTTCTTCCAGTTTGTCTAGAGCCAGGACGTTGTGTGTGGTGCCGCCTTCGTAACTGCTCCATACCTGTAACCGCCCTCTGGCGGGCTTTGGGGCCTGTCTGCTCTCTGCCTTATTCTGCCCGTTCGAGATCCCCGTCTGCAGCGTTTGTGACGATTGTCTGAGTAGGTTCTTCCTGTCACGTTCATGCTGTGACCAGTAGATTTGCACCTGTGCTTTTAGTGTCTTTGGGAACTACGTGGCAGTGGTTAGTGGCCCATTTGTTAGGGAGAAAACCCCCAGCTGTCTGAGAGTTGCTGCGTGGACCCACAGTCAAGGCTCTGGTTTGACATCACTGTGTTTTTAACCTGTTCTAAAACTTGCCAGCTTTCACTTCCTTTTTTATATATAATTTATTTTTTTTAATTTATTATTGTCATTTATTACAATTTATTCAATCTGTATCCTGGCTGTGTCCCCCTCTGTCCCTCTCCTTTCCCTATGCCCCTCCCCTAGTCCACTGATAGAGACTCCCCTTCTATTTGACCCAGTCTGTCAGGTCTCATCAGGACTGACTGCATTGTCTTCTTCTGTGGCCTGGTAAGGCTACACCCGATGGAATCAAACAGATCAGAGAGCCCGAGTTCATGTCATTGGGTTCATGTCAGAGACAGCCCCTGTTCCCATTACTAGAGAGTCCATTTGGAGTCTGAGTTGGGGTTTTTTTTTTGTTTGTTTGTTTTTTTGTTTTGGCTCTGTTGGTCTCCTTTTGGAGCTCCTGTCTCTTCCAGGTCTTTCTATATCCCCCTTTTTCCTAAGATTCCCTGCATTCTGCCCAAAGTTTGGCTATGAGTCTCAGCATCTGCTTCAATACCTCGATCAGTAGAGTCCTTCAGAAGCAGTCTGTGGTAAGATCCTGTCCTCCTGCTTTCAATGTCTATCTTATTTGTCCTTCTGAATGAGGATCGAGCATCTTCCCTAGGGTCTTCCTTGTTGTTTAGCTTCTCTAGGGGTAAAGATTTTAATGCCAGCTTTCGTTTCTAACAAAGGGAAATTGGGTTCAGCCCCAGAGATTTATGAACAGCAGCATCTACCTAGGACTTAAGGACTCTATTTTATTGCATTTATTACTTCTTTCTCTCTCTTTTTCCTATAATTTATTTTTATAGTTGCATTTTGTTTATGGTATTGATATGAGTTTCTAGTTAAAATTATATAAAGATCTTTAGTGTAAATCAGTAAGGCCATATTTTATGAACACAAGAGGTCTAGGTAATATTCTCTTACTATAATTTTGAGCTCCAATTAAATTTGACTTTTGTGTGCCTGTTTCAACATCTGAAATAAAGATATACTAGAGACTGATTTGTGTAATAGATAATAGGTGGAATAGAATCTCACTGCATTTAAGTAATGTCTAACATAAGCTGTGGGCCTGGCTTGCTGGATGTGTCTTTTCTAAGGTTTAGGGTCATCTGCAAGCACAGACCGAAGTTTCTGGGGAACCTCTTCCATAAAATACACATTCTTTCAGGAAACGTCAGCCAAATAAAACTGGCTTATTCTTTTTGTACTTTCCTTTAATTTGGTAACAGTAGCCATCTCTAAATAGGGAAGTATTTAGAGGCTCACGTTATGTCGTCTAGTAGCCCATTAGCACATTTCCTTTCTTTATCCCTACCCCCTTCTTGTCTGGAATGCTGTGTGTTCCTGCTGCTGAGACCGTTGTTGAGCTTCTAGGCTCAGTGTCGTCTTGCCTCTTCCCCCATGTACCTGGGACACAGGGATGTACCACATCTGCCCAGCTTCCTACATTTTCCTTGACTTCCCAAATGTACCATTCCAGCCTTCATACCACCGACATTATCCTTAACTGAATCATAACTCTCACCATTACTATGAATTGTTAAAACATCTTTTTAACTCTTCTTTACTCATGGAGTAGAATATGTAGTTACCATTTTTATTAGTATTTATAAACATTCCCATTACATTACATGTAAACACGTAAGAATAAAAATATGATTTTAAAAAATTATTTCAGTGTGGGAGAAAGATGTCCATGAATACTGTGTATGGGTGTTATACCTGCATGCATGTCTCCACTACCTGTGTATAGTGACTTTGGGGGCTAAAAGAGGGCGTTGGATCCCCTAAGCTGGGGTTACATATTATATGATACTAGGTGCTAAAACTTGGGTCCTCTAGAAGAGCAGCTGGTGCTCTTAACCACTGAGTCATCCCTCCAGGCCCCCTGGGTAATATTGTAAAATTTTCCTCGATGATGAATGGAATACCGTATGATTGAAGCTACAACTGGTAAAAATGGCAATTGATACTATCTTATTTATCAAATTTATTTATAGAATTATCATTCCTATATTTATATATGGTATTAGTTAAAGGGCACTCATCCTAATAATTGGGAATATAAATATCTCTACTTACTAATTATTTATAAAATGTCATAGGAAAACTTCCTAATCACAGACACCTCTGGTTACCGTTACAGAAAAAGAAGATCACGTTACAGAACACATCCGATGGAATCAAACATGCATTCCAGACAGACAGCAGCAAGGTGTGCCAGTACCTGCTTCAGCTCTGCTCGTCCCAGCACAAGTTCCAGCTGCAGATGAGGGCGCGGCAGAGCAGCCAAGACGCCCAAGACATCGGTAAGGGGAGGTGGGCTGCCGCACGGGGCTCTAGGGCGCACGCGTGCTTTTCGACACAGGTTTTTAAAAGAAACACAGCAAGTGTTTAGGATGCAGACTCACAGGGCATCTCTTTGTTAAGTGCCCAAGCTTAGTCCATAAAGCTGTCAGATCAGCTTCCTAGACACAGCTTAGCACAGACTCTTCAAATACTTAACCATGTTTTAGGTCCTAACTATGAAATGATAATATGCAGCAAGTTTTTTAATCATTATAATTCGTATGAAATAATTTTGCCTGACTGTACATCTGTATACCACAGGTGTGCAGGGCCCTCAGAGGAGAGCATCTCTCTGGAACGTAGTTACGGGTGGCTGTGAACCATCCTATATGTTGGGAATCAAACCTGGGTCCCGTGGAAGGGCAGCTAATGCTCCTAACTGCTGAGCTCTCTGAACAGACTGTATCATGAAGGCTCTGGTATCCGAGTAACTCATAAGAGGAAGGTCTGAGCTCCAGACAGGTGACAGCTGACTTGGATTTGAAGGACAGATGTTTCATAATTTGGAGATTCGTGTGGGGAGGAATATGGCAGACCTGGTACAGGCAGGGCAGGTGGTACCCCTGCAGTGACATCAGGAGTTGCACGCTACATTTACAGATCCCAGGCTTATTTGGGATCATCCCTGTCTGGAGGCTGCTATAAGTAACCATAGCAACAGGACAGTGGGTTTTCAGCTGCAAAAACAATCCATCTCTGGACAGAAATCTCTCAGAGCCTGAAATATTTAAAGCTAATTCTGCGCAAGCACATGCTGAGGTTAGCGTGATCTGAGATCTCTTCTTCTGAATAAATCCATACAGACTTAGGTGGATACTCTGAAGTTATGAATTAATAACATGCATGTGTGACCCAGAGAACAGTGAGAGACCATCCTTTTTAAAATGTGATAGAGTAGGGAGAATCAGAAGATAAACGTGTGAAGTTGATCCTTGCTCGGCATTTCACACAGCTTGGTATCCCCTATCCAGATTTTTGGGGGAACCAGAAATGTTTCAGATTTTTAAGGTTTATTTTAAGAGTTTGGACTACCTTACAAACACATAAGGAGGTACTTGTGAGGGATGGGCCTACCTCTAAACAGTATCTGTTTCTGTCTCCTCCCCTTCCACACATGAGCCTGCAGGGGATTTTATATGCTGCTTTTTGTTTTCTGACTGAGACCTGTCAAATGAAGCCAAGCAGTGAGTTTCCATTTGAAATGTCTATTCAGCACTTAAAGTTTCAGCTTCGGTATTTTCATATTGGGGGAATGTTTGACCTATAGTTGCGCATGATATCACCTGAAGTAAAATTTCTGATGTTTCAACCAGACTGTCACAGTCTTGGGAGCCTCGGGCATACCACAGAAGTTTTCCTAGTTCCCCTTCTTGTCACAGTGATAATCCGTATATCAAAAGGCTATTCAGTTAATTCATACCTGTAGAACACTTCAAGCATATTCAGCAGACCAGGGCTGAGGACACGCGGTTGAATGGGAATATACTTGCCAACACAGTCAGGTCCTGGGTTCAAGCCTCACCACTGTTTTATCACTTCCCTCTACTACTAATCGGCAAAAGTGATACCACTAAGTAGTACCTGTAGTGGTAACGGTAGCATCAGTAGGTGCTGCTGCTGCAGCTCTGCTGTACGTGTCTGTACCATGTACCTTATACCATGTACGGCGCTGTAAGTAGCATGCTCGCGTACTAATGACCTCAGGAAAGAAACTGAGTTTTCGGAGTCTCAGTTTCTTTCTCCATGAAAGAGAGCTCTGCACATTTCATAAACCTAGTTCCAAACTTCCGATAGCTAGGTATCCCTGAACTCGTGGAGAAGACACTTGGAGGGGTATCTTTTTTATGCTATCGCATATTTTAAGAAGCCTTGAAAGGGATCATGCCCCTGCTTTGAGTTGGGTTAGAAGTAGCCAGCATACCCGAACTGAACAAGTGAGAACACTGGTGTAATCTATAAAAGGTCGGTGGACTAACGCTTGAATATTACCTTTTAATATTGGAGAATGTTAATTCTATGAAGAGCCCTGGAGGCCGTTAAGTCCCAGTTTTACTAACGAGGAAATAGGTGCGGAGCAGAAACTGCCTCCCTAATTCAATGATAGTAAGAGTCCAGCGTAGGGGGAACATTGTCTCCTCGCCCCTGTTTCAAGAGTTTACGTACAGCTGATCTACACAGAATGAAGAGAGAAGTTGTTTATTGAGCGCTTCCTTTTAGGTAGTAAGTGCTAAGGAATAACAGGAAAACTGAAGTCTGTCCAGAACAGGCTATGGAAAGGCCAGTAATAGGAGGAAGTACAGAGTGCTGAGGAGGCTGACCAGGAGCAGGAGCAGAAGCAGGTTGTAAGGAGCAGGCTGAGGGCTGTGTGTGTGGCTAGCAAGGCTGTAAGCTTCAGCCTGAAGCACAGTGCCGGTATTACACTGCGGCGCCTACTGTCTTAGCTGTTGGTATACGCTGAGGTATGTTCCCGGCAGAAGACGGAACGATGAGATCACCAGCTGGTTATCCTCGTGTCCTGTGGATCTGAGGCCGTGAGCTGTGGGCGGACGTGAAAGGGGCAGCCCTTGCTGTGCTCAGGAGACAGAACCTAAACCGAACTTGTTGGCCTTATTGCTGCCAAATTTTGGGTGTTGGGGTGTTTGCTATCTTTGACTTGATTGTCAAAGAGTCCTCTCACAGTAAAAGAGAATAAAAATAATGTTATCTGCTCTAGCAAAACCCCCACATATTAAGTTTAAGAGGGTTCTAGAAATTCTGGGGTACAAATGAAGATCCTGAATTCTGCTTCATCATAGAGAAGGAAGGACCACTGTTCCCTGGTGATAATGACGCATGCTAATTCAAGGCTCATTTTGATGCGTGGATGTTAAAATGTCAGTGCCTTCCTACCTGTTGTCCACCTTAAATGAAATAGTGTTAATCTTCTAGGCGGTAGATAATAAGTGAAGAGCAATCTAAGTCAGCTATCTGACATGCTTACCGCACTTGAGTAAAAAGAGAGTGCACCCCTATCATGCTAGTTACGGTAGGGCCCAGCAAGTGATCGTGGTTTGCCTAATTCACAAACACAAAATCGTCTGATGCTCTGTTCCTCCGTCATTGGTGGTTTTGCTTATAGCTTCAAATGTCAAATACTGTTGTGATGATATAGAATAAATAACGAAGGGTTTGGCCTGAAGTTTTCTAAATTTAACTTCTAAACACAGGCTTTGGTCTTCATTTATTAGTAGACAAAGTTTAAGTACAGACAAACCCACACTTACAGACACAGAAAAGGGGAGAAGATTGGAGCTCTGTCCCCCTGGCTCTCGTGCCTCATTCATTCCTGAAGTGGAGTTGAGAAGATGTGGCTGGCGTAGCTGTTTAATAACGTAAAAATTGTCCTGAAGGGTTTTTTGTTTGGCCTATAACAGCATTATTGATCTATAGAGCATACAGTTGTGATGTATTCATTTCTGTGTGTGTGTTCACGGAGTGCTGTATCATTAATCTGTGGTAAGCATTGAGAAGTGGAATGGTAACCAAGGGCTTCTCTGGGAAAGCTTTCCTCTGCAGCTGCTTTTTCAGAGATGGCAACCCTCCTGGCTTCATCTCCCCAGTCTTAGTTTGCTGATATTTTAGCACAAACACTCTTTGTCGATGTGGAAAGCCATAAGGAATTTGGGATGTGCTGGCATAAGTCACAAACATCACAGGGTGAAAGAGACTTAGTGGGTAAAGTGGGAAATGTTTAGGCTAAGGTTGGTGAGATGTGTGAGAGCCAGGACCTTCTGACGCTTTCCTAAAACCCTCAGTTGCCAACTTTGAGATGATTAAAACCCGCATGCTGTCTTGCACCGATTAAAATAACTCTTCTCACAAAGGTACTGCAGTGTCTCCATCATGTAAAGCAATCCTATTTCCTTGTAGAGAGAGCTTCGTTTAGGAGCCTGAACCTGCAAGCAGAGTCTGTTAGAGGATTTAATATGGGCCGCGCAATCAGCACTGGCAGTCTGGCCAGCAGCACCCTCAACAAGCTTGCCGTCCGACCCCTGTCAGTTCAAGCTGAGATCCTGAAGAGGCTATCCACCTCAGAGCTGTCGCTTCACCAGCCATTGCAGAGCAGCTCAAAAGAGAAGAGAGACAGAGCTCCATGGGAGGAAAAGCCTAGAGGGATGAGTAAATCCTATCACGACCTCAGTCAGGCTTCTCTCTATCCTCACCGGAAACAGGTCATTAACACCGAGTCCTTACCGCCAGCCTTTGTGGAGCTGGTGGCAAAACCGTTGTCCCCGATGGCGAGATCTGACACAGAGTCACTGGCAGGACTCACAGAGCTCAATAAGTAAGAACATGGTCGACTAACCCTCGTAGATACTTGTAAACCCCGCATTTCATGCATTTGTGTTTGTTCAGACGTCTTGTTATTTTCGTCATATTATTTTTACATTGACACTTCCCCTCCTGCCTTCCTTTTCCCTCTATAGTTCAAAGTCTGTTGCCAGTTTAAATAGAAGCCCCGAAAGGAGGAAACATGAATCAGACTCATCCATTGAAGACCCTGGTCAAGCATACGTTATAGGTCAGCACTACCAAGCTTTGCTCTCTCTCCCGTAGCTCTTGCTGCTAGTGACGTGAACAGAGCCATGTCCATTGCCAGCCTGGTGCTGTGGAGTCGGCCTTGCAATCGTTCAGGCTGTGAACACTTAAAATGGCCTAAAATACTTCGGAGTTAAGACCTGATTGAGCCTGGGGTTGCTTCATGCCAGTCACGTGGCCATGGCGTCCGAGAGAACGCCTGGGCTTCACGCACAGTGCTGCGTTGCCTTCCCTTGGCTGTCTCCCACAGCCTGTGTGAGTGGTGCTGTGTTTTCTTTCTGAAGGATAAATTTCAGTTTCCTTTAGCTTAAAAACAATAGCATGACCTCCAGACCCTTAGGTAACCTCATGAAACCGCTGTGCTTGGTAGATAGTTTTTAATTGGCTCCGGTCTCTGTCAGATCTTACCAGCTTGTTACTTGGGGCCATTAATTACGTAGGTGTTGAACCTGTGTGACTCCGGGTGCAGTGGTGTACTCCTGTAATCCCGGTGCCGAAGGAGACTGAGGTCAGAAGATGTGAGTCTAAGAGCCTCTCCCCACTAAAGGCGTGGAGGCTGCATGTATGAGATGTGCATGCGCCTATGTCTGTGTGAACCTGAGCATCACCATAAGCTGAATAGCTCATTGCCTTGCGCATCTTAAAGAGAGCGTCAGGTAAAGCCACCCTAAATAAGAGTAGGTATTTCAGCACAGAAAATTAAACTGCTGCTCTGAGTGGGAACAGCTGAGGAGACAGGAAGCAGTCCGCCTCCTGTGTCATCACAATCTACTTATTTCTCTCCTTAGACCCACAGTGGGCCCTAGCTATCCGAACTTATTTTTTGTTTTGTAGTTGGATTGGGGATGTGTAAAGTAAGTGAAGTCCCAGGAGAACTCTTTGCTGTAGTTGGTACATACCTGTGGGAAGCAACCCGACCGTGGGAGAAGGCATTCCCATCATTCACAGATTACACCGTCATCCACGGAAACGGATCAGAAAAGGCTGAAGCAGATAAAGGCAAAATGTCATCCCATAGGGTAGCCCTGTATTGAAGAGTAGGGCAAGAGAGAGTGATCAGCATGTTAGGAAACGATTTTCAAAACATGTTTACATACAGTGAGGTCTCATGAGCTGTAAGGTGTCTCATTAGGAAGGCTTCATTCTGCATGAAGCAGCCGTTGTGTATCATGAGAGTCATGGCTGTTACATAGTAAAGACTGGATTGCCAGCTGTGAAGGTGCATGACATAGAATCCCAGCACTTGGGAGCTAGACACAGAAGAGTCAGGAGTTTAAGGCCAGCCTCAACCTGTGTACTGTGTTTGAGGCTAGCCTAAGCTATATAAGACCCTCTCTCTCAAAAAAAAAAAAAGTGGTAGGAATTCAGAGATAACATAATATCTATTTTCTGAATTAATTTTTATTTTATCCATTCTCATTAAATATTACATTTTCTTTTAACATTTTGACAAGTGTTTTTGATACTCATTTCATTATAAATAATTCACATTTGATGTATATGACTGTCATTGTCAGAAACAGCACATTTGAGTTTAAATTTATGGGCCGAAACAATATGCTGAATTACTATTAAAAAATTGTAGGTGTGCCCTTTGTGGGAAGATGTTTCTCTCAATGTAAATCAAAGAAAACGTTGCTGCCTTAATGTTGCATTGATGTTTGTGAATTTTTTCAGAAGAAAATTTACTTCCATAGTTTGTGGCCATTTTATAAAATGTCTAATAATTTAATTTATACCACAGGAATGGGTTTGCCTAGTTCTGGAAAATCTTCATCCCAAGTTCCCTTTAAAGACAATGGTAGGTTTACAAACGTTTTCCCTACTTTGCATCATACCTTTTCTCTTTTCTTGTACCGTACATTATGTTCCGGGCATCAACGTGGAAACTACTCCATGAATTTAGGCCTTGGTCACAGTTAAAGGAGTTTGGTGTTTCTCACGCCGTGGCAGTGTGGTGGGACCTGCGGTTTCCGCTGTTGCTCCTAAAGTAAATGAATGAGAGGTCAGGAGAGGGCATTGCTTGAGAGGCCAAGGCAGTTGCTGAGAGATCATTTTGAGGTCATTTGAAGGGATGCTCACACTAAATCTTTTCTGTTGCTGTTTCAAATACTGGGGGATTGTCCTCGAGGCCTCCCACGAGGCGGATTTTCTCATAAAGAACAAGAGGTGAGCATTTTAGTTAGAGGATGGAAACACAGTAGCAGGGGTGCCGGTGCTTGTGGGGGCCAAATGACGTCGCAGGACACGTGGGGACCAGCTCTGAGGCATATTCTGGATATTAGAAGCAGAACTGAAGGCTCTAAAGGTGAATCTCTCCAATGTAGACCCGAAGAAACTTGAAGCTAAGAGGAGGACCAGGTGTGGCCTGGGTCTGTATTCAGATTTTTAATAATTTAAAGTGTTCTTATATCTTAATTGCTCTTTTAAACAGCTTTATGGGTAGAAAAAAAGTCCATTATTATCTATCTATATATTACTTTGCTGTAGGTCTTACCCTTAAATCCTGAACACTGAATTCATCAAAAGCCTGGTGAGAAAGGAGCAGTTTTACAGTGAAAGTTAGTGATGTCATCGGGGCTAGAGAGAAGGCTCAGCGGTCCCCGGCACCCACATGGTTGCTAATAACCACTCTGTGATGACAGCACACACATGTTTTGACTTCTCATAAACAAGAGTATGAATTTGTGCCAACTATTTATGAATTTTAAGAATTTTTTCCCTTTAAATTTCTAGAACTCTCATCTCACCAGCCAGTCACCTGCCTAAGAAGGGACTCAGGCTTTTCCTTTTCTTTAGAATTCCTTTTGAACCTGCCCAACTAAATGGGATTAAAACTCAGCTGAGAATTTAGTTTTTGCAGGTTTTTGCCTTAGTCCCAGTACTCAAATGGCAAAGGCAGGCAGATCTCTGAGGTCAAGGCCATCCTGGGTTACACAGTGAGGTCCAGAACAATATGGACTACACAGAGAAACCTTGTCTCGAAAAGCCAAATCAAAACAACAAAAAGTTATTCTGGTCTACATTATCATTGGACAGTCTGTGAAATTAACTTTATACAGTTTCAGTGCTAATTATGGTCTTATGGCCAGCCTTTAATGCAAAGTAGTAGCGTTGAAGAATGAATAAAATTTTACAATATACCCTCTTCAGTCTGACGTGAGGACTGTTGTCATGTCAAATGCTGGTCTTCCTGTCAGGTTCTGCTAGAATACCTGCAAAGCTGTATGCTACAATTAGCATAAAAGCGCAGAGTGAGGACTAACCCTGAGCAGAAGGAGAGCTCACCAGCTGCCCAAGTGTAAACCGAGGAATGGTAGTTACATTTCACTCTGTGGACAAGTGCGTGTCACCCCAAGCCTTTCATTTTGTGGGCTGTGTGCGCCCGATAGCTAGTGTGTGGTCCTGCCATCTTCACTAATGTGTACCTTCACCAAAAGTAAAATGTGGGGTTTTCTATCATAGCGGATACCAGGTTAAATAGTACAGCAGAGCTGAGCGTGGTGGTACATCCCTTGCCTCCCAGCACTTGGAGGCAGAGCTGGGAGGGTTTCTGAGTTCAAACTCCAGCCTGGTCTTGTGAGTTCCAGCCCAACCAGGTCTACATAGTCTCAAAACAAACAAACAAAAAAAAATAGCACAGCAATGAGAAGAGCCTGGTTTTTAGACCCATATGGTGCCACTGACCTGTCAGTCCCACGGTTTGAAGCAGGGTCCTCCCGGGAGAATGTGCCCGCGGCATCTCCTCACCCACTCTGCCCACGGAAGCCGGAGGCTGCCTGATACGGGCGCAGTCTTCAACTCAGAGCACGCACGTGCTTGCCTTGCCTAAAAAGGGGTTACCCACTACTCCTCCTGCTAGAACTGCCCTGTTTCCTTGAAGATGTCAGCACCGGGATAGCTTTTAATCTTGTCAGAAGCAGATCGTGCTGTTTCTAGGTAACTGTGAATCCATCACTATAAAGCATAGTAATGAAGACCACTTAGCACCCACAGGAGCTTCCTGAGAGACAAGCAGGTCCTGGTCAAGAGGGCTTACACACAGTAGGTGTGACTGCATATGCCACCGCCACGTTTTACCTAAAGAGCTGAAAATCTCAAGTTAAGATTCCTTTTTATTAACTTCCAAATAGTTGAAATAAGTTGCTGTATCGATAGTACATATTAATAGGAGACGAGAATTATTTTAAGGATCTTAGCATAAGCCACCCTGATATTCATGCTTTTTTTTTTCCAGATAGGCCTCAGAAATGTCTTCATAAGTAAAGAATCTGCCTCACAGAGATTCACCAACTCTATTCATTGAATTAACTATAGGCATAGATATACCTCAGAAACTCCTCCCAATTAAGAAAAACTGAAAATGAAAAAGTATTTTGAACATGTGGTATGTGCAGAGACTGAAGAAGGACGCTCAGCTTGTGTGTGCTCAAGTATCGCAGCCTGAGCACGTGAGCCGGCCGGGCCTCCTCACTGATCTGAGACCACCGAGGCTGAGCCGAGCAGGGAGAGGGTTGGCAGAGCTTCCGTGACTAATCAGACACTTGCTCAACAGAAGCGCAGGCTCTGCTCACAGCCTTTTGTCCCCGGTCTTCTGGCCATCTCACCTGTGCACATCTTGGGGCAGAACAGTGGATGCGCTCGGGAGCATCCTGCCCTATCACCTCCTTTACACCCAGGGTGACGCTGTCACCGTTGGCACGGCAGCAGCACTTCCTAGGATCCCCCTGTAGGCCTGACGCCTGCTTTCGGAATGCAGCCGTTTGATTGACATTATTTTTTCCCTTTTATTTTAAACATTTTTTTTCCTGACATTATTGACTGCTGTCTGTTTTGTGCTAAAGCTAGACCTTGACCTCATCACACTTGCTGAAATAGCAGCTTTCGTATCTGTTGCCTTGTTTTACTTCCCCAGAATTCCAATGGTAGAAACTGCTAAGAAGGTTGCTCGGTAAATAGGCGAATGATAGAATGACCAGGTAACTGAGTGTTGAAGTGGCCGTCAGGAATCTTTGAATAAGGAAGCTGTGTTGCTTCTAATTAGGCAGTATTTGTGCCCTCGTGCACGCACGTGCTCACACGCACGCGCACACACACACACACACTTTGCACACACACACACTCACGCTGTATTAACCAGGAGAATGTTATCATTCTCTTAACAGCCTGGTAGAAGTGGAAATGAAGAAACTGGCCTTCTCATTCTTTGAAAGAACATTTAAACCTCAGGAGGCCATTCAGAAAAGTGAGGAAAGGCAGAAAGACTCTGTGTAAACCAGATGGACCATTTCTTCCCAGTTGTGAGCTTTGTTGCCGTGTAAAGCCTGGCATGGTTAAATGCCTCTCTCTTCTTAAGCGACAATAGCGAGAGGAACCACATTTCCCCTGGTCTAATTTTTATTTTGTCTTTCCAAACTGCCAGTGAATTTGCTTTTGTACTAACTTCATGCATTTGGGCTTACCACATACCATGGAATAAAGAATTTCGTCAGCTTGTAAATGTCCACGCTCCTTTGCGCTAAGAATCTAAATCCGAGGCTTGGGCGGGGTGGAAATTCAAAGGCACCAACGCCACTTACTGGCTTTGCAGTACTCCAGTTATATCGTTGCTTTTACCACCTTAATTGAGTACTTTTTACCTCAGTTATAATGTGGCCTTTTGTTTACTGTAATTGCTATGGGTCTTGTTATGTGTGGTTTTATCTTTATTCTCCCCCCCCCCCGAAGAAAAGAATTGAGGATGTGTAGATAACACATCCTCCTCTCATGAGGAGCCCGGGGCACTTTCCTCAGTACTGCCTCTCCTTCAGGGCCCTCACAGCGTTACCTAGTGACGCTCTGTGGTAATTTCATCGGAAGCTCCTTACATGCCACATTGCTGTACTATTGCTGATTACCAATGAGCCCCAGCTCCAAAAGGGCATACGAGCTACAGAGAGCATCAAATTTGTATTGATATGGCGATTGAGACACAGGCTAGCTGGGTGGTGGTGGTGGCACACCTGTAATCCCAGCGCTCGGGAAGCAGAGGCAGGCAGATCTCTGTGAGTTCGAGGACAGCCTGGTCTACAGAGAGAAAAACTCTGTCTCAAAAAAAATTAACAAACAAACATAAAAAGCCTGTCATGGTGACACACGCCTGTAATCCCAACACTTGACAGGCAGAGGCAGGAGGAGCTCTAGGACAGCCAGGGCTACACAGAGAAACCCTGTCTTGAAAAACACAACAAAACAAAAAAGACAAAAAAGATAGGAAATAAGGGTTATTGTTTCCTCGGGGGAAAATAATTTATGTCTAGGCTTTGAAGTGTACTTTTTATTACTAGGACATCACTGCATATTTTGTCAGTTACTAGCTTATAAATACTAATTTAAGTCCATGCATGGTCTTAAATGTTGGAACATAAGGGGAAAAAAAGATTATAGTGAAACGATAGTCTCTGGGGATTGTTTTAGGGTTGGTTTGCTTGTTTTAGTTTTTCAAAAAGCATCAGTATGTTTAAGAATAATACAGACTTAAATTTGAAATTTCAATTTATAAAAATATATTTCTGAGTGCTAAGACTCACCACTGTAACCACCTTCATACGCAGACCAGTATACTTTGTCACGTTACAGTCACTGTTACCTTGCTTGTGTGTGTGCATGCCTGTGTGTTTGCATGCATGTGTGCATGTTTGTTTGTCTGTGTGCTTAAGTTGTTGAATTTTTGCTTAATGAGTCACTTAAGTGTTATGTTTACTGCCTTAATCAAGATGTTTGCAAATGATAAGGCAATTAAGGAGAAATTAGAAAAAGCAAATTGTAGTTCAGGTGTTGAAATTCATTTAGATAATTGAGCTAACTACCCTTGACGAAGTATTTTTCAGTCATTATTCTCGATGGTGATCCCAGCTCTAAGACTGAGAAAGTTACACTGTTTACCCTCATCTACAAACCGGTGGTTGGAAGTCTTTGGAATGTAGATGTGCTAGACAAGTTATTTTATGTTAAGTCCACACAAGTAGTACGATTTTTAAACGCCAAATCCAGTTTATTTCATTACCACTTTATTCCGAACGTAGGAATGTTTTACTTCTTTATAAATGATGTGCCACACGTTTTGGGGGGAGGTTTTTATTTCTTACAGACGGTATTTTTCGTTTATCTGTGTGAGTGTCTTACCAGCACGTATGTCAGTACAGCACATGTATGTAGTGCCCCAGCCACTGCCACGTGGTGCTAGAAACTGCAGGAGCAACGAGTACTTCATGCTGGTCCTCCCTCTCCCCGGGCCTGAGAGAAGACTTTAATATGACGGTTGTGGGCTGCAGCAGAAAGATGTAATCAGAAAGCCCAAGTGTGGGGTCCGGTGCCCCTGCAGCAGCGGCCGGCTGTCGCGCAGTGCACAGCATCTGTCCCCTGATACATGTACTCACGTGTAGCTGCACGTTGCTGATTCAAGAGGGACGGTTTCTAGGGAATCCGTGGGATGCAGTGTGCTTGTAAGTGATAAGTCACTGCAAAGTGCCAGCAACCCCAGTAACCTGGGGTTTTGTTTTCGAGCGATCAAGCAATCTATTAATATTTTTGCTGGTGTTTAAATGAGAAAAAGCCGATAAAGGCCTACGCTTACTCTGTTTATTTTCTTTCTAAATTGCAAACTCTCAATAGATACACTACACAAAAGATGGAGCGTTGTGTCTTCACCAGAAAGAGAGATCACGTTGGTGAACCTGAAGAAAGATCCAAAGCATGGCCTAGGTGAGTCAGCGTGAGAGTCCGAGGGAGAGAGGGGCACACGGCCTAGCACCGGAGCCACCAGCCACCACTCTCCCTTTCCTTGTTTTTATTTGCTTAATGGTTACCATACAGACAAGCGGGATTCCTTGTGACGTTTTCAGGGGCATGTATCATTGTGGTGTGCCCCTTCACTGTCTTTCCTTTGCCCTTCTCCTGGGCATCAGCACTAACCAAGATGCTGGGCCGCCCACTTGAGTTTACTATCCTCCACCCCGGTCATCAAGGGTAGAGACAGTATGCCAGAATGATTTCATACATGTTAATAATTTTACCTATGTTTGTTTCAAGCAGACAGATCGTGAGGCATTAAAAGAACCAGTACCATACAAGTCTTCTTAATGTGCTCTTTTACAGGATTTCAAGTTATTGGTGGGGAAAAGATGGGCAGGCTGGACCTCGGTGTGTTCATCAGTTTGGTCACCCCTGGAGGACCAGCTGACTTGGATGGATGCCTAAAGCCTGGTACTTCACATTTCGATAACTTCCTATGTGCTTTCCAAGACACGAATTTGTACAGAGGGCGAAACTGGGGCAAAGCAAAAATAATGAGAGAGGGTAGACTTTTCAAGGTCTGCTCTGGGTTGCTGAACATGCTGGATGGCGTCTTTTCCAGGAGACCGCCTGATATCTGTGAACAGCGTGAGTCTGGAAGGCGTCAGTCACCACGCCGCCGTTGACATTCTGCAGAACGCACCCGAGGATGTGACGCTAGTCATCTCCCAGCCCAGAGAAAGGCCGTCCAAAGGTAACGCGGTCGGAGTCACCTTAGAAGCGCCGCAGTGCGTTCACCCAGGAAAATGGATTTAAGCCGTTTATTTCCTTTCCGACAGCTTGTCACATGCCCATCCAAATGTCGTGATTTACGCATCAGCATAACCTTTTTCTGCATCACACATCTTATTAATACGTACAAAAGTGAATTCGGCCATTTAAAATTGATGTCACATACATCCCACTGACTTGCTGTGTTCACTCTCAGCCCTGTGAGAATTAGAGCTGGTTGTCATTATTGATGGGGTTAAATAATGCCGACCTGTAGAGTTCTGTCCAAACATCAGCTTTTATGAACAGGAAAACAGTAAAGCAGAAATGTAGCAAAAGCCAAAGGACCATGTTCTTGTTGCTTAAAAAAAAAAAGTCTTCATCCTGCCTTCCTCCTTCATGTCATCCTGCCTGCCTTCCTCACACAGGCTCCCTGAGAGGACTGGTGAGGACAGCACACCCTGAAGCAGGCAGCTTACATGATAAATAGTGCCACAGGCAAAAGCCAGGCACCAGTTCACAGTCCCCACTACCCAAACTTCCTGCCTTCACCAAATGCCCTGAGCAGACGAAGCCCCACTCTACTCAGAGAGCAAACGATGAAAATTAAGTTAGGATTACTACATTCCAGGAACATGATAAGAACATAAAGTGTCCGTTAAAATGTCCATTTGATTCTCTTTATTAATTGTAGTTTTCAAAAATTAGCAAAATTCTAGGTGCTGTGTGCGTTACTCTCCTCCTTGAGATACTGGAAATATGTTGAAGAACTTAAAATTAGAGCTGGTATTGGGTGCACACCTGTAATCCCAGCCTTCTGGAGGAGGAGGCAGGAGGTCTGCCACAGGTTTGAGACCATCTTAGGCTACAGAACAAATGCCAGGCTAACGAGGGTCACATTGCAAGACCTTATCTGAAAAAAAAAATAGCTTAAAACGCATTTTAAAATAGTCTAGATAGTGTTTTGGGCATAATTTAGATGCAGGGATAAAAGTTGCAAAACCATACTTTCATGGGCTGTGCTATGGCACAAAGTTTCTTAAATTTTACAGCATTTGTCCATGGTTTGCTCTTGTATTCAGTAACTGAAACATGTACAGACGCGTGTGAATATGGATCGTGTGTGTTTGTAAATGTTGCATAAGCACTTTCTTATACACACTGCACACTCCAACGAGAGCCCTTCTTACTCTTAAGCCCACTGTTTTATGTGAAGGAATGCAGCTGCAATTGGAAATTTGTAGCATGCCTCTTGAGTTTCAAGCAACCATGATATCTCTCTCTCTCTCTCTCTCTCTCTCTCTCTCTTTAACCATAATATTGGTCCCCACTATACTCTTGCTGTAGAAAAGGGAGATACATGTGAATTCAGAGTAAAGTCATTCCCCTAACTCCTCCTCTAAAGGATTTTTTTTTCTTTTGATAGATGCTCTCTAAAAAAAATGTATCCATTTGTTCAGATGTTTATTGAGTATGTAGAATATACCCACGCATGCCTTCGTGGAAATGAAACTTTGATCAGTGGAAATGAGCATTAAACACCAGCTAGACAAATGCTTGGTTGCAGCTGCTCTGTGAGGGGTGAGGTGATAAAGCAGTGCATGGTGAAATGTTGCCTTGTGTGGTGACCAAAGAAGGTTGTTTTGTCTTCCTAAACTGAAATGTGATTATGTACATTGTTTTCCTCAGGAAGCTAGATTAATTTTATGATGATGTATGTTACAAAACTCAAACAAGCTAGAAGGTTTACCAGTGTGTGCTGTAGCCTTTCCCTCTCAGTCATGTATGTCACTAAGGAGGGAGGTTTTTGTGTTGGTCCATTTGCTGCCGCTATAACAACAGATAGTAATTCCCCACCCAGTTTTCTCTGTGGGGGATAGTTTTTAAGATAGGCTCACTTGGTAGCCCAGGTTTGCCTGGAATTCACGAGTATAGGCTGGCCTGAAGCAGCCTGCCTTCTGCCTTAGCCCCCAAATCTCAGCATTCACCATGCTGGGCAAGGACGGCTAATTTAGAGAGGAGGTTTATCTCCTACAGCTCTGCAGCCTAGGAACTGATGGGCAAGGGACTGCATCGGGTGTAGAACTTCTCGCAAGCCATCCCATGGCAGAGCTTGTGCACAGGAGATGTTGGAGTGAAACTGTGCTCACACGGGCAGTAACCCATAGACGTGAGGGTGGACCTGGTGGTCTTAACACTGCCATCAAGAGCTGCCTCAGTCTCCACAAGCACTAAAAGGACTCATTCCTATTATAACAGCTCTCGCTCTCTGTCTCTCAATCTCTCCTGCCTGCTCTATCTCTCTTGTTCTCTTGCCCTATCTCTCTCTCTGCCAATTTCTTTGAACTTCATTAATGTTTCTGTCTTCTTAATGTGGCATTATATCCTACATCATGAGAAATGTAGGATATAATAATAAAAATAACTTGTTTAATTTTATGGGCATGGTGGTATATGACTTTAATGCCAACACTCAGAAGGCAGAAGCAGACAGATCTCTGAGTCTGGGGCCAGCCTGGCTCACATAGCAAGTTCCAGGCCAGCTAGACAATGTAAGACCCTGACTCAAAAATTTATGTATGATATATATACATATATATTTCTAGAAGTTAGAAATCTAAAATGAAAATGAAGACTATATTCCTTCAGGTTCTGACATGTGGTACTAATTTGCCTTGCAGGAAGTTTGTCAGTTTGTAGCCTAACCAAGGAGATGGGGCAGGGCAGGACTAATGACTAGAAATACCACTTCCTTTTTGTTTTTGTTGTTGTTGTTGTTGTTGTTGTGTTTCATCCAAATAGAGGGAAAGAAGGACTTCTAATGTTAAACTGCATATCCTTGAGAAATGCAAAAATGTGTTACTTATTTGAATTCTTCGTTAGATTATTACTATTCGTATATTACTCCTGTGTTCCTTAGGAGTTTGGGGTTTTTCTTTTTTTTTTTTTTATAGCTGTGATTATTTTTGTTGTTGAAAAATACTTCTGCTTGCTGATTGCTCATTATTTGTTTACTTTTATTTTTGGTGTCAGTTACTATTTAAAAACTTTAATACTTTAAATTCACGTCTGTAATTCTCATAAGTGACTTTGGTGAGGACTGTGTGTAGATGGCCCTTCTGCAGTGTCACCTGTAGCCCAGAACACACAGGCTAGCTGAGCTGTGCCTCCGTGGGAGAGAAGAAATTTGTATTCACAGGTGCCTAGGTTTAAGTTCAATACCCTCAAAAATAAATAAGATGAAATAAAATAAAAAGGCAAGGGTCCCAAACCAGTCTGCCAGGATAATCTGAAGCTGGCACACACTAAACAGGACCCAAAGGCTGGCTAGGGATGCAGCTCAGTGGTGATGTGCCTCTCTGGAGTGTGTGGGCCCTGGGTTCAGCCCAGCGCCGCACTCAGACCGTTCAATAAAAAGACTTAAGAGTTTTAGAGACTTAAAAATGTATAAGTTATTTCTGGAATCAGGAAAATCTTGAGAATGTGGAATGGAGACGGAGCTCTGGAGTTGAGACCCAGGACGCCTTGAGTAAGAGCAGTCTGAGGAGACACGGCAGAAACCAGAGACTACTATTGGCTAGGACACATGCAGCACATGTATATGTGTGTGCCTACGTTTGTGTGTTTGTGTATGTGAATGTGTGTGCTTATGCGTGTATGTTTGTGTGTGTATCTACAGGCATGTCTGTGTGTGAGTGTGTATTTACAGGCAAGTGTGTCATTGACTGTTATTCTGGTTGGATCTGAACTTTCAGTGCCTTCTACTCCTGTGCATTTTGCCAATGGAATGAAAAACTACCTGAAGAAGCCATCCTCCATGCAGGACAATGCTGTGGACCCTGTGGAGGACCAGCCCTGGCCGCGTGGCACCCTGAGGCACATCACAGAGAGTCCGTTTGGGCTCTCTGGGGCCCTGCGGGAGGGAAGCCTCAGTTCCCAGGATTCCAGGACTGAGAGTGCCAGCTTGTCCCAGAGCCAGGTCAATGGCTTCTTTGCCAGCCACTTAGGTGACCGAGGCTGGCAGGAGCAACAGCATGGCAGCCCATCTCCATCTGTGGCATCCAAGGTCACCAAGAAGGCCCCCTCCGACAGTAACCAAAGCAGAGCTGACCGGCCAGGTGTCTCTGATGCAGCCGAGCACTCTGACCGAGCTGATTCCGACACAGATGCCCCCACCTGTGCGAGCAGTCAGGAGCATCAAACACCAAAAAAGGCATGGTTTGATTTTAATGCTTTGTGGGCGGGGTACTTTCTATTTATTTATTTATTTTCATTGAACAGAGCAGAAGAAGGTACATCTGTTAGAGAGTGATATGACCTACTAAGATGCTTGCATGACTCCAGAAAGGAAGAGCAGTTTGTATTTTTCGCTCCCACCTGCTGCTGCAGTTCATGCCAACTGGCAGTCAGAAGCTCCGACTACCAACCCTGAGGGGCTATGCTCAGATTAAGCTTCATCCCTGAAAATTTAAGTCATCACTTGCACATTTAATGTGTCAGTAGGAGAACTTTGGTATCTGAAAGACTGCTCAGATGGATTTGCCATGGAGAACCAGTGTTCTTCCGAAGTTCCAAGTGGGTGATAGCAACAGCGGTGGAAATAGCTCATTCTAGAAATGATAGGAATGTACGCTCCCACTCAGGACAGCAGACGGCCAGCTCGCAGCTTTGTTCACAGGAAATGCAGCGTTCGTCTCAGGAGTCTTCTGCCCTTCGGCATAGGCTCGGCCATCACTCCTTTGTTTGTCGGGTGTGCAGGCACAGCAGAGCAAGCGTGAGGTGACTGGCCTAGACTCAGGGTTCCGCCTACTTCAAACTCAGGAACCGAGGAAGCCCAGGCAGAACCCAACACTGAGTTCTAGGTTCCCTCTGCCTTGTCCAGCTTCATCTTCTGGGTGTCGGTTTCCTAAACAATAAGATAAGAGTGCCCTGAACCATAGTGTCTGGAAAGTCTCGGCCTTTGTGGCTTTGATACATTCTATTCCCTAATACCTTGCTTAAATTTGTTTTTTCTTCAAAACCTATGTTGCCACTAACAGTTCATTTTGGCACTAATTAGAAATCCTCTTTGTTTTTCTTTGTTAAGGAATCTTTCTCCTCAGTGAATATATCCAACAAAATGAGCTTTAAAACTTCGGCATCACCTCCTAAGCCCGGAGAAATCTTTGAGGTCGAACTGGCTAAAAATGAGAACAGCCTGGGAATAAGTGTCACGGTACTGTTCGACAAGGTTTTCACATTTTCTCTTCTTCACTGGCAGCAAACTTCTGGTAGCCTAACTCATTAGCTGAGTTATTTTGCCTCAGATGGGACACTTGTCGGATGTTTCCAAAATCTAAAACTTGACTATCTTAAAACTTTTTAAAAATTTGTACTCTACTCTTTTCTTGCAGTTAAAAAAAAATTGGCAATTCCTTGTTCTCCACACATTTCATAGTTGCTTAATTTCAGAATAACGTGAAGAACATGATATGAGCGGGTGTTTCTCACACACATCTCCAGTGCTTGCATGTGTGAGGTCAGGAGATGCTGTCTCTTTACTACATCTTTAGTGCATCCTAGGTACTAATTCTCTCCAAAATATATACTACCTTGTAATGTGTCTAAAACCTTACAAGTAGAGGTTCCAAAACTGTGCATGTAGCTTCCAGACAGTGAATACATGTCCATAAGCTAGTTGATAAATTACTTTAGAACTCTGTAATAGGTTACTCCTGAATTAGGGCTTCCTCACTTATCCATTCTAAGAGTTACTGATCGTTACACAAAGCAGTTAAAAACATGCTTGACTCAGCACTGTAACGTACGGACGTCAAAAGCCTAGCTCCCCACACGGTTAGAATATAGTGCTTCTCTTTTGCTCCTTTTTAAATAATTTGCACAACTGTTTCAAGGTGAAAGAATAATACGTTTCATAAGAGGTAGAAAACTGATGTGTTAGATCCTACCTGTAGCATTTTTTAAAAGCTTCCCAGGGCATGGGAGATGAGTCACTGGGTTCATTTAAAGAAAAACAAAACAAATCAGGATGCACAGCTCACACCCATGCCCCAGCAGTGGGAGGCAGGGGCATTCCAACCCACGCTGCTCATCTGGTCCAGCCCAGGCAGTGGATTCCATATTCAGAGGAAGACCCTACCTCAAAAATTAGAGAAGCAATTAAAAAAGACACCCAACATGAACCTCTAGATTAACATGCAAACACGTGAATGTATGCCTGCGCATGCATGGGTATATGCACACACACACACACACACACACACACACACACACACGATGTTTTAGGATTTTTGTTGTGTCCTTTGAGACAGAGTCTATCCATGTCGTCCTGCCTTGCCTCTTGTAACTCCACCTGCCTCTGTCTATGCTGGGATTAAAGGTGTGATCCACCACCCTGGGCCTCTTTTAAAGATAAAAGCTGCTTTAACTCCAGGGATTTGCTCTTAGATTCATTGATACAGCCTAATGTATATACCCTGGTTGTTTCTTGGTATTTATGTTCTCACACTGAACTTGTTTAGATGGACTTTGCTTTCTGGAACGGTTCCTTACCTAGTCAAAATACAGCATATTGACACTTTCTGGACTCAATAAAGAGGGGAGGGGGAAAGGGCGGAGGGAAGGAAGAGAGGGAGAGAGAGAAAAGAGAGATGTGGGAGGGAGCCAAAGAACAAACTGACTTTGCTGTTTGGGGGCTGTATGTGGCTAACAGCTGCTGGGCACTAAACTAACTGAACCTGCTGGTGTGGAGTCAGAGCTTTCTCTGAATCGACCCGTGTGTAGCGCTCAGCTTTGGAAGCATGCAGGTGTTTTCATGTCAACATGCGCCGCTCTGTCTTTTCCATGTAGGGCGGTGTGAATACCAGCGTCCGCCATGGTGGCATTTATGTGAAAGCCATTATTCCCAAAGGAGCGGCAGAGTCAGACGGCAGGATTCACAGAGGTATGATGTCTATGTGGAAACAGAAATCACATGCACAGATATCACAGAAAATGAGAAATCAAGAGCAAGTGTGCTGGTGCACGCTTTTAACCCCAGCACATGGGCGGCAGAAGCAGGCAGGTCTCTTGAGATTTCAGGGCTCCCCATGGTGGGTTGCGGGTCATCCAAGGCCGCATAGAGAGACCCTGTCCCAGAATCCCAGAAGAGAGAAGACTTTACAGAGTTTCGGAGTCACACAAGAACACGCTCAGCCTTAAAGCTCCATTTTAAAATCTGTGCGCTGGAAAGTTGAGTTGGCCCAGCAGTTAGGAGCACTTGTTCTTGCGGAGGGCCCTGGTTCGATTCCCAGCACCACACGGAGGCCCATCACTTCCTCAGGCACGAGACATGCGTTTAGTGCATAGACAGATGTGCAGGCAAAGCACTCAGAATTAAAAAAAAAAAATCTAAAGCAAAGTATATATATATATATTATATAATATATATATATATTATATGCCACAAGTGAGCCTCACCCCAGCCTATGCCTTATCAGAAAGTGGCTGAGGGATTCCATGGCCTCTTACTGTGGTCGACAGCATTGTGCTGGTCAGAGGGTCGACAGCGAAAGTGGGGCATCGCAGACTGTCTCTAAGAGCTTACTTGCAGCATGCTTTCAGAGTGTGCTTGTATAGTTCTGCTTCTCTTTCTTCGTGATTTAAGTGTGCTGCTATAAATTCATGTTATTCTAGCCAGGTGGGTGGTGCACAGCTACAGTCCCGCACCTGGGAAGCCGAGGCAGGGGGCCGCACGTCACAGCCAGCCTGGACAGGGCAAGGGTCTCACTCTTACATCGCTGGCGTTAACAGTGTTTCCTTCCCACATCCTTTTGGATGATCAGGAATACCTGTTCAATATTCAGTCTCCCCAGCATCTGTCTGAGTCTCCCCAAATTAATAGGAATTAACTCGGCATTAAAGACCCTATGGAATGTTTGTTTGTGATTCACTTGAAAACAACTTCCTGAGTTTCAGGTGACCGTGTGCTCGCTGTCAATGGAGTCAGTCTGGAGGGAGCTACCCACAAGCACGCTGTGGAAATATTAAGAAACACAGGACAGGTAAGAGTCATGACAGCAGCCGGCTGTGATCCTAGAACTCAGCAATGAGGACGTAATCCCAGGCTCGCTGGCCCTGTCAGTTAGGAAGCCAGGCCATCGTGCAGCCTCCCAGCTCTCCCTGTGGCCCCTGCAAGGCAGAAAGCAAATCTTCTGAGGCGATTCTCCACTGAGGAGGCTGACCCTCTGCCAATGGCAGCTTTAGCCAATGGCCTGATGGGAAGTGGCGGAGGTTGCGTTTTTAAATGTTTCATAAACACCTACAAATTTCTAATGATTTTTTATTCCTATAGTTCTTCAGCCCAAAAGTTAGATTCATTGTATTCAAATACCTTTTGATCAGGAGTTGACCAAATTATTTAAAACTGTCTTTTACTGTCTGATGACTTTTCCCCCAAAATTATCTATAATATGCGCGTGCAGGCGCACACACATTTGTATTTATTAAACATGTTTTATAATAGCCTTTTCTCTTATTTTCATGCAGAAAATAATAAAAAATTTTATTTTGAGACCTTCAGTTTCCTTCTTCTGTTCCTATGTTATTTTTTCTCTCTGCCCATATTTTGGTGGACCAGGCTGTTAGCTGCTTTATTTTACCTCCAACTACAGAGTCCTGAGGTTGGCCTAGGTTATCCTTCTCCTCAGTTAACGATGTGCTGCCCACTTTCTCAGGTGGTTCATCTGCTGTTAGAAAAAGGTCAGTCAGCAGCACCCAGAGAACACGACCCTGCAAGCCCACAGAGCGCCCCCACAGACCACGAGGCCCACGGCCCTGCTCCAGAACAGACGGTGAAGAGAACAGCTTATGTCAAAGACTACAGCTTTGTCACTGAAGGTCAGGCCTTGAGGTTCAGGTCACGCCATTAAAATTCTTAGCCTCTTCAGACTGTGGGTTTTACATGTTGAGTTAGAATTCAGACCTGAGTATCTCTGTTCTTGTCAGTTACAGAACTCAAGCAGCACCAGGCTGAGCAGCACACACTGGAAGGTTCAAGGCAGTGAAGTCATGTCTGAATGTGGTCATTTAATAATACCTTAAATAGCTTCAATGATTATACACTGTAATAATATATTCTGAAATGTTCGTTTAGTTTGTTGAGACATGAATCATGGCTCATTAATAAAAGTGTAGCCCTCTCACCTCAAATAGCAGAATATACAACAGTTACAATATATAGGTGTCAATTTATTTTTTGTTTTGCAAAACAGGGTTTCTCTGTGTAGCCCTGGCTGTCCTGGAACTCACAAGGTAGACCAGGCTGGCCTCAGACTCACAGAGATCCACCTGCCTCTGCCTTCTTGAGTGCTGGGATTAAACATGTGCACCACCACACCTGGCTAGTTGTTAAATTTTTAAGAGAAATGTGGTAAGGCAAAATGTCTATATAATGGGATGGCTTCAAACCTTCTTGCTCTTAAATTTTGTTTCATTTTGGGTTTTGATTTTGAGACATGCTCTAACTCCATCACTCAAATTGACCTTGTTTGGCCTTTGTTTCCTAAGTGCTGGGATTACAGGCACATGCAATCAAACCCAAGTGCTGGGATTACAGGCACATGCAATCACACCCAAGTGCTGAGATTACAGGCATATGCAGTCACACCTTGCTATGGAATTTTTATTTCTACAGTTAAGATTTCCCTGAACAGGAATCTATTGAGTACTTCCCAAGTACTGGTCTTCTTAAAATGTGCCAGCTTATATAGACGTGATAATAAGTGCTAAGGAGCCACGAGGTGAAGGCTGGTGCCTAATGAGTCCTCCTGAGGCGGTATGTTGTTAACCCTGGCGTGCCCGCTGCTCTGAGATCCCTCAAGCGTTTCACATATTCTTATTTAGAATTGCTGAGTCAGGAAATGTTTTCTTTTTAAATTTCTGTTTATGTCACAAATCTTAGTGACCCTGTGTCAGTCCAAATCATGGACCACCTACATTTCTGTTTTGACACTGAATTTAAAGGCGTGATCTACTTGATCATATCCTTCTTTCCTTCTTTCTTTAAATGTGTACGTTTTTTCTGGTTTTAATTTTATTCATGTATTTCACTTGCGTTAGAATGTCATTGTAACTTACCTGGATTAAATTGGGCTTCACCAAAGCATTGCAGTATCAACTTACCCTCCATCAGCCCAGGCTAGCCTTTTTTGGGAACGTCCCTCTTCGTGGTATACCTGAATTTTCTTGTAATGCTCCCCTCCCTTTTTCACCTTACTCTTGTGTGGTCCACTGAAAGTACTTGACACTGACCCACAGCTTCCCTCTGACCCTCGCTTATCCACGCTTCCCTTTCTAGCATCTCACTTCAGTTCACTCAAGTTTCATTAGCTGGGGAGATGGCTCAGTCAGTCAGGTGTGTGCGAAGCAAGTGTGCCCAGCACCCCTGCAAAAGCGGGCATGCTGGGCACCTGTCAACAGGTGCCAAGTAATGAATCAGTGCACTCCAGGAACAGTGGAAGACCCCATCTCAAGAAATAAAACATAACAGACAACAGGTAGAGGGTAACACCTGACATCAACCTCTGGCCCTTGTACACACACTCACACAGACCCCTACTTGCCTCCATCACACACAGATCAGAAGATAAGAAAAGTTTCCTTAATGGTAGGCAGAGAACGTGATAGTGTTGGTGAAAGCGTGCCGAAACAGGCTTTGTTCAAAGCATGTCTGAGAGTATGTTCTCTGTGTGTTATATGTACATAGCGAAATAATGTTTCACTTTTAATTTTTTTTCCTCTAGATAATACATTTGAGGTCAAACTGTTTAAAAATAGCTCCGGCCTAGGATTCAGTTTTTCTAGAGAAGATAATCTTATACCGGAACAAATAAATGCCAGCATAGTAAGGGTTAAGAAGCTCTTCCCTGGACAGCCAGCAGCAGAAAGTGGGAAGATTGATGTTGGTGATGTTATACTGAAAGTCAACGGGGCCTCACTGAAGGGGCTGTCTCAGCAGGTGAGCTGGGAGCTTAGGGCGGGGGCAGCATTTCAGTGATCTGAGGCTGGGCGGGTGGGTGCCAGCTCTCTACTTCCTTCCGGCCTAACCTCCTCTTCCTTCACGTGCCTCCAGGAAGTCATATCTGCTCTCAGGGGAACAGCTCCAGAAGTGTACCTGCTCCTCTGCAGACCCCCACCTGGCGTGCTACCGGAAATCAATACTGCGCTTTTGGTAAGGTCGTTGGATGCTGATTTCTGTTTTCGTAGAATAGCGGTTTCCTAATTCAGCTGCAGGTGTTACCTCGTGGGTTGATATACTGGGATTCACACCTCAATATTTAACTAGACAGTGTTATCTTATATGCTGAAAATCTGCCTTTGGTCTATCAGCTTCTGAGTTCACTCGAGGGGTCTGGAAAGAAGATGAGCTGGAGCCAGGAGCTTTCCCCTGTGTCCTGGGGGAAGGGGTCATGTGAGCAGGACATAACAGCAAAGCAAAGTGGTATTTAAAACTAGATGTAGCATTTGAAGAAATGGGGAGTGGGGCGGTCCACTGAAACTTTCTGCAGCTCTAGCTCCAGGGACCCTGGTGCCTACTTCTGTCCTCCTCACGCCCTTGAGTACACACACACAGACTACATTGACTGCATGGACTGAATGTAACACTCCTGAGGAATACGACATTTGATTAAGTATGTCTAGAAAGCAATTTGGAAATATTTTACAAGGCCTTTGAAGATGGCCTGTGCATGACAGTGTAGAGAATTACAGGAAGGGGCAAGCCATGTGGGGCTGTTTGCACGCAGAGAACTCAGCTAGAGTTCTGTCAGTGGAACAGCTGTGCTCAGGAGAGGAGGCGAAACAAAGGCAGCCCTCCAGAGAACTGTAGGAATTATAGCTGTTTCCAGAGCACTTTAACAGCTTCAGAAAAGAGCTGGAGAGCTGCTCAGACACATGCTGGTCTTCCATAGGACCTGGGTTCAGCTCCCAGAACCATCAAGCTGCTCACAGCTGCCTGTAACCTCAGTTCCAGAGGACCCAACTCTCTCCTCTGCCTCAGGCACACCTATTCACAAAATAATGAATAAATCTGAACAGTATATGTTAACAGTTTTTTTTTTAAAGTCAGAAAACATTCATGATAGAATACTTAAATTTTGAAAATAGGATACAAAGTACAGTGTATGCTACAACACCAATTCTGGGTTGGCAAGGTGGCTCAGTGAGTAAAGGTACTTGCTGTAAAAAGTCTGACATCAGTCGGATCCTAGAAATCATGTAAAGGTGAAAGGAGAGAACTGGCTTAACACAATTGTCCTCTTACCTACACATACACATGCCAAATGCATGTGCATACAAACACACACACCCACACATACACACATACAATATGAATAAGGCTGGCAGGATGGCTCATCGGTCCGGGCCCCTGCTGCCAAGCCTGAGGACTTGAGTTCAATCTCTGGAACCTCCCTGGGCGGAAGAGAGAACCAACCCCATGGTGTTCTCTGACCTTTATGCCTGCAGCGTGGCATTGGTACACTGACACCATTATACACAAAAAAATTAATTAGTGTAATAAGTAAAATGTAACCCATACCTTGCTAGCAGCTGTCATTTTATATTTTCCTTTGAAGAGCATCAGTTGTGTTTATTATCAGGAAATTTATATTTCGGTATAAAGTACTGTTACTTGGCAGGTTCATCATCAGTTGACTGTTCTGACTGTTGACGTCCTTCAAACTGTTCCTTTCAGACCCCGCTGCACTCTCCAGCACAAGCATTTCCAAGCAGCAGCAAAGAGCCTCCTCAGCCGTCATCCTTCTCGGCGGAGCAAGGTACCAGCTCAGACGAGAACGAGGTGTCTGGCAAAAGCAGGACACAGGGCAGGTCTCCATCCCGGAGGGAGAGCTACAGCGACAGCAGCGTGAGTGGAGAGGACGATCCAGTGAAAGCTCCAGCACAGACACCCAGTGTGACGCAGATGCTGAGCAGCGTGGCATTGCAGGCACACAACCACCACGAAGCACCCAGAAGCCGGGAAGAATCCGCATGTACCATGTTTTACCTGCCGCGGAAGACAGCCAGCACAGCGGAATTGGAGAGCAGGTATGGCCAGTCGCGTGTCCAGAGCAGCGGGTGCTGCAGCGATGGCAGCAGCAGTATATGCCATTGTAGGACTGAGCTGGAGACCTGGCTCCGTGCTTGGAGAGGACTCTGCCTCAGCTCCTAGCACTCATGCCAGGCAGCTCAGAACCTCACATAACTCCAGCTCCAGCGGGTAGGGCACCCCTGTGCGCATGCACACACATGACACATAATGCATAAACTTTTTGAAGAATGTAATGCCTCTGGATTCAGCATGGTTAGCAAACAGGGGCTTATCAGAGGCCTTGCTGTTACAACTAACAATCCTAGTAAACTAGTAAGCTGTCAAGCCAGTCTGTTAACCCTTGCTGCTCTCTTGAGCATATTTGTTAGGAACTGAGAAAGCAGTGTCTCAGTACAATTTAACCTGAAAGTAAAGAGATTTATTTGGGTAATGATACTCTGGAAGGTTAGAATTACAAGGGGAGGACCAGGAGGATTTACAGACGGGAAGACCAGGAGACAGGGAAAGAGGAGCTGTGTGAGAGCACAGAAGCCTGCAGGGGAAGACACCTGCACGCCACTCCCACCTGTTTGTTAGTGTCTCTGTGCATCTATGTCCGTCCATACTTGCCTGCTTTTTCTCCCCTCCCTCCCTCTTTCCATCTTTCCTTCCTCCATCCGTCCATCTTTCCTTCCTCCCTCTGTCCCTCCTATTCTTTTAACCAAAGTCACCACAGGAATCAGCCTGTTATCCCAGGTACTTGGAAGACTAAGGAAGGCGTTAAAGGGCAGCCTAGACAACCTTGTAAGACCCTCTCAAATTAAAAAAAAGGAACTTAAAGAGCAATAGATAATAATACAGCTCTTGTTCGCATGAATAAAACATAAGTTCAATTCCCAATTTTGGAAAATAGGTCTATAAGTACAAAATTTTCTTATTTCTCATTTTCTTACTAGGTTGAAATCCGAATTAGATCTCTGGTAACGTGAGCATCCATCTTGAATAACAACAAGGAATAGAAAGTGTACTTAATTCTAGCCTGTCTTACTGTCCTTACATAGCCTGCAGAGCTTATTCTGAGTTGCACCTGCACAGAGAGCAAACATTGCTAACATACAGTAGACACTGAACAGATGGTCTAAAGTCGGATAAGGGCCAGTGAGGCTCAAAAGCAGACAGGAGCACCTGTTGACCGTTCTCGGAATGTCGGCACTGACCTGTCCCCACACACTGCTGCTTCTCACCCTGCAGCCACCCCCCTCCTCCACCGGATGCCAGTCCTGGGCAGATGTGCCAGCCCCAGTCAGAACGTGCTCCCTGCGACTCCCTGGGTAAATACTACAGGCATCTCGCTTCAGCGCTGAACAAGCAAGAAGACTTGACAGCTCTGAAAAATGACTTGGGAAACCACATTGAGGACTCTGAGCCGGTGAGCTGCTTTCTCTGTGCCACAAACAATAAAACCTTTTCTCTTTTTCCCAGTGAAGTCACCGACACATGCATTTTCTGTCAGCTGTGCTGTAGAGCCGTTTATACTGCATTTACTGAATGGATAAATGATATCCCTCTCTGATGTTTTCTGGGTGAGAAATTAGGGGAAGAGAAAGTGTTGTGTGTCACCCCGACTTTCTCGCCGCCTTCTGGCAGACACCCACAGACAAGTCACCTGGTTGCTGTGATTCCTGGTAGCTTCGGCTGTCCGCTGGGCTGCTGCTCCAGAAGGCTGGAAGTAATTATGTGAAGAACTGAGTATAAAACTGGCACAGTGCTTAAACACTGCCACAGATAGATGCTTGTCGTTATTTTTATCTCTTGAATTTCTGTGAATCGCCTGTTGGTTTTGTGTGTACGCATGTGCACCCATACACACATGGACAAGTGTGCATGGGTATATAGTGTGTCTACATACATACGGAGAACAGAGCTCGACCTCAGACATTTCTATAGCCATTTATTTTGATTTTTTATTAATCTCTGTAATTATTTAAGGATTTCTTTTGTTTGCTTGCTTGCATGTGTATTTTACACCTCGGCTGCAGTGTCCACTTCCTCCTCTCCTCTCGGTCCCTCCCCCTCCCCACTTCTCTTCTTGCCCCCCAGTTCTCCCCATCCAGTCCTTTTCTCTTCAGAAAAGGGCAGGCCTCCCGTGTTTATCAACCTGCCACGACATACCAAGTTACAGTGGGACTAGGCACCTTCTCCCCTGTTAAGGCCATATGAGTAGCCCAGTAGGAGAAAAGGGTCCCAAAGGCGGGCAACAAGAGTGAGAGGCAGCCCCTGCTCCCACTGTTAGGAGTCCCCTAAGAAGACCAAACTACACATCTGTAACGTGCACATGGCCTAGGTCAGTCCCATGCAAGCTTCCTGGTTGACGGTTTGGCTGGAAAGATGCTTAGCCACTATAGGTTCCCAACCAAAAATATAAGAGAATTTCATACCTCCATGAAATGTATTTTGACTCATTCACCCTTTATTCTTCCCACGCTCGCTTCTCCCACATACACCCTCATAGTTATCTCTACCCAAGCTCAAGTACCCCTCTGTTTTTGTAGATAACCCACCGAGGTCAGCTTGTGCTGCCCATGGACTCATGGAAGCGGGGCCACCCACTGTGGCATGGTTGACTCAGCAGTGGACACACCCTTACAGAAAGTGGACTCCCCTTCCCCCACCAACTGTCTATGGCTCCTCAGCTAGGGGTGGGCCTCAGGAGTCCCTCCCTCACCTACACTGCAGTGCTGACTGGCTTAATCTTGTACAAGTCTTGGGCAGGCTACCACAGGTGCCATGAGCTCATGGGTACAGTGCTCCTGTCGTGTCCAGAAGACACAGTTTTACTCCAGTCCTTCCTGGCCTCTGGCCCTCATAACCTTTGACACATACACACACACACACACACACACACACACACACACACAGCCTTCCACAGTGTTCCCGGAACCTTGGGGAAGCAGGGGTATAACGTAGGTGTCCTGTTTGTTTCTGAACACTCCACACACGTAGTCTCTGTATTTTGGCCAGTTGTAAATATCTGCATTTCACTGTATAGAGAAATGATGAGGTTTCCCGATGAGGGAAAACCTTCCCCGATGAGGTTTAAAGCTCACTGATAATCAGGTATAGAGTTAGCACATTTAGAAGGCAGATTGTCTGTTTACCAAAATAATCCTCATAGGTTGATGCCTGGAGCCTGTGAACTCTCCAGGCCTGTGTTCTTGGTCGAGTTTACAGTCCTGGGCATGTATCTCCCAGTGAGGAGCCCTAAATTCAATCAGTGATCATGGCTACCCCCTAAACATTTGGGCCACTCTCAGCATACTCTATCTTGCCTTGCCGGTCACAATTATAACGTACAGGGTTCATGCTGGATAAGACCCCGGCAGCCTGCACAGCACCTTTCAGTACCATGAAAGCTAGGCAGCAGGGAGGAAGCTTCCTGCTTGGTCTATGTCCTGTGACTAAAGCGTATGGTGTCTTCAGCAATTGGATCTTACTGTGAAGTTCCGGTGGGTAACTGAGAGCTGTGGCAAAAGCTTTTGTTGTTTGGGGGTCTCTGGGACATGAATAGGAAGCAATCAATTCATGGGCACATGTGCCCACACTTTTATTTGACAGCCTGTGACTTCCGGAAGAAGTATTTTATCCTCTGTGATTCCAATTCAACTCTTTCTTAATGTAAAAACAAGTTCATACACACATGACTTCATAAGATAGTAGATCTCATACGGCCTTTCAACAGCCTCAGTGTTGGTTGGCCCTCCCCTGCCTCCCTCCCCATCAGCCCTACTCTCCCAGTCCTTTCCCCAGTTTAACACACACACACACACACACACTTTTTTTAAAGCCTTAAAATTCCTTAGGCTGCAAATCAAGCTTAGGGAAATGTTAAGGATGATAATTCCTTTACATGAAATGAAAGTCCGCCTTTGCCCTCTGTTTATTAGCCAGGTAATAATTTGTTATGTTAAAACATCATAAAACAAGTAAGAAGATGCTTTTGGACCAAAGTAGGCTTTTCATAATTTTCATTTTCCTATAATCATGTTGTGGGCTCTTAGCGCGCACGCACGCACGCACGCGTGTGTGTGTGTGTGTGTGTGTGTGTGTGTGTGTGTGTGTGTGAGAGAGAGAGAGGGAGAGAGAGAGAGACAGGTAGAAGATGAGTAGGTGTACATCAACATTTTCAGTTTCATTATTAGCAGTAAAGTCTGTCCTCACCTTCAAAGCTAAAATCTTTTGAATTTGTTGTGCATCTTAATAGATGAAGCCTTGATTCTTAATCATCTAAATACTTAATATATTTACAAAAACAACAATAAACAAAAGCTTCCTTTTGTATCTCTTGGCTTCTGTCTTGGTTTTTTAAAATGTGAAGGATTTTTCTAAACTTTCTCTTCAAAATGTGGTCTTTGATTATCATCGTGTAATCACTTTGCCTCCTTGTTTATCCTGGATATACAAGGTTTGCTCTGGAGAGAACCCTTGCCTGGCATGTGTGAGGCTCTACATCCAATCCCAGCTCTTCCAGATAGGAAAAAAAAAAATTATAGGAAGGAAGGACTCTTGAAACAAACACATAATAACTTTATGCTTCAAAATATGTCACATGCTTGGAGTGAAAGGAACATTGTATCTAGAGTTGAAAAGACCTGACTTGGCCAAGTTAAGTCAAGATTTGGGTTTCTCTTTTTAACTGAAGGCAACAGTATTCATGTGTCTGCAGGACAGAGCAGACAAGCTCACATCAATCTGTGTTCTTTCTCTAGGAAGTAGAGCTTCTCATTACCCTGATTAAATCAGAAAAAGGAAGCCTGGGTTTTACGGTGACCAAAGGCAGCCAGAGCATTGGCTGTTACGTCCATGATGTCATACAGGACCCAGCCAAAGGTGATGGGAGACTGAAGCCTGGAGATCGGCTTATAAAGGTGAGACATTTAGGGACTGGAGGGATGGCTCAGTGGTTTAAGAGGACTTTCAGGGGAAGCTGCTCTTCCAGAGGCCCTGGGTCTGATTCCCAGCACCAGCATGTTGGTTTACAGTTATCTGTAAGTCTAGTTCCAGGGAAGTCAACTCCTTCTCCTGACATCTGCAGTCATCAAGCACACAAGTGGTGCAGAGACATAAATGCAGATAAAACACGTGCATAAAATAAAATAATATTTTTAAAGTGAGACATTTAAGGGGAATAGGGACACTTATACAAGTGTGACTTGTCTCAATCCACTTTTCTGTTACTGTCGTGAAATTCCTTCTACAGTTGCCTACTGTAAAAAGAAAGGAAGTTTAATTAGCTTACAGTGAGGGAGCTTTAAGGACATTGCATCAGCAGCTAAACCCTAGTGAAGGTGTCATACCCGTGTGAGAAGAAGAGATCATCCCTCAGAGGGCTGCCAGAAAGTCTGGGGTCTCGCTGCTCCTTCTGCACTCTTACCCCCAGTGTAGCCAGTGTACTGACTAGACGTCCCCACTCAGAGGCCCTGCTGTCACACGGGGGACCTAGCCGCTAGCACAGGAGCCTTTGGAGAACAAACTTCAGCCGCATCCAGGCCATAGGAGTGACAAAGAGCAGGACAGCCCGGGGAAGGAGGCTGAGTTAATATGACATGTTTCTCTGGTGTGTGCTTTCATTCCCCACTGCTTTAAAAACAAAAGCATTAGCAAGGCGGAGTGGCACATGCCTGTAATCTCAGCACTTGGGAGATAGAGGTGGAAGGATCAGGAGTTCAAGGGCATGCTTGACTGTATAATGAGTTCCACATGAGTTCCCTATTGCCAAAAGGGGGCCAGGGGTACAACTAGGAATGTAGTTCAGTTGTGTGTGTGTGTGTGTGTGTCTATGTGTCTATGTCTATATCTGTCCATCAGTGTGTAGCATACATGAAGCCCTGGGTCAAGCCCCAGCACTACATAACCTGGCAAGGTGACGGGAACCTGTAATCCCAGCAGTTGGGATGTGGGAGCAGGAGGAGGGTCAGAAGATCATTCTCCCTACAGCCTTTATATCCATAGCTCTTTGGGAATTGTTTCAAGTTGCTTCTTAAACCAAAAGTCCTTTTAATCTCTTCAGGGTCTCTCAAGTCCACGAGACAGCAAGTTTCTTAGGTTCTCAAGGGCAGCGAAGTATGCATTTATTTGTCAAGAACTTTATGTTGTTCGTAATGGCTTGACCACTGTCCCTATAATTTCTACAGGGAAGGGGCTTCTAATACATTAGAGACTACGTCACCATAAATCTCCTACCGGCTGATACACTTTATGATCAGATCTCCGGTTCTGAACGTCAACCTTAGCATGCCTCTCTCGTGTCATAGGTTAATGGTACGGATGTTACAGGCATGACACACACTGATGCCGTGAATCTGCTGCGAGCTGCACCCAAGACAGTCAGATTAGTTCTCGGGCGGATTCTAGAGGTGCCCAGGATGCCCGTGTTCCCCCACTTGCTGCCTGACATCACAGTAATGTGCCATGGAGAGGACTTAGGTAAGAGAAGCGCAGGCTTTCCAGTATGACCTTCTTGACATAAGTAAGCGTAAGACTTCCGTGACTGAGAAGTAACTGCTTTCCGTTCCTTGAAGGGTTTTCTCTGTCTGGAGGGCAGGGCAGTGCGCACGGAGTGGTGTACATTAGCGACATTAACCCCAGGTCAGCTGCAGCTGTAGACGGTAATCTCCAGCTCTTAGACATCATCCACTACGTGAACGGGCTCAGCACACAGGGGATGACCTTGGAAGAAGCAAACAGAGCGCTGGACCTGTCACTTCCTTCCGTGGTGCTGAAAGCAACAAGGTACTGGGCAGTAGTTTACATACAGCTTTGGGGTGTGTGTGTGTGTGTAGTTCAGGTCTTTGCTTATGTTTGCATTCCCTTATGGGCATGACACAATTACTAATTCACAGCCAGCGAACCTTAGAACGGAGTTCCTGATAGACTATAAGAAATCACTCGGGTAAGTACTTCTTCAGGGTTCCAGTTAACGGACAATTAGCACATATCAGAATGTCTTCAATGGCAAGTGACAGAAATAAAGCTCAGTTCTGTTTGGCCAAGGAAGGGAATTTATTGATTTGTCTCAGTCATTAGGTTCCTTTTTGCTGTTTGCCATTCCTGTTGAATCAGTTGTGTCTGTGGTAGTCAGGTGATGGTTTCACCATCTAGAGCCATCTTGAAGCAGAAACCTCCACAGCCACCACAGGTAACTGTGTTCTTGGGCCTACAGTAGGGCCAGTCTCTGACTGCAGAGAAATAAACCAGATGGCTTTGGACGGTCATGCCTCATTGACAGAACTAGGGTGGAATCAGCCCTCTGGAACTCACATCAGCTGTTGAGGCCCAGAAGAGCCATGCCCACAGCATTAAATGCTAGAGCAGCTTCCATCACTTGTGGAAGAAACCTGACAAGAAAGCTTGGGGACTGATTTCCTATGGCTTCTCTAACATTACTCCAAACAACCAGGATTATCATATGAAGTTTTGGAGGTCAGAAATATAAACGGCTCAAACTAGGATAAAGCCAAAGTATCCACAGGATTCCATTCCTTCTGTGGGAATCCAATCTTCTTGTCCTTATCACTCTCCTTGGCTTCTCGCCCCCTCCATGTTCAAAGGCAGCACCTGCCATGAACCTGCTTCTGTTGCCCAGTCTCTCTGTCTGTCTCTGTCTCTCTCTCTTGCTTGCTGACTTTCCTGCCTCATTGTTGACCAGGTAGGGTTCCAACAATGACAACAGAATCCTAATAATCTAAGTTAAGTTCCCATTTCTTTTGCTCTGTATAGTGGCTTCGTCACAGTTCTCTGGACTCCAGCATAATCTTGAGAGTCCTGATATCTTTGGGAAACGTATCTGCCTCCCACGGTGCCCATGAATCCAGGTTTTCTAGACTGGAGACTAGGCCACGCTTTGTGAAGGGGAAATGGACAGTTATGTCTATGAATCATTTCTTTCAAAATGAAAATGTATTATTAAAACCACTGATAAACCTGCTTGTTCTTTTTAGGTTGTTTGCTTTTTTTTCCCCCTAATCCCTTACCTAAATCTCTCTGGATTGACATACAGTTGTTTTCCTCAGTGAATGAGAATAAATGGGAAGGGGAAAATATTTTTTATGGAAATTAACATCACTGCCAAGCTTAAGTACAGGTTGAACGTTTTACCTCAAAATTAGGAGAAGCCTCTTCATTCAGTCCTAAAGTCACATTCTGTTCCTTTCTTCTGTCTTTGTCTTAGCTGTTGTCTCTACAGAGATCACAGTTAAGTCCTTCATGTTCTTCCTTCAACTGTTCTGTTCTCTCCATCTTTATGGTCCACAATAAATAATTGAACAGTAATGGGAGGGTAGATGTTTGTGATGACTGTGTATGTCAGGAACTATAAAGGGGGTAGAGTTTACCCTAATTAATTACAAGCCAGCCCCCCCAGCCTGTAACATGGCATGGATTCCAGAAGATGCACTAGCAAGCTTCACGATCCTGGTGTGAACGCCACGTGTCCAGAGGCCCTAGAGAAGCTGGGGCTCAAATAGAGAGCACAGGACAAGGTTGCTGTTAGACCTCAGGAGCCCTCATTTCAGAGCAGCCTGAGGAGAGCCTGGGTTGGTCTGTTGAAGGGCTGCCACATTGCTCAGCATCGCCCCTGAAAACATAAGCTTGAAGGTAGCCTGTGTTAAAGACGTAAGGACTTTGTGGGCTGCGGGAGTGTGACATAGTGTGTCTGCCAACAGTGTCCCTCGAGTAAGATGGCCTGGCCCATTCCCAGTGTGCTCCCTGTGGGGCTGCTCTTGACTTTGGGTAGTATCGAATCTAAGAATAAAGGTTTGGTTCTTTTGTTTGTTTTTCACCTTTATTTTCACTCTAGAAGAAAAGCATGCTCATGCCAAGGGCTTATAGATATAAAGCTTGTAAACTGTGCCCTCTGAGTTAGCACCTTTGACCTGCACACTGAATGACACTGAAGTACGTTGTTAGTCCTCACAATTCCCGTGTGGTGGGAGGGGCACGAGGGCCATGTGCTGGACTGGAACCTGAAGAAAGACCACGCGGAGAAGTCATTTCTGCGTGGAGGGAAGCTCAGAGGCTGAGGCCTTGAGTTCAGCCTCGAGCTCCGTCAACACCAGTAGCGCTAAGGACAGCAGTGCTTGCAGAGTGTGGTGCACACCTGTGACTCCCGCCCCGGGGACCAGCGCCAGGAGCTCTCAGTTCACATAACCTTGCCACAGAATAAGCCCGAGGCCCTCTTGGACTGAGAAGAAACCTTTGTGAGGTGAAGCGGAGGGGGTGTGGGCACAGGGGGTAGACCCACACTTCCCATTTTGTTTGTGAGAGGGCTTCCTGTCACAGGCAGCGGGGTGGCCTGCGAGTTTCTGGGATTGTTGGGTTGTCCTGCATCCGCCTTCCATGTGACTGTGGGAGCACTGGGGTCACAGGCACACAGGAAGCGTTCCACTAACTCCTGCCTACACTTTGTTGGGTACCTGGACTCAGCACTGAAAAGTGGAGCTTCTGAAACTGTTAAAACGTGGCCCAAAGGGTGTTGAAGCCGCTTGAAACCTTTGTAATCGCACTTTCTTTGTCTGTCCTGCAGAGACGGCTGCCCCGTGGTGCCTAGTTCAATGAGGCCCGCCCTTTCAACACCCAAGTTCACCAAAGCCAACGGTAGGAAAGACATGTTTACCTTCAGGGCTTACGTCAGTGTGGCTTTCTTCCTGAACAGAAAGTTGGATGTGGTCACTAAGCTCTTTTTCTTCAGTTTCTAGAATGTTTTTCTAGACTAAGTGAAAACAGTCTACTTAAGTGATAACTTCTTTGAAAATCAATGTATATTAGAAAAATAGGAGTGCAGAGCAGGCGATGAAATGCATAGTGCAGTGGACCCGAAGCTGTGTCCTCAGAAAGTCCCAGTGCACATATGAGCACTGTTTCCTGTCAGTACAGACCTACTGATGCTGACGTGGTGAGGCTCTCGTGGATACTTAGAAAATGTGCCCCCTGTGACAGGGACCCAGCTGGGTGTTGTGGAATTGAGAATGTGCGAAGAGGTATCTATCTCACATGCTAGCCTAATGACAGACAGGGAAGAGCTGTGGTTGTCTTTACCGCCTCTGCAGATAGATGCAGTTTATCTGGCTCCAGATGGACTTTTATTTTTTTTTCTTTGTAAGATAGGGTTTCTCTGTGTAGCCCTGACTGTCCTGGAATTAACTTTGTAGACCAGGCTGGCCTTGAACCCAGAGATCCACCTGCCTTTGGCTTCTGGGTATTACAATTAAAGGTGGCACCACTACTGCCTGGCTCCAAGTCAGCTTCTATGTGAACTGTTTTCTCTTAAGGATTTGGTTTCCCTACCCTTGGCATGGCAGTGCACACCTAATTCTAGTACTTCCAAGAGTTCCAAGAGGATGAAGTCAGGCATCCTTATGTGGAGGCCAGCCTAGGCCGTGGGCGGACCTATAAAAAGAATCTGAATGTGGTTTTTTGGTTTCAGTTCTGTTTTGTTTTGCTTTGCCCTTTTTTTAAAGTTAAACCTTCTCAAAATATTTTATTCTGCTTTCTTGGTTTGTATCATGTGTATTCTGGCCTCTTTTCATACAATCACAAGTAACATCCTTAGAAATATTGGGTTTCTTTAATTACTTTATATGGATCAGGATTCCTTAAAATTTTCACATTGACTTATTGTGTGTATTGTATGGTGTGTGTGTGTGTGTGTGTGTGTGTCTGTGTCTGTGTCTGTGTGTATCTGTGTCTGTGTGTGTCTGTGTGTGTCATGCCACACACAGCCTGCAGAAGTGAGATCTCAGGCTCTATCAGTCTTGGTATTAGCACTTATCTGGCTGATCCTGCCGGCGCATCTTACTGACTCCCATCGGAAGTTTTCATTGATTTGCACCTGTGTGTCTTGAGCACTTTCCCTGTCTCTCTTGTATCCTCAGTCGTCTCACGTACTGTTCTGTGTTGTTCCTTTCAGGCCATTCCAGTGTGGAGCCCTGTGGACAGCCCGCACTCACGCCTAAGAATTCATTCTCCAAGGCAAGGAAAAAACCCTCCTTTCATGTCATAGCTACTTTTAATAACCAATGAGCTTGTGCTTCATACCAGATTGGTTTCCTCACTCAATGTTCTGCAGACACATACGCTAACGGTCGCCTCCATTGTGGTGAACTGACAGGCTTTGCTAAGGGAACCCACAGCACAGGCCTCAAGCTGCACCCGTTGGCACGCGAGCTGTTTTATGGCCGAGACTTGACTTGGCGATGCTTAGTTAGTGTGCACGGTTCCCTCAGCCATCTTGGACCACAGGAGGAGTGTGTGGTTAGCTGCAGAGCTGCCCTTCTGGATTAGTACTAGCCACAGGAGCCTGAGAAGGCTAAACCCATGACCCCGGTAAGGAGCGACAGTGAAAGCCAAAGGAATGGCTTCGCTTCTTTTAAAGCCTTGTGCATGTTTTGCCGGATAAGAAGATGAGATCTTAAACCATTCAGTTGTTAGCACAGAGGCATCTGCAGGAGTTTGGCCAAGGCTCAGATCCTTTGTGAGTCTACCTCTGCTCTCTCTCTCTCTCTCTCTCTCTCTCTCTCTCTCTCTCAGCGCCCTTGTGTGTTTGGGTAGGGTTCATTTTTGTTATTTTCTTCCTTCCATGCTTTGTGATTTTTCTGAGTGGATCAGAGCTAGATTTGTACTCTGCGGAACTGTTTTGTCCTACACTCACCGCGTGAAGTCCAACTCTCACTATTCAGGTGTCTGCTCGGGCAACTTAAAAGGCGTGTCTTCCGCGTAAAACAGTTTGCTCTGTAGTAATCTAAACAGAACCACACCATCTCCTGGACACGAGCTGGGTTTTGAAGAAGAAAATGTGTACAGTAAACAAAAGCCCCATCCTGTGACTTCCTGACACCAGGCTGTACCTACACAGAAGTCCTGAAGCACGCTGAGGCAGGAATGATGTCAGGCAGGAGTGGCTATAGCTCCACCGGAGTGTTTGTGCATTGTGTTGGCTTTGCACTGTGGCCGAGCTGCCTTCCTGTTGATCCAGCTCTTGAGCCTCACAGAGCTGCAGCAGCTGAATGGTCACGGCTTCTACCATTACTCGTGCTGGATAATGTTTGTTTTCGTTTTAAGGAGCAGTGTGCTGAAATGAACAAGTGTAGAGTTTCTGTTGAATTGACATCAAACCGTAGAAATGAGGACTTTCATTGTTGTGGATGCCAGCTTTCCTGTTGGAACTGAAATCTCCCACAAGGTCTCCTTGACAACACTGACCTTGAGCACTGATGCCCAGACTGTGGGTTCCTCATGAGAAATGGGATTTCACAACCAGTGAGCATTACATCACCAGCTGAGGAGATGTACTTTGGTCATATCTAACTTCTCAATAAAAGAGTTAGGCCTTCAGAACAAACCTCAGCATACGCTCACTGTGACTTAGTCATTTAATTTTACAGTTTATCCAAATTCACCTTTTTTTTCTCTTTTTTAATTATTATTGTTCTTTTTTCTTATTGAACATTAATGTTTCCCATACAGTATATTCTGATCATGGTTTCCCCTCCCCGACTCTTCTGAGATTAACCTCACCTTCCCTCCTATCAGAATCCAAATCTTCCTGTCTCTCACAGGCATCTGGAGAATAATGACAAAATAAGATAAAACAAACAAACGGAAGAAAGCCAAAGAAAACGCATGAGATACATATGTTTGCATACCCTAGAATCTTTTAAAAATACAAACCAAAAGTCATAATGTATACGAAAATGACCTGTAAGATAAAATAAAATAAAAATTTGTAAGGCCCTGTCAAAACTTTATGAGACAAAGAGCCTCCAAAGATGCCGCTGAGCTCATTTTGTGTTGTCCATCTACTGCTGGCACTGGGCCTGGCCTTAAGAGTGGTTTGTACCTCAGCGAGACGCTGGGGTGAACCAGTTTTTTCATTTGTGAGAGGTTCTCACTTGGACACAGAACTGGAAACGAGACAGGCCAGGGGACTTAGGGAAAACCAAATGCTACTGTTCCGCTAATGGAACGTGGCCATAAAATAACTCCTAACAACCTTCTGCAATGCGCACAGATCAGTTTTTCCCCAGCCATCATCAGAGAAGCTTCCTCCCGCAGTAGAGAAGAGCAAACACGGCGACCCACAGTTGGAGAGAGAGTGGCAAACCTTAGAACACTCAGTTCCAAGTGGGATGCCTCCTTGAAACCGCTCCCCTCGGGGAATCCTGGGAAGAGGGGGTAGGAAAATTCTAAGAGCCAGGGGCATGGAGGTCACCAAGGAAGCAAGGCAGTCTAAATGAAGCGGGACTGACACACGTGTGGACTCATGAAGACTGCGGCAGCGTGCGCAGGCCCTGCGCGGGCCTCTGTGTGAGAGGAGAAGCAGACACACGCCCTGTCCCTAACCCGGAAGCCATGTCCTTTTACAGACTTCTGGGGATTGAACCGCTGGGCACAAGCCTAGCTCCATGGCAGCTACGTTGTCCGTCCTTCCAGGCTGTGCCCCTGAAGTGCGTCACAGTCTGTTGGCTGCGTTCAGTTCAGTAGATGTATAAAAATCACGTGGTCATCAGTCCTTTGTTGTGTCCATAAACTTCATTGTTAGACCACACTGTGAAGTCTAAGAATGGTGGTGCGTACGTGTATCTCCGCACTAAGAAGGCCGAAGCAACAGGGGCATGAGTCTGAGGCTTCCCTGTGCTGTACAGCAACTATCTGAGAAAAGGGAAAAAAGACCAAAAATAATTTTCCTCCTTTCTTTCCACTTCTAGGCTTTTATAATCCTTAGACTTTTCTAAGCTGTTCTCATAAAGCACGTCTCGAGTAAGAGCTTTTTGTGTAGTGCAAAGAAATAGCACAATTCCAGATGTGTTCAGTGAGGGGCACTCCCATCCACTTTGCACACTCCACGGATGTTTCCTAGTAATAAGATGCAAGATACAACAATGTAAGGGGAGTGTTGAGCTGAGCAGGTGGAGAGCGGAGCCACGCGCAGCCCGCTAGTCCCAGAAGTTGACACAACAGTAACACAGTGATTTGCTGTGGTCTCGTACTTCAGGTTAATGGGGAAGAAGCCACTGAGGCTGTGCACCCAGGAGGAAAACGCCCTTCTTCTCAGATTTCGGGGTCAACGGACTTGACTGAAGCCAAAGGTAGTTTTCAAATGAGCCATCACAGTCACTGTAAATGATCTAAAAGCTCAGCAACAAAAGCAGGTCACTTTTCCCCTTCTGCCACCTCTCATGCTAATGCAGCTTTTGAAAGGGAAGACTGTTCGAAGAAACGAGGAGAATGAGATAAGATAAAACTAGTACTGCTGATTGCCTACTGCGCAAATGTCCAGCATCCGTCCTCATCTCCAAAGATGAGCTGACGTAGAGCTTGGAAAGACAGTTTCTGTATTTCACGGTCCTGTGCGCAGTCTTCACAGACTGCAAAACAGTCTAGAAATTTTATATTGACGATATTCTACATGGCCTGTTATATCCCTCATCTTCAAAGATAACATCTCTTTCATGAACCCATAACTTGCCATTAATGTTATGAAATAAGCATCAGATTGTTAATATCTGCCAGACTGACTCACTAGTCATTGTAGGCTGTCACAGCAGGCAGCTCACCTAATTCGACTGAAAGGTCTAGGTGACCTTGTCTCCCTTCCAGAGCGACACTTAGGACGTCAGCATGCCTGCCTTTCTCACATCAGTGCTTTTAAAACAAATTTCTGTTTTCCCAGACTCTGACTCACAGGATGATGACAGCTACGATGATCGCCAGGAAGCGGAAGTTGTCCAGTCCCTGCTGGACGTGGTGGATGAGGAAGCCCGGAACCTCTTGGACCAGACTCATGCCACCAGACGGGCCTGCTCTCCAGGTGAGTGAGCCAGATGAGTAAGCCAGTGTGCCCAGGAATTCACACACACATGTGGGGCAGGGCTGGTGGGTAAAGCTGGGACACATCAGCGACACCTTCACTCATCAGTTTCTAGGAGGTGTTTTCAGAAATAGTTTATTGTCCTTTCCGTGTGTGGGATTTCAGGTGTATCCATCGAGGCTGTGGGTGTAGGTGTGGGTGGAATGCTTGCCTGGAGTGCATGAAGCCCCGGGTTCCATGCCCAGTGCCATGCAAACCATGCTTGGTGTTACAAGCCCATGATCCTAGCGCTTGGGTGTGGAGGCAGGAATATTAGAAGTTCACTGTCCTCTTCAGCTACATAGCAAATTCAAGGCCGGCCTGGATTACATAAAAGCAAACCAGAAAGTATCAATAAGTATCGTAGCTTTTATTTATAAATATGTTAGTGTAAACGTCTCTCCCTCCAGTTGACAGTAAGTCATTGTTAAAGCATGGCCACTTCTTAGATAAGTCCATTCTACCTTCACCTACTCTCTGCTCTCCCAGTTAGAGCACTAACAGGGCTGCCGTGCAGAGGTCTGTTTACCGCTGCCCTCTGTGGGTAAATGAGCCCTCCGCTGTGCCCTCTGAACATTTCTTCCTCTCCTTGACCTGTGTGTTTCTCTCCCAGACCCACTGAGGACAAACGGGGAAGGAGGGGCAGAGGATACCGATTGTGACGGTTCTCCGTTACCTGAGGACGTCCCTGAGGTGAGGACTGGGCCTGCGTGAACAGCCTGGCTGCTGTGCCTCCCTAGAGTGGTGTTTGAATCACACAGGTGAAGCAGACGGCAGGGCCACATGTTTCCCAACAGAACATGTTTGGGGGCGATGAGCCGCTTTCATGCTACTACATTACAGTGTCACTGCCAGCAAAACTCTGGATCAGTTCTCAATTGAAACAATGTCTGGGCACGGTGACACACTCCTCCTTTGATCCCAGCGCTTGGGAAGCAGAGGCAGGTGGGTCTCTGTGAGTTCAAGGCCAGCCTGGTCCACAAAGCTATACAGAGAAACCTTATCTGGAAAAACCAACAAAAAGAGAAAAAGGAAGGAAGGAAAGAAAGAATAAGGAAAGGGGAGAAGGAGAGGAAGTCAAACTGCTTGTCAAGTCAACCATCGGCATCTATACTTACACCATCTCAACACACACAAGGCTATTGTCATTAGATAGATACAAATGTGGAGTATGGATGGATGCCAAGAAGCTTATGACTATCTCAAAATAATACTGTTCTCTAGAGGGCTTATTTAAGATATTCTTTTATACTATCATAGTATTAGTAGTTATAATAATTGTTATAGTGTAAGACCTGGGGTTCAAGATCACGCCCCTCCCAGAAACTCCCCCAGACCAAGACTCGTTGCAAAAGCAAGAGGATTATTAACCATTGCACAATGGAGTCACCCCTGCTGGTCAGCAAAGAGTGGCACCGGGAGACAAAGGCCTTTAGGTTTTTAAAAGAAAAATTGCGGGAAATTTGAAGTTGCAGTTTTGGCAACTTAGGATTGGATGAGGAAGCTATAAAGTAAGATAATTGGCTAGTCTTAGGTGCTCAAGCTTGGCCAGTTCTGCCAAGTGTGGATGCAGCTGCAATTGAAGGTGGGGGTGGTTAGCTCATCCTTGAAGATTAGGGGCTGTGGACTTTTGGCTGCAGGTCAAAAGCTACTCAGAAGAAGTCTGGGTTTGTTGCTAAGAAATGCTATCTCAAAGACAAGGGTCTGGTCCTTTTTTTTTTTTTTTTTGCTGAGTGAAGGTCATTGCTTGCTTGCCTTTTTTTATATCTGTCCTCACAGATAGGGTCACATTCCTCCATTCTCTGGAAAGGTACTAAGAGGCTTTAGCTTAACCTGAACCTAAAACTCAAAGCTATAGGCTTTAGAAGACATACAGGTTACAAAGTTAGTCTAACCCTTTCAATAGTAGCACAAGTTCTTCGAAAGGTTGCATGACTCTTATAAGGCATAACAATAATTATATTTTCACTACAGTATTTTAGTATTTCTGGTTGTTTGGTTGGTTGTTTTTCGAGGCAGGGTTTCTCTGTGTAATGTTAGCTGTCCTGCACTTTGTAGACCAGGCTGACCTTGAACTCACAGAGATCCTCTTGCCTCTGTGTTGTAAGAGACGATTAATATTTACTACTGGTTTATCTTCTGGTAAAGCTTGCTGTTAATCTTAAACAGCTGTATAACCAAATCACCACACAGAGACTGGGTTTTTAGTTAACCTAGAACACAATGCTGGGCAATATTTACTCCCTCCTAAACCTCCAAGCCCTCAGTTTCCTAACATTTAGATTTCCCACATTATACTTGCTTTTTGTGAAATCTTAGGTCTGGTTCATGCTCCACGTCCTCCAAGCTCTCTCCTCCAGCTCTGCTCTCCTCACTCTCCTCTCGCTCCTCTCCTCCCACTCATCTCCTGCCTTCTGGCTCCTCCTCTCTTTTTTTTGAATGAACAAGGGTAAGGCGTATACATTTTAAAAGAACATTGTACCAACACCTCTGCTTCCTGAGTGCTGGGATTAATGGCCTGTGCCACCACACCCAGATTTACTACAGTATTTTAAAACTGACCTTTAATAGGGGTGTTCTAAAGTCCCTTTTAGCTACAAATAAATAAAAAGCTTTGCCTGCTATTTTAAAAATTGTCATCTAAAATTTCTTTTCTCTTGGAAAAGGAGCAAAATCATATTATGTAGATTCATAACATACAGTATGTTATGTCATACGGTAACAAATATGTCAGAAAACTTTATTATATTGATTTTTAGGATATATTTTCATTGTACAAATTACTTTAAATGTAACCATTAATGTAAAATGTTTTTTTAATCTTCTGCTTATACTTATCTTTCCCTCTGCTGTGAAAAACTGTCATGACCAAGGCAGCTTAGAGGCGTTTGTGGGCGCATGGTCCCAGAGAGTTGAGTCAGCCATGGCAGGAATTGTGGCAGCAGGCATAGTAGCTGGAGCAGAAAGCTTGAGGCCTCCATCTTAGAGCTCAAGCAGAAAGAGCACTAGAAATGGCAGAGTCTTTCAACTCTAAAGCTACCTCCAGTGACACACCTGCTCCAGTGAGGCCACGCCTCTAAATCTCCCCAAAGAGCAGCACTAGCTGGTGACCCAGGACCTAAATGCCCAAGACAGTGGGGCATCTCATTCACACCCCCACAGGCTCCTGTCTACCCCTGCACCATGCATGTGAAAGCAGCCATCAGGAGTGCTCAGGCTATGGTCCACAGAGCTCAAAGCTTGGTTGCATGGCAAGAGCCCACAGGTCATTCTTTTAACATGCATCTTATCACATTCTTAAAATTTGCATTTAACAATTGTTCATGCCTTCTTTCCATATAAGTATATACAAATTCGCCTCATTTTAATATTCTGTCGTACGGCTATATTGTAATAGATTAAATCAGCCATGCACTTGGAAATTTTACTTTTCATTTTTGTTATTGCACAACAATGCGGCAAAGATTTTTGGGTCTGTACTATAAAAACTGGCTCAAGCTGTGTGAGCACATCTTCAGTCCCACCATTTTCCTTACAACCTGTCCTTCCCTGCCAGACATTTCCCACGAGTGGGCCCTTGAGTTGTGGACTGTCTTTCCATTGCCATAACAGTACTGAGTGGCCTCCACAACAGAATTATTTTCTCATAATAACACGATAATATCAACACAATCGGATTCCTCACTGGCTTGCACGTGAACCACATTCTTAGCTGTGGCCATCCCTCTAGATCAGCTGTCCCTCTAGACACCCGACAGGTATCTGTGCCTCTTCTTATAAGCCACCAGTTTTATTGATCTGAAGGCTGACACCTGTGGTCTTACCATAGCTATGAGCTCTCTTAGTACACCTGTAATCTCTCTTAGCACACCTGTGATGGAAAGTTAGCAGGTGAAACTCTCTGGAACAAACATAAAAACTAAGATGAATGGGAAGAGAACATTTGTAGTAGTTATCACAAGTGTTATAATTTTCATTTTCCCAAAGTGTAATTGAATCCTGGAAGTCTGTGCTCTGAGAATACAGAGCTCAAGGCAAGGGAGATGATCATGAACTGTCTGTGAAGCAAGCGCAAGGCCCTTAATCCAGATCCCGATACCTACATGAGTAGCGGTGGCCAGCCACACATTTCTGCACTGGAGAGGACCTGTACTCTATAGGTGGAGCGCCTGTACCCTGCAGAGCAAAGGGAGCACATCCCAGCATCTCCGGAGCTCACTGCACAGCCAGCCTAGCTGAATTTATGAGCCCTGGATTCCATGAGCTCCTGTCTCAAAACATGACATGGAGAGGGACCAATGAAGACACGGGACATTGGCCTGTAGCTTCCTCTATGTGCATGCCTGTGTTCACACACACACACACACGTACCTAAATACCATGCACACACATGAGCACACGTCCACACACACACAAACACCTACATACAGTGCACACACATGATTATTAATGCTTAAAACCAAATAGTTGGGGCCAGACCATCTGTAGTAATAAATTAGTGTTACTTGAATAGATGAAATGTGTACTTTGGAATAATTAAAGCTACAGAGATGGCTCAGAAGTTGGTTCCCAGAACCTATTTTGAAACTCTTAAAACCCCTGTAACTCTAGTTCCAGGAGATCTGACACCCCCTACTGGCCTCCAGAGGTACCTGCACTAATGCACTGCACACACACATAATTGTAAAAGTAGCTTTTATTCGCCTTGTTTAATTGTCTTCTCAGAGGCTTACTGCTTCCATCCGCTAACCTAGGCCTAGTCCTGGAAGCTTCCAGCTTCTCTACAATCTAACCTACGCTTAGAATGTTTTCAGCCTCTGAGTCTTTCTAGTGAATAAGCTCACCCTTCCTAGTTCTTTCTGAACTCTGGGCTAGGTGGTTCATCTCAGCTGTTCTGATTCAAACTTCTCTCCCTGCTGACTTACTCAATCTGACCTTTCTTTCTGCCTCTGAGTTGCTCTGCTTGCCCTTAAACTAACTCCAGCAATCTGCTCTAATCTCCTGGCTCCTTCTCATTCTTTGCCTTGTTCTGTTTTCACCTGAGTCTAATTTCTCTCTTCAACCTTTATAAAACTGTCTCCCCTATGTGTGCTGCTCCCTTGATAGTTTCCCTTTCCCTCCCCACTCCACAATCCCCTCTCTTTCATGAGAGTTAGGTGTATCCTCTTCTGGTTTTTCTCTGATTCATCACTTTTTCTGCCACTGAATTTAGACATCTTTCAAACATAGGTGCTTCCTTCTACAAATTAACTTTACCTTCATTGTTTGGGATTAAAGGCGTCTACCACCAAGCCTGGACCTAAACTTTTCTTTACCTGAAACTTTTTCTACGTTAGGCTGACCTTGAACTCAAATCTGCTTGTTCATATTCCAGCGGGATCACCCGGAGCTGAAGGTCTTTGGTTATGCTCTCTTGCCAAGACAGCCATGTCCTGAATTAAAATTCCTCTACATATAATTAAAATAAAGTAAATCTTTTCTTGTAAAGAATAACTTTAACTAAAGTTAAGCAAAGAGAGTAATTACTATTAACCAACAAAACTTCACAGGCCACAGAAGGCGCCTCAGCCACTTCTCGTAGTATGGTAATTGAATGCCATGTGTCCTTGTAACATGAGCATAATAGCATTAACAACAAAAAGTAATTCACAGAAAATAATTAAGCTTTACGAGATTGGTTTTATTACAGTAAACTAATTTGATTTTTATTTCTCTTCAATGCAGTTAATGAATGGCTGTGAAGAAACAGTAAACAGTGAAAGGTAAAAAAATAAAAACCTTTTTCAATGTGTGTGTAAACACTTTCTTCTTTTTATTTTAATTAAATGAAGCTTTTTGTTTTTTAATAAAAATATTGATTAAATTATGGCCTCACAGTTAAATATAGATAAGTCTCTCTCTCATTTTTTTGAGATAAGACTTTAGCACATAATTCTGATTGGCTTGGAACTCACTTTATAATGCAGGCTGAACTCAAATTCACAGAGATTCTCTTGACATAAGAAAATGTCTTTATTATATACCTGTTGGTCAAAGAAAAACAAAAGAGAGAGAGAAAGTGTCTAAAATAAAATATGCCAAAAATGGTGACTGTTGCTGATTACAGGTATTTTTGTTGTTGTTTCATTTTTGTCTTTTTTTTTTTTGGTACTTTCAAGTTTTTTAAGTTTTTATTGCTAAAAAAATGAAGCCAGGCTCAGCAAGATGGCTCAGCAGGTAAAGGGGCTCAGCAAGATGGCTCAGCAGGTAAAGGAGCTTGCTGCAAAGCCTGATGACCTGAGCTCAGTCCCGGGGACCCACCTGTTGGCAGGAAAGAGAGGACTCCTCAGACTGCCCCGCTCCTGTGCACTGTGGCATGCCTGCAAACACAAACACTACATGATTAAATGAGATGCAGTAAAAATATTTCAAACCGTATGAAACCAATGATGTTAGAAAATGCTTGCGTTTAAGAGAAGGTCTCACTATCTGGCCTGGGCCTTGCTGTGTAGACTAAGCTGGACTTAAACTCGCGGAGATCCGCTTTCAGTGCCTCCCCAGTGTTGAGACTAGAGGCGTCTACCACCATGCTTGACCTAGGACATTCCTTTAAGCCATGCAGCCTCAGGGTCAAAGACCTGGAGGCTGTCTGCAAGCAAAACTGCTACTGTGCACTTGACTGCACTTGACTCCATGTCTGCCTCGGATTTCAGGACGCGTGGAATGGAGGGAATTACTTAGCTTTAGAGATTCTGTGTTTATTTTAATTTTTGTTTGTATTTTAGACAAGGTCTTGCTACGTTAGCCAGGCCGGCCTCCAACTCCAGGTGATCCTCCTGCCTCAGCCTCCCGAGGAGCTGACAGCAAGCAAGCATGTACTACCGTGGCCTGACTGGATCTGATTATTTTAATTTTTAACATGTATTTACTTATTGTGTGTGTGTGTGTGTGTGTGCACGTGTATGTGTGTTAGCACACATGTCAAATCACAAGTATGGTGGTCAGAGAACAACTATGCCAGTTCTTTGCCTTTCATGGGGGTCCCAGGGATGAAACTGGGTCAGCAGGCTGGATGGCACCTTTGCCCGCTGAGCCGTCTCCCTAGTTGAGGAAGAGTAACAGCGTTGTAGTTGTCACAGAGAAAACAAGTGACTTTAATCGTGATACTTACAATTATCGTGGAGACAAAAATATTCTGAATGTGTTCATAGGCACAGCTTGACGCAGGCAGCACAGGAAGAAATATCTATGGAAGATGAGTTGCTAATAGAGACGACAAACCACAAGGATTCTGACAAAGGTAAGAATTTTATTTCCAGTTTTTTCTTTAAAAAAACTGATGCTTTAAGTAATTTTTTTTTTTTTTTTTTTTTTTTTTTTTTTACAGTACGGATGTTACTTGGCCATATGTATGTGCTCTCTAGTTCTATGCATGAAGCTAAATCACATAAATACCAACTTTGGTTACCATACCCAAATCATTTGCATAGTTAGAGGCTAAAGCTCTCTGTGGCTTAGGGAGAGCACAAAGCATAGTAACTTAAACAGAAGCGAAAGTCATGATTTTGCTGTTGTGTAACGCCTTCTGTGGGGTTAAAATGGGGGAATGTGTGAAATGCAGGGAGGAGCTGCCCTTGAAGGCCAGCCTCTTCTGCGTGTAGTGGCGCTGTCCTCTACCATTTCGTTGTACAGCAGAACCCGTGGAGAAATACTAGTTTTCTCTTGTTTCATGCTTCTTAATGTGTCATGAGGAGTGAAGTTTTGTTACTTGATGCCTGTTCTGGTCAAGGTGATACACGCCATGACCGGAAACCAGCCTGTGATGGAAACGGTTTATTAATTCTGACCACAGCCCATCCCTGAGGGAGGGCAGGGCAGGAGCTGGAGGAAGGGACCAAAGCAAAGGCTGAGGAGTGTGCTGCTGGCGGCTGGCTCTGCATGGTTTCCTCAGCCCGCTTTCTCAGAGGACCCAGACCACCCACCCAGGGGTAGCACTGCCCTCCCTAAGCTGAGTCCTTAAACATCAATCAAGAAAATGTACCACACAGGCCTGCCTGCGTGCCAGTCTGAGAGAGGCATTTAATCAACCGAAGTTCTCTCTTCCCAGATAACCCTTGCTTGTGTCAAGTCAAAAATACAAAACAAAAACAAAAAAAAAACACTAAGCACAAAGTCTTAGTATTTTTGTTTTGTTTTTTGATTTTGAGACAAGAGTCTCACTATGTTCCCCTGGCTAACCCAGAATTTGCTACATAGACCAAGCTGACCTTGAACTCACAGAGGTCCGCCCATCTGTGCTTCCTGGGTGCTGGGGTTAAATGACTTATTAACATTTTAAAAGGAGTCAGTGACTCGAGCCCTTTCTCTGCTTGGGTAGGCTGATGGGCCCAGCGCTTCCATGGGTTCCTGCAGCGCTCACACACTGGCTTAGCTCTTGTGCTCAGATTGCATTCACACCGCCTTTCAGAGTTAACTGTGCACCCCGATAACCTGGCCCAGCAGGCGCTGAGCTCCCTGAGGGCTCTGGCCCAGCTGTGTTCCTCGTGGTGCTCAGCATTACTACCTCCTTCCTGCACGCTGGCCGCCACCATGCCCTAACCACTGCAGGAGTGAGACATCTACACTGCCAGGAGGGTAGTGACCTTCCGTAGTAACCAGTCCACACAGAGGATACTCACTTGGACCAGGTCCTTCCAGGGTAGTCGGTTAATTCAACCCCTGACCAGCCCGAGGAGAGTATTCTCTGCCAGATCCGGCTGGCGGCACTGAGTGCCAAGGTAGGAAAGAGGGAAGCCTGTGTTCTGAGCAGCCTCCTGAGGGGTGGCTTTCTTTCTGACAGCTTCTCCGTCTTCCGCAGCACTTCGAATCTAATGCACAGGAATAGGGCTCCTGGGCAGGCTTTCCTCATATAAACAGTGCCATTAAAATCAGGCAAAAAGGACACATGCTCCACCCAAACATGTAACTAACTGGGAGTCGCAAGCCTTCCAGACGTGAGCGGTGGCGAGGTAGCTGTGCAGTAGCCAAAGCTGTGTGGACGCCGTCATCGGCACTCGGCCGAGCTGCTCTGCTGAGCCTCTCATTCACACAAGCCCCTCCCTGTAGGCTCCAGGGAGAGCTGAGAGCCATCTGGTCTTTTCTCACAGATCATCTCTTTTTGACTAACGAGGAGCTGGCGGCCCTGCCAGTGGTCAGAGTCCCTCCCTCCGGCAAGTACACCGGCGCTCAGTTGCAGGCCGCCATCCGCACGCTTCAGGGCTTGCTTGACCAAGGGATCCCGTCTAAGGAGCTGGAGGTGAGTGGCTCCTGCACCTACGGAGTGTCCTGGCTGGCCCAAGGTTAGGAGAAACTTCCGGTTGCATTCTGTCTTAGGTAGAATTCTATTGCTGGGAAGGGATGCCAGGGCCAGGGCAACTCCTTTTATTTATTTATTTTTTTAGGTTTTAATATTTTGAGCAAACCATAGTATAGTTTAGGAAAGTATATATTTTATAAAGCTTTGACATGTTTATTATAATGCTGCAAATTCTATATATTTTTATTGTAATTTTTTTATTTTTTATTAATTACAGTTTATTTCCTTTGTATCCTACCACAGAGGGCCTCTGAAAGGCTCAGCCCTGTGGAGTATCAAAGCAGATGCTGAGACTCATAGCCAAACTTTGGGCAGAGTGCAGGGAATCTTATGAGAACGAGGAGATAGAAAGACCTGGAGGGGACAGGAGATCCACAAGGAGAGCAACAGAAACAAAAATCTGAGCCCAGGGGGCTTTTCTGAGACTGATACTCCAACCAAGGACCATTCATGGAGATAACCTAGAACCCCTGCACAAATGGAGCCCATGGCAGCTCGGTGCCTAAGTGGGTGCCCTAGGAAGGGGAACAGGGACTGTCTCTGACATGAACTCAGTGGCTGGCTCTTTGATCATCTCCCCCTGAGGGGGGAGCAGCCTTACCAGGCCACAGAGGAAGATGGTGCAGCCACTCCTGATGAGACCTGATAGGCTAGGTACAGGGCAACTCTTACAAAGGAAAACATTTCATCGGAGCTGGCTTACCGTTCAGAGGTTCAGTCCATTACTGTCATGGTGGGAAGCATGGTGGCATGCAGGCAGACCTGGTGCTGAAGGAGCTGAGAGTTTGCACCTTTATCAGGAAGAGTGAGATACCAGGCCTGGCTTGAACATCTGAGACTCAGCCCTCCCAGTGCCACACCCACTCCAGCACAACCACACCTCCCGATAGTGCCATTCCCCGTGGGCCTGTGGCTGTGTTCATTCAAACCACAACACTCCCCAGCACCACTCTGTAATTACTTCCATCTTACGCCCCACTCTAGAAAGGGCTTACCATATCTAATGATAAATCAGTTTTCCCACTGAGGATCTTAATGATACTGATTTGACAAGATCATATTAACTGCTGATTTTTCTAATGATATCCTGCATTCCTCATGTAGAAATACCTTTTTACATAAAAAAGATGCAGACATAATGGCATATGTGCTATGTGCTTGCACTCTAACGGTTCCATAGGCCATCAGTAACGGGGTGCACACCTCCTCTCCATAAGTCTCATTTTGTAGAAACAGTTGTATCTTCTTCAAGGTTTGGAGTTAAAATCATTGTCCATCACAGCACCATTAAAGTAGACCATGGTTTCCCCTCCCCCAAAATCTTATAATTTCTAAAAAGCATGTCACCATGTTTGTTTGTCTCTATGAAGTTCCCTGAGAGCTAAGTGTCCCTTTGCTCACTGCCAGTACCTCGCAGATCTGCCCGAGAGGTGGTAGCGATGCCTTTCAGGGTGAGGGGATGGATGACAAGAAAGAACTGACTATTGCACAGTGAACCGTCCTCAGCAGCAATAGTCTGTGACCCTACAGATGACACTGTCCAGAAAATATTCCAGATGTTGCCTTGAGCCAAACTCGCCTTTGTAGATTTTTTTTCTTTTAGAATTATAGACATCTTAAACGACGTGAAAACTTGGGTTAAGAAGTGCTGTCTATCGGTTAGCTGGCCGAGACCTGTCCTGTCAGAGGTGCTTGTATTAATACACTCAGCAGGGACTTGAGAATCTGAACTGGACTCTGTTTGTTAGCAGCGGCCAGCCCCGATCAGCACAGACAAAAGAAGCATTTTCCCTGACTGGATTATCTAACCTCGTGTCCATTTTGTTACTTGTAGAACCTTCAAGAATTAAAACCTTTGGATCAGTGTCTGATTGGACAGACTAAGGAAAACCGAAGGAAGAACAGATACAAAAACATCCTTCCCTGTGAGTGCCAGTGTGCGTCTAAGTGTGTGTTCCCTGTGCGTTCCGGTGTGGGTCTAACTGAGGTGTGTTCTCTGTGGTTCTGATGTGGCTCTCATTGACTGTATGTGCTGTGAGTTCTAGAAGAGCCAAGACTGCATAGAGAGGACGTGTGTTTAAAAAAAAAGAAAAAGTTTTTAAAATGGAGTAGATCATGGTTCAGTATCAAGTAGAGAACAAAGTGGGTTCCCGGACAGCCAGCACCACACAGAGAAACTCTGTCTCGAAAAAAAAAAGTAGCAGCTGTTATATGAGGCCGAAAAACATTCAGATTTATATTGTGAAGTCAGAATGGAACAAACTATAAATATAAAAATAGTAAATTTATTGTAAGGAAACATACTATGAACTAAGAAAGAAAAGTCAAGCAATAAATTTTGAAACCTATTTTTAAAGGTTTTACCTTGGTTGTCACCAAAACTACTTGTTAAACTTATAAATATTTAAAATAAAAATGAGACCAGGGCAATATCGCAACAGGTAAAGAAAGGTGCTGAGCCAGATGACCACATGGTGGAAGGAGAGAGATGACCCTGTCAAGTTGTCCTCTGTCCTCCACATGTGTGCTGTGGCACCCCCCCACTCACACACACCAAAGAAACCACGCAAATAAATAAAGTAATACAAAAATGACAAAATAAAATAAAAACCCCCTCTCAGGTATACGTGAGTTAGATCTGTCAATAATGTCCCAGCAGCTGCTTGGACAGTGTCATTCAGTGCTAACTTTTGTTCTGTGACAGTATTTGTCCCATCATCTCAGGACAGCGGTAATTGGCACTAAATTCCGACAGAGAAATAACAAAAATGTTTGTTTGCTTCTCTAATTGTTTACTGTGAAGGGCTACTTGAATTTGTTACTTTTACTTTCAGTTACATCTGTTCTCACAATAGTAATTCACATTTACTCTGTATTCCTAAACCGCAAGCCTTCTAGAGGGCCAGTATAGCAAGTTTAGCTACAGTGTAACAATAAATGCAGGCAGTGTGGATACAGTGTAACAATAAACACACCCATGGAGTGAATAGAGTTATAAAAACGTAAGCACAGCGTGGACTGACTAATGCACTTGAAAATGTACCCTGTCAAAGCACAAGGACGCTAGCCTGTGCGGGGCTGAAGGAGCTGTTATGCCCTTTCACCCCTGGTTTTTGTGAAGGCTGCAGTGACAGTGTGTGACATAACTCTTTCATCTTGGACATTCTCAGATGATACCACAAGAGTGCCCCTTGGGGATGACGGCGGATACATCAATGCCAGTTTCATCCGGATCCCAGTGGGCACTCAGGAGTTCGTCTACATTGCCTGCCAGGGGCCTTTGCCCACCACGGTCGGGGATTTCTGGCAGATGGTTTGGGAGCAGCACGCCACAGTGATTGCCATGATGACTCAGGAGGTGGAAGGAGAAAAGGTCAAATGCCAACGCTACTGGCCCAGCCTCCTCGGCACAACGACCATGGCCACCGAGAGACTGCGCCTGGCCCTCCTGAGAATGCAGCAGCTGAAGGGCTTCACTGTGAGGCTGATGGCCCTGGAGGACATTCAGGTAGTCAGCGGTCCTCCCTGGCTGGCTCCTCCCAAGAAGGCAGGCCGGCACTGTCTGTGACTGCTGCAATGGAAGCAGGTCATCTGTGGTTTTATTTTTGAGACTAGGTCTCATGTAGCCCAGGCTACCCTCAAATCCGCTACATAGCTACAGACAAGCTGGAGCCCTAGCCCCTGGGTGCTGGGATTTAAGGAATGTGTGGTCCTGTAAACACAGCAGCATCCCGGAGAGCATTAAGTGTGGCCGTCTTACAGCTTCCCCTGGTGGCTGCTGTATTAGAATGAAAGATGGGAGCTTCCAGTGTGACCGTCATTCTTTCTTAGAAACAAACAGCGTGCATACAGACTTTCTTTTTTTGATTGATTGTTTGGGGGGGACATGCTTTGTCTTTATAGTCCTCACTGTCCTGTAACTCGCTCTATAGACCAGGCTACCCTTGAACTCAAGAGATAGGCCTGCGCTCCCCTTCACAGAAACAGGAGCTATGTGGTGCCATGTTTGCGACTCAATAGTCAGCTTTCTTCAACTTTTGCTTTCAGTTTTCTTTCTTTCTATGTGTATGTGCGCTTGTGTGTGTACACAGATGTATGCAGGTATGTATTGCACAAGTATGTATGGAGGCTGGAGGTTGATGCTCAAACCTTCCTGTGTGGCTCTCCACCCTCCTTGAGAAAGGGTCTCTCCCGCAATACTGAGCTCGCAGACTGAGCTGCCCTGGCTAGCCAGCAAGCCCAGGCTCCTCCGTCTCCATCTCCTTAGCCCTGGGATTAAAGGGGCGTCGCCATGCCAGCCTTTTCTGCAGATGCTGGGGCTGCAAACTCATGTTCTCATGCCTGCGTGAAAAGCTTTTACCCACTGAGCTGTGTCCCCAGTCCAGTCCCTTTCTTCACTTTTTTATTTAAAAAAAAATATATATATATATATTCATTTCTGTTAGCATCATGTGTTGTGTGGGAATTTTCTTTATAGCTCATTATTTTACAGAGTATTCAGATTTTACTCTCTTAGGAAACCTAAGCCTCTAATTGACATGTGGAAATTATTTCCATTCCTGGGTACCATGCCATGCTTTGGCTGATGCAAGCTTGCCCAGTGCTTAGTGTTCCCCGAGTGATCTGGTCATATATACGTGGTGCTTGAACTCCAGCCCTGGGAACCCCGGGTAGAGCATTTTAACAGCAAACAAAAAGTCATTCCGTACCCCATGGCGCTTACTGCCTTGGGGGGTGGGATGCTGCTGTTTACAGGGGGAATGAAGCAGGGAAAGAAATGGTTGAACAGTGAGTACTGAGTCCGGGAGGCCTGAGAGACACTGAAGGAGATAATGAAGCGTCGGGGACCCAGGAGGGGCTCCTAATCGGGAAGCGGGTATGAAGGTTCTGAGACTCAACACTGCCAGTGTGTTTATTTAAATGAGCCCACACGAGCTAGGTATGACACGTGCAGAGTGTGCCCAAGGGCCGGAATACCATCCCCAGCCAGGAGGGTGGTAGCGGTGGCAGTGGCGGCCGTGGTAGTGGAGGTGGCAGCTGTGGAGGTGGAGGAGGTGGTGGTGGTGACAGGAGGACTATGATGGTGGTGGAGGAGGTGGCAGTGATGGTGGTGGCGATGATGGTGGTGATGGTGGTGGTGGTGGTGACGGCAGCTGTGGAGGTGGAGTAGGTGGTGGTGATGGTGGTACAGGAGGTGGTGGTGGTGGTAGTGGTGGAAGAGGAGGTGATGGTGGTGGCGGTGGCAGTGATGACAGCAGCTGTGGAAGTGGAGGAAGTGGTGTTGGTAGTGTATTTCACTTACATCTTTTCTGTCTATTGCTGCTGTGGTTTGGAGTCACAGTCTTGCTTTGTACCCCTCAGCTGGCCTCAAGCACTCCGTCCTCTTCTCTTGGTCTAAACACTGGAATTAGGTGGACACCACCATACCCAGCTTTGGGTATTTATGACGCCTTTTTCTCTCTTCCATTTTCCTTTTGCCCTGACCCAGTATACCACCCAAGTTTGAAAGATCAAAATAACATTATGAGACCCTGACTTAGGAAGAACGCGACCTTGTGGCTTACTCTCACGTTTACACTCTCAGACAGGAGAGGTGCGGCACATTTCCCATCTGAACTTCACCGCCTGGCCAGACCACGACACGCCTTCCCAGCCAGACGACCTGCTCACTTTCATCTCCTACATGAGACACATCCATCGGTCAGGCCCGGTCGTCACGCACTGTAGCGCTGGCATTGGACGTTCAGGGACCCTCATATGCATAGACGTGGTCCTAGGATTAATCAGCCAAGACCTTGAAGTGAGTACCAGACATAATCTGCTGTTTGATGGTGCAGCAGCTAATTGTGCGCTGAAGCTCTGTGGCGCTGTCCCTTCTCGCCTCTCACGGTCTTGAGCGTCTCCGTGAGATCCGCTCACGACTGTTGCCAGGCTTATAGGAAATGCCGAGGTCCAAAAGATGGCCCACTCTTTAAGAGAAAATACTGGGCTTTGTTTTTGTGTTCCCTGTGGATAAGAAATGAATCGTTTTGTTTGAAAATTAAATGCTAATCTATCGTTCTAAAAAAAGCAATTAACAGTGTAAACTTACTTTCACTCTAACCTAAGTGTAAAACCTACTTAGTTGCCAAACTGTCTTGCATTTACCCACATATACACTGATCGAAGCCACTGTCTCTTAAGGATTGCAGATGAAGCAGTTCTGTCCAGTGCTTGCCGTTCTCAGAAACTGAGCATTGAAGGGGGGCAGGCCCAGCAGTCCGTCTGCCCTTGTGTAGACCGTTAGGTGTCAGCTCAAGTAAAAAGATCTGAATCTTATTCTGGACAGCAGCGTGTGAGGAATGGCTTACGGTATTTTTCATAGTGTAAGAAAATAGCTAAGTTTCAGAGGAAGAGAGCGTCTGTTGAAGGTTTCCAACATAGTCGGCGCTAATTCTGAGCAGCAGCATAGAGAGCAGGGTGCGGGGTGCACGTGCGTGCGTCCTCCCCGGCTGCACACGTGTGCGTCCTCCGGCTGTGTGTAACGCCCGCCCTGTTCCTGCAGTTCGACATCTCCGACCTGGTGCGCTGCATGAGGCTGCAACGGCACGGCATGGTGCAGACGGAGGTGAGACCTTGTTCTCCGGTCTTTGTTCTCTCTTGCGTGTTTCCCCTCCTGGGGTGGTCTGGCTGTGCTGCCCAGGCTGACCCGGAACTGTAGGGCTTCCTGGTACCTGGAGTATCAAGGAAGGCTCCACCACGGCCCAGCAACCTCTCTCTCTCTTTAAGGATTTTCTTCCACATTCTAGCATAAAACCAACATCTGTTGTCATAAAGAACCATTATTTTAGCCTGAGGGCCAATTCAGAAAATAATGAAGTATTTTAGACTTTATCATTTTAGATATTACCTTTACTTTTTTAAAATGTGGAGAACGGGTCTCAGGAGATAGCTCCTTCAGTGAAATGCTTGTCACATGTCACAACAGCAGGAGGTCCTAGGTCTGATCCTCAAAACTACAGAAAAACCCAGGCATGAGCTGGGCGTGGCAGCACTCAGGGAGGCAGAGGCAGAGGCAGGCTGATCTTTGTGAGTTCAAGGCCAGCCTGATCTACAAAGCAAGTCTAGGACAGCCAAGGCTACATAGAGAAACCTGGCGCGCACGCGCGCGCACGCGCGCACACACACACACACACACACATACACACACACACAGAGCCAGGCATGATGGATGGCATACATTTGTGATCACAGACTGGAAGAGTTGACTCAGGCACATTCCTGGGGTTCCCTAGCCTGTCTGCTGAGAGGTCCCAGACCATGTGTGTTGGAAGCTCGGAGTAGGAGTGATGCCGACACTGCCCTACGGAGGGGCCACAGCCTTCCCCGGGCTCCAGCCTGGCAGGCAGGGCAGCGCAGGCTGCTGGAGCCCAGATGGGATGGAGAGGCAGGCCTGCAGCACAGTGGGGCCAGGATGGGCTCTGCCGGTCACTGGCCAGGAGCTCCCACAAGCTCTTGTTGTGTTCACTTTTCTTTCCTGAAACTGAGCACGATTGCATCGCCCAGCTGAGCCACCTGTTACAGAAAGCACACTGTTCTAAGAGCCTAGCATTGCTAAGGCCCTCCACCTTCCTTTTTTCTATATTGGCTGTAAGGTAGATAAAAAAAGGTTTCCACATGTCCACCACATCCCATTTATCTGCCTCTTAAAAACGTTGGCATTGCTGTCTTTGCTTTGCCTACTTTCCCAGTCGTGCAGTTTTGATTTAAACGAAGGCTCCATAAACGTGAAGCTGATCTGCAGCCGTGCCGAAGCTAGTTCAGGACACTGTTTTGATCAGTGGAAGCGCTGTTCTTTTCCCTGTGTGTTGAGGTCTGCGCCAGGAGTTTCTCCCAGGGCCCCGGCCGCATCATAGAGCCAGACACACCTGCTGCAGGACCAGAGCCACCCCAGTGGCGGGGGGGGGGGAGGGGAGTGTGGCGGGCCCACATGCAGCTCTGAGAGTGAGGGGCACTTGCATGAGGAGGAGTGAAGGAAGCCAGCCGCTACAGTTCTAGACAGAGTGACACCATTAGGAAGACAACGCCAGCCAGGCTCGATGCCCCATGCCTCTGAGTTTGAGGCCGACTTGGTCTATATAGAGAGGCCCAGGCCAGTCAGAGCTGCAGGGTGAGACCCTGTCCAAAGTTTAAAAAAGAAAGTAACCCCTGCCTTCAGGTGTTTCCCCACAGATGAGCCCTCTGGGTTCCAGTAGACAGCCCCAAACTCACGGTCAAAGTCAGTGAATCACAAAAAGGACATGGAGGGGGGGAGGGTGATAACCAGGGTCAGTGAGAGGGGTGTGGGGGAGCAAAGGGGATCAAAGCATTATATGCGTGTGTGACACTGTAGAAGAACAAATCTAATAAACGTCGTTGTTTTGAAAAGGAAGCAGCGCTGAAGCTGAGATGTGAGGAGTCCTGGGGCAGAGTGCTGCCACAAAGGGGTGGGTCCCTGCAGCAGAGTGACAGGAGGGACTGGGAGGGGACAGAGCCAGGGCTTGTGACGTCCTCTGAGGGAGAGGCAAGCTGTCCCAGGCCTGGAGTGGGGAGTGGCATGACTGGGCTCACTTTAAGTGATCGTTCTAATATTGTATTAGAACGTGAGCTGCTGTGGGGACGGACGCAGGGTTAGAGGAAGAAGGATTTCTTAGGACATTTATCAACCCAGAATTATCCATATAACCTACTGGGCCTTTCCCTTCTCCTTTCTAGTAATTTTTTGTTTATAGTTTTATGACACTATACAATTCTATACACTGACTCTTACATTCAGCACTTAAACAGTTTATTTTTTCAAGTTTCTCAAACACCTATTGTGTATAAACTTACATTATGCAAATAAAATTTATCCGTGTCCCCCCACCTTTCCCACTGCCTCCCCTACAGGGTCAGTATGTCTTCTGCTATCAGGTTGTCCTCTACGTCCTGACTCATCTTCAGGCCGAAGAACAGAAGGCACGGCTGGGGCTCCCACCGTGAGGCAGAGCAGGCCTTTCCCCGCCACTCGCCTCCTGCTCTGCCTCCCACTGACTCCTGCTCTCCACTCACACGAGAGCAGCAAGGCTGCAGTACCGCGATGTCCCGCGTCCTTCCAGAGCGGCTGTTCCTGTAAGATACTGTGTCAAGATGCTGTGCTTTACAGTCACTTTAACCTCTGATGGCTGTCAAAATCCTTCATCCCTAACTGAATGAGTCAAGTCTTAGGGCCGGAAGCAGCATTTGATCAGAGCGGACATTGTTACAGACACACTTAGTCTATTTTTAATGTACCAAATCTTGTTTATAGCAAAAAATTTCCAGTATTTTAATAAAGTAGATTTATTTTCTAGGGGATACTTGAAGCCAGTATTTAAGCTTTTAATGACAGTAATATTGGCATAGAAGAAAACTAGCAATGTTTACTGTATCCGTTTCTAATGTTTACTATATACAACTTCCTGTAATATATTTATATACTTTTCATGAACACCGAGTTATCGTATACCTGTTTGTACCTGAATCATTGTTTTTAATGCATTATCTCACTTTGTAAATAAACTACACCTTGAGACATGGGCAAGCAGTTCAGGCATCTTCAGTGTTCTCTTCAACAGTCTCCATGCCTCTGCAAGTGCAGACCCTCAGTCAGCCCTTTCCCAGTTGGCTGGTCACGCCAGCGACCAGGCATGCGGCATGTCACAGGCCCTGACTGATTCGTAAGGGCTGCCTTGGGGTCAGGGTTTCACTTGCTCTTCCCTACCTTTGGGTGGCACCACACTCCCAGCCCCTGTGCCCCGCGGAGTGCTGAAATGGGAGGTGTTCATTATACACAGCTGGCCAAGGCGAGTCGGAGAGAGCCACCTCCTCCCTGGGGTTCATGTTCGATCTTTCAGGAAGGAAGTGACTCTCTGAGCACTGGGCTGGCCGATTTCCCCAACACACACCACCCCACTCTAACACCCAGACCTCCTGCGCTGCTCCCACCCTGCTCCATGTCGGAGGCATTTCTGATCTTACAAGGACAGCCATGGCTGGGGTGCGCTCCTGAGGAGATGAGGCTCTGCAGGCTACACACAGTCACGGCGGCGCCTTTGACTCCCCACCGGGGAACAGGTTTGCACACTCATCCTGCCTCAGAATTGTCTCTACACCTTGCAGGGTCCTCGATCCGCTTTCCCGCCTTAATCGGAAGCATGGTTAAGTTGTAACCACCACTATCACTGTGGGTCGGGGAAGGAGGGGGAGGTTCCACTGGTATCAGGAGGTGCCAGGCCACAGAGGGCCAGGAGCTGGCACAGCTGGAGGCCATTAGCTGCCGTCTGAAGCCTGCATAGCTGGGCGAGGGCAGCGCTGGAGGAGACTTTCTAGAAAGAATGTAGCTGAGAAATGGAAACCGGGAGGAAGATGCAGGTTGAGGTTTGAGGCTGGCGGCCAAGTGGAGGCTTAGTGCAATGTGTCACTGCCTTCATTTGGGCCCCAGCTCTACCCCATGGACTGGCAGGGCCATTGTGGTTAAAATGCCAGCTAAAGAAGGCCACAGAGCCAGGGAACTCAGATGTCAGATCAGTAAAGACAGCCCTGTGTCTTCCGTGTGCTAGAAGCATCAGCCAAGGCATGCAGTGCCTCAGCAATGATTGATTCTAGTTTATGTAACAGTTCCGGGAATCGGACAGCCTGGCTGGCTCTCTCCACTCCCCGCCTCTCTCTCTCCTCCCTCTCTCCCCCCTCCGTTTTTAAGAACCCAGGCTGATGGTTGCTCTGTGAGCCAAAAGTAGCTCTCCAGGTCATCCTCAGAGACAGAAGAGTGCAGGTGGCCACACACAGAATGGATACACGCACCCAGTCAGGCTGGGCCACATGTCACCTCCCTGCCACATCCTCAAATGCCTAGACTCGAGCTTCCCTGTGGTCTAGCTGTACCAGTCTATATAGCGCCAAAAGAAGTGCCTGCACACGGGTGTTCATTATAGCTCTTGATATACATTATAGCTGTGCTATAATATATATAGAAACAGCCCGTGTGGCCTTCAGCAGATCCGTGGATGTTTTAAGTTTATGCACACAGTTGGATTATCACTCAGCTATCAAGAACACTGAACTCTGCCACCATCCAGGGGATGGAAGTAGCCAGGAGACAACATGTTAAACAAAACAGGAGAGAAAGATAAGTTCTCCCTTATGTTGGAAATAAAAGGAAAGAACCCTTAGAAGCACTCATTACTGGGGAATGGGGAGGAGTGGGAACAGGGCAAGGTGAGGGTGGAGAGGGTTGCCCAGATATGGCCAATGCTTGCTACACATTCATATGGAAACACCATTGTGAATTCTGCGGACAGTTAATCTTGGCACTGTATATGGTCAAGAGCACTGCAGAATGAGAACAGGCATGGTGGCTGGCACCTATAATCCCAGCACCCAGCCAGGATTGCCACGGGTTCAAGGCCAATCCAGGCTACATGGTTCCAAGGCAGGTTGGTGAGACTGTCTCAAAAGATGAGTTAGCTTGTATCTAACATTGGTAGATGTGCCTGATAGAGATATTTGTAAATACCTATATAATGGGATTTTTGAGACAGGGTGTTGGGGGTTGGTCTGGTGCTTTGTTTTCTGATGCCCCCAAGACCTGGTTACTGCCCAGATGAGCAGACACTCCATACCTCAAAATAACAGTTGTAACCTTGCCTAAGGAATTATCTCTGATTGGCTGATTAAAGGCCTAAAGCTGTGCAGGGCAGATGGAGGTGGGCGTGACCAAGGGCATGGCTTTGGGGACCGAAGGATCATGGGAGGAATAGGAAGAGAAGGAGGAAGGAAGCTGAAGCTGCCGTGGGTTAGGTGGAGGAAGAAGCACGTGGATGGTGGAGTAAGTATTTGTGGAACTATGGGTGGGAGGTAGCCTGGGATGGGGCTGGGCGGCAAAGGTAGCTTAGAGGGTTCATATCGGCCCTGTCCCAAGTTATGTAAGGCTGTTCTAAAACACAACAGGTGTCTGTGTCTCTATGGTAGCAGGTTAGATGCAATGCAGTAATAATAAGTACAGGGCTGATACTAGACATTAGAGCATGCCATTAAATTTACAGCAGCACAGGCTTTCTCTGTGTATCCCTGGCTGTCCTGGAACTCTATAGACCAGGCTCGTCTCAAACTCAGAGATCTGCCTGCCTCTGCCTCCCAAGTGCTGGCACTAAAGGTGTGTGCCACCACTGCCCAGCTTCAGGGTACCTTTCTGTGTTAGAGATAAGTTTGACAGATTACTAGTTAACCTGAAGACAACTTGAAAACCAATACAGTTTTAATGTACCGATTTTGGTTTGTGTTTTAGTGCAGGTAACTAAGAAGCACCCAAACAGGCTGACCCAAGCGGGAGATCTGTTTTCCTCCCTCCAAATAGCAAACCTAGGATGTGAAAGTGGCCCGTGATGTATCACCCATGGCCCCCCCTCACCTCTCCATCTGGGTCCTTCTAGAAGCTTCCTGCCTTATTGGTCAGAGAGAATGACCTCTGCCAATAGAGGTCAAGGGTATAAGAGTAGCAAAGTTATTGTTCCTGTACCTGAGGAAAGCCAGCAGCTTCGCCACTGCCCTAGCCATTCCTCGAGGCCTGGAAATGGCTGCCTCAGTTCCAGCCTCAGCCTCAGCTCACAGTATCCTAGATGTTTGCATGGGTCACAACCAGCCCCGCAAGGCCGCGTGCTCTTCCCTCCTGCCAGCGTGCAGCCTCCATCCCCACTCTGCCACAAGGGCCCATGTGTCATGTGAGGCCCAGTTCTTAGGAGCCTGTGATTTGTTGCACCAGCTAGAGTGCAGTGCATTTAGTCAAACTTTTATGAGGTGTCCTAGTTTCATTTCTGTTGCCATGACAAAGACGGTGACCAAAAGCATGGTAGGGAGGAAAGGGTTTACTTAGCTTAGATGCCCCAGGTCACACTCCAGCACTGAGAGAAGTCAGGGCAGGGACTAAAAGCAGGAACCTGTCAAGAACTGAAGCGGAGACGGTGGAGGGACACAGTTTGCTTGAATACAACCCAAGATCCCTGCCCAAGGGTGGCACAGCCCCCAGAGATGGCGAGGCCCTCCCACGTCCGTCACTAATCAAGAGAGAGAACATCCCGGACCTACCTACAAGCCAACCTGATGGAGACATCTCAGTTGCTGTTCCCTCTTTCCAGATGACTCCAATATGTCTCGAGTTAAAAAGCGAAGCGTAATCAGCCTGCCAATTTCCCCTTTGTTCTGAGAACTGCAGCCAGCCTGCAAGCAGCTTGGTGTGGCTGTCAGCGCAGTCTTCAGATGTACCATTTTCTTTAACAAAACAGCCTCTCACACAAGTCACTTGGGACATCTCCAGGAAGGGGCTTCCTTTGGATCTTAACTCAGAGCTATCCTGCCCCTGTCCTCCTCAGTGGTCTATCTACCTCTAAGCTAAACTCCCAAGAGAAGGAGCTCTTTCTGCTCTGTTTTGCTTGTCCTTCTCCTGTATTACCAAATACGGTACAGACTAGCTTTAGTAAAGCAACAGCTAGGAACTAGCAATCATGTCACAAACATGAGTATCTGTTAGTGTAAATCCTAGTCAGGGGTTTGTCCATATTGCCACAGAAATATCCTGAACTGGAAAAATGCCTGAAGATTCATTGGAGTCATATTCACCCAAAAGATACTGAGAAAATTTACAAGATAAATGAATAAAACATTTAACCTCAGATTACACACCTCCTCACTGCAAAATTCACAAATGAAAATAGGTCCCAAGTAAGTCAGGGTCCCATCAGGACACCTTATATAGAGGGTTGTGTATCTGGTTCTGTGCAAAGGGCTTACCTGGCATTTGTGGGTCACTGGGTTTAGACCCTACTGCCACTAAAATTAATAAATTAATAAAAATCAATTAAAAAGTATACCATGAAAAATAAAAAGTATCTCATAAGTACCTCACATGTATATAAAGGAAACATATCATTGAGCATAGAAGAGATAAATGATTGGATATATGATGTATAATAACCTAAATATAAACATATATGTGGAAAGAGGTGGCTCAGTGGTTAAGAGCACTTGTTGCTCTTCCTGGGGACCCCAAATAAAGAGATGGAATCAAGGTTGTAGAGGTGGCTCAGCAGTTAAGAGCATTTGATTGGCTGCTCTTGGAAAGGACCTGGTTGGTCCCCAGCACCCATCTGGTGGTTCACAGTGAGCTGTAACTTCAGTCTCAGAGGGTTCAAATCCCTCGTCTGACCTCTGAAGGCACCCGATGCTCATAGTGCACATTCGTACATACATGCAAGGCAGAACACTCACATGTAAACATGAAAGTCTTGGGCTGGGCAGATGGCTTGGATAAGCATTCTTCTCTCAAGCCCAAGGGCCTGCGTTTAGGGGCGTGGAACCCACATGCGACTAGATGCAGGAGCACATCTGTAATCTCCATGCTCCCGTGGTGAAATGGGAGGCAGAGAGAGAAGAGACCCAGCAATTCCTGGGCACTACCCCGGCACACACAGTGACTAACAGGAGGCCCCCATCTCAAGCCAGGCAGAAAGAAAGAACGGATGCCTCTGGCCTCTGTATGCATGACACTGCATGCTTAGCCTCCTTAACACACACACACACACACACACACACAGTCCCCCACACAAAGAAAGGTGAATAAGGACAGATTTTAAAAACAGAACTGTAACACACTGCACCAAGAAATGAGTTTTAAAAACAAAAGACACACACTAGGAAATCAAAAGCTAAGAGAGCGGTGGCCTCCACCAACGGAAAGCAAAGTGGCCAGGGACAGTGGCTCATACTGCAGTTTGGAGCATTGGAGAGGCTGAGGCGGGAGGATTTTTGAAAGCTTAAAGCTACCCTGGGCTACACTGTGAAATCCTGTCTTTAAAAGAAGGCAAGAGAAATATATCTCAGGAAAAAAAGGGGGGGGTTGGGGAAAGCGGACAAACAGAAGGAAACGAGCATTAAAATGTTGTAGGTCATAATTTTTAAAATCACGACTTTAATGAGATGTTTCACAGGTCGAAAGGACGCAGTAATCCGGAGCAGCTGAATAAGTTACAGTCCTGTAGAACGCCGCCCGTGGGTGCAGCCGCCGTTCTAAAGAGTGAGGTAGGTATCGAGGATGTGTTAAGATGCTCTGAAGCCGTCGGCGATCGACTGGCAGAGCACCCAGGACACAGGCTCCAGGCTTTTCAGGTGGTTTGGTGCACAGGCGACCCGGGGGCTGCGCATGCGCACACATCCCTCGTTTTGGGCAGGCGCGTATCTGTCCCTCTCGGGAGAAGGAACCAGCCCGCTGGCATTACACGCGTCCTCGAAATTATTAAAGGATGCTTCATCGCTTGGGAGTCCCGTCGTGGAAGCTCATCTTCTCTTCCCTAGTGCTCCAAAGCGTCTGCCGGAAGTCGGGAGGTGGCGGGGACGCTCTGTCCTGCAGTTGGAGTTAAAATCCACAGCGGGAGGCCAGCTCCGCGGGGAGGCGCCTGCTGCTCACTGCGGTCCACCTCGGCCCCCACCATCCACGGGAAGGAAGCCGGGTGCTCAGCTCAGCGGCCCCAGGGCTACGCCCGCGCCGTCACCTTCCTCCAGGAAAACACTGGTCTCCCCGGGGTTCTTGTCACCGCAGGCCTCCGGCCGCCCCGGGGGCTGCCTCCCGGCTTTGCTCTTCTGCCACCTCTTGTAGGCCTGATATGCTAGGTATAAAGACAGACAGGGTTAAAAACCACGTTGGCAAAGGGGGCAGTTGAGGGTCGCTGCACGCTCCCCCACGCTTGGGAGGAGGTTCTTGTACGTGTGGGAACACGGGGAAAGAAGGGAGAAGAGAAGGCTGTGGAGGGGCGGCGTGTGGTTCTTTCTCTCCAGAACTGCGATTCCTTCACCAGATCTCGAGCCCTCAGCTTGGGAGGTGCTCGCTGTGCCTCGTACTTGCAGGAGCGCTAGCACGTAGCTGCAAAGCCGCTCAGCATGACGTCTCTCCAAAACTTTGGATCTCAGAACCAAACGTTTGCTCTGCTAGAAATATTTCCCATACCCACAGGAGACCCCCAGGCCCGGCTGTTCCTTACATCATCCTTTCTACACCGACCGTGGGTGATAATCCGTGTATGTGGTGGTTTGCATGAGAATGTGCCCCACAACCTCATGGGTTTGTATATTTGGGGCCCGGTGCGGGGCGCTGTTTACGGAGGGTTTGTATGGCTTGGCTTCCTGTGCTTTCTCTCGCTGCTTCCGGTGCGCAGATGAAATATGTACGAGCGGTCTACCTCAGCAGGTAGGATAGAATGCGGAGGCCCCTGCGTGCATGAAACGTTCTGCTCCTGCCCCCGGCTGCCCTGCCTTCCTCACCACCTCACCGTCATGCTGTGCCCCCCCCCCAAGATCGATATAAAGAAATGTATGTGTACGTATGTGTGATCACACCTTCTTGTAATTTACCTTCCGTACATGAGGATTTACCTCCAGAGTAATACATATTTGGCTAAGCAGATAGGAGAGTAGCATGTGTACGTACAGGTGTGCATAAATGTTACTGTGTCTACACTTATGCATGTGTGCTATGGTTTGTATTTGAAAAACGCTTTGCAGCCACCCAGCCCAAGTTTTAGTCTCTGCATCACGGAAGTAACTGAGCATTTGGGAAAGCGTGAGGCTCTGAGTGTGAGACGGGACGTAAAAAGCTCCAGAGATGGGTCTGTAAAGTGATTTGCTTCTGGTGATAAGATCTCACTGAAGTGGCCTTTTAAGCATTTTCTGTGAAACACCCACCACATCACAGTGTCCTGGCTTTATTTTTTATGATCCCCAAATGTATCAGGCTAAAAACATATCACAAGAGCAGCACGTGCAAAGTTGGCTTGAAGACGTTGAGAAATCGGTTACTGGTGTGCAGAGGGAATTGATCACCTGCGACCATGAGCAGCCCGTGCAGCACTTGGAAGAGTCCGTAGGCCAACGCGAAGTTAAACAGCTGGACCAGGTCCTCGGCCGTGAAGGACAGCTGCAGCATGGCAATGCACAGCTGGATGTTCTGAGCTCCCGTCTCAATGGAAATCGTCCTGCATCTGGGAGTGAAAAAGATTCAAGAGCTGCAAACCAGCAAAAAAGAACCATCCTTGAGTGTTCGTTCAAATAACGACAAACATAAGCTACAGGCTCAGGCAGTTAGAAGGATTTGTTCATTGACGGTTAGTACTGGGGTCCTCATATACATGGCAAGGATGCCCCTGGAAGAGGACCTCAAGAACCCTGGCCGAGGGATAGAGGAGAAAGGACAGGACACACACCAGAGAACCATGTGCAACAATGGTCAGGGCCAGAAGATGCTATAGAATCTCAGCCAATTGACAGAAGTGGCTCCCAGAAGCATTGGAGAGGCCAGAAGCTGCGGAAACGCAGTGACCAGCATCGGAGAGTGCCAGCAAGGGAAGGCACAGGCACAGGTGTGAGCGGGAGTGCCAACAAGGAAAGTCGAAGGCACAGGCATGAGCGTGGCTTCCTCAGGAGGTGCGTCTTGTGCTGCGAGCCAGTCCGTATGCGGAAGAGGACTGGAGGAAAGGAGAATAGGAAACTGAGTCAGAGGTGTGAAACTGAACAAACTAAAAAGCCCCAAAACCTCCAGATGAGAAACAGCTGCCAGAAAAGTGGCTTTCAGTGAAAAGGTTCAGAAATAAACTTTCTATTTTTTTTTTTTTACATCTGCTGCTTTTTTTATTGCAGAATATGAAATGAAGCCAAAAATGAGTGAAAAAGGAAGCAGTGGCAGGAGTTGGACGTTGGGCTAAGCATTTGCCTTTGGCTCCAGTCTATTAGGAACTTGAAGGCTTCATGCATGAAGTGAGAGGTTACGGTGCTTGGGCTGGATCTGGGATTCCACATGGAGCCAACAGGGGGTGCAATGTGCAAGAAGGAAACTCCTGGATGGCAAGCTCCATGCCACATTGCATTTCTCCTACCGTCATGCCAAGCATCCTTCCTGCAAACTTCCTAGCTCAACCTGGACCATTCACAGAGAAACTGCAATTCCCTCTGGCCTCATCTTTGTCTGGCTATGAGACATGAGGAAGCCTGAACAGCTGATACCTTGTCATAGGAATTCTTCCTTGCTCTGGAGATACAGTCCCCAGTCTGCATCGCTCAACAATCTATGCTCCTAACTACTGACCTTGGAGACAAACCCAGGTTCAAATGCAAACTGAACCACTTTCTACCTCTAGGAACTTGGTTATGTTCCTGATCCTCTCAGAAGGACTTGACCACTGGTGGAATAGTCATAGCCGCCTGTCAAGTTGCAACAAGAAGGAAGCCGGATGGACAAGGTAGGGCCTCGCCCAGTGCTTGTGCAATGTCCCATGTTCTCCAGGTGGAATGGGAGCAGCTTAGGAGCACCCTAAGCCTGCCCAGCCCAGCCCTTAGAATCCAGCCACTTTCCAGCCACTCTCTAGATTTAAAAATAAATCCACTTACTGAAAAACAGAAAATATTCCCAGGAGTGAACCCTGAGATTGTATTGCTTACTGGAAAAACCTGTTTCTTGTTGTGGTGTGGCTCAGCCCTAGCACACACCTTTAATCCAAAGCTTTCTGCTTGAGTTATGTGAGCAGGATTAAAGTCAACCCTAGGTCAAGAGGTAGAGCAAGCAACCAGTTGACAAGAAGTGAACACAGGAAAAAAAAAACCAATAGAGTAAAAAGAAAGGAGGATGGAGAGAGAGACACACAGGAAGTAGAAGGGAGGGATGTTGAGTGTGAGGGTTTTTTTTTGAGAATGTGGGGAAAGAGCCTTCCTTCTGGGACATGGCCGAGGAGGAACGTCAGCTTCCTCTGCCTCTCTGAGCTTTCACCTCAGCACCTGGCTTTCACCTCAGCACCTGGCTTTCACCTCAGCACCTGGCTCCCAAGTCTTGTTGGTAAATTGAACGTTTGAGATTTCGTTAAAAACAACACCCAGGAGACACAAAGGAATTGAAATCAGCCTAAACTTCCCCGGTGAAAATTGCCCATTTCTTCCAGTACTTTTCCATATTCTTTGTTCTGTTCCCCAACACACACACAGTGTAGAAATAAAAAATTTTAAACTAAAAATTCACTCAGGAGTGTTGTCCGACATCCTGAGATTGATGCTTCCTACCCATCACACGAACGCTTCATAATTAAACATGTGTCTATTGTTAGATATTTACATGATTTCCGCTTTTGCCTTCATAATTGGCACTGCAATTATATCAGTATCTGTGTGTATATCTGATAGAGCTAACTCTAGAACAGATTGCCTCAGAGTGCAGGCACAACACAACTTTAATCCCATCACTCAAGAGGCTCAGGCAGGTGGACAGAGTCCAAGGCCACCAGCACTGGTAGCAAGATCCTGTTCTCAAGCAAAGTAAAAGGGCCTTGTTAATAACCATAAGCACAAATAAGACTCTTGGCACAACACACTATTGGCTCTTAGAAAGTTTACTCCAGCTCCTCTCGTCATTTCCCGTCTTTATTTTGTGAGCACAATCATCTCAGGGAAATGTGGGATGGTATCCATTTAAATGATGTACAACTTTTATAAATGTCTGCAGCAATCCAGATGGTAATATTTAAAAAGACAAATTCCCTTTAAGTATTATGCCTAACTAGTAGTTCCTTAAAAACCTGGCACAGTGAATAAGGATTTAATCTCCTGAAAGTCACTCAAGTCCTACGATGATTTCTGTATTGAGCAAGATAAGCTCATTCCTCCCATTGATCCATGGAATTCACACACCACCCTTCTCAGTTTCATAGTTGGGGCAGGCTCTTGCGGTATAGTCCTGGCTGGCCTTGAACCATTCAGAAATCAGCAAGACATACCAAAGCCCTAATCCCAGCTTCATAAATTATAACTCTGTGACAACTAGTTTTATACAAGCTAGAATTATCTGAAGGGAGGGCGTCTCAATTGAGAAAATGCCTCCAGAAGATCTGGCTGTAAGCAGGCCTGTGAGGTATTTTTCCAATTGGTGATTGTTGCGGGAGGGCCCCGCCCATGGTGGGTGGAGCCATCCCTGGGCTGGTGGCCTGGGTTCTATGAGAAAGCAGGCTGAGCAAGCCATGGGGAGGCAACCAGGAAGCAGCACCCTCCATGGCCTCTGCATCAGCTCCTGCCTCGAGGCTCCTGCCCTGTGTGAGTTCCTGTCCTGACTTCCTTTGGTGATGAACAGTGATGTGGAAATGTAAGCCAAATAAACCCTGTTTTCTCCAAGTTGGTGTTGGTCAAGGTGTCTGATCACAGCGACAGTAGCCCTCGCAAGGACAAACCCCATCTGTGTGGCTTTGGCTACCACAAGCTCCTCGCCCTCTTCCTGCTGAGTGTCCTGAGCACATGCGCACCACACATGCAAACGAAGGCAGGCACGCACACCTTATGTAACTTAAAGGCACTTATAGGTTGTGTAACTGTACCTTTGCCAAGACTGGTGGGTGAGGAATGCCAGCAGGAAGCCCATGACATGGCCGACCAAAGGAAAAATGAAGCTGATGATCAGGAGAGTGACGTCAGGGAGATTCCATGCCCTTGCCAGGACCACACTGGTAACTGCCACCACCAGAAGGAGAACGCCACCAGCAGCGGCCCCGACCTACAGCAAGGCAACAAGGCGGGCACGTGAGCAACATGGAGGCTCTTCCGTGATGCTAAGCTCGGCACAGGGTAAAGGTTTAGACAGTAGACTTCTAGAATTCAGAGGCTGTCACCTCGAATTCCTGTTAAAGTCGCCTCCCTTCCCTGAGCGCTGGGAATGTGCCCCCACAATGCCCAGCGAGTTCCTGAAATCACATGCGGTGGGTGCTGAATCCCACAGGTCCTGCTCCGGCTGCGCAGGCAAAACGACAGCAAAGCAGATCAACAACTAAGAGTAAGATAACACATGAGTTGTCCCTGAGCAGGCGCAGTGTGAAATGGTGCAAAGCCTATCCAAACTTAGTACATGTGAGTAGGAAATAATAAATAATAGAAATAACACCAGGTGTCCAGAGCAGCTACCTTGGTACAGGTACATCCTAGTTTCCTCTCGCTTACTGTGATAAACCACCCTAACCAAAAGCCACACAGAAGAGAGAAGAGCTTATTTGGCTCATACCTCCAGGTCCTAGGCCACTACTGAAGGAAGTCAGGGCAAGAATTGGGGACAGGAATCACAGAAAAACACTGCTTGCTAGCTTGCTCTCAGCCTCATGCTTAGCTAGCTTTCTTTCCTTTCCTTTTTAAATACATATTTGTAAATATACATTATATATATATATATATATTACACGTTTATAATAATAATCTTTCATGGGAACTGTTGAAGACTTTAAGATAAGTTTTAACTCACCTTGTATTTATTGGGAATGCTGTGCCTGCCTACAATGAGCTTTAATCAAATCCATCCCATTTTCAGTTCTCCCCTATAACCTACCACTTTTCCTTCTCAGTTTCATTCATTCTCTTTCTTTTCGCCCACAAGGTCCAGCTAGAGCTGCCAGTGTAGGGACAGTGACAGGGCCAGCTCCTGGAGCACATGGGGCCTCTCAGGAGCTGGACTCCTAAAGCCCTCTCTCCCAGCTCAGCTAGCTTTCTTATAAAGCCCAGGGCTGGTGCTGCCCATGGTGGTCTGGACACCCTCCCCCCCCCCCCGCATCAATCAAGAAGACTAACCCCACAGACACCCCCAAAGGCCAGTCTGATCCAGGAAATTCCTCACCTGAGGCTTCTCAGATAACGCTAGACTGTGCCAAGCTGACAATTAAAGCTAATTAGATGCTGAAGGTAATGACTCAGGTCCTGTGGTCCAGGAAGGACTCTAATGACCCAAGGCCATGATCGAGGCTTCTTGGATGCCTTCAGAACTTGGGCCTGGTGTCCTGTCACCACAGTATTTACAGTCTGGTGTGACCGACAAGATGAAGGGACAATTCATCCTCACAGGAGTTGGCCCAGGCCCTCAGGCCTACACTCATGCCTTCCAGAAGGGACACCTTCACACCATGATTACCTTGTAGCAGGCCCCACCCACCTCTTATTGCCAGCTCACACACTGGGCCAAGCCTGTCACCTCAGGAGGGAAAATGACAGCAGCAGCCAACAACCCCAAACAGCAAACCCCCTTTCTGGTAACTTACTCTTCATGGTCTGTCCTGACATTCGACCCCACGGTCACCCTCTGAGACCCCAGTCACAACCTACGACTTAGAACCCTGCTCCTCTCAACCAAAACAAAAACGTACTGGTTTCCACTAGACAGTCTGAGCTAACACAAGAAGGGAAATACTCTGTTTTCTCTCACATGAATACTGTATCTTATTTTTGCGATTAATGAGAACAATATCTGGCTGGGAGCTGTGGCCCATCTCTAGAACCCCAGCACTCGGGAGATAAAGGCAGGAGGACCCAAGTGCTAGGCCAGCCTGGGTCCAAGACAACCTGAGCTACATACAAAAACCTCACCTGCTCTGTCTCAAGTAGATAGATAGATAGATGATAGATGATGATGATGATAGATAGATAGATAGATAGATAGATAGATAGATAGATAGATAGACTCATACATACATTCACACATACACACATACATAGATCCAAAACATTCTATAGTTGAGATCACAGAATGCTTAGAGCAATTTGGATCTTAGCAAGCTCTTATCAGTCTCGGAGACAGCAGACTCCATTGGTGGAAGATGACCTTAGTTACAATATCAGCCTTGACTTGAAATGATGCAGACCCAAAGGGGCCCCTGGAGTACTAAAGAAAATGGAAACAAATTATTATGGTTTGAATAGGAAGCCTCCCGTGCATGTTCCTGTGTTAAAGCTCAGGCAGCCGGCTGGTAGCACTATTTTAAAAGGTCCTGAAAACTTAAGGAAGCAAGGACTGGCTAAATAGGTCACCTGGGGTGCAGGTCCCTGGGAGGGTTTTGTTCCTGGCCCTGGCCTGTCTTCCTCTCTGCAGCTGTCTGCTGGGAAGTGACCAGCTTTCTGTGTCACACACTGCTGCATCAGTCATGTCCTGCCTCAAACAGGCCCAGAACACAGAGCCCTGTGAACACAGATTGAGTGACACAACTGCCAGCCAGCTTCCTCCTTTTAAGTTGCTTAGGTCGGGCATGCTGCCACAATTATGCAAAAGTTACTCGTATAGAAATAAAACAAGAAATGTATCATAGAGTGGAGGGTGGGTGTAAATCAGGGACACACACACACACACACACACACACACACAGGCTCCAGCCCTGTGAGGAAGTGAGGACCCACACAAAACCCTCACTGTCGAAATCTCTCTCCAAAGCTCTCGCTGTCAAAATCTCTCTTCCTCTATCAAAAGCAATGTCAACGTGAGCAAGCCTTCAGAAGCGAGTTACCTGGAAAGTGTGTGAAACCCAAACGGATACACTGTATCAGGCCTGTCCCCACTGCCTACTCTTAGCTATTTGTGAAGCTGAAGCAGCAGCAGGGCCGTGAGCCTGAGGCTAGCCTGTGCTCCACAGTGAGCGTTGGCCTCAAAAGAAATAAAAACAAGCAATGCTTAAACGCTGGGCTCTGGTTCATGGGTATTACTTAATATATTTTAACATCAATCCAGGAGAAATGCTGAAGGAATTTGTTTGGTGACAGGAGGACAGTAAGTAGAGTCTCACGTGGCCCAGGCGGGGATTGGTATGTAGTGGAGATATCCTCCTGCCTCCGTGCCCCGAGTACTGGGAGTGCAAGTGCTTCCGTGCCTGAGTCAAGACTGGAGCTTTGAAGCCTGTTCTCTCCAGATAACCAAACTGACATACAGAAGATGTCCCTGGCTTCTCCATGGACAAGCCCGCAGAAAGGCTTTTTAATTGTTGTCGCCGTTTAATGCCCCTTTGAAGAAAAATAATGAACGACAAAGTACTTGACAGTTTCCATAATCACACTGTCCTCTCGTTCGGGAAACATTTCCCTCTGGGGGGAATGTTCTCTTTTTAAAGTGACAGTGACAAGTGTGGGAAGGAAAGGGCCTCGTCCCATGAGTCCAGCCCAGAAAGAGAGAACTTGAGTGTGCAAGCCACGTACACTCCGCCCCACGCACACACAGCCTCCCTCGCCTGCCCTCTCCCGTCTTCGCTGCTCATCTGGGAAGGCAGCCCGTAGAGGCGGCGTGAGCTTCGGCTGGACCAGACCACATACAGCCCCAGCTGACGCTTTGGCCGAACCTCCAAGTAACCGCCTAACGCTCATTTCCTTATAGATGTAAAATGCAGCTGAGATCCCTTTTCAGCTTTGAAGGAAAAGGCACAGCCTTGTGTCTTTTGAGGAGACTTTAAAAGTCGTCTGGCACTTGTTTCTCAAGCAGATGACAGCCTGGCAAAGCAAGGGGCGGCAGGACGTGTGGGTTCCCGCCTTTCCCTGGCCGCCCCTCTGCACCTGGGGGATGATCTCATTCACACAGCGTCCCTCACGAGGTCAGCAGCCCTTGCTGTGTGTGCCAATGACAACTATAGTGCTGTGTGCCTGGGGATGCCCGGCGAGATGGCCCTTCATCCCGTGCTAGGAAACCGCCATGCTCCCCAGCACTGGGGCGCCACTGTGCTCACTGCTGGGGGGAGCCTTACAGGTGCCCAGCCTAGGGAGGGACAGCTCCTGGCCATCTCAGCCCATGGCAGGCCCTAGCGTTTCTGTCACGAGGAGCATCACGTTTCCCAGGGTGCCACCAACCGGGGTGTGTCAAGGGGAGTGACAGAGCAGGGCTCCCAGCCAGAGGGCAGGAGAGGGCTGGGCCGGGACAGCCCATTGGTTCTGCCTTTTGGTCTCTGCATCTGGTGAGTGCTGCGCGGGGGAGAGGTTGCTGACCTTAAGGATGACTTTCGCTCGCTTTGGCCACCTATGATTCACGTAGACGCCGAAGGCCACGGGAACAATCAGGGACACGAGGGTAATCCCTGAAAAGAAACAAAAGCCATCAGACAATGTCCCCTCTCCCCCCAACGACTCATTCCTTCCCAGCAACTTCCGTTCCCTGTCTAGCCAGTGAGGGCGCCCGGAAAAACGTGCTGTGTGGCCACTGTGAGTCACATGGTGGGAGACACACTGTGGGCTCAATAAACTTCGCCTCTTCAGAGAGAACGGGCCTCGGGTGGTTCACCACACCAGCAAAAGGCACGTGCCCTGAGGCACGACGCCTGAGTGAGTGTGTCAGCTCTACGCTCCATGGTCTTCACCGGGCTACTCAACCCCTCCGAGCCAGAAGGTGTACGGAGTGGGACCAGAAGCAGAAGGTGATAGGGCCGGTTCAGGCGATGCGGAAAAGCACATGCAGGGGCTTGTCCTTATCTGCCATTGGCCCCATCGCCACGGCCGGTTCTACTCAATCGCACGAGCCCGGAACTGACCTATGCTCTGATAGGGGATGGTGAGGTTCTGTGCAAGTGTCCAGGTCCGGGTGTAGAGGTAAAGGCAGAGGGGCATCATTCCCAGGGCGGCCACGGTGGAGCAGGTTGTCATGCTGATGCTGAAAGTGAAAGGAAAGGACTTAGGAGGGGATGAGAGACAGACAACCTGGTCCTTGCTGTGGCGACCTAGTTGTGGGCCAAATGTGAGGGCACAGTCCTTTATCCCAGCACTCAGGAGGCAGAGGCAGGAGGGTCTCTGGAAGAGTGAGGCTAGCCTGGTCTACATGCTGAGTTCCAGGCCAGTCAACGCCACACAGTGAGACCCTGTCTCAAAAAACAAACAGACAAAACAGTAAAGAGCTGTTGGTCTTTGATGGCGTCGAAGCTTCTCGTCCTTGTTGTCCTCCATTCTGGGGCGTCTAGACATCACCTCTATATTTCATTTCTTTATGGCTTGATAGTCTATGTTTATAATTTTAACTCATTTAAGTTTATATTTTAGATGGTATAGGACATGAAACTATTTTGATTTGAAAGGCAAGTGCATGCATACACTTTTCTCACTAAACTGAAGCGGCTCCTTTATCCCGTATTAATTAAATGCCCAAATTTATTCAATTTATTTTCAAACAACTCATTGGTGTGTAATTTTGGTTTTTCCTAATCAAATACCAGACTGTTTTAATTAAATTGTATCCTTAAAAAATATATATAGGCTTAATATTTCCACATACATTTTCCTTTTCAAACTTTTTCTTCTAAAAAAAAAAAAATCCTGCATATCTTTCACTCCATATAAGACCTAAAACCATTTTATCATTTTCTGAGTAGGCTCTGGGGTCATCCAACACCAGAAGCAAAACACAAAAAACAATGTCTTCCTGCTAAGCTAGAGAAAGACCAGCATTTTGCCACACTCTCTGTTCCCATAGAGACGGTTCTTAAGGAACTTTCCCAAATACTTGACCAATGCTGTATGCCTTGGCTCTCTCTTTACAGAGTCCTGGAAGGAATTCCACACTGCATCACTGTAATCTTGAAGCGTGGGGTGCGGAATGCTGCACCCCGCCCCCGCACTGTCAGCCCCAAAAACAAAAGGGTGAGATTCCTCACTACAGAGCCAAGCCTCGGTGTCTCCCTGGTTGTGAAAGCCTGTTCCCCGAGGTTGTTGTCCCCAAGCTCCACGGGATCACCCGATCCCATTGTCCATTTAGTTTGATGCTTGCAGAGGGCGAGAGAGGACCTGGGGCTCTGCCAACTGCCAACACACCAGCCAAGCCGGAGAGAAGCCTCGCCTTCCCGTGCCTGCCAAGAAATTCCAGTGTGGCGTGAACAGGGGATGTGGCGAGCTGCGTCCCTCACTGTCCACACGGTGGGAACTGCCGGCGTTCTCTGACTTCAATAGAACAAGAATCCACTCGCACCGGAAAGAATGACACCATCCGCAGCTATTGCAGAGAATGGGACGGGTCCAGCCCGACTGGGCAAACAGGCAGATCCTGAACTCCCTCCCCGTGAGGACAGTCAGGCCCACATTCCACCACCAGGCGGTGGGTAACATCCTGCATTGGGGGCTGAAGTCTTTCAAAGGTTAATTTCCAGCCTGTGCAAGTAGGAACTCCAGCTCTCGAAACCGTTCCTGCATAAGAGAGGCAACAGTCCGGTTAGCCGAATGGACACCAGTGTGCCACCTCTGTGGAAACCGTCGGAGGAGCGGTCACAGCCTGATTCTCCATACCCACACAGAGGTGCCCCCCTGCGCCGCCTCCCATCGGGATGGCGAGCATTTATGCAGTGCTGCTTGCTGGGTGCCCCAAACTGTCATGTATCTTTTCACTTCTCACTTTTACAATAACCTTGCAATGTTCGTTCTACCCTGATAGCGAAGACATTACGGTGTCATTTGAACCTAGAATGACCCTCCATTGGGCTGTGTTTTGAACATTCTGTCCCCAGCTTGCAGCACTAAGTTAAATGCTGTGGAGCCTCTGAAAGAGGAGGTCTGGGCTGGGATGTACCTCAGTCAGCAGTGTACACCTAGCATTCGAGAAGTCCTGGGTTTGATCCCCAGCACTGGGCGAAAACAGGCGTGGTTTCATGTACCTGGAATCTCCACATTTGGGAGGTAGAGAAGGGAAGGTCAGAAGTTCAAGGTCATATTTGATTACATAGCCTAGACCAGCCTGGGCTACAAGATCCTGCCTGAGAAAAGAAGGCAGACAGAGATAGCCTCCTAGGGAAGGCCTCTAAAAATCTTACACCCATGTCAGGTTCCTACCCATCTGTACAGCCTCTGCCCCATGCCCTCATGTTCCTGCCGCCATGCCTTCCCTGCAATGAAGGGCTGAAATCTCTGACACTGTGAGCTACAACCAAGTTTTTCTCCTTTAAGTTGCTTCTGTCTGGTATTTTGTCATAGCCTTAAAAAAAAAAAAAAAGTAACTAGCATAGGTTCAATCTCAGCTCTCTCTCTCCAAAATCCCAAAGTGCCAAAGGCTGAATCAGACCTGAAGAATCATGAGTGGTTTCTCAGCTCTCTCCAGGGGCCAAGAGCTTCTGGTGAGAGAAAAGAACCAGGCATGGCAGCTGCGCTCCTGTGGTCACAGAACTCTAAAGGGCGGAGAGGAGGATCGGAAGTTCAAGGTCCTCCTTTGCTGTTTCAAGTTTAATGCCAGCCTCAGCTACATGAGATCTGTCTCAAAATAAATAAATAGAAAAATGGAAGGAAGCACAAGAAAACTTCACTGGTCGGAGTTGGCCAGGGAACTACGCAGATACCACCACGCGTGTTCAGAATCCTTCCTGATGGAATGGCACATGCATACAGCCTCAACGGACACCTCGCCACTGGTACCAGTAGGCGGTGTGAGCTGTCTGGAGCTGCATTAATAAACAGCTTTCATTTCCGGGGTAGGCAACGTTTTCACTGTGTCACTCGTGTTTATCGGGGCCCTTGCCTCCACCAGGCTGGCACGGACCGGGCTGGCACGGACCACGCTGGCACGGAGCACACGCAAACAATTACCCTCAAGAAATTGACGCCTCTGGTAAGTGAGGCTGTCAAGAGGTACAGTTGCAAGTCCTCCCAACAGGTGACTCAAAAGTTCCATATTTAGCATTATGGGACAGAGGGCAAATGGGCAGCCCCATCAGACAGAGTCAGATGCAATATTAAAATCAGGGTAGGGCACTCAGAAGGCAGAGGCAAGAGCTTCATGAGTTTGAGGCCAGCCTGGTCTCCGTGGTGAGTTTGGGACAGCCAGAGGTATGCACAGTCAGACTATCTCAAAAAGGAAAAGTAGGGCGGGGGAAGGAGGAACTTGGGTATTCAAGTTCCTTTCTCATCTATTTTCTGTGGTGCTTGTAGAGCCACCGCTCACATCTACCCTTGAGTTCTCCTCCAAGCTGGCTCACAGATAATGCCATGCCCCATTATTTACAGTAATCCAAAGGTGGCACACGCTGGTAACCCGGCATTCAGGAAGCCGGAGGCAATGGGGATGAGGACAGCCTGATTGCCATACTGAGCTCCAGGCCAGCCAGGGTACATACCTGTCACAAAACAAGAAACAGACAGGAGAAACCACCCAATGGCCTCCGAGGAGTGAACAGGGAAAGTGGGACCCACATGATGGAACAGCACTCGGCATCAGAAATGGAATTCTGAGAGAATCTCTGAGGAGGGTGAGCCCACACGGCTTAGGTAGCCAGACCCCAAATGACAAATACACGTGAGTCATGTAAGACCTCCCAGGGGCCAAACATGAGACACAAGCAGAATGGTATGTAACTATGTGAATGTCCCTAGTGCCACTTATATTGCTCCAATGGTACATTTTATTGTGTGTGTTTCATAATGTTTCAAAGATAAAAGAGAGCTGGGCAGTGGTAGCACACGCCTTTAATCCCAGCACTCGGGAGGCAGAGACAGGTGGGTCTTTGTGAGTCTGAGGCCATCCTGGTCTAGACAGTGACTTCCTGGACAGCCAGGGCTACACAGAGAAACCCTGTCTCAAGATAAAAGAGAAGCCCAGAGTCCTCTATCAATATGGGAGCGGAGAGCCAGGCCTGGTGGTCCATGGCTGTGATAATAGCATTTGGGAGGGAGAAGCAGGAAGATTACGAATGTAAAGACATCTTTAGCTGTAAATCGAGTCTGAGGCCAGCCTGAGCTACATGAGATTCTACCTCACAACAAAGCAAAGCACACGTAGACACTGAGGTGCAGTGAGATCAGCCGCTCCAAGGTGCTCAGCAACTTGAGCAGACATGGCGCCCTATTGCCTGCCTTGTAGATGAAAGATCAGTTGGTGAATTGCGCCAGGCAAGAGTCAAAGCTACACTTACACACACACACACACACACACACACACACACACACACGCACACACATAAAAAACAAAAGTGAAGACATTGCAGCAAAGATACTTTTCCTAGCCTGCCCAAGCTTCTCTGCCAGTCGCTGCTGTATCCTGCTGCCATGCAGGGGGCACTACCCTGCCGTTTACCCCTCGAAGGCAGGGATCTGTTAATCGAAAGGAGAGCATACTGCAGAAAGTGTTGCCAGGGCCTCATCCGTGTTCTCGCAACACAGCTTTCTAGTCCAGCCCATGGAGGGGCGAATGAGCCCCACTGTTCACAGAGATGCAGACAGACTGACTGACTACTGACTGACAGAGACGAAGAGATAGACATATGCACACACACATACACACAGAGAGAGCACCTGTAGACAATAACGAAGTCGTCTTCCAGCTGAAGCCATCCAAGGTCAGCTCACATCCAGCTAGCCCTCCCCCCCCATACCACCACCGAAAAGGGCCCAGCAAAGAACAGCTTGGCTGCTCAGGAGGGCCCTGGCACATGATATCTAAGCTTTTTGTATCTATCAGTCCATTTCTCTCCAGAATGATTAAAGAGATTCATACCATGACTGGAGCAGACAGATCTACCCAGCTGACAGTGAAGGGTATGTGAAGAGCATGGGCAAGTAGTGAGAAAACCAGGGTGTGTTTAGTGAACAGTGAATAATTCATTCTGGCTGGAGGCCACTTGCATCTAAGGAATTCGTGGGAAATAAACCTGGAGACCTGGGGAAGCTGATGGATTCAGTGAGCGCTACGAAACTGTGTACCTATGACACAGTCCTCGGCTGGAAGGATTATAATTTCTGATTGCAGGGATGGAAGCCAGACTCTCTGCTCCTCCTCTTTCCAGGGTCAGCCACATTTCACGTCATGCCAGTCTCAACAGAGACACCGTGGGTAAAGGTCAGAGGGAACTGACTTGGCCGTACTTGGCTCCCGGTCACCAGGACTGTCTTAAACCTGGCAAAATGGATATTGTTGCCATCAGTGACCCCTTCACTGACCTCGACCCCAGGGTCTACACGTTTCCATATGAGTCCACACACAGCGAGGTCAACGGCACAGTCAAGGCTGGAAGCAGGAACTCTGTCATCCATGGGAAAACCATCTCCATCTTCCAGCATCAAATGGAGCGATGCTGGTACTGAACATGTTGTGGAGTCCCCTGGTGTCTTCATCACCATGGAGAAGGTCACACACCCCCCCCCCCCGCCACAAAGGATGGAGCCAAAAGACTCATCTCTGCCCTGTCGGCTTACATTCCCATGTTTGTGACGAAACTCAAGGTCATGAGCAAGGCTCCCTGTTCCATCAGACAGGCAGGTCCCCTTGGTCAAAGTCATCCATGACGACTTCTGCATCACCCTCGACAGCCATTTTGTCAAACTCCTTTGCTGGTATGACAAGGAATCTGGCACCAGTAACTATGTGGTATACCTCACGGGCCTCATGGCCTCCAAGCCCTGGGCAACCCGATGCCAGCGAGCACGTGAACAGAAGAGAAAGTGCTCAGCCCAACTCAGCCTCCAAAACAGCAAGCATCTCCCCTCCCAGTTTCCATCCCAGAACCCCAGAAAAAGGGCAGGGGCTTAGGAAGCCCTACTTTCTCAAACGCCAAACACTATCAATTAAGTTCACTGTAAAAAATTTTTAAAAAGCCTACAGTTAGAGTCTGCTTTATTGATCTACTACGAGCTGATAACAGAGAGACTGTATGTGGAGAGAACTCTGGTGAAGTTACAAGTAATGGCCATGAAAGGATTCACTAGGGCCTAACCTGAGGAAGCCACCGAGGAGGAGAAGAGGAAGCCAGAACAGTGGAGGTTCAGCAAGAGGATGGGGCCTTAGTAGGCTGAGGGAACGGAGGAAGGAAGGAGGGGAGAGCAGGCCGAGAGACAAAGACTACGGTGAGGAGGCCAGGGGCCTAGGAGGGCAGCTGGCATTGCCATGCTCAGCGTGTAGACACCTGCTCAAGTCTGGAACACCCCCTTAAGATGGACACACGAAAAGCCACACGAACAAAGCAGAGTGAAAGCCACAAAACTACGCTAGGGATCATCTCCAGGAGCTTTGCCCCAGTTTCCCCATTTGTAAAACAAAGATGTAAGATTAAGCACACTTAGATTTCCTCCAGCACTGTGGACAGAATGACTGTCCACACCTGGCCACTGAGCTTTATACAACGTGATTTTTGTTGGTTATTGTGAAGCAATGTGCTGGATACTGCTTCTGAGATTAAAGCATTAATTAGCCTGTTATCCATAAAATTTAAAATCCAGCTCTTAGGGGCTGGAGAGATGGCTTGGAGGTTAAGAGTACTGCCTGCTCCTCCAGAGGTCCCGAGTTCAATTCCCAGTGACTACATGGTGGCTCACAACCATCTAGAATGATCTATGGTGCCCTCTTCTGGCAGGCAGTCATACATGTAGGCACAATACCATATAAAAAATAAATAAAAGTCTTTTAAAACAAAATTAAATCCAACTTTTAGTACCTACTTTAAAATTTCACCTCTAGAGCCCGGTGGCGGTGGCACAGGCCTTTAATCCAAACCCTCTGGAGGCAGAGGCAGGAGTATCTCTGAGTTCAAGGTCAGTTTGGTCTACAGAATGAGTTCCAGGACAGCCAGGGCTACACAAGCACACCCCGTCTCAAAACAAAACAAAACACACAAGAAAAAAAATTTCATCTCCGTAAAGATTGCTATGAGCTCAGTGCCAGCCTAGGCTACATACTGAGATTGAGGCTAGCCTGGGCAACACTGAACGACCCTATCTCAAAAACAGAAAAAGCAAATATTCTTTCACGGCTTACAATTTGTTTCGTACTGTTTGTGTTTGTGAGACTCAAAATCGAAATTTAGGGAAAGGAAAAGCACAGGATGAGGCCGCTCAGGGGTGGAGTGCTTGCCAAGGAGAGGGGGAAGCAGCCAACCTTCGCTGCATGCCTACTGTGTGTCTGGCTCTGCGTCACACATGCACAGGTGTTTGTATTCTCAGACAAGTGACTTTGAGCGACATTTAAGCTCTGAGGCTAAGGGCTGGCTCAGTGGTGAGAGCACTGGCTGTTCTTCCAGAAGTCCCAGGTTCCATCCCTAGCCCCCATGGGGTGGCTCACAGCCATCTCTAACTCCAGTTCCAGGGGATTTGATGACCTCTTGTGGCCTCATCTACAACCAGGCATGCACGCGGTACAGAGACATATGTACAAGTAAACAGCCACACACGTTATAAAAAAAGAAAGAAAGTTAGAAAAGAATTCACTTATTGTAAGTTTAAAAGCTGATTAAGCCAGTTGTGACGGTGGCAAGCCTTTAATCCCCAGCACTGTAGAAACAGAGCTATCTCTGAGTTCAAGGCCAGCCTAGTCTGCAAAGTGAGTTCAAGGACAGCCAGGGTTACACAGAGAAACCCTGTCACAAAACAAAACCCAGAAAAGAAAACGACAAAAAAAAGCTGATTGAGGAGTTGGTGCCAGTCCTGGTGGTGTGAGCCTGTAATCCCAGCACCCGGGAACCCACTGGGGAGTCAAAAGGATTAGAACCTCAAAGCAACCCTGGGCCATGCTAGACCTTGTCCCAATACGACAAAAGCAAAATAAATAAAGTGATAGGGCTGGCGATAAGAAACAACATGGACTTCCTCTTCCACACATGCTGTTCGTGGGTGTTTCTGTGACAATGCTGCTGTATCAGGGGTGTTGGTAATGATAGTCTCTTTCCCAGAACAGAAGTGTTTCAAAACACAGCGAGAGGCCTCTGCTCATAGGACCATGCAGTTGTGTTGCCAAGTGTCATGGAAAAAATTCCCCAAGTTACAAACTGATGTAAACCAGATGTGAATTCCGCTGTGAGCCCTGTTCTGCTTTTTTGGGCTCCTTAACCAGCCTGACTCATTCTCTCAGAATACTGAAAATGCAGGCAATTATGAGAGCCCAGGAGAGAAGGCGAAGCCGAGACGTACACCGTGCCCATGAACAGTACTGTCCCTTCTTTCCGGAAACCCTCAGGACCCGGGTCTCACTGCTGACAGAGGAGCGATAATGGGCACTCGCTCCACTGAAGTTCCAGTTGTGACAGGTGAGTGCAGACACAAAACTACCCAGAACGACCTCAAGTCTCAGACGTCAGCGACGAAAGGGCACACCTCGTAGGTGTGCCGTGCCCCCGTGTATGGTGAGAGCTGTCCAACACACTAAATGTTCTCAGCGTGTGCGAGAGAACCAGCAACCAAACCTGAGGCTGACCTCGCTGAGGTCAGCTCCCACGTTTTAGTCATCGGTGCTGACTCGCTGATTCATTCATTCATTCATTCATTCATCATGGAGTAAACCTCAAATGCAAAGATTTAAATTTATATGGAGCGTTTTCTCTGGGCAGGATGTAAAAATGCATTTATAAGAAAAAAAATCTAGAAAACCCGTTGTTTTTAACCCTCCATTTCCTCCCAATACTGACTCATCTATGCTTTCTTCAAATATGCCATTTCCCACCAAAACATTTCACCCCAAAATTACGTGGTACATTTACCTTTATTAAGGTGTCAATAAATAATAAAGCTTAATTTCTGTTGGAGTATTCATCTACCCCATAAATAGAAATAAGCTCTAGTTTAAACCTCAGGGAGGCTAAGGCAAGCGGACAGTTCGTCATCCTGGGAGCTCCACAGTGCTCCCAATTCAAGCCAACCATGCCTGTCAGATGCCGTGAAGGCCTTCCTGAAGTCGTTCTGTTTCACAAGAAGGATCTCCCGGAGACACCTGCTGAGAGTGATGTGGGCACAAAGAGACAAAAAGAAAAGGAAAAGGCCTTCAATCTGATCTGACCCTGTCTCTCTCGGCCACCAGCCTTCAATCTGATCTGACCCTGTCTCTCGCCACCACCACTATTGCTATCATTAGCTGTGTGGGAGTTTTGGTGATGTCCTGGGAAATTGTTGCTTCCCTCAAACCAAGCCCCACGACTCAGGATAGAGAAGGCTCCCGAGAAAGCAGAAGCTAATGGCAGCAGAGAGAGTCTGGTGCCCAGACAGACTCCGTGATCCTAGTATTACTTCCCACCCAGGGCTACCCAGAGATTGCAAGATTGTTTTGTTTTGTTTTTTGTTTTTAAAGCACAGATGTGACCCTGACTCCCAGAGAACCCCGCAGCGCTTCCCTGCTGTGACTTACCTGAGATCCATATCTCCATCAACCCAGAAGGTGAGGATGTTGGAGACGGTGCCCCCGGGGCAGCACCCCAGGATGAGGACAGCGATGACTTGGATGGGTTTCAGGCTGAAGCCGACGGCCAGCAGATAGGCCGTGAGAGGCATGAGGCCAAACTGGCAGAGCAATCCCACCGCGATGCCCCAGGGTCTCCTGAGGTGTAGCCAGAGCTTCCGGATTTCCGCAGAACATCCGAAAGAGAACATGACCAGGCCCACCATCACCGCCGAAGCCACCGTGAAGACAAGCTTCAGGTTGCCATGGCCCTCCAGTCCCCCGGGCCGCTCTTCCTCCATGCTGCGGGCAGGGCAGGTGGAGTTGCTCGCGCTGTCCGCGCTCGGCTCGTCTCAGACAGCGGCAACGCAGGGAGCAGAGGAGCAGGTCCGTCCAGACACGTTTCCTAACGCTGCAACCGAGTCGCACGTGGCGAATCCGTGCGGCTGCTGTTGGCCCAGCGCGTCCCTCACCCCAGTCTGACCAAGTGACATGGGAAGGGCGGCGCGCTCAGGCTGGGAACGCAGCAAGGTGCCGGCAAGCAGTGCTTTCCGTTCTCTTCTCCCTACGCCGAGTGTTCAAGCGCCCGGAATGAGGCAAACATCCCGTCAAGGGTTAGGACTGGCCCGTGCTGACAACATCGCATCGTGTTCTCGGGAAGCAGGCCAGATGCCAAGGCGGTAGTTTCTCCAAATCCAGCAGGGCTGCCGGGATGCAATGCTGTGAAGTCTGAACGGCTAAGCCAGGGGGAAAACAAAGACAGCTGTGACGGAGCCCCGCCCCACGGCGTTTCACGAGGCATTTCAGATGTGAGAGTGAAGCGAGGCCAGCCTGGAAAATGTCGTAGAGGCTCGAGATCATTTCAGGGGACTCTCAATTGGCCTTTTCTTCTTCTTCTTCTGTGACTTCTCTGAGGAACTGTGTCTGAAGCTGGTGATTAAACCCCTGCGAGAATGAAATGGCATTAAGCACTTGCTGGTGTCTCATAAAACATGTGGAAACTCGTTTCTCTCCCAACATAATTCAAGACGGCTCTCGTTTTCCTCCGGAGACTTAGGTCTGCTTTGAGACACACGCCCTGGAAGTTGTGCAAAGGCACTCCCCGGAGAGCTTGGTGCCAGGGCCACCTCTGCTGCAGTGCACGGAGGCTCTCCGTCCACGTTAATCAGGTCTGAGGGCAGTGAGACGAGGACACCATGGTTCTTGGAAACAACATTCCAAAGCCATCGACGGCCACCCTCTTCCCACCACAGCAGGGTCTTTTTGTAGTGTTGACAGAGAGAGCGGGAACAAGGCAAGCTTTGTCAACCCCTCCCCCCTCCCTTAAGAGAGAGGCTCATTGTGCGTGGCTTGTTCTTGAGTTATCAAACGTGTCCCGTGACAAAACCGAGGCGTGCTGGTTATGTGTGTACACAGGGGAAGCACAGGTGAAAATCAAGGCAGGCTACAGTAGACACCCTGACAGCAGCTCTACCGGCCCCGCCTCAACCCACCACACACACACAAGAGAAAAAAATTCTACCACTGGGGAGGCAGAGACAGGAAAAGCCCTTGAGTTCAGTGGCCAGCTGCTCTGGCCAAATTGGTGAGCACCTTGGTGAAAGACCTTGTCTCAAAAATAAGGTAGAGAGCAACTGAGGGAGATGTCCAATGTTGACCTCTGGCTTCCGTGTGCATGCAAGCACAGCTGCAAAAACACACACACACACACACACATGAAAAAGAAAGAAAATTCTATAAGCGCAAAAAGGGCTCAGGTAATGGTCCAATGTGGAAACCTTTAATTCCACACTCTGGAGGCAAAGGCAGGCAGAGCCCTGTGAGTTAGAGGCCGGCCTGTTCTCTCATCAAGCTGCTATGACCAGCAAGAATTACATAGAGAGACCATCTCCCACCCAAGAACAAAGCAGAGGTAAGCCTCCAAGAGAGAGAGAAACTTCAAAATTGGCAGTCACAGAAAAGGCAGGCTGTATACAAGGTAAAAGGGCTAATTCAAGAGCTTTTTAACAGCTAAACCTCAGAAACAGAAAGTTAATATCTCACAGGAAAGCGGCAAAAGACTAGGAAAAAACCAAACAAACAAATAAACATCAACACCAGACCTAGGGGTCTATCCCAGTGGCACAGGCTTCCCTAATCTGACAGCCTTAGGTTTTTTTTTTCTTCCCAGCACTGAAAAATAAGACGAGGCGAACATTGCCTGCTTGTAGGTATTGAGGGAAGCAAGACAGTCTCCTGATCTCACACATCAGGCTGAAACTCCACACAGTATTTCTGGGAGAAAAAACACGAAGGGACAGGCTTACAGTGACTATGGGCCTAAGAGGTTGCCTGATAAATAACTTTAAGTATTGGCGAAGGCAGGCTTGTGCTTTGGTGCAGACACTTACCCACAGCCGTGCTGTGTCTAAGAAATGTGTTCCTAACTATAACGACGTTGTGTTTATAAAGCAGAAACCTAGAATCCAACGTCCAAACAGAGACTAAGTAAATTATGGCACAACTAATGGTGAAATATTACAGGCTATTTCAGAGGTAAACATTTTCACAAGGAAAAACTTTATGATAGTTATGGGAAAAAATTCAAGATCAAATGGCATGAAGATACTGTTCCCAACTCTCTTAAAACCATAAACAGAAGACGGGCTGGAGGCCTAGCTCAGTGGTAGAGGGCAGGGTTAGCCTGTTAAAGGCCCCGGTTTGAATCTTCCTCAGAAAACACACACAGCATACACATGTATGCACACATACACACATATTATGGTTTTGGTTACATTATTGGGTTCTTTTTCCTACCTCCCTACGCCAACCCCTACCCCCTGGGATTAAAGGGCCACACCTTTAATAATCCCAGCACTCCCGAGGCACATGGATCTCTGAGTTTGAGACCAGCCTGGTCTAGATAGTGAGTTCCAGGCAAGCCTGATGATTTGAGTTCAACTCCATATAAGTAAATTAAAATAACTAAAACTCTATAAGTTCTATCCCTCCCCACCCCACCCCCCGTACGAGGGAGGAGAGAAGGAAGGATAAAAGGGGGAAGGGGACAGAGATCTCCTCAGACTACTTCCTGCAGATTAGGGGTGCCAACTTCTAAACAACTGTTGAGAATTTATAGTTACAGTCTAAGTAACATACAAACTGGTATACTGAGGCCAGAAAAGAAAGCTGGGAAGAGGAATGCTGTAGCCTGTGTGGGCAGCAGGTGCAGGCTGCGTTACTCCAGTGCTTTCTCTTCCCCTCTGGCTGTTTTGAGTTGTTAAACAGCTGCTTAGAATTTAACAAGTCTAATCTTAGTCCTCAGCAACCAGCAAAAGTAGCAGCAGGGACTTCTTCCGAGCACCCCTGGCCTCTCTCAGGGCGCTGGCATTTCTACCCTCTCACGAGTTCCAAGAATTCCAAACATAAACTACCCTCACCTGGCAAAATCACTCCCCTGCCAGAGCACGAGACAGACGACAGCTGCTATAGACAATCTGAAGCAACCAGATTCCCCACACCTGGGGTTGAAACAAAAACATGTTCACATAACATTTCTGTATTTAGAAAGAAATCAAAATTCACACACACACACACTCACACACACTCACATAGTTTATTATCCTTTATCATCATTGTTTTTAAATGAACAGAAAGAAAGGTAATGGTGATTACTTCTAGCTGAACGGTTTCTTTTATTCTTCTTTGCATTTTTTATAGCACTTGTCATCTTTGAAAGAACTGCTGATCGCTGTTTTATAACCAAGAGGAAAAGAGAGTTGAAATGAGGAAGCAGTGGCTCACTCTGGTAGCCCCCTAAAGAATGACAACTGAGTAGCTTAAGGTCACGGAGAACCAGACTGTCACCATGACAGTCACAAGTTCCATCTGTTCTTAACTTTGCAGGGACAACAAATAACAAAAGCTCCCAGGTAGCAGCACCTGCAGAAACAGAAGGCCAGCCAGGTCTGGAGGGCACCGACCTGCCCATCCCAGTCAGCAGAGGTGGAAAATGGAATCTCTCGAGGCGTGTCACCTGGACAGCACCCGACCCACCTTCGGAGCAAAATAACGCAGCCTGCGTCTACTGGCCCCACAGACGAGCGCTTCTATTCCTCTTCCCAGCTTTCTTTTCTGGCCTCAGTTTACCAGATTATACGTTATTTAGACTGTAACTACAAATTCTCGACAGTTGCTTAGATGCTGGAATTATGAGGAGGGAATTATCACATGTTGTCATAAAAGAAATGTATCAGGTTTGACGGCATGATGGCAAATTTTAACACATGTTCTGTGAGAACAGCACAGTTACTGAGTGTCCCTGTGCCTGGGGCCCTGTCGTGGGCACTGCACGTTTCTCGCTTCGTCCTCCCAGCGGCCATGTCAAGGAGATGCCATTGTGACTCCTGTTTACCCTGAGTGAAATGGCCACCAAGCAGATTAAACAGCCTGCCCTGCAGGGCTAGTGAATGAGGCAAGATCTGGAAGCCAGTTCCAAGTTGAGAGTCTGAAAATAAGTAAAAACACATGGGGCCTGAGGGCTGCACCTTCAATCCCTGCACTCCCAAGGGAGCTGCATCTCTGAGTCTGAGACCAGCCTGGTCTACACAGTGAGTTCCAGGACAGCCTGACGGCTTGAGTCCAACTCCATAGAAGTAAATTAAAATAAACAAAACTCCACGGGTTCTTACAGAAATTAGACAGAAGATGAGTTTGTATTAAATGCCATGTCCTGTCATTATTTACCTTAACCTTTGACCCCTGTGACATACAGGTACTAAATGCAGGCATGTAATAAATAAACGAATAAACATCCTGAAAGAATATACGGGAAAAGATAGCATCCTAACTTGTTCTCTACTTTGAAGTAATTGCTTGGCTCAAACACTCGTGCACCTAAGAGCAAAGATTACCTCCTAGCATTCGTTATGGGTTCTGAATGCTTCCCAGAAGCCTTGCTAAAATATACAAGCAATCTGGGCATGCTCGCCAACACCTTTAATCTCTGCACGAGGGAGGCTGAGGCAGGAGGATTGCCATGAGTTCCAGGCCACTGTAAGCTACAGAAGAGGACCCTGTCTCAAAACATACCAATAAGCAAAATAGGAGAGACTGATCCAGCAACCAGTGCCGACAACAAAATCTGTTCACCCTTTCTTTCTACACTTTCCTTTTTTCAGCTTCCAATAGAGATCGGCTTGTTTTATAGGTGATTTTTTTTTAATGTTTGAGAGCCTCACATATTTAAATAATAAATTCACGTTAGTTATTTTTCTGCCCTACGTTCCCCTCTGCTGCCGAAGCCCTGCTTGAGTCCCCCTCCTTTCGTATGTTCTTTTTGTGTGTGATCCACTGGGAACGAGACCACAGGTGAAAGTATCCCTCCTTTCACCTCGGCAAAGGCCAAAGCCAAGGGCTGCAGAGCGGTGTGGATGCTGAGGTCAAGCACCAGAGGCTGATGCCACCGTGAAGGCCAGCCAGTGTGTCTTTGGGTTACAGATGGGCACCGACAAATGTTCCAGGCCAGTCTGCTATGAAGGCCTGTGGCCCCAGGCAAAATCTTTATGACCCCAAGGACCCTTGCCATCCATGGACCACTGCACCATCAGCTTCAAGATGGGAGCCAACAAGTATGCCAACCAGGTGGGCATGACAGCATCAAACATGCCCTTAGGGACACATCTATGACACCAAGGCTGTCACCAACCGGCTCATTACCTCTTCCACGCCCTTGTGGATGGGTCACACACAAGATGCCAACCAGAAAGCCAGGCCCTTTGGTCTGCGGAGGCAAATGTGTAAACCCCAAATATTGAGCACAGGGCCAGGCAGCCAGAGGGACCGGAAGCAATGATGGGGCGAGTCCCTGGATTACTGAACACCAAGGGTGCGAGCTATCCATCGGGGGTGGGTTTGCGGATCTTCTGTGTTTTCACTGTGGCTGTCGTTTTGTGGCTTGAAATCAAGCCTAGACCTCGCCACAATCCTTACACTTCTGCTTCCTGAGGGGCTGGCATGACTGGCCAGCACTATCTGTGACTGGCTTTCCCTCTTTCCTGCCTTCCTTCCCAGGATTTTTGTGTTTTGTGGTCATCCCTGCCAGTGCCGGGGAAAAGGGGCAGGGGTGGGGGGTGAGGGGTGGGGATAACACTGTAAAATACTGCAGGCATGGGGGAGGCTACAGTGAGGAAACTGAGGCTGTGGAACAAGAGAATAGGACTGAGGGGGGACCCTTGAGGCACCACGTTATCTGGCTCCTCTGGGTTTTGAACTTCCTGAAAACCAGCTTGATGGACTGCCCTGGGTCCCCCCGGCCCTACTAGTGCTGCACGTGACTTTCCCAGAGGCCCCCGCATCTGATATACCCTGTGTGGCCAAAAAGAATTAAAACCTCTGTTTTTAAGGAGAAAAAAAATCGCTGGCTTGAGCATAAGTGGGAGGGTACTCGGAGCCAACACCGCTAAAGAAAATGACTCTCTGCCTCATGGCTGTTAGCTGCTGAAGCCCCTCTGGAAGGGGCGGGGCCTCAAGGACTCAGTCTTGTATAGGCCGTGTGCAGATAGCCACCACTGCGCAGTTACGCGTCTCAGCATTAATGGCCACGTGCTGCATAGTAAAAAGCTTTCCTGGAAAAGAATAGGCACAGCTTTTTTTTTTTTCTTTTTAGATTTATTTATTTATTATGTATACAATGTTGTGTTTTGCATGTACACCAGAAGAGGGCAACAGATTTCATTATAGAGAGTTGTGACCCACCAAGTGGCTGTTGGGAATTGAACTCAGGACCTCTGGAAGAACAGCCAGTGCTCTTAACCTCTGAGCCATCTCTCCAGCCCTAGGTACAGCTTTAATCTGTTTGCAGAAAGGTGAGTATTCAAAGGCAGTTTGACAAGGCAACCAATTAGCAGAGCGAGGACAGTAGGCTCCCCTGGGGCCTATGGCCTTCACAGCCAGGCTCAGAAGCAGGAGTTCCCTCCTGTCCAGCAGAGCTCAAATCCAATCCGAAAAGAGTTGGTTACTGTGCTGCCTAATCTTATGTCAGCTTGACACAGGCTAGAGTTATCTGAGAGGAGGGAAAATGTGGAGAAAATGTCTCCATAAGATTAAACCATAGGCTGGGCACGGGGGCGCACGCCTCTAATCCTAGCACTCGGGGGGCAGAGGCCAGCCTGGTCTACAAAGCCAGTCCAGGACAGCCAAGGCTACACAGAGAAACCCTTTCTTGAAAAACTAAAAGACTAAAACAGACAAACCTGTAGAGCATTTTCTTAATTAGTGATTGATGTGGGAGGGCACAGCCCATTGTGGGTGGAGCCATCCCTGGGTTGGTGGTCCTGGGTTCTATAAGAACGCATGAGCAAGCCTTGAGGAACAAGCCGGTAAGCAGCATGAACTCTGCATCTGCTCCTGCCTCCAGGTTCCTGTCCTGTTTGAGTCCTGACTTTCTTCAGCCATGAGCAATGGTGTGAAATGCGAGCCAAATCACCCCTTTCCTTCCGGCTTCCATCATAATGTTTCATCACGGCTGTAGTAAATCTAAGACACGTTGGTACCAGGACAGCGGAGTGTTTCTGAACATGCTGTCTTGGGGAGGATTATGGGATGAGGTTGGGACTTTGGACAGAAAATTCACTGAGGGCTGAGAGCTTGGATAGCTGGTCTGTATGAGCTTGGAAGATAAGAATGTTGAGAACAGTGCAGATCACAGAGGCCTGGCTGGTGACATTTCAGAGAGCAACAAAGGATCTTTCAGGTCCTTTCTGTGAAGACTGTGTGGTTCTGGTGAGCTGGGGCCCAGAACCAATAGGTAAAACCTTTGTTTTTTCTGGGACAATGGATACTGGCCAGCTGGGGCTGAAGGGTCAGCCGTGATTGGGAAGAGACCAGCGTCATGGACTCGAAGTCTTCTGGGAAGCGTTTCCTCAGAGTCTGTGTTCCAGAAGCAGCCAAATTTGCATCTCCTGATGGCAGCTGAACTTGGCAGCGTAAGAGTCACCCACGTAGCAGGAAGGGGTCATGGAGAGCAGCGGAGGCCTGGCACTGTGAGAGGCCAGGAGAAGCCATTGGTGAAGGGGCAGCCTCAGTAGCGGTGGAAGGCCCAGGGCTGAGGGGCTCATGCAGAGAGGCTGCGGCTTGGCACCATGAAGAGAGCTCGGGAGAGGCTCCTGGTGAAAGCACAGCAGAAGGCCCCAGCACTGTCAAGATGCCAGGACCATGGGATGACCTCGGAGAACTGTGGCCAAGGCGGGGTGGGGCTGGCCCAGACTTAGAAGACAGGCTGTGTGCGCCACAGAGGGCAGGGCGGGAAAGAAGTAAATTAAATGTCCCAATCCCTCTGGAGGAGCCCAGATGGTGAGTGGACACTGAGTCATTTACATTGTTGGAGCTTGGTTCTGTTTCACTCAGATTGTGACCTGGTCCTTCTCTCTTGAAGAAAATGCTTGGCTTATTTCTTTTATATTATAGGAGTCCACAGTTGACTTTAAATTTTTAAAAGAGAACTTGGATTTTAAGAGATTTTGTGCTGGTCATGGCTTAGCATGCCTTTAATCCCATAATCCCAGCACGTGGCAGGCAGAGGCAGGTGGGTCTCTGAGAGTTCGGGGCCATCTGCTCTACAAATCAAGTCCAGAACAACCAAGGCCACACAGAAAAATCCTGTCTTAAAGAAAAAAAGGAGCAGGGAGCGGGGGGGGGGGGGGGGAAGAAAGAGAGATTATGGCTTTTGAGAGACTGACCTTTTAAAGTGTTTGAGTTGGTAAAGACTGTAGAACTTTTAAGTCTGTAATATGTTTTACATTGTTGCTATTTATTAACCTAGGATCTTGGGGATGAGCAAAAACAGGAAAGATTACATCTTAAACAAAATATTGTTTGTCAAGTTGACAAGGGGTCAATTGTGCCGGCTGATTTTATGTCATCATGACACAGGCTAGAATCATCTGAGGAGGGAATGCCAATTGAGAAAATGCCTCCATAAAACTGGGCTGAAGGCAAGCCTGTATGTCATTTTCTTAATTAGTGATTAATGTGGGTGGGGCCACCCCTGGGCTAGTGGTCCTGGGTCCTACAAGGCAGGCAGGCTGAACAAACCAAAGGGAGCAAGCGCCTCTCCATGGCCTCTGCATCAGCTCCTGCCTCCAGATTCCTCTGCCCCTCCACCCTGCCACCAGCCCGTTTGAGTTCCTGTCCTGACTTCCTTCCGTGATGAACAGTGATGTGTAAGCCAAGGAAACCCTTTCCTCCACGAGTTGCTTTGGCCGTGGTGTTTCTTCAGGGCAATAGTGATCCTCACTAAGACAGTGACCTTCTAAGTAGCCATACACAATTATGCTAGGGAGCATGCCTTGCCTGGTAGGTGGTTATTGTAGTTTGAAAGTACCCATAGTTGGGCAAGATGGGAGACAGCTTTCCTTGCCCAGCAGCCTGCACACCCCTTCGGACACCACAAAGGCTGGTTGATGGGAGCTTCCAGCTCCGCTCGTTTGATTTCCCTTTGCCTGGTGACTACAGTGTGCCGTTTGCAGGACGGGGAGCTTATCAAGTCCCAACACGCACCCGAGAGCAACGTCATTATCCTGTACTGTTCTTGGAAACCTCCCTGGCCAACAGCTTCTAGGGAAGTGTCCCACACCTGACACTGAGATTATCTGATAACTCACGGCTTCTGGGAGGAGCATTATCTAGCCATGACCAGTATCTCCATTTAAAATGGTTTTTATTGCATTTTCAATGAGCTTATAAAATAGGCTTCCATATGAATTTTTCCAAATATCTGTAGCGGGGGTGTTCTTCTCCAGTGTCGTCTTCAATTTCTTTAATGTTTCCCGTTTCATTGCGGGCCTCTTCTCCTTAGATTTGCTTCAAGCACCTGTTTCAGCTGTCGTGAATGGGGCTGATTCCTTGATTACTCTCTCGGTATGCTTACTATTGGTTCTTAGCTGTCGATTTTGCAACCTGCCACTTTGCCGAACATGTCTTTCAGGTCTAGGAGTTTCTCCGTGGGTGCTTCAGGGTGCCTCAGGTAGAGTCATGTCAGCTACACAACTGCTTTGGTTTCTTCCTTCCATATTTGTATCTCATCTCTTTCATCTTCCTGCTCTAGGTATGACTTCTAGCACTGTATTGAGCGTGTGTGACGACCATGAGCACCCTCGTCCTAATGTTAAAGGGAACGCTTTGCATTTCTGTGCAAATCCACGGATTTGTCCTGTGTACCCTTTATTAAGCTGGGATGTGTTTCCTCCGTGTCGAGGCTCCCTGGGGATTTCATCATGAAGGTTGTTAGATTTGTTAAAGGTGTCTTCTCGGATTTACTGAGATGCTCATGGGATCTGACATTTAGAACAATTACATGACAAATTACATTCACTGGCTTAAGCTGAGTCATCACTGTATACCTGGAATAAAGTTAGCTTGTTCACAGTGAAAGAACTTTTTGATATATTGAATTTACTTTGCAAATAACTTGAGAATTTTATGTTCACTTGGGAGACTGGTCTGCAAATCTTGGTTTTGTCTGGCATCAGAATTAGAATACTATTTTCGTGAATAGTTTAGAGGTATATACTTCCTTTGCTATTTTATGGAATAATTTGAGAAGTGCTAGTGTTCTTTTTCTTTTCTGCATGACTGGTAAAAGCCTGGCTGAATTCATTTGGACCAGGGCAGTTTTTCAGCTGGGAGATTTTGAATTACTGCTTCAATCTCACTTTTATAGATCTTTATTTTTCACTCTTGTTAACTATGGTAAGTTGTATGCTTTCAGATTTTCCAGTTTTAGTGCAGTGTAAGTTGTTATGGTGTGGTCCCATCATTTTCTGGATTTCATTGGTACCTGCAGTAATGTCTCCTGTTCATCTCCATGCATGCACTATGGTACATGCTTGAACATACATCATAAACACATAAAAGCATGCAAACAGTAAAAATGAGCAGATATCTCTATTATTTGTAAAAGGGAAGTCACAAAGCTACTGCCAGAGCTAGTGCCTTCCAGGTATAGCAACACAATGGACAGTGATATCTATGAACCAGAAAGTGGCCCTTCCCAGATGCTTGATCTTTATCAGAGAAAAAACAAATTACTATAAGCCAGTTTTTGAGATGTTTATCACAGCAGTCCAAACACAGCAACAGCATTGACAGAGAAAAATCATCACAAGATATTTGATCACACCATGTTTGCTGGAAAAACCTGTTTCTAGCTGTGGTGTGGCTCAGCCCCAGCACACACCTTTAATCCAAGAGCTTTCTGCCTGAGTATTGTGAGCAGAATTAAAGTACTGTAAACAGGTAAAGAGGTAGAGCAAGCAATGAGTTGACCAGGAGTGAACATAGGAGAAAACAGAGTGTAAAAGGAAGTTAGGAGGACAGATGGAGGGGCACACAGGAAGTAGGAGGGACATTCAGTTTAAGGGAAGGAGCATTGCATCTTTTGAGAACATGGGCTGAGTAGAAAGGTCACCTGGGTGCTTTCTCTGCCTCTCTGAGCTATCAGTCACCAAGTATCCGGCTCCTGTGTCTTTATTGGCAAAATCAAATGACTGAGGAAAAAAAACCTACAATAAAAACCTACAATACAGTCTAACTTTTAAGTTGCCACTGAGGCAAAGAGAAACTGTGGGTTTTTGTTGTTATTGCTGCTGTTTTGTTTTGTTATGTATTAGTAAATCAACATGTTGTCCCCAAAAAGAAAAACAATGTTGTAAAAGTAATTTGTATTCACCTGATTTAATTAATTGTCATCTCCCAGGCTTACTGCCTCTGCTAATCTAAGCCTAGTCCTGGAAGCTTCTAAGCCTCCATACAATCTAACCTAGGCCTAGAATGTTTTCAGCCTCTGAGACTTACTGCTGAATAACCTCACTCTTTCTAGCTCTTTCTGAACTCTGGCTGGCTGGCTGGCTCAACTCAGCTATTCTGGCTCAAACTCCTCTCCAAGTTGACTGATTCACACTGTCTTCTCTCAGCTTCTGTCTGAATTGTTCTGCTTGGCTTCATGCTAATATTGTCAATCTGTTCTAATCTTCTGGCTCCTCCTTCTCTGGCTTATTCTGTCTTCACTTCTGTCTAGCTTGTTCTTTCCTCAACTTGGCTCTGTAGAACTCTCCTGGTAAAACTACCTCTGAATTCCACAAACTGAACTGCCACAAACTCAACCCCACTGCACTGCCTTTCAACTCACTCAACAGAATTGACTGAACAGAACTCAAAGATCCTTTGTCTCCTGAGTGTTGAGATTAAAGGTGAATACCACCTTGCCTGGACCTAAGCTTTTCTTTATCTGAAATTTGCTCTATATCAGGCTGGCCTTGAACTCAGAGATCTGATTGCCTGTCTCCCAGAATTAAAGGTGTGTCTGTATTCCAGTTGGATCACACAATCCTAGATTTTTGGATGTGATCTCTTGCCAGAGTAGCCATGTTCTGAACTAAAATTCCTCTACACAACATCACAATATCATGGTGTTGTTTGGATACACGAAAAAACATAGAAAAAGAATGAGCAGGCAAATTTCTCTGTCTCCAGAGTGGAAACCAGGAGGAGGAGAGGTGTAGAGGAATTTTAATCCAGCAATATGGCTGCTCTGGCTGGAATACAGACACACCTTAATCCCAGGAGACAGAGGCAAGCAGATCTCTGAGTTCAGCCTGGTATAGAACAAGTTTCAGGTAAAGAAGAGTTTAGGTGCAGGCATGGTGGCACATGCCTTTAATCCCAGCACTCAGGCATGCAGACCTCTGAGTTCTAGTCAGTGCTGTTCAGCCAGTTCAGTCAAGTCAATGAGTTGAAAGGCAGTGCAGTGGAGCTGAGTTTGTGGAGTTCAGTTTGTGGAGTTCAGAGGCAGTTAGCTGGGAGAGTTTTTACAGAGAGAGGTTGAAGAGAGAACAAGCCAGAGGATGAGAAGGAGCCAGAAGATTAGAACAGATTGCTGGAAGAGTTTGAGGCCAGACAGAGCAATTCAAAAAAGCCAGACTGAATCAGTCAGCTGGGAGAGAAGTTTGAGCCAGAACAGCTGAGTTGAACCAACCAGCCAGAGTCCAGAAAAAAAACAAGAAAGGATGAGCTTATTCATCAGTAAGTCTCAGAGGCTGAAAACATTCTAGATTAGATTGTATGGAGGCTAGAAGTTTCCAGGACTAGGCCTAGGGTGGCAGACGGAGGCAGTAAGCCTCAGAGACAATTAAATCAGCAAATAAAATTTACTCTTACGGAGAGTGAGTTGTTTATAAAAAATAATTTCTACTTGACCCTTCAAATTCATATTTATTTATTTATTTTTTTACTTTTTTTCTTTTTGGTTTTTCTGAGACAGGGTCTTTCTGTATAACCTTGGCTGTCTTGTAACTCAGTCTGTGGAACAGGCTGGCCTCAAACTCACAGAGCTCCACCTGCCTCTGCCTCCCAACTGCTGGGATTAAAGGCACACACCACCACTGCCCATCTTATTACTATCTTTACTAAATCTGTTTTTGTAAGGAATTAAAACCAAGAGTCCTATCAGTTATTTTTGTTCTGTGGACTTGTAGACTTTGGAAACATTTGCAGTTTCCAAGGAAATGATTGGAAGAATCATCTGTGGGACTTGATGGGCCAGCGGCAGGAACCTAAAAGAAATATGCTCACTCAGCAATCAGGCTGGACTACAGAATAAATATACAACGTTCATGTCATCACAGTACAAAACACAACGTAATTAAGAAATAATAAGACTTTTTTTTAATTCCTGTGTATGTGTGTTCTGATAAATTTCATTAGTTGCTTATAGGAATATTAGTGAATATCAGAGAAGTTTTGCTACCTTACCAGAAGTTACAATACTGAAGAAAATGTTTCCTATTTGAAACTTCTCTTGAAATCTTGGGAGATTTTCCCCTTGGAGAAAACGGGATTGGAAATTCTTCCCTGTCGTCACTGTGGCATCACCACTCTGACCTGAGAAGCTGCCCACCCTTTGACATGATTCGACAAGAATCATGTCTGTAACTCTCAGGTCTTTGCACTTCTCCTTCATATCTTCGCTGGTTTGTTTTGTTCCTTGGTGCTATTTACTTGATACCAGGATGACCAGCCCTGTGCTCACAATGCCCATCTTACTCTATACTGTGATGGGTGGGTTTATCACGACCAGCTTACTTACCAGGGTGCATGGGTTCATCGTGACCAGCTTACTGACCAGGGTGCGTGGGTTTATCATGACTGTCTTATTTACCAGGATGCGTGGGTTCATCATGACCATCTTACTTACCAGGGTGCGTGGGTTCATAATGACTGTCTTATTTACCAGGGTGCATGGGTTCATCATGACCATCTTACATAGCAGGGTGAGTGGGTTCATAACACCTGTCTTGCTCAATACTAAGGTGAGTAGGCCAGTAATACCTGTTGTGCAGAATCTTAGGTTCCTGGACTGGATGTCAGTGCATCAAGGATTATTCAAATCAAAAACGAAATGCCAGGCTTGCTGGGAAGGCAGAGGCAGGTGGGTCTTTGGGAATTCTGGGTCAGTCTACACAGTGAATTCCAGAACAGCCAGAGACATCATGTAGGTGCTGGAACTCAAACCAGGGTCATATGTCAGAGCCACAAGTGCTCTTCTAAGCCATCTCTCAAGCCCTTGGGATTGGTTCACAAGAGAGGGGTAGCTTGGATGTAAGGTTAGAGGCCACTAAGAAAATAAGTAAATAGAACGATGCATTCCTGAAGCAGGGACTAGCTCTTTTTTCAAGTACCTAAGTTTCAAGGGAAAGTTATGAGGCATGCAAAGAATAAGAAAAAAAAAAGATAAAAAGAGATGGGGAAGGACATTTCATACTCATCAAGGGAAAATTCCACCAGGAAGACATAACAATCCTGAACATCTATGCCCCAAATACAAGGGCACCCACATTTGTAAAAGAAACATTGATAAAACTTAAACCACACATAGATCTCCGCACATTAATAGTGGGAGACTTCAACACCCCACTCTCAACAAAGGACAGGTCAACAAAACAGAAATTAAACAAAGAAACAATGTCTCTAACAGAGGTCATGAATCAAATGGACCTAACAGACATTTACAGAACCTTACACCCAAACACAAAAGAATTTACCTTCTTCTCAGCACCTCATGGAACCTCCTCCAAAATAGACCATATAGTTGGTCACAAAGCAAGCCTCAACAGATACAAGAAGATTGAAATAATCCCTTGTATCCTGTCTAATCACCATGAAATAAGGCTGGACCTCAACAACAACAGAAATAGCAAAAAGCCTACACACATATGGAAACTGAACAACTTGCTACTAAATGACAGCTGGGTCAGGGAAGAAGTAAAGAAAGAAATTATAGTCTTCCTAGAACTCAATGAAAATGAAGACACAACATACCCAGACTTGTGGGACACAACGAAAACAGTGCTAAGAGGAAAGTTCATAGCACTAAGTGCTTTCAAGAAGAAATTTGAAATAGCTCATTCAAGCAACTTAATGGCTCACTTAAAAACCCTAGAAAAAGAAGAAGCAGACACACCAAAAAGGAGTAGATGGCTGGAAATAATCAAACTCAGGGCTGAAATCAATCAATTAGAAACAAATAAAACAGTCCAAAGAATCCACGAAACCAAGAGCTGGTTCTTTGAGAAAATCAACAAGATAGACAAACCCTTAGCCAAGGCAGAGAGACACCATCCAAATCAATAAAATCAGAAATGAAAAGGGGGACATAACTACAATGAGGAAATCCAAACAATCATTAGGACTTACTTCAAAAGTCTATATGCCACAAAATTTGAAAATCTAAATGAAATGGACAATTTTCTTGATCAATTCGACCTACTAAAGCTGAATCAGGACCAGGTAAATCAATATTTAATTGATTTACCTATATCCCTATATCCCCCAAGGAAATAGAAGCAGTCATCGAAAGTCTCCCATCCAAAAAAAGCCCAGGACCAAATGGTTTCAGCACAGAATTCTACCAGACCTTCAAAGAAAAGCTAATTCCAATTCTCTTCAAACTATTCTGCAAAATAGAAACAGAAGGAACATTACCAAACTCATTCTATGAAGCCACAGTCACCTTGGTACCTAAACCTCACAAAGACCCAACAAAGAAAGAGACTCTCAGGCCAATCTCCCTTATGAACATTGATGCAGAAATACTCAACAAAATACTCGCAAACCGAATACAAGAACACATCAAAGATATCATCCACCATGACCAAGTAGGCTTCATCCCAGGTATGCAGGAGTGGTTCAATATACGGAAATCCATCAATGTGATCCACCATATTAACAAACTGAAAGAAAAAAACATGATAATCTCCCTAGATGCTGAAAAAGGATTTGACAAAATCCAACATCCATTCATGTTTAAAGTTGGAGAGATTGGAGAGATCAGGAATACAAGGCACAGATCTAAACATAGTAAATCAAAACAACCCTGAGATTTCACCTTACACCCATCAGAATGGCTAAGATCAAAAACTGAAGTGTCAACACATGCTGGGGAGGTTGTAGAGAAAGGGGAACAGTCCTCCATTGCTGGTGGGAACGTGAACTTGTATAACCACTCTGGAAATCAATCTGGCGCTTTCTCAGACAATTAGGAATAGCGCTTCCTCAAGATCCAGCTGTACCACTACTGGGCATATATCCAAAAGAGGCTCAAGTACACAATAAGGGCATTTACTCAACCATGTTTGTAGCAGCTTTATTTGTAATAGCCAGAAGCTGGAAACAGCCCAGATGCCCCTCAACTGAAGAATGGATGCAGAAATTGTGGTACATCTACACAATGGAGTATTACTCTGCAATGAAAAATAAGGAAATCATGAAAATTGCAGGTAAATGGTGGGACCTGGAAAGGATCATCCTGAGTGAGCTGTCCCAGAAGCAGAAAGACACACACGGTGTATACTCACTCATATAGACATATAACATAGGATAAACCTACTAAAATCTGTACATCTAAAGAAACTAATCAAAAGAGAGGACACTGACTAAAATGCTCAATCCTCATACTGAAAGGCAAAGAGAATGGACATCAGAAGAAGAAGAAAACAGGAAACAACCTAGAAACCTGCCACAGAAGGCCTCTGAAAGGCTCTGCCCTCCAGACTATCAAAGCAGACGCTGAGACTTATTGTCAACTGTCGGGCATCGTGAATGGAATTTTACGTAAGAAGTGGGAAATAGTAAGATCTGGAGAGGACAGGAACTCCACAAGGAGAGCAACAGCACCAGAAAATTTGAACACAGGGGTCTTCCCAGAGACTCATACTCCAACCAAGTACCAGGCATGGAGATAACCTAGAACCCCTGCACAGATGTAGCCCATGGCAGTGTAGTGTCCAAGTGGGTTACATAGTAATGGGAACAGGGACTGCCTCTGACATAATCTGATTGGCCTGCTCTTTGATCACCTCCCCCTGAGGGGGGAGCAGCCTTACCAAGCCACAGAAGATGACAATACAGCCACTCCTGATGTGATCTGATAGACTAAGATCAGAAGGAAAGAGAGGAGGACCTCCCCTATCAGTGGACTTGGAGAGGGGCATGTGCGAAGAAGGCAGAGGGAAGGATGAGACCGGGAGGGGAGGAGGGAGGAGTTTATGGGGGGATACAAAGTGAATAAAGTGTAATTAATAAAATAAAATAAAATTTAAAAAGAAAAAAAAAACAAAAAACAAGGTCCAAAAAAGAAGTAGTTGCTCGGTGGTGGTGACACTCATCTTGGGAGGCACAGACAGACAGATCTCTGAGTTTGAGGCCAGCCTAGTCTACAGAATGAATTCCAGAACAGCCAGGGCTACATAGAGAAACCCTGCCTATAAATAAATAAATAAGAGAAGAAGGGGGATTGTGCTGTCTTGAGCAACTGGGTTTTATGATCAAGTTCTTGTGGGGGTGGCGTCTGGACCCTCAGACAAACGAGTTGGCAGGTGTGGCCACAGTTGTGCACAGATGGTGTTACCCCTTCCTCTACCCCACTGCCTTACTCTCCATCTCTCTCCCTTACTGAGCCCCCCCACCCCTGTTAATCCCTATCCCCCTTATGATTTTTCTGCCTGGCAAGAATATTAAAGCCTTCGCTCAAGAGCTGGAGAATAGCAGGCAGTGGCAGCGCACACCTTTGATCCCAGCACTCAGGGAGGCAGAGGCAGGTGGATTGCTGTGAGTGGGAGGCCAGCCTGGTCTACAAAGTGAGTTCAGGACAGCCAAGACTATACATAGAAACCCTGTCGTCAATAATAATAATAATAATAATAATAATAATAATAATAATAATAAAAAGCTGGAGAGTTGGTGCTGCAGCTAAGAGCACTGGCTGCTCTCCCAGAAGACCCAGGCTCAGTTCCCCAGCACACACATGGAGCGTCACAGCTGTCTGCACCTTCAATACCACAAGATCCTATGCCTTCTTCTGGCTTCATGAGATGCCAGTATACGTGTGCTACAGACATGGAGGTAAAACACACAAAATAAATATTTCCTAAAATAAAACCCTCACTTGAGTTACTTTGCAATGCTGTCTTTATTTTTCTACAAGCACTTTAAAGAGATCCAAAGCACGTGCCTGAAAATATCATGTAATTACAAGACTGCCAGCTTCAGAAGACATTTTTTTCCCTCAAGCTAATAAGGAACTGCAATTTTCTTCAAATCCCATCTTTTCTCAAGAAAAGGTATTATAGGTTTTATGCTGCAAAACTTTTGACAAAAAAAAAAAAGGATACATGTTTTGTTAACTTTCACAGCAACACCAAAGAACAGAAATCTAATGTAATAGGAGCAGCAATGGCACAGGCCTTTAATCCCAGCACTTGGGTGGATCTCTGAGTCTGAAGCTGGCCTGGTCTACAGAGTAAGTTCCAGGACAGTCAGGGCCACACAGAGAAACCCTGTCTCGAAAAGAAAAGAGAAAGGAAAAGAAGCCTCACATCACCTGTCTGAGGGAGGCGCCATCCACATAGGAGCCCCAGAAGGTCCTGAGAGCCAACCGCAGGCTTTGGTCTTTCTGCACACACATTCTGTAGGCTGCTTTTAAGAGGAAGACATGTGGGCTAGAGAGATGGCTCAGTGGTTAAGAGCATTGGCTGCTCTTCCAGACGACCCAAGTTCAATTCCCAGCAACCACATGGCAGCTCACAACTGTAATTCCAGGATCCAACACCCTCACATAGACATACTTACAGGCAAAACAGCAATGTGCATGAAATAAAAATTATAAGAAAAAAAAAAGAGGAAGACGTGATGAGTGATTATGAGGGACTGCATCATGTTTTAAACAAAGATACCCTAGAACTGCCAAGGCAGAGTGTGCCTTGGTCCTGGAGCCCTGCCAGGAGCTGCAAGGACACGAAGAACAGGTGCAGAAAAGCTGGCTGTCTCATGGGCAGCACACAAGCAACCAGGAATCTCCGTGTGCTTATTGTGTGCAGAGAGGGGGAGCGCTTAGCTGCTCTCAGGAGCATCTCTCTGGAGGCACGCAGCTTCCTGGGAGAAGGTAGATGAAATTACAATTATGTTTTTGTGCATGCTGATCAGCAGTCCACAGACACTGTACGTGGACCAGAGGAAGAAGGCTTTAGCAATTTCAGGCCAGACCCGTAAGGGAAAGGCTTTGACAACTTCCCTTGGGGCCATGGGATACCTCGGGTCTGTGGCCTTGGTCCTTGTCATGACTGTGCCCACGTCAGCAATACATACTCTCTCAGGACTTCAATCAGGGCTGCTTCTTGCTCTCTATAACAGTGCTCACGTATTTCTCTCCTGCCCCCATCTGTGTATGCATGTGTGTGAAAGAGAGAGAGAGTGTGAGAAATAGAGAGATATTGAAACATTCCATCCTTCAGTAAAACTCCGTAAGTATGAAGGTAAGCAACAACAACAAAAAGTTCAGGAAGTCCCTGAAGCTAACTAGATTCACTAGGCTTCTCCCTTCCAGAACAGACAAGCCAAAGTGCACAGAAGACTCAACAAGATGACACACAAAGAAGACTCTGAGACAAGACCAGGTGCCAACAAGGTCTAGACCAACTGAGTCACTTGGAAAGAACATTCTCCAAACTGTTGAGCTGCCTGCAGACTGTGCAATACACTCCAGGCTGACAGCTTTTGTGGGTTCTCACCATGCCAGGGTGGACTTTAGTGTCACAGCTGTCTGTGAGTCACTTCTGGTCCTATAGGTAACCCTTCACCCATATTCCTGTAAATAGTAGCTGTCTTAGGGTTTTATGGCTGTGAAGAGACACCGTGACAATGGCAACTCTTAAAAAGGAAAACATTTAATTGCGGTTGACTTACAGTTTTAGAGGTTTAGTTCACTGTTGTCATGGCAGGAAGCATGGCAGCATGCAGGCAGATGGGCCAGAGAGGTAGCTGAGAGTTCTACATCTGGATCAGCAGAAAGCCGGAAGTGGAGGCCCCCTGGGCCTGTATTAAGTATCTGAGACTTCAGAACGCCCCCCCCACACACCCAGTAACACACCTTCCCTAACAGCTACATCTTTCCAACAAGGCCACACCTCCTAATGGTGCCACCTCCTATGAGCCTCATGGGGGCCATTTTCTTTCAACCCACCACAGTAATACAATAAAACTTCTGGTTCACCAGGTTGGACTTCAATCATTCCATATTTTGGTCTGTGATGGGCTCCCTAACACATGTGTTGAGTCTCCCTAAGAAAAGTTTTGTCACACAAATGTGTATGTGTATGGCATGTGCATGCCATGATAAATTTTTGGGGGGTTGTCAAAGGACAACTGGCAAGAATCAGTTCTCATCTTTCCCCATGTGAGACATAAGGAATGAAATTTAGGTCATTAGGCTTGGCAACCAAAATCTTGGCCATCTGAGCCACCATCTCACTAGTCTAGGGCCAGGCTTTGAAATAAAATACACACATACTGAAAAAGTCGCAAGATCTCACTCTATGCCCCAGGCTGGCCTCCAACTCACAATCCCCCTCCCCAGCCTCCAGCATGTTGGAATGAAGGGTGTCCATACCACAGCTGGCTTCAAAACAGACATTCTGGCAAAAATTCAGTAGTTCTGGTTGGTTTCCACAAAGGTCAGCAGTGTCAGCCAAACGTTGCCCTTTATACCTAGACTGCAGTGGCACGGGGAACTGTGCCCACGCCAATGCCGAACACCAGACAAAGTCTCACTTTGTTCCAGGCTGTTCATCCAGCCCGGCGACACCCCTATCAACCAGTCACCACCACTTTGCACACAGACTTGGAAGAGGAGTTAACCTTGACCTAGTCACATGCTGGAGGCAACCGAAGCCAAGCAAGCCTGGAGCCTGTGTTCTTTCCCGTTTCCCGGTGCAGGAGACCCAATCCTCACATACAATCTACCCCCATGCTGCCCTGCTGTGTCATGGTACCTTCTCTGAAGCCAGGGCTGGAGAAGGCCCTAAAGCACCTACTGAGCCAGCCACCTTTAAGAAACTGTGCTTAAATCTGCCATTTGTGTCCAAATACGCTTTATTGTGTTCAAATTTTAGAAAACTTTGCTCATACACATTCGGTTCTTTCCAGTTACTTGCTCGTTCCCCACTCTGCAAATATGAGCTCTCCTCAAAACGAGGCCCTCTTTGTCCCTTCCAGGCCCTTTCACACACATGCGCGGCCCCCGATCCAGGCCCGCTGTAGAGAGAGCTGACATTTTTTTCCCCAGGAGAATGAAAGCAAAGTAAGTCATAAAGAACCACATGATATAACATAAAATAAAAATAAAGTGCCACATGAGAATAACTGAGACATTACTGAAATTTGGCAACTGTAGAGCAAACGAGATGAAACCTATCGCTTTCTTAACCGGATGGAAATTTGCAGTTTTATCGTTTTTTTTTTTTAAGAGAGCTTTTTTTCTGATCTCTGTTTTGGAAATGCTCCTTGAAATCTCAAAGACACACGCTCAACGTCTCTTCAGAGCGCCCCCTCACCAGGCCTGTCCTTCCCCCACGCACTCTTACGTAAGCACTGAAGCAAACAGGTAACACACAATGACTCGATTCCAGGCGCTCTTTTCATCTACTTGCAGGGAGGGCTGCTGGATGACACAAGAGTGTAACAGGAGCCCAAGGGCTCTGCTGCCGGGTCCACCAGGCCAGTCACCCATAGGCACCACTGTATCCACTGAACACAGCGACAGAGTCGGAGACCTTCATCCCGTGGATGCCAAAAGCAGGTTCGAATTCAGCTGGGATCACTTGGGCTGGAGTGGTCTTCTCAAGCCAGCTTTCTTTTTCCTTAGGGACACCTGAATCTCCTCCCGTGCTGCCTCCTGTAGCTTCAGCTTTGTGAGACGCTTTAATTCACATTCCTCTTCCACTCTGATGGCTAAAAATAAATAGATAAACAAACGAGGAAAAGGAAGCCATCTGAGTGGCGTCCTCACCCAGCACTCCCTCAAAACTGAGCATCACACAGCAGGCAGACACTACGGAAGAACTGACAACTTGACTGAGGACAGACAGGAGGCACGGGTAGAGAACAAACTTAAAAGTTCCTGTGGTCACCGGGCGTGATGGCGCACACCCTGGGATCCCAGCACTCAGGAGGCAGAAGAGGATCTCTGTGAGTTCGAGGCCAGCCTGGTCTACAAAGAGAAATCCTGTCAAGAGAGAGAAGAGAGAGAGAAAAGGAAGGAGGAAGGAAGGAAGGAAGGAAGGAAGGAAGGAAGGAAGGAAGGAAGGAAGGAAGGAAGGAAACGGAGAAAGAAGAAAACTCACATTGCACTGAAGGTAACATGCCATCCGTATTGGTTTCACATCTCTTGAGCTTCACAGGATTACCAAACGCAATTTCTCCCAAGAAAGGCAACCTTACATTCGTTAAGTTTGTATACCAGATCTTTGTGAGCTCTGCAAGGTCCCATGGTTCCTGTCTGAGGCAAAATGTCATGAACTTATTTAATCAGTTTTCACTGTGTGAAATACAATGTCTTGCTACCTGTCCGTCCACTTTCGCTTATGGAAGATTTTCCAGAATTACTACCCTAAATAGGAAGGAAAACCTATTAATTAACACAGAGACATTTTGGTAAAGGACCAGAAAATATGAACTGTTCACAGTTCAGCAGCCTACAATTCCAGCCAATCCATGAATAAGATTATAAACAGAAATTATAAGCTACAAGTCATTTGTTCATTCATTTTTGACACAGGGTCTCACTGTGAAACCCTGGCTAGCCTTGAATTTCTGTGTAGACGGGGCTGACCTCAAATTCCCAGAGATCTGCCTGCTTCTGCCTCCTAAGCACTGGGTCTAAAGGCTTTCAGCATCACACACAACTACACCATCTTTTACGGCTGACCAAATATCTCAAGCTGGTTATAGTAGTATATACTTCCAACCCTGAGAGTAGAGGGACACAGTTATAATCCTAGTACTTGGGAGAGAGAGACAGGGAGAAGGGGGGCAGTGAGTTTGGAGAAAGCCTAGAATGTATACTAAGTTCCAGAGCAGCCTAGTGCACATGATAGCATAACAGAAGGAGAGGCCCATCCCTGGGGAAATGGCTCAGTGAGTAAGAGCACTGGCTGCTCTCGGAGATGACTTAGGTTCAGTTCCCAGCACGGATATGGAAGCTCTCAACCATCTGTAACCCCAGTTTCAAGGGCTCCAGCAGGCACACAAGCAAAATATTCAGACTTATAAAGTAAAATAAATGAATCTAAAATAAAATAAGAACAACAAAGGGACAAGTAGGACTCAGTGTAAGCGTGCTTGCTGCTAACCCTGACTACCTGGAATTCACCCCTCAGGACCTGCAAGGTGGGAAGAGAGCCATGGCTTCCAGAAATGGTCCTCTGATCTCCACTCCTGCCCACCCACCCCCACACTCGTACAAATGTTCTAAAAACAAAACAAAAAACAACAACAAAACCCCCAAAGCAAACAAACAAACAGATTCTTCCAGGGCTGGAGAGATGTCTCAGAGGTTAAGAGCACTGTCTGCTCTTCCAGAGGTCCTGAGTTCAATTCCCAGCACCCACATGGTGGCTCTCAACCCTCTATAATGTGATCTGATGCCCTCTTCTGGCATGCAGGTGTACAGGAAGATAGAGCGCTCATACGTAAACTAAAAAAAAAAAAATCACAATGATGTAGTAACAAAAATGATCACAGACTTTGAGATGGCTCAGCCAGTAAAAGTGCTTGCAGCAAGATTGATGATCCAGGCTTGATCCCTAGGATCCCTAACTGATGGGGGAAGAACCAGCTTCCTTAAGTTGTCTCTGAACTCCGACATGTGTGTGGTGTGGCGTGGCGTGTGAACACACACACACACACACACACACACATGCATTCACATGCACAAATGAATATTTTAAATAAAAGTTATTGAAAACACAGAAATCACCTCAAAGTCTATGAATAAAGAAATACCTAGGCATCTGGAGAGGTAGCTCAGCCACTGAACTGTTTACCCAGTGTGCACAGGAGCCTGGCTTCAATTCCCACGTAAAAACAGCATTTCCTATTTTTTTTTTTCATAGAGTTCTGTACTGTGTTAGTGGTGTGTGGTGGGGGAGGGGAGTTGGAGTGCTTTGTGACTTCTTTTGTTCTTTTGTTTGTTTTTACTAACTGCCTAGGAAGTGCTTCAATTTATAATCCTCCTGCCTCCGCCTCCCAAGTGTCTGGGATTATAGGCTGTGCCACCTGATCCAGCTAAAACTACCCCTAGAACTGTACCTTCCCATAGTCCATGGTCTGAACACACAGCAACTGACACAACTAAGCCGAATGTAATGAATCTTAACTTCTCTGAGGCTCTAGCTCTGTGGCCCTGTAAGGATCCACACTGACATCTTAGAGTATTCTTTAAAAAGGAAACTTTGCTTGACTCAAAGAAGTAAATGTCATAAACCAGAATAGAGGGATAAAAGGTAAAAGCCAGGCAGAGCCGTGTGCGCCTTTTAATCCCAGCATGTGGGAGGCAGAGGCAGAAGTTGGAAGGCCACACACACAGCCTGGTATATATGGCCAGTTTGTCCAGGCCAGTGAAGATTACATATTAAGATAAGAGCTTATATCTTAAAAAAAAAAAAATCGAAATACCACAGAGTGCAACTGTGTGATGTTAGCAATGCAAACTATGTGTTCTCTGTATTTCTCTGTATGTGTTCTCTGTATGTTCTCTGTATTTCAGGCAGCAAGCAGGTCTTATACATCATATTATTTGCAAGCCGCACCAAAATAAATAGGTATGCATTTTGCTACAGATGTAGGCATTGCCAGGTGGGTAGCTGCACACGCCTTTAATCTCAGCACTCAGGAGGCAGAGGCCAGTGGATCTCCACGGGATCGAGGCCAGCCTGGTCCACAAAGTGAGTTCCAAGACAACCAGGGTTACAGGGAGAAACACTGTCTCAGAAAAACAAACCAGAGGATGGAGAGAGGGCTCATTACCATCTACAAGATGGCTGCTCTTACAGAGGACCTGGTTTCCATTCCCAGCATCCATATGGCAGCTCACAACTGCCTGTAACACTAGCTCTAGGGAATCCAATGCCCTCACACAGACATACGTGCGGTCAAAACACTAATGTACACAAAATAAAAACAATTTACTTTAAAAACAAAACAAAACAAACAGATGTAGGCCTTACAGTTATGACACAGTGTGCAGAGAGCACCAGGCTTGGCGCTCAGGACGTCACACTGAAAAGTCCATGCTGATCACCGCCTCCCCAAGAGGACAGGAAGCTGCGCTGACCCTTTGCACCAGCTAAGCATCCTTACGCAGCAGGTGTCTTTAGTACACTCTACAGACGTGCTTAAAGGTGGTGGTGGCAAGCATCCAGGACTAAGCCTAGGTCAGCAGACAGAGGCAGTGAGCCTCTGCCCAAATTTCCCACAGTTTCCTGGAAATGCAGCCAACGAAACCCTTTTCTCCCTGTATGTATGCAGATTTTAATGTTTCAGATTACTTCATTTTACATAGGTATTTTGCTTGCATATATGTCTGTATTTCAGGCATGCCTTGTGCCCATTGGGTTCCAGAAGAGGAGCCAGCCTCTCCTGGAGAGCCTGCTGTGAGGCGCCTTGTGGGATCTGGAACCAAGGCCCTGGCCACAGCAAAAGCGGCTCTTAATCCAAGAGCCATGTCTCTAGTCCCTGTTTGTAAGCATTTCTTTTTTTTAAGATTTATTAATTCATTGTTTATACAGTGTTCTGCCTGCATGACAGAAGAGGGCACCCTATTTCACTATAGATGGTTGTGAGCCACCAGCACTGGGAATTGAACTCAGGACCTTTGGAAGAACAACCAGTGTTTTTAACCTCTGAGCCATCTCTCCAGCCCCCTTAAGTTTGTATTTATATATGCATTGGAGTTCTGCCTGCTTCACATACTCAAGTCTCTCTGAAGGTGTCAGGGTGTCAGATCTTGGAGCTAGACAGTCGTGAGCTGCCATGCAGGTGCTGGAAACTGAGCCTGGGTCCTCTGGAAGAGCATTCAGTGCTCTTAGCCACTGAGCCGTCTCCCCAGCTCCCTGTGAATTCTTATGAAAAGCACCGCTTGGGAGGCTGGAGAGACGATGGATCAGCCTCTAAGAGCACACTCTGCTTTTGCAAAGCCTGGGGTTTGCTTCCTGGCATCTTCGGAAGGCCGAGAACGCCAATTCCAGGGACTCCAACCCCGTCTCCTGGCACCTGCTGAAGCCTAACACGCACACCAAGAGGCGCGTATAAACATAAAATAAAAGTGATTTTTTTTTCAAGTAACTTTTTAAAAACAAAATTAGATCCTTTGAAGCGCTTTCAAATACCCTAATAACTCGATGGGAACAGAAGTGTCCGGCCCGTCACAAGCTCCAGACATGCTGCTCTAGTTTATATATCTATATGTAATAGATATAATTTACATATAACTGATGTATGCATATATAATGTTTACATATAAGGTGTGTGTGTGTGGATGTATGCACATATACTTACACATTATAACAGCTCCCTTTCAAAATGGTTTGTACTGTGTTTCTTCTCGGCAGGCCATACGCCATGGCGAGTGTCACGGTAGTTTCCTTACATGGGAGCCTGGTGGGATGCTTCTGACACTGCCTTCACTTTGCCTGAAAGAACAGCAGCGGGCCCAATTAACGGCTCTCATTTGAATATAGTTTAGGGCCAAAGAATCAAAAAGGTCTCGAGAAAGCATTTGTGTGTGGGGCGGGGAGGGGTGTGTGTGTCAGGAAGCACATCGCAAACTGGACCTGAACCCTGAACGTGAAAAGCTCAGTCAGGACGGCCACCATACATGGAGGGAGAAAGCCGGGCGAGGGTCGCCCTGGGCGAGGTCGTAGCTGGCAGCCGGCGCCCTGGCATGGTAGGCGGGCATCGCCGAGTCCCATCGTCTCAGCTGCGCGCCCTGGTGGCTGTGGCAGGAACAACGAGCCTGCAGCAGCGGCTGGGGGTCCTCCAACCCCCGCCTCCAAACCTCCCTCTCCCAGCACGCACTGGCCAGCCGCAGGGCACGGCCCTTCCCGCCTGGCAGTTCCAGGCCGGCCCGGCCGGAGTGCAGCAGCAAATGCCCGCCTCGCCCTCCCGCGCGCTCCCCGCGCCCCTGTACCCGGCGGGAGGTCAGCCGAGCCGGCCACCGCCCCGCCACCAGGGCAGCGCCTTGGGCGCTCGTGGGCCCCGCCGCGGACACACGCCTGCTTGCTCGCTCCAGCGCCTGTTTGTCTGTGCTCCTGCTTGCTCATGGCCCCCGGCTCGCCCCGCGTCACCCGCCGCGTCAATAAAGGGCATTGTGCGCGCTGGGGCTGCTCACCCGGCCGGCCCGCGACAGGAGTCACACGGCACGAGCGGACGGTGGCCGTGTGGGTCCTGCGCGACAGTCGTCACTGGAGTGACAGGGGTGGGGGGAGGTGGGCGCGTGGGCGGAGGAGGATTCCGTTTAGCCACCCGTTGGGGTCCCAAGCCCAGGACGGCGTGTGCCAACACCAGGGCCTTCCCAGTGTCTGTCCTCCGAGCCTAAATGACTTCATAGAGCAAAGAGAACGTCGGGTGGGCAGGTTTCGTGAGTTGTGGGGATTGCAGACAGCGCCTGGGGGTCTCCGGCCCACGGTAGGAACCAGATGAAATCCACGTGGGGGACACGTCGGTCCGGACACGGCGCTGTGAGACAGGCGGAGGGTTCCACCCAGGGAGGAGGAATGGCACCGGGTCCACAGCCAGCTCAGGGACAGCACTGGGGTTAAGGACACGAATCTCTCCCTGTCACTGCTCTGTTGTTGTTGTTGATGATGTGACAGTCCAGACTGGCCTAGAACCGCTACGTAGCACAGGCTTGCTCGCTTCAAACTTGCAGCAATCCTGTCTCAGCTTCTCAAATGCTAGACTGGAACTACAGCAATGGCCCGCCTGCCCTGTCTACTATATTCTCCCGGGGCACACGGGCACAAACACACACACACACACACACACACACACACACACCAGGGTAGTGATCCACCCCCAAGCCTAGAATGTCTGAGAGAGCATGCCCGGGCTTCAGCCATTATCCAAAAGGAAAAACAGAGAAGAAAAAAAAAAAAAAGTAACAGGAGGGAATGTGAGACAAGCCGCCTGAGGGAAGCTCCTCAGGGACTGCCAAGCAGGCTTGTCTTTAGAAGGTGCTTCTGCACCTGCAAGAAACTAGACGCTAAAGAAGCTTGACTTATCCGGATCTGTAGCCCAAGTGGGAACCGGCTATCCAGGGGTGGGGCCCTGATGGATTATGGGAGCGATGCAGCGCAGTTCACCCCACCTTCATTTTAATTAATGTAGAATGGAGACCACAGTGTACCCACCAACCTGAGTTTGGTTCCAGGCACCCATATGGTGGCTCACAGCCATCTTGGGGATGTGGCCCCCTCTTCTGAACCCCAAAGGCATCAGACATGCATGTGGTGCACAAACACACATACAGGCTTGACGGAAACTCCACAGACCCAAATGTAGAACAGTCAGCTAAACAGCTCTGGGGTTTCTGGCTCCCAGAAACTAAGGCAGACCTAGGAAATAGTTCTGTTGTTAAAGTGCTGGTCTAGCAAGCAAGAGTCCCTAGGCTCATGCCCAGCACCCGCGGTAGCACATACAGGAGGGAGGGGCAGGAGGATCAGAAACCTGAGGTTATTGAAAAAAATACAAAGCAAGAGTAGACCAAGCTATGTGAGACCCTGTCTCAACAACGATGATGTTCATTGTTTTAATCTGTTAACTGTTGGGGTAATTATTACACAGCAGATAATACTGCATATAGGGTTGTCTTATTGTGAGAATATCCGTCATAGAAGAAAATACACTTTTTATTGTTAAACTTACATGTATTAATCTCTCTCTGTTTTTGTCTCTTTCTCTCTGTGTGTGTATACGTGTGTGTGTGTGCCCATGCTATGACATGAGTGTGCTAGTCAGAGCACAGCTTGGAAGAACCAGTTCTCTCCTTCCACACTACTGGGATCCTGAGAGCTGATCTCAGGTCCTTAGGCTTGACCACAAGCATTTATGCCTGAGCCATCTCACCATCCCATCCTTATCTTTTTTTTTAAAGATTTATTTATTATTTATACAACATTCTTCCTGCACACCAGATCTTACTATAGATGGTTATGAGCCACCATGTGGTTGATGGGACTTGAACTCAGGACCTTTAGAAGAACAGTGAGTGTTCTTAACTTCTGAGCCATCTCTCCAGCCCCCATTCCTCATCTTATAATTAAGATGAATACTAAACACTCCACTGACCGGGGAGAGAGCATGATCACAAAGGCGGTTTTCCCAGGTTGAGGCTTCTCCGTTGTGCTCTGGACAGTCGGACCTGTGCAACTTCCCAAATGTGAGATTCTAACTGCATTGTTTATGGTAGTGGGGGTCTATAGTATCTGGGCTGGCCCGATACCTCTGTGGAGAAGAGCATCTGTCGCTGGCAGCAGACCTGGAGTCTGTTCCCAGGACCCACACAATGGCTGACAACCACCGTACCTCCAGTTCCAGAAGATCTGCTGCCCTCTTCTGGCCGTGGCAGGCTTGCATATACATGGTTCGCAGGCGTGCATGAGGTAAAAATACCCAAACATAAAATAACGGACAGATGGCTCTGCAGTTAAGAGCCCTGACTGCTCTATCAAAGGACCCTGCAGGCTTAGATTTTTCAGCAAACCAACTTTATTAATGGTTCTTAACCACCTTTACCTCCCTTCCTTAGGTGCGAGATTAGAAGGGAAAGGGGCTGTAGATCTCTCTTGCCTACTTCCTGCTGAATAGGATCAATGGGTCTTTAGGGGATTACCAGACTCATCAGCAGCCCAATCCAAAGTCCCACACCAAGCAGCAACGGGAATGAGCAGGACATGTCAGCGAAAGCCTCAAGACTCAGTTGGAACGTTCTCTGGGACCTTTCTCTCTGAGAAGTGCAAGAATCAAAGCAGGAAGATGGGCGCAGCCGTGTCGATCCAAAAACGAGTGATCCCTCATTCTGTATGTGAGCCTCTGTATATCTCCTCTCCTCAGAGTCCACCCACGGATCTTCTCGGCTGGCCGAACGAGAGAGCTCACAGCAAGACATAGAGTGCCCTCTCACAAGCCAGCCTCCAGCAACACATCACATGACAAAACTGAGTCTTGAGGGAAACCAGAGACCCCCATTTCAGGACCCAGGTGTGAATCCCAGCCGCCACACCGACACTCGTGGCTATGTCTGCAGCTGCCGTCCAAAGAGGTCATCTGGCCCCAGCAGATACTATGTGAGCACGGTGCACGAACGTACATACAGGCAAGGAAAACACCCGCACACAAAAAACAAAGAAAAATATTTTTTAAAAAAGGAAGAGAAGGGAAGGAAATACCAAACTCAGGGGGGGAGGGGTAAGTTTATAAATAAGGACAGCAAGAAAAGATAACAAACCAGAACAAAATGTAATGAATCCCATTATGTGCTAACTTTAAATAACCAAGATCTACCTCTCTCGCGCTTCTCCTCTTCCTCCCTCCTCTTTCTGCATGTTTGTGTGTGCTCATCTTCACCCATCACTCTTCCTGTTTTGCTAGTGCTTCAGAAAGTTAGCATTAGTCATTTTTTTTAAGCGAGCGCCGCTGCCACCTAGTGTTAACATGAAGTTACAAAGAGGAATGCAGAAGAGTGTCCAATCAAAACAATACTCAGTAACTAAGATTAGAATTTACCCTTTGTTTGTTTGTTTTCCAGACAGGGTTTCTCTGTAGCCTTGAATGTCCTAGACTCACTCACTCAGGCTGGCCTTAAGCTCACAGAGATCTGCCTGCCTCTGCCTCCCCTGAGATCAAAGGCCTGCACCACTACGCCTGGCCCACATTTACCGTGTTTTAAATGTTGCTCAAGATACTGCACACATTGACTCATTTGGTTATAACGTAATTGCTGGCCTTAATAATATTACGGTGTTTTAATATTTATTTGCATTCTTTTTAAGTGTGTGTGTGTGGTGTGTGTGTGATTTAAGGTGCCTGAGTCATCAGGCCCCTTGAGTTGGACTTAACAGAGCTACCCAATGGGGACACTGGGAACGCTGTCCTTTGCAAGTGCATTCATTTCATTATGTGTTCTTTGTTTTGTTTTGTTTTCGAGACAGGGTTTCTCTGTGTAGCCTTGGCTATCTTGGACTCACTTTGTAGATCAGGCTGGCCTGTCCTTGAACTCACAAAGATCCACCTGCTTCTGCCTCCCAAGTGCTAGGCCTAAAGGTGTGTGCCATTAGGCCCAGCTCAGTAAATCTTATTTTTAAAATTACTTTAATAATCTATCCTCAGTTCCAGAGAGATGGTGTAGCAAGCAATGACACTTGTCACCAAGCCTGAAAACCTTTTAGTCCCCAGGACCTATGTGATGGAAAGAGAAAACCAGCTCCTGGAATTCATCCTCTGACCTCCGCATGCACACACATACACACAATAAATAAATGTAATTGGCTTTAAACCATAAGAAGTTATTGTACTGAACTGAGGGAACAGAAGAGTATCTCAAGAAAAACATGAGGTACAAAATGTCAGTGAGGTCCATTTCCTTGGGGACGGGAGATACAGCTCAGCTGGTAGAGTGCTGGCCTGGTCAGCCTCCAGCAGCTCGTAGACCGAGCACCATACTGTCTGCCTTTAATCCTAGCACTCAGGAGGCAAGAACATCAGAAGTTCAAAGTCACTGGTTGTAGAGTGAGGTCAAAGCCTGTGCTACAGGAAAAAGAAAGCTCACTGAATGACTTCCCTATTACTTTCCTATTTCAGTGGGTCTTCTAAACTAAGCTTCAGAGAGAAATTAAGCCGCAGGTCAGTCAAGTCTACTGACATCTACACACTCCCCTGCCTGACACAGAGACCATACAGAAACACTCTTTTCAGAAGCATGTGGAAATTTTTCCAAAATTTATCACATTTTTGTACACAGAGAAAGCTCTTACAAATAAATGAATAAATAAAACAACTCTTCGTGCCTTCTTATTAGACAAAGGTGTAAAAAATACATTCTAGTAATATTAAAAACAGTAACTGCATCCTTAATGAACTTACTAAGATAGAAGTCAGAAAATGTATCCAACTGACAATGGGGGAAAATGGGACTAAGCTAAAACTAACCAAAGAAGTTAAAGATGCCATAATTTTAAAACAAACAAACTTGTTTTGTTTTGTTTTTTGAAATGGGGTTTCTCTGTGTAGCCTTGGCTGTCCTGGATGCTCACACTGTAGATCAGGCTGGCCTCAAACTCACAGAGACCCACCTGAGTGTTGGGATTAAAGGTATGTGCCACCACTACCCTACAATAAAAACTTTAAGACAATGAAAAAGCAAGAGTAGAAGAGTTATGGGAAGACTCCCTGTTCTCCTGATTTGGCAGAATTAATACTGTGAAGATGACTAATTTGCAGTCTATGAAAACCCATCAAAATTCCAATGATGTTCTTCCTAAAATAGAAAAAACAATGTGAAAGTCATGTGGAGACAAAAAGGGCCACAGCAATCCTGAGCAGAAAGAAACTGCAAGAAATATCACGGTACCAACCTCAACTACAGTCAGTCACAGTGACAAGGACAGTATGGTGTGAGCACAAAAGCAGACACGTGGGCCATTGGGACAAAACAGTGAACCCAGAAGTAAGCACACTTACAGCCAACAATACATACTGAGCCAGCATGGTGGAGCCCACATGTAATCCCAGCACACTGCCAAGCAGAGGCAGGCAGATCTCTGTGAGTTCAAGGCCAGCCTGGTCTACAAAGTGAATCCAAGACAGCCAAGGCTACATGGAGAAAACCTGTCTCAAAAAAACAAAACAAACAAACACTATACACACACATCATACACATATATACATATATGTATTGGAATGGAAAAGCCTTGGATATCTGCTGGCAGAATAATTAAACTTTATTCAGTTTTCTCTTTCTGCAGGAAAGTCAATTCAAAACAGATTAAAGACCTTAACTTAATGCTAAAGCACTGAACTTGCTAGACTTGGGACATTTCAAGATGCAGTCACAGACAAGGGTTTCCAAAGAGGACTGAAGGAGAAAAGAGCCTCAAGAATCAGGATGAAATCACAGCAGAGGAAACCCTCAGCAAACTGAGCAGCTGGTCCATAGGACACGAGAAAGTCCTTGCCAGCTCTCATAGACAAGAAGGGATTATCTGGAATATGCATAAAAATTGGCAAAAAAAATACTTTTCAATAAATTTCTGGATGTCATGGCACATACCTTTAATCCCAGCAGTCAGGAGGCAGGTGGGTTTGAGTTCAAAGCCAGCCTGGTCTATATAGTGAATTCCAGAATAGCCAGAGCTACATAGGCAGACTCTGTCTCAAAAAAAGGAAGGAAGGAAGAAAAGAAAGAAGGGGAAAGCAAAGAACAACAAATGCTGGCAAAGATGTGGAGATAGAAGAACTCTTTTTTTGTTGTTTTGTTTTTTCGAGACAGGGTTTCTCCCTGCAGCTCTGACTGTCGTGAATTCACTCTATAGACCAAACTGGCCTTGAACTCACAGAGATCCACCTGCCTCTGCCTCCCAAGTGCTGAGATTAAAGGTGTGCACCTCTGTGCCTGACACTTTATTTTTACTTAAAATTAAAAATAGGTATCTCTAGAATTAGCCATTTTAAAACATTTTTCTTTTTTTTTTTTCTTTCTGTTTCTTGGTTGGTTGGTTGGTTGGTTGTTTGGTTGGTTTTCCAGACAGGGCTTTTCTGTGTAGTCCTTTGTGTCCTGGAACTTGCTCTGTAAACCAGGCTAGCCTCAAACGCAAAGATCCATCTGCTTCTGTCTCCTGAGTATTGGGATAACGGGTGTAATGCACCACTGGCTGGCCTTAAAACATTTTTCTATGGCTAGAGAGATGGCTCAACAGTTAGGAGCACCTTCTACTGTTGTAGATATAAACACGGTTTTGTTTTGGTCCCAGGTGGGGGATGTGGGGCTGATTCAGATGGTCACAGCAGCAGACTATTTGCCTCATGTGGGCTCTGAGAGGAGATCTGTGCCAGCAGCAGATAGTTTAAATCTGAGGATTCTGGAGAGAGAATAAATGCCAGAGCCCAGAGAGTGAGGAGGAGCTCAGAGAAAGAACAAGGCTGCTCCTGCTTCCCCCTGTGGCTCAGTTGCTGTTGAGGCAGTGAAACAAGAAATTGGAGATCTCCTGAAACAAGGATTGGACTGGCTCCAAGGAACTTGATGATGACCCTAACCAGCAAGAAGCAGCTAAGAGAACTGTGCCCTCTCTCCCACTAACCTTTTCTCTCTCCTACCTGGTGTTGGGGTGTTAGAAGGGACTGGGGTGGAGTAGGGAGTAAGAGATACAAGAAACGTAAATAAAGGAGTTTTTAAAAAGTACGACAGCAGTCTACTCTTCCAAAGATTCTGATTTCAATTCCCAGTAAGTGCATCGTGGCTCACAGCTATCTATACTGGGATCTGATGCCCTCTTCTGGCACGTAGGCACACAAGCATGTACAGCACTCATATACATAAAATAAACTTTTAAAAGATTTTCAAAGGTGAGATTGCAGACTGCCGTCCTAATAGCTGGAGGTAAAGCCACGAGGAATGAGGGAAAATTGCCTCGATGCAAGAAAACCATTCACCTGCGGCCTTGATCCACACTTGTAGGCTCACTGTGAGAAGGAGGAGCACAGCACTGGCAAGGGATAGCTGAGCTTCTCCCAACAAGAGAGGCACACCCTAAGCACTTCTACAAGCCACTGGCAGGGGTTTCATGCCAGGCAGGGGCTCCAGCTCAGCCTAGAAGCAAGTTTTACAAGTAACAGAGGCTTCCCCTCCGTTGTCAGAGAAACCAGGGAGACAAATGAGTGCTCTGACGGCACACATGGGAAACTGTTGCACCAGAGACTCCCCTGCCAATTTTATGGGCAGTCACGGTTATCCGGTCAGAGTGGGGTAAGACGAAACGGAAGTGTGGAGTTACGAAGAAGCACTCGGTTGAGAGACCCTCTCCAGGGCTCCGCTGGCCTCGCACACTGCCCCCTGCTGCAATGTTATCACATGGGACTTAACCTCTGAGCGCAGGTGTTTGTCCAAACCCAAGGGGGAGGCCATACCCTCCCCCCCCATCCCTCTGCCAGGCTCCTGCTCCATCCCACACAGCCATAGCACTCTCGTCAAAGTATCTGGATGCCAGTCCTTCACAAAACTGGCAACTGCTGTGGCATGTCTGGCAAGGCTTTGGGGTTGGAGCAGAAGCAGCCTCGTGACCTGAGAGGAGCCTCAGGAAAAAAAAAAAAAAAAAAAAAAAAGGGTCCTCTATACCCAGAAAGACAGCTCCCAACATTACTCAGGCTTCTGAAGTTCAGATTGCATTTTGTTTTGGCGTTTAAACGCTTCTTGGAGCCAGTTTTTAAGATCTTTATTGTTTATGTGATGTGCATTTGCCTGGTGGTTTTGCATGCAGGTGATAGAGATACAGAAACGGGCCTTGGCTCTCCCAGAGCTGGAGTTATAGGCTGGTGAGGGCCACTCAATGCAGGTTCTAGGAGCGGAACCTGGGTCCACAGCGAATGCTCTTCACCAGCCCCATGCACAGCCACTTGATGGGCTCCATGACAACACTCAGTTCACCAACAGGGCTATCTCACAGAGGTCCTCTGACATCAGCCCCAGTCAACTTGGAGGCTGTGCAGGCCGGCTGACCTTGAGAACACGGCCATTTCCCAGGAAATGCTCAGCTCAGCAGGCAGCTGAGCACAGATCCTACGGGCCAGGAAGGGACAACCTTCAGATCAATATTTTATTAGTGGGGAGGACCGGAGCTTCCCTCTCCTTGTCTCTCCAGGGGATTGTGGCTGTAAGGGAGTGTAGAATGAATTCTGGATGCCCTGAATTCCTGAGTGAGGCAGGAAACACACCTCCAGACCCTGGCTCTGGATTTAGCCAGTGTGGGGCAGTTCGAGAGCAGGATCTTTATCAATAAGTGCCCCCATCCTCTTCCAGATGATGTTGGTTGGTAACAGACCAGAAGTAACTGGGAGATGATGGTCAGGGACTGGCCACCCACCTAGAGCACTGTAGGAAGAAAAAAAAAAAAAAAGAGTCTCTGAACTTTATGATTTTTTTGTTTTTGTTTTTTGTTTTTGTTTTTTTGGTGGTTGGGCATGGATGAGACAGGACTTCCTGATTCAGTCCTAGCTAGCCTGGAGTTTACTAAGCAATTCAAAAAGGTTGCAAGCTTTTCAACCTGTGTGCACGCACACACACATTCACACGGGCACACGTGGTGGTGGTGTCTAGAGGGACGGGTGATGGCCAAATAGCTGACTGTAGGAGGGGGGAAGAGGCAGGTGAAAGGAATGACTTGGGTGTCATCAGGAAGAACACAGCTTAATGTCCTGCTTGGTTTGGTTTTCTTTCCTCTCATTCTCTGGGAATTTAAGCAAACTACTTTCATTTCTCTATTTTAAAGTACCCCCCTCCTGTTTTTAAGACAGAGCCATTTGCAGCTCAGAATCATTGTGTAGCCCAGGCTTGCCTGAATTCCAGCACAAAGCTGGGGTTACAAGTGTGAACTGCAGTGCCCTACATCTGTTCTCATGTTTCTTTCTAAGCCTGTCTCTCTCTCAATTAGAGGTCCTTAATTTAGTAAATATTGTCTGAGGATTCATTATATCCTATGTGTTTGCTGTTGGTGAAACTAGAATCCCCAGGACAAAAAGCAGAAGTTAGAGGTCATGAATAGAACCCCCACCCTCCCGAAAGCAGCGATACAAGAAGGACAGCCTTCAGCAGCCGGGGCCACTCCTGGTCAGCAGAGCCTGTGCATGGCAAGGAGAGCTGGGCACAGAGTGGGGTGGGGAGAGGGCAAAGGTAGGCGGAGCCCAGCACTGCCTTCGTCTGTTTCAAAGTGGCAGAGAGCAAGGGACTCACTAGCCTCTGTGTTTATGGTTCCATTCTTCCTACCAAATCTCAGGGGCTTGGGACGTCCTTGGTTCTGGAGTCCCAGCCTGGCCAAGAAATTATGAGATGTGGGCATGGGGTCACATGCCTTTAGTTCTAGTACTCAAGAGACAGAGGTGGGAAAATCTCTCTGACTTTGAAGCTAGCCTGAGCTATGCAGCAAGCTCCAGGACATCGGAACTACATAGAGCAATCCTATCTCGATAGCTACACACAGAGAGAGAAATAATAGATTATAGATAATAGAAAGATATATAATAGATACATGATAGACATAGATAATTAGCTAGGGAGAGAGATGACATGATAGATGGAGAGAGAGAGAGAGAGAGAGAGAGAGAGAGAGAGAGAGAATAGCTAGATGATAGCTAAGATAGGTAGGTAGGTAGATAGATAGATGATGTATAATAGATAGATGATAGATAAAAAGAAATGAGGACGATGGAGAATTACCGGGGCAAAATGGCTGAGGTAGGTTATCAAAGAGGAGAGTGAGAGAGCTTGGTTGTCTGGGTCCCAAGCTGTTTGCAGTTCCTGAACATCTCTCTCAACGGCCTCTGGTGTCTGCACTTCGGATTTCCTACCTACCTATGAGAAACTTGCTATTTGATGTAGCTATCACCTAGGAAACACAGAGTTGATACATAATACTGACCATAGAGGCAGTAATTGTGGATAGTCCGTGGTTTTTCATACATTAATGTAACACAGCAATTACTAATAACTTCAATTTCTTTTTCTTTTGAGGCAGAGTCTCACCGTGTAACTGGCTGGCCTCAAACTCCCAGAGATCCATTTGCCTCTGCCTCTAGGTGTGCAGAGACTGAAAGTGTGCACCACCACCCCTGGGTAATCACATTTATTATTTTTTTAACAATTTATTCACTTTATATCTCGATTGTAGCCATGTCCCTCCTCTCCCACCCTCCCTTCCTCTTCCCTCTCTATCCTCCTCCCCTAGTCCACTGAAAGGGGGAGTCCTCCTCCCCTACCCTCTGACCCCAGCCTATCAAGTCTCATCAGGACTGCCTGGATCCTCTTCCTCTGTGGGCTGGCAAGGTCACCTTGTCAGGTGGAAGTGATCAAAGGGCAGGCAACCAAGTTCATGTTAGAAGCAGCCCCTACTCCCCTTACTAGGGAACCCACATGGAGACTGAGCTGCCATGGACTACATCTGAGCAGGGGGTCTAGGTCCTCTCCATGCATGGTCCTTGGTTGATGTTGTAGATGTAAACATGTTTTTGTTTTAATCCGGGGTGTGGGATGTGGGACTGATTCAGATGGTCCACAGCAGCAGACTATTTGACTCATGCGGGCTCTGAGAGGAGCTCTTTGCCAGCTGCAGATAGTTTAAATCTGAGGACTCTGGAGAGAGGATAAATGCCAGAGCCCAGAGAATGTGGAGGAGCTCCCAGAAAGAACAAGGCAGCGGCAGTAGGAAGCATCTTGGAGAACTGCACCTTCTCCTACTAGCCTTTCTCTCTCCTACCTAGTGTTGGGGTTTTGGAAGGGATAGGGGTAGAGCAAGGAGAAAGACATAAGACATGGAAATAAAAGAGTTTTTTAAAAGTATGCCAAAAGGTTGCTCCATCAGTCTCTGCAGAACCCCCTGGGCCCCATTTGTTGGCTCTGTTGGTCTCCTTGAGATGCTCCTGTCCCCTCCATGTCGATCTATCCCCCACTTCTTCCATATGACTCCCTGCACTCTGCCCAAAGTTTGGCTATGAATCTCTGCATCTACTTCCATCCCTTCTGGGTGGAGTTGAAAGATGCTCCACCATTCAACAAGGACATTTGCTCAACTATGTTCAAAGTAGCCTTATTCATAATAGAATTTAGAAACAACCTAGATGTCCCTCAACCAAAGAGTGCATACAGAAATTGCGGTACATTTATACAATAGAATACTACTCAGCTATTTAAAAAAACAAAAAACAAAAAACAAACAAACAAACAAAAACCAAGGAAATCATGAAGTTTCAGGCAAGTGGATGGAACTAGAAAAGATCATCTTGAGTGAGGTAACCCAGACCGAGAAAGACACACCTGGCATGTACTCACAAGCAGATATTAGCCATGTAATATAGGATAAACATACTAAAATCTACAGGCCTAAAGAAGCTTAGCAACAAAGAGGACCATAGGGAGGATGCTTAATTCTCATTCAGAAAGCGAACAGGATAGACACCAGCAGCCACAGAAGAGAAGGAACAGGATGGGAGCCTACCATCCATGTGCTCTGAAAGACTCCACCCAGCAGTGTATCGAAGGCCAATCACATTTTAATCTGATTGGTTTTATCAAATGGAGAATTATGAGATATAGGACTGCCTATCTGTCCACATGGATGATCACCCTGTGAAATACTCACCTTCCTACTATGCTTTACTTACATCACCTGAAGTCCACTTCCCAAAGTATTCTTCAGATTTTCCATAACATTCGAAATTAATAAGACCTCATAATAAGGGAAAGAGACATCAGACTGAAGCGTACAATAAAGTCACAAACTGAAGTTTTACAATCTTAGTCTACAAGCATCGATCATAACTCTTTAAATTAAGGCGACTTGATTTTAAAAACATAACTTCCAGAGAACTAGATTAAACCAAAGAACTTATGATGGAAGAACTGTTTTGTCCCCTGGGCACGGGACAGGGGTGCAGCCAGCCCTCAGGAAGACCTGAAACCAGCAGAAGGCAAGCTAGCATGACTCCATCCATGTCTTGTGTCTTCCCTCTGCCTTCACGGCTGAATGCTTGCTCCTTCCCCGACAGCTGGACTGCTCTGTTCTTCAGGGCACAAGATGGAAAGCACACAGGTGCTCTTCTCGAATTTGAAGTTAGTTTGAAGGCCATAGGAACTGACTTTCTGTCCCAGTACCACAGAGGGAGAATCTCACTGCTTAAACCAGGGCTCAGCATTTCTTCCCCCTGATGTCAGCCTTGGTGTGATGGTGGAGGTCTAGGGAGGAAGCTTCCAGACAACCTGAAGCCAGCCAACCCTCTCCTACCCCCAGTGATGACTGACTTTCTTTACTGTCAGAGGACAAAGTCAATCCAGAGAGCAGGCTTTCCCAGGGGGGCTCCAAAGGAAAACCAAGCCTTCTCTACAGGGTCCTACGGAGACTAGCAGGATGAGAGGCAGTCAATGAAAAGTCAAGGGCCTCAAGCTATGGCCACCAGGGGAGCTGTAATTAAGTCAGGATCAATGATTAAGCAAAGCACGTCCTGGAAGGTAGTAAACACTGTTGGTTGTCTTCCTGAGTCCTTTCTCCTCCTCGCTCGCTGCCACATCTATTCAGACATCATCTGATGGCTGCTGCAGCCATCTTGTGAGCGTGAGAGAACTACACCAAGACACAATACAGCAAGAATTCTTTGCCAAGGCTCACACTCCCAGCCCTCAGGAGGCAGAGGTAGGGGTGGGATGGGGTTGTGAGTTCAGACCAGCCTCCAGTGCACAAGGAACAGGTGTGGCGGCAGAGAAGCAGAGATGGGTTTCCCTGGGGCAAGCTGGCCAGCTACACCGGCTAGAACTGGGGCGCTCGGGGTGACCCCGCTCATAAATAAAGTGAGATCAACTGAGGAAAACTTGACATCCACGTGCACGCATGTGTCAATGTGTCACGCATACGCACACGCAGTCTTTCATCAATGAATCAAGCAGTTTGAAAACTCTCCTCCACTCTTGTGACAAATTCTTCCATGTAAGCTGCTTTCAGTTGTCTCAGTCACTTGATGGTGAAGGTCTCCTAACTAGGACGGGAGGGATGGGGTGGGGGAAGCCAAAGGCCATGCCCCCAGGTGCTAGCTGACAAAACCACACAGGGAAAGACTGCCTGCATTTATCATTCAAGAACTAAAGAAAAATAAAAACACTGTGATAACTACAAGCCTCACAATGTGCTTCTCCACACGAACCCTTTCCCGAATCTGCTTGTGGTTTGAAAGAGAAATGGCCCCCACAGACTCATGTGTCTGTTCGGTTCCCGGTTAGAGTGCTGTCTGAGAAGGCCAGGGCCCCTTTAGGGAGTGGAAGCTGGCTGGACGGAGAGGGCTGCTAGGGGCAGGCCTGGAAGTTTCACATCCTGTTCTACCCTCTGTATGCTTTCTGCTTCCTGACTGCAGGAGCCACGAAGCCAGCCGCCTCCTAATCCCACCACAGCACCTGGCAACCATGGTGGGCACCCACTCAAGCTGTGCGCCCAGATAAGCCCTTCTCCCTTAGCTCGCTTCTTGTGGAGTATTTGGTCACGGCAGTGAGAAAAGCTGATAGACTTGTGCTCTTCCAAAATGAGGGGGAAACACCGAATGAGGAAGAACTGGGTCCAGGAAATGAGGCTTCCATTAAGGGCATCGAGGGGGCTCCAGCCAGTGATTGTGAAATAGACTGTCAGAGTGCTTGTGTCAGGAGAGAGCGCAGGATTCCTGTCAGAACATTTGTGTCAGGAGAGAGCACAAGATTCCTGTCAGAGCATTTGTGTCAGGAGAGAGCACAGGATTCCTGTCAGAGCATTTGTGTCAGGAGAGGGCACAGGATTCCTGTCAGAGCATTTGTGTCAGGAGAGGGCACAGGATTCCTGTCAGAGCATTTGTGTCAGGAGAGGGCACAGGATTCCTGTCAGAGCATTTGTGTCAGGAGAGGGCACAGGATTCCTGTCAGAGCATTTGTGTCAGGAGAGGGCACAGGATTCCTGTCAGAGCATTTGTGTCAGGAGAGAGCACAGGAGTCCTGTCAGAACATTTGTGAAAGGAGAGAGTGCAGGATTCCTGAGGTGATTTCTTGGGATCTGATGTATTTGAAGATGACAAAAGGAACGTTCCAAACAGAGCAGCATGTGGAAGAGTGTGAGGGAACTGTGCGCAGAAGCGGCCTAATAGTACACTGCATGACTCAACTTGAAATACTATTTAGATGGATATTGATTTGTGTAAAATTGTGATTTTATTGCCAGGATATCTAGATAGCATTGTGTGTGTAGGGGGGGTGGGGGGTGTCCATACATAATTCCCAAAGTTTAAAAAGCTGACAGGGCCTAGGGATGTAGCTCAGTAGCATAGCACTTGACACGGAGGAAGCTAGATTCCATCCCTAGCTAGTAGCTACATAAGCATTAGATTTAGAGGTGTGCAGGGAATCACATAAATAGCCACCAAATAAGAACAAAAAGTGTGAGAGTGGATGGATGGCTCTGTGATGAAGAGCCCAGATTGTTCTTCCAGGGGCCCTGGGTTCGATTCCCCCATCCAGCAACGCAGAATTGCATGTACTTCCAGCCCAGCAGGAATCAGCCATCTCTAGCTGCTCAGCACTCCAACACACTGGCTCACATACAGGCACATGCATAATTACACATAATAAAATTTTTTGTTGTTGTTGTTTGATTGCTTTTGAAGCAGGGTCTCTGGGTAGCCCCGGCAGTCTTAGAATTCACCTTGAAGACAAAGCTCACCCAGATCTGCCTGCCCCTGCCTCCTGAGTGCTGGAGAGGAGACCTTCATTCACACTGGATTAAGGTGTGCCCCTGTATATTTGACTGTTAGCCGCTGAGCTGGCAGTGAGCTAGACGCCAGCAGATTATGGCACTGTCACTGCTATTGAAGAATCTCCTGTCTCAGTGTTGTGTAAAAACCGTTCCCTATCATCCCTGATTAGTCAATGAAGAGCTGAACGGCCTGTAGCTGAGCAGGAGAGGTTAAGGCAGAACTTGCAATCCCGGTTGGGGGAGGGGTTGTGCCGGGTGGACGCTGGGAGGAGGAGAAGGTCACCAGCCTTGAAAGAGTCAACATGAGGGCAGAGATGGAGCAGAGGTGGCTAGGGAAGAGGACAGGTGAAGGGCACAAGGCTGGGAAATAGTCCAGCCTCGCTTGGACAGGTTAGGATATTGAATCTATTCAATATTCTATAGTGCTTCAAAACTTATTATGAGTGTAATAACTGGTCTCTGACTCATTATTTGGGAGCTAGAGCAGACGTGGAAAAAATCTTAAACCCAACAGTTTACTATCACCACCCAGCACAAATAATTTTTTATTTGTGAGATAAGGCGTCTCTGCCTTAGCTGTCCAGGAGCTTGCTCTGCCTCAGGCTCCCAAGTGCTGGGATTAAAGGCGTTGTCCACCAGATAATAAAATCTTTAAGGAAAAAAAAAGTGGTCTCTTAGGACAGGAAAATTGTGCTGGATAAGGGACAAGGACTACTTTTTAATATAACAGCCGGGAGGGGGGCGCTTTTTGTTTTCCTATGGGTGTAGAACTTGTGATGAAAAACAATTAAGGGCAAGATCTAAAAAGCAACGAAAGCCTTTAATCCCAGGGAGGAAGAGGCAGGGGGATCTCTGTGAGTTCAAGGCCAGCCTGGTCTATAAAGTGAGTCCAGGACAGTCAGTCTAGGCTACACAGAGAAACCCTGTCTCAACCCCCCTTTCCCCCCTCCCCCCAAAACAAATCTATTGTCAAAGATAAAAAAGAAGTAAGGCACATGTCTTACGGAAAAGTGAAAACACTATCCCATTCCAAAGCGTGGGGAGTGAACCCAAAGCTCTGCGGTCAAATGCTTGTCCAGGGTGCTGGACACTGTGTCTGAGCGCGCTCCAAGAAACACAGCCCAAGCATCAGGCTGTCTGAGGGCCGAGAGGATGGAGCAGCTGTGAGGAGAATCAGAAATTCAGGTTCTATAAATGTTAAGTCCGAAATCGCCGCACGGAAGCCCCCAATCTCACATGCAATCGGCAAGCGTGTTTTTTGTTTGTTTGTTTGTTTGTTTTAAATTTTATTTGGAGAGAGCAAGAATCCTCCACGCAGGGTGGGCCACTTTACAAAATGATGACCCTGGGAGGAGCCCACAGGCTCCCTTTAAAGCCAGTGAGGGGGTTTCCAGACGAGGTTAGGTAATCCTTGCCAGGACTGGCTGGGTTCATGGTAAGGGATACTTGTATGTTCCAGATTTAGGAAAGGAACCGTCACCTCATACAACCCCCAGCCAGATGTCAGGGCAGCTGCTGGTTGGCTGCCCATCTCCTGTGGGTTTTTTTCAGGAACTCATCAAGCAGGAAGGGGGAACGGTGGCAAGAACTCTGGCCTGGCTTTGGGCCCAGGCTCAAAATGGAGTCAGTCAGGTCCTCTCAATAAAGAGACTCACGGTTGAAGAAATGAAGGTCACTCTGTGTGGGAACAAGGGTGGCGAGGAAGAGAGGCCAGATAGGAAGTTGGCTTTTGTTTGTTTTGTTTGTTTGTTTTGTTTTGTTTTTTGGGGGGAGAGCATCAAGGTGGCAGCAAGGGGCCATCTGCGGCCACGTACCAAGTTTGAGGCCAGCCTTAGATCAATGTGACTGTCTTGAAAAGCCAATAAAGGAAGCTTCGCATCGAACAGGATTAAAAGTTATTGAGGCAGAGGTGCGTGGAGCAGAGGTGTGGCAGAGCAGTTTGGGGAAACCGAGGCGAAGAAGGGCTGCCTGCCGGGATGGAAGCTCAGACGGGCAACGGAGAGTCTCAGGAGGCTCTCGCTCTGAACAGTAGTGAGTTTCCTGTACAGGTCACTCGCCTGGAGCTAAGCCTTATCAACAGTCAATTCCTATAAAACTCTGCGCTGCGGATTCATCTCCCAGCTGGTATGAGGGCTGTAGGGCTGGAGGGCTGGAGGGCTGGAGAGCCGCGGGAGCTGCGCGAAGTCCTTGGCTTTCTGAGCTCGCACAAAGATTTTGCAAGGTTTTCTCGGGGGGTGGGGGGAGGGTTGGCTTTGCTTCTTTCCTTGATTGATCCTGCTGCTGCGCACATCCCCGGTTCCCAGTGAGAATACTCAACGCTCATTGCCAGGAAGGCTACTCACTGTTGGCTTTGGTCCCAAGAGAGACTTAGCTAAGAAATGTGGAGGGTATCAAACCCCTCCGGACGCTTATACAATATAATACCTGTGTGTGTGGCTACATTCCAGAAGAGGGCGCCAGATCTCACAGTTGGTTACGAGCCAGCCTGTGGTTGCTGGGAGCTGAATTCAGGACCATTTGGAAGAACAGCCAGTGCTCTTAACCTCTGAGCCATCTCTCCAGCCCCCGCTTCGCTGGGTTTTAAGATGTTCTTATCTGCCTCAGTTTGAAACATAGATAACTTGAGTGAGGCATGGTGGTCCAGGCCAAAGATCTCAACACGTGGGAGACAGAAGCAAGAAGACCAGGAGTTCAACCCCTCAGTAAGCTCAAAGCCAGCCTGCTCAACACACCGAGTTCTAGGCCAGAAAGGGCTAGAGTGACCCAGTATCAAAAATACAGGAATAGGGGCTGGAGAAATGGCTGCTCTTTGAGAGGACCCAGATTTAATTCCCAGCACCCATATGGAAGCTCATACCTGTCTGTAACTCCAATTACAGGGCTTCTGACACCCTCACACAGACATGCATGTAGGCAACACACACACACACACATACAAACAAACAAACCATAAAATAAAATAAGAATAAATTAATTACATAAATAAGTAAATAAAAAGAAATAGATGGGCAGTGAGGTATGACTCCTTTGTCTTTCCTTGTTTACATTTGTTATACACTTAAGTCCTACGTGGTCTGTCCACCTTTATACCTGATGTGGGGGAAAGATCCTGTTTTTCTCTTCCCACGTGGCCACCGGCTTCCCATTTACTTGACTGTTCCTGTGCCAACAACATTCGATACGTATTTATTAGCAGTAGGAGCCACTTTTTATTCCACATTTTCAACACTGACTGAGCTATTTAGGGACTTCCCTCCGACCCCACCCCCCATTCTGTGAAAATTTATCAACTTCCTTGAAATTTTATTTATTTATTTTTGAGCTGGGCTTTCTCTACACCAGCCTGGTTGTCTTAGAACTCACTGTATAAACTAGGCTGGCCTTGAACTCAGAGAGGTCTTAACTATAGTTTTAATTTTTTTCTCCATGAAAAAGTATCCCTGGGATGGAGGGTTGATTCCATGCCTAAGAGAACTTAGTGCTCTGTCAGAGGACTCCAGTGTAGAGGAATTTTAATTCAGAACATAGGTGCTCTGGCAAGAGATCACATCCAAAGACCTTCTAGGTCTGTGTCATCCAGCTGGAATACAAACACACCTTTAATCCAGGAGGCAGAGGCAAGCAGATCTGAGTTCAAGGCCAGCCTGGTATACAGCAAGTTTTAGGTAAAGAAAAGCTTAGGTCGAGGCGTGGTGGTACACGACTTTATTCCCAAACAATGAAGGTAAAGTTAGTTTGTAGAAGGAAGCAGCCATATTTGAAAGTGGTGTTTAATTGAGTGGCAGAAAAATAAAGTGACAAATCAGAGAAGATTTGATAGAATAAAATAATCCCGACTCTGATGAGAAGAGAGGGGAAAGAGAAGCTACTTTATGGGCAATGCAGAGAGGGGGCAGTTTTGCCAGGAGAGTTTTACAGAGAGAGGTGGAAGGCAGAACGGGCCAGAGAATGGGAAGAAGCCAGAAGATCAGAACAAATTGCTGGAGTTAGTTTGAGGCCAAGCAGAGCACTTCATGGGCTGAGAGAGAAGCCAGATTGAATCGGTCAGCTGGGAGAGGAGTTGGAGCCAGAACAGCTGAGTTGAACCAGCTAGCCCAGAGCTCAGAGAGAGCAAGAAAGGGCGAGCTTATTCAGCAGTGAGTCTCGGAGGCTGAACACATCCTAGGCCTAGGTTAGATTATACGGAGGCTAGAAGATTCCTGGACCAGGCCTAGGTTAGCAGACAGAGGCAGTAAGCCTCAGAGATGACAATTGAAATAAAAGACCTTTTACACACAGGTTTGGTTCCTAGCACCACATGGTGGCACACACCCTCCTGGAATTCCAGTTAAAAAGGCTCTAATGACTTCTGACTCCTGTAGGGACCCGGCATACATATGGTGCACACACATACATGCAGGCAAAACAACTTATACATGTTAAATAAATAAATAAAGTGCTGTTCAACAACCCTGAATACAAGCTCCTCGGGTGAGCACCTTGTGACAAGCCAGGGTCCAGTCCGGCTCATGCCTGTAACTCCAGCTCCAAAGACTGTAGAAGCAGGAGCCGGCGGTGGCTTCCAGCCTAGCCAAGAAAACATGAGCCCAGTTAAGGGGTTGCTGCCTGGAAGAGAGGAGCAGAGAAAGATAGACTCTAGCCTGTGCTCCAGGAAGAATCTCGCGTAAACACACACTCACACAGGCATGCACAGAGAAGTTCTTTTTTTAAGGGTAAGTAACAATTGGGAGGCTGAGGTAGGAAAAATGTTGGATTTGGAAAACACACTGGCTTACAAAAGAAGATTTTTGTATATACAGATATATGCAAAATTATATATATATATATATATATATATATATATATATATATATATATGCCAGATGTGGTGGTGTGAGCCTTGGTTCCAGTGCTCAGGAGGCAGAGAGGCAAGCAGATGTCTGGGAGTTCTAGGACAGCCTGATCTAAATAGTGAGTTGCAGGACAATCAGACTACATAGAGAGACAAAACTAAACAACTAAACAAACAAAAATCCCGAGGGCTCAGCAAGTTGGCTCAACAGGTAAAGATGCGTGCTTCCCAGGTCAGTTTCCATGTCCCACCCACACGGTAGAAAGACCCATGATGGAAGGAGAGAACGGAGTCCTGCCTGTTGCCCCCTGACCTCCACCTGCTGCTGTGGAACACACCCGCACATGTATGTACAAGTGTATGATAAATAGGCAACTGTAATAAAAATATATAGCAGATTTTACGACGTGAAAAGACAGCTTTTTCTAGTTAAACTTCAACAGCTCTGCAAAGGGCCCAAACAAAGCCCTGGCCAGAATGACCCTGACTTTGCCGAAGGGAAGCCTGCCTATTACACACAGTAAAGTCCATTCCCCCAGTGGCTCAGGACACACCTATGTGTGACTGTGGCCCCCTCAGAGAGAGAATGACATCGCTACAGGTGCCATTGAGTCACACTGGACAGGGCAGCTTCTAATCCAATGACAGCTGTCCTTATACTAGAGGGAAATTTGGAGACAGATTCTTAAGGAAAATTCCATGTGCTGATGGAAGCAGAGACCAGAGCAGTGTTCAAGCCATCATACTCCCAGGCTTACTAAAAGTCACCAGACACTGAACCGAGCCCCCAGAAGGAGCATGGTCCAGCCAACCCCATTGAGATATCTCACCTCGGAACTCAATGCACTTCTGATGTGTGTTTATGACACTGAAATTGGTCCTCGAAGCCCCTCTATGTTTGCAAAGAGAAGGCAGAAGCAAACCTCCTATTGGTTTGTGTAAAGATGGAAACAAGCTGGCCAGATGGTCAGAAGAGAGGAAGACCTGAAGGTTTAGGGACAAAGAAGTAGGGGCAGGAGGTGTGTCAATGGGCCTTTCTTAGCAAAGACACTTTGATAAGATATATCTTTGGTAAGATATTTATGTCTTCGTGAGCGCTCACCAAAGGAGACTCCCTGCAAAGATGCTGTCTTAGTAGCCAACAACATAACACCCTCTCCATGCCAAACAATCTTGGGTGGCCAGGCTACGGCTGTTGCTGAGAGCCTTATCTGCCACCGGCAGGCAGACACCAGCCTCAAAGACAACCTCAATCTTCTCCACTCTGTCCTTGAGTGCTGCAGGAGGGAAGGACATCTCCAGCCTCTTTTACGTAACTGATGCTCACCCCAAGTTCGGGGGCTCTGACTCTATGACCTAACCAACTCTCAAAGGCCTCACTTCTGGATACTCTATAGTTTGGGGTGGGGCTTTTGAAGTAGGCATTGAAGAGAGACCTTAGCGGTGACAACCCCTTTAAAGACAGGACTCATCACCGAGGTTCAGGGTTCGTGTTAGGTCGGAGCAGTTACAGCCAATACCTCCACAGGAAGAGCATACAGGTCTAGAAACCAGGATGTGAGACCAGGAGGGACAGTTATTTGGGAGCAGTCCGCCCAGAAAATTCCTTCTCGTCCTGGCGACTCTGAGGTTGGCCGACCTAACCTATTGCCCCATGAATTCCACCAGGATACAGCCACATAGCCATGAATTTGGAAGATGATGGTACCGCTTGACTATCTTAAGCTCGTGCCACAAACCGGAGGCCAGGAAAGAATTAAAAATGCAATGTCTTAAAGTTTCGGTCACTTCATAGGCCAGCAAACAGGCCGGACTCCTGAGAGAAAGGAAATAAGCTGTGGAAGAGGAAGTCTCAGCTCCGAGACTCTAGCCTCAGGAGCGGCTACAAAAACAAGTGTTATGATGGTTTTGCGTTTCTCTTCATTATGTGTGCATTGATTCATAAGCATTAATCGTTCCTTTCTCTTATGTCCATTAAAATCACACATTCAGAGCTGGGTGTGATGGCACACACCTGTAACTCCAGCACTCAGGGAGGCAGAGGCAGGCGGATCTCTGTTAGTGTGAAGGCAGGCTGGTCTACAAAGTGAGTCCAGGATAGCCAGGGCTACACAGAGAAACCCTGTCTCCATGGGGAAAAAAATATATTCAGGCTGTTAGAGGTTAGTTTTACACCTTAGGCTCTGGGAAATAGAACATCTAGCAGAACTATAACTGAAATTAAAAGTAAGCAGTGTCTGGATATGGTGAGGTGTGTCTCCACTCAGCATTTTTGAGGTGGAGGCAGGAATCCAAGGCTGGCCAGTCTATAGGAAACTCCCTCTCACCCACCCCCAGCCCACCCCCCAAAAAACAGGGCCAAGGAGCCCAGGACAAGGACATGGCTCAGTAGGTTAAGGCACCTGCTGCCAAGCCTGACTTTAATCCCTAGGACACACGCGGTGGAAGGAAAGTATTGACTCCTACAAATGGCCCTCTGTTCCCCAGTCTCAGGTATTTCATATGTGGTCCCCAGTGGCTGTCACTGTTTTGGGGAGGCCTAGGAGGCGTGGCCTTGCTAGAGGAAGTGTGTCAAGTGGGGGAGGCTGTGAGAGTGCAAAGACTCACAGTTTCTCTGCTTCCCACCTGGGGCCTGTCTGCTGGTCTTCTGTCCCAGCTTGTCCGCCTCTTGTTGCCAGTCTCCCCGTCCTGCCCTGGGACTGTAAGGCAAATCAGCCCTTTCCGTTCTTGCCGTGATGGTAATATTTCACCACAGCAGCCACCTGCACTCAGGGACACAAAATCAATCAGTAAATGTAATTTTCAAAGTAGTCAGTGTTCAAGCAACTTTTTTTTTTTTTTTTTTTTACTTTTTAAACTTCTAGTAAGAGACATAAAACTTAAAGTTTATCCCTTTAACCTCTGTGGGGGGTGCTTGGTACTGGCTACGGAGCCACAGAGCTTCGAACACGGACTACCGTGAAAGAACAGCCCACCACAATTTTAACCGCTTGTCACGAAACACATTCAGATTTTGTGCAACAACCCTGTGCAACTACCCAGCTCCGCCACGTTCTCTGTCCCCCCTCACTGAAATTCTGTCAGTGTTAAGCAACCAGCTTCCTTTCTCTTCCCTACCTGGGCTGTGACAGCCGCCTTTCTACCTTCTGTGTCTGTGAATTCCACCGTTCTGGCCATTTTATGTAACTGGAATCAGATAACGCTTGCCTTCTTGCAAATGCACCTTTTGGGGAGTTGAGGAGTGTGGGGGACTGAAGCCAGGGCCAAGCGATCTACCACTGAGCCACATTCTGAGATCCTATGTAACTGGATTCTTTAGAAATATTTACTTTGGGGCTGGAGGGTGGCTCAGCAGTTCAGAGCACTCGCTGTTCTTCCAGAGGACCGGGGTTCAATCCCAGAACCCACACAGCCTAACTCCAGTTCCAGGGGATCCAACAATCTCATATAGATATGCATGTAGGGAAAACATCAATGCACATAAAGTACAAATCTTTTAAAATATACATATTTATTTGAAGCTGGGTGCAGTGGTATAGGCCCGTAAACCCAGCAGACAGGGAGGCAGAGGCAGACAGATCTCTGTGGGTTCAAGGCCAGCCTGGTCTGCAAAGTGAATCCAGGATAGCCAAGGCTACACAGGGAAACTCTATCTTGAAAAACCAAAAACAATTCATCATCATCATTATTATTATTTTGCTATGCATGATGGTGCACGCTCTAATCCCAGGACTCAGGAGGCAGAGGCAAGATGATCTGTGAGCCTAAGGCTATCCTAGTCTACACAGCGAGCTCTAGAAAAGCCAGGGCTACACAGATGTCTCTCAAAAACAAACGAAGGAAGAGATTTCTTTTTATTACAAGTATGTATGTGTGCATGTAAGTTTGTGCACGTGAGTGCCTTTTGGTTCCATTTTTCTTCTCCTTGCTGGTGACCCTTTCTCTTTGCCAGCTCATGCAATGTCAGGCCTCATCAATAGAGGGCACCAGAGAGATACTGCGGCTTCCCTCCCCATCCAGCGGGTTCCCCGGTTTCTTAAGGAAGAGCCCAGGCTGTGCTATGAACCACAGGTTAACCTGGAACTGACTAGTCCTACCATTTCTTAAATTTCAGGCATAATTTACTGGTAGACTGGTTACCTAAGGAATGCAAGGTCAATCCTTAGCACTACAAAATAAATAAGTACATAGTAAACAAATACATTTTCATGCTCTGTGCCGGTTTTGATTTTCAATTCCTTCCTCCCCAAGTGTCCCTCTTATTAGTATTTCAGTTTCTTAGATTTCAACTCTGAGTTGTAACTCATCTATTTTCCCATTTCTCTTTCCTTTGTTGTTTTTTGTTTGTTTGGCTGGTTGGTTAGTTGGTTGGGTTGGCTTGTTTTCTCAAGATAGGATTCGCTCTGCGGAGCCCTGGCTGTTCTGGAACACACTCTGTAGACCAGGCTGGCCTTGGGCTCAGAGATCCACCTACCTCGGGTGGGATCAAAGGTGTGTCCCACCATACCCAGCTCAAAAAAAAAAAAAAGATTGTGTGATGAATCTTCTGAGAATATAGGCCAGATGTGTCAGTTTTATTATACAACCACACCCACGTGTATGTGAGTGTGTGTGTGTGTGTGTGTGCTTCTTTGTTTTGTCTTTCTGACAGGGTTTCTCTGTGTAGCCTTGGCTGGCCTGGCCTGGAACCCACAGAGATCTTCCTGCCTCTACCTCCCAGAGTGCTGCTGTTTTTTTTTTTTTTTTTTTTTTTTTTTTTATTGAGGCGGAGTTCCGAAGAGCTGAGGCTGGCCTCCACCTCATTATCATAACTGAGGATGACCTTGTAACTAAGAGTGGCTTTGAACCCCTTATCTTCATGCTTACCTTCCTAGGTCTTCGACTAGAGGCTTGGCTCTTTTCTTTTTTTTAATAATTAAAATATTTATTTTCATTAATTACAGTTTATTCACTTTGTATCCCCCCATAAGGCCCTCCCTCCTCCCCTCCTGGTCCCATCCTCCCTCTCCTTTCTTCACGAATGCCCCTCCCCAAGTCCACTGATAGGGGAGGTTCTCCTCTCCTTTCTGATCTTAGTCTATCAGTTCTCATCAAAAGTGGCTGCATTGTCTTCCTCTGTGGCCTGGTAAGGCTGCTCTCCCCTCAGGGGGAGGTGATCAAAGAGCAGGCCAATCAGTTCATGTCAGAGGCAGTCCCTCTTCCCATTACTATAGAACCCACTTGGACACTAAGCTGCCCTTGGGCTACATCTGTGCAGGGGTTCTAGGTTATCTCCATGCCTGGTACTTGGTTGGAGTATGAGTCTCTGGGAAGACCCCTGTGTTCAAATTTTCTGGTTCCGTTGCTCTCCTTGTGGGGGGCTCTTTTCTTTTTCTGCCTTTGAGGCATGATCTTACTCTGTAGCCCAGGCTGGCCTTTATCTCAAAATCATTCCCCAGTCTCTACCTGCTGTTTCCGCAAGTGAAGCCATTACAGCCCCGATCAGACAAGCGGACTTTAGATGACCGTTTATTCAGAATTTTAGGTATAGCATTACAGGTCCGAAGCTTTTCAGTTTTGTCTCGCAGCATTTAATAAATACTACTGTCTCGCAGCCAGCGGGCCTTTGAGAAGTCTAAGATTGCACAAACGCTGCTTCTAGGTCTCAGAATGTCTTCTTTATCTCCGATACTCTCACGTTCCTCCACAGGGTTTCTCGTGGGCTTTCCTTATCCTTTCGCTTTGATACCTTAGGAGTCCTCTCAGCCTGAAATGTGACTCTGCTGTTTGTGAGCACGGCCTCTTCCCTCTCTGGCTTAGAGCGCAGGCCCCTGAGCGCACAGCCTTGTTCCCCTCCACCTTCTTTTGCTGACCTGCCTTCGCTCCTCGGTAACTCCACCTCTTCTTGCCGTGTTGTATCCATTAGCATTTGCTGCGTTACCATCTGTGTAGTTGTTGGTTTTCAGGCAGGGCAGGGATCTGCACCTTCTTCCACAAACAGCATTCTCTTAGCGGAGTGCTCTTCCTCCCACGTCCAGTGCGCGCCGCCACGCTCAGCCCCACGGTGTGCGCGCTGTCAGCGCTCTGACGTTACTGGCGAAGTGCTTGTGTGAGAGCCTAGGTGGCAGATGAAGCTTGCATCTTTATAAACTGGCTGCTTACAGGAAGCTCAGTGAGCTCAGCTCAGCGTTTAGAGTCCTGGATCTGATCCCCAGCACCCCAGAAAACCAGACACAGCGAGCGCCAGAGGCCCATTGTGTAAACACACAGGCGGTGGGTACAGGAAGATCCGCAGGAATTCGAGGCCATTCTTCTCAGCTACAGAGGGGCTTCACACCCACCCTGAGCTGCCCGAGAGCCTGTTTATAGAAACAAAACAACACACACACAAACATGCTCTGGTGGGCACACCATAATCCCAGCATTCAAGAGGCAGAGACAGGTGTGATCTCTGGGGTTTAGGCCTGCCTGATCTTCATAGTGAGCTTCATGCATGTAAAGGTTATCCGTTGACATTGTGTTAAACCGGTAGCGGTGGGGCACGCCTGTAATCTCAGCACTCAGGGAGGCAGAGGCAGGCAGGTCTTGGTGAGTTCAGGTGGACAGCCTGGTCCACAAAGTGAGTTCAGGACAGCTAGGGCTACACAGAGAAACCCTATCTCGAAAAGCCAAAAATAAGTAAATAAGTAAATAAATAAATAAAGTAAATAAACTGTCTCAAATAAAATAAACTTGCCTGTGCCTCTTGAATGGTGGGATCAAAGGTGTCGGCAATTATAAAAAAAAAAAAAAAGGTTTTTTGGAGACAGAGTGTTTTTTGTGTGTCCCTGGCTATGGTGGAACTCACTCTGTAGACTAGGCAGCCCTTGAACTCAGGAATCTGTCTGCCTCTGCCTCCTGAATGCTGGCATTAAAGGTGCAAGCCACCCTGCTCTGTTTAAAAATTTTGTTTTAAAGAAAAAATTTTTGAAGATCCCTATTCCAGAGTAGGAGTGAACCGTACTTGTTTTTCTAGCTCAAGGCCTTACCATGTGCCTTTCCCAGGATTGTCAAATGAACAAGTATTAAATGAACAGGTAAATAAATAAATATGCTTTGAAGGACAGATACTATAACACGCACGCACACACACACACACACACACACACACACCGTGCCATGCTGGAGACCAACCTCAGAGCTACCAAAAATCACCAGACAAAGGTTTCCACTACCAAACACAGCCCACAGCCTGACTGATTCTATTTCAAAAGGAAGAACTGAGAAATATTATGGAAATGAGAATGGGGAAGTTTTCCCAGCAGAACAGACTGTGTCACAGAAAGGAAACTGACGCTACCCAAGTGGGCCAGACAGACATCCTTGCTGTACATCAGAGCGAAGAGTGCACAGACAGTGGAGAACCGGATATGAGCATTAATGTGTCTTCCTTTAAGGCAGGCACTGAAAATGTGCCCGAATATAAAGTCATCTTGACCAGTTCCTCAACTTCAGAGTTGGGGAAAAAGTTTTTTTTTTTTTTCATAAAAATATGCTATTATCTTAATTTGTAATTGTTTTTATTGTTACCATAAATAAATATATTTTTTTAAGGCAAAGACAAACAAGGAACTTTTTGGCAGGGGAGGGAGGTTTCGAGACAGGGTTTCTTTGTGTAGCCCTGGCTTCAAACTCACAGAGATCCGCCTGCCTCTGCCTCCCGAGTGCTGGGATCAAAGGCATGTGCCTCATGCCAGGCTCAAAAAGAACAATTTTAAAAATAGAGGTGGAATGGGCAGGGTTTGGTGTTTCAGACTTGTGGTCCCAGCACTCTGGAGACAGAGGCAGATAGATGGCTGTGAGTTCAAGGCCAGCCAAGGCTACACAGAGAAACCCTGTCTTGAAAAACAAAACAAAGCAAAACAAAATAGACTTAACTCTCCCAACCCCCAACTTCAAAAACAAACAAACAAGAACAGGTGGCCCACACCTCTGATCCCAGCCCACAGAAGGCAGAGGCAGGAGGGTCTCTGTGAAGTCCACGTAGCAGGTCAGGTCGCAGGACTACACAGAGAGACCAAACAACCATACAAACAACCAAAATCAAGCCAGACCAACCAACCATACAAAAAAAGTCTCCTTCACTTAATGCCAGTCTGGTTTTATTAAGATGAAAACTTGAACCACACAGTTTAAAAGGAAAAAAAGTCTGGAAGTCTGGAGTGACTTGCTTAATGTACTGAGGAAGACAGAGTAGAGTGGGGGGCTAGGGGACGGGGGTAGGGAGCCGAGCCGAGTGCAGCAAGAGCAGAGCCCACACTCAGTGTAGAACTTACGCTTCTCAAAGGTCTGTCGCACATGTCTGACTCACACAGGTCGCTAGGAGCCAGGTTTCCTGCAGTGCATTCAAGAAGAAATCAGGATGGTTCTTTCCATGATAAGCAGGTGTGCCGTGGTCCTGTTTGCCTTCCGGGAAGTCAGCATTCCTCTGTCTGCCCTTAACCTGTAACTGGCTTTCTATACCTTTCATTCCTGGCCTTGGGGATTATGACTGCCACTTCACTGGCTCCACTTGGCTTCCACATACATAGCAGTCGGAGCAATCTTCCCGAGACGCAGTGTAGTCAAAACAGACCCTGGGGCTGGGGAGATGTCCTCCTGGTGGTCAGCGTACACGAGCTATCCTTCGGATTTTAACTAGTGACGGTTAAGGATGGTACCCAGAACCTTGCCCATGCAAAGCAGGACTCTACCACTGAGTGGTATCCATCCTTCATTCCTCTCTTACCTCTTACCACTTCCTCTGATAATCTTTGCTTTGAAGTCTTGTCCTTCCTCATAGTTTAGGGCTTTTTATTATCGTTACACAAGAAGTTAAAGCGGGGATGAGGGAGCTGCTTCTTCCTGCAGTTCCCTCCACAAGGCTCACACCAATCCCTCCCTCCCTCCTCAAGGCTAGTATCTTCCCCATCTTATCCACAACCTTCCCCGCCTGCTCCCCAAGTCTGGGTTGGCTTCATGCCTTCTCCTTTGGGTCCTCTGCAAAAGGGGCCACTACTCTTGACCACTGAGCGGCCTCTCCAGCCCCTTTTGTGGTCATTTGGAGACAACGTCTGGACTGAATTCTGTATGGTAACTGGAGTTCTCCCCCCCCCCATCCCTCCAGTCTCCCCAGAGGAAAGCTAGGATAGCAGGCATTGCACGAGCACGGGCACTCGGTCTGCAGGCTCAGCCTCTCAAGGTTAGTTTTCTCGTTACAAGCCAGTGCTCACCCTTCTGCAAGTTCATGCCCTCTCCGTTACGCATACAGAGATCTGGTACAAAATAGTCTGTGGTGCTGGCTGAGGGCACTTGGGTACTGCTCACCACAGGGCTTACAAGACCTCACCTGACTCTACGAAAGACGGTGCACACTGTGACCCCAGGGACCAGTCACACACCGCCCCTGTCTCAGAGTCACTCTTCATCCCCTTGGACTCTTCAGGATACAGCCTTATGAGCGTCTGTGAATCCCAGGGGTGTTGTTTGTTTTCAAGTAAAACCATAGGAGAAAATTATCAGAAAACACCTCAGGAGATTGATATGAGGAATGGGCTGAAAGAAACCACCATTGTATCAAGAAAGATTCCCCCCCTACCCCAATTAGTTGTGGTGGTTTTGCTTGTTTGATTCTTAAATCACAGATGCCAGAGACTTGCTTCTGATCATCTGTGTGTGATCCTGCTGTCCTCATTAAGAAGGTCAGGCCTGGCTGGGTGTACAGGCCTCAAATCTCAGCTCCTAGGGAAGCCTGAGCACCCAGACCTTCCAAAGCCAGCCTGGGCATTCCAGGGAAACCCTGTCTCAAAGCAAGAAAGTGCTGGAATTCCCACTGAGTGTGCTAAACCTGTAACTGAAGGATCTCTGAGACAAAGGAGATGGGTGGAGTAGCCCACGCCTGTAACCCCAGCTCCTGGGAGGCAGAGTGAGCAGATCTCTGCAAGCAGGAAGCCAGCCTGGGTTACTTAGTGAGTCCCAGGGTAGCAAGGGCTACACAGTAGCAAAAGCAAGACCACGAAGGAGGACACGTTAGATGTTAACTACCTGCAGCTTTATTGCTCAGGTTGGTTTTAGTTTGGCTTTTAGTACTCACAGCCCCCACCCCCATGCCTCTTCGTAGCCCCAGCGGTCCTGGAACTCAATCTGTACAGCAACTCAGAGAGTAAAGACGTGTTACACCAAGCCTGGCTTTTTTTGTTGTTCTTTTTGTTTTGTTTGGCTTGCTTGGTTTTTGTTTGTCTTGTTTTGTTTTCCCAGACAGGATACAGGATGGACTTCAGCATGTACCTTAGGGTAGCCTTGAATTCCTAACCCTTCTTTTACACTTGTTTATTATTTCCTGGAAGGAGAGACTGTGCAGGCGCCTGGTGTCCCTGTGGGAGTCAGCACAATCTGCAGATGTCTTGGTTTGCTTTTTCCAGCATTTGGGTCCCAGGGATTGAGCTCACATCATCACACGTGGTGGTAATGACCCATCTTCCAGCCCTCAACCCCTCAGTGCTTCCTCAGACTGTCAAGTGCTAGGATTACAAGCATCCAACACTGTTTGCCCAATAAAGGTCTCTAGATGATGACATAAAGTGAAAAGGAAACTGAATTAAGAATGTAGCTCAGGGGTAGAACACTTGCCTAACATACACTCTCCCTAGATTGAGTCCCAGAATGTTTTTTTTTTTTTTTAAGACAGGGTTTCTCTGTGTAGCCCTTGCTATCCTGGACTCACTTTGTAGACCAGGCTGGCCTTGAACCCACAGAGATCTGCCTGCCGCTGCCTCCCTGAGTGCTGGGATTACAGGCGTGTACCACCATGTCCGGCTGATCCCCAGTATCTCAAAAAAAAAATTTTTTTTTCTTAAAGTTGGGCGTGGTGGCACATGCCTTTAATCCTGGCACTCAGAGGCAGAAGAGGCAGGCGGATCTCTGTGAGTTCGATGCTAGCCTGATCCACAAAACGAGTCCTGGACAGCCAGGGCTACACAGAGAACCCTGTCTTGACAAAAAACAAACAAACAAACAAACAAACAAACCCAACTTATTTATATACTTATTTAGTTTATTTTTGTGACAGGGTTTCTCTGTGTAGCCTTGGCTGTCCTGGAGCTCACTCTGTAAATCAGGCTAGCCTTGAACTCACAGAGATCTGACTGTCTCTGCCTCCGAGTGCTGGGATCACAGGCATACACCACCACAGCTCAGCTGAATCTTAATTTTTAACGTGGGTCCTTAGGCTCCAAACTCAAACTCACGTAGTTAGGCTCGGTTGGGCCTGGTGCTTTTTTTTTTTTTTTCTTTTTTTTTTTTTTTAACCGTGCCAGGAAATGGTGGCATACACCTCTAAATCCTGGCACTGCCCCTGCCTCCTGAGTGCAGAAAGGCAGTGGATCTATCTGTGTGAGTTCAAGGCCAGCCTGATCTACATAGTTAGTTCTAGAACATAATTCTAGCACTACCTGGAGAGACCCTGTCTTACTGATTTTGTTCTGTTTTGAAGCAGGGCCCGACTACGCAGCTCTGGCTACATCATTTGCATACTATGTAAACCAGAGTGGTCTTGAACTCACAGAGATTCACCTGGCACTGCCTCTCAGTGCTGAGATTAACGCATGCGCCCGCATACCTGGCTATTTATTTGCAGACTCATCCTCACTCTGTGGCCTTGTTAGGCCTAGCTATCCTGCCACCACCATGTTCCTGGAGCTGGAGTTACTGGTGGTTGTGGGCTGCCCAGTGTAGGTGCTGGGACACTGGTCCTTTGGTTATCTGCAAGAGCAACAGACACTTGAAACTTCCAAGGTGTCTCTCCAGTCCTGACTTAAGCACTTCTAAGTCCCTGTTATCGGTCAGGAAAGAAATCAGTAGTGGCGTGTGCTGAAAGTGCTCACTAACTCAATGTGCCTGCTACCCTACCCCCCTGGTGTCTGTTGTGAGCTGGCACCATCCATTGCGTGCCCCAACCTGGCACACTGCCTTCAGAAGATCACAGAGGTGGAATGAGCTGCTCTCTGAAACAGCAAACTCCCGAAGCCAACATCACGTTCCTCCTGTCTTTCACAATGAGATACATGTTAGGAAGACCATAAATATTATTATACATATTTATATAACAGAACAGATTTTAAAAAAATCACTTATTACTGAGAACAGGAGGCAGTTTGTATCAGAAAATTATAAGAGACATCCAAACCCCGGAGGTAATTCCTGTCCTGCCCTGCTCAGACCACTCTGGCATTCTCGTCTAGAGACACCCATTACCCGGGTGTCTCTAGACGAGACAGAGCGGCCCCCAGGTTCGGTCTCAGGCATTACAACAAGCAGGGTACTCAGCGGGCATGCAGAACGTTTAGCTGCAAGCCTCGGCCTCTGCTGTCAGCGCGGTGCTGCACACCTGTAATTCTAGCTCCCTGGAAGGGGACGCAGCAGCGGCAGCAGCATCCTGCTCAGGCCCATCCGTGGCTACTTAGTGAGTCAGAGCCAGCCCGAGCTACAGGAGAACGTGTTTCAAATAAGTAAGCCCACACTTGGGAACTACAACAAAAACCCAGTCCCTTTTCACCAGGGACATCAAAATTACTTTCAGGGTAAAGTCAACGAATTCAGTCTCAGCGTGGGGCACCGTGGAGAGGGGAGCGCTTTGCCGCTGACCTGTAGCCCCTGTACTTTCGGAAAACAATCCATGGAAAATGAAGCATAGCAGTCAATAAAGTGTTTAATTTGGAAATGCAAATATTTATCGACCCGATTTTCAATTTTGTGGACAGTGAAGGTCTCATGAGGGGCAAAGCGGAACTTAATGGGGAGAAAAACGGAGAGCTTTGTTTTCATACATTATATTCATTTACATGGACACTGGATATTTTATCTAAGTACGGTGACTTTCGTAAGTTAAGCAACTGGGCGTCGTGGTGCGTACTGAATTTCAGGACAGCCAGAGCTACCTAGTGAGACTGTTTAAAAAAAAAAAAAAAAAGAAAAGAAAAGAAAAGACAGGAGCGGAAGCGGGCGTAGCCCAGGCCGTTTCTTACAGTCCTCTGGCTCCTTTAGGGAAGAAAGTGGGGTTCCGAATCAGGGGCCGCTGGTTGGCGTGCTCAGAGCTGGCTCTAAGGCACTCTCCTCTTCCTGTGGGTCCGCGCTACAAGGTCGCCTGCATCCATTAAGAGTTTCCTGCGGTGGAGCAAGCGGAGCCCAGAAAGCCGGAGGCGCAATTCCGGAGCCCAGCTCCGCCAGGTCACTTTCCCGGCCCGGGCACGGAGCAGCGTAATTTCCCAGAGTTTCGCTTTCATTCTTTGGGGAGTGGGAACAGCGTGTTAAGAAGGTTGCTGCGAAGATGAACCGGGCCTGTGTGTGAAGAGCTTTTTTTTTTTTTTTTTTTCCAGCTGTAAATCGCTCCCCCAGATGTTAGTTATTATCGCCATTAAAGGACATGGAATCCGTTTCCACCGTACGGGAGCTTGCAAGAAAGCCTCCTTGACACTTTCCGCCGCAACTTGACCCGGAGCTTAATCGGGTTGTCAAGCCAGAGGGTTCTGGCGCCCCGCAGCGGCCCGGGGCAGGGTCACCCCCGCGGTCGGCGCGGTCAGCGCGCGTCCCCTCCGGGAGCCGTAGCTCCCCCACGATCCTCCCTCGGCCGAGGGTCGCGGCGTTCCCCGCCTTCGGGGTGACTCGGGCCGGAGGGGGTGGGGCGAGCCGAGGGGCGTGGCCCGGCGCGGAGGGCGTGGCCTGGGCCTCCGGGCGTTCCGGGCTGCCGGTGGGTGCCTGGAGCTGGCGAAGCCGGAGCTGGCAGAGCCCCGCGCGCTCGGCTGGTGGCTTGCACGCCCCGCGGTGCGGGCTGCACCCTCGGGTCCCCCCACGGCTCTGGAGCCGGACCCGCGTTCCCCGCATCTCAACAGGTCAAGGGAGGTGACGAGGACGCCCCGGAGGACCAAAGGAGCTGGAAGGTAAGCGGGGCGCTGCGTGCCCGGGGCTGGTCCCCCGCCCCGCGGTCGCGAACTTCTCGGCAGCCGGGCAGCCCCGCGCACCCACTCCGGGGCCGGCTCGGCCGCCTTCCGGGGGGGCAGCGTTTGGGCAGAGCGGGACGCGGGGGGCCGGCGCGCGCCGCCCCTGTCTGCGGCTCCCCTGCAGGTAGCTTCCCGAAAGCCCGGGGTCGGGGTCCGAGGAGCTCGCCCGCCCTCCTCCTCGCTCCCCGGAGCCTCGCGTCCTGCGGGGAACGTCCCGTTGCCGGAGCCCGGTCCCCGAGTTGCGTAACGGAGGAGTCCCAGAAGTTTCTTGTGGAGTGCCAGCCAGGTTCTCGCCACGGGGCGGTGGTCGGCGTCCTGCGGGCCGGGGTGGGGGCGGGGGGAGAAGTTGGAGGCGTTTCTGAGAACCGCTGTGCGGGACGGAGCGGGGCGGCATCTCAGGGACGAGGGTTGGTCATTTTCTCTGGACGCTTCCCCGCCCCCCCCAACCCCGCACCCCTCTCTACTGTGTTCTCCCGTGGCGGGTCCTCCGGGACCGCGCCTGGCTCGGCCTGGGTCTCGAAGTTGGTGTGTGGGGGGGACGTATCGAGAGGGAGCCCTGCTCCTAAGGCTTCCTGTGGGCTCCCCTGCCTTCCACGCGCGGAGCCCCGAGGGGCCTGGCAGCGTCCTGCGGTTTTGAGTTTCTCCGCCAGCACTGTTATGCAAATCGCCCCGAGACCCTTGGCTTTGGAGGCTGGGGGCTGGGTTCCGAACCTTCCGAGAACCGGAGCTGGCCGCCCGCCCCGGCTGCCGGCGGTTCTGTTTGCCTGGCTTTGTACTCTTTTTGAAGGGTTAGGGTGGGCTAATTTGAATCCTGTTGGCGCGCCGCGGGGGGTAGGACCGGCCGCGGGGGAACTTGGCACATTGAAAACCTTCAGTGCGGAACCAGGAACCGAGAGGCCGACGCAGTGCTGCCTGGGACAGTTGCAAAGTGAGAATTCCGAGCTCTGCAATGGAGGCACGGGAGGCTGTCCTGGCAGTCCGAGGGGTGTGGGGCTGCGCGCAGGGTTCCGGGCAAGGTCGTGCAGAGTGCTCGCAAGGTGGCCTGGGTGGGTACCTCTCCCAGACCTAGGCGCTGCCAGGCTCGTGGGCTTCGCTGGGGGCTTCGCGGAGGATTCAAGTTCCTTCCTGCGGCTTACAGACGCCGGCTACGGCCCTGCTAGAGTGCCTGCTTTCTCTGTCTGATGTATTTCCCTAGCTTGCCTTTCATCTTTGGTGGAAAGGATTCCTTGAGTGGGCTTTCTAGAAATAGATTCACGCGAGATTAGAAATTCTTGGTGGCTCGCCTGCTTCATTTAAAGGTGGTTTCTTGCCTGTGTGGGGGAAGATAAACCCCCATAAAAGGAAAGGGGAGAACGGAGAGCTAACAGTCCCTAGAGGGAGAGGAGGGAAGGTGAGTCCTAATTAACTAGGGAAAGTCATTTGAACGCGGTGTGTTCAGGAGAGCCTGGGAAAGGCTTCTAGATGAAGAGGGGTCAGAGTGAGGCTGAGGGCAAGACCGGCTCTTAGACAGGAGTGATTAGCTTTAGATTTGAGAGATCACGAGTTTGCTCGCGTTGCGGATGTGGGACCCACAGGTTTGATCCTGGGAGTATCTTTGCCATTTATCTGCAGAAGAGAGCCGGGCGATGAGACAGTGGCTTTAGCATGTCTTCAGTGTGGAAAGTGCGTTTTTATGGGCCCTTTGGCTTCAGTCATTTTCATAACTCTTCGACCTTGCAAAAAAACAATTGTGATGAATCATGTTGTCTTTTGGTTAGGATACAAAGATCGATCACCCAAAGGATAGACAATATAGCAAAATAAAGACCTCACAGTGTGTAGAGCAAGCCAACCCTCCCCCCCCCCCCGCCCCCAGTCCGTTATGGGGTAATCAGACAGTATCTGAGCCTGCTGCTGTTTCTTCTGTTTCCTACTTGGTTTAACTGATTTTTGTAAAGAGCTGCTGGTTGAGCTAACAGGTGGTAGAGGCAACGTTCCTCCCCTATTTTTCACCCTCTGCCTCCTTTTCACCCTTCTGGTTTTTGTTTGTTTTGCTTTTGATTTTTTTCAGCCTCTCGCTACAGTCCTTATGATCCTTCTGCCTCAACCATTGTACCCATCACTGCCAGCACTACGCCTGTAATCTCAGCGCTCAGGGGGAGGCAGAGGCAGGCGGATCTCTGTGGGTTTGAGGCCAACCTGGTCTACAAATTGAGTCCAGAACAGCCAAGGCTACACAGAGAAACCCTGACTTAAAAACAAAAACCAAGACATTTCCCTTCAGATATATCCATATTTGGGGCTGGAGAGATGGCTTGGTGGGAGACAGCTCAGTGGTGAAGAGTCTCGGCTGCTCTTCCAGAGGACCTGGGTTCAGTTCCCGGCACCCGCATGGCAGCCTACCTCTGTCTGTAACTCCAGTTCCAGGGCATCCCACACATGCACACAAAGCTTACCCTTAAAAAGGGTAAAAGCCAGCGTGAGGTGGCGGATGCCTTTAGTCCCGGCACTGTGGAGGCAGAGGCGATGGATCTCTGTGGGTTCTGAGGCCAGCCTGGTCTACAAAGTGGGCTTCAGGGCTACACAGTGAATTTCAGGGCTACACAATGAAACCCTGTCTCAAAGGGGACGGGGGATGTTTAAAATCATATTTATCAGTTGTATTTTTGTTAGACAACAATTTTTGTATTGTGTTTTCTTCAGACAGGGTTTCTCTCTGTAGCCCTGGCCATCCTGGAAGTTGCTCTGTAGACAAGGCTGGCCCCCAACTCACAGAGAGCTGCCTGCTCCTGCCTCCTAGGTGCTGGGGTTAAAGGCGTGTGCCACCACCACTGGCATATACACATCTACCCATACACTTTTTCAGTTAATTGCTACAAGATTGCTCTCTCTCTGCTTGTGTTTTGTTGTTTTGTAGTCCGGGCTGACATAGCATTTTGAACACAGCCCAGAATGGTCTCAAACTTGTAACACTCGGCTTCCCCAGTCGCTGGGATTATGGACAACAAGCCATGATGTCTGCCTCTCGTGTTGCCTGCAGGCGGGTCTCTTAAAGAGTTTTATCTGGATTTTATGTCTGCAAGTATGCTAGTGCATTTAGTCACATGCATGTGGTGCTCCCAGAATCCAGAGGGTAGTGTCAGACCCCCTGAAGCTCCGTGTGGGTCGGGGAACCTGGGTCCGTAAGAGCAGCGCGTGCCCTTCACCACTGAGCCATTGAGCCAAGTTGAGGCGGGTTCTTCCTGTGGGGCTGAACCTAATCTGGGGCCCCAGTACCTTCCACCTCACTGTCTGAAGCGTAGGGATTACTGTCTGCACCGCCACAGAGCCAGCTTAAAAAATCAAGTTTTTGATAAAAAACTTGTTTTTATTATTTTTTGAAAAACAAGAGGGAAGAGTTCCATGCTCAGCTCTTTCATCATATTTGCATAATCTCTTGTGGAGTTAGTTGAATGCTAAAACCCAAGTCCTGAAATAGCCTATATTTTCACTTTTTGAAAACCAAAGTTGGAGCTAGAGAGATGGCTCAGTGGTTGAGGACACTTGCTGCTCTTCCGGAGGACCTAGGTTTGGTTCCCAGTAGCCAGATAACTCTAGCTCTAGGGATCGGGCACCCCTTTAGGCCTCCATAAATTTTTTGTTGTTGCTACATTGGGTTTCTCCTAGACTAGATCTGAGTTCCCCTGCTTCCCTGAGTGCTGGGATTTAAGGTGTGTACAACCACGCCCAGCTGTTTTATGATTTGAGATAGGGTTCCTTTGTGTAAAGCGCCTGACTGTCCTAGAACTCAAGGCCAGTCTAGCCTTGAATTTACAGATCTGCCTGCCTTTGTTTCCCACCCAAGTGCTGGGATTAAAGGTGGGCAGCATCATGCCAGGCTCAAAATAAATGTTTAAAAAACAGAGTTAAATGCCTAGTGTGGAAGTAGTTCGTGGCCTTAATCCCAGCACTGTGGGGGCCAAAGCAGACAGATTGCTGATTTGGGGGGGCAGCCTGGTCTACAGAGCCAGTTCTCGGACAGCCAGGGCTGCACAAAGAAACGCTGTCTCAAAACCTCTCTCCTCCAAAAAATTAATTTACATTTGTGTGGGACAGTATACGCCGAGACATCACTCTTAAGGTGCAGAAGTGTATGCACTGCTGCTTTGGGTTGTTTTGCTTTTTGAGACAAGGTCTTATGTGTGTGTGTGTATATGTATGCATGAACACACGTGCTGCCATGTGGTTGCTGGAAATTGAACTCAGAACCTCTACAGGAACAGCCAGTACTCTTAACCACTTGGCCATGTCTCCAGCTCTTGAGAGCAGGGTCTTACTGTGTAGTCCTGGCTGGCCTGGAACTCTCAGAGGATCGTAACTATGAGATAGGTGGTTCTCCGTAGGTACAGGTCTTCTGCTTGTGATTCGCTCTGTGTGCATGAACGTGTGTAGGGTGTATGCATGTGTGTGTGGCTGTGTTCATGGACCACACAGAGGAGGATGTCAGATGCCCTGCTCTACCACGTCCTGCCTTACTTCCTTGAGGGAATGTCCAACCCTCTTCTTCGTTTTTCAAGATAGGGTTTTCTGCAGCTGGCCACAAACCCTGTCCATAGTCAAGGATGTCCTTGAATTTCTCATTGTCCGCCTTTACCTCAAGTTCAGGGATTACAGACCAAGGCCACCGTGACTGGGATTTGTGTGTTCCAGGAAACTGAACGATGGTGCATGCTAGGCAAGAACTCTTTCTACCAACTAACCGAGCTGTGCCCACAGCCCCTTAGCCCCCGTGTTTACAGTGCAGTATCAGGGTTGACAGTGCGTGGCCACCGGGCCTGTGAACAGAGGTTCCTCCTCTTGGCCTCAGGACAGCTCTTTTTCAGTAGTATTTTCCAGGGGCAGAAAGTCAGCTGATGTTCTGAAATTAACTGGCCCGTTTTAAACATGACTAAGTGTTTCTTGATAGAGTGACTCTTTCCTGCTGAAAGAGTTTTATGACAAGTGGAGCCTGAAAGGAAATAAACAGCGTTACGAAATCTCTTGTTCATTCTTGAGACGTCTCGAGTACTGAGTATCTTCTGTGTGCTAGACAGTGATCTAAGCGTGGCATCGTGGTAAAACCCGAGCTTCGGAGAGCAGTCAGATCCATTGCCAGAGAGCACGTCTGTGTTTATCTCCCATGACCTGCCGTGCACACCGAGCTGTGACTCTCGAAGCTGGAGTTCGTTTTCCCTTTTAAAATCAGGAAATGGAGCTGAAGTTAACAGACTTACCTCTGTGACTCAAAGCCTGCTGCAGTTTCTAGTACGGTGCGCGATGCTGGCCATGTTGATAGGTGGTTTCCTGTTTTTCAAGAGCTACAGCTCAACTTTCATATACATAGTGTTTCTCCTTGGCTAAGCCATTCTCTCATCACTGTGGATGTTAGAAAGTAAGCATTTTCCTGGAGCATTCAGGGATCCATCTGTGCCCTGGTAGGCGAGTGTCATGCAGGCCTGTTTGACAGACAGGTTTTATTTATCTGCCCTGAGGATCTCAGCTGGGCGTGTGGTCCGCGTCTGTAATCTCAGATGTTCAGAAGGCAGAGGCAGGAGGATCCTGAGTTCAAGGGTTAAGAGCTAGAGAGATGTTCCATGGTTATGAGCACTGGCTGGTCTTCCAGATGACCCAGGTTCAATTCCCAGCACCCACATGGTGGTTCCTAATGATCTCTTAACTCTCTCCGGCCCCAGGGAATCCAAAACCCTCTTCTGGCCTCTGAGGATAGTTCGGGCACATGTGCACGGACACATGCGTGCAAGGCAAACACATATGCATAAAATAAAAATAGAATCTCAAAAAGAGAGACAAGCTCAAGGGTAGCATGGACAACTTACTTATTAAGACCCTTTCTTAAAATTCCACTAGGCATTGTTACAGATCTTTAATCCCAGTGTGTGGGAGACAGAGGCAGGCTGATCTCTGTGAGTTCAAAGCCAGCCCAGCCTACGAAGTGAGAGCCTGTCTTACAAAACATATTCAAATGATAAAGTGAGCAGAAAGGGCTGGTGTATAGTACTCTGACTGGGTAGGCCACTTCCCTGGGGTTAGGGCTTAGAGACGGCTTTCTGCCTAGGCAGACTAGCTTCCTTGTCAAATAAGAGACCCAGTCTCAAAACTAAGGTGGGTAGCTCTCGAGGAGTGACCACTGAGGTTGTCCTGGCCTCTGCACACGTGCACCTTACAGACTGCCTACTTTAGTTCAGAAAAAAACATAATTGAGTTGATGAAAGCTCCATCTATGGCTTGTAAGAATGCATGCCTGTTTAAAGTCCTGTTCCCCACACAATTTCTTATACCTTGTAGATATGTTGGTGTGTGTGTGTGTGTGTGTGTGTGTGTGTGGTGGGGTGTGTGTGTGTGTGTTGATACACATCAGAACCACAGATGTCCCCATTAGTGCGACAGTCCCTGGCTCTGGTGTTTCCGGGCTGCTGGTGCAGAATTTGCATTTGTAACAGGGAGCTGTTGCTGCTTCTATTTCTGGAACCAACTTCAGCACCACTGTGTGTAGCCGAGGCTCAGCTCCGTGTTTCTGAGTTGGATGTGCAGGCCTCTGAGTCTTTAACGCTTTAACGCGAGCTTCCTGATGCTGGGCAGACTCCAGGCAAGGCAATTAACTTCTCATCAACGAATGTGAAGATGTGGGATCATCCTCCTTAGAAGCTAACAAGCTCACCTGCCTGGAGACTGCTGGGTGACAGGAATGACTGTCATTCCGAGTTGAGGCAGCTGTAGTGCCAGCATTTTATTTTTTTATACTTGTTTCCTAAGTGCCAATTTGCACAAGGGTTTGCCCACAGTCTCGGAGCTGTGTTCCAGGAGGGAATCCGGAGCTCAGGGAACCCTCTTTCTCTCTCATAATTGGCAGTACAGCTGCTCCAGGGGAGACACTGTCTTGATTACTGCATATAACAAACATGTTCCCCTTTGCTGGAGAAACAGACGAGCCCTCTCCTCCAAGGCTATTCCACTCATCGATCTGGACACTTGGCACCTCTGCGTGTGTGACGTGCCACAGACTTGAGAACTGTCTCTAAAATAAGGGAAGGAAGGGACATAATAGCACTTCCCTTCCTAGAAAGCTGAGTAGATTAAGCCACTAAATGTGTGGGTCCTTGGAGACCCAGAAAATTATAAATGCTGCTATTAATAAGTGCAGGGTGTTTTTACCCCCGAAAGGAAATGTTGTGTTGGCTCGTTTGTTTATCATATTTCATTCAACTATTTTGTGTGCATATGTACATGTGTGGGTACATATAGGCCCCAATACATACATATGTGTGGACAGAGGTCAGAGGACAGCTTGTGGGAGTTGGTTCTCTGCCTTCATGATGTGGCCTTCAGGTAGCCAGGCCTAGCGACAACTGTTTCGTACCCACAGAGCTATCTCTCCGGCCCTCTCTTCGTTTTAATGGTAAATAAATAAAAATGCAGGGGCTGGAGCAAGGGCTCCCCGGGTAAGAGCAATTACTGCAGTCTCTTTCAGAGGAGCCAATTCAGTCCCCAGAACCCGTAGGGTGATTCACAACCATCTGTAACGCCAACTCTGGGGACTCTGACGCCCTCTTCCGACCTCCGAGGGCACTGTGTGTCCTACAAGCGAAACACTTAAACGCACCGTGGTCTGAATGAGAACGCTCTCTGTAGGTTAGTGTGCTTGAACCCTCGGTCCCCGTTAGCCCTTGTGTGGGCCTGAGAGGTGGCCTCGCTGGAGGACGTACGTCACTAGGACAGGCACTGACATGGCGTTTCAAGTCCGTTTTCTCTGGGAGCTCTCAGCCATCCCTGCTGCCATGTCCGAGGCTGACCCTTCCCTACTGTGGTGAACTCTTATTTCTCTGGAGTTTAGAAGCCCAAATAAATCCTTTTTTTTTTTCTATGAATTACCTTGACCATGGTGTTTTATTACAGCAAAAGAAAAGTAACTAATACACGTGTAAAAGTGAAAAAAAAAAAGAAAGAAAGAAAGAAAATCTGTGTGTATGCATTGCCACCAGCCCGCCCCGCCTCTGTCTCTGAGATAAGGTCTTGCTATATGCTGTGACCTTGCACTCAGCACCTGGAATGCTGAAATCACTGGTGTGAACTATCACACCCAGCTCAGATTATTATTTGTTCTTTTAAATTGGATTTAGTTTTAGCTGCTGCTTATACCTACGAGTAATCCCTTCTAGGACCAGGCTGGGACACCTCCTGCCACACCAGGGAATTAATTAAGGCGAGGACCAAAATTATTCCCCAAGAATAGAAAAATTCATTATCTGGGGACCAGAGACCAAGGCTGTGTTCTAGTTTTCTGTTTCTGAAAGTCACACTTTAAGATTTTCCGCGCTATGCATCTTCCGTGTCAACTTTCAGTTAGCAAAAGATTTTGTAGAAATTAAATTCTTGCATCATTTTGAAAGGAAAAGAGAATTTTCACAGGGCTGTTTCTCTTTTTCGTATGTCAAACCCCACTGACCATAAAAACTTGTGGTCTCTCTTTGTTGTAGCTGTGTTGATTTGCTGGGTTCTCTGACAGAAGGCACAGAACTGACAGGATGCATTAGCGTGGCTTAAGGCTGTGGTCTGAGCAGTCCACCAAGGGCTGTGTCCTGGTGCAAAGGCCAGGAGCTGGTAGTTGTTCAGCCCTTGATAATGGGTATCTCCCCAGTCCCAGTCTGCTGCTGGAGTCCCAGCAAGCTGAGGTTTCAGGCCACCCTGGAATCCAGGATAAGTAGGTTTTAAACCTGTCCTTTTATGTGGCCTCCAGAAGGTGTGACCCAGATTTAGGGTGGAACTTCTGGCCCCAAACGACCTGGATTCAGGGAGGGTCTTCCATCTCAAATCATCTAACCAAGAAAATCCCTCACAACTGTCCTAGGTACTCAGCTCTTAGTTAATTACATATTGGTCAGTTTGACAAGAAGATTAGCCTTCGCATCTGAGTTGTGTATGCTGTTGCTTTGACTTGTCCCCTGGGGGTGTCTGCGGTGTGAAACTCCTTCCCACCCAGCTGACTGTAAGCTCACATGTCTTTCTTTGATCAAGCACTTAGGTAAATTTACTTCCTTAAATGTCTACTTCTAATGGGAGGGCTCCCACAGAGCCGGTGTGTCATGTAACCAAGCATGCCAATGTCACACTTTCAGTGCCTCCTCCAGAGTTCCACTGCCTTGTCGCTTCTAAGATCCAAATGTGAACACCTCACCTTTTGTGGAGGCTTGGCCGAGATTGTTTCCGCTCGTTTGCATTGCAACCTCTAATATCTTTCTCTTCTGGAGCCATGGTTACAGAATCGACATTTCACTTTTACTCTTCATCTGCTAGACTTCAGGCTGCCATTATTATTATTATTATTATTATTATTATTATTATTATTGTTATTATTATTTTAAATGGGGTTTTATCCTCCAGCCCTGGCTGCCAGGCTGGTCTGAAATGTTTAGATAACACAGTCCTCAGCCTTGCACCCTTCTTCGGAGTGCCCACTGATATAATAGTGGCAAAGCCATCATGGGGGTTACCAACTTTCTGATTGAATTTAAGGCACAACACAAAGGAGGACCCATTCCCAGTACTGCTGACGAGCCTAAAACCCCTGGCTGGACAGGTCATTACTGACCCTAGCGGAAAACCTAAACTAGTTTACTGCTAAATGTGCAGAGGATTAAACTGATTCCTAAAATACCTGACTTATTGTTGTTCCCATAGGTTAGTGCCTCTCTCGGCCCTCATCAGAGACACTTGTATTTGCATTAGGTGGTGATTGATACAGAGACCCGCAACTGGTCATGGTACAGAGGACACTGGTGCATTTTCAGCCCTGAATGGTGTTTGTGTCACCTGTCTTCCTCCTAACCTCAGGGAAATTTTGTAGAAGGGGTCAGAAAGATTGTAGATTCAGAGGCAGTGATGACTAAGGAAACTGTTTTCTGGGCATGGCACAGCAGTTGTGAACTCACAGTGATAACATGCACAAGACCTGTGCAAGCTTAGGTCAGACAAAAATCTCAGCACAGGGGCTGGAGAGATGGCTCAGAGGTTAAGAGCACTGGTTGTTCTTCCAGAGGTCCTGAGTTCAATTCCCGGCAACCACATGGTGGCTCTCAACCATCTATAGTGAGATCTGGTGTCCTCTGCTGACTCCTAGCTCTCACATGCAGGCAGAACACTATTAAAAAAAATCTCGGCATGGAAGTTGGCACACAGTCCCATCGTAGCTGAATAGCTATTGGGTAATGATAGCTGCCAAAAGAGGAAGACAGTTTTTTTTTTTTCCTAGGAGTGTTGTCCCTGGCAGTTGACTGTTGGCGTGGTAGGTCACACAAGAGTATGTGGGCATTGTAAAGTGGATGTGATCGGTAGGGAAGGGGGTAATTCTGGGAAGAGCAGAAGGAGAGAGGTATATGTTCAGAACACGTCGTACCAAATTCTCAAAGAACCACTGAAAAACGAAAGAAAGAAATTAGACTTCCCAGTAGCTGGAGTTTCTCAAGTGTATCAGATTTCCCTCTTGTCCTCCTCAGTATGGCTCACAAATATGCAGCAGACCAAAGTCTGAAGTAAGTGTCTGTTTGGCCGGGCATGGGAGGTGGGGAGGCGAAGTTGCCAGCATAGCATCTTCAAGCAGGATAGTACAACCCTGAGCCCAGAAAAGCTACGAATGTGGCTCAGTGCAAAATTGTTGACTACATGTGCCTTCAATCCAAACGCTGAATGCTGGGATTACAGGATTCAGTCCCTCCCTGAGTGCTGGGATTACAGGCGTGTGCCACCGTGCCCGGCTCACCTGACTCTCTTGAAGCTCTAGAAGGGGACTGTTTTTCTAGATGTGATTTTTTAACTTTTTTTAAAAAAATATTTAATTTTTTTTTTATGTTGAGCGCATTGATCTGAGGGTGTGAGATCCATTGAACTGGAGTTACAGACAGCTATGAACTGTCATGTGGGTGCTGGGAATTGAACCCTAGTTCTCTGGAAGAGCACACAGTGCTCTTAACTACTAAGCCATCTCTTCCAGCCCCTAGATGTGGATTTTTAATGGTCTAGATTTACGGGAAGAACTTTTCTTTCCTGACAAACGGAGAAAATGTTGGGTGGCCCATCCATACGCCCTCCTGCTCTCTTCCTCTTTGCCCTGACTAGAAGTTAGATGTCTGCCTCTAGCATCGGGCTTCTTAAACCTTAGGAAGACAGGCACGATGAAGACAGCATGGCAGAGCAGAATTCATTCCTGATGCCATAAGTGAGTGGCTGGGAGTCTCCTGGAGCTAGCCTCCTGGATTTGCAGTTAGAGAAACAAAAGCTTAGGTGAGAGGCAGAGGCACATTGATCTCTGAGAGTTCAAGGCCAGTGTGGTCTACAAAGCAGGTCCAGGACAGCCAGGGCTGCTACACAGAGAAACCCTGTCTCAAAAAACCAACAAAAAATAAAAACAAAACATAAAAACTTAGGTCAAGCAGCTTTTACCTTGATGTCAAGCCCATTGCTAATTCATGCAATTATTCCAAAATTGAGTTGGAAAGTTGTTGGAAGCACGTTACAGCACTGAGCTTCAGGAGTCCGGATGGCCTTCTTGAGGGTTTGTCCCCTGAGCAGCAAGTCATGGCCAAGGGGAGCCAGCAAGACATAGGTGTGTGCCTGTATCAGATGTGAGTGCAGAACCTGAGGCACAGCCTGTGGCTGGGAGTTAGCTGGAAGAATTGTGCTCCATTATGGGTTTCCTTCCTTGTGGGTCCCAGTGGCACTGGAGGATGGAGGAGTTGTAAGCTGTCAAGTCTGTTTGGTGTGGTGTAGAATTCTGGAAAATGGGAGAAAAAAAAAAAGTGTGATTCATGAGTTTGCTAAGGACAGCTATTCCTGCTGTGTGTGGGAGGGGAGCAAGAGGAAGTAGAGATGACCAGAAACTGACTAGTACAAGCCCTCCAGCTTCTGTAGACCCTGTCATGCTTGGTTTTGGAAACGAGGTCATGATCACGCGATTTGAGACCTGATTAGTTCATTTCATCCATTCAAAAGCGGAACCTTCTGGGTGTGACTCGGTCAACTAGAACAAACCAAAACAGCAGTACCAGTTAGGAAGTGCTCTGTGTGAGCCAATCATTGTGCTAAAACCTTCTGCTGCCGATGACAATCATGATGTAATAAAGTTAATATAAAAATATCTACAAACTGAAGGAAGAACCTTCCTGATTTTACTACTTAACATTTCTCCCATTTATTTACATTTAAATTTTATAAAACTCTAAAAGGGTTAAAAGAAAAATCTGGGAGTAGCCAGACAACGGTGAGGCTTGCCTTTAATCCTGGCACTTTAGAAGCCGAGGCAGGTGGATCTCTGTGAGTTCAAGGCCAGCCTGGTCTATAGAGGTAATACCTGGAAGAGCCAGGGCCGCACAGAGAAACACTCTAATAATAATATTGATAATAATCATAACAACAACAACAACAACAATAATCTGGGAGCTAGAAAGATAGCTAAGTGGTCAAGAGCAGTTGCAGAGGACCTGGGTTTAGTGCACAAACACACCAACAGGCAAAGCATTCATCTCCGTAACATGAAACAAATCTAAAAACGTAATCTAAAAATACTGAAAAGCCAGTGAATTCATAGAGGGTTATAATGAAAGATTTGTAATATTTGACATGAGAAGAGAAGACGACTATCAGTATCCCCGGTGCTGTGGCCACCTGGCTGGTGTTATTTCCAACCGTGTTTGTGTAGTTGCACACAAAAATGCTCTTTTTCCCCTTCAGAACCAAATTGGCTGGCTGGAGAGCTGGCTCAGAGGTTAAGAGCACAGGCTGCTCTTCCAGAGTTCCTGAGTTCAATTTCCAGAAACCACTTGGTGGCCCATAACCATCTATAATGAGATTTAGTGTCCTCTTCTGGCTTTCAGGTGTACATGCAGTCAGAATACTGTCTACATAATAATAAATAAATCTTAAAAAAAATTGACTCATTTAATTCTTTTTGAAGTCACCTTCTCACGATGATGTGCCACAATTGATTTTGCTCATTCAGTCATATGAGGTAGGTTGTTACCACTTTTTTTTTTTTTTTTTATCGGGCAAGGCCTTCAGGATACTAGGGAAGTGCCCCATTGCTGAGCTGCTACTTCCCAGCCCCACATGAGTGTACATAGATACATGTTTTATTTTTTAGTTTGTTTTTCCCCCTCCCCCTTGGGGGAGGGTAGGGATGGGTCAAAAACACTGGCTGGTCTTAGACTTGCTGACCTTGAACTCTTCCTACCTCAGCATCTAAGCAGTATGGTTATAGGCATGTGCCATCATGCCCAGCTTCATGTGACTTTTTTTTTGGAGGGGGGGAGTGAGTGGTTTGAGACAGAGTTTAACTATGTAACTATGTAGGTGATTGTATTTTAAGGAATGATTCCTTTAAAAAGTAATTCTATGAACAAGAAATGCTAACCTGGGGGCTGGAGAGATGGCTTAGTAGTTAAGACAGACCACTGGCTCCTCTTCCAGAGGACCTGGGTTTGATTCCCAGAACCAACATGGCGGCTCACAGCTGTCTGTCACTGCAGCTCCAGGTGACCCAGTCCCCTCTTCTGGGCACCAGGAATGCACATGGTAAACAGACATACATGCGTGCAAATCTCCCACACATATACATGAAATAAAAATAAATAAATCTAGTTTCTGGGTGTAGTGAGCTCTTTTGATTCCAGTCTTCAGGAGGCAGAGGCAGACAGACAGACCTCTGCGAATCCTGGGCCAGACTGCTCTACCTCGTGACTTCCATAGCTGCATAGGGAGACCCTGTTTCAACAAACAAACAATGAAAGACAGTTTTAAAAAGAGAGATACTAGCCTGAACTGTGCACCGTTTCTTTTCGCAGTGATTAGAATGATTTCCTGATTATTCGGGGCCTCGCTTCTCCTCTATGCATACACTAGCTGTGCTGAACACATTGAGGCAGTCTTTTCCCTCCTAGCTCCAGCCGGGCGGCTCAGTTGCGAGTATGAATCTCAGGGCTGTTAGCACTCCTCCATCGTTCCCCTTCTTAGCCTCTAGGACAGTCTTGAGTTGGTGGCGAGGGCTTGCTTCTGTCATCCGTTAATTGTGTCCTCAAATGTAGCATTTTCTACTCAACATCCCTACAGAATTTCAGCATCCTGCCTTAGTTCTGTCTTCTCTATAGCAGCTCTTAGGGTGGAATATCGCTTTTGCTTAACATTTCTTCCTCATGTGTAGCTCCTGTCACACATCCTTCTGACATGAGAGGTGGAGGGGTGTTTGCTTTACCCTCGTGCCTACTGCCTGGTTCAGGAGCTAGGAGTCTTATCAGGTTCGTTCGTTTGTTGCTGTGATAAGACACTATAACAAGCGACTTAGGAGGGGAAGGGTTTATCTGATGAATCACAGTTCCAGGTTTCAGCCCTTCATTGTGGAAAAGTCAAAGGTGACAGGAACTTGAAGCAACTGGTCCCATCACCTCCATAGTCAAGAACAAAGAACAATTAATTAATGTGTGCATGTCAGTGCACAGTTCACTTTCTCCACCTGTCTGGTCCAGCATTCTTTGCCTAAGGAATGGTGCCACCCATGGTGGGTGGGCAGGCCTTCCTACCTTGATTGAAACATAATTAAGGTAGTGCTCCCAGACCGGATCAAAGTCCGCAGATCTAGACAGCCCTTCACTGAGAGTTTCTACCCGGGTGATTCTGGATTGTGATATGATAATAACATCAGGGAGCCCGAGGCATTGGCATCCTTGCTCTGCCAATAGTTTGGACTTCTTAATCAGCAGAATCATACATGGGAATGCCACTGTAGACTCTTCAGATGCTTCTACAGAAGTGTTATCAAGAACGATGCAACACGATTCTGATAGTTTTATTGATCATTTTCTGTGTGCAAGAGAGCGGAGAGTAAGGGAGGGAGGAGAAAGTAAGCTATTAGTGGGAAAGGGGGAAGAAAGACAGGAAAGGGAGCCAATGTGGGGGGAGGAGAGAAGGATGGAAAGGGATATGAAGCTGGAGATTGTAGAACTTGCCTAAGGCTACTGTAACTGCCTGGAGGAGTGACTCTAAAAGATATCTGACCCTGAAAACCTCACAGCTGCACTGGTATAAGTGAAGGGGAGATCACACCTCTACACTGTAGCCTTTGGGAGAGGCGATAACAGTAGCAAATAATGTCGAGCAGCCTGGAAACATGGAGGTGAGCAGTTTAAATTGTCTGAAGAGGGACATCAAAGGCCTTATCAGCATTGCCAAGGAAAAAGTCTTCTAAACGGGTGGTTCAGCCTGAGAAGAAATTGTAACAGTTAAAAGTAATTACAGCAGGCAATTACAGATTTCATGTAGTGTGCTCTTTGTATCAAATAGTGATAAAGTGATAAAGTATTGAGGTAATTTGGCAACCTACCTTGTCTTTACTAATGCTTGAAGAAAAAAGGAAAGCAAAGCCAAACAGCAACAGTGAAGCAAGTTAGCGTAAGTCCAGCCAATTTATAGGCAGGGAAAGGAAACAGCTGCTGATATTTACTTAGAAAGTTATTCCTAGACACACAGATAGTATGGAGGCCGTCTGCCCAGACTGTAGAAAGAATGGCTTTTCCTAAAATCCAGTCCCATTTTCAGAGAATGCACTAAGAAGTTTACTCTAAGCTAGAGTGTGACACATGCCTGTAATTGCAACTAGTTGCAGGTAGAGGCAGGCGGATTAGGAAACTGTGCTATAGTGATTTTGAGACATTTTAAAATTGAAGAAGGGAAAAAGAGGAGGAGGTTGCTTATTTGTTTGATTAAAAAAACATTTATTTATTTATTTATTTATTTATTATATATACAGTATTCTGCCTGCATGTGTGTCTACATGTCAGAAGAGGACACCTGATCTCACTTTAGATGGTTATGAGCCACCATGTGGTTGCTGGGAATTGAACTCAGGACCTTTGGAAGAGCAGCCAGTGCTCTTAACCTCTGAACTATCTCTCCAGCCCTATTTGTTTGATTTTTTGAGACTGGGTCTTGCTATATAGTTTAGTGCAGCCTAATTAAACTCCTACCAAATTATAGGTGTGTGCCTCCATGCCTAGCCAATGTACATTTAAAAAAGTTGAATTCATGTTTAGCAGTTCTAGGCACTGGGACTCCCTTCCCTGCCCAGGCGGCAGCAGGCATGGCACAGGGGCTGGGCGTATGCCTGCCCTATTTTTTTTTCCCCCTCAGAGCCTTACAATTTTACGTGAAGCTCCCCTCTTCGCTTGCACACTCAGGACTCTCTCCCTTTCCCTCTTCGTCCTGTTAAGGTGCTAACACAACTTGTGACCTTGGGTTGATAGCTTCAAACCCAGTTTCTCTGCAAAGCGAGGTATTAGTGTTTACTGCGAAAGCTTATTGCACTGCTACATGGAACCATTTTTCAAAGGGCTTAACATAATGGTTGGCACAAGGTCGACACCAGAGAAATGGCATTTCCTTCCCTCGTGTGCACAGTTATGCACAGTTGTTTTTCTTTTGCCCCCTTCCCCCCCATGCAGTTCTGGTGGGCAACCAAAACCATGACAATAGGCTGTATTCTTTTGGGGGGGTAGTCGAACAACTCAGGGCCAATGAAATTCCATATTAAATATATGGAAGTTTATGTAAGGATAGGTTTCTATGTGTCCTTTCCCCTCCCCCAATGCCCTCCTTTGCTCTACCCTTCCGTCTCTCTCCCAATTTAAGCTCTCGCCATTATTCCTCTCTTTCTACCACCTCTATGCTACTCTTCACTCTCCCTTAAGAGCTTCCTTTCTCTTCCCACCCATGGTCCTTTCTTTAATTTCCCATACTCTGTGGGTTCTCCTAACTGAACACACAAACCCTAAGAGTTCATGCTAAGACCTACCTATGAGTGAGGCCATGCCGGGTTTGTCTTTCTGGGACTGGGTTATTTCGCTCAGTATAATTTTCTCCAGCTCAACCATTTACCTACAGAGTTTGCTTCTCTTTGCAGCTGAGCAGAATTTCATTGTAAATGTTTATCACATTTTCATCACGCCCATCCATCAGCCTTGCCTTCCCTGGGCCCTAGCTCTGCCCACGGATAGAGGGCGTGAACAACATGGATGAGGAGGCATCTCTCTAGCAGGAAATAGAGTTCTTTGGGTATATGCCAGTGGTAAAGCAGGGTCACATGGTGGATCTATTTCTGGTGTCCTGAGGAACTGCCACATTGATTTCCATTGTGGCTGCACCAATGTGTCCTCCCAACAGCACAATGAGGGGTCTCTGCCTCCTCACCAACATTTGCTGCCTTTTGCTTCCTTAATCTTAGCCTGTCTGTGTTAGCATGACATCTCAAAAAAGTTTCATTTGGCATTTCCCCAATTGCTAAAGATAATGAACATTTTATTTTATTTTATTTACAATATTTCTTAGCTATTCGTATTTCTGAAGAGCCATTTTCTAATTCAAATGTGAACTCTGAATTTTGTCTCTGCGGTGTTACAAGTTGGGTGTACCCGTATGTTTACTCTGAGCTGACGTTTGCAATCTCTCTCTCTCTCTCTTCCAGATGAGCGCCACCCACTGACAGCAGCAATGGCTTTTAAGGACAGCAGTGGCAGCAGGTGAGTTTAAAATTTAAAATGACATTTAACTTCAGATCTGCTCCTCGAAGAAGCTGCAGCTGGGCATGGCAATCCCTGCCTGTAACTCCAGCGCTCTGGAGTCTGAAGCCACCTTGGCCCGTACCAAGACCCTGTCTCAAAAACCCAAGCAAGTAAGCCACGCATGGTGGCACTCCACACCTTTAACCCCAGCACTTGGGAGGCAGAGACAGGCGGATCCCTGGGGATTTATTAATCAGGTGTGATAGCAAACACTTGTCATCTATGGGCTAAGGCCGGAATGGGCTGGGGAGGGGGGGGTCCTAGAAGTTTGGAATCAAACAGGGACCTAGAGTGAAGGAAAAGTGAGACTATTAGTCACATCATCAAATTCTGTGTTCGGGATACTGGCCCACATGTCAGTGGTTTTATAGACACACCTGTTCCAGAATGAATGTCTTCCAGTGTGCCTCCGTGGTGGAATTCTTTAATACTTGCCTCCTCTCCTCCCTCATCTTTTCTACTCGGCAAATGCGGTGTAGAAGAGGCCTTTTTGGTTTTTTTTTTTTTTTTTTTTTTGTCTTGCAAAGTGACATGTGAAAATTGTGTAGAGGGTATTACCTCTGTGATGTATGCTAATTTTCTGATGCAGTCTTGAAGAATAGCTCAGTGGACATCCAGAAAGAATTTTCAGTAATATGGATAAGTTACTTAAAGTAGATATTAAAAAAATATATCAAAAAATAATAAAAAAAAAATGTGGCTCAAACTACTCAGTACCTACTGAGTAAGAACGGATGGAGCCTGGAAACTGAAAACCATGTCTGTTCTGCTTCCTCTCTTTGAGGGCCACTTACGGAGTTTGGTGCTGTGATTTGGTCCTGGCGTGAAACTTTGTATGTTCCCACTACAGAGACAACATGGTACCTTCTAAGACCTCGGTGGAAAACCGCCCTCATTTGTCTTTAAGTGTGTTCATAATTTTGGCTACACATAAGTTTTGGATTTTGGCATAAATGTCTCGTCCTTTATAGATTGGTTTTGACTGTACTTCCAAAGGTCTTTCACACTCCGAGTCTGTAAGAATAATGGCCTGTATTCTTAGCTGACATTTAAGCGCTTACAGTTTTTGCTTCTAAATGAGAATTTGTAAGCTGGTGGCCTGTGTGGTGGATCTGGTCTACATATGGGCTTGCTTGGCCCTTTGCAGCATTCCAAGAGAAGGATTATCAGCAGATACCTTTATATAGCAATCTAGGTTTCCATCTTTCCTTGAGAATTTTCAGTTTTAGGAACCCTGGACTTTGATGCCACATACCACACTCATGTAGAATTGAATGCATGTGACCCAGCACACAATTCTATCTCTAAAAGATTTAGTGTGTGTGTGTGTGTGTGTGTGTGTGTGTGTGTATGTGTGTGTGTAAGCGCAGGTGCACTGTAGAGGCTAGAAGTATTGGAGCTGTAGTTTCAGGTGGTTGTGAGCTAACAGTGTGTGTGCTGGGAACTCCAGTCAACTGCACGGTCAGTATGTGTACTGAATCACCAAGAAATCTCTCCAACCCCACCGTGGCTTTGAAAAAGAGTCTCCTATATCCTAGGCTGGCCCACAGCCCAGGTTGGCCCTCTTGATTTTCTGCCTCCAGTTCCTGAGGCCTGGGACTGTATAGGTTTGTACCCTGTGGGTTTGAACAGTCATAACTCTTTTAGGTAAGATATCAGTTCTCTGGTCTGAGCCCCCAGTGGCTTTCTTCTTTCCTTCCTTCCTTCCTTCCTTCCTTCCTTCCTTCCTTTTTTCCTTCCTTCCTTCCTTCCTTCCTTCCTTCCTTTTTTTTTTTTTTTTTTTTTTTTACCAGAATGTCAAGATGATGATCCCCTTAGCCTACAGGTCAGCAAGACTTCTTCCTACCAATCTACCTTGTCACTTGGCTTTAGGCAAAGCCTTGTTGCATTTCAGTTCTGGATAATTGATGCCCAGTTATATCCATCTAGTCAACTTGGGCCACCTAACGTGTAAGCCATTCAGTATCTTTTCCTTTAACTGTTTTGATCCATCTGTATGTACAGCCTAGGTATATGTTGTTATTGTTTTTAAGACCGAGATTTTCTGTGGGCCTGGATGTTCTAGATCTTGGTCTGCAGATCAGGACGGCCTCAAACTCAGAGATCCACTTACCTCTACCTTCCCAGTGCTGGAACTAAGGCATGCGACACCACGCTCAGCTCACCTTCTATCAATTTTACTATCAACAAGAAAATTATCTGGGTGTGGTGGAGCACACCTTTAACCTCAGCACTAGGGAGGCCAAGACAGGCTGATCTCTGTGAGTTCCAGACCAACTTGGTCTACATAGTCTGTTTCAGGTCAGCCCACACTACGTAGTAAGACCATTGCAACAAACAAACAGAAAAACAACAAAAAAGAAAATTAACCTGCATGCTTATAATTTCATCACTCAGGAGGCTAAGATTAGAAGATCCAGAGTTTGGAGCTAGCCTGGACTACATGAGACCCCATGTTTCAAATAAAATAAAACAAGGCAGAAGAGATATCTCAGGACTATGTTTCGTTGCTCTTGCAGAGGACCCATTTGGTCCCTAGCAATTACTCTGGGTGACTTTAAACTGCCTGTACGTCCTGCTCCTGGGGACGGATGCCCACTTTTGGCCTCTGAAGGCACCTGTGCTCCCATCCCCCACACAAGCATTCATATGTACATAATTTCAAATCACCTGGCATAGGCACGGACGTCTCTAATTCTAGCACCTGGGAGACAGAGGCAGCCAGAACTCTGTGCATCTGAGGCCAGCCTGATGATCTGCATAGAGAATTTGAGGCCAGCTAGTGAGACCTGCCTAAAAATAAAGAAATCAACCAATCCTTGTCTTAGAAGCGGGGTCCCTCTAAGGAGGTTAAGAGCATACACTGCGCCACCACGCCTGGCTGATAATTTCTTTTTCTTTTTTATTGTTTTAGAGAATAATAAAACCAGGTGGTGATGGCACACACCTTTAAGCCCATCACTTAGGAAGAGAGGCAGTGGGATCCGTGTTAGTTTGAGGCCAGGCTGGTCCACAGAGCTAGTTCCCGGACAACCAGGGCTCTGTGGAGAATGTTGGAAGAGACTGTTTTGTTTTGTTTTGTTTTGTTTTGTTGAGACAGGGCAATACATGTTTTTCTTGTTACATTCATTTATTTGTGTGTATCTGTGTGGCTCTGTTACTCTGTCTCTCTCTCTGTGTACATAGGCAGTACAGGATACAGAATATGTGGAGAGGTCAAAGGACAGTTTCTGTGAGTTGATTCTCTTCTTCACTGTGCTAGGGGTGGGACTCGGGTTGTTGGGCTTGGCTTACCTTTACCCACTGAGCCATCCTACCAGGCTTCCACATACCCTGTAGAGCAGTGGTTCTCAGTCTTCCTAATGCCTGCGACCCTTTAGTGCAAACAGTTCCTCACGTTGTGGTGACCCCCAACCATAAAATTATTTTTGATGCTACTTAATAACCTTAATTCTACTACTCTCACAAATCATGCCAGTTTCAATGTTTTCTGATGGTCTCAGATGACCCCTGTGAAAGGGTCAGTGCACAGGACGGGAACCATTGCTTTACATGGAAAGGCTCATATTGAGAAAGACAAATGGGTGTGTGAATAGCCAGTTCAAATTCAAGCCGCATTTTCAATCATCTCGTCTTTGAATTGTGCGGTTCTGACTGGAGTTTCTGATGATTGCTCCCCCCCCCTTACTGAAGCAGAACTTTTTGGCCTTATTTCACTCATGAGACTGATTTTTTTTTTTATCCTTCCTTATCAATTGCCACATCTCTTCATTTTCTTCTTTGAATCTTAAAGGTTAAGTTTTTCATAGTGTGTGCTAAATTATACTCCGGGACTGGGCCCAAGTTATGACACTGGAACCAGAGTGAAGCAGAGATATTCAGGAAATATTTGCTTCAGAGCTGAGAAGAATAACTTTTCTTCCAGAGTCTTATCGGATTGTTGGGGAATGACTTAATTGTCTGCCATGAAGGGTGGTACTTGTAATTTAGGAGCTGTGCTGGTAAGCGTTTGAGTGTTTGGGGAACCTGGAGGGCTTGCACTTTGTGACCTCAGATCTGGTCAGTGGTGTCTTCCTCCTGCAGAAAGCCGGGCAACACTGTAACCCTCCTCAATAGAGACGAGCTAGTTACTGAGGAAGCTACAAGGTGTTAAGCGGATTAACAGCCATTATTCAGGCAGATTTTCCCAGGGCCTGTAAACCAGGGACCCAAGTGCTACATTCTTACAGAAGAGATTAATGGCCCTTAGCCACTTTTTTTTTTTTTTTTTTAATAAATAAAATAGCGATTAGCATTGTAGCCCCTGGAAATATGGGATGGGAGTGTGCAGAAGGTTCCAGAGTTTTCCAAGTGAAGTAGTTTCCGACCTAACTTGCAAGAGTCATGCTGCTACTTGCTGCTGCTGCTGCTGCTGGCACAGAACACCAGAAACCTGTGGCTAATTGGCGGGTTTGTGTCATTGTCCCATGGGACTCTGAATGAGTCAGTCCAGTCTGAAGGCTTAAGGTTTACTTTGGGGGGTGGGGGGAAGAAGGTTTATTTGGGGGGTTCGGAGGGAGAAGGTTTACTTTGGGGTTTATCCCAGACAGGAAGGAGGGTTTTTTTGTTTGTGTGTTTGTTTTGTTTTTGTTTTTGTTCTTGTTTTGTTTTTTTTTTTTTTAGAATTATTTTCTGAAGGGTCAGTTAATTTGGGGGTGGGATTAAATTGTAGAGAGAGAGCATCGTGCACCTGAGTCTTTGACACTGATTTCTCTCTCAGGCCAAGGAGGTAGGAGCCTTTCTGCTACTTTCATTCTCCCTCAAGGGGGAGGTTCTGGCTAGTGCTGACACCCTGGAAAGAAGGGCCAGCTTCTCCAGGAACCTCATTAACAGGAGGAGATTGACCAGGAAAGCGACCTATGAGGCACAGGCTGCCTCCGAAGCCCACTCTCCTCCCCACTGCCTTGTGCTCCATAAATTAGTCTTCCCAAACAAGGCACCAACAGTTGGTATTCCCATGTGTGTGTTCACTTGACAGGTTCCACTGGGTCTATTTCACCCTCAGGAATGGCTATGGTGGGCAGGGGAAGGCAGGCCGTGGTGGCAGACGCAAGTGGATCTCTGAGTTTGAAGCCAGCCTGGCATACAGAGTGAGTTCCAGGACAGCCAGAGCTACACAGAGGAACCAACCCTGTCTCAAAAACCAAACCTAAACCAAAACCAACCAACCAACCAACCAACCAACCAACCCAAACAAGACAAAACCAAACAAAAAAACATTCTTCCATAGTATTTACTCTTTTCTAACAAACTTAATTGAGGTGTAATTTATACCTGTTTTAAGTATACAGGTTAACACTTTTAGTCCAATTTTATATTTTAATATTTATTTAATTTTATGCATGTGGATATTTTCCTGCCTATCTGTATATGCATTATGTGCCTTGGTGCCCAGGGAGGCCGGAAGAGGACCCCATGCTAGGCTGAGAGCTGAACCAGCATCCCCGAAAGAGTGGCCAGCGCTCTTAACTGCTGTGCCATGTCCCCCACTCCACTCTCAGGAATGCCCTCATCACTCATAGCCAAAGCTACTTTTTTGTAGTCCATCCTTCATCCCCACCTCCTAATGGTAAGTAAGCATTCATCAGCTTGATCCTTTTTGTCTGTTCTCGGCAGTTCATACAAAGGCACACGTGTGTTGTAGCATGTTTTCATTTCATTCATTTTTATTGCCAAATAAAATGCCTAGTGGCTGAGTAGGTATCTTTTTCTTTACTGTTCCCATTTAGGTTGTGCTTTTCTTCTACTGTAAATAATGTGGGTGTGGTTTTGTTTGGGTGGAGGAGTTGTGTACTTCGAGGCAGCTGTGTTCAGGGTCGTCTGCAGATTATTCTAGGAGTCAGAAGGTGGCTTCAGGTTCATTTGCATGTGGCTCCCCTCACCGCCTTCAGCCACAGCTGTTCAAATGCTGGCAACCGGAAGCTGATGACTTCATCGAGTCCCAGTGCAGGACGCCCTATCTGCTCAGGTATAAATGAGCAGATTGCAGGTGTCTGGCTCCTGCTGGATGTTAAGGCAGGAAGGAATCCTTCTCTTTCTGAACAGCTTTAGCTGTGGCACTGGCTGAGAGCTTCCTTCAGAATTCAGGGACCAGCATTAGTTGGAATTTCAATTCCACGCCCCTCTGATTTTCACAAGTTTGGGGATATCATTTCAAATCATAGCTATTGTTTTCTGTCCTTCTATTCCTGAAAACAGCAAAGGCGCAAGGAGTATGTGACCAAGGCCACAGGGCATGCTGGAGTCACTAGATTTTTGAGCTCTGGAACATTTGGAGCTTGCAGGAAAAGGATTAGCAGAAGGGCCTCTTGTGCTTTCATTTCCAATTTGACCAATTTGTCCTAATGCCCCAGGCATTTACCAGACTGCAGTGCAGAGAGACCCTGTTTTCTTATCTTTAAAAAAGTTTCTAGGGGTCTGGCAAGGCGGCTCGGCATATAAAGGGGCCACCAAGACTGATAGCCTGAGTTCAGTCCTCAGAATCCATGTGGCTGGAGAGAACAGACCCCGCGTCCCCCTCTGACTTCCATCTGGTCTGGCAGACAACAAACAACTGTAATAACACATGGTTTTGTAAAGATCCAGCATCTTTGGGTTCTACTCCCAAAACACACATAATTAAATTATAATAATTAGACAGTGGGCCTGGTGTGGCCCTCCCACCCCCTCGTGGTGTGGCACATACCTTTAATCCCAGCACCCAGGAGTAGAAGCAGGCTGATCTTCTGTGGGTCCCAAACCTGTCTGGTGGTCTAAATAGAGAAGTTCCAGGCCAGCCAAAGCCCCACACAGTGAGACTCTGCCCCAAAACAAAACAAAACAAGAAAAAGAAAAAAGAAAAGAAATTGGTACAAGATAGATAGCATATATTTATTTAGTCAGGGTGTTAATAAATTATTGTAGCAACCCAAACATGCCTTATTAAAGCAACCAAGAGAGGAAGTAATCGTAGGTACATGGTTTCTCTTTTGTCGTTTGGAGATGGGGCTTCACTTTGCAGCCTTGGCAGGCCTGGAGCTGGCTGTGTCGATTAAGCTGGCCTGAAACTTTGATGGGCTCTGACTTCCATGTGCTTGGATTAAAGGTGAGCACAACCACACCTGACCCTCAGAAGCTCATGAAATGTCTTGCAGTTGCTGTGTCTTGACTTAAGACCTGAAGTGGGTCCCCTGTGCCAGATCCTCATCTGGAGCCCGTTTCTTGCTCATTATGGGGTGAGGGAGCCAACTGCCCAAGGACACTTATGTTCCACATCTGTATCTGTTTGTTTCCTTCTGTGGGGGATTGATGGAGTGTACAGAGGTGATCGTCAGGTCGGGGTTACCGGGCCGCTTTCCTTCCCACACCCCAAGGCTGGTTCCCAACGCCCAGCATTGGCATTGTCTGAAACTGGCTAATCTTACCTAGGGAGGAGGGAGAGATGCCGCACAGCTTCCTACAAGTGCACAGGACTGCCCAGTCACAGCTTGCTGCTAGCTCTAGATGTTCATGCCCCGAGGCTGAGAAGCTTTGTGATTTTTATTGCCTGTTTCCTGAAGAATGGAAATTAACTCAGAAGCCGGGCGAGAGTCAAGATGAAGACAGTTGCTTAAAATCGTCTGCTCGTCCTGGGCGCCGTCCCTTCATACTTTCACGGTGCGGGCCTTGCGCTTTCTGGTGAGAGGCTCACCACTGAATTCCACCCTCGGCACGGTGTGCTTCCAAAAGTGTATATTTTTCCGCAGGATGGTTCAGTGGGTAAAAGTGCTTGCTGCCTGCTGACCTGGAACTTGCACAGGGGTCAAGAACCTGCTTCCCTAAGCTGTCTCCGGCTCCACGTGTGTGTTGCAGGCAAGCACACATGTGCAGTAAATACATGGAAACACATTTTAAAGAGTGTATTTAATTGTCCCACAATTTTTGAGTCAGCCTTGCTGTGCAGCCCAGACTGGCGTGAAACTCACCACCATGCCTCCATGTTTGGAACACTGGGATTGCCCATGTGCTCCAGGATGACTGGCTTTTGTTTCTTTTTTCTTTTCTTTTCTTTCTTTTCTTGGAACATGGTCTCCACTGTGTAGCTCCAGTTGGCCTGGAACTCAATATGTAGGTCAGGCTGTTCTTGAACTCAAAGATGTGCCTGTCTATACCTCCAGAGTGCTGGAATTAAAGGTTGCCATAGCCAATTAAAAAAATAAAAAAGGTGTGCTTTAATTTAAAACATTTACTTAAAAATAATCTGCTGGGTGTGGTGGCACACGCCTTTAATCCCAGCATTCAGGAGGCAGAGGGTGGTGGGTCTTTGAGTTTAGGGCCAGCCTGGTCTACATAGTCTCTTCCAGGACAGCTTGTATGAAGAGACCCTCTCTCAAAAACAGTCAAACAGAAACCACCACAAAAGTTCCTGCTGGGCGCCTTCCTCTTTTTGTCCACCCCCCCCCCCCCCGCAGGCTTCTTAGCTACTTTAGATTTCTCTAAACGGTTAAAATTCTGGAAAGGGAAGTTCCCCAGGTAAGGCTGGCGAGAGGGAGTGCGGGTCTGAAGGGGCAAGGTGGCCGCCAGCAGCGAATGTAGGCGGCTGCGTCCTGCACACAGCAGACAATCGCCGCCTTGCTTGAAGGGAGGAAGGGTCTGTAAGGTTAGATGCCTTGGGCTTTCTAGGGAAACATAAAAGCAAGAGAAAGTTGTTCCAGATGGGCTGCCCAGAGCGCAAGGTTGCTCCCCGTGGGGCTGGGGAGAGGCTCCACTCCAGGCGGACTGCTCGGGAATGCACGGCCCAGCGCGGGGGACCTCTCCCCGAGAGACCCCAAGGCGGATTCTCCCCTGTCTTCGATAAATAATTGGCAGGAGAGGCAATGAATTTTTTTCTGACAGTTGGTTCTTGGGGGCTGGGCTTCGTTTGCAAGTGAAAGGACGGCGGGTCGGAGTGGCTGAAAATCACAATGGGCCCCGACTCTTTTCACATCAAAAGTGTGAAAGAGTCCCCGGGGTGATAGATGGGGGCCCGCTGGACTCTTCACTTGTAAACAAAGCTGAGGGTGACCTCTAGATTTTTCCCCCCTAATTAAAAGAAAACAGGGTTTCCTAGTGGCGAGTGTGGGGCTGTTCTTCCTGGAAGGGCTGTGAACGGTTGTGGGCTGGCCCCGAGGTTACCCCGGGGGCCTGCGCTGCGGCTGGGTCCTTGGCTGCATAGGGTGGCCCCGCGGGATCCCAGTTGTTCTTACAGTGAGGCCGGGCATGGTGGGACATCTGAGTCCCGACGCTCCGGGAGGACTGAGGCCTCCATCGCTCCCTTCCCAGTCCGCCCCAGCACCGGAGGAGACCCACGCGGATAGAGCGCAGTCCCTAAGTGAAGCCGCGGTATACGAGCGCGACCCGAAGGCAACTAAGAGGGTTTCTTTGATGTAGTTAAGGGCTTCGTATGTGGTAGCATTTGGATCCGTTTATGGTTTTGAAAACAACACCAAGGTCCACACAGAGCACGCTCCGGGAGCCCCGAAGTCCCCCGCCGTCCACTTGGTTCCTCTGTCCTAGACTCTCAGGATTCCAAGCTGGAGGCCAGAGCCTGCCTGAGCCCGCTAAGAGCGCTAATGCTTCCTTACCCTTGCAAATGCTTGGTCTGAGTCTGAGTTCCACAAGAGTTAGAAGAGTGGAGGAAGGAGCAGAGAGGTCACAGCTGGAGGAGAGCTCGCAGTTCCTGGAAGGGCCGCAGGAAAAACACGGCCCAGCCGAGGTGTGCGCAGCTGTATTCAAGGCTGCCTCATCCACCTTGAGAGGGAGGCTGGGAAACACCAGCTAGCTAGTGATGCATATTATTAGCTATGCACACCCAGCAGTGTTTAGAGTGTAGATGCCACAGCGAAAGCAAAATTACTTTTTAACAGGGTTCGAGCTAAAATTCAGGGCTCCCTAGGCAAGCTCAGAATCACTGAGCAGCGTTTTGAGCCCTAGAACAGCTAATATTTAATGGGCACAGCCAGATTCTGTGCTGAGAATTTCTTAGCCCTCCCTCCCTCTCTTCTTCCCTCCCCCTCTGCCCTGTCTCTTTCTTTCTCTCTGTCATGCAGGGTTTCATTCTAGCTCTGACTATTTGGGGGTTGGGGGAGGGAGGTATATTTTCATTTCAACCTAACAACTAATGGAATTACATTTTGTAGGTGATAAAAGAACAAATTAGTTGATTAATGTGTGGCAGACAGACTATCTTCCTTACCACCTTCCTCATGTTTATTGCTAGATTTTGAAGCAGGATTTCTCTCTAGCCCAGGGCGGCCTAGAACTACTCTCCAGCAGTCCTCCTGCCTTAGTCTCCCTAGTGTTAGGATTACAGGCATGAGCCACCGCGCCTGGCATGAGCCCCACTGCTGTTATTGGGCCCCTAGCAGCTCAACTGCAGCCCAGCTGCACACAAGCTGCTTGGGAGCAGGAGGCAGGGACCCGCACGCTCTGGCCTGCCCCTCGGAGAACTGTGCTGGATCCTCCTGGGCCAGCTGCCTTTCCTGGCCCTGTTAATGAGTGCTGGAGAGCAGGTTGTTCCTAGGGGATCGATTCAGCGTGGCTGCCACAGCCAGGCACCCTTCCAGGGAAGCCACGAAGCTGATTAGGGTGGGAGGGAGCCGAGGTGGCTGACAGGCCATATGGCGAGGAAAAGGCTAAGTACAAAAATCTAAGGGAGGAGGAGGCGGCTGTCCTGCCTAGACTCTCCGAAAACTGTTCACAAGCATGTGTGTGCGCACGCGAGTGCATACACACACACACACACACACACACACACACGGTTTCACATTGAGGGGGTGGTGTGTTCCTAAGGGTGTTTCGGTCTGTGCAGCCCCACACAGGTGCCAGGTGGTGGCTCACCGATCAATCAGCTCCCAACGGTTACCCTGTGCAGCTGTTCCTCTCTTAGACTGTCTGTCAACATCCGGCAGAGACTTAACTTTCCCCCCGCGGCCTCTTGATGTCTGAGATAGAAAATCTCCTTACTTTGAGCATGGAGTACTAAGCCAGGCATGGTGGCGCATGCCTGTGATCCCGGTGCTCAGGGAGGCAGAGGCAGGAGGATCTCTGTGAATTCAAGGCCAGCCTGGTCTACAAGTTCAGGACAGCCAAGGCTACCCAGAGAAACCCTGTCTGGAAAAAAATAAGAATCAAAGGAGTTCTGACTTCCAAGCGGGACCTAGTGTTTCACAGATGAGAGTGCAGAATAGTGTGAAAAATACATCATTCTCTGCTGAGGGATGGTGGCACAGATGGATCTCTGGGTTCAAGGCCAGCCTGGTCTACAACGTGATTCCAGGACAGCCAGGGCTACATAGAGAAATCCTGTCTCTCTAAAAACTAAACCAACCCAACAGAACAACCTAAAGCAAAATTCTCTGCTAAGGGACAAGTGTGGAGGATAGAAAGGAGGAATGAGTGTGGGGTTTGGAACGGCTTCAGCACCGCTGTGGCATTTTCTCTGCCTCCGACCAGCAAGACTGGATGAGATTGCTTTAATCAGCCTCCCAAACCCCACCACTGCCTTCCAGAAAAGGAACTCAAAACCAGTCAGACTTGGATTTGAATTGAGTCCCCTCTCTTGAGATGTGTAAAGCTGGGAGAACTTTTAAATTGTTCCTTTATCTGTACAGTAAAAATAGGGCTAAGTGTATTTAAAACAACAACAGCACCAACAAAAACAAACAAAACAACAACAACAACAACAAAACCTCAGCAAGCCAGGCAGTGGTGGTGAATGCCTTAAATCCCAGCACTGAGGAAGCAGAGGTAGGTGAATTTTTGAGTTCAAGGCCAACCTGGTCTACAGCCCTAACCCTAACCTTGAGTTTAGGACAGCCAGGGCTACACAGAAAAACCTTGTCTGGAAAAATAAAAAACCAAACCAAACCAAGCTAACCAACCAACAAACAAAAAAACCTAGCAGATAGAGATCAACCTGGTTTACAAAGTAAGTTCTAGCACAGCCAGAGCTAGATAGTGAGACCCTGTCTCAAAACAAAACAATAGCCCAGCAGGTGCTAGTTGTATGGATGGTGCATGCCTTTTAGTAATAATAATAATAATAGTAATAATAATATTTGTTATTATTCTGAGACAGTCTTTTTTTTTTTTAAGATCTAGTACTCTATGTCTGCAAGCCAGAAGAGGGTACCAGGTCTCATTATAGATGGTTGCGAGCCACCACGTGGTTGCTGGGAATTGAACTCAGGACTTTTAGAAGAACAACCAGTGCTCTTAACCTCTGAGCCATCTGTCCAGCCCCAGAGACAGTGTCTTTTCAGCTTGTCTGGAACTCTCTATGTAGACTAGACTCACCTAGGAACTCATGGAAACCCATCGCCTCTCCCTCTGAGGTGCTGGAATTAAAGGTGTGTGCTGCCATTTAAAGCCGGCTGGTGGTGCATGCCTTTGATCCCAGCACTTGGGAGGCAGGGACAGGTGGATTCTGCATGGTTGGTTCTTTCTCCTCAAGGTGATAACCAGAGTTAAGCTGCACATTCAGCAAGGCCTGTGCAGATACCGTAGTGGCAAAACTGTCCAGTCTTGTAGACGGGAAGTTAGGGATCACTGGGAGCTCGAGAGGGTCAGGTCTGAGATGGGGTGCATCAGCCCTGTGGAGCACCTGTCCGACCTGGCACCCCAGTAGCTAGGAAGAGATAGTGCCAGTAGGTGTGTGACTTGTCGAACTTCAGATTTTTAAAGAGTTATTTTTAATTATGAGTATGTGCGTACGTGCCGCTGTCATGGAGAGGAGTGAGGAGGAGGGAGGGAGGTATTCATTTGACCTTTCATGCAAAAACAGCCCAAAGTTTTTGTTCTGTTACTAATTGGTTAGCCTGTGTCAAAGGCTGTCACTGTGAACATAGTTACTTGTTGTTGAGCCAACTGTTGACGACTGTATGTTAAGGCCCGAGTATGAAATCTGCAGAATCGTGTGAGCACTGACCTACTTGTATGCACTGGACTTACAAAACCAAATCGCTTTAAAGTATAGGCAAGCCTCCTGGCCAGCCATGCCTGAAGGTCACCTGTATGTCACTCGATAGCAGCGGTTCTCCATCTTGGGGTCATGACCCCCTTCCCAGGGGTGGCTTAGCAGATATCCCTGCATCTCCAGTATTTACATTACCATCCATAACAGCAGCAAATTACAATTATGAGGTAGCAATGAAAATAATTTTAGAGATGTGGTCTTCATAGCATGAGGAACCGTGTTAGAGGGTCACAGCATTAGGGGGGCCGAGAACACTGCTGTACATCTGGTTTGTCAGTGCATTCTCATGGGAGGTGTCTTGTCTGTTGAATAGCCAGGGTGCTCAGGCTGCGGTTCAGACCTCTGCATGGTTGCTGCAAGAGGCGAGGAAGGGACAGCCTGTGTGGGGTAGGTTTTTTGTTTACTTGGTTGTTTGTTTCTGTTCTTGGTCCCCTCCCCCCCCCCCCCTTATATAATTTTGAGCCTGTACCTAGCTAGCACTTTGGCCAAATGTCAAGACCATCATCTCTAGTTGGAAGAGCTTTTGCTGTGATGGAGTCTGGGAATTAATATTGACAGTATCGCTGTTAAGCGGACGGGCAGCTTTGAGGTCTTCAGTGGTTATTTGGTGCTATTCGCTGGCTAACCTGTTAAGATTTGCTGCCCAAAGCTCAGAGTTCTGCTGGGTCCTTCTCTGTCAGTCTTTGTTATTGTTGGGTCCTCATAGCCTTCCCCACTGGAAAGTCCCTTTTATATTTTAGCAAAATGTATGGAGGGAAGACCCGTTAAGGCCCAACTCACAGAACTAGAGTGACTGTATATGATTTTTTTTTCCTCCTTTTATAGATAGGGTCCTGTGTTTTCTATAGCAACTCACCATATATCTGCAACTGACCTTGAACCCTCTTCCTCTGGCCTGCGACTCCACATTGAAGGCGTGTGAGGGTCCCCCCCCTGCATGCTCAGCGCTGGGCAGGCATTCTCCCATCCCAGCTGCCCGCCGAGCTCAGAGTTTCATTTCTTCAAACCACTGGGCATCTTTTGGGTTCAGGGTTAGGAGTTTTTCCCCCGTTTCCCTCACATAACGATGGCTATAATTAGAAAAGGTCTTGCGAGTCAGAGAGACGTGCAGCTTCTTAGAAACACCTATGACACCATGCAGGTGCTGTTTTCCATCTGTGCAGAGCCGTGTGCGTTGGGCTTTCCTAGGCTGTGGTCAGGTCTTCTCTCTCCCTCTCAGGTAAAAATAATGTCTTGGCTCATATGCCTGACTCACCCCTCTTTCTTACAGCAGTTCCCTTTATCTTGTTTTGCATTCACCAGTGAGACTCTATCTAAAACAAAACATAAACCTTGCCAACTCCCAAATCTCTGACTTGTTACCTCCTTATACTACAGGTTTTCCTCCATACATTTTCTTTAAAAACAATTTCTTAAAGACGAGATCTCATAGTCCAGCCTGGCCCCCAGCCCTCTGTAGTAAAGGCGAGGCTCGAACTCCTGATAGTGCTGTGACTGCAGACTGGCACCACCGTGCTAGCCCCTGTACACACTGTCAGAGTGACTCACCCCACCCCCCAATGGTGGAGCTCAGTCTGGGCTCCCGAGCCTGAGCTAGGCTGCCATTGTATCCATGTGCTCCCTCTGTCCCTCTGCGCCTCGCTCCCTGTAGACTGGAATGGTGGTGGTGGTCTGAGTAAAAGGAACTATATTTACATCCCATAAAATACTTTATGGAAAAAAGAAAAATGAAGACAGGGAGAGACAACAGCAAACCTTCCCATCTCCTCCCCCCCCCAAAAAAAATACAACAACAAAACAACAACAACAAAAAACTCATTTCCTAGACTGTAACGACCCCTCTAAGGATCTGAGTGACGCCCACTGTAGGCTGAACTCTAAAGCATCTTCCGGAAGCGGCCAGGGGAGTCGTGCAGGGCATGTGTCTTATACACAGGAAAATGACAAGCTTTGGATACATTTACATGGGTTTGTGGTTTGTTAGGATTTTATTTTCTTTTTGGGCTTTCAAGACAGGATTTCTCTGGGCAGCCTTGGGTGTCCTGGCACTTGCTCTGTAGACCAGGCTGGCATCGAACTCAAATCCATTCCACCCAGCAGTTTGATAGGATTTTAAATGTCAAGTGTTGAAGGAAGGATGGAGGTTATCCAGGTAAGGGGTGAATAAGGTCCATGACAGGGCTGGACACAACTCGATGGATTCTGCATGGTTTTCTTTTTCTCTTTTTCTTTTTCTTTCTTTCTTTCTCTCTCTCTCTCGGGTTTCTCTGTGTAGCCTTGACTGTCCAGGACTCACTTTGTAGACCAGGCTGGCCTTAAACTCACAGCTATCCACCTGCCTCTGCCTACCTGAGTGCTGGGATTATAGGTGTGGGCCACCATGCCTGGGCTCTGTCTGCATGGTTTTTAAGAGAGTGAAAGAGCATTTGTTGGTGAATTGAATGTAAAACAGATGTCATGAACAATCAATTTTTAATCCCTTGGCTTTGCCTCCTGGAGATCAGGCTGAGGAAACATAAACCGGGTACATGTCCCCTCTGCACGCTAAGGAATGGGCTGCAGTGTGGGTGGGGAGGTCGGAGGTCAGCTCTGTGTAGTTGGTTTTTCTCTTTCCTTCTACTTGCCTGGATCCAGCAGTTCAAGCCAGGCCCTTATGCTTGTCCTCAGGTGCCCCGAGCCAGGGAGCTGTCCTTGTCCCAGCTTCACACTTCTGGTAGCTTCAGATGGAGATGCTTCTCACTTAGAGCCGAACAGTTTGTTTTCTGTCTCGAGTTCATTGCAAGTCAATGCTTAAGACACATAATTATTCTGTAGAAAATGGATTTCAGTTGTGCTGAGGTTTCCAAAGACCGTGAGAAGGCCGGGATGCCCAGAAAGAGAAAATACTATCTAACCACGGAGTGGTGACTTAGTAACAAGAAAACTCCCAGAGGTTGAGCTGAAGTGCAGGGTCTGGGGTGTAGTCAGTCGGAAGGACTCACAGATCTGCCTGCCTCTGCCTCCTGGAGTGCTGGGATGAGCAAAGACTTGGAAGATTTTTATTATGCATACAATGTTCTGTCTGCATGTACACCTGCACACCAGAAGAGGGCACCAGATCTCATGATAGATGGTTGTGAGCCACCATGTGGTTGCTGGGAATTAAACTCAAGGACTCTAGAAGTATCATCCAGTGCTCTTAACCTCTGAGCCATCTCTCCAGCCTCAGCCAAGACAGTTTTAAGGATATGAGCTTTGCATCTCAAAGTCAGAGGTTCTCATCCAGGTCACATATTAGATATCCTCCATATCACATATGATATAACAGTAGCAGAATTACACTTATGCGATAGCATCGAGAATAATTCTATGGCTGGCAGTCCCCACAGCATGAGGAACTGTACTAAAGGCTCACAGCCTCAGGAAGGTTGGAAAACTCTTTAAGGCCTGGCAGTGTACCTAGGTATAGTACATAATAAGCGAATAGATAATTTAAAACCATCACTGTTGACTTGTTTGCTTTGTTTTCTGTTGTTTGCCTACTTATTCGTAGACAGGCTCTCATGTATGTAGCCCAGGCTTGTCCCATACTTTGCCAAGGATGACCTTGAATTCTTATCCCTTTTGCTTCCTTCCCTCAAAATGCTCAGATTACAGGTGTCCTCTATCCCGCCCCTCCTTAAAAAAAAAAAAAAAAAAAAAAGCCTGGATTTAGAATCTTTTAAAATATAAGTTGGCATTCCTTCATAGTTCTTTGTAGAATTTTTGTGGTCCTTGTTGCTGAGGTATGGTGGTTCCTCTGATGGACAAAGATCTCAGAGCAGAACTTTGACCTTTCAGAGGGGTTTACACCGAGGGGGTTGGAAGCTAACCACTCTTGTTAGAACAAGCGGCCAGTGGGTGGTAGGTGAGCTCAGAGGAGAGATTTATGAGCCACATCCTGTTCTGGAATCACTGCTGTGGACGGAAGAGGGGGAGCAACTGCTGTATAAATCAGGAAGGCAGCTCCGGAAACGACGTCGGCCACCGCAGGGTCTGGGGCTTGAGGATGCCGCCTTGGCGTGCCCCCTGCGTGCCACATGGCTGAGGAGGCTCCGTGGGTTCTGCTCTGAGTCACACAGGTGGCGGTGCTGAGTTAGGTGGGGCCGTTTCCCTCAGGGGAAAACAGCAGAGCGAGGCAGAGACTGGTACTGTGGCCAGATCCCCTTTAGTCTCATAATTGCTTCCTGAATTGTGAAGAAAAAGAGAGCTAAGCCATTTGGGAGGAAGCAAGGGATTGTGTGCATGGTTCTGGGTCTCAGGTTGAACCCATGCTCCCGTGGATCACCTGTTTGTTTCTTCCACAGTTTCCAGCTGTTCTGACCCAGCACAGGGTATGCTCGTGAAACCTTACATCTTTTTTAGTTTTCCGTTTTTCCAGACAGCGTTTCTCTGTGTAGCTTTGCCTGTCAGACTTTGTAGACCAGTCTGGCCTCAAACTCCAACTCACCTGCCTGTACCTCCCGAGTGCTGGGATTACTGGCATAATCTTGACCAGAGGGTGAAGCATTGACCTCCTTCTCTCAGTGAAAAACACACTAGTCCGTCAGTAGGAGAGCGGATTCTAAGATCAGGGCTGAGAAGATGGCTGAGCAGTTGAGAGCACTTTAGTGTTCTTTTGGAGCCAAGAATTAAGGACCCAGGGCCATATCAGCTCCTAACAGCCAGTAACTCCAACTCCAGAAGGTCCACTGTCTCAGGACTCCACAGACACTGCACTCGTTCAGGCAAACAGGTACACACACACACACACACACACACACACACACACACACTTGTTTTTTTCCTTTAAAGAAAGGATAAGATTGGAATGTAGCTGGGTTGGCAGATTGCCCGCCTGTGCGCAAAGCCCCGGGTTCCATTCCTAGCATTGTGGCAGCAGTCCTAGGCCTGCGGCAGGAGTGCAAGGTCATCGTCAGCTCTTTCCAGGCTGTCCCGGGAGTCCCGGGGCTCTAAGAAAGGCACCTGAGATCATGCCCTGTGTTTGAGTGGCTATGTACATTGCCGACTAGAATGAAAGGCAACCTATTTTTATGGGTGATAAGATTATTTCATCTGCTAGTGGTGGTCGCCTTTAATCCCAGCACTTGGGAGGCAGAGGCAGGAGGAATCTCTGAATTTTAGGCCAGCCTGGTCTACAAAATAAGTTTCAGGGTATCCAGGGCTACACGGAGAAATCCTAGCTTGAAAACCAAAGCAAACGAAAGTATTATTCATCTAAGTTAGGGTACACATAGTGGATTTGGGATTCAAATAATTTAAGTTGTTTAATAGAACTATTTCCCCCCTAATTAATTTACTTAGAGGCAATAATTGTATGTTTTTAAATTGTGGGTAAAGATTTTCGTTATAGGTAAATTGATGATGTTGCTCACTAAAATGTTTTTATGCTAGGGTTCGCCCCCAGTGCCGTGTGCCAACATTCACAAATGTTATTTAATAAACCCCAAGGTCTAAGTCTTCACTCTTCTATTTTCTTTAAAAAAAGAAAAACATTATTCATTTATTTTATTGCCACCATAAAACCCCAAAGGAGAAGATTGTTTTGGCTCATGATCTCAGAGGCTTCACCCTGTGGTGGCTTGGCCTCTGTGACAGGTCCATGAGTCATGGTGGGAGTACATGGAGGAGGCTTGCTCACCCCATGTTGGCCAGAAATCCATCCAGAGGTGAAGGAGAGACAGACTGGCACTGTCACCCCAGTACCACTTTCAAGGGCACGCCTAGGGAATTTCCTCCTAGATCCCATCTCCTGTAAGTGCCACCACCTCTCAGTAGCTGGCAAACTAAGCTGGCATCAGGTCTTCAGAGTGGGTACCTATCAAGACCATAGAGCAGGATGTGTGGGGTAGAGTGTCAGGTGAACCAGAAGGCTCATGCAGCTTTCAACCCAGATGACAGGATAGCCTCCTTTCATAAACTATGTGAGCAGAGACCTGACCAGATGAGATGGAGAACCAGAACTGGGTGTGGAGGTACCAGAACATTTATTTAGTTTGAGATAGTGTCTGCCTACACAGCTTTGGCTGGCCTGGAACTCCACACGTGGACCAGGCCCTGGATGGGTAGGACGTTAGCTTGGGAGGGTCTGTAGGAGCTTTGTGAACAGGCGGAAGCACTAAGTCTCTTCCAGAGAAGCAGCATGTCTTCACACGCCTCACACTGTGGTAGGCGCCATGGAAGCCCCCTGCAGTAGATGGGAGTCATTCTTCCCTCTCACTTTACAGAGAAAACAGAAGTACTTGAAGGAAAGCAACCATTCCAGGGTTGCGGTTGGGGCGAGCTCTGAGTTCCTGGTGCTCACTTCTGGGTTCCTTCTGCACCGGAAGGAACCCAACCTGGGAACTTCCATTCCCTGGCATGGCATCTTTGTTTGTTTGTTTGTTTGTTTTGGGGCAGTCTTACTATGTAAACCAGGCTAGCCTGGAACTTGTGATCAACCTGGCTGCCTTCTTCATGATTACAGGCATGTGCCACTACACAATTACTGTGACTATTGCCTTGATGCTACAGAATGTCTGGGAGCTCCTGGCCTCAGTTCCTCTCTTTAAGGGACAGGATATTTCTGAGCTTATCAGTGGGACTTAGTGTCACCTTTTCCATGACAAAAAGCGGTGATGAGCCCCAATCCTGGGCTTCCCGGCGGATTAACCAAGTCCCAGGACTGTCCCGAGGCTGGTAAGTGAAGGCCCTCAGAAGCTTGTCAGGGGCCTTCTCTCCTCACAGCATGCTGCTGAGTTCTCAGCTGTCACTGAATAGCAACATGGCGGCTTTGGAGTTTATAGTATCCAGTGCAGCAGAAGGTGCTGGTACACAGTTGCAGTCAGAGTATGTTCTGGTGCAATGTGCTTGGGGACTTGGAGAAAGGCTTTGCGGTCACCTGGACTGAGTTTCTGCCTAAGGGAGACAGGCAGACAGTAAGACTGGGAAGAGAGCCTGGAACATAGGCTTGCATTGTTACAGCCTGACCGTCTCCAAGAATACAGAAAGGAGGTGGTGGTTTCTGCCCAGGAAGGAGGCTAGGAGCTCAGGTGGAACTACTGTAAGCCTGAAACAGCCTAGAATGGTAGCCACTGGCCCACACTGTTAGAAGCAAAATAAATAAATTCACAATGGGTTCCAGGAGTTAGTCTGGGGGGAAATAAAACTCCATCTTCCGTAACTAACTGCACGTAAGCATAGAGACACTCATGTGACTGATTGGTTTAGATAAAACATTAATATGTATTTTATTAAGATGTACTGTTTTGGACTGAAGTCCTGTCTTCAATCCCTAGTACTGCCTTTAAATTGAGTGTGGTATCATGCCATATGATTCCAGCACTCTAGGGTTAGAGGCAGGAGGATCCAAAGCTCAAGAACTATTGAGTATATAGTAAATCTGAGGCTAGCCTTGGGGTGGGGTGGTTTGTTCTGAGACTAGAGTCTCAGTATGTAGCTCCGGCAGGCTTTAAGCTCAGAGATCTGCCTGCCTCTGCCTCCCTAATGCTGGGATTAAAAGTGCCCACCACACTCAACAATGCTGCTTTTTAAAGTCGTTAGTTGTGATGGGTAATCCAGCCTTCACTTGCTAATACGCAGCCTTGAATTTGCTAAGTAGCTGAGGCTGGAATTGCAAGCATTTTTCACATGTCTGGCTTGCAAATTTAGATTCTATCTCCTGGTTGTAGCCTTGCTAGGGCCGGGCTAGTGACTGGAGAAAGGAAGTGAAAAGGAAGGAATGTGGGAGAAAACAGAGATAAGAACACCTGGGAAGGGGATTGGGGATTCTGCTGGGGGAGGTGTCCTGAGACTCCTGACCTTGGTCACACATTTTGGAGGAGCGAGCCTTGCTGGAAGCTTTGAAGATGGAGGAGTGAACTTGGCAGCAGGCCTCCTGTGGAGCTGATTAGCCTTGGTAAGGCCGGAGGCGGGAGACTGGTCGGGCCAGGTCCAGTGCCCATCACACCTGGCTGCCTTCTTTCTCTCCGCCGGGAGGGGTTTGGAAACGGGGGAGGAGGTAGGCTGCTTGATTGTGTTGGGTTTCTCTGCGGCTTCCTCTTTCAATCTCTGCCCGTCCTTAAATCACCTGTCTTCATGGTAGGGGACAAAGCATGCAGACAGTGTTACTACTGAAACTTTACAGGACCACAGCCCCGTGGGAACTCATTCCCTTACTTCTGGAGGCCCACTGGACCAAGATAGGGGGCATCTAAGTAGCACACTGGCTCAGAGGTTTTCTTTGGGACCCTCTGACTTAGAGAGCAGATGCTTCTCACCTGGGCATGGAGATCTAACCAGTGAAGGGAGAGCTCTTTTGAGGCCTGGCAGCACGGGGCTGGGAGACAGATGGAAGTCAAAATTAAGGGCACACGCGAGAGGAAGGAAGCCTCACCCAGAGTCTTGAGAGAGTTGGATTCTGTTACCTAACTTTTTCTAAAAGATATTTCAAATAAGAATGTTAAATAGCAATCAACTGTGTATATATGGCCTTTGTGTTTAACCTTACTTTCCCCCCCCCCTCCCAGTTGAAAGCCCTTAACATTCTGGAAATCTCAAACAAGACCCTGGACATTTACAATCAAAACATGTCTTAACTCCCTTGTCACCTACTTTGGATTCCTTCCATCCTTGTGACTCAAGATTTTATCTTATCAGCCTGTTTTCTTATATAGTGTATCTCAGGAGCCAGCTTAGGGTCTCATTTACCAGAAGAAGGAAAAGAAAAAAAGTCCACAGAAATGCTGTAAACTAGCAGGCATGATAGTGTTCATCTTCAGTCCCAAAGCTGGAGAACCAGAGGCAGGTGGATGGAACTTTTTGAAAACACACACACACACACACACACACACACAGTCTGCTAGGATTAAATGCTTGTGCCCCACACCTGCCTGAGTTGGCTTTTATATTAAGTTCCTATCCAGCTAGAGCCACTTATGAGACCTTGTCCCTGAGTTGGCCTACCTATTGAGTTCCTGTACGTATCCAGAGCCACGTGCTGAGACTGTGTCCAAACAATAATAAAAACTGTTTCTTTTTAAATTAAAAAATTTTATTTGGGGGCTGGAGAGATTGCTCAGAGGTTAAGAGCACTGCTTGCTGGTCTATAGGTCCTGAGTTCAATTCCCAGCCACCCCATGGTGGCTCATAACCATCTATAATGAGATTGGGTGCCCTCTTCTGGCGTTCGGGTGTACATGCAGGCAGAACGTTGTATACATAATAAAAAAATACATCCTAAAAAAAATTATTGTATGTGCATGGGTGTTTTGCCTGCATGTATGTAAGCATACCACATGCATGCCTGGTGTACACAAAAGGGCATCAGGTCCTCTGGAATTGGAGTCACATGTAGATGCTGGGAAGTGAACCAGGCCCTGGGAGGAACTGCCATTTCTTACCCTAGGCCATCTCTCCAGCCCCATCACCCCTTATAAAGAACTGGCAGCATAAGAAAGCCTGTGCTGGTGTTTATTAATACCTCTATGGTCTAGGCTTAGGTGTTAAGATAGAATGCAAATAAAGCAGACACATGGCTTCCCGCTTCCCTGAAGTGCACGCTCTGATGGGAGAGACAGACACCAAAACTTTGGAATTGGCCTACTAACGGGTTTGAGGCCTTAGTCAGCTCAGCGGTAGGGTGAGTTTGCAGCTTCCAGAGTGAGTACACTGGAAGGATAAAGTCAGGTTTTGATAAAAAGGAGGTGAAATGAGTAAAGTTATAGGTAATTACCACAGCGTGAGGAAAGGAGCCTGGAGGGGAGATCTTGCCTTGACGTGACAAGGAAGACAAAATGTGCCTTCTTTAGTTGTCAGCAGGAGCGGAGGATTTGGTGACACGTTTGAAGACCCTTGCACTCGGGAACATGGCTTTTGGACTGTATTCCCAGAACCCGAGAGTTCAACGTGTAAGGCTCAGTGCAGAAGAAGCAAAGCCATGGCTGGCCAGTGTCACAGCCCGAGGCATGCCTGCTGGGTCGACCGGTCAGCGGCTTTGTTTAGTTTTGTTTTCCCATGCCCCTGGGCTTCAGTTTTTTCTCAACTGTAACCCTGGGATAGTGAGTTCACCCCTGACAGATCACGGCTCTGATGTTCTTGGAACAGTGTCTGCCCCACAGCAAATTCCCAAGAAATACAGCGCCTGTGTCTCGCCTCGCACTGAAATGAACCCCGTCTGCCTGTGAGCGGGCTGTGAGCACCCATGCTAGGAGGCTGAGGGCAGGGACGTCCTCATCCTCATCCTCTCCCCTGCCTCCTGCATAATTACCTGTTCCCTCGCCATGTTCCCACAGCATTCCAGCTCCGTGGCGGTATTTTCCCACTGTGTTTTACGGCCTGTGCTTCTTGTTCAAGACCAAGCCCCTCGGGGTGTTAAGGGCTGCCTGAGTCATCCTCACATCCCAGTGCCAAAGGAATGCCTAGTGCTGGCACATTCTGGGGCCCTTGATAAATGTTTGAGTTTATTTGAAAGGTTTGCCAGGGAGTTGCCCTAACTTATAATTCAGGAGAAAGGTCCTCCCTCGGGAGAAGTCCGGGCCTGTTGCTACGGGAGGGTTTCTTCACTCCTTCATGCAGCAAGTATTTATTGAGTGCCCGCTGCACACGGCGTTGCTGTGGGGATACGAATGAGTCAAGCGCGCCCTGTGCCCTGGGTTCTGTTGACTCTGATAGTCTTAATTACGGGTGCCCTGGAAGCAGTAAATGGTTGCTGATAGGTGTAATGAGAAATACGCTGTGAAGTGGTTTCCTTGTATTGGAAGTTTTGTTTGGACGTGTAATTACCTTGATCAAAGAATCTTGGAGTTGTTGGGTTTTTTTTTTCCACCACGTCTCATTTCTCATGTTTCATTTTTACATGGTGAGTGACAGAATCCGTCTGCTCAGTTGCACAGGCCCGACGACCACAGTTAAGCTCGCCTGTTGATTTAATGCTGAGCAGTTACGGCTCCCTCTGCGTGAGGCGAAGGGGGGTGCGAGCCCTTTGCCTCAGCTGACACATTCATGAGTTCTAGTCCAGTTTCCTGGGACTGACTTCAGCGCAGTCAGTGTTGAGTGCTGTATTTGATGAGAGGCTCTATGGAGGCTGTGTTTTGGGGTCTTTTCCCTGACTAGTCCCTGCTGTTCTCCCTATAATTCACTGGCACCCTCAAATGCCCCTTTAAATGGAAAAGGCCAGCATGTTTTGTTGGAGGTAACTTTTTGCTCATATGAGTTCTAGAAACCAGGAAACTTGCCCTCTTTTAGCCAGGGAGTGTTCTCTTGGCAAGCTTGCCTCAGGCCCTCAAAGCTCTGTTGGTCTTTATACTCCAGGAACTGCGGAACTCGTGTCCCTGCCAGCGTTAGCGCACGGGCAACTGCTGGCACACCAAAGCCCTCAGTAAACGTGCGGGATTAGATGAGCTGATAAGCAGAAGTGTGTGGGTAGGGTTGTTCCTAAACTACCCAGGTTTCTTTATTTAAGACAGGGTTTCTCAGTGTAGCCTTCTCTGTCCTGGAAATCACAGCTCCACCTGCCTCTGCCTCCCCGACTGCCCGGATTACAGGCATGCACCACCCAAGTTTCTAAGGAAGATATTTAATAGTTCTTTGTAAGATTTTTATTTGGAAACTTCTAAAATATGCAGGACTGGACTTTTCCATATTCAATTGACACTTTAATAACTGCGGGGTAAAGTCCAGTCCTGCATAGTAAGAGCTGTCTAGAAATCTCACTTACCCACTAGGCTGGCAGGCATCTGGAGTTTGACAACATAGTTTCCTGCTAAGACAGGAAGGGAAGAGTGCTGTAGCTAGTGGGAACACAATAGTCATAGCTCAGAAACACTGTGAAATACACATGTTTCTTGGCACCAGCTCATAATCTTTGGCATCTTCAGAGAGGTAAATGCCTTATCCTGTGCTGAAATGGGATTGGGAGTGGTCACTCATGACCAACAGTTGATTAAATGTCCCATCCCCCAGCCAAGCTCGGAGAACATGGATTATAATAAAGAAGCTTGGGACCTATTACCTCTGTAATGAGAGGATCCTGAACACAACAGCTACATTTGGAAACCAACTGGACAGTTTCTACTATGAAGGGAAACTCATTAAGCCATAGTTTATAATTTAATTAATCGTATTAAACATTTGTGGATGAGGTGGTAGCATGTTGCCTATGTTATTTCAAGTCTGCACCTTTATCTACTTAAACCTGGAAAATGATGGTGCTTTCAATTCCCTCCTATAAAATAAGAAAGAAGGCTCAATTAGATAACTGTTTAGGCAGTGCCTCTGGCTTTTCTCCCCAGAATTTCCTGCTGTGACTGTGCCTGCTCCCATGTTGTCCGTGCGCTGGCTCCCACCAGGCTGTACTTGTAGGGCAAAGACTGTGCTCTGCCCGTAGCCAGTTTCTGGCTCTGAAGTGGGATCTCGAGCCTGGAGCTGGCCCTGGACTTGACATTCAAGGTTCAGAGCTGAGAACGAGTCTGCCCAGTATGTGGAAGCACCAGTTACTCAGTATGTTCTGACTTAGCCCCTCCTGAAGGCCGCGTAGCTTGTGCGAGGCAGCTAGACACCTGCAGGGAGATGCCCCCAAAGACCATTCATTCGTGAGCAGGTGTCATTGGTTGGCACTGAAGAAAAGGGAGTTCTTGCTGTTGATGTCTGGCTTAAGTATTTTTTTGTTTTTTCGTGACATGGTGTCTCTGTGTAGCCTTGGCAATCCTGGACTCACTTGGTATGTAGACTAGGCTGGCCTTGAACTCACAGAGATCTGCCTGCCTCTGTCTCCCTGCATGCTGGAGCTTAAGTCTTGTGGGTAAGCAGACTGAGGCTGTCCATAATGGTGTCTCCAGAAACTTGGTAAAATACTCCCACAATAAAGGGATGAGTTATGGAGTTGGAAAGGTTCCAGTTGTTTTGTTTTTATATTGTTTGTTTGAGACAGGGTCCCATTTAACCCAGACTAACCTAAAACTCCTGGTGTAGCTGATGCCAATGTTGAGCCGATTCGATTCTCCTGCCTTCTCTGCCAAGTGCTGGGATTCCACAAGCCCGGCTTGTTTCCCACCTGTGATCAGTTAGGCACAATTGCTAGGAACTGGCTCTGCAGCTGTGCATCTGCTTAACAGGGGCCTGTGAGGTGCTTGCTGTCTTAGCCCACGGTTCTCAACCTTTCTGATGCTGCAGCCCCTTTATACTGGACCTTGTGTTGTGGTGACCCTGAACCGTGACATAATTTTTGTTGTTGTTACTTCATAACTGCAACTTTGCTTCTGCTATGAATCTTAATGTAAATATCTTCTTTCTGATGGTCTCGGGTGACCCCTGTGAAAAGGTTGTTTGGTTCAAAGGGCTTGTGACCCACAGGTCAAGACCTGTTGGTATCCTGTCAGGTGTGATGGTGCATGCCTGTAGTCTCAGCGCTGGGGAGGCAGAGGCAGGTGAACCTCTGAGTTTCCAAAAAGAACCCAAAAGCCCCCCCACAGAAAACAAACAATAACAAAAAAAGAACTGGCTGCTAGTAGCCTATTTAAAGTTTTCTTAACTATATCTGTTTTTGGTTTCTCAAGACAGAGTTTCTCTGTGTAGCTTTGGCTACCCTGGAACTCACTCTGTAGACCAGGCTGGCCTCAAATTCAGACATCCACCCGCCTCGGCCTCCTAAGCGCCGGGATTAAAGGAGTGCTCCACGACTGCCCGGCTTCTTTGCTCTTTAATGGGACTTTTTGTCACCGTAATCTCCAAAACATCTGGTAAAGAAAATAGTATAGGGCTCTAGTTTACTTTAAGTAAATAGCTTTTACATCTTTATCTTTAGTCATTGGAAAATAGTAGGCATTTTGATTCTAGGCACTGAATTTCTTTTAAACCCCAGATATTTCTAGAGGAGACCAACTCAAAAGAACTTCATTTCGGAGTAGTGTTCCAAAACGTAGCTAGATAACAGAAAATAATCAAAAGATCTGGGGCTGTTTCCTCAAAAAAACAGCCTTTTTGGGTCTGTGTGTGTGTGTGTGTGTGTGTGTGTGTGTGTGTGCTGTGTTCGTGTGTGTTCTGTGTATTCTGTGTATGTGTCTGCCTGTCTCTGTGTTCAGTTTTTCGGTTGTAGCCCAGGCTGGCCTCAAACAGGCCAGGGTGACCTTGACCACCTGAATCTCACTTCCGTAGTTCTTGGATTTGCATTTGAATTTGCACTAACAATAGCTTTAATTTTTTTTTATAACCTTTTAGGAACCGTGTGTGTGTGTGTGTGTGTGTGTGTGTGTGTGTGTGTTTGCCCATGCTATAGTTTATGAGTGGAGTTCAGAGGCTATTCTCTCTACCGGATGGGTTCCTGGAATCAAACTCAGGTTGTCACCTTCCCCCCACTGAGCTGGCCCAACAACAGCTTCCTAATGAAGGCTGTGGACCAGCCGTGGTTCTCAGGCTGGCCCCTGCTGTTAGGCCCTTATCTCAGCCCCACCCATTAACCAGATGATGAGTCTAAGAAAAGTTGGGCTGTTCATCCGCCTTCTTTTTCCTTATCTGTTTGCACCAACAGTGGCCACACTGACTGAAGGCTTGGGACAGAAATTAATTTAGTATTAGTAAAGTGCTTAGCACAGATGGCTGTGCAGTAAGCTTACGTTTCTTATAAGTCATTCCCCACACCTCACTTGCTGTTGTTTTGGAAGAAATGGACCTTCAGGTGAATTACCAAGTGAGAGCCCCTTCAGTTATTAAGTAAGCATTTATAGCACGAGGCTGTCCCTAGCTTTGGGGTGTCCCTGCCTTGTCAGGGCATTACAAGCTGGTCAACAGGGAGAAGTTCCCAGCTGCAAGTTCACCTCAACCAAATTCTAGCTCGATTAGCAAAGTCCTCCGTGTGAGAACCTCAAAACCTCTCTTACTAAAGCTCCTCTCATTTCTCTTCCCCCCTTCCCTTTTGTATGCCCAGGATGTAATTCAGTGTTGCTGATTGCTTGCTACAATAAGAAATCCCACTTCTAAGAAATCCTGTGTGGGGATTTCCATCAATAGGTCTTTGAACATAGGCTTTGAAATAATAGTAATAACAAAAACAGCAATTTAATAAGTTTAATAAACGGTACCCTTGTTAAAGAGGTTATTAAATTATTACATGTTTCTGTGTGCCTGAATGCAGAGGTGCCCAAAGCGTCCAGGATAAGGGGTCTGATCCCCTGGAGCCATTATGGAGCTGGAACTCAGGTTCTCTGCATGGGGATCAGGTGCCCTATGCCAACTGACGATGAAAATCTTGAGCTGGTTATTATTTAACTTTCTGTTCCTTGTGTTCCTTCCATTTTCAAGACATCTGGAATTTAGCTAGAAGGTGTAGCTCCGTATAATCTTTGCGGTACTCGGGAGGCAGAAACAATCAAGTCTTCTATGAATGTTGGAGGCCAGCCTGGACTCCACACCCTCCTCCCCCAGTTAGGAAATGGAGCTGTCCGCTCTTAAGTGCTTACATGACAGAGAACCCCCATCTTCTAGCCCAAGATTTGAAAAAGTTTTTTCCTATAGTGTTCATAAGGCATTAATAATAATAAGGGTTTAATAAGTGTTGATTTTTATTTAGTATTAATCTTTCAGTATTTGTGATTTAGGTAAAGAGTAGAGGCAGACAAAGAAAGCCTTCCTGACTTCAGAAGAGAGCTTTGGTTTTTAGACAGAATGTCAGACTCGTACCCCAGGATAGGTTTTGAATTGCTTGGTTTCGAACATTTACTAGGAATAAAACCAGCACATTTAGGACTGGCTGGGCATCCTAGAACATGCCCTTAGCTGATGGAGCCTCATTTGTGCGTGGGAGGCCAGATCTTCGCATATTTCAGAAGCAATGAAGTGCTGAGAACTGCCTTCTCTAAAGGCAAAAACATCCCCAAGGAGACTTGGAAATATTTTCTAATTTTCAATTCTTAAATCCCCACCATCTCTCCCTGTTTTCCTGTGTCTTCAGGGAAATTTTGGGAGTGGTTTGGAGCTAGTAAAAATAGAAGACTGTCTTTAGCTTGACTGGCATAATTGTTTTCTCTCTCTTTCTCCAATCCCCCCCTCCCCATCTGTCTTCTGGTATGGCCTAATCTGACCTTCAATCCCCTGCCTCAGCCTCCTGAGTGCCTGGTAGTCACTTACCTTTGAGAATTTACATATGTTTTATGACATGGCGCTTCTCAGATTTCAACAGACATGTGAATTGCCTGGGAATGTTGTGAAAATGCACACTGTGATCTGGAGGGCTGAGGAGGATGCCTAAGATGCTGTGAGGCCAGCAGGCAGTGTTACAGGGATGCCAGGGGGATTCCGGCTTACTTTCAGGTCCCAGAATGGGGATTCTCAAGCTTGGAGTAGGACACTTAAAAATGGCCTGAATCACGGCTCCTGCCCTCAGCCAGTAATAGATGAGGGTGTGGCTGCAGAGTGGCAGGGACACACAAGCTCCCCACGTGATTCTTACCTGCACCCAGCTGTGAACGAGGGAACTGTCAGGAAACACTGGCCTCAAAATGAGGATGGGAAAGCTGGGAAAGGTGGGTCAGTGGCCAAGAGCACACACTGCCTCTTGAAAGAGGACCACAGTTTTGTTCCTAGCACCTAGCTGGGTCAGCTCACAACCACCTCTAACTTCAGGGAATCCATTACCATTCTTTGGTCTCCAAGGCCACACACTTAATGTGTGCAAACTTGAGTGTGTGTACATACAAATAAAAAACAAAAACAAAACAAAACAAAACACCTCAAAGTGATAATGTCGTTTTAAAATTGTTTTGTTTGCTTGGCTGTCTTTTCCTTCTCCGATGGACCTACGTTTTTGAAGGCATTTCTTTACTAAGTATTTAAACAGTATGTGTTTTCTTTCACTAGCAGTGATAGCACGGGCGCACATCAGCTCCAAAGGGGCCCAAAGCACAGTTGCTCTCCGTGGGCAGGCTACGGTTTCTACAGCTCCTGGGGAATGATGGGAAGAACCAGAGCATCATGAGCTGACGTTTGTGTGGTTGGGAGCTTGCGGGTAGGGGTTTGTGAAGTGGGGACTATAGGCTGGCTTCCTTTGATGGGGTTTGTATGATGGTGGGATCCACGGCAGTAGAAGGGAGGAATAGATTTGCCGTTAAAAAGAAGACTGCAGAGGGAGGTGCCATCTTGAGGAGCCTTTGAGATGGAGAGCCAAATGATTTGGACGCACTCGGTGACTGAGGCAGTGGGAATGTGTGGGGGCGGGGCTCAGAAAGTAACTTCTGTAAAACTTGCTCTCCCAGAGTGAGGAGAGTGTTGGCAGGAAGGAGAACTCTGGTTTCTCTATGCTGGATGGGAGTTGGGCAGGCCTGTCTAGGTGGACTAAGAACTGCCTGGGCATTTTCGGTCCCAAAGGGGAAGCTCAGTCTGCTTACCATAAATGCAGCTCATTATTTACTAAATTTACGCTTTCTCTCCCTACATGTGCGTGCAGGGGGGTGTGGGTGTGTTCACCCGTGCAGGTGCGTGGAGAGCTATTTTATTGTCGAGCAGGCCTTTAATCCGAGAAGTCAGGCAGGTGATCTCTTGTGAGTTTGAGGCCAGCCTGGTGTACAGAGCCAGTTCCAGGACAAGCAAGGCTACACAGCAAAATCCTGTCTCAAAAAGACCTTAAAAGAGAAAGAGAGAGAGATGTATTTCCTTACTGTGTGGCTGTTTTTCCTAAAGGGATGAACTCACACCAAGTTGGTGCCTGGTACCTGTGGGGGCCAGAGGATGGTGAGCTGTAGTCACAGATGGTTGTGAGCTGCCTCGTGGGTGCTGGAATCAAACCCCAGGCCCTCAGGAAGAGCAGCCAGCGCTCTTAACTGCGGAGCCATCACTCCAGCTCCTACCTTTTTCAGTTTTAAAAATAACAATTATTTTTTATATTTGTTTTGTGTGTTTGAGTTTGAAGGCACGTATTCACACAGGTGCAGCGTGGCATGCCACCCACGAGGCAGCTCACAACCATCTGTGACTACAGCTCACCATCCTCTGGCCCCCATGCCCATGAAGGAAGGAAGAGGATTTGGGGGACTGAATTCAGGTTGTCGGGCTTGGGAGCAAGCACCTTTACCTGCTCAGTCGTTTTATTTGTGGGTCTCTTATCCCAGACTGGTTCAGAATTCCGAGGATGATCTTGAACTCTTGATTCTTCGGCCACTACCTGCCAACTCCTGGAATTACATGTGTGTGTGCCACCAAGCTGGGAATCCCATTCTTTTGACCAGTACCAGCTAATATAGTAAAAGTTAAAAGGGTTTTGGAAAGGGAAAAAAAAAAAAAAAAAAAGAAAAGAAAGAAAAGAGCTGTAAAAATAGCTAGGCTCTCCACCTACTCCCAAATGCTCCGCAAACCCTGCAGCTCTCATCTTCTTCCCCGTCCTCTGGCCTGTGCTTTCCCTCTTGTGGGGTATAGATTTTAAAATGGGGCAACTGTGATGCTTTCCCTTTCTTTAAAAGTTTTGTGCATGGGGGAGGGGACCCAAACAGAGTCTGTTTATGGGGTACAGGAGTTATTTTAAGTAATCAAATGTCTAAATACAAACGGCAGAAGAGGTGTGGGGAGGGAGGATCCCGGGCTCAGGTGGAGCACTCGCTCACCTGCGCCAAAATGTGGTTCAGTCCTCAGCACTGTAGGGGCAAGTGCATAAAGAGACAAACTGTACACATGAATGAATGCTGTTCCAGTTTCTATCCCAGTTATCCTGTGAGACGACATACTCCGATTAAAAACAGCTTAAGGGAGAAGGGGCTTCTCTGGTTCACAGTTCAAGGGCACACAGTCTTGTCTTGGTGTGGGAATCAAGGCAGCAGGAGCCTGAAGCAGCTGGTTATGTCACATCCGGTTATGTCACATCCGCAAACAGGTAGCAGACAGCTCTCCTTCTCACACACAGTGATCAGGGAATGGTTCTGCCCACAGTGGGCAGTCTTCTCACCTCAGTCAAGCCGACAGCTAAACACTAGCCATCAGAACCCTCCCCTCCCCACCACCCCAAACCCTATGGTTGGATTTCCTGGTCCTAAGCAGTGTCGGGGGTTTGGTGGGAGTGATGGATCTTTAATGTGAGGGATTGATGTCTGTTGGAGCAGTAAGGGACATTCAGGTCAAAGCTGGTCCTATTGAGCTGGAGACACTCAGGGATTATCCTGGCCACGGGTGATGGCTCTGCTGGTTCCCTTGCAGCCTGTCTTGATAAAGGTTTCATCTCCATGTTCTGCCTACTTGCTGTTGTGCAGTTGCCTTGTTTCTGCTGTGTGAAAACACGGGTTGCCCAATCTTCTAGCTTAAGGGCTGAGAGCTGACTGAGACAGTTAAGACAAAACACATGACCTGGTGATGTTTAGTTCTGTGGTATTGGAATTCTTCACGATCTGCTAATGGGAATCACCTGTTGAGTTCTGCCTCCTGCAGAGTCTCCCAGAGTGGAATCGAGGAACCAACCGACTTCGCCGTCTTTCCTGGTCTCTTGTGGGTTTCCCTTGTGGGGAAACTGCTCCTTGCAAACCGAAGTCACAGGTCTGCGTTGTTATATAAATGAATGAAAATCCCAACCGTTCTATTTACCGATAAAGACTCAGCCAGATGCTGGAGTGAAAACCTGTTAGCTCAGAGAGGCAGAGAAAGCACCCAGCTGACCTTCCTTTTCAGCTGACATCCCAATGGAAAAGGCCCAAAAGGCTCACTTGTTCAGCTGACAGCCCAGGAGCAAAAGGCCACAAAGCCCAAGGCTTGCTAGCTCAAAGCCTAAAAGCCTCAAAAGCCTAAAGCTCTGTAGCTAGAGAGAGAAAAGCTCCTTCTGTGTCTTCCCGATGTCTTAAACACCCCTCAACTCAAAGTCCCTTCTACTCTTAAATCCCTGTCAGCTGGGTTCTTGCTCTGCCTCTTGACCTAGGGTTAACTTTATTAAATCCTGTGCACAGAAAGCTCTTGGATTAAAGGTGTGTGCTAGAGCTGGCTGAACCACACCATAATCACCTGTTTACAATAAACAGAAAGTTCTTGGATTAAAGGTGTGTGCTAGGGCTGGCTGAACCCACTCCAAACAAGAAACAGGGTTTTACAGTTCACAAATTTGTGGTTGATAATGGGAACAAATATCTGGCAACAGGTCTGTGTATGTCTTGTGTCCAGGTGGAGTGACACTGAGTGCCATTTTGGACAAGCTCCCAAGTGTCCTCTCATGCCCTGGGACCTGTTTGGAGGAGCTACCAAGGACAGCTTTGTAAAGAGATAGAGGCTCCAATTTACACAATCAGTCACTAACATGTACAAGGCAGTAGTTAGACTCCAGATGAGGGCTACAGAGTCTGATTCTGGATCTTGGTTGTGAGAGCAGGAAGGACAGAAAGGATGGAAAAATAAGACAAACTATTCACAAAAAAAATAGAGCCCTGTCTTGAAAGTCTTCAGAGAGTGTTTTACAATATGACTGTGGCATTACAGGGGAAAGAGAGTTCCTTGTGGCCCAGGGACTTGGCTAAGTAGATACAGAGAGGCTGGATGATAGGTTTTGCTTGTTTTTGTTTTTTTGAGACAGGGTTTCTCTGTGTGGCCATGCTGGTCTCTAACTCAGAGATCCGCTTGCCTCTGACTCACCAGTGCTGGGATTAAAGGCCTTTAAAAGGGACATTTTTTAAAGACGGGAAAGAGGTCGCTCACTGTTGATTTTAACTAAAATGTCTGGTTCAGGGACAAGGAGAACAGTAGGGGATTTAGAGCATCTTGTTACCCGGAAGAAGAAAGTAGTTGAGCCTGAACTGGTTGTAATCCAGCTGTAAACTGCCCCATTCTTGGCTTGGAGAGTTCTTTCAGTCTGGCCCCTTGTCTCTTCACTATGTTCCTTCCCTTTCAGTCTCCCCTACTTTCTGTGGACTTTCATGACAAGGCTCTATTTTTTGGTAGCAGTTCCTCTGACTTTACAATTCTCTTCTCACACATCCAGGATTCAGAGCCCGACTCTGAAAAAGGGAGCAGATGGAGTAGAGGAGTGAATGTTTTCAATTTTACACTACAATTGTTATGTATTTGCCACAGTGCTCTGCAGAGGTCAGGAGACGATTTTGTAGAGGGCTCTCTCTTTCTACCTTTGCCCTCTTTCCACCTTTCCTCTCTTTCCTCTCAGCTGGCTTATTCTTCCCGGTGCCGGTGACTTTATTCTCTGAGCTGTCTCCCAGGAGCATTCATAGAAAGATTCTGGGTAGCTTTTACTAATGCTAACGTTGAGCTGTCCACCAGCTATTGGTTTAAGCCAATAGTCCTTGTTAGCCAGCTGAGGACTGCTGCTTGTCCAGGATCTCAGTGCAGCACTGAGCCTTTCTCAGGGTGAGCTTTTAAGCACAACTGAACAGCTAGGCAGACTACAGAAGCCAAATAGCAAGGTTAGGTACTTTTAGAGCCTTCCCCAGAACTATGGCATTTGATGGATTAGGTCTTTGTTCTCTTTCTGGCCAGCGGTGCTGTCTACCTGCTGAGTTTGACAGCCTGAGTGGTACTTGCACCATGGAGTCTGTTGTGCTAAGGATCTGCTTGCTGCACCACCACATTTCTGACGAGGTGCTGAGTCCTTTGCTCTTTTTATGGAGGGACAGACTCTGAGGAAGGACGGAGGGACTCCCTGTTCAGTGCATATGTGCCAGTTTGTTGTCAGCAGAGAAAATGAATGGAAGAAAGGTGTGAACTCAATCTGGAGTTTAGTTCATAGAGATGCACCAATGTTGAATTCTCAGTTTTAAAGCATGGTATGGAAGATACAAACGTTGAGAATGCTGATGAAGGCTGAGTGAGGCACCCTTTGTAACCTCTCAGATATATAAACAATTTTATTGTATTTATTTAGACAGAGGTCTCACTATGTATCCCTGGCTGCACCTGAACTTGAAGAGATCTGTCTGTCTTTGCCTCCAAAATGCTGGGATTAAAGGGCGGGCTCCCATGCATGGTGGCACATCTCAGTTTTCTCTGAAGTTGAGACAGGAAAACTGTGAAGACAAAGCCAGTATAGCCCACACTGTTTAAAAACCGCATGCAGGCTGGGTGTGGTGGTGCATGCCTTTAATCCCAGCACTTTGGGAGGCAGAGGCAGGAGGATCTTTGTGAGGTAGCCTTGTCTACATAGTGAGCTCTGGGTCAGCCATAGCTACATAATGGAGAGACTGTGCCTAATAAAACACACCCACAAATAGATAAGATAAGTTAAAACAAAACAAAACAAAACAACCTGAGTGTCGTTGAAGGAAGTGAAACTTTGAGTTAAGTATTAGCTCTCAGCGTGGAAGTGCAGAGATGTTGGGGTAGGAGCAAACTAAAAGTTTTATGAATGCAGAAATAAGGACCAAAAGGCAAACTGAAACTGGTGACTTCTATTTGAGTTTCTCTTTAAAAAATGTTGCAAATTTCATTTTCAAACCAGTCAGTGAAATCAGATTTGCTACCAAAGGTCATCTGAGCACCTGGCTGTCTCTCCTTTCCTGATCTCCTGAATGCCTGGTAGTCCCTGCTCAAGGGCTTCCTACCTGGGTGTGTTTAATGAGGGACTATGCGCAGATACTTGCTGAGACCATGACTGGGACTCACCCGCCCTCTGGAGAGAGTAGTTCCTTGGAAGTGGTGCTACTCTTAATCCCGGCCCAATGCGCCGTTTAAGATCGATTTGGGATGGATTAGAGGCTTGCTTTTCTTTATCCACAGGAGTGAGCGACTGGAAATGAGAGTTTGGAAGAAGTGCTTGTAACAAAGCAGGCGCGTGGGGTTGGGAGGAGAGGGCAGTTGCAATTAGAGACCTAGAAATAGATTTCCTTGAAACCCACATGGCCCTCTCACACACTCTGGGACTCCCGGGGTAATTCCAGCCTGCTTGCAGACCTATGTGAAACAGAGGTGCCTGCAGCCTGTTTCCCCTGGTCTTCAGCACTGCAGGGAAGGGTCCTTTAAGGCACCCCCCACCCCTGCAAACACACACACACTCTCCTCCCTTTTCTCAGGTCTGATGTGGTTTTATTTTTTTAGTATCTGGAACACTTCTTTTGGCAAAGTGATTTTGACCACGCTTTGACTTTGGGGCCATTTTGGTCTCTAACACTCACATGACCACTGTGGTATGGCTGTCTACAGTGAGGTATTTTAGAGTGATGAATGAAACAAGCTGCTTTATGCCGTTTTAGGTCATCCTGGGCTACACAGCAAGTACTTTGGAATGTTTTAAACATGTATCTAAAATTTGTGGAGTATTGCAGTGATGGCTCTGATTTCCTTCTCCTTCTCTTTCCTCTCTCCTTCCTCTCCTATTCTTCCTAACCCTTACTCTTCTCTCTCTTTTCCTGTGCTTGTCCTCTCCCTGTTCTCTCTTTTAGCTTTTCTGGACACAGTCTCTTGTAACCTAGCTCGCTTTAACTGGCTAGGTTGCCCAGTATGGCTTTAAACTGCTGATCCTCCTGTCTCAGTGAACAGCAGCTTATCCATTATTCATTTTTGGACAAATTCAGTTGAGTTGGTGATTGTATTTAAGGTCTATCTAGCTGGCTATAGCTAGAAAGCTTTCCTGACTCACATAAGCCCTGGGCTTGAAGATGGATTATATCTACTGTGTGTCCTTAGCATTACATGCATGCAGGAGTTATTTTTAAAGCTCGTTAATTTAAAGAGCTAATGAAAAGGTCCTCCTGGCAGTCAGGAGGTACAGTGATTACCCCACTCACCTTGTAAAGTCTTGCCCATTTTTGCTAACTTGAGCGTGCTGGGCTCCCGTGGGAGTAATGGAAAGTTGGTTTTTGTTGGTGTGTGGGTGATTTGTGCTGCACTGTCCCACAATGGGTGGCTCTCTGTCATCAAGAGAAAGTCTACTGGATGATAAGACAACTCTACATTTTAATTCTTTGTAAAGAATCAGTCATTAGTTAGGACAAAGTCTTGTATGTAGTTTTATGGCTTGGAACTTGCCACGTAGACCAGGCTGGCCTTCAAAGCTGGAGCTAAAGATGTGCTCCATTCACAGCAGCTGCACTTGGTCTTGACCCCAGGAGATGAACACCAGAGAACCCGTGAGCCTCCTTCATCAGAAAAGACAAAGAATTCCAGGCGCTCGGAGCCTGAGTAGGTTTTGTTTACTTCCATTGCAGAATTAGACCCAGGTCCCACAGGGTGGCGATTTTAACACTACAGTTAAAATTCTACAGTGCTGAAATGGCACTGAAACTGGCCTTTCAGCACCTTCACTCACAGCATCACTGGGTACCTTACCTGAACTTCCAGCGTGTTTGGGTCTGTCACCACCAGGGAGATCCACTTTCATGTTAGCTTCTTCTGATTTACATGACAACCTACTCAGACCCAGGGACTAATTGGAATCCTATTCTACCTCTGTGGGTAGATATTTGCTGTAATTTTTTTTTTGATTCTTATATTTATTTAAATTGTCTCAACAGTTATCAGTAGAGAGGTAAGAGTGCAGTCCTTTTTTAATTTATCAATTTATTTTGTGGTGTGGGGATCAAACACAGGGCCTTGGTCTAGTTAGGAAAGCTCTGCTAAGCCACCCACTAATCTGGAAATAAAAATTGTTTTAGACACCGAGGGTCTAGTCTCACTGTGTCACCCCGGCTGGCCTGGGACATGGATGCCTGCCTCAGCCTCCCGAGTGCTGGGTTAAAAGTATATGCTACTGTGCCCAGCTTATATATATCCCTCACATTGCTAAATTTTTAGTTGTTTTTTTTTTTTTTTTTTAAGAACAAATCTGTACAAGAACAGGAGTATTAAGCCCATGCCTTTCTTCTAAGTTCAATACATTTAGAGCCCATCCCAAAAGGAGATTTTGAATGAATGATATATTCTCTAGTTTTATACCTGAGACTTTTTTTTTAATAGAATAAGTGATCACAGTTGGTATATAAGTCTCTTATAAGGTGGTTTAGTGTTTTCATATGACTTTTGTGTATTTTCTGATTTATATAGAAAAGGAATCAGTTTGTATGTCTATGTATTTATTTATTTGGTTCTTCGGAAAAACAACGACAGTATTTCTTTGGGTGGCTTTGGCTGTGCTGGAACTGGATCTGCCTGCCTCTGATTCCCAGAGTGCCTGGATTAAGGGCTTGCTCCACCACCCAGCCTTGTTTGCTTTAGGAAGTATCTCTGTCTAGTCTAAGTAAGCCTTGAAATTTTGATCCTCCTGCCTCAGGTAGCTGAGGTTATTGGTGTGAGACTGTACCTCCAGGAAGTTATCTTCATTTCACCTTCCACAAAAGTGTCAAGAGGGTCTTTCACCTACTCATGTATGATTTTCTAAAGTTTTATTATTTTTTTGTGTGTGGGTGTTTTGCCTGCACATATGTCTGTCCTCATGTGTTGCCTGATGCCTGCAAAGGCCAGAAGAGGGCTTCAGATCCCTTGGGACTGGAGTTCCAGACAGTTAAACGCTGCAATGTGGATGGTGGGAATTGAACCTGGGTCCTCTGGAAGAGCGGCTGAGCCATGTCGCCACCTCCTTGACCATCTGTCAGTAACACCTTTCGAGTATGGGAACACAGTGGCGTTTGTAAAGCTTCCTCAAAGGCTTGGGAGCTTAGACTTTATCTTTTCAACAAACACCAGAAAGTTGCTTTCCTTGAAGAAAGACCTGCCAGATGCCCAGGTCAGAAGCTTGCGGATTGTTCTCTCAAGGAAACATGGCAGATCGGGCAAACGCGGCTAGTTCAGGTGGCAGCCAGCTCACTTTTACAAGTGCTTGGCTTCTGGACCACCGCTGTGCTCTCTGTGTTCACATGAGAGCTTGGCGTGCACTTTCCATTTTGTCACAAAGAGCCTGAAGGAGGAGGAAGAGAGAAAGACTGAGAAAGCGAGAAAATAAAAGAAACCTCACTCACGAGTCACGATTCATGACAGGGCTGGATTCATGACAGGGCTCGTTGCTTCATTAAGGGAATTCCTGAAGGACACGAGTTCTCCAAACCCCTAAGGTGCGGGGAGAAAGCAGTGGCTGGGCCCGGTCTCGTCTGCCGACACAGGCCTGATTCCCAAGAAGGCGTCAGTCGTCCCCCCGCCCCCGTCAGGGCTAATAAAGCCAGCACTGAAAGACAGGCATTGTCTAGTGTTATTACCCTCTAAGAGGGGTGCCGGGGTTCTGGAGAGACCCTACACCGTAGTGTTGGCGCGGGACTTGGCCGTCTTTGGAATGGGGTGAGCCCCCGTTGAACCCGGAGAGCACGCGGTGTCCCTCCAGCATCGCGCTAAGGGTTTCCCGGGCCGGCGGCAGGCTGGTCCTCGGGCGCGCTCTGCCCCTGTGCCCACCGCAGCTCTTAGCCGCTGCCCGGACAAAGCTCGGTGCGGTTCCTGAGTTGTACTTTCGAGCGTTCACTTGGTTTGCATAAGTTTTTTTTGGGGGGGGGCGGTTTAGGGGAGAATTCTTTTTTTAGGGAACTCCCCCGAAGGGCTGTGTTGTGTGTAATGTTGACCCCAGAGGGAAGTCGCTGTACATAAACACTTGTTCCTGAGGACCGACCTCAAAACTGAAAGCAGAGTTAAAAACAGTGCTGCTAGCCGGTCCCCGAGGGCTGGGGTGACGGGCCCCGCGGCGGGGGCGGAGTTCGGCTGCTCGGGCTCCCCTCCCTGCCCGCTGCGCCAGGACCCCGAGCTCCCAGCCCCGAGCCCCGGGGTCCCCGCCGCGCCTGGACCCTTTGCTCCCAGGCGCGAGTCCGGGCTCCCCTGCCGCGCGCCTTTGCACCCGGCCCGGCTGGAGGCTGCGCCGGCCGAGCGCGCTGCCCTTAAAAGGCGGCGGGCCGTACCACCGCGGCGCCGGCGGGGGGGGCAGCCGGCGAGCCTGGCCGCCTGCGGGGGAGCCGAGGGCCGCGCGCGGCGCCGTCGCAGCGCGGGCGGAGAGGGAGCGGGGGGCCCGCGGCGGGCGAGCGGGGGCGCGCCCCGTGGCTGCGCGGGACCCGGCCGTGCCCCGGGGCGGGGGGCGGCGCCGGTCCCCGAGCGCGGTGCGGCTCGCCCGGCGGCCCCCGGTGCCCGGATGTCCGTGAGCCCCGGCGCGAGCCCAGGCTCCGGGAGGGGGGCGGAGGCGGCGCCGAGGACGCAGCGGCCGCCGAGCAGCGGCAGCAGAGACGCGGGCGGAGGGGCCCGCCGGTCCAGGGCGCCGATGGACCCGGGCCGCCGGGCCGTGTGAGCCGAGCCATGGCAGCCCACTCCAGGTGAGGCGGGCGCGGGGGGCGCAGGAAGCCGCCGGCTCCGGGCTGTCCCAGCCCCGGGTGTCAAAGCAGAGAACAGTCTCTGCACCGCGCGCAGAGGGACCGCCCGGAAAGTTAAGGCTCAAGTTAAAGGTCCCGGGTGAAGTCGGTTTCACTCGGCTGCCTGCCGGAGCCTGCGTTCTCCTTGACGTGCCCCGCACACTCTCCTTTGGGCTCTCCTCGTCTCTCCGTGGGAGCCTTCGGAAGAAAGTTGGAAGAGCAACTCATGGAAAATAGGGTTCGCCCAGGAGAGGGTGGGGGAGAGTTGGCCCGGTGAGTAATGAGGATTTTCCTGCTCGGATGTACGGTTCCGCGTAAAACGGCGCAGCCGGAGCGGATCTGCTGAGTAGGCAGAGGTCGGAGCGCGCTCGGCGGGTGGAGGGGAGCGCCTCGTCCCGCGGGGAGCGCCTCGTCCCGCGGGGACCGAGCCCCGCTGTCTCCGGGGTTTGCAGGTTTGGAACGGAACCCTAAAGCTTGGCCGCGTACCGGGGATTGCCCAAGAGGCAGGCTGTTAGAGGTGTCATCGCGTTTCAGTCTTGACAGCGGTTGGCGGTCAGGGACAACGGACGAGGCGTATCTTTTAAACTTTTGCAGAAAGCCGAGTGGCCGCAGGGGTTTGCAATTATGGGAAGGCTCTTCAGTCTAATGCTCGAGGCAGGGTAGTGATTTGGAGACGTACCTGGAAGAGGAGCTGAACTAATTTTAGGTCTGGAGATCGCGGAGAGCGGTAGATGCGTAAACGTTATGGGCTGAGTAGATGATGCTTGAGTTTTTCTGAAAGAAATAACACTTTCTAGGAAGGGACGGCTCTAAGTGGAAAACCTCCCGAGTGCTTCCTATTTTCAAAACAAGCTTAATCCTCTCAACTTGCTTTAGTTTCTGCCTCTATTGCGTTTTATTGTGTGCTCGAAGGAAGGGGTTCCTGATGAAGCAAAGGAAAGTTTGCGCCTTTAAACACTTTTGCGAAACGCTTACTAAATAGTAATATTTCTTTGAATGTAATGTAGCCCGGCCCCCTCCACTCCCTGAGCTCTTAGCACGAACAGAAACTGTAGATTTTGACTGCAGGCATCCTCCATCTCTCTTACGTTTGCCACTTGTTTGAAGCTGTTGGGCTACTAATAAATAGGCTCTTAGAGCCTGGCGGTGTGGCCAGCCCTAGGGAGGCAGAGGCGGGCGGATCTCTGAGTCTGAGATCTACAGAGCGAGTTCCAGGACAGCCAAGGCTGTTAGACAGATAGACCCTGTCTGGGAAAACAAACAAAAGCTTTTATGCTGTTACTTTGTCAGTTTACGTATTTTGGTAAATACTATTCTTCATAATTTGTTTTCTTTGTATTCTTACATAATTGTGTTCTAAGAACATTATCCTGAGCGTGCCATTCATATTACCTCAGGAGCCTAGGGCACAGAACCCGTGATAAGGCACCCCTGTAAAAAGAGTTAACACTGGCAGAGTGTGGGGATTTGAACCCGCTTCTATTGCTCCAGTGCCTGGGCCCTTAAACTAATGTCAGAGGTAAATGAGATAAAGGATAAATTAGATACTGTGTGTGCCAGATAAGCTGCTGCAATTGGATTACTCCTGTCACCCAAATAGATAAGTCCTGTATTGTCTGCGGTTACTAGGTAAGGAAACTGAGGCCTAGCCAGGGTATGTCTCGCCCAAGGTCACACAGGTGCAGCACGCCTGACACCGGGACTCTGTGGCGGCTACAGTGTAGCATTTCCTGCTCATTGCCTCCAGAGCTAGCTGCAAACCCTCAGTACATAAAGGGATTTCTGCTAAGTGTGCTGGGCTGCGCCATGTCTAATCGAAGCCATCAGTGGCTGCTCAGCACCTCAGCAGGGGCTGGTCTCTACTTGGCCTGTGCTCTGCAAGGAGGAACAAAAGCACAGGGCCGTTTTCCCCTTGCTTTCTAAGCCTGTGTGTTGAGTGCGTGGGCTTGTGTTGTGAGCATCCCTTCAGCTGTGCGCCGCGAGTGCACGCTGGGCTCCGGAGACGGTGTGCGTGGTAGAGAAGCCTTGAGATTCAAGGAGAATGCATGAAAGGGACTGGAGATATTTTTGGATTTCAGGGAACCCTCAGAGTCAGGCCAAGTTTCTGCGGAAAGTACTAATAAAAACTGAAGCTTGCTTTTGTGATACAGCGACCACCAGCACGTGTCTTGTAGATGGTTTGTTGGCTCTCCTGACAGTCACTTTAGATTGTCAGGCTCCTTGCACTTAGCCACAGCTCACTGTTTAATCACTTGACAGCACTTGCTGCTCTTGCCCAGTTCTGTCCCAGCACCTACACGCAGCTCACAACCATCTGTAACTCCACTTCCAGGAGAACCAGAATCCCTTCTTGACTCCTTGGATATCAGGCAGGCACACACACACACACACACACACACACACAGACACACACACACACACTGGCTAAATAAAACATTTACATATATTTAAGTCTTAAAACACCAACGAACCTACCGCGGGTAGTTTCATTGTGTGCAGATGTAATTGTAGGTGGGAGCGTAGATGGAGATCTTGTAGCAGTGAAAGTGAGTGTAGGAACCAACTGTTCCTGATTTAATGCTGATGTGACTGGGCTCTGCCTTCCCTCCTCTGTGTGGTTCAAGGCAGGACGCTGTTGTGTTTTTTTGGCTTTCCTGTATCAGCTGGAAATGAGGAGGCTCAGGACTTACTTTAAAACCAAGTTATAGTCCTCCACCCCCTACCAAGTCCTCTCTCTCTCTCTCTCATTCTGAAACTCACTCTGTAACTGTAGAACAGGCTGGCCCCAAACTCAGTTCCACCTGCCTGGCTTTCCACTCTGTGGGCTGGTGGTAGATTTCTTAGAAGTGGAAGACATTCATTAACTACCACTTGAATAAAAAAAAATGGTTTATTTAGGATCAGAGTTGGAAGTTAGTCACAGCAGGGCATAGGCCGTGTCCAAGTCTGTGTGGGCTTCTCTGGAGCCCATAAACATTACACACCCTGAACGCACTTCCTTGAGAGAGCTGGTAGAAGCTGGATTTTGTCAACATGGAACAGTTACAGGTCATAGTAAGAGCCTCACCTGCGTGGAGACTGTTGCTTCTGGCACACTCAGCTGGGTGGACTCTGTCCTACAGAGAGGCCTTGTTGTGTGCTGAGGAACTGTTGATGGATCTGATAAAAAGGTCTTCCCCTGACTCAAGATCCCCTAGTCCCTTCCTTTCAATCATCCATGGATTCTTCTAGGATGCGTTCTGTACCTTCTGTCTTATACCCAGTCAGTTCTGGGCTTGGTGACAGACCCTATAATCTCAGCAGGTGGTACTCAAGAGGCAGGAGAGCTGCAAACTCAAGACCTCGTGCTGACCCATGTCTACTAATGGTGTGTGTGTGTGTGTGTGTGTGTGTGTGGCATGGGGAGCGGGACTTATTTCTTTGTGAGAAAACAAAGCATGTGGTGCTTGAGCTTGAAGACCCAAGAAACCCTCTGTACACAGCAAGGGAGAAGCTGGGTCTGGCCAGCTTGCTTTTGGAACTTGACATAAGTTAGTGTTAATGAAGCCCCAAAGTCAAAGAAGTCAAGTCAGGTTGTTCCCGAGATTGATACAAAGCTGTGTTTAGTGGCTTTCCAGTTCTGTTCCTGTTGTGTAAAGGATTGTACTTGAACTGGTGCAGAACAGGTTTTGCCCACCCTGGGCCTCCACCAGCCACGGGGGCTACTGATCACCCGGAAGAAAACCCGGGATGCTGAGCAGTTGTGAATGAACAGAAGAATTATTGGGGAAGTGTGGTCCAAGCAAGAGATTTGGAGAGGGGAAGGCTCTGTGCCGTACTTGACCCCCTGACCGGTCCCCACCCTCCCCATGGTGTCTTTGCCACAGGGCGCCTGTGACAGAGGCACAGGCAGGGCTCCAGGGATTACTTTCTAGTTCATCCTGGGAGCCCAGTGGGCTCCCTGACTCATGCCTCGTTCTTTCCAAGATGAAGACGGCAGGAGCCATGAGTCATTTTTTCTTAAAGTCAGCTGGCTTGTGGGGATGGTGTTTGGCAGAAGTGATGGAAATGATCTCCTAAGAGATGGAGGTGGTTCTGTCTTAGTGCGTTCCACAGCTGGGTGGACCTGTGCTCATGAGAGGGAGGCCTAAGGAATGCCCCCTGCCACTTCTTTCAGATCTCAAAAACACGCAGGGAGGAATCACAGTCTCCACTGTGGATGTGAGCGCAGACCACAGTTCTGTTGTATTCCAGTTGACACATTACCGAGAGCTGTAGAAACGGAGTAAATGTCGGGGTAGCTGGGAACTGCAGTACAGCTCAACTGCCTGTGCTTATAAATAGAGGGTTTTTGTTGTTGTTGTTTTGATTTTCAGATTACTCCAGTTCATTTGTTTTTTCAGGACTCCCGAATTCAATTCAGAATGTGAAATGTCATGGAAGTACAGTTTGTACCCCTAGGAAAAAGCTTCTCAAACATTTCTTGGCTCAGCCACAGGGCTGTGCAGAGCTGGAGTGCTGTTTCTTTGAAGGGCCAGTTGTTTTGTTTGTTTGTTTGTTTGTTTGTAGGGCTCTGAATAACCTTCAGCTCACCTGCTTTTTTCCTCCCTGAAGTGGGAGTCAAGCTTAGCCTCAGAATGTCATTCAGTTTATGATAGAACAACGCGTTGATTTCCTCAGTAGCAGAGCAGGTAGACTGCATGGTGTCCTCAAAAACAAATGTATCGTTTGTCTGATGTGTTTATGCACACCATTAGTCACAGAGCCCAGGAGGCAGACAGATCTTGGTGAGTTTTAGGCAAGCCTGGCTGGTCTATGTGGAGAGTGGTAGGACAGCCAGGGATACAAAGTGGGAGAGAGAGAGAGAGAAAGAGAGAGAGAGAGAGAGAGAGAGAGAGAGAGAGAGAGAGAGAGAGAGAGAGAAGCTAACATTTGAAATTTAGCTTTTAGACTCAAGTAGAAAAATAAAGTGTGTAACTTCGTGTCTAAAATCTTTGAGAACCTAACAGGAAGAGTAACTATTCCTGAATGCTGACTTCTAGGTAGCCACAGAGGTGAGGTCCTTGGCTCCTTCTAGCGTGCAAACTTTCTTCGCACAAACTTTCCTCTCTGCTATCTCTGCCATGAGTTAAAACTTAACCCAGTGGCATTAGCTGTGGACACGGGATCCTGAAAGCAAGTTCTTCGCTAAAGGTTTTTCTTGCGTTTGTTTTTAACGTAACCGGCTTAAATGCCTGCCGGAGACTCAGGGCAGGAATACGCTGTTAGATTTAAAAGTGTTGACAGGAAAATCCCCGTTGTCACTTTATCTTGTCCAAAGGAACAGGAGTAAACAAAGGGAGAAGAATTTTTATTGACAGTCAAGTTGTGTTTATTCTGGAATTAGGCTTTATCTTTTAAAAGGACACTCACAGTTTGACCACAACTGAAATCTACCCCAGCTGTTTTTCCTCTTTCTGTGGCTCATAGGAATCGTGTCTGGCTGTGAATGGCCTTCAACTGTGTGGTCCTTCAACTGGGTCCTGGGGACCTTGGCTTTCAGTGTTGCTTGTGGATCGGCCACTGAACACGTGAAGGCGAGGAGCATTTTGGGGATGTGCGGGCCCTCATCCGTGGTTGAACACAGAAACCACCAGGGTACTTGCTAACCCCAGTTCGGCCTCCCTTCCCCCAGAGCTGCTGATTGGCCAGGGCCTGGGTGGAGCCAGGGTGGAACCCTGCTGTCCCTGAGACCCGCAGCTCCCGGCTCGGCTTTGGGGAGAAGTCATGCAAATGCGGCGTAGTTAAGTTCTCATTTCTCAGGTTGTACGCTTCCTCTCCTGAGCAGAACGGAGAACAGCAGAGAGGGTAGAGCGTGCTGTCCTGGGTCACTGGGGTGTTAATGCCACATGGGCCTGAGTGCCAAGGAAGGGTGCGGGCGGGGGCAGCAGTTGGTCATGCTGCGCTCGGCAGGGACTGCTGCTCCCCAGGACATGTGTGCTTACCTGCCCCGTTCCTACGCCCTGCGGGCTCCCTGGGCCACTCAGCGCCCCCGCCACGTCCCCGCCCCTCCCCCTACAGCTCGCCAGCTGCTGCTGCTGCTGCTCTTCCCCCGAGGAGTCACGCAGCTGGGGAATACCGGGGAGGATGAGCAAGCTAGGAAGCCGAGGCGAAGGCTGTCGGCGTTTGTCGCGCCCCCAGTGTGCAGTCGGGAACTTTAAGCGGGGCCCGCTGCTGGGAAGTTAGGATCGCCCCGGCTGCGTATGTCACTTCCTCAGGAAGCACCGGAGGCGGCGCCCTGAGTGCTCAGCTCCCGGGAACCTTCCCGGCACGAGCAGCGGAACCCGGTGGGACGCGGGGCGCAGCTCAAGGGTGCCGTGCTGTGTACTTCAGTTTTGCTTTTGGTGCACGTGTGTTTGTGTCCTGGGCAGGCCACGTGACCTTCATCCCGGGCAGTGCGTCTGGATCCCATGTAGCTGCCCCCTCCCCCTCTGCGCACTCTCAAGTGCAGGTGTGTGTGAGTCACCCTGGAGGTCAGTGGATGGAAGAAGGCTGTAAAATTAACCAGCCGGTGCCCATAAAATCAGGAAAACTGACAGTTTGGCAGAAATGTTTATTTCAGCTCCTTTAGCTAACTCGGACATTTCTAATTAACAAGCCCTTCTTTCTTGGTAGTTTTGAATTATTGATAAACGGGAGCCCACAATATTCTAATTTTGTTTTATTTTTTTACCCTGAAAGAAGGACTTCATCTCACTGGGACAACAGGCTTGATTTTAAGTAGTTTTTAAGTTTGTTTTTTTTTAAACGGTACGTGTAGCTTTCAAGCCCTAACATCTGTTGTTTTCAAGTTACTCTGAATTGCCAGCTACACTTTGAGGAATTATTTTCTTGTTTTTCTTTCATAGCTTGTGTCTTCTGTTTCTTCCATTGCCCTTTCAGACATAGACCATGTGTTCATTAACTCAAAACAAAACAAAACAAAAACTGTGTACCCAGCTCTCCGGAGGCAGAGACAGGTGGATCTCTGTGTGATCAAGGCCAGCCTGGTCTACAAAGCAAGTTCAGGACAGCCAGGGCTGTTAGAGAAAAACTATCTCAAAAAAGCCTAAAAACAAACAAACAAAAACTATGTAAACATAATGTAAGTTGCAGATATGTAGGATTTTGCTTCCATGGCCTCCTATTTCAGGAAATGCCTCCATTCTTTTAGCCATCATGTTGGCCTCGCATGAAGTGACAATTGTCAGGCTCATTCACCTGTGATCTTAATTCTTTCAGCAATATCCAGAACTTTTCGTGTCTGGCATAAAACTTGATTTCTTCTGAGGGTCCTCGTATTTCCTGACGCTGCTGGAATGGTGGCATTCCCCCTTCCCGCAGGCGGGCTAGGCTACCTTGCCACCTAGCTGTTCTCCTGGTCTTCATTTTCCTAAAGAGAACTCCTAGCAGGCTAAAGCTTTATTCAGTAAACATAGAGTGACACATTTGGTCACTCAGCTTTTCTTCTCCTCCTCTGTCACGTCACAATTTTTTGATTGTTCTGCTCTGGTAAAACCGAAACCAAAACCAAATGGCTTTATTGACCGCACACACTGCTCTCCACGAAGTTCACTTATCTGAAGTGCACACACACCTCATTGATTCTTTCTCTCACTTCCTCTTTTGTTTTAGTGTGTATGGTTTTTTGCCTGCGTGTATGTCTTTGCACCACATGTCCGGAGAGGTCAAGAAGAGGGGAAGAACCCCCAGGGCAGGAGTTACAGATGGTTGCCAGCTGCTGCGTGGGTGCTGGGAATTGTAACCACGTCCTCTGGAGGAGCAGCCCTCTGGAGGAGCAGCCGGTGCTGTTAACTGTTGAGCCTTGAGCCCCTAGATGATTCTGATTTCTAATTACCTTAGTGGGTGGGATAGAAGTGACCGCAGGGGGGTTTCTGAAGATGTTGTTGTTACTTTTTGAAGGACAAATTGTAAAGTGCTGTTTATGAACGAGTAACTAAGCAGTCACTTGAACTCACTCTAGTAGGGAGCCCCTTTGGCCACTGCCTTTCCCAGTTTTGCCATCGAGCCACAGATTTTCAACCAAGGCTGTTTTGTTCCTGGTGGCCACAGATGTGGCCCTGAAGGCTTCCGCCATCTCAAGCTGATGGCCTAATGGTGTGAGGGTGACAGTGGTGCCTGTGTTTTCGTGGGCTGGCCTGGCCTTCCCATTGGTGATGCAGTAAGGACCCCCAGCTTGGGACACGGGGCAGGCACGAAAGCAGAAGTGTCCTGTTGGGGCGGAAGAGATGGCTCAGTGGCTAAGAGCACTGTCTGCTCTTTCAAAGGCCCTGGGTTCAATTCCCAGCACCCACGTGGAAGCTCACAACTGTCTGTAACTCCAGTTCCAAGGGATCCAACACCTTCATACTAATGCACATAAAATAAAAACAGATAATTTTTAAAAAAGTGTCCTGTTGTTGAACACACGATACTCAGTAAGGGCCTTTAAGGGGACAGCTACTGGCTATAATTTTTCATGTTACCCCATCAAAGCGCACAGAGGAGCCCGGAGGGAGGTCAGCCTTGCAGAGCAGCGTCTTGCAGGCTCCACCTCCGTGTTTCAGGAAGGAGCAGGTTCACGTTGGGGTAGCTTTTTCCCCCAGTGTTCTGTGGCCTCCTGGGAAGGTGCGATCAGAGGCTGTGGCAGGAACTGTGAGTTTTTGACCCTCTGGCCATGTGAAAGCCCTGCAGGGATTTCTGCTCAGCACCTTACCTCCCCAGCCTCCGCCCTGCAGTTATTTTTCAAGTGAATGCATTTACTTGTGGACCTTCTGTGGCACCTTCTAGTGAGATTTTAAAGTGAATGCTTCATGAGCAAATAAAAATGATGTTGGTTTTTTTTCATCTTTAGTCACTAGAAGTAGATAGATGAGTTGTACAACATACCTACCTGTCTTTGAGAAATAAGTTATATGAAAAAGACTTATCTGTTTGGCCATGGTCTTGAGAGATGACTAAAAGGTTCATACCACTAATGGGTTTTTTATTATCCCCGGTATCCTGAGTTCTCAATTTACAGATATTGATGTAATGTGTTTTAAAGCTTATTATTTTATGTGTGTGTTTTTGTGTGCACTCGTGTCTGTATACTCTGTGTTCAGTGCCTACAAAGGTCACGAGGGCATTGGATCCCCAGAACTGGAGAGGCTGAGCATGCTGTTGGGCCTGGGACTCGAACCTGGGTCTTGGAGGAACAATCAGTACTTGTAATTGCTGAGCTATCCATCTAGCCCTTTGATGAATGTTTCTGATGCATCCATGCCAGTAACAGTTCTTCCTCCTCTCTTCTGAAGACACTTGGTAGCTGAGGCGGGCTTTAAACTTGCCACCCTCTTGCCTCCCAAACCCCAGCGCTGTGGCTGAACACAGATGCTGCCCCTCTCCTATCTTGGCCTCTGTCTCTAGTGACCTGTTGGATAGGACTGTGTCTTTGAGAAGCTCTGCAGGAATCATTTCTTTAATGCGTGCTTCATCCCGGTTTATAGGCGGAGGGACAGTTCCATAGACCTTCTTTCTTTACCCCTCCCCAAAGTACTCATTCTTTCTGCGGGATAGCCACCATCAAAGTCTGTCCTGTGGTTGTCTGTCTGTCTGTGCAAGAGATTGATTGTTAGTGTTAGTCTTTGCTGATAATTCTTTGAGAATTAAAAAAAAAAAGAAACGTTTTAGATTCATTTTTATTTCTGTTTAGTTTTATGTGTTCCCGGTGTTTCGCCTGCGCGCATGTTGGCCACAGTGAGTTCCTGATGCCCGAGACGGTAGGAAGAGGGCGTCAGATCCCTAGGTACACATGGTCATGAGATGCCGTGCGGGTGCTAGGAGCAGCAGCACGTGCAGTGGCTTCTGTTCAGATGAGGCTGTCAGGAAACTTGCAGCCTTTTACTAGAATGCTTTCCTCAGATTTGGAAGACCTCGTCCTGCTTTTCAGAACTTAATTCAGGGTTGTAGGTTTTCATGAGATGGAAGGGCCGGTGGCTCCTGAGTCACTTGCCAGGCACCACGCCGTCCTTGTGGAGACCAGAGAGCAGTAGAAGTTGCCTCTGCTGTTGCCATTGATGAAGGAAAACGCAACAGTCTGGTCAGGTGTCACTGGTGATTCATATATGACTTCAGGCAGGAGAGCACTTGAAAGTGTGGCTATGAGCAGCTTCTCCCTTTAATTCAGCCACCCTCCTCCATCTCTCCTTTCTCCCTGACAGGATCTCCCACAGACTTGCTCGCCATTTTCAACAGGGCCGGCTGCCAGCAAGCCCTCAGGAGCAAGCAGCCTGTCTCCCCGTCCCTCCTGTGCTAGGGTGATGGCACTCACAGCCACACACGGCATTTTACATGGGTACTGGGGATTTGAACCCAGATCCTTGTGTTCTTACACACTGAGCCATCTTTCCAGGCTGGGAGACTATTTGTATAGGAGTAATTTCTAATGGTGAGCTTTGGCGTTTTGAAAGGCAGGGCCTGTATGAAGTGGTATTTAAAAATAGGGACTTTTGTTGGCTGGATAGCAGATAAGACACAAAGTAGACAAATAGAACTGTAGACCTGTAGACTTCACAGGTTCCTAAAGACCAACCTCACTAGGTAGGGGTGTGTGTGTGTGTGTGTTGGGCTTGCAGGTAAAACCCTTTGAAATTTGAAGAAGGAAATGCAATTCTGGTGGTTTCTTCAGCGGCATTAAACCAGGAGGTGAAGAAATAGGGCATGAGCCAGAAGGGATTAATTTTCTGAAGTCTCACAAGCACCTAATTCCCAAGTAGGGGAAAAAAAAAAAGAAATCATGACTTTTAAAAACAAGATTGGAAAGTGAAGTCAGGCTCTGTTCTGCATCCTTTGGTTCCCAGGGGAGCTGTACCCGAAGCAAAGCCAAGCATGGTGGTCCCTGCACAGCTCAGACGGGGCTGTCAGTGCTGTAAGGCCAGCCTGGCCGCGCAGCAAGACCCTTATCAAACACAGACAGAATTTCCAAAGCCAAGCCAGAGCAAGCTTTTCAACCAGGTCAGGGCCTGGTTAGGGTGATGGTCGAAAGCACAGAACACGCCCAGCCCAGCCCACTTTCCTGCTTGACCAGCGCTCACTCGCCAGTTCCAGGCTGAGGTTTTCTTTCCTTGTGTAGATTCACTGTAAATCTGGTGGACTGGCTCGTGCCCCACAGCGCTCCTTTCTGATAAAATTGGGGTGAATTGCAAGCAGGGTCTAGAGAGCACAGTCATGGCATCTCACCTGAGGTCTCCCCAGTCAGCCTCAGTCTTTAGCCTGGTTGCTAGAAATTCCAAACACTCAGAAAAGCTGAATGAGCTCACAAGAGAAAGTTATGACGACATATTCTTAGAGTGATTTCATGTCTTGGTCACAGTAGCCTACCATTAATGTATTTCTTTTTTTTTTTTTTTAATACTTGTTTAAATTGTTATGTCATGTACTTTTTCTAAATATCTTAGCATGTATATCATTAGTTAAAGTTCAGGAGTATAGTTTTTTTTTTCCCCTCCTAAAATTTGCAAAGAGGCACAAACCTTAAAATGTACTGGAATGTTTTGACAGAGCAAAGAGCAAACCTACTTGTAATTTTTCCCCTTGAATGGTGTTATTTCTGCTTTTAAAAGCAATACAATGACTGTGGTGTGGCTTTGCATGCCTTTAACCCCAGCACTCAGGAGGCAGAGGCTGGCAGATCTCTGAGTTGGATGACTGCCAAAACTGCATAGTTAACCCCTGTCTCAAATAATGACAACAAAAGAAACACAAACAATATTCATGACTTTACAAATTCTTCCTAACAGACCCCATGCACCCATCTACCCCCCTGCCCATTTACTTGTAGGTTGAGGTCCTCTGGGTGGATTCTTGAGGTCTTAGAACACGTAGAATTGGGACATTTTCTTTACCTGGGTTCTCTTTTACTGAGGATTCTTGTGCCTTTTATTCAGTTACTGTTATGTTTTAATCTAGAGGAAGACTCATCACATAGTGGAATTTTTTAAACAGTATTTCTTTTTGTATGTATGAGTGTTTTGACTGTGTGTATTTCTGCGCTTGCTTCGTGCCAGAGGAGACCAGAAGTGGGCCTCCAACCCCGTACCTGCAGAGCCTGGACTCAAACCTGGGTCCTCTGGAAGAGTAGCCAGTGCTCTGAACCACTGAGCCATCCCTAAGTTACTGGCAATTTTGACTGTCTTAGGATTTAGTGAACATAGTTCTAAAACTATTTTCCATGACTATGACAGCTAAAATTCCTTCTGAGATAGAGCAATAAGAGCTCGTAAAGAAAACGGAAGAGTCTTACTTCAAAGTCTATTATTATTATTAATTATTATCATTATTTTCTTTTTAACTATCCCTTCTTTCCAGTAAAGACATAGAAACTTGAGAGCTTATCTAATACAACAGCAAATGCGCATGAAATGCCACTTCAGGAATGGATTCATTGCTGGGCCTGTTGGCAGAATGAGGTAGAATCATTGTGAGTTCAAGGCCAGTCTGGGCTGCGGAGTCCAGCCATGAAAACTTGTGAGGCGTTTTCATAAATTATAAATAAAGGGAGGATTGGAGTGTAGCTTAGTGGTGGGGGGAACACTTGGCCAGCATGTTCAAGGCGCTGGGTTCAGTGTCTGGTACGGAAAAACACAACAGAATTTATTCCACAAGTGGTGAGATAGCTTTGCTGTGGGTGTGTCGCTGTCAGACTTGTGTTACTAACGCTGTGAGCAGGCAGGGCCCCGGGGAAGGATGGGATCAGTGGATGTCGTCATTCTTCCTAAGTTGGGCCTTTGATTCCTGAGCTCAGGGCTTGTTCCCCAGAGCCTTCTCTTAGGGCCATGATGAGATAATATAGGAGATAATATAGGAGTTCCCTTCCAGGCAACCTGGGGCGGGTCTCCAGATAACCGGGAGCCGATAGCTGAAGTTGGGCAAGTTGTAATTTGTCAGTCAGGGATCTGATTGCTATCACTGTCTCTTCTGTTACTCTCCGCTTTCAGGAGAACGCTTCATAAACGCTCCAGCCGTTTCTCAGCGACTTCACTGTGAGGGAGCAGCTGAATTTCTGACTCTCCTGGGTTGTGAGGGAAGCAGGGGTCTCCCCAAGGACTGTGAGGAGGGGAGAAGGTACAGACCACGGCAGGAGGTGCTGGGGTGCAGGCAGCGTGCTCCACCTCGGAGATGAGGTTCAGTTCTGTAACCCTGGTTATCAACTCTGGACACGGGCTCTTTAAAGTCATTCTGACCAACCAGTGCGGTCTCCACCAGACCTTTGGAAACATAAATTCTGCCCTGTTTTTTTTTTTTTTTTTTTTTTTTTTTTTTTTTTTTTTTTTAAACAGTGGGCAGTTGTCTTGATTCTTCACATTTTCCAAAACCCTCTGCTGCTGTAGGGCTGGGGGATTCCCTGGGCCTTGCCAGTTTCCGTCACAGATGGGCTTTCTCAGGCCTTGCCACTTCCTCCTCCCGCCTCTTCCAGTTACTTTACCCTATCTAAAGGATTTTAGTATAGTATCAAATTCACTCCCCTCCTTAAGGTTCAGCCAGAGCCAACGACTAGGCTGGTTTTGTCATCACGTGTCTTCCTACTTCAGCTAGCACTCCCCCCCCTTCCCCCAAACCCCAGGCTTTGGATCCACTGATAGGTGCCAGGTAAGCACAGGAGATACTGAAGGTGAGGAAGCCACATCTGGCCATCACATGGTAAGAGGTGCCAGGACCCCAGGCCAGCCTGGCTTCCTTCCCAGCACACAGCCCTGCCTTGCTTTTCTTTGGGAATAAGGGGGCCAGAGGAAGACATTTAGATGAGATAGCAATATGGCCTTTTCCTTCAAGTCAGGAATGATACAACAAGACAGCATATTTCAGAGGAAGTCGTTCACAAAGCAATGCCTGCTTTTTAAAAGTGGAAAGTCTTAAAGTGAACCTAAAGGAAACCACGAGGAGAGGTGCTTAGCATTTTACGAGCACCGGCTGCTTTTCCATGGGGCCCACTTTTGATTCCCAGCACACATGATAGATGGCTGCCAACAATCTGTAGCTCCAGTTCCAGGGCATCTGATAGGCTCTGCTGGCCTGTGCAGGCACTGTATGCTCACAGCGCACAGACATTAGGCAAAACACCTATACAGTTAAAAATAAAAAAAATTAAAAACAAACAAAAAAAAACACCACTTGGGCAGTGGTGGCGGATACCTTTACTTAGTCCCAGCACTCCAGAGACAAAGGCAGGCAGAACTTTGTGAGTTTGAGACCAGCCTGGTCTATAGAGTGAGTTCTGGGACATCCACGGCTACACAGAGAAACCCTGTCTTGAAAAACAAAATTCACAAAGAGTATAAAATCATTTGCAGTAGGAATTGCATCCCCGTTTGCACAGCAAGACTCTGAGTGACACTGTCTGCTCCCAGGGCCCAGCTCTGAGCCATTCATAGCCCAGAGGTGCCTGTTAAGCATTGGAGAAAGGGGGCTTTATAGCAGTGGTTGTTTTTGTGTGGTCAACTGAGGCCCCAGTTAACTTGATTTCCTTTTTAACTCTGACCTCCACCTGTCCCCACTCTGTTCTTCCCCAGGACAGTTGCAGAATGTGCCGTTAGCTCAGGTCACTGCTTGTGGCTGGAGAAGATTGCAGGTGGTGGTGGCGGGTTGCTGGTCTGGGAAATAATTAGGGTGTCGTAGAAGAGTGAGTGTTTGTAAGGAGCTGTCATTCCCACAAATTTCAATCTGTGGGAAATGTGAGGTGGGGGTTGGGGTGAGGTAAGTACAAACAGTTCCTGGTGAATGATCACTCTTCACAATGCTTGCTCCAGGGGTCATGTGGTCCCTTCCCTGCCTGGAAACTTGTGCTCAACTTTCAAGACCCAGTTCAGATGTCTGCACAGGGCACTGTGGCACCCAGGCTCCCGGGGCTGCCTCGGCCAGTCCTCAACACTGCAACCAGCCTCAACTACGCGGGCAGCACAGCTCTTTTCTTTCTTTGTGTGTCTCTGCAGGGGGTAAAATTTTACATCCGTAGGTCTGGAGGGTAACACATTTAGTATTTCCGGAAAATAAGTGGGATTTCTGTCTGTCAATCTGAGACTTACATATTAAAGTACAGGAAACTATAGACACACTCATGCACCTGAATAAGTTTAGGTGATGTGGGTAATATTCAAGGTGCCATGTGATTTTTATTGGAGCACATTGATAATTTTACCTGTTTGCGTGTTGCTCATGTCTGACATGTATAAGCCTCTGTTTTTCTGACAGAGATGAAGCGTGGCTGTTAACACACCATCAGAGGCTTAAGTCTCCCCTTAAGGAGCCTCGATGCACCTGTTCTCTAGTCATGAGCTTTCAGATTTTAATTTCTTAGTGACAAAGGTAGGATGCTTCGTTGAGATTAATGAACACCCCTTGTTTTGTGCAAGCGAATGGCCCATTGGTTGTACTTGGGAAAGGATAATATATTCTGCATGAAAATGTGAATGCTTGGGCCAAAATCCAGCCCAAGGAATCCTAGCAAGCTGTGTGAAGCCCACACCACCACATAGCAGAGGGTAAATGAAGGGAGACGGCTCCAGAAAAACAGTAACTCACTGCTTAGCTTTGTTAAGGAGATGCCAATTACAGTGGGTGGTAGGGGGTGATCTGGGCCTGTGATGAAACAAGAATATTTAGAAACATGCAATTGTCGCTGTGGCCATGCGAAGCACGAGTCCATGTTTCCAGCCTTCTCCCTAACAGTGTCCCTGGTCCCCGTCCTTCCTCCTCGAGGTGACCAAGGTGGGACAGAGACCACCTCTAGCTTTCACAGCGGCAAACTTTCTCTGAAAGCAAGTGTGGCGTGGGTAATTAGATTACCGGAGGGAGAGGTAAATGTAAGCCAGGGCGCAGAGAAAAGAATCGCTGATGATCCCTGGAAAACATCTCAGGATAATTTGTTCTCTGCTCTGCTTTGTATAGCATGCAAATAAGATCAAGCGCCCTGTGCTGTGCCCCTGCGTTTGGCCAGAGCCTGATTAAAATAACAAGTTTCTCTTTTTAGTACCTTTGTACCCACAGCAGACAGCAGCATTTAGCTCTGTCGAGTTGACCCTGGTTTCTACGAGAGCTTGTGCTGTTTGGGGGGTGCAGGACCCTTGCATTCCCTTGTCCTTCCATGATGGGGTTCTGTGAGCAGACTAGGATAACACCCTATCAGTATTGTGGCTGCAGCTGATGTTTATTCAGTGATTGAAAAAAATGTTTTGATGGGTCTCTGCACGCTGATAAAGATGCAGTGTTTCTTCACATTTTATCCACGAGCCCCAGGCCAGTTTCCTTGGTACCCCATTGTTCCCTCACTGTTATCAGTGCACGGACATGGCTTTTCCTTCTTTCCTGTTGCTTTCTGCTGCTGGGTAGCCGGGCTCAGTGCTGAGCCTTTGTCCTGGCTGAAGCTCTGCTGGCACGCTGGCTTCAGGTCAAACACTTCTCCTCACTGGATGTGGTGCAATTGGTTTTCTGGAATGTGTGTTGGAAGTTCATTTTTTGGGAGGGACTCTTCCTTTGAATTGGCAACTCCTGTGTGTTCCAAGTGTTGTGCAGGAAGGGCCTCTTCAGCTTGGTGTATGTTTGTAATTCTCTGGAATTAATTATTAGGTGAGAAATAGCTTTTAAAAATAGTTAGGCCTGACATAGTGTCACACACCTTTAATCCCAGCATTCCAGAGGCAGAGAGACTATCCTAGTCCGAGGCCAGCCTGGAACTTCATACACATAAGGAGTTCGAGGCTAGGCAAGACTTTATACAGAGACCCTGTCTCAAAAAAATACTCATCCCTTAATATTTAGCCTGTTTAATTTTTTAATAGTCTATAGAATTAGTTTTACAACAACAGCAGCATGTACTTGCTTCTGAATAATTTCTTCCGAAAAAAAAAATGTTCACCTGTTTGCCCATGAGATCATGATCTCTAAGATGAATTTGGGAATGCATTTGTTTTTCTCTAGTCCTGTTTGGCTGGCACTTGAATACTTATTCATATACTAAACATTTAGAGAATCATGTCTGCCATTGCCTGTTTTACAAGATTATTTTTTGAAAATGCACCCTTTCGAAGTACATGCGTTCTGTTTGCTTTTAGTGAAAGCAAACCCATTTACAGCTGAGCGCAGAGGGGAGAGCGGCAGTCACATAGCCCAGTGTCCATGTAGACATCAGTGCTGGCCTGAGTGTTACAGGATCGCTAGTAGATAAGGTAGCAGGCACGCTAATTTTAGATAGTAATTGGAAGAGATGAAGCGAGGTGAAGGGCTAGGCAGAGCCTCTGCTGTGAGGAGAGCCATGTGCAGATCTAGGACGGGAGATATGGGTGAGAAGAGAGCGGGTTCCAGGCACAGGGCGTCCAGACAGGGCACGGCTGGACTTGTTTCAGGCCTGAAAAGGCCATTGTGGCTTTTGGAGGAGGCTGGGTCTAAGAGGTGGCAATTAAGGTGAATGTGCTGGGAATGGGCCCTTACAGGCACGCTCAGAATGTTGAGCAGTATCCTGATGTGAGTGGTGGGGACAGTGTGGCCCAGTCTAGATGGAAGGCACACCACGAATAACCTCCTCAGGAGGCCGTTTGTCCCTTCCTCTGTAGCCCTGGGTAAGACTTGCTGCCTGTAACTTCCAGCCACCCAAGTGACTTTGACCACACAAGTGAAGTCAGAGGGCACCTGGCAATGGGCGGAACTCCATTGCTCCTATCTAATTTCTCACATCATTTTATGTCTTCTGTCTTATTCCCCTGTATTGACTTTTTGGGTGGCATTTCTTGTCATTGAAGTTTTAGTCCTAGACATAATTTCAGAATTATTTCTTTCTCTCTCTGCCTGCCTGCCTGCCTGCCTATCTCTCCAGCTATCATGTATGTTTGTAGGTGCACACACATGCCTCAGTACCATATGGAGGTCTGTCCTCCCTCTAACATACGAGAGTCTCTGAGGATCAATCAAACTTGGGTGTTGAGGCTGGACAGCAAGTGCCGTTAAATGCAGAGCCCTCTTTCTACTGCTAAATAACATGTAACAATTATCCCGAGTCGGAGTATCTCCCCCCCCCCCCCCCCGTGTACACTACAGTTTATGATGAGCAAGCCCAGTAAACCGGCAGCTCCCTCCCAGAGCACACAGTGCTCTTCAGCTGCTCTCTGGCACTTCTGGGAAGGGGTGATGTCAGCGTCCTAGGTTTGAGTCACTTCATGGGCCCAACAATCTGCTGGCAAGATCCATTTTAGGTATCAGACAGTGACTCACAGTCTTACAGAGTGTCAGAATTCCGCAGAATTCTGAGTGGTTTGAGTGATGTCTGACTGCAATCACTCCCGTCAGAAAGGATGGGTTAAGTGGCACTCTGCTAGCACTGTGCTAGGAGCACCCTCAGGAGGGGTCTGTGTCCTCAGAGAGCTCTTAGGATAACAAGACAACCCTAGGCACATCTCGAGTCTGTCTAGTTCAGGCAGCTGTCAACACAGAGAGCAGATGTAGCCTGGTAATGAGGGGTACCCGAGGAGCAGCTCAGAGCTGGCCTCTCCTGCCTCCCAGCTTTGAAGCCTTGCTTGGAGAGGTGATGCCAGGAGACTGGGTGCCCAGGTCCCTGCAGGAGGTCATGTTCGCAGCTGCAGTCCTATAGGAGCCTGGGGCCTCAGGGCGTGTGTATGTGTGCGTGTGTGTGTGTGTGTGTGTGTGTGTGTGTGTGTGAGAGAGAGAGAGAGCGAGTTCAGATTTAGGAGTTTCAAAGGTCTGGGAGGCAGCGCTGCGGAGGTGGGTAGCCCAGGGGAGCAGCTGGCCGTCTCCACATCCAAGCGAGGAAGTACACACAGTGCCTCGCCTGAACATCGGGTTCGGCACTCAAGCGTCGTCTATTAGCCTGCCTCACCGGATGAGAATTGGCAGACTCAGTGCTCTAGGTGTTTAAAAATACTAGGGCTTTAAGGTCGCTTGTCTGCATTCTTTCTTAGTTGTGACCCCAGAGAGGACTCTTTCAGTTTGGGACTGTAAGGAGGCCAGCTTCAGTCAGCCTCGGCGTCTTCTAACTTGTGTGATACTGCCCTTCGAGGGCAGTTGATCAGTGAGAAGAACGGCGCAGTCATCTGAGGCCAGGGCTCCGGTTGTGCCTGGCCAGCACCAGCGGCACCGTCTGCCGGAGTGAGCACTGTCATTTTGAGGGGGAGTGAGTGGTCAGGGGCGGAGAAGCAGGTCACTTGGCCCAGTGACAGATTTCTTCTTAATGACAGCCTTACTACGTAGCCCTGGCCTGGCCTGGAACTCAGAAATCCTCCTGCCTCTGCCTCCCAAGTGCTGCGGTCGGTGGTGTGCGCCACAGTGCCCAGGTCAGATGATGTCATCTCACGGATTGTTAGCAGGCAGAGCCCTGTGATGAGGGAGCCCTTTGCAGAGAAAGGATTTTCTGTGATCGCCAAAACTTGAGGTGGCAAGCTATCACTTTTTCCTAGTGTGCTGTAGCCGTTCTTATTTGCATGGAAGCCTTGCCCAGCCATTACTGTTGTTACTTTGGAGATTTATTTATTTTTACTCTATTGTGCATGAGTGTCTTGCCCACATGTGTGTATGCCTGGTACCCACAGAGGTCAAGGCTTCCTCGAACGAGAGGCACTATGTGGTTGCTGGGAACCAAACCTGGTCCTCCGCAAGATCGTTGGAAGCTGGGCTAGGTGGTGCACACGTGTAATCCCAGCCCTTTGGGAGGCAGAGGCAGGCGGAGCTCTGTGAGTTTGAGGCCAGCCTGGTCTACAGCGTGAGTCCAGAACAGCCAGGGCTACATAGAGAAACTGTCTCGAAAAACCACCAACCAACCAACAAAGGGCATTGGATGTTCAGCGAGCCATCTCTCTAGCTCAGTATTTGCTTTTTTGGTTTATTTTGTTTTGACTTGAGATTGTTTTTGCTGTGTAGAGTGGCTTTGGCTCCATGCTTGTATGAGTTCTGTGTGTGTGCCCTGTGTCTAGGGGGGCTGGAGGTGTCAGGTTCCTTGGAACTAGGGTTCTAGCTGGTTAAGCCAGTGTTTGGTGCTTCTAACTGCTGGGCCGTTGCTGCAGCCCTGTTTTTTCACTTTCACTGGTTTTTGGAAGGCAGACACTTGATCTGTGTATTGGCTCTCCCACCTTTTCTTCTCCTCTTGGCCCCTGCTGGGTGCTGCTTTCCTGTCCACACTTCCCCCCGCCCCACACTTAAAGCATCATAATAAAAAGGCAGGTAATTGCTTTCCTACTTACAGATTAAAAACGTCACCTCAGTATGCCCACACGTATTCTGAGGAGAAGCAAGGGGGTTACAGACACCAGCCCTGGCACCTGGACTTTGGGTGGTGGTCTCTGGTTTACTGTAGGCAATGCGCTTTGGCTTCTTCAGACACACGGAGCTAAAACTGTTCAGTAGCAATCAGGGGCTGAGCCCAGTGTTTGGAGCTTGCAAAATAACAATAATATTCTTTCCTCAAGATTAATTTTGCCCCGTGTGTGTGTGTGTGTGTGTGTGTGTCTGTCTGTCTGTCTGTCTGTCGAAATAGAAATAGTATATGAGTAATTTTTTTTTTTTTTAAGAATGTTGCAACAAAACTTTATTTTAAATTTACTTTTGAGACTGGGTCTCTATAGGTAGCCCTGGTTGTTCTGGATCTTGCTCTGCAGACCAGGCCAGCCTGCCTCTGCCTCCCGAGTGACAGCAGCAAAGATGTGCCCACACATCTGATGCAAAGATGTGGCACAAAGCTGGGAACCACATTAGCAGTCAGCCATCTTGTATCATGGGTTGTGTTCCAGGGAGCATTAGGACCTGTGCAGAAACAACTGGTGGGTTCTTTTGGAAGGTAAATGGACATGCCGCCTCATTAGAATTGGTATGACTTTCATTCAACTTTATAACTTTAAAACTTGCAGCATGCACTTAAGGTATGCAAAGCTCCTCCGAGTCGTAAAAGAAACTTTATGATGTGTAACAAGAATCTGAATTTCCCTATCATGTATTACCCTCAGAGGAGAGTGAGTGGGCAAGAGGTTATGTGAGCAGTATTTTCAAGACTGATTTAAATTTCGTGAACCGGGGATAATACATCACAACGAAGCCGAGCCATCTGTGACAACCAGAATTGGGTAGCTGGGAGAGTCTTGGGTTCTGCCCCAGGAAAATAAGTGATAGGATAACTATAGTCATTGCACTGCATGTTCTTCTTCTTCTTTTTTTAAATATCAATTTGGGTTGTAAGACTGTGTTTGAGGACAGCCCCCCCTTGATTCAGGATTTTTCTATTCTTCCCCACCTCTTTTCTGTCCTGTTTTAGGTAACGAGAGGGTTATTAAGAGTAAAAACCTTGGAAGATTTAGCTGAGTGATTTTTTTTTTTTATGAGAGAGCCTGTTGCACATTCTTTTCACACACATGAAATGAGGTGGGCACTAGTCTTTATATTTGGAAGCAACACTTATTTTGTCTTCACAATATGCAGCTTTCTTGTGTTTAAACAACATTTAGAGAAAAACAGTTTAATGGCAAACTAATGTACCTTTAAAATGTGTTGACATTTCTTATAAGACCAATGTGTAAAGTTTCCAAGCTATTGGGTGTTAAGAGTGGAGACAAAGGGCAAAAGATAAGTGTAAGCTCAGCAGGACTGTTCCCAGTGTTCGGATGTCACGTGGTAGAACCCACAGGTCCTGTTCCTTTGTCTCTATCCCCTTGTGACACAAATATTCATCCCTGTTTTATACGCCAAGGTGGCTGGAAGTCGTGAGTCTTATAAATTGCTTCCATTTGTATGCTCAAAGCAGAGCAGCATAGAGCTTCTAAAATAGTAAGCCTGATTCCAGTTAGGCCATTTCCTCCTCCTTCCCTGGCTACGACAGAAATGTATGGCAGAAGATAACAACCTCTACTCTCCAAAGAGGAATTCAAACTTCCAACATTAATTCTGGAGGGAGCTGGTGACATCTTGAAGAGAGAATGAAGACTTGGAACATTAATTCTCGAGGGAGCTGGTGACATCTTGAAGAGAAAGGCAGACGTGGAGTGAGCACTCAGGGGTGATGAATGGCTAGTCAGCTGTTCACAGGCAGCACTGTGTGCCCTGGGTTGCCATGGCAGCGTGAATGGCACTCGGCAGTCCTGCTTGACTAACCTAGTTTGGTGGCAAGCCTGTGAGCTGTGGCCTGGAAGAAGCCTCTTCAGCTAGATGATCCTGGAGCCAGCATGCTGCCCAGTCTCCAGTCCCGCTTGGGCCTTTGTGCGGCTCTTTCCTCACTCCCTCTGCTATTTCCGTTTTTTGTGCTAAGGAAAGAGAAGGGGAACCCCCACCCCACCCCCCATGCTTGCAGAGTTGGGTTTTCTCAGTACTTTAACTCCCCTGCGACACATTCCATCCCCCAAGGAGAAGCCTTTGAGTAAATGTGCCATGACAGGCCCAGCATGGGGTTGGCTCAACCACTGTACTGAGGGTGTGGGGAGCTAAATCCTGAGCTAAATTTCTCAGGATTTTTGCCACCTCTCCAGCACACCCTGCATGTTTTCAGTTTCCAAAGCTCTATTCAGATTTTTTTTTTTCCAACTGAGTTAGAGTACAGGTTCTGCCAATGAGGACATCTGGGTTAGAGTCCGCCTCAGCTGGCTTGTTTTTCTTCTGCAGTGTGGGATCTTCACGCGTGAGTGCTCTCACAGGACATTGGCACTGTGAGGCCTGCAGACAAGCTAGCTTCCTTCATCTTCTAGCTTAGATTTGTTAGGAGTTTAGTGCAAGGGTGGCTTGATGTATTCCTTCTCCCCTCCCCCCCCTTCTCTTTGGGAATGGACGATTTTTTTTTCCATAATTTTTTTATTGATCAAGCTGGGCACGGTGGCACACACCTATAGTCTCAGCACTCAGGGAGGCAGAGACAGGATGATTACTTTGAGTTCGAGGCCAGCCTGGTCTACAAAAAGAGTCCAGGACAGCCAAGGCTACACAGAGAAACCCTGTCTTGAAACAACAAACAAACAAATAAATTTAATTTAATAAAAAAATTATCAGTCACTTGGGGACCCTCACACAGTGAACCCTGGACCAGAGCACAATCTCCTCCCATTATCTCACATCCACCCCCCACCTTCAACATGAAAGAAAAACAAGCAAAAACAAGTCCAGTTTGTGTTGCCAGTATACTCATCAGAGCATGGTCAAACTCCGGGTGGCCAGCCTGGCAAAGAAAACTGAGTCCTTCCCCACCTGCACCCCTGCCTGAAGCTATCAACTGTGCAAAGCTACACTCCAGCATCGCTGTCACAGTGTTTAAGAGTTCTCTTCATTGGCTTCCTGTCTAGGCTGTGACTTGGGGGGGGGAGGGGCTTGTCACAGAAGCCTTCTGTGTCCCTCTTTCTCAATCAGTACCACTGCACAGGTAGCTTCCTTGCCCTTTACGGCCAGTGGGAACATGGATCCCAGACTTCCCTGTGGTTTCTGGGCACAGCAAGGACCGGTATGTTCTGCTGAACTCCCAGGAGGCAGAGTATTGTAGCCATGCTAGGCTGTGGCTACCGAGAGCTGTCTCCAGGAGGAAACCCTGGGTTTGTGCAGGGATCCGCCTCTGCAGGTGGGGCTGTATGGAACACTTCCACCCTCGTGCTTGTCTTTGTTTTTTTATGCAGTCACTCCAACCCCTTCGAGGCTTCGTGTTTGTTTCTGTGACAGAAAGAGTGGAGTGGCGTGGAGGCCCAGGAACAGGGCTTGGGAACTTAGGTAAAGGGTTATTTGTATTGCCTGTCCATGAAATAAATTCATGTGTGAGTCCTTCAGTATAGAAGAAACGACTTATGAGTCCAGAGGTTACTAAGGGATCCCGAGTTTGTAAAAATTTAACAGTAGCTTCTAAAGAAAATGGTCACTCAGTGTTTACAAACTGAGCACCTGTCCCCCGTATATCCCTCTGTAATCAGCTTCCTGTAAGTCTAGGTTGAACCAGTCATGCAGTTTGTGGCTTTGAGGTTGCTCTGCTGGCAGGAATAATACCTCGGTTGACGTCTACCTCCTTGAAACGAAGGACTTAAGAGGGATTATGAGTTAGCACACCTTCTCGGTCGGCACCACCCTATGTAACAGATCCCAACAGCTCTGCTAGCAACTGAGAACATAAGCTTCCTTGCCAGGCTTGGATTTCCAGGGCTTCATAAGAAAGTCAGTCTTTGAGCTTTGTCCTCCGCCCCCCCCTTGGAAATGGGTCTTTAAAAAAAAATCTGCATTGACGGGTTTTATTGAAAACTAAATAGGAGAGCAAGGTGACATGCGCAGGACACTGCAGGCTGAGGGCCAGCAAGGTAGGGCCGGCCGGAGCACTGATGTTCTCAGCGCTCCTCAGATTCACTCTTCACAGGGCAGGCACGTCCTCTGTCCTGCAGACTGGGGCCCTGTGATCTGCCCCAGTGCTCACAGAGGCTGGGGTATTGCAGAGTGCTGTGGCCATCCTCCTGCCTGGTGCTTTTAAATGTCAGCTTCTCCTGGGGGAGGTGGTTGCCTTTAATTAAAGCCTAGTTAACTTGTAATTATTCAACAGTAATTATAGTGAGAATTCCTGAGACCTTTGCTGCTTCCCCAAAATCCCCTCATTTAAAAGTTCTTCCAGGGGGCTGGAGAGATGGCTCAGCACTGACTGCTCTTCCAAAGGTCCTGAGTTCAATTCCCAGCACCCACACGGTGGCTCCCAACCATCTATAATCTGGTGCCTTCTTCTGACATGCAGGTAGAACACTGTATACATAATAAATAAATAAAAAAAAAAAAAGAAAAAAGTTCTTCCGGGCTGGTGCTGTGGACTGGTTCTGCCGAGTAAGCTTGGCAGCCTGAGTTCGATTACCACATAGAGGCCAAAGGAGAGAAACATCGCCATAGAGTAGTCCTTTGTCATTACTTGTGCCAATCCAGCCATGATCCCATGTGTGTGCGCAGGGACAAACACTACCAGTGGCTAGAGTTACGGTAAGAAAGGATACTGCTTGCTGGCAGTGAAAGTGCTTAATCCCTGGAACTCACATAGAGGTGGGAAGGAGTGAAGTCTGTACAAAGCTGTGTGCACACTGCAGTTGTGTGTGTGCCTCCCACACTGCACACTCTCTCCCCGAGCGTGCCCTAAAGGGTCCTCTCCACTCATGCCGAAGACGGTGCCATTTCACCTTGCCCCTCATTGCAGAAGGGCTAAGAAAATATTTCCAGAAAGAACACTTCAGTGGAAGACTGGAGCAGACCAGAGCCTGCCCAGCATGGTTGGCAAGTGCCCGGAATGGGTTCCCAGCCTGGCCTGAGCGCCTCTGTGAACTGGTTCCTTGACTCCTGGCGAGAGAGACTACAGACATCCTCAGTGAGTCCCCAGTCTGCACTTGGGCCCAGCCAGGATGCTGTCCCCTCATAGCTTTTAAGTATTTCAGTTAGCAACAGCCTCAAATGAGACTGGCCCAGTGGTACATATGTTTGCCAGTAAAATTTCGGTATGCGCTTCTAATTATTTTTCATTTTTCTGGTGCGGGGGTCTCTCCACGTAGCCCTGGCTGCCCTGGAACTCAGAGATCCACTTGCCTCTGCCTCCTACGTGCTGGGATTAATGGTGTGCACCAGCACGGCTGCCTGCCCTTCTAACTAATTAACCAGAGTCCGGAACTTAATCCTGTTCTTTTCTGTGGGAAGCTCTCTAGTTTTAGGTAGAGTTATAGTTCTTCTTTAAAATGACTTTGTTAGGCTTTCAAGGTTATCTCTACAGTAGTTGTCATTAGTTCAGGCTGAAAACTCAGAGAACGGTGGGACCTACCTGATTACTTGATGCTGAGTTGGGCTGAGGCATGCTGTTATGTACACAGTGTAACTTTGCTCAGTGATAATTGCGTGAGGAATTGATGTGGAAATGAAAAGAGTGATTGGCAGCCTGTTGGTGGCAGTGCTTCCATCACACCTCTGTTTTCAGCCCAGACTGTCTTGCTGGGACAGGCAGGGACTTCTGGACGGTGGGCAGAACTCTGTGTGTTGAGTTCGGGCCATGTGCCCACTGCCTGGCTGTTCTGGCTACAGTCTGGTTTAGCCACGTGGGAGGAAGAGCTTAGGAGGGGTTCAAGTTGCTCAGAGGTTGGTCCCATACCCCTACCAAACTGGCCCAAAGTTTTGTGCTGACATGTGCTCCTGTGTGCTTTCCTGGTTGCATGCTAATGGCACGTGGCTATTTGAACCAGAAGGAGAAAGCAGAACCACTCAGCAGTGGACAGGAATTACTGAGTGTCAAGTCCGAGCTGCTCTAGGCAGAGAAGGCTGAATTGTTTGGGCTTGGTGACACACACTTTTAATACCAGCACTTGGGACAAAGGCAGGTGTATCTCTGTGAGTTCAAGGTCAGACACTCTATATATAGAGTTCCAGGAAAGTCAGGGCTACTTAGTGAAACCTGGTCCGGACGCCTCACTCCATCCACTACCCCAATTCCCTTTCCTGTGAAAGATCCCTGGTTTTTGTTGTTGTGTTTGGACACAGGGTTTCTCTGTATAGTCCTGACTGTCCTGGACTTCCTTTGTAGACCAGGCTGGCCTTGAACTCACAGAGATCCACCTGCTTCTGTCTCCCAAGTGCTAGGATTAAAAGCACATGCCTTGTAACACTGCCTGGCAATCCCTGTTCTTACAAGAAAAGAATCTTAGTGTATTTTATTTTGTTTTGTTTTTTCTTCAAGACAAAGCTTCTCTGTGTAAACCTGGCTCTCCTGGACTGGATTTGTAGACCAGGCTAGCCTCAACTTCACAGAGGTTCACCTGCCTCTACCTCCCCAAGTGCTGGGATTACAGCCCAGCTTATATTTTAGTTTCTTATTTATATTTTAGTTTATCTTCTTTGAGTGTGTCAACTAGCATAAAATGGCCTTTGCAGCTATGAGTTCATGATATCTGTCATTTTTGAAGGCTTTTAAAAAATTTTAATCTTTCATTGCCTGCTTGCTTGCTTGTTTTTCGAGACAGGGTTTTGCTGTGTAGCCCTTGCTGCTTTTGCTTTGTAGACCAGGCTGGCCTTGAACTCACAGAACTCCTATTTGCCTCTGCCTCCTGATCCCAGGATCCATGATGTGCGCCACCACTCCCAGATGAAGTTTGTTTTTTAAAAAAGACTCTTGTATTATTTTTATTCTATGTGCATGAGGCTGCCTGGATTTATGTGCATCACGTGTGTGCACAGCTCACCAAGGCCAGAGCTGGGGTACCAGGTAGTGTTGAGATGCCGAGAACTTGCTGCTCAGTAACGCTTGATACAATGCATATGATTACTGTTTCTAAATTTTTATTTTTGAGACAGGGTCTCACCCTAGTCCAGGCTGGCCTGGAAGTGACTATGTAGCCCAGGCTAGCCTCAAACTCCTGAGTTTGAGCCTCTGAGTAGGATTACAGATGTGAGCTACCACACTTAAAACTAAGTAGAAAATTCTCGAGCAGTCCTATCAACTTCTATCTGATAGTTTGTTCCTTTTCCCCAGTTTAAAAGAAATAGGAAAATTTTAAGTTGACTTGTTTTCTTAAATTACTTTTGCGTATTTCTTCCAGCATTAAACCTAAGAAAAAATTTCCAAAGGAAGTTTATTTAAAAATAAGTACTGCAAGCATAATGACTGTGCGTTAATACAAAAATATTTTATTAACTTCTGTGCAGAGAAGCCGGGAGCAGTGCTGCAGGCACGCCTGTGATCCAGCACTCAGGGAGGCAGAGGCAGGCGGAGCTCTGTGTTCCAGGCCAGCTGGTCTACAGAGTGAGTCCAGGACAGCCACGGCTACACAGAGAAACCTGGTCTTGAAAAATTAAAACAAAACAAAAAACAACAACCTTCCATGCAAAGTATCACATTTTGGTACCAAGACATTGAAGCTGGGAGGTTCTGTTCTGATGGAACTCATAGTCAAGGGGACAGGCTGAAGGAAGTAAGGAAAATGATGTGTTTTGAGGGAGGGACATCTTTAAATAGGGAAGATTTCATTCATTGAATCTATCGGAAACTGAAAGTTGGTGATGGTGGGAGAGAGAGGTGAGAGATTTGTGATAGGAGTGAAAGCAGCAACTTCCGGGGTTAGAGCAGGCTCTGGTCTGGTATGGCTGAGGATGGCTGGTTTACAGAGTTGTTCAGTAGGGCAGTCCTGGAGGAATGGCTGTCTCTCAGAAGGAGGAGATCTGAGTGGGATTAGAAGGGCCTGGCTCTCACAGGGTATGCTTGGGCAATGAGGGGTGGCCAAGTGGAGCACCCTTGACAGGCCTGCAGGACAGCTGTGGCATCCCAACCAGAGTATGAGGGAATTCTATTGCCAAAGCAAGCACAAGGAACCATCAGATGATTGCGAATTGAGTTGCAGACAATGACACACGAATCAGGGCCCTAGGCCCCGCCTGTCCTTTGATAGGAAGGCTGAATTAGGAGTAAACTGAGTCAAGGAGACCTGCAGGCTCCCGTCAGAGGAAGAGGAAGCGGAAGCATGAAGAACAGCAGAGGGCAATGGAGAAGGCATCTGAGGTGTCTGAGATCTGGATAGATCCTGTCTTAGCAGTTCTCCAGAAGTGGGTCAGCAAAGTCTTTCTACTGTTCCACTCTAAAATGTGGCTCACCCAGGAGTGTCCACAGGGAGCAGGCATGTTGCCGACAGTGGGCCTTAGGTGTGGCTGAAATTGGCTTCCTTTGAGAATTTGTCTCTGGTGTGGCACATTTTATGTGCTTCAGATTTGATTGTGTGGCACCCTTGGTGTGTAGAACCGACATCTAATTGGACTGATCGTCCTTGACATTTAAAATAAGTGAAAGCCGTCCTTCTGGGTCTATATGCTGAGATACACTGGGCGGAGCAGGCTGAGAATGAAGCTAAATGGGATTACCAGTGCTCCTTCCCACTGTCTCTTTCTCCTTCATCCTTTTCTATTTTGAAGTGTGTGTGTGAGAGAGAGAGAGAGAGAGTGTGATTTGTCTGTACTTGGTGGGTGGGTTTGTGGGTAAGAGTATGCTCGCATAACCCACAGGTACCCACGGAGGCCAGGAGAGGTATTAGACGCAGGTGTGAGCCTCGCGAAGCGAGCCGCCTCTGCAGTCCCGGCTCTACGTTCTTTAGTTACATGCTGTCACTACTTTTTCTTGCCTCCTTCCACACTCTGCACTCAACAAAACTTGGACACTTTATATTAATATATATATATTTTTTCCTTTGTGGCATCTGGAAAAGCCTGTACAATGAAGATAGAAACCTGCTTCGAATCAGAGAGAAGGAAAGACGCACCCAAGAAGCTCCCCAGGAGAAAGTGCTGTTCCCGGAGAAGGCCCCGCTGTTCGCAGAGCCCTACAAGGTGCGTCCAGTGCTCGAGGCCGCCTGGCCAGTCACAGCTCTAAGCCTAACGATAACGTTACTCCATGGCGCCGAGGTCAGCCAGGGGTCACAGCCGAGAAAACAACTTCTCCCAGGGGTTGTTTTTGAAAACAAAGTCTGAAAAACCCTTTGAACACTGTTAGTCAGAATTGCCAAAGTGTGTGGTTTCCTTAGTCTCCTGTAATTAGAAACACGGCAGGCTCCTCCGTGGGGAAGCGAGTTAACACTGCATCACACATTGGCTGGAGAGGGTCCCTCCTCAATGATATTGCATAATTGATTAGCCATTCATTCCTCCGCCTAGATTTGTTCCCGCCGTGTTCAAGTCTGCTGCCTTTCTGTTTTGTAGACTGCAAAAGGCGATGAGCTGTCGAGCCGGATCCAGAACATGCTAGGCGACTACGAGGAGATGAAGGAGTTCCTGAGCACCAAGTCCTGCCCCCCGCGCCTGGGTGGCTCCGAAGACAGGCCAGGGAAGCCGAGGTACCCTTCCTTCCACGACAGAGGCAGCAGCGTGACACCCAGCTCCTTCCGCACACACGTCTACCACCAGCCTACCCACACTTCCGCCCCTGGGTCGCTTTCCGTCAGCAACATTAGCCACAGTCCAAAGATGGCACCGCCAAGGATGGAACCAGTGCCAAGCCTCCATGCCAAAAGCTACGGTACGCCCGACGGCCCACATCTGCCTCAGGATCGCCTCAGCCAGGGCCACTGTTCCAGAACGGGTGACCGCAGAGCTGACGGAGACTCGGCCCCGGAGAGGAAGCTCTCGCCCTCAGTCTCTTTGCCATCCCCGGTGACCCCTTTGTCACCTGTACATTCCAGGCTGCAAGGAGCCAGCAAGGCTCACAGCGCTGGCACCAGCAGTAAAAGCTACTGTGCAGCCGCGTCTTCCAAGGACCTGGTGGTGAAGGGCCAGGATAAAGAGACTCCTCACGACAGTTTGGTGGCAGTCTCCAGCCTCGGAGTGGCCCCCCAACCACCTTGTCAGACATTTCCACCCCCTCCCCTCCCCTCAAAAAGTGTTGCAATGCAGCAGAAGCCCACAGCGTATGTCCGACCCATGGACGGTCAGGATCAGGCTCCCACCGAGTCCCCTGAGCTGAAGCCGCCACTGGAGGACTATGGTCAGCAAAGTTTTGAGAAACCAGACCTTAAAGTGCCTGCCAAAGCCAAGCTGGCCAGACTAAGGATGCCCTCGCAGTCGGTGGAGGTGAGTGTCAGGAATTCTTGCCTCTTTTTTTTTTTTTTTTTTTTTTTTTTTTTAATGTGCTTGGGTGTTTTGTGTGTATGTGTACCCACTACCTGCATGCCTGGTACCTGAGGAGGCCAGAAGAGGGCATCAGATTCCCTAAAAGCAGACTCACACATGGTTGTAACTGTAGCTGTTGAGAACTGAGCCCAAGCCTTCTAGAAAAGCAGCCAGTTCTCCCGGACCTCTGTGCCGACTCTCCAGCCCTTAACCTTAATTTTAGAGAACTTAGTACCAGTTTCAGGTATCAGTGATAGTACATGAACCCCAGTTCTTATCACACGCACAAGGCTGCCATTGTCACAGGAGTAGAAGAAATGTTTTTCCTTCATTTTTTTTTTTTTAAAGAAAGTATAACATACAAATAACATTTTACAGACTATAGGTATGGATGACATATACACAGGCTGATTAAGAAGGTTGGTAATACAGGTGTATGTATGTATCACACTCACAATGTTTGGCGGGGGCGGGGGCAGGGGTGGGGTGGGGTGGGGGAGGGCTCTCGCCCTTTTCTACCGGGTAGACAGCAATTCTTCTGAGGCCCCCTCACTTCAGCCTTCAAGGTAGCTGCCCTGAGTGTGTGCTCGGGTGACGTGAACCTAATCTCACCTGTTTCTGTAGAAGGCTGTGGTTTGGTCCCTTCTGTTGTCTTGACATTCTGATTTGCGTATCCATTGCTCAGAGACCTTTGAGTCACCCAGTTTTATGTAATGTCTGAAAGTAACACTATTTTAGTGGTGTATTTATTTGTGTATGGGATATATGTAGACTGTGTGCATTCCAGTGTGTGCGTGTGTGCGTGTGTGCGTGTGTGCGTGTGTGTGTGTGTGTGTGTGTGTGGTGAAGGTGCCTGTGCAAGCCCGAGGTTGACATCCCATGTCTGTCTGTCTTTTCAATAATTTATTTTTTATTTGATATGTGTTGGTGTTTTGCCTGCACGCATCTGTGAGGGTGTCAGATACCCTGCAACTGGAGTTACAGGTGGTTGCAAGCTGTCATGTGGGTGCTGGGAATTGAATCCGGGTCCTGGAAGAGCAGGCACTGCTCAACTCCTGGGCCATCTCTCCAGCCCCCATCTAATTACTTTTATTGATTGGATTTCCTGAAAAGGTTTGTAGGTTTTAGTGTTTTTTTTTGTTTTTCTCACTCCTCTCCCATCTTTAGTTTATTTGTTTTAGTTGGTGAAAATCAGAAGGCAGTCGTGGTTTCTGGCTCCAGGAACAGTTTGCCCATGCCTCTCTCAATCCTGCCCGCCTTTCAAATAGAGCAGGGCCTCTCACCAAGCTCTGTCTTCATTTCCACCAGGCTGCTCCTGTGATCTCCCATCTGCCTCTGGCACACTGCAGTGTGCTGGGATTACCAGGGAGCAGCTGTGCCCACCCTGGGGTCCAGACCCTGTCTTCTCAAACCCAGCGTGTAACCCTGGAAAAGGGGGAGAGGAAGCCAGACAGTGTGAGCTCACACCTTCCATCCCAGGCAGAGGCAGGTGGATTGCTCTGGGTCTTTGTAGTTTCAGGTCAGCCAGGGCCTATAGGCTTTTTTTTTTTTTTTTTTTTTTTTAAAAAAAAAGAAGGAATTGTGGGCCCTTAGCCAGAAAATCTAAGTGGTGCCTTGGGACAACTCAGAAAAGTGTGCCACTTTAGGCACCAGCTTTTGGTTTTGAAGAAACATGTTTGAGTTTTAGTCAGCTCCCAAACAGTGAGAGCATTATAGAACCTTCAGAAACTAGCATCTGTTTCTGGGCCGAGGGAGAACCAGTCTGAGGGTAAAACTGAGCGTGCTGCAGGCTCTGTGCTGCACCTCAAACTCTTTTCCACTGGCTGGAGTTGGTTCTCCCCCTCCACAGTGTGGGTTCCGGACTGAAGTCAGGTTGTCTGCTAGGCTTGGCAGCAGGCTCCTCTGTCCTCTGAGCCATCTCATCTTAAGGCTGAGTTCACATCTCAGTTTAACCTGCCCCACCCATCTTGTGGATGCAGTGTCTCAGGAGGTGGTCAAAAGCACCTTCTTGGGTCTTCACAGATGAGTAAAGTGACTGCACGGTATGGCTGGCTCAGCGGTTAAGAGCACTGGCTGTTCTTCCAAAGGTCCTGAGTTCAATTCTCAGCAACCAAATGGTGGCTCACAACCATCTGTAGTGAGCTCTGGTGCCCTCTTCTGGTGGGGAGGCACACACGCAGGCAGAACACTATAGAAATAAAAAATAAATCTTAAAACTAAACAAAACAAAAAAGACAGTTTTATTAGTTAGGTCTTCTTTTGTAAATCCCTCAGTAAGTGAGTAATGAATTTCAGCAGTAAGGTTTGGTCCTGCACTGCTCTGCCCCTGCCCCTTTCTCCCCGAGCAGATGCTAGACACAGCTACTCAAGTTCTCTCCTTTAATTTCTCCTAAAATCTTTAGTTAGGAAATTACTTTCACTAATACCCAGAGAGCTTCAGTATTCAACTCTGGGAAGAAAGAGCATGGGGCCTGCTGTGAGGGTGCTCACCTTTGATCCCAGCAGGGAGGCAGAGAGGCAGGCAGGTCTCTGCGCCAGGCCTGCCTGGTAAGAGCAGCTCTCTGATGTGGAAACAACGCAATTAAGGTGCTGTGCCCAGTGACAGAACTCTGCCAGAGGCTACACATGAATCTGTGTGGACTCCCACAGCAGAAGAGGCCCGGGGAGTCTGCCCAAAGGGTCTTTTAGCCTCTGTAAGGCTCTGGTGCCAAGGCCTCCTGCGTGGGATCTGTGAGCTTACATGAGTCAGTACCCACAAAGTACCAGGAGCCCCCACTACAGGGCACACATGCTAAGGGATGAGGTTACCTTGTTTAGGACAATAATTTTTTTATACCATTTTGGGTTTGGCTGTTTTCTCTGGATTTTCAATGTGTGCTGACAGAAAAAGCTGAAATGTGGAATGAAAGACTGAATCCTTCTGTCACTAAATTGTTCCTGACAGGAAAGATCTTTTAAACATTTTGTAAGAAGAATGTCCAGATTAACTGATAGAGAAATAATTCTTTCCGAAAGCTCCTAAGTTCACAGGCATGAAAAAAATGTTGGAAATGACTTAAGGAATTCTAAGTATAGCAGCATTCCACAAAGCAACAAACAAAATACTTGTAAAAGGTAGCAGCCAGTGTTGGCTCTAAGTAGAGGACTTTAAACGCTGATTCTGTTCACGGCCTCCAAACGTGATGTAATAGAGATGCAAATGTGAATTACCACGTTCGGCTAGTGCACATTGTAAACATGTATTGAAATGTCACCCTTTTCACAAATACACGCACTAACACACGCACTTGCTACATTTCAGTTCAACATTTTGAAGTATGTAAGGAGATGGAAACGCTTAACTCCTGACTGGATAATGCTGACATCTACTGCAGGTGTTTTGAGTTACCACACTGTAGCCTGTACATACGGATAATTAAAGGAAAAGTAAACAGAAAGTCAGCTCCATCACCATCCACGGGCTTGAGGCTCTTAAGAATGAAGGCTAGAGGCACTCTCCTTAATTTGTACACTCAGTCCAAAGCTTCTTGAGCACTGTGAATTCTTAGAATTCTGTTATTTATAAATTAGAACTCAAAAGCAAACTAAGGTAATTTACCTAAAGGAGCGAGCTAGAAATATGACCTCTAATTACTTAAATACTGAGGCCCCTAGATTAAAACATTAAACCTCAAAATCCTTCAGCCAGAGGGATTAAGGAGATTAGACTGAGCTTGACAAATTACCATGGGGCTAATGGGGAAGTGCAGGCGGAAAGTAGGCCATGCTTAAATAGGAGCTGGAGTTCAGGAGGAAAACACTGGTTTGGAGCCCCAACCTCTGGTGGGGGAGGGGCTTTTGTCAGCCTAATGATTTCAACAACTAAAAATAACAAAATCAGTGTAAAAATAGCTGATTATGGAGTTCTTGAGGAATATGAACAAGCAGCAGATTTAAACTTGGAAAAATAATGATTTTTTTTTTTTTTTTTTTTGTGAAACAATGTACCTCTTGGCAACAGCGAGAGAGAAATTCAAGGCCAAAAAATAAGTTTGTTATGAGATCCAGGACTCTCTCTGCTTTAATATCTCCTAAGATTTGCTCATCCTGTCCAAACAGCTCAAACCAAAACCATTAATTCATCTGCTGTATCTGTTTTTCTGTCCCTGTGGACTGAATGTCCCACAGCGACACAGAGCCAACACAGGGCAGAGTTAAATGATGTGGGAGTGCAGCCCGCCAGGCAGGGGAGACTCCTGTTTTGGCATAGTCGCTTCTCCAGGGAGAGGGGTGGGGCCTGATACCCCTCCACAAACGTCTGAAGTGTGTGAGCACAGCAAGGAGGAACAGGAATTTCCTATCCTGGTACCAAATGTACTTCTGGCAGTTTCGAGAAGGAACAGAAAGTGAAAAAACGTTCCGACTGCTGCCGCCCCAACCAATCTTGCAGTTTCAGGTTTGTGCTCTCCTCTTGGGCTTCCACACGCAGGTCTGTTCTCTTTACTAGCTCATTTTCCAGCAATTTTAGAGCTTTTTAAAAAATATTTTTTTCCCTGTATTACTTAACGTTCTGTGAGAGCGTAAAATATGTTTCAGAACCTTCCCTTGCTCCATAACCTGCAGTCGGAGACTTGTGTTTTGCACTATACCAGGACATTTCTGGGGCTCAGAAAGTCTCATTTTCTACCTGATCTCAAATTCTCTAGCTTGTAAATACTGGCTTAAAAAAAAACAACCCCCCTGAAAACACAGTAGCAAAACAAAGTAGCTTGTGGCCCTGGGCTGTCTCAGCAGCTCCTGCTCATAATGTCTGTGGGGCGCTTGTCACTATTTTTAAGCTTCTATATTTAGATTTGCAGGTCCAGGACTTCAGCAGCCTGCAGAGAGTTCTAGGGCACTCATTTCTAGTTCTCACTCGACGTGGTTTGCAGGTCTTTACCCAACACCCATAATCTTCAGAGAGGTACACAGATGAACTCTCCACGAATCCTCATTCTGCCTCATGTGGGTCACCCTGAGCCTTCCATCTGCCCAGCCCCCCAAGCACCATCATCCTGTTCACTGGCAAGTGCCACAACCACAGGGCCGCCAGGCAGTTGGCATTGCAGCTGCCGCTGGCATAAAAGCCTGGCAGGGATCAGAGGAAACTGTCACATCACCGTGACACCGACCCAAGAAGACAAGTTTACATACAGTCAGTTGCTAGCAGCAGAGCTTCCGTGCCAGGAGCACCACAGCCCAGCCACCAAGCCTCATCTCCTGCCTACTCCTGAGGAGACGCCCAGGGGAGGGGGCATAGTCCTGAGTTTCAAAGACGCATTGAATGGCAGAGACTTCAAGGTGTAGGAGCAATCTCTCTCCTAGTCTAATCCCCACCGCCCCTACTCTCCAGAAACTCACACTTAGGATGGAAAGAAGCAGCTTGAGCCAGTTACCCTCTAATGGCATCCCTCAGGTAGATGAATGTAAAGATAAAAGAAAAAGAAGGTGCAATTTCAAGTGGTATTAAGAAGAGGAAGGAGCTTGTCATGCTGGTGAGGCGGGAAGGCTGAGCATATTTCTGTCTTATGTTTTTAAAATAGATTTTAGAAATCTGAGCAGGATGAGGTCAAAGGAACCACGAACCCTCCTTTTAGGGCGTTCCAGGTGGATACGGCTCTTTTCCAGATTTTACTTATTTTAAAATTTCAGTGCTTGAGGTTGAACCCAGGGCCCTAGGCTATATCCCATGCCCCCAGCTTGTTTGATTGTTTCTTTGTTTTGGTTTTTCCAGATATGATTTCTCTGTGTAATCTTAGCTGTCCTGGAACTCCTTGGTGTGTAGACCAGGCTGAAAACACAGATCCGCCTGCCTCTACCTCTGAGCACTGGGATTAAAGGCGAGTGCCACTACCACTGCCCAGCTGCCAGTTTTAATTTTTAAGATTGAAACAAAGTTTTTTTTTAATGTGTAGGGATGTTTTGCGCGCATGCGTGCCCTTGGGAGGCCAGAAGAGGGCGTCAGATCTTCCTGCGACTGGAGTTACAGTTTGGAAACTAAGTCTGAAAGAACACCTGTGCTCTCAACCAGTGAGCCAGGTCTCCAGTCCCCTCTCCCATTTGAGTTTTAAATGATTGAAAATGATTACAAAGCCCAGACCATTTTGGCACTGCCAGTCTTTAAGAGCTACTTTGCAGTGTGTGTGTTAGATTTGTACAATTTCTGTGGTCTCTCCACCGGGGGTGGGGGGTGGGGAATCTCCAGTTAGAGACGGGACCTGGCCCAAACAAACGTGCCAAAAAGTCCAGTTATCCCCAGGGTCAGGGCTCCTGTGTGTGTTCCCCTCCCTCTGCCTGATCTCCAGGCATGGCCCTCTCCTCTCTCCTCCCCGCCCCCCACAATAGCATCGCATGGCTTCGCAGTTTCTGGTTAAATACCCCACCTCATAAAAACAGGCAGTCAGAAAGATTTTACTTGCTCGTTTGTCTTTCTCTCCCTCTTCCATGGTCACAGCCACCTGTGGCATGGCTCGGCGGGAACCCCATTTTTCGGCGGGAACCCCATTTTTCACGCTGCAGATCTGAGTCCCTAAGGACTTAGTGATTCCCAGCCAGTGCCCGCGCACTGTCACAAAGCTTGTCTGTGGCGTGCTGATGGTTTGTGTGACATTTAAGGCTTCCTGAGTCTTTTTTTAATTCATCCTGGCCATCACGCTGGCACCTGATGTAGTAATGCCATTAAGGCTGTTAAAGGCAATTAAGATGCTGAGAGGATGGTTAAAGCTCAGTTCAGGTCCTAGTGAGGACTTTACACACGTGCTCCAGCCCTGCAATCTACTTACCTGTCTGCGCTGGAAGCCATGCGGATAAGAGTTCTCCGTTCTCCATCGCCTGCTTTTCTCCTGTGGTGCCTGGCCCTTCAGGCCCATTCTCCAGTTTGCTCCTTCAGGCAGGGAGGAGCCCTTTCTCCAGCAGCCCCCTCAGGGTGAGCCATTTCCCTCCTGTTCTGCTGTCACCACTGCTCTCTTGTTCCCTCCCAGCTGAAGCTGTGAAGTCAGAAGTACACCAACGCTCTCGCAGCCTCCTGGGAGTCTGGGTTGTGCCTCAGATGCCCCCGGAGAGCCCGCCAGGTCATGCGATGCCTGATGTCTCTGAACTTGGGACACATGTGTGCCCTCCTCCCGTTCTGGCTGCCTTTCTCCCTCTCCCAGCAGGCCTTTATCTCTGTTGGAAGCACTCTCCCAGGACTCTGCCTTCACCTCTTCCCACTGATGTTTATCAAGGCGTTAGCTGCTGAAGGTAGAGATTATCACAAACGGCCTGTTCTTGCCTTAGCTGTTTAAATCTCCGCTGAGGTTTCCTTCACCTGTCCCTCGGAGCTTTTGTACAAGTTTGTGTGAGCGACTCAGGTGAATTCCACTGTGTTTCCGTTTCCTTGTAGCCCCACCTCAGACATTGGCAATGCTCTCACTTCCTTCTGGGCCCCAGTATCCCTTTCTTTCTTGGACCAGTTTTAGCTATTTGGCAGCTCAGTTCTGTGCATATTACTTTGTGAATAGCGGAGGAAATCATGCCATTTCTTTCTCTCTCGCAGCCCTATCTTCACCTGAGACCTGTATTTCAACCTGTTCTGTGTGATTTTATCTTTTAGTACTTGCCCTCTTCCTTTTCCGCTGTTTGGTCTTACTGTTTTGTCCAGTCTGGCCTCAAACACATGGGCTCAGGTCTTCCTCGGGGGCTCAGCAAGTCCTGCCTCATCCTTTCTAGCAGCTGGGAGTGCAGGTGCCTGCCACTGGCCCTGTCTTGATACCATTTGCCTTCTTTGCATTGCACAGTGGTGGGTCTGTCTTTAGAAACCCTCCCCCCAACCCCGAGAGCTGAGAGGGCAGGCAAGCAGGACCTGACCTAGCTGCCATTTGCTTTTTCATCATGGAGTTTTTCCAGATCTTAAGTGCTGTCACCGCTGTGGACCTGTCCCCTCTGCCCTGGGCCTCTCAGCCTCCTTCGAGCTGGCTTTCTTTGTGCTCCTGTAGCCTCAGCACTTTTCCCTGCATTGTACTCTGCCTCTGTCTTCCTCCAGACGTGAAGCATTGTGAAGTCAGAAACCAGTGTGTCTCTTTTGTGTTTAAGCTGAGTCGGGACTGGGTGAGAATGATGTTTTTACCTTGTTGTGCTCAGCATGAAGGTTTCCTAAGCCTATTTGCTTTTGATTTGAAGTCTGAATGAAAATCTTTTTTACGTGTTTGACTCATCAGAGGGGGATCATATGGTGTGAAGTGAAATTCTCTATTTAGGACATTTGTCTGGGGGGCCGCCAGTGAACTCATTTTAGAAATGAGTTTGAAAAAAAGGATTTATTAATTTTTAAATTTGTACACATGAGTTCTGCCTGCATGTTTTCTTGCATGTATACCACATTCGTGCAGTGCTCACAAAGTCCAGAGGGGGACATACAGTTCCCTGGAACTGGAGCACCTTCTCCACGTGGATTCGGGGAACTGAATCTGGGCCCTTCCCATGAGTAGCCAGTGCTATTAACCGCTGAGCCATAACTATAGCCCCACAATTTTTTTTAAAAAAAGAATTCCTTATATTTTCAGTGTTGGTATTTAAGTCATTTCAGACTTTTCTACACGTGAGGTGATCTTTTTTTTTTTGTGGTTTACATTATTATTACTATTAATTGTTACTGTGGGCCCCACTGTGTGTGGCTGTGGCTGCCCTGGAACTCAGTATGTAGAGCAGGTTGGCCTCAGATTACCAGAGATCCACCTACCTCTGTTTCCCAAGTGCTGGGATTACAAACTCGTGCCATCGTGCCCAGCTTCCTCTAGGATATTTTTAAACAGCTTTGGTGGCACATCACCCTGGGAGTGTTAGCATGGAAGAGGATCCCAATCTTAAGTCTACAGCATGGGATGGATGCCGATTCCTGGGAATAAGCCAGCGGTACTGGGTGGACATTTGCTCCCGTCCACCACAAAAGTGTCATTAGCTGGCATCCTAGTGACCTGAGAATTACTGACCCTGAACATGCTTGCCTGCATGCAGCTGGGGCTTAATTTTCTAGTAAGACTGATGATCTCACCTTAAAGGTCAATTAGGAGCTAGATCCTGTTTCTCCGTGATGTTTGTTCACGATTCTAGTGAATCAGTTGCTAAGACAAGGGGACACGCTGACGTCCTGAGCCCTGTTGGGGCGTACGTTACAGGTCGGCTGTGGCTCCCAGACTCGTCCTCATCGTGTGGAGACTGATCACACCTTGCCTTCTTTTGCTTACTTGGTTCTTGTTTCTCGTGATGTGTCAGGCCGTGTGTGCCAATCCACCAAAGTCGCACAGACCACAGAGGAGACCAAAGTAATAATACGGCAAGCCCGTCTCACTTTCTGTCCCCTGGCAAAAGGCCTTTCAGAAACTCTTTGAGCAAAATGAAGAGTGCGCTGTATTTGAAAAAAGGAGGTGGGGGGTTGTAGTTAGTTAATAGGAGACTTTGAGCGTGAATATGTCTTCCGGCCTCTGTTTCCACATTTCCCCGCTGTGAGGGAAGGAGGGGTGAGAGCCAGGTGTTGGAGACATTGCCCCACAGAGGAGTGCTCTGTGAACAGTGTATTGAGTTGCTAAAATCTTTTTTTAAAAAAAGTGATTTTTTTTCCACATTAAAATCTTGATTTTGCAGTTTTTCACTTAAAATTGAAAACATTGAATTCCCTGCAAAGCACAGCTGACTTTTAGAGTGTACACTCTTCGGAAAACTTCAAATGGCAGGTGACTCCATTGTCATACCAAGGCCTGCAAGTCCTAGGGGCCTGGGACTGAGCATCTGTGGGGAGAAAGCCAGAGACAAGGAGTATGTTCCTGTCAACAGGCTGGGCCGCTGGGAGGGTCTCCTGTTCTCCCCCTGACCATTAAGGAAACCCCTTTTTCTGCGTGCACCCCGAAAACACAAGGTTCTAGAGATCATGCCAGTGGGTCAGGTTCAAGGCTTTGCTGCTACTGGGGACTACGGTGGTCATGTCCATCCTAGTGTCAAGTGCTCCAAGGAGGTAGCCACTGCCATGGGGAGGGGGCACCATTTGGCCAGGCTTTCCCTTGTCCCTGTGCATGGGGGAGCAAGTTTGGCAAGCACCTCAGTGTTCCAGGCAAGGTGACAGGCGCTGCAGCTCTGTGCGCTGCCAAGGGAGCTGAGCATCTTGTGATAACTGTTCATTCCTGATGGTGCCAGCAGGCTTGCCCTGAAGCTTTTATAGCCCATGTTTTATTTCCCTTGCTCACACAATTAGTTGTTTATTAATTGACAACGATCATGGCTTTTGTTCTAGAGCTTTGGGCTCTCAACTTTTCGGCTTGTGACCTTTATGGAGGTCAAGCGACCCTTTCCCAGGGGTCACAGATCAGATATCCTGAGTATCAATTCATAACAGTAGTAAGATTACAGTTATCAGGTTGCAAGGAGATAATTTCATGGTTGAGGTCACCACAGCCCGAGGAACTGTGTTAAAGGGTCGCAGCGTTAGGAAGGGTGAGGTCCATGGTCTGAAAGAGTAGGCCAGAAGCCTCAGAATAGGGACAGTTCTAATAACACACCAGAGGTTGGGCGTCTAAGTCCTAGCTAGTGTTTGCTTCCTAGTGCCATTGCCTGTAGACCACACGAAGTGCAGTGCTGCTGGCATTGAGGCTCTCACCTGAGGATGAGGCTGAGGTAGGAGCGCAGCTGAGAGGCTGTGACCGGTATGTACTGCAGAGTGAGACCTGGTCTCCACAGCCTTGCTACCTCCCCAGCCTAGGCCTGGAGCTCCTCCACAGAAACTGTTTTTCTCCACACACACCCCACCCCTTGCCAATTGCAACTCCTGGTTTGCAGTTCTTCCTAGCCCGACTTTTAGGTTTATCAGCACTTGCCTGGCGGACAGCACCCGCCCTGACTCCTTCCTCCTCAACCCCCATTGCTGAGGCTCCCACCTTCCAAAATCACCACATTTCTCCCTCCACACAGGTTAATTCAGGGTTTATTAGTAGCATATTGAGGATACACGTGCACCCTCCGAGGAGCAGAGGTGTTTGGCTGCTTAAATCAGAGGCAGCTGTGTGGGGAAGTGGGGCGCTCACTAGAATAGGAGGAAGGAAAGAAGAGTCACGGTGAGGTAGGTCAAGCATGGCCATGCTACAGGGCGTTGTGAGCTAGGTCTCTAATCCCCTCCTTTGAGAGGCAGGGATGGGCAGACCTCTGTGGGGTTGAGTCCGCTGGAGACCAAAATATGAAGTTCCAAGTCCAGCTGAGGCTACATAGACTCTATGTGCCAAAAAGCAACCCCCCCCCGCCGTGTTTTATTAGGGGCACATTCTATGGGAGCAACCCCCCCCGCCGTGTTTTATTAGGGGCACATTCTGTGGGAGCACCCCCCCCCCGCCGTGTTTTATTAGGGGCACATTCTATGGGAGCACCATGTTGATGCTGTTTCATGCAGGGAGCTTAATACGAGATCCATGGTAGAGCCAGGGCTGGGGGCTCATAAGCGTGATATGTGGGCAGAACTCCCTCTGTAGGTGACCTTGGCAGACATTTGAGGTTTCCAAGACTCTCCCAGAACCTGCTCACAGTTTACCTACCAAGTACAGAGAGGAGCGTAACGTCATGGCGATTCTGTCTGGGTCTGGCAAGGAGCAGGAGTGAGGGTCCATGATGAGAAGAAGGTTCTCAAACGCCCAGTTCCTGTGTTTAAGGCTGCAGGCTTCCGCACGTGCTGGGATGTCAGCGACATGGTAGTCACAGGCCTGTTGGTGGGGCGCATCTCCGGTTGCGGTGACGCTCACCCCCGATGCCATTTCTCTGTGTCTGGTAGACTGGTGCCATTTCTCTGTGTGAGCTTAGCCTACCCTTTGCAGCCAGAACGTGGTTCCAACAGGATTGTTTTGAAAACATTTGCTCCTAACATATCAGACTGGATCGGCTCAAGGTAAAGAAGAAATGGTAGCCGGATTTGTTTAAACTAGGAGCAGAAACGCTCATAGTCAGAGTTTGAAGGCACAGAGCACAGTGTTCAGTTCCTAGCAGGCTTTATAGTTCTTATCGCCCATTTTCTTCAGTTGTTCGTCAGTGGGCTAGACAAAAGGTAAAATTATATGAAGAATTAGGATATTCCACCTACATTTTATTTTTAGATGGGTTTCGTCTTACGCATGTGATTGCAGTGCTGTGAGGAACTTTTGTGTAAGGACAGCCTCAGCAAACTCAGGTGACTGTCAGAGGAAACAACAAAAACTTAACGACAGGATCAATTTTTCTTTGCTAACTGTGCACGTATGTCCTTGAAGTTTGTGGATAGTGTGAATACGAAAACCGCTGTCCAGTGAGCTAGAGGTGTGTAGCTCAGTAGTAAAACAGCTGCTGAGCATGTAGAAGGCCTCAGCTGTGACCTCCACTTCAGAAGGGAAAAGAGAGAGAGGAGAGAAGGGAAGGAAATCCCCGCATTTACTGCTCTGGGACCCGCCCTTTGGATCTGAGTTGTTAACCAAACAACTCAGAGGTTTTTCTCTCATTCCAGTCCTCAGGTGTGACTGTGCCAGGCACACTTCTTATTGGTGGCCTTCCATAGGAGCTCCCACTGGTGGCTTAAATACTCGGCTTATGTGCCCTCAGCGGCCATAATCCTACGATCTCTCTCCTGTCCTTGTAAGAAAGAGCAGGAAAAAAAAAAAAAAGAGTAAGCCGTTTTAAAGTCTTGGCTTTGCAGGAGCAAGGGAGGAGGGCGGGCTGCCCGTTAGTGAAGCTGTATGTTTTTAAACTTTGCACATGGTGCCCGAGTCCAAATTGCTGAAGGGACAGATGTTGCCAATTTCAAATGTAGAGGGGGAAGGCAAACATCGCCTTTTTGGGAGCAGAGCCAGGGGAGTCATGCCTGGGAGCATTCCTGCTTCTTATGGCTCTGTACCAGAGAGGAGAGCGCTGCAGCCCCCAGCACCAGAGGAAGTGCCCTAGCGGCATTGAGCAGGGCTGGCGTGTGTTGAGCCAGGAAGGCTTTTTTTTGCCATGTGTGAGGGTGTTAAGACATGCTCAGGGAGGTAAGTGCCTCACAGCAGAGGTTCAGAGGGGGAAAAGTAGAAAGTAGATGGAGGGTATGGAATAGGGCAAGGGCAAGGGATGCCAGCTCTCAAAGAAGCTCCTGTGTTGACCGCCCCCCCCAAAACAAACAAACAAACAAACAAACAAACAAACAATCAGAGCAGTCTGGTTTGGTCTACTATGGGCGTGACTATAAACAAGATAAATAAGCTTTCCATAAGATCCTGCACCTTCCAGGCCTCTTCCGTGTGCACACCTGATAGGCTTTCTTCTTCCTTTTTTTTTCTTCCTGGCTACAGGAGACTTGGGTTACCTCTTGAGATTTGTGTGCTTGTTTGTTTGGAGTCTGGAGCCTGCCTTCCTTATAAAACCGTAATGGTGAAGGAAGAGAGCACGTAGCTTTACATGTGTAGTATATGCCGACTTGTTTTTATTGTGTGTTTTGAAACATGGTCTCACCGTGCAGCGCAGGTAGGCCTTGAATATCCACCTCTGCCTCCCCAGTGTTGGGGTTAGAGGATTATACCACCATGCCTGACCGAATGTGGTTTGATAATGCACTTTATGGCAACTACAACCATTATTGTTATTATTCCTAAAGCTGGTGACTTTTTCCTGTATCTTTCAACCACTGGTCCTGAATTTGTGAATGATGTGGCAAATACTACAAAGATATAGATTGAAGATACTGATCATTTAAAAGCTAAACATATTTAGGTTAAAAGCCAAAATAAAAATGCATTACCCTGTAAAGATCCTAGTGCTTTTTTTTTTTTTTTTTTTTTTAAGTTATGTTGAAATCAAGTGTTGTTTAGAGGTTGGGAAACTTCCGGCACTTTTGTTTGTTTGTTTTTTGTTTGTTTGTTTTGGCTACACATGGTTTCTCTGTGTAGCCCTGGCTATCCTGGACTCACTTTGTAGACCAGGCTGGCCTCAGACCCACGGAGATCCCCCTGCCTCTGCGCCCCCGTGCCAGCTGAGATGTCTCTCAAAGGCTAGTGAAAAGGCTCAAGTGCTCTGTAACCAGTCTGAAGGTGTACAGCTTTGTTCTAAATGGTAGTTGACTGCCTGGAGCTCATTACAGTGAATCAATTAAAGACCCTTTCAGGTTGAAAGGCCCCTGAGCAAGTCTCTTAAATGTTATCCATCCCATTTGTCCCCAGCTGATGGTGCAATTACCATGTCAGGAAGGAAGTGGGTGCACCGCGACTTTTCCCTTGGGCTTTGTGCCCGGTGTCTGGAATCGTCAGGAGGGCCACTCTCGGGTCATAGATGACTGAGATGCAAGTCACCTTATGTATGCAACTGTTTTTGTTGTTCTGTTACTGTGGTTTCTTGTTTCTCAGAGTCTCTTTTCTGGCTTCTAGACTCTCTATTCGGAAAAGCATGGAAGGAACGGGTACACACACAAAAGACAGCAAATGTGAGAGTAATGGGAAGTGAGATGAAGAAAGCGTTCACCCGAGTCCCTGAGCATAACAACATGCGGGTGGGCGCCAGGTCAGCAGCTCCAGAGAGCTGAACCTGAGGGCCACGGCCCTGGATGTCCATTCATGCACAGCGGCTGGAAGCAGCCATGTGAGAGAGATGAAGGAGAAGGGTCTGAAAGGAGTCAGTGACTGCTCATGTTTCTAAAATAGGGACAAGGCAGTTTTCTTAGCTTTTAAAATGATAGCGAATAGCTTGTAATCAGGAAATATTAGCACCCTCTGCAAGTAATTTCTTCCTCTCACATATTAAGTGCTGAGTTAAAACAAGTGTGTTTGTTTTGAGACATAGTCTTGCTATGTAGCTAAGGGTAACCTTGAACTGTGGCCGACTCCCTGCGAGGCCGGCCTTGACCTTGCTCCTGCATTTAGTAAGTACTTTTGAGGAACTTTGTTTATTCAAGTATATACATATGAAAATGTACAAAATATGTAAGTCTGTTTTTATTTTTGATAGGTCAGTAAATGATTGTCAGGGACCTTTGCTACCTTCTATAGTTTCTCTATCCTTCCAGGACAAATTTATATATGAAAATAAGCCAGGAAAAGAGTAAAAAAAAAAAATTTTCTGGGCTTCAGTGTGATGACTAAGTTTTTCTTTATCCCTGCCTTGTTTCCTCCTCCTACCCACACTTTCCTGCCTTCTTTGAAATAGGGTCTTGCTACGAAAGCCACGTCAGCCCAGACTTCAGAGACCTCTGGTAGACACATGCTCACATCATTATATCTACTTGAATTTGGTTTTAATCAGGCTGTACAAAAGCAAAATATATTTTAAATGTAGGTACTTGTTGCTAGACTTAAATAAATGATTTGTAATCACCTATGATATTCTGATAGTACATTCTTGCAGCCAGTGTGTGTGTGTGTGTGTGTGTGTGTGTGTGTGTGTGTGTGTGGTATTGGGTCTTGAACCCAGTGTGTGTGTGTGTGTGTGTGTGTGTGTGTGTGTGGTATTGGGTCTTGAACCCAGGGTCTTGTACAAGCTAGGCAATTGCACAATAATAAACAAGTTATATTTTCCCAAGGTGATGTTCCTATACCAGGGGAATTTGTTTCTTGTTAAATATGTGTAAGTGAAGGCTCTCTTTTCCTGCCTTCTCCTGTATTGGTCACAGTGCCTGTAAATCCCTATGGGAGTTTGAAGCTGTTTGTTCGAAGTATTTATTATGTCTCTGGCCTTCCACTGCAGTACTTTTGTTTGTTTGTTTGTTTGTTTCTTCCCTCCCTCCCTCCCTCCCTCCCTCCTTCCCTCCTTCCTCCCTCTCTCCCTCCCTCCTTCCTCCCTCTCTCTCTGTCTCTCTCTGTCTCTCTCTCTCTCTCCTCTCTTCTTTTGCACTGGATTCTGGGTTTTGTTTTTGAAAATAATCGATGCCAGGAGACAGACAGGCTACACCTAGCCTGGAGGGAGTGAACCCAGGATAAAATCTTCTGTCAGTCCTGACAAGGCATGGATTAAATGGCTTATCTCATCCCTATGACTTCAGTTTCTTTCAACCTGGTCCAGAAACTGGTGGAAAGCCACTCCCTCTCCTTCCGACGCCTCTGTAGCCTCAGCTTATATACTTAAGCACCCGAGAAGTGCAGAACTGGACAGGCTTTCCAAATGCCGTGTGCCACTTAAACGTGACAGACGCGGACACTTAAGGGGAGAGCAGGTTTAAGTCTCTGTAAACGGCTCTTGATGGACAGCGATGTGGTGCTGTTGATTTAGATCAGACCCTACGTTAGTACGATCTGTGAGAGGCTAGAATAGCACGTGAGCACACATGCACGCGGGCACACATGTACGTGAGCACACATGCACGCGGGCAGGGCATGTGTAGTGTAGCATGCGGAGCGACAGCGTGTCCCACTGTGCTTTCACAACCTCCTTGCAGTGACACGCTCTCCTGGAAGAGGTGCTCAGATTGGCTCAGGTGATGTTCACATTCCAAACAGTCTCTCTCACACACATTCTGAAGTTGCAGTAAGTAGAATTGGGTTTTAGAAAGAAAAAGATCATACAGTTTAGGCCATATAGAAGAACCTGTCGTTTTTTTTTTTTTTTTTTTTTTTTTTTTTTTTTTCCTGTTTTTTAATCACTGCAGTGAGATGTCTAGACTTGTTCTCTGTGGTGTTTGGTTTTTTTCCCCCCCACCCTTTACTGCTGACTTAACCCACTCTCGCTAAATCATTCATGGTTGTTATCCCACAGTGGGTGTCACAAGGGATCATGTGACCGTTCATCAAAGGCCAGTGTTTTCTGAGGCCAACAAACTGGGGACGTCAGCTCCCCCCACTCAGTGGTTGATGACTGGAAACTGAGGTTACACGCGCTGTGGGGTGATATTGCTCTCCTCCCATTTGACCGTTCATCCAGGTTCATCCCTAAGAGAACGTAACACAGCTTCTTAACTTTTATACTTAGAGGTTAAGTGACGAGTTGGTACATACATGTCAACACTATTAAGTACTTACTGTTTGGCTCCAGTGCACCTTGCAAATGTTACCAAAAACTAGGAACCCCGGATCTCGGAAGACAGAGCAGCACTAGAAATTACCGACCAGGCACTTCCAACGCTTGCTTTGTGTTATTCGCATATTTCTGTCAAGTGAACATTTATGTGGAGAGAAGTGCTGTTCACTAATTTGTTTTTATCTCTGAATCCAGATGGCAAGAATAGGAACTCTGAGTTTCAGAATTACCAATGTTACTTTCTCTTAACAGAATTTCCAGGATGGAAAAGTTAGGTTAATTTAGATTGAGATTTTTACATTTTTATGTGAATAGAAAAGTAAACGCTCTTAACAACCCTAATTCAAATATGTGGCTTCACGTGTGTGATCCAGTGGCTGCCTGGGAAGAAATACAGAACTGTCCAATCATTTAAAAAAAAAAACATTTATTATTTGATGTATATTGGTGTTCTGCCCGCTTCTCTGTTTGGAGTTACAGTCTGTGAGTTGAATTGAATCCCAGGTCCTTTGGAAGTGCAGCCAGTGTTCTTAACCTCTGAGCCGTCTCTCCAGCCTCTTCTTTTTGTCCTTTTATTTTATTTTATTTTATTTTATTTTTTATTTATACAGTAGTCTGCCTGCACGTGTGCTTACACGCCAGAAGAGGGCGTCAGATCTCATTGTAGATGGTTGTGAGCCACCATGTGGTTGCTGGGAATTGAATTGAGGGCCTTTGGAAGAGCAGCCAGTGTTCTTAACCTCTGAGCCATCTCTCCAGCCCTTTCTAATTACTTTTATTGTCCCTTGAAGGCTACTTCCTGTAAGAGTTTGGAGGTTTCAGGTTTTTTCTTTTTTCATGCCTCCCCCATATTTACTCCATTTTTGTTTTGGTTGGTGAAAGTCAGAAGGCAGTCATAGTTTATGGCTAGAACATTTGCCCAAAAGTGTGTTTTAAACAAGTAAGGCTGTAGGCTCTCATTTCCCAATTGAAGTGGGGTGCCAGTGCAGACGGACAGTGGGTATGTGTAGCTTGTACCTCTCTCTGTGTGTAGCTTCTGGGCTCCTTTGAGCTCCTGTCTCTCAAGGACACACCCTTGGTTTGCCCCACCCAGGCATGCTCTTGGAGGAGGAGTGTGGTTGATTCCAGGAGAGGGAAAACTTCAGGGAAGAGCAGCCACGCCTGTCTCCTCCTCTTTCTGATTCTCCCAAAGGAGAAGTCTCCCATAGGAAAGTCTCTTAGTCCTCACCTGGTAGGTTTGTTGGGAAGCAAACAGCAAGTTCCTCATTTTATTGTCTTACTGTGGTTGAGGACGGCCTGGGTCCTGGGGTTGCAGATATGTGCCTGCATGAGCAACCTTCTCACCACATTTATAATCGTCCGTGCATCTTCCTCCTGAAATGCCGTTCGGAGAACCAGAAATTTCTGCAAATAGTCTGATTAAGATTGTGCTAACTTCTGGCTTGCAGTGGTTGCTAAAAAGAGGTGTCTAGGGGCAATCCTTAGCACCAAAAATCTGAAAAGGACAACCCGTCTTAAGAGAAAAAGAAACTATTTATGGGCCAATGAGAGGGCTCACTGAGTAAAGGCAGCTGCAGCCAAGCCCGAGGACCTGGCTTCAGCCCTAGGGACCCACATCATGGCAGCAGAGAACCAGTGCCTGGAAATTGTCCCCCAACTCACACATGCACACTACTGTGTGTGTGTGCGCGCGCGCACACAGCTACATGCATGCACATGAACACAAACTCTGTAAGTTTAAAAACACCCTGTCAACTTTTTGGAAACATTTTTAGGGAAATGAAATATGCTTAATAATCTTCAGTTTAAAACTCTTTATTTGTTTATTTTGAGACAGGGTTTCTCTGTGTAGCCCTGGCTGTCCTGGAACTCACTTTGTAGACCAGGCTGGCCTTGAACTCAGAGATCTGCCTGCCTCTGCTTCCTGAGTTCTTGGATTAAAGACATGTGCTTTTAAAAACGATGTGTGAGTTGGTGTTTCTGCACCTGTGCAGTGTCTGTGGAGGCCAGAAGAGGGGGTTATGAACCATTCATGAGGGTAAATTTGGGTCCTCTTCAAAAGCAGTGAGTGTTTTAACTGCTTATTCCTCTTTATAGCCTCATTAATAATCTTTAAAGAGAGATTTTAGCACTTGAATGCAACTTACATAGCATACTCTCAATTAAAGGCTGTGTAGGGTTCATTATTTACTAATTCTCTTTATTAACAGTCTAACAGTCTCCAACATCCTGGGTTTTTTTTTTTTTTGGGGGGGGGAGGTCGTGTGCGTGTGTATGGTATGGTTATTGTTTTAATTTGGCCACTAACCATAGCCATACATCTAGCCAGGAGCCTCAGAAACTCATAAGTTTGGGGTATGGAAGTTGGCGCGAGACCTTAGCCTCGGGGCTGCGGTGCCGTGATGCCTGTGCCTTCATGCTTCTTCCAGCCGAGGCAGGCACACCCAGGCGCTGTGAGCGTGCTCTCGGAGCCAACTTCACCGGGTAGGTGATCTACTGCTTATTCACAGAATACAATTAGCGCTATGCCGAGCTTTGTTCAGCCAGGCCTTTTGTTTCCGTCTGTAATCTTTCCTAGATGTGATGATGACGGGCCCTTCATGTAATTGCGTGGATTTATTTGTACAACACAGACTTTAACATGTATGGTCTTATTTCTTCCCTGGCATGGTCATCCGGGCTTTGTGTATTTCACAAATGTACATTCAATGCTTATGTATTTGTTCATGTATTTGGTGTGTGTGTGTACACCAGCATGCATGTGTGCTTGTGCAAATGCCACGGACATGTTTGAAAGAGAGCAAGCGTGTGACATCGGGCACATCTCAGGGGCAACCTCTACTCATTTAACATAGGGTCTCTTTATGTTCTCTGTGTGCTGGGCTAGCTCACCTGTGTTGCCTCCCTAACCTATGCTGCTGCGCCCAACCTCAGGGGGGTTCAGGGCAGTCCGGCTGAGGTCCTGACTCCTCCATCCCTTGCTCAGTGCATAGGTTTAGCTGCTAAAAAGAGAGCCAAAAATCTCCTTTCTGTCAGGGACTTCCTAGTTTCTTTGGACAGCGAGAGCAGGCTACCGAGTGTGCAAACAAAATGAAGCCTAAGAGCAAGGCAAACCTCTTTGCCTTTCTAAATAAGAGATCTAGTACCTAGTCATTCTGACTAGCTATGAATTGACCAGTGAACTAACAGTGGATTTAATCATCTGCTCCTCTGCTCTTTAGCTGCAAAGCTACCATTAGCTTAGTTTAGCCACCAGTGTGATCAGAGATCTGAAAAGGGATCCTACCACATTGCATTATTAAGTCTGAACAGCAAAAAGCTTAAAGGACAGAAGTTTCACTTAACACTAAACAGGGAACTGAACACAGTTGCAACAGTCAACAAAGTTGGGGGTAAAACCATGGCTCCACCCTCTTCATACCTGAACCAACATGGCGGCTAGCCTCGTGTTGTTTCAGGCTGTGGCCGGCAATTTAAAACATAGCCATTAGGTGTCACTAATGATGTTGCTGCCTCTCACGGTATAGCACTGTGGAACATTTATAGTTTCCCTGTAACCAAGTTCTAACATTGTAATCAAATAAGTTTTAGAACCAACTGTATAAAAGCACAGTATAGAACAATTTTAAACTGTGTTTGAACTATTCTGCCATACCAAACCTATCAGCATTAATCCATTCATTCAAGAACTGGCAGCCAGGCACACACTTCAAATCAGCCTGTTAATCTGAATAGACCTTCACAAACCAGGGCTGAACCATACATGCAGCATGCCACAAAGACACAATCCTGAAATATATATATATTCCATAAAGACATTATTATCAAATGTCTGGTAAACTTTAAAATGTTCCATAGCCTTAAACACATTTTTAAAAAGAAACCTGTTTTTTTGCAGTATCAAAAAAATAAAGTACCCTTTTTAGGAATGAAGTCACAAAGCATAACCATAATTTTAAAAGTCAAAACCAAATTTAACCAGTGTAAACAATTCAATCTCTAAAATCAATACCAATTAAAATGAGACTTGTCTTCTGAGTCTAAAAGGAGATAGGATGATAAACAGAATTTACTACAACTAAGATGTTCTGTGATTTATTTTTTTTTTTGGCCCTATCCCACACCATGTGGCAATTTCAAGATGGTGGAGTCATATCACATGGCAAGTTGTCACATGGTTACTATTTAAAAACATCTGTGTTTCTATAGATGTTACAAACTCATGCACACAGATATTTTAAACAAGAGTTTGCATTTAAACTTTAAACATATCCAATAACTGTTAATCTATAACCAAGACATATAACCAAGAGCATATTAACGATTTAAGATCAGTCAGAAATAAACATGTAATGGCCATACATACACTTGAAACAGATAGACATAACTTTCCTTACTGTGTCCAGCTGTAATTTCAAGCACTTTGTTACTTGCTGGCAGTGTTGCTCCCGGGCACTGCGGCCATCCCTTGGTATGCCTCCTTGCCTTTGCCCTCTCATGCTGATCCCCCAGAAGAGAAGCAACCATCACCACCATTTTTCCTTCTGAAGGCCAGGCTTGTACGCCTTCCTTCCCAGAAGGCTCTTCTCTGCCCACAGCTAAAGGCTAGAGGAGCAGAGCTTGTAGACCATGGAGCCGCCCTGCCAGGGACCTGTGGCTTGTGCTTGAGCCCCCATGACCTGCTGGCCTAGAACTAAAGTCAGGTTTTACCCATGGTTAAACCAATTCAAGAAGACCCACCATAAACAACAACATGGACTAAAGACATTCACCAACGGACACAGACGTTCCCAGAGAGAATTGCAGCGATGATAACGCTTGCTGGATCCAGAACCAAAGAACCAAATCGAGAGCTTCTAGGCTCTCTCCAAAACCAAAACTAATGAGAACTGAGGTTTTCCCAGAGGTGGAAAGAACTTCTTCCACACCTTGGGCTGGGGACTAATCGACAACGCGTCTGCCTACCCCAAGGGCCAGTTCCAGCTTTGCAAAAGGAAACCAAAACCAAGAAAGAAAGTAGACACCAGAATCAAGAACTTAGACATAAAGAAACACAAAAGGTAAACCAATATCTCTTAAGACACGGACAGACAGAAACAGAGCATTCGCTTACTGGCTGGTGTTCAGCTCCACATGCTCTGGGTCCTAGGGGGTCTTGGGCATCCCGGACAAGCCCCAAAATGTGCCCAGATCTTAAGGTTGCCAAAGACCGCCTGGAGCCTGACCACGTATGCAAAAGCAGAGAGCTTTAATCAGGTTTAAGTTTGGTCTCTTCACCATCACCAATGCAGTAGATCAGAGAGAGCCCTGAGCAGCTACATGGCAGGGTTTTTATTTGGGGTTTGAACAAAAGCCCAGAATTCCCAGCTTAACAGTTACACGATTGGATGACATTCAGCAAGGGCAAACTTGTTACAGAGTGATTAGCTAACTAACATAACTAACATTGAGTGAGCTATCTGTAGACCTCAGGAATGTTAGGTCAGTGGGCTGCCCAGCACAGATGCCTCTTCCTGAGATAAGATACCTTCTTATTCTTGTGGTTACTTCCAGGCTATTACTTGGGTAGAGAATTTTATGGTTTTCTTATTCCTGAAATTGGTGACCTATGGTCTACTCCTGGGACTTTGGGGGAAGGGAGTCAGGCTTGGTCTTTTCAGCATAGCATTTCTTTATATATGCCGTAATTTTATTAGTCAGAAGGAGGCTTCAGTTGTTTGTAGTATCCAGCTTTTTGCAAATTGATATGAAACCTTGTAAACATGTTATCTGGAACACAACCATGTCAGTCCTATAAGTCAAAGAACGCATGCAATTAGAGCTTGGGGTTGGGAGGATAGCTCTCGGGTAAAATGCTTGCTGTGGAAGCTTGAGGACCCGAGTTCGGATCGTCAGAACCCACATAAAAGCTAGGCCTGGATTGTGCATGCTTGAGACTGCAGCTTGGGGCCTGCGCGGGCAGAGACAGGCAGATCCCAGGGTTGCCCCACTGGCCAGCATAGTGGAAACTTAGAAGCACCAGGTTTAGTGAGAGACCCTGCCTCAAACCAGGGCAGAGAGCATTGGAGGAAGACACCCACTTCAGCCTCACCCACGGTAAGCACAAAAACATTCTCTCTTCCTCCTCTCTCTTCCCCTCCAACCTCCTTTGTGGGAGCCATTGCCAAATTGAAGCTGGAGTTTTGAAATGAACTCTCTGTCCTTCTGCTCATGACCCTTGCATCTGTCGCATAGGTGAGCTGTTGTCAGTCTTGGCTTGTGGTCAGTCCTCCCTGGGAGTCTTTTTTTCCTTCAGTGCTTTCAGTGTTCCTGAGGAGAAACAGGGACGGATGTTTCCTCTACTCTCTGCACATGCTTATTGCTCCGTAGTTACTCAGGTGTTGCTTTCTGATTCAAACAGCCCACAGCACCTAGCGTTTGAAATTATTTAAAATCTTTCTGCTCTGTGTGTGTGTGCTTTGCCTGCATGTGCACGGTTGGTGTGCCCCTCTGTGCAGAGGCCAGAAGGCGGCTGGCTCTCCTGGAGCTGGACTTACAGGTATGAGTGCCGGGATTCCTACCCAGGTCCTCTGGAAGAGCAGCATGTGCCCTTCAGCAGCAGGTAGCGTGCAGTCAGGTGGGGGTGAGGGAGGCTGCCCCCTGCTTCCCTAACCTAGAAAAAGCAGGGTAAGTGATGTAATGCAGTATAGATCAGCCTGGGGGAGCTCCACAGTGTCCACAGCTCTGGGGGAGTCATGGCATAGCAGAGGACGCCTCTGGGAGCGGCCTCGGATACACCTTGGCAACCTGGGCAAAGGGGAGCAGCAGGGCGTGTCCTCACCATGCCCTGTGCTCAGGGAGGGAGAATTTCAGGCAGAGACAAGAGGCACACAACTGCTTGAGCCAGCGATGGATGGAAGAAGCAGATAGCAGGTAGCAATCCAAGAGGCAGTGTGTTTGAAGAAAAGTTTCTCGGAGAATTTGTCGGAATTCCTTTTTGAAACAGTCACCTTATTAAAGAACACTTCGCTAATTCATGTCGGCGCTGGGCATTCCTCATGCCAGCTTTTACATTTCCATGGCAGTGCGCTTGACTTCCTTCACACTGCTCCTGCCAGGTGGTTAGATGTGCTAATACTCTCCTTCATCACAATAAGGAAATAGTCCCAGCAGGCTGGATTTTATCCAAGATCACAGAGCAGGCCCTGAACAAAGCCATCGTGGAGAAAGAAGCTGGGATCTGGCTCCCCTCTTCAGTGTCCAGCCCCTGTGGCCCCCGTTTCCTGGCAAGCCTTTCATGAAAACAGCATCATTGCAAAAATGCTGTTCTGTTGAAACTTCATGCCAAACTGAGCACCGCAGGAGTGGATGGTTCCGTGTTTCTTCTGTTCGCTTCTTTCAGCTTAGGAACACAAAGTCGGAAGACCTTTGCAAATGCTCTTGGTATCCATACTGTTATTCCTAAGAGGCCATGGCCTGCATTCTGCTTTGTCCGCTCTGAAAAGTTTGCATGGTCTAGTAGCATGAGGCAGTGAAATGTGAGCCCTAACAGGCAGCCTTGTAGAAGGAAATGAAGACACACCGCTGCTTAACGAATGGTGTTTGGTCATGGACACAACAGGAACTGCTCTTCCTCAGATGCTGCCGTGCTTGTCTCAGGTGCAGACAGCCAGTTTCGGAAAGCCAGTTTGACAGGATCTTGAAGCTTGGCTCGCTGTTTCAGAGCTTTTGTGTGGCCTTGTGTGACGCACAGTTTTAGTCTGCCTTTTGTAAAAACTGCCTAACACGGTGGTTGATCTGAGAATGAAACTAGATATTACATCCCATTCTCTGATTCAGTTTAATCACTCTGAAGGGTTTTGTGAAAGAGTGTGTGTGCCTTAGGGTTGATGGCTGTATTCAGTGGGGTAACTTTCTCCTGCCAGGCTAGCGATCAGCTTTATAGTCAGTGGTATCAATGTGAGGAAATACTACGAGGTAAAGAGTTGAGTGCGGTGCCGAGGACGAGTCCAGAAAGTAGCTGCTGTGCTCCCTGTTGAATGAGTGGCGCTGTTGACCTCGTATGGAGACTGTACCCCAGTGGGGAAGTGAGCCCACTGGAGTGTGGTCTCTACAGAGGCCCCATGTGAGGTGACACTGAGGTGCAGCAGAGGTGGCCTGTCAGCTCTGGGGCTGTGGACACCAAGTGTGGAGACATCAGTGAGGTCTGGGGGTCAGTCGGCCCCGCATTCCCGTAGGGACAGCCCTGCTCTTCTTGATTGTCAATTACTGATCTTGCTGCTGTGCTTTATTAGCTTGTGTGCCATAGGAGGTCTTTTTAAAAATCTGCCATCAAGTCGCAGCTTCTTGGCCAGGACTGGTTGTTCATTCTTTGGCAAGAGCTGCAGGGAGAGCCTGTCTGTGCTCAGCAGGAGCAACAGTAGGGAACCTGAAGCCAGGGGGAGGGGTTGGGGAGTAGGAAGTATGGGGGGGAATTCGGGATGCAGATTTTAAGAGCAGGATTAGCAGAATCTCCTCCTTTTGTGGAAGTTTCCTTTCGTGACAGACTTGGAGGTTCTGAGTTATCTCGGGAGGCCTCCTTGTCCTTACTGCATGCAGTGCTCTGACTTGCTCTGACTCTGATTTGGGGGGAGAAAAGAGACAGGGACATCTGATAGACTCGAGCTGCTACACTGACCCTCTTCGTGGCCTCCTTTTTATCTCACCTTTATTATCAGCGGAGTGTGTGGCAGAAGCGTCGTGGTCAGAGGAAAGCTGTGATTTGGTTCTCCCACTGTGAGTGGTGGGGATTGAACTCACGGAGTCACTTCACCAGCCCTCTCTTAAATACAGGTTCAGAGTAGCCTGGAGTACACAGGAGGGTTGGGGAGGAAGGGCACAAACACTGACCAATGCTGCAGCAGCTCACCCGTGTGTGCGTGGGGACATGGGCAGGACAGAGCTCCGGAGTGCTGTCTTGGAGGGCTGCTTCCCACCTCATTCCATGCTTTGGGAATAATTGCCAAGCTCTTTTGTTGGTCCTCATCAGAGCGTGCTTTGTCATTTTCATTGATTGCCATTCACTTTGCCTGCATTCCCACCTTCGTCCCTCGCCTCAGGCAGGAGGAGGGGACTGTTGTCCAGAGACATGAGAGTACCAGTCAGTCTCTGTGTTGATTCCCTTTCACTGCTGGTTGTGACTTTTTCTGACAATGGATGTCAGTCACTGACACCGGTATATGTTCCTGTCTTATGCCCATATCTGACATCGATGCTAACTGTGGCACTACTGTGTGGTCCAGGTTTTTGGAAACCGAGAGGTAGTTTTGCCATGGGCTCCATGGAGTAGGGGTTTCCTTAACCCTCTCTGCTTGTACCTCTGAACTTCTTGTCCATGCCTCAGAAATAACAAGCTCCAAAAATGTCCACCATTGATAAGGGTGTTTATTTCATATGCAGAACACACTGAGTTTGACCACTAGACTCGGCTACAACATGGTGCAAGCGATGCTCTGCGTTTTCTTTTTACTGCCCTTAAGTTGTAAAGAGACAGTAATGGACTTACAAGCAACCGCTGTTACAGGATAAGGACACTGTTAGGCCATAGCTGAGCCCGAGGGCAGGCTGCTTGGCCTCTGCCTGCTGTCCCTGAGGTGGCTCCCGTCGCTGTGTGACAGTGGCAGCAGAGGCGTGACGGCGCAGCATGTATGGTGCTCACGGTATGATAGTGACGCAGGACTGACACAGAACAGAAGGGGCTGTTGAAAACTATGCTTTGTAGGCTGCGGTCCATGCGTCTAATGCAGAGACATTGTTTTAGATGTAGCCTTTTTGTTTTCTTTGTACTTAAAAGTACATACAGACTATCAGCCATAGCTCCTACCTACCTCTGATGCTTTCTGGTCATGTAAGCTCTGCATCTCCTCAGTCCCGTGTTGTCCTCTCTGCACATTTATGTTGTGGCTGTTTTGGTTTACGAGACGTAAACATGTTTTCGTTAAAACTCCAAGTTGGGGATTTTAGTTTGTGCACACCTGTTAAGTGTCTGGTGTGGAGTGTGATTCTTTGGCAGCTGGAATTAGTTGAATTCTGAGGACTTAGAGGGGTGTAAACATGACAGCCCAGAGGAAGAAGGGGGGCTGCTTGGAGGAGGACTGCTCGCTGCTGGTCCATCCTGCTGCTGCGTTGGCTGTTTGCTGACCTGCTGGCTACCTGGACTTCCGGATTTCCGGACAACTGATATTGGTATTTTCTCCAAGAGTCTTACGACCCTACCCAGTGGAGAGTAGCAGAGAGAACTCTGGCCCCTGTCACCACTAACCTTCCCCTCTTACCCAGTGTTGGACTTTTAGAAGGGAGGTAGAAGCCCTTAATAACCCTAAATAAAGAAGGCCTGTTAAAAAAATCAAGGTCAACACATGGAGGTGTGCGCACATATGTCTATGTGTGCTTCTATATGAAAAATTCCAGAAGTGAGGTAAGACTCAGTTTTAATTTCAAACGAGTTGAGTTTTTAGGAGCTGGAGAGGTGGCTCAGTGGTTGAGTGCATACTGCTCTTTCAGAGGACCCAAGTTCGAATGGTGGCACCCATACAGGCAGCTTACCACCCTGTGTGTCTCCAGTTCCGGGGATTCTGACATCCTCCTCAGGCTTCTGGGAGTACCTGCATATATGTCACACCACACACACACACACACACACGGGGAGGAGATGTGAGGACAGACAGATAGGCAGACAGAAATTCTCAAACATAAAGTGAGTTGTAGGAAGCTGCAGCGAGGACCCCTGGCTGGACAGGGCCCTCCACGGTGTGGGTCCACCGGTGTTCTGCGCTCTTTCGGCGTGGCTTCCCAGCAGATGCCGTTGTAAGACTGTGGTGCCCGACTGATTGCTTTTGCCTCCATTTCTGTCACACCCGATGCCCGCTCAGGTTTCCCAGTGTGTGGCTCTCTCCTCCCTCCTCTCCGAGCCCCCTCTTCCCTCTTTGGTGGGACCTTACAGAAGCTGGTGGAGCTGTGTCCCCAGCCCTCACTGTTTCCCCACCTTCTAGCTAACGGTCACATTTCCTTGGGGGTGGGCAGGCGAGCGTGCCTCCAGCTTCCTGCTCTTTCCCCACGGTGGAGTTGGTGCCTGACTCTTCCTGGTGCTTTGATGGTGGAGGGTGGGCCTGAAGTGGGCCTGCCCGTGCTTCCACACCTGGACCTGCTGTCCCCGTCAGCCCCACTGCCGAGTCTTTTAAACTGAGCTTTCCTCTGTTTCCTTTGCAGCAGACATACCCCAGTGAAGCTCACTGTGTGGAGGAGATCCTGAAGGTGAGTCGGTAGTCACTGTGTCGTCTGAAGAACTCGAGAACTAAGCAGACAACACGCCTGGGCACTTTAACCTTAGTGAGCAGCGCCACTCGGGCACTACCAGATTTTGCTCACTAAGATGAAGTTTACAACGGCAAGAAATTTGGATCAGTTTTAGGAACTTCCCTAGCTCTGCTTTCCCACGAGGGCTGAGGTTTGTGCTTATTTCCCTCATGTAGGTAGGTGCGGCAGGGCGGCACCAGGCACCTAACAGCCCGTGTGTGCATGCTCTTGCCCTTTATACAGTGACCGTGACACCTCATGTGTATGGCCTCTGTAATGAGATCTTGAAACTTTTAAGGGTGGAGCCTCCGTTGCAGAAGCAGCCAGGGTAAGGCAGCCAGAGCTACTGGTGAGATTCCATGTCATACACCACACACACAGAGAAAGAGAGAGAGAGAGAAAGAAGCGGATGCTCATATTTAGACTCCATGTATCCAAGCATTCACTTATATTACCCTCACAAAATAAGTGGCCAGAGCTTATCTTTTGGTGAGAACTGAGGCCCAGAATTCTGGCCACTCTTACTGGCTGACAGAGTTAGGCCAAAGCAGATGGCCTGTAGCAGATAAGGCGTGAGTTCACTTCTATCAAGAAGTAGTCAGACCCCAGGTCAGGGGCAGGAGCGATGGCTCAGTGGTTAAGAGTGGTTTAGGAGCGCACACCCATCACGCTGCCTGGTGCCCGCAAGGTCTCCTCTCCATATGTGTGGCTGTGGCCACCCACGGGAGCAGCAGGGAGGGACTGCATGAGTGTGCTCACGTGCCACCCGGGGTTGTTGAGAAGCCAGGATGGCGTCGAGGCACCTTGACAGGCACGCGCTGCCAGGATGGAGTGTCGTGTGCAGAGAAGGCAGTGCAGTGGGACTGGCTCCTGACCCTGGGGACAGGGCATGCCAAGAAGGACCCTGTGCAGCCATCTGTGTCCTGTGACGACTTTGCCTTAGCCAGGGAGACAGAGGAGCCCTCGGCTGCCTGTGCGCCTGCACGGAGTTGGCTCAGTCATGTAGTCATGTTCGTTTGTTTGTTTTTAATTTGTAAAAAAATAAGTTCTTCAGGCGTGAAATGCTTATGTACTATTTGTGTGTTCATGGTTATACACTTAGCAATACCTATCTCCCCTCAAGTTTTTAAGCAAAGCAACATGTGTACCATGACTGTGCTGAAAAGCATGGTAAATTGTAAGTTTTAGAAATCTTGGCTTCCACAATGAAGCCAGGGATAACGATGAAAGTTTCACTGATGAGGAAGTGAGGCCTCCTGCTTCTGGATCTGCTGCTGGCGCTGCCCGGGAAGGGTCAAACCTGTCAGACCCGGAGTGGGTGGCCTGAGTCACTTGTTTGTTGGAGGCAAACAGGAAGGTCCTCCCTCTGAACTCCTGCTGGTCCCGGGAGCTCCTGTGGCTGGGAGCATGTGCTGAGTCTTTCCTGGCTCGGCTTTCCCGGCGCCCCGGGCTCCCGAGCGTGCCAGCGCCTCCTGCTGGGGCTCTCACGCTCTGCTGCGGTCGCCCTTGCAAAAGCGAGCGAAATGCCCCGCAGATGGTGCATGCTGTGGCTCACCAACCCACTGTGCGTTTCAGGTTCAAAGCCAACTGGCAGTGCCCGTCCCACTTACATCTGCCTCTTCTTCCCCTTCTGAATCCCTCTCAGGAAATGACCCACTCATGGCCGCCTCCTCTGACAGCCATCCACACGCCCAGTACCGCCGAGCCGTCCAGGTTTCCTTTCCCGACAAAGGTAAAAACTCCTCAAATCCCGAGTCGGATGTGGTGCCCTCGAGTGAGAAGGCAGGGTGAGCGACAGGCGCGGTGCCCGCCGCGTGCGGAGGCCGCTGCCTGGAATGGCGGGGATGAGCTCGAAGCTCACGGCGGGGCTCTGCTGCCCCCCACGGCTCTCAGAATTCCTTCTCCTCCCGTCAGTAAGAGCGTCTCTCTATCCCGCAGCATCCAGAGCTTGTCAGCCCAGTTTCTCGCTTGAGGGCTTCTTGGGAAAACATGGAGGGGACACTAAGCGACACGGAGTGGCTAGTTGGGTTTCTAGACACAAACATCGCATGAATGTGGTTCTTTAGGTTCGAGTGAAGCGCTAATATTAACGCTGGTTTCCATGACAACAGAAGGGCCACCTAACTTGGTTGAAGTGGGGTATGGCAACAGCCACTGTTTCCTTTCTGGCTTACACTTGTAAAATATATTTATTTTATGTGTGTGGGCATTTTGCCCGCTTGTGTCTGTGCCCCACGTGTGGGCAGTGCCCACAGAGGCCAGAAGAGGGTGATGGCTCCCTGGTACTGGTATACTGGCTAGGTGTGAACTGTGTTGCTGGTGCTGGGAATCAAGCCATGGCCTCTGGAAGAGCAGCGAGTGCTCTTAACCCCCGAGCCACCCCTCCATTCCCAGTGTACACATTTAAATAACTTTGAGGGTGTGTCGGAGTACTTCTTCTGGGCTCTGGCAGGATTTGCATACATTCACAGTTACAGGAAATCCTTCGCCTTCTTCTGCTTTCTGGATCTATACCAAACGGTTAGTAATGGTTTCAAAACAAAGCCTTAAACTATGCAAGCACAGCTACTCCACACCAAAGGAAAAGGAAGTTCTCAGAAAGCCCTGAAGCAGCCAGGTGCAGTGGTGCATACCTGTAATCCCAGCACTCAGGGAGGCAGAGGCAGGCAGATCTCTGTGAGTTCCAGGACAGCCAAGGCTACACAGAGAAACCCTGTCCCCAAAAAAAAAAAAACAAAAAAACAAATTGTGTCCTGCAGTGAAATGGAGGAGAGCAGTGAGAAGATTGCTCATCACCGCCCTTTCTTTTTTCTCTCTGAATTTGAGTTCTGTGAAACTGTCCTTTGACTCTAAAGCCTGTGTGGTGTTGCTCTGTTGGCATTAACCCTCAGCCCTAACGATGAACTCTTCTTCTTTGTAGGAGCCTCTGCACAGCAGCTCTGCAACCCAAAGCCAAAGTAAGTGACTGTGTGCACCCGTATTGCCATTCAAACAGTAATTGCTAACAGTGGTGGTGGTGGTGGGGTTCATGTGTAACAAATGCCCACCGAGAATAGGGGAAGCAGGTGCGGAGCGGGCACCCGCTCCGTGGGCAGTGTGAAGTAAGCTGGTCTCACAAAGTTCTTAACAAACATAAACTAATACTACATGACACGTGGCTATTTTTATTGTTTCTGTTCGTTTGACTTTCAAGAAGGGGCTTTTCTGTGTGGCCCTGGCTGTCTTGGGACTCACTCGGTAGATCACGGTGGTCTCAAACTCGGATCCACCTGCCCCTGCTGGATTAAAGGTATGGTACCACATCCAGCTGACACATGGTTGTGCTGACTACAGCTCTCCAACTATTGTATCCTAGGAACTCTATTCAAGAGCAGAGTGTTTTGGCCGGGTGGTGGTTTCATATGCACACAGTTGGTGGCAGATGAAGTATAAGTTCTGTTGACTGGGGCTGAAGCACTCCTTGGCCTGTGCAGCCTTGGAGCTTCTAGACACTGGTTGCGTTGCCGGGTGTCACCTCCCCGCTGCTAAGCTCGGCACATCTGGGGTCCTGCTGCCTCTCCTCGATATTTTGACTGTTACCCTAATGAGAAGGTGGCCTTTGTGAAAGGGAGCTGTACGGATGAATGCAGGCTCCATTGGAGAGTGCAGTGTGCCAGCTGGTTTCGTGTCAACCCAACACAAGCTGGGCCCCCATTAGAAGAGGGAGCTTCGGTAGAGAAAATACCCTCACCAAACTGGCCTGCAGGCAAGACTGTGCTGTACATTCTTGATTGTGGGAGGGCCCATCACTGTGGGCCTGTCACCTGTGGGCTGGTGGTCCTGGGTGCAAAAAGAAAGCAGGTTGAGCCGGCCACGAGGAACAAGGCGGTAGGCAATGCTCCTCCGTGGCCTCTGCTTCAGCTCCTACCTCCAGGTTCCCGCCCTGACTTCCCTGGATGGTGGTACCACCCAGGCCGAAGACACAGTCAACGCTTTCGACTCCAAGTTGCTTTTTGGTCTTGATTTTTTTACCACGGCAATAGGAACATTAATTTAAGACAGCGTGTATTTGTCAAACAAAGTATGCCAGCAAGTGAATTCTCCTTTTTTATTTTATTTGTTTTTGGTCTTTTGAGACGGTTTCTCTGTGCAGCTCTGGCTGTCCTGGAACTTGCTCTGCAGACCAGGCTGGCCTCGGACTCAGAGATCCGCCCGCCTCTGCCTCCTGAGCGCTGGGATTACAGGCGGGGGCCGCCACCACGCCCAGTCAGTTCTTAATTCTTTATTTTTAACACTTGGCGGACTTATCCAAAACTGAGGTTTGGGAGTCTATGGAGAGAAGTGTAAAGGTTTTGTGAGTGTCTTGTTGTTTATGTCTGAGCCTACACTATATGGTCTAGAGCTGTCAGCTTGCAGTCTAGTCAGGACCTCACAGGGGTCCTTGTGAATCCCTGTGGTCTGGAGCTTTAGCTAGGCCACAGGACAGCAGTTTGAAAGTGTGAGGGCTGCTGCCACCATGAGGAAAGAGTGGGTAACTGCAACAAGAACTTGATGTCCGCCATTCATCCGCTGACCTTGTGTCCAGGCGGGGGCTGCCTCCTAGCCAGCACCCTGCCTCACTCTGTTCCCTTAAGGATACAGGGCAGTACTCGGGGCCTGATCTTTCTGCGGCACCCCTGTGCTGTGTCCTTGAACTTCCTGTCCTGGGTCCACTTCTGTGAACCTGACTCTCCCCTCTGTCCCCGGCGAGTGCGCTGCACCCCACAGCCACCCTCACCCAGGACAGGATGGGGCTTGATCCCTCCTGTTCTCCACACGAGGCTCCGTCTTCCTGAAGCCGCTCCTGCATTCACTCTGGTAGAACCCCACAGCTTCTCTGATTCAGCCATCTCATGCTTTCTATGGTTTGCCTTCTTTGGTCATTAGTAATTCGGGACTGCTCTGGAGTCTCAGACAGTAAACTTACCTAATTGCCATGTGCACTTACCTCACACTGCCCTAGGTTGCGTATGTTTGTGGGCCTGTTTCATGTCCCTCAGGCAACCGTAAGCACGCCTGAAGACTGGGCCAGATGTCTGAACACACTGGTCTCCACGAGGCAGTCTATAAATAGCTGCTGAGTGAATGAATCAGGCCATGGGAGTGTGGCTCCAGGAGGGACAGGTGGGTCAGAGGCTGTGCAGTCACGGACAGACCTGGGAGTGAAGCCAGGTGGTCTGTGAGGACAGCACTGTCATGGAGCACCCCTGGGAGCCCAGCCAACCATCATGAAGAGCAGAAACTGTCCCCCACAGTTCCGAGCAGGTGGGGGTGGCGTGCTCAAGCTCCTTTCAGAGCAGCCCTGGACAAGAGCGTGTTGCTGCTGTGTTTCTCAACAAGCTTTCTCTCCAGTGAGACAGGAAACGCTGTCCTGAGAGGCTGCACCACATGCAGGGGCCAGTACAGAACTGGTACTGTGCCTGGGTAATGGGGCACCTAGAGCGAGGAGGAGAGCGAGTGAGCGAGCGGGTGTATAAATGTGCATATGTCCGTGCTTCTCTCTGACTGTGTCTTCCTTCCCACAGAACAGTATGATGCGCCTTCAAAAACCCACCCTAATTCCCAGCAAGGAACATCGTAAGTAACAAAAGAAAACCAAACTTCACTTATTAAAATTTGATAATGTGACATTGAACTTTCCCATGTAAGCTCATTATGTAGATCACTCCCTCTCCTCCTTTCAGTTAATGACGACCATAAAATACGGGTGCACAGCACAGGAAGTGACTCAGTTATTGCTGAGTCAAGGGTTATGCACTACAGGACACCGCTGAGGGGTTTTCTGGAGAGAAGGTTTTGAGCCATTATTTATGCATTGATCATGGAACTCAAAAGGCTTTAGCTTTTAAAACTTCAAATTTAAGTAGCTTTAGCTTTGGCAATTCAATTTAGGAGATGCGTGGAATGAGGTTTTCTGCCATTTTCCAGCCTATTTAATGTCAGCAGTCTGTTCTGCCACCCAGATGTTCTTTTCCGGGCCAGGCACGTCTAAATGTATTCTGGGTTTTTGGAACACTTAGTCTTCACATTATAGATGTTTAATCAGCATGCTGACCCAATTTATTTCTTAAAAGTATCAAATTACTGTTTCCTTTCCGCCCTCCTCCTGAATGTAATTGCTGGGGCCTAAGTGATGCAACATGCTTCTCCCTCCTCGTCGGAGTTGTCACTAGCACACTGACTTGCTAGATGGCCGTGCAGGTACTCTCAGAGTTCTGCTGTCCCAGAGAGAGAGAGAGAGAGAGAGAGAGAGAGAGAGAGAGAGAGAGAGAGAGAATGTTTACAGAAAGCTCCTTTGGTCTGTGTGTGTGTGTGTGGTGCCCCAGGAGGCCATTTTGGCCGTTGAGCCCTGTAACTGGAGTTTTAGATGGTGGCGAACCACCATGTGGGTGCTAGGACTTAAACTTGGGGTCTTTCAGAAAAACAGGCAGTGGTCTTAACTGCTGAGCCATCTCTCCAGCCTGCTGCTTTTTTTTTTTTTTTTTTTTTTTTTTAGGATAAGTGTTTGTCCCTTGTGTTTTGGAGGACAGGCATTTACCAAAAAGCATCTATTGAGTAGAAAAGATTGTTCTATGTTGGTGTGGCTGAATGAGATGGGCTTAAGTCTTGATGGAATGATTTTCATTTTAGCATAGAAAGTGAGAAGTTGCCTAAGAGTTTTGATAGATAACTTTTCATCCTTTGAAGTATGATGGGTTATTTTTTTTAATAGTGTATTTTAATGTGGTCTTGGTGGATGAGACCAAGTTTTTGCTTAACGTCCTCTGCTTGAAAACGACAAACCTAAGCATGCTTTGTCACTTGCCTTTTCCCTTTCTGTTTTGTGCCTTCAGCTTTGAGTCATTGGCTTAGACTGTGGCAAGAAAGAAGGTGGTAGGGCCAGGGGCCAGCACTGTGGGAGCCAGTAAGACCGCCCCAGACTGTCAGGCTCTGCACACATCTGTGGTGGATGGAGGCCAGCCCTGGTCATGGAAGAAGGTCCTGGCCATTGTCTTAGGGGCACCCCGGAGGGAGAACTGAAGCCCAGTGTTCACCCGGCAGTCAGTCCAGCAGAGGCAGGATGGGCAGAGCATGGAGGGCAGGAAGCAGAGGTGGGCAGGCAGAGGTCACTTCCTCCCCTGCCCATCTCACACAGGCTCAGTGTCCTGGTGACAGCACCATGGGAATCAGAGGAGCCCAAAAGCCCATTGCAATAGACCCCTTTACCCTGTGAATCTCCTAAATGAGAACAGACTTGGGAAGTGAGGACTTGTGGTGCTCTTCATAGACTCAGGGCGAGGTACAGAGAGGACCAGGGGCAGGCAGATGACGGGGGAGGCTGGGCAGATAGGGAATATGGCTTGTGCGGACTCAGGAGTGCTGTGGGATTCTGGGTTCCTGCTGTTGGTAAGTGCCAGAGTGGGACACGCCTCATGAAGGCAGGAACTCCTTTCCTGCACTTGCCGTAGTGGAGAGCATGTGAGCGTGGCATCCCAGCTGATTTACCCTGGGCTGTTCTCACACTTGGTGTGTCAGTTTCTTGGTGACCCGGTGACAGCGTTCGGGCCCACTGGTGTAGCTGAGCTGTAGCTGGTGTAGCTGAGTGGCAGGTGGAGTGTTTGGGCGATAGTCTAATGTCCCTTGCACATCAGAATTGTTAATTGCAGGGGTTGTTTCAACTCTGGCGTAAAGAAAAAAAGAAACCAACCTAAGTTTTGCTAGTTCTAGCTGATACATTTAAAAGGAAGAGTGAGGCCACAGCCCTACCCCTTCGTCTGTTTGCTTCTGTCTAGTCTGAGTGGAAGAGCCAAGTGGTGGCAGAATGTGTACACAAAGGAAATGTCTATTTGCACACATTGCTTTTGTGTGCATGTGCCTTAAGCTCTAGTTGCTGTTCAGCGGACCCCTTCAGCAAAGTTCTGCCAGTAACCGACTGGCTAAGGTGTGAGTGCTGTTCGCCTCCAAGTCCAAGGGCGGATGTGTTTGTTTAAGGGTGCTTGGCTGTCAGTCTGCTTTCCTTTCCAAGATGTAGATCTGTAGTTTTGGCTCAACACACAGAACAGCCCTCTCCCCGAGGGCATTGAGTCCCCTGTCTGTTCCTCTCTGGGAGTGCAGGGCAGTCCCTCCGGAGGGCTCACGCCTTAGACACTCCTCAGCTGCCTTCTCTTCCCCCATCAGTGATGAGCCCCGCCAAAGGCCACTTCCATCCCTTCTTCTCGCCTCCGAAATCAGCCCCTACTTTGAATAAAGTAATGAAAGACAGAAGTCATATTTTTCCTTCCCATTTGAAGTTTCCCTGACCTGGAAAACTGTGTCTAAAAGAGGGAATGTGGCACTTCAGAGATGAAGACAGAGACGAGACAGAAGGGGCAGAGTTAATGGCAGGTGCTAGGGGAAGTCTGATGGTTTTGTAATAAACTCAAGTATTCAGGTGGTCTGTAGTGCTAGCTTTTAAACGCCTTCGTGATAGGCGCAGGAGGGCCAGTGTCAGCTTAGTGCTACTACTGAATCACAAACCAGGACTTAATGTCAGCCGAACGGCTCCACATGGCTTTTCCTTGTTTATCGTGTTTTGTTTTTCTGTGATGCAGGGGATTGAACTGTGGGCCTTACTCAGGCGCCTGGATTCTTGGCACCCCTGGTCCCCAAGATATCCCTTAGAGCGGGGTCTGCCGACACAGTTGGCTTGTCCCAGTTAATTTAAATCATTCTAACCTAAGAAAAGTAATTTTTTTCTTTGCCATTCTATAAGAAGTTAGCTCACACTTATGTCATGGTTGGAGATGCACTGGCAGCTCTAACTGAAAGTGTGGTTAGCAGCGCAGTATCATCAAAAAGAAACCAAGAAAGGAGTCAGGCAGAAGTTTTGTTTCTAGGTGCTGGGCTTTCTCCCCACTATTTCAGGAACAAAGGAACCTGTTCCTTTGTGCGTTTGTGGATAGTGCTTTCTTTGTAAGCGTTGCCGCGGCAGAGCACGCTACACCTGGTTCTTCGACAAGGGACATCTTGTTTTCAGGAGCTCGAGAACAGAGGGTTATGGGTGTGCACATGACGACTAAGTTAACCTGCACATAGAAAGAAGTGTTTTGCATGTTTCTGGAGAAAAAGTAGAGGTTCTGACAGTAAGGATCTTAGCTGCTGTTTATCCTCCTGCTCCTCCTCTTCCTCATCCTCTTCCTTTCTCCCTTCTCATTTTCCCTCCGTCCTCCCTCCTTCCTCCCCCCTCCCCTTTTTTCTCAGCCTTTTATTATAACAGCTTATGATCTGATTTTTCATTTATGACATGTAGTATCCTCTTCATAATTTGTACCCTCCCATGGCCTCCCACAAGGCAATCGTGGCCCATATTTCTGCCCTATTTCTAAAAGAAATCAATTACAGGTAGCCGCTGTTAGTTTGACCCCACTTCCTCCTTATCGAGTGCTAAAAATTAAGCCAGAGGTGAGTTTATTTAAGTAGTTTTGGGGATCTTCGGTGTTGAGAATGTTGGCAGAGAAGTCCCTGGAGAAGCTCTGTCCTAGGAAGTAGACGTGGGAGCAAGACTTGTCTGTCTTCATACAGTAATGTTGGATGCACAGCTGCCAGAGCGGGCCTGGCTCCATGCACTCTTGCAGAGGAACAGGCTAGGGAAGGCATTTGCACAGAGGCTCCCGGCTGTCTGTGACATGGATGTGTGGGCTGACCTCACCTGGACTGGAAGTGCTGTCACTCTGCTGTTGTGGCTCAGAGTTCCTTTCCTGGAATATTTGGCTCCCTTTGAACAGTGTGGGTTCGGAGGATAGCACAGGACACAGATTGTTGAGGGCTTTACCTTAGAGCTTGGAAATGACATTAGGCATTTGATCAGTTAAAGTGTGGAAGGGTTTAGTTAATTTTCATAGGGAGACTGGCGTATTCATCCTAATAGGATAGTTACCGTTTTATGCTAAATTGAGGTCTCTCATATTTCTCGTAGAACACAGATTTAAGTCTGTCAGATCCTCAAATTGTTGTGTTTATAGAGGGATGGTTCAGAGCCAGATCTCGCAGCATAGGAATGGACTCTGCACCCCAGTTGTATGGTAAAGTGGCCATTTCCCCCTTACTCATTACTCACTCACTAAAGGGGCTGCTGGTTGTTCAGCCTGTCTAGTTTTTCATTCTCCCCCTCCTGTCCTCCCCCCTTCCCCTTTCCCCTCTCCATCTTCCCTAACTCTGGCTTCTTCCCTTTTCTGAGGATTGAACCCGGAGAGAGCCTCAGGAACAAATTGGAAATGTGAGTTTGCTCACTGAGCTGCAGCCACAGTGCTCCAGGCAGCACTTCATGGTGAGCCGCGCTCTGGGCTCAGGAACACGAGGTGGAAATAAATGCCTTTGCCTTGCCCTCAGAATTCACTGTGGGTGAGGAAGGGCGCCTCCGTGGGAGCTGCTGCTCTCTGGACCTAGGTTCCATGGACAGGACAGGACCGGATCTGGGAGATTTCACTTCTTATTAGGAGGATGCAAAGTGCTCACCCAGCTGTGATTTCGTCTCATTCTGCACGCTCAGGAGCCAGTCCCCTCACAGATAGCCAAAAAAACCGAAACCAAAAACAGCCAAAAACCAAACCAAACATGGATTTCTTTTGGGAAAACAGGCAGCGAGCAGCCTCTGCTCCCGACCCCTCTCTTGTGCGCGACCTCCATTTTTCTCAGCTGCAGATTCTGCTTTTTAAAAATTATAACAGCGCTCAGGAATTTCTCCCACCAAGCAAGGTCTGATCATGACTTTTAGATAAGCTAAACCGTAGGCGCCGCACGGTGGCCGGCTGACGCGTGCTGAGTCACCCTCATCTGGTGATGTTTAAACCGGTTTCTGGAAGGCTTCCTGGCCGCTCCCGGCTGCATCAGCAGACACTGACAGTGCGCTTCTGTCTGCTGATTCTCATATGACACATGTCGGCCCTTTGTTTTTGTTTTTCTGCAGAGCCTCATGTAGCCGGGGTTAGCCTGGAACTTGAACTTGCCCTGCAGTTGATCCTCCCGCCCCTGCCTTCCACCTCAGAAGTGTCAGCATTTCAGGCATGTGCCACCATGCCTGTTTTTGTTTTCTATCTGTGTGCCTACTTACCTACTGACTGTCCACAGGAGTGATGACGGTGTGGAGGCGGAAACACAACCTGCAGTAGCCCCCCTCACTACCATTTGGGACCAGGGGTCCACACACCCTGCTTCCATGAACCTGCCTCACTCTGAAGCATTTCACTGGCCCGTGACATTTTGTTGGTTTGTTTGAGAGAGGATCACTGTGTAGAGCAGGCTGACCTTGAACTCAGATCCTCCTGAACACTGGGATTATAGGCATTCGCCACCAAACCAGGCCTGGCCAGCCTTTTATTTATGAAGTAAAATTGCTTATAGATTTAGACCATGGGAAACACAGCATGTTTAAATTGCACTAATATCTTATATAAATCTTACATAAGTGATAGGTTTCATTTCACCTTTTTGGCGGAATTTCTTATGCTTTTGTTGTTGTTTTGTTGTTTTTTTAGTTTTTCAAGACAGGGTTTCTCTGTGTGGCCTTGGCTGTCCTTGACTCACTTTGTAGACCAGGCTGGCCTCGAACTCACAGAGATCCAGCTGCCTCTGCCTCCCGAGTGCTGGGATTTCAGGTGTGCACTCCCACACCCGGCACTTTTTATGCTTATTTTGTCGAGTGTACTGAGGTCTGTCTTCAGCAGTCTCCTTCGCTGAGCAGTGTCTCCACTTTGACAGTCCTGAGTAGCTGTTCCATCAGCACACCTTTTATTATCGACTTCTCAGCCTGTGTAGCTGGAAGGAGAAACGCATAGATCTTTCACGGTACCTGCTGTTTCCAAATGAGCTCACGGCTTCCTGTGTGTGCCTTGACTTGTTAGGAGGATATATCCGTAGAAGTTAGGTGTTTTTCAGTAGAAGGGGGAAGGATAATTTTTAATAAGTCTGTGCTGTGGGTGGGAGTGTGGTGAGATTACAGGATCATTTGTGGTACAGAAAATTGAGAAAGATTGGTTTTGTACAAAAGCAACACGGTAACTAGGAGACAATGTTTCTTCTGGGGTTTTGTTGGTGGTGGCTCATAGTGAGTATACCTCACCAACCTTGCCAGCCTCCCACCCTGCTGTGTCACACACCTGATTTTTTTTCCCTCTCTCCCAAGTTAATCCCTTTTAGTTTTTGCTGTGTCTCCTGGCAAAGCCAACCTAGCAGCAAACCTGTTAAGTAACTTTTTTTTTTTTTTTTGCATACCATCCTGATGGCCCATTGCCAGGTCCCATGACTGAAGGCCACGGTAAAATTGGAATTTAGTTTCCACTTGGTAAACACCAACCAATGATCTTCAACTTACAAGTAGTTAAAATTTTTCTTTTTCTTTCGATTTTTCTTTCTATGTTTTTTGGTTTTGTGGGTTTTTTTTTTGTGGTTTTTTTTTTTTTTTGTTGTTGTTGTTGTTTATTGAGACAGGGTTTCTCTGTGTAGTCCTAAGTGTTCTGAAACTCTAAATCCAGGCTAGCCTCAATTGAACTCAGAGATCAGTCTGCCTCTGCCTCTAGAGTGCTGTGTCTAGCTTCAATTTTCATTTAAAAAAAAAAACAAAAAAAAACTTATTTGGGAAGTTTTTTTTGCACGAGCTGGTGAAATAGTTCCTTGGTAGACTCACCACAGCACACACATGGCCATTTATGAAAAGTCCGGTTCTATAATTTATCCCATTGGAAAATGTAGTGCTTAAAAATAAAACGAAACAAAAACTAGGGCTTCCTGAAGGAACCATGCCTTCCTACTTCATGGTGCTACAGTAGGAATTGCTGGTCCAATTACTGAGGGGGTATTTTGAGATCTACTGAATGATTTTTTTTCAAGTTTTCTTTCTGGAACATAAGTAATATATGAAGAGATTTTTTTTTCCATTTTACTTACAACTTTTTTTGGTAATAATTATGCTTATAAAATTGGAAAGAGGGCCGGGCATGGTGGCAAATGCCTTTAATTATGGCACTTGAGAGGCAGAGGCAGGTGGATCTCTGAGTTTGAGGACAGCCAGGGCTCTGTTACACAGAGAAACCGTATCTCAAAAACAAAACAAAAATTGGAGAGAATGTGAGAGACATTGACACACTTGATACGGGTTCTCTGTGGAAAAAGCTTAAGAATGGAGGGTGAGTGCTCATTTTGGAGAAAAAAAGTGTACAGTTTATTTAGAAACATTTTTAAAAAGAGTGCCTAGCAATGTGTAGAAATACAAATTTTAGGAAGTGAGCTGGCTTTCCCCCCACCAGTAAGGCTAAAATATACTCTCTTACCAGCAAAAGGGCTATTTGTATTATCAGTTAAATTAATTGGAACATTGATTGTATCCAATCAGACAAAAGAGAATGCTTAAATTTTTTTTGTTTGTTTTTGCCTACGAAAAATAGTGCCCTTTGGACAAAAATACAGATCACTGTTTATTGCCAGTTGTCATGAAGTGTTGTGTGCTTGCTTTAGCACTGTTGAAGTACTTTGCATCCATCCAGCACCAGTGTGTGGTAGGATAGTCATTTATTCCACTTTTCTCTGAGGAAGGAAGTTCTGGGTTACTCGCTGTGCATATATGTTAGCTGAGGGCACTGTCTTGGCATATTGGGAGTGCCCACCTGGAGTTCTGCCACAGGGTCCAAAACAGGTGGGATTTCAGGTTTTGGCATTGGAAGGAACTTGGCTGATTGATATGTTCTCAGCGTTCAAATGGTAAAACTTGTGTTTCTAGAAAATTAAGTTAAGCAAGCAGACAGCACAGGCCTCCAGCTTATTCACCCCCATCCTTCTCGGTATCTCCAGCATGTGTCCTAGTTATGTGCCAAAAATTTTTTAGGAGTTCTCTCAGAGTCCCTCTGTCCATCTCTTTTTCCCAGCATGCTCGAGGATGACCTGCAACTCAGTGATAGTGAAGACAGCGACAGCGACCAAGTGAGTGTTGAACTCTTGAGACCTGAACCCTTCTTAGCCTACCAGGTGCATCCCAGCCGTTTGTCCTAACCTGTGCTCTTGTTCTTCCCTGGACCCTCTCGCCCAGGCCGCCGAGAAGCCTCCGAGCCCACCTGCACCTCCAAGGTACCGTCTGCACGCCTTCCCGCATCTGACCCCAAACTATTGCCCCCACCCCCGCCACGAGAATAAGGTCTTCAGTGCTTTGTAGCTTCCTTCTTTACGAAGGAAGGCCCCAGTGCAAGGCCCCGGCTGCCAGTCTGATTAATTTACAAACTTGAGTCAGCTGGTGGGTGATCAGCAGCCCTGTAAAAGAGGAAGAGGCCCCATGACCACCTGCGGCATCATTTTGGATGTTAAGTTGGATGTTGGGGTTGGAGAAAGGACTTGGCAAAGTGTGTGCAAGGGCCCTCAGCACCCACTAGGAGCTGAGTGTGGCTGCACAGCCCCAGGAGACAGGCAGGTTCCCTGGCGTTGTTATGGACTAGTCCACGAGGACCCTGTCTCAAAAGTGGAAGAAGATACATGTGGCCTCCGCATGCACATGGATTCAGTGTACAAGTGTGCATGTTCACCCTTATGTGTACACACTTACACACACTCCCAACTGAGCCAGGTATGATGGTGCGTAAGCATGATCGGGATTGAGGCAAGAGGGTAGAAAGTTAGAGGCCGGATGGTGCTATAGAGTGAGGCTTTAAAAATATTTTTAAAAGTAAGTTGGAAACGTGGTTTATCTTTGGCATTGTGTCACTAGGGTTTGGCAAGTCAGACAACAGAGCCAGTGCTTTTGCCCGACTGTTGGATAAGTGTGTCTTCAAAGTCAGCAATACTGATTCCTCCAAAACTCGCTCCTGGTGGCGCTGTTTTCTTAGTCCCTGCTGCTTTAAACCCTGACTCCTAGGACAGTTCATGTGAGGGGGCCAGGCCACTTCACCCTGAAGCGAGTCAGACCTGCTTTACAAAAGGAAAGCCCTGTGACTGGGAAGTGGAAACTCATTTTTGAGCTATTCTTACAGTATTTTCCCCGTTACTAGCTGTGATGATTTAAAGCGCAGAATACCTGTTCCCTCATAGACAAAGACCTAAGCCATTTTGCTGCCTTGCCAACTGCTCAGCTGCTTGCAGAGAAAGCCACCAAAAAGAACTTGAGTGTCAGGAGTGATGCTGAAGCTAGCAACATTGGGAAACACTGGTTACACAATCACCCAACCTGTCTGTTATATCCAGTTTTGTTAAAATTTCAAGTGCCTCAGACTGACTCATAAAATATGACAAACTGGTCTAATGTAAAGGCCAAGGAAAAGGCAAGTGTGAAGGCAGAAGCTAGGAGCATGAGTTTTCTTCACAGCTTGTCCTTCTGCCATCACTGGCCAGGCTCTGCAGCTGGCTGATGGAGCCAGCCCTATGAGAAGGGAGGGACACTGCTCTGAAATGACCCCAGCCAATAATTTTTAAATTATATTATTACTCATTATTTAATAAGCGCTTGTTTTGAGAATACCGTAGGTAGGTTTGGAAACAGTTAAAGATTTCTGCTTTGGGTAATACCATTTAGGACAGCTTTTAAGATTGCACATGGTCTGAAACTCTGTGTCTAACTGTGATCCATACGTTTTCCCATTGACCTCGAGTTAATGGCCTACCTGTAGAACTTGGAGTTGTCCATGCCCAGCTAGCCATAAAGAATGGCCCATTGTGTAATTCCACCAGGAAGAAAGACTGGGTCACTTCTGAGTTCACCCTGCCGAGGAACACTCTCTGTTCAGTAACGCCTAGATGCTGTGCAGTTGGGTCCCGAGTAGAGAAGAGAGGGAGGTTTTACACACCAGCTTTTCCTTTACACTTCTTTTGAGTTATATTGAGTGGGAGCAAGTCATCTTCCTGAGCCACACAGTAAACGTTGTAGCCTCTGTGGGACATGTGAGACTCTGTCATAACCCCTTGACTCTGCCATAGCAGTATGAAAGCAACCAATGGTGGCCTATGGGGCAGCACGTGCAGGCGTGTTCTAATAAAACTTTATTTAGAGACCCTGGCAGGGGCTGTTCAGGCCCTGGTCTACCGGCCCTTGACACTGGGCACCAGGCAGAGGTAACAGCTCATATAGTTTGACGAATCTTTGAGGAGTGGAGTCCCGCAAGCTCCTCCCCTGCAGTTAGTTACCCGGTGACCACTGTCCACTGCGTGACACGCCGGCAGTGATGGAGGGCAGAGGCCGCGGGGGAAGAAAGCCCGTGTGGGTGACCGTCTAACTGTTCCCCCCGCTTGCCCTGCAGCGCTCCACAAACGCTTCCCGAACCCGTGGCATCGGCACATTCCAGCAGCGCGGAGTCGGAGAGCAGCGAGTCGGACAGCTCCTCAGACTCGGAGAGTGAGAGCAGCTCCAGCGACAGCGAGGAGAACGAGCCCCTGGAAGCCCCAGCTCCCGAGGTACCGTGGGCCCCTTAGAGGGCGGTGCCTGTTCGGAACGCGGTCCAAGATGGCGGTGTGCCTGTTCGGAACGCGGTCCAAGATGGCGGTGTGCTTGTTCAGAACGCGGTCCAAGATGGCGGCGTGCCTATTTAGGGCGCATCCAAGATGGCGGTATGCAGGCTCTGTAGTCAGAGCCTGACTCTGCCTGGCCCTGAGGAGACTGAGCATTCCCACCACGTGAAGCCTACTGTTTCTGCTCTCTGCTAAGCTAGTGCTTGCAGCCACGACAGGCTCGTTTTTGCTGCTACGTATTGCTTCCTGAGCTGCTTCCACTCCAGTTTCTTCTTTTTCTCTCTTTTATTTATTCCCCACCCCTGGTTTTTCAAGACAGGGTTTCTCTGTAGTTCTGGCTGTCCTGGAATACCTAGTAACTCTCTCTCTCTCTCTCTCCCCACCTCCCACCCTTTTCCTCCCTCTCTTGCTGTAGACCCGGCTGGTCATGGAGATCCGCCTGCCTCTGCCTCCCAGAGTGCTGGCATTAAAGGCATGTGCCACCAATGCACAGCCAGTTTTTTTCTCTTTTGAAAAGGGAAACTTGTTTTAGGCAGGTTACTGTATTAGTGTCAGTGAAAGTTCTTTGAAAATTCAGGAATCTGTAAGTTAAAGAAAATGAAAGAAATGTAATCTAGGAACAAGTCATCAATTCTGATGTTGATGGCAACATGATTTGTCTTGCTTCTTCTTGCCACAGGTACGTACAGTAGGGACAGCTGAGTTTGTTGTCACCACATTGTGGAAGTACTATAAAGATGAAAAACAGTGAGACTGGACGCCTGGGGCCTACATTTCCCTAGAGAATTCACGCTGTGTGCTGTTTAAACACCAGAAATGGTCTGTAACAGCTAACAGGGTTGCCACATGCTTTCAGCACCCACACAGCCGTTTGAAAAACTGAGATCATGAAAAAGGGAGGTGTTGTTATTTTCTTTTTAGTAGAGGCCATCCTTACAGAGAACACGGCCTCTGTATTTAAGACTAGAATACCAGGGAAGGAGGCATCTTGGTAAAAGGGCATTAAAGTTTTCTGTGTCCATCTCTGCAAGATGGTAGTTGAGCTAGAACAGTGACTAAACATGGCTAGAGATCGGGCTGTTCAGCTCAAGGGTCTGATTGAGGTGTGAGCACAGTGCTGTGAGCTGTTAATGAGGATGGCAGAGATTGAGGTGTGAGCACGGTGCTGGTAGGTGTGACTCGGTGCCAAGCACAGAATAGGCGTCTGGGGGCTTCCTTTAGTTTGTTTTCTGAGGTTCCTGTACATGCGTCAGCATTAGTGGCTTTTGACGTGCCCCTTATCGTTTAAAACAACTCCATGGGTCTCGATTCTTCTTGTGGAGTGACTGTATGGAAGTGGTTCCAGGTCTTGGGGGGAAGGGTGGTGACCGTGCCGCTAGACCACGTTTGTGATGCTCACTATGAGATGTTTGTTTTGTGTGGGGCTTTTGTCGCGTTTCTGTTATCTTGGGTCCTGGGACGTTAATGCAGAGGCTGCTCAGCACACTTTCTGCCTCTTAGCTATGTGTAGCCCTGTGCTCCTCAATAAGAAAAGCGTGCATGCTTGTCAGGTTATCAGCAGAAAACACTCAGGAAACAGTGACATCTGAGTCCAGTAAGGTTAACTTTACGCACATTTGGCTGCATCCTCGAAACCTATTCCTCACTGGGCTGTGGCTTCTGAGGGCCTCGGCTCCGGCAACTCAGGACATAAAAGGTTTTATCCTATATTTGTTATAAGTAAATTATTTCTCATTGGCCAAAGCGTGACTGCAGTAAAGCTGGCTGTGGCAGCACGTATCTATAGAGCCGACACTGCGGATCCTGAAGCCAGAGTACAGCCTGGGCTACCTACCATACCCTAGCTCCAAAAACCCCAACTAAACAGAAGTCCATCAAGGTAGACTTCCTAGGTGCAAACTAATTATTCCTGCTTCACGTTTTTAAAGATAATTCAGTGAAGTCGCCATGTCTGTGTGGGGTCAGCGCTCTCGCCTGAGGCCCTCTTTTGGGAAGAGCTTGTCTTGGTTTGCTTTCGGGTCCCCTCAGGTAGTTAATGAACACCTCGTGAATAACATGAATTATATGATCAACTGCACACAAGCTTTAATGTTCTCACCCACTTCTATTTTTAATTACTAATTAATTAATTACTTTTGAGCTACTCTGTAGCTCTAGGTGGCCAGGACCTCATTTTGTAAACTAGAAGCGATCTGCCTCTCTGCTGCTGCTTCTCCTCCTTCTCCTCCTCCTCCTCCTCCTTCTTCTGTCTTCGTCTTCGTCTTCTCCTTCTCCTCCTCTTCCTCCTTATTCTCTCCTCCCTCCTCCCTCCTTCCTCCCTCCTCCTTCTTCCCTCCTCCTCCTCCCTCCTTCTTTCTTCTTCTTCTACAGGTTTTTTTTTTTTCTGTGTAATATTGGCCGTCCTGGACTCCCTTTGTAGACTAGGCTGGCCTCTAACTCACAGTCATCCACCTGCCTCTGCTGGGATTAAAGGTGTGCGCCACCATGCCCCACTTACTTATTTAGTGTGTGTTTATGTGGACACGCTTAACAACTTTGCAGAGTCAATTGTCTGTATCACCTTTACAGGGTTTCCAGGCATCAGGCTCAGGTGATCATGTTTGTACAATTTAAGTACATAAATATTATGTATGCCTCAAGACTTTTTGAACCATAACTCATTCTAAAATAGTCACATATGTATTATGGTCAAAACATTCCCCATGGGGGCTGGAGAGATGGCTCAGTGTTTAAGAGCATGGAGGCTCGTAACCATCTATGTGCTCTAGGATCTGGTGCCCTCTTCTGGTGTGGAGGCATATGTGCAGGAAGTGTACTGTTTATCAAAACAAAACAAAACACTCTTCATGCTTTCTCTTCCTCCCAGTTTCCACTGTTTAAGTGTAGCCACCATTGAAAGGAACAGAGAGCACATAAGGAAAAGAAGGAGGAAAACAAAAAGCCAGACTTGGATCCTATATGGCACTTCTGTTTGAGCATTACAATCTGATATAACCAAATCTTTTATTCAAACATCTCAATCCAAATAATTCCTAGCCTTAAGCAGCTATGTCATTTGCAGCTTCATTTGGGTACAGAGGAAGCGCTGTGAATGCTGCTTTTCTCCTTGTTGAGTATATCCATCAGGTTTACCATGAAAGTGGGCCATAGGGCTCCCTTCTGGACCTCCAAGACCACAGTGGAAGTAAATGCATTCTATTTCTGTAACCAGGACGGTCCTTTAGGGGCTACTAAATACATCTCGGTGTTCCTGTTTTAAGGGTGAGGTTGTGGGAAGGACTCTTCCCTTTGGATTCACACATATACATTCTAAGGAGCTTGTCAGGGATTGGGCTGTAGCTGTGAGCCTTTCCCAAGGCACGGTGGGAAGGGTTTTGTTCCAGCGTGTTCTACCTTATAAATTTATCAGATCATTTAATCATTGTGCTACCACATCCCAAGTCAAAACAGGAAGTCATGTGGCAAGGAGGTACTGTGCTGCTCTGTGTATTCCACGGTTTCAGGCACCGTGCGTGCCAGAATATTGAATACGTTTCTGTTTCCGTGTGATAAGATGCCCCACACATTAGAGTAGCTGTCTTCTCCCTCTCAATGAAATTCAGATGAGCACCTGGATGAGATGGTGTGTACGGAGAAGACTGGACAAGACTGTCACCACAGGAGCAGTGTGGGGTAAACAGAAGAGAGGAAACCAGCCGCTGTCTGTCTCAGGGAACCCTGCTGGCTTCTCAGTCTTTGGGGTGCTATTCTGTTAATGAGCACAGGAAACCGAGATCATTTTACTTCTAAGCTCTGCCCGACAAATGAACGCATCTACGCCTTATGTTTTATGTTAGAATTGCATGTTTTTGCAGGGTTGGATTATTTGGCATATTTTACTGTGGAAAATTGTCAGCCATCTTCCCTTTGAAAAAGCTCCGCCCTGAGGCTGAGGGATAGAGTTCAGTGACAAGCCTCTCAGTTTGTTCCCCAGCAACTTAAACCACGCTTAAGAAAATCATGTTAGGCCCAGCCTCCTGGACAGGCCTTATCCATGATCTAATCAGTTGAATCCTGTGTGTAATGCCTTTTACTTAGCTCTCTGGTGCTCTGTGGAGATCACTTAACTATTCATTCAATCCACCAGTAAGAGCGGATCTTGCGGGGAGGGGAAACAGCAATTTGGGGGTGGACAGCATGCTCTAAGAAGCATAATCCTCGTTCACTCTGCCAACACTGGTATTTTTCCATGTTCTGTACAATTCATACGATTGCTCAGATAGTGAGAGAGGCAGTGCAGTAATCAGGAGCATATCCTGCTCTAGGGGAGGGCCACACCAGGCTGCTCACAGCTGCCTGTAGCACCTGTTCTGGCCTCTGCAGGTACCTGCACACACATGCACCCCTCTCCCAATATAATTGATAGACATTATATAAATATATAAAACCCAGAATGAAAATATTTTAAAACGAATAATACAAATTACAAAATAAAATATTAAAAAACATAAAAGCAAAGAATGGCCAAAGGTCTCATGGTATGGTGTGTGTCAATAGTTAATTTAGCAACAACAGTTTGATTCACATGGCCTGTCAGTTTCCTGGGTAATAATTGAGGTTGTTTGTTGTGGGTCTTCTCTTTGTGCTTTGGAAAAGGTATAATTTTAGACCTCGTTGCCAGAAGTAAAAGGATGGAGGAGGGACTAGTCCCTGATAATGTGACTTTACTCTCTCCCACTGTGTAAAGTTTGGAAATCAGGTCTGTCTGTGTTATATTTATAACCTCATCACATATAAATGACTATTTTTAAGTAAGTAAGAGGAATCAACAGAGCTCTTACCAACTAGTTCTGAAGTATTCTTTTTATTTAATTTTTTTTATGGGGGGGAAGAGTAGAGGTAAATTCCTAGGCTCAGAATGCTCACTTCTCCTGGGGACAGTCCTATGTAACTGGACTACTAATACAAAAGAGTTTGTTGACTCTGATTAGCAAACACCTTTCTCTGTCTGTTTCTAGCCCGAGCCTCCAGCAACAACGAACAAATGGCAGCTAGACAACTGGTTGACCAAAGTCAGCCAGCCTGCCGCTTCCCTTGAGGGTCGAGGGAGCACGGAGTCTCCACGCTGGCGCCAGGAAAGTAAGGGTGGTGGTGACCACAGCACTGACCAGCAGCATCCTGAATCCAAAGACCCTCCCCCCAAGAGTTCCAGCAAAGCTCTCCGGGGTCCCTCTGAGGGGCCACAGCCTGGGAAGAGAAGCTGTCAGAAATCCCCTGCTCAACAGGAGCCCCCGCCTCGGCAAACTCTCGGCAGCAAACAACCCAGAAAACCCGTCAAAGGCTCTGGCCAGGCAGAGCCCCAGGCCAGCTTGCAGGTGGAGAGCGAACCAGGACCCCTTCCCTATGGCTCAAAAGAGCAGACTTCTAAAGACAAACCCAAGGTGAAGACGAAAGGCAGACCGCGTGCTGTGGGCAGTAAGGAGCCAAAGCCTGGGGCTCCTGCACCCGTGCCTCAGGCAGCCGGGCCCACGTCTATGGAGAAGAGGAAGCGTAAGCGCTCCCCAGCCCCCTCCAAGGCCCTCCCAGGCCCTCAGCCCCCAAAGGACAGTGCTGGGGACAGCAACCCCAAGCACTCTGCTCCTGTCTCCTTGACCCAGAGCCAGGGTCCACTCCACAGTGGCAGGGGCAGCGGCGTCAGGACTAGTGGCTGCCGACAGGCTGTCATTGTCCAGGAGGATGGTGGAAAAGACAAACTCCTGTTGCCTTTGAGAGACACCAAACTGCTCTCACCGCTCAGGGACGCGCCACCACCGACAAGCTTGGTGGTGAAGATCACCCTCGACCTTCTCACTCGGATTCCCCAGCCCCTGGGGAAGGGGAGCCGCCCCAGGAAAGCAGAAGACAAGCATCTGCCGGCTGGGAAGAAGCAGGACCTGGAGAAGAGGAGCTGCGACAGCTCCAGGAGGATGACCAAGAAGAGGAAGGTGAGTGCAGAGACAGCCGTGGGCTGTAGCAGTGTGGGCTGCAGCAGTGTGGGCTGCGGCCTGGCGGTGTGGGCTGCAGCAGTGTGGGCTCCAGCAGTGTGGGCCACGGCCTGGCGGTGTGGGCTGCAGCAGTGTGGGCTGCAGCAGTGTGGGCTGCAGCAGTGTGGGCTGCAGCAGTGTGGGCTGCAGCAGTGTGGGCTGCAGCAGTGTGGGCTGCAGCAGTGTGGGCCGCGGCCTGGCGGTGTGGGCTGTGGCAGTGTGCCATGTCCAGTAGTCGCTGAGCTGTAGTTTTGTCCTTGCCCTGCTGAGCTGCCTCTCCAGGGTTCTCTCTCATTCTGCTCGTCACTGGAGTTCCTGCGGAAGTCAGCTTTCCACACCCTGCAGCACTCTGGGGACACAGTTTTATGACGTGGATACCACTGCTTACTCTCTGCCATGTCCCACCTGGCCCGGGAAATCAAGGTCTCCCATGGGTTGGAGTGATAATTCTGATTTGTGTTAAAGAACTGTGCTAACTCATGACCGCATGCTTCGTTCCTAGAACTATTCAAGCAGGCAGGGAGACATCTTGAGTAAAGTGAGCTCCGCAGCATTACCGTTTACTGAGTTTTCGAGGGGAACCTGCATTATTTGAGAATTCCTATTAGAGTTCTGCCAGTTTGGACAGTGTCTTCTTTATTCTAAATTGTTGCATGCCCTATCATTTTTTTCCCTGATGAGGAAAGACCAGGGAGCGAGGGCCACTCTTACTAGCCGCCCAGACTGTGACACACAAGCACACAAAGGGCCACCTCTGCTGAGCAGAGGTGAGATTCAGCACTCCTGTCAACGCTGTCTTACTCAGCCAGGAGTGAGGGCTGGACATAGTGGGGAAGATCGTAGCTTACCTTCCTGTCTGAGGCCCAGCTGGCTTACCCCCCAGAGCCTGTGTGAGTGGCCACATCCTCGGTAGGCAAAGCCTTTGGGGAGCTTGCTGAAGGGCTGTTTGAGCTACAGAAGGGTAGAGTCCTGTGTCAGGAAGGCCCTGTGTGTGGGGTTCAGGGTGAGACAGTCTGTGCAGCTCTTGCTGTCCCAGTATGCACTGGTAGACCAGGCTGACCTCACTCTCGGGTCACCTGCCTCTGTCTGCCTCCCAATTAGAGCCCTGCCAGCTTACTCTCTCCTGCCAGCGTATGTCCTGTTGCCTCCCTGTCTTAACCGCCTTGGTTTTACTTTGTGTGGTCTCTGGCTCTAACCGTCTGCTTTTCTGCTCTCCACTGGAATGGAGGGACATTGTCTCCAGGGTGCCCCCTGCTTAGATAGAGTTGCTAAAGGCATTGGGAAACCCAGCCTTCAGTGGGATCTAGGCCAGCTCCTCCCTCTCACTCCAAGAACAGTGCTTTGCCGGGAGGGAGCCGAGCCTCCAAGCATGGCTCAAGGGAAGCTCCTTTAGGTCTGGCTGAGGGAAGCATTCTGTTCAGAGCATGGAGAAGTTACAATTTCCTCATCTTAACTGAGCATGTGAGTTCTTCAAAACTGTCTGGTCCAAAAGATACTCAGGACAGATGCTAACTGTGGTGCCGATTAGCATACCAAAGGGAGCTGCTGGCCTCCAGGCTCACAGCATTGCAGCAGGTACCTGTTAGAGCCATGCTGGCGCTGGCCTCCTGGCTGCTCTCACCCACTCCCTATCCTAAACTGGAGCTTCTCAAGCCCAGCTCCCTATATAACCCTGCTGTTTCAGCCATGCCCTCTCCTGGCTCTCAGCCCCTCCTTTTGGCCCTCTCTCTTCTCCCCCCGCCCCCATGGCCTGTTTCATTCTGCTGTCGTGTTTGTCTTCAGATGCCTCTCCCTCATATCTACAGGAAGAGCCTCCCCCTCAACCTGGACCGTCATATCCTCACTTTATACGCAAAGCTCTGGCAGACAACTGAGAGTGAACCTGAAGCCTGCCTGTCTGATGCACAAGACGGGCCCCGGTGGTTTAAATCCTGCTGCAATAACACCCTCCCAGGCCCAGCCTCAGCGCCGTCACCTGGTGACAGCAGGGCGCCCTCCCCCATTCCCAGGCAATGCTAACCGATGCTCATGGCGCTGGCAGCGGTGGAGCATGTCCTTGCTGCCTCACAAAAAGCTGATGCTTGGGTTGAGCGACTGTTGAGGTGTGCTGAGAGCACGGTGTGGAGAAGACATTCCTTGCTGGAAGCCTCTCGTTAGTTAGCACCCGACAGGGAAGCCTCGAGATAGGCATGCATAAAAAAAGCCAGCTGAGAGTCACATGTCCTTAGGCGTGTTGGTTCCTGGAGTCAGGGGTGGGGCGTGCTGTGAGTGTCATTCTTCTGTGCACTGACTGCCGTTTAGGCCTCCCTGGCTCCAGTGGGCTGCCTGGGGTGCAAACCCACAGACCTGGCTCTGGGCCGGAGCGTCTACTGATTTCTTCCTTAACTTGGAGATAGTTCTTCCCAAATTTAGGTGGTGATGATCCCTTCGTTTTCAGCGTGAATACTAGGAAAAGACATTTAGGACTGTCCCAAATCCTTCGTTTTCAGCGTGAATACTAGGAAAAGACATTTAGGACTGTCCCAAATCCTTCAAGTGATTGCAGTTTATTTAAAGGTCCCCGAGAGCTGCTCTCTTTCCTGCTATGAAATTTAGCAAAATTTCTCAGAGGATCCACAAGTCTGTAAGGACGTTTAGCCTTAAATACTCATGAGAATGTCCGCTAGATTACATGGATGTGGCTCAGTGTTTGCATACCTCTCTAGCACTCTTAAGGCCCTGGATTCAATCCTCAGGCCTGCAAAACAAAAAACCAGCCAATAAGGAGGGGTCAGCAGGGTCAGCGGTGATGAAGCCAGCAGCCATGGCAGCTGCACACTGGGGTAGGAACAGTTTCCGAGGCAGGAAGTGCCGAAGGAAGTGCACCTGTCCGAAGTAACCGACTGCAGTTAGAGGTTAGAGTGGCAGCATCCTCTCTCTCAGGCTAGAACTCTGCCTCTCTGGTGTGAAAGGAAAGTAGCACTGTGGAAGACTGCCATAGGGGACATCAGCCTCTGCGATAGCAGGTCTCCACGTGCAGCCCGACTGTGTGCTCGCCTCTTTTGTAGACGCTGCCATCCGTTCCCCTGGAGGTTGCCCTTCAAATAACTTGATGTTCTTTTGATCATGTGACTGGTAGCCCAGGCTGGCCTGGAAGCCAGAATTCTGCTTCAGCCTCCCAAGTATAGGGATTACAGTTGTATGCTAAAATTAGTAGACAGCCTTTCTCACGGCTCATTTCAGCAAATAACGGGATGAAGGAGCTCACTGGGGCCTTGTTCTTTGTTTTATAACCAAGAACCCATCACCTTGGGTTGGGGGATGCGTGTATTTATATGCTCCTTCATTCACATAGACAGAGAAAGGGAAGTCACTGTGTGTGACAGAAAAGGTGTGTTTCTTACACTTGGGATGGCTAGCTCTGCCTTTGATACTCATCCTCAGTCCAGCTGTCTGTCTTTCTTGCCCTCAACTCCCAGGTTACTAACCCCAAATTTTGTCCTTAAAGGGGAAGAGTGTGAAATGTGCTTCCTTGGAATTGACTAAAGTCTTTTAGGTTCCCTTTCTTCCTGTTTATTGGCTGTTAATGACAGCCATGAGGTAGCGGAGGCTGACTTAAGTCAGCCAGCCTCTGTGTGTGTGTGTGTGTGTGTGTGTGTGTGTGTGTGTGTGTCTGCCCCAGCCAGGGAAAGCTGGCCTGTTTCCTCTCCCAGACTGGCTTCTTCCTGTCTTCTCAGGAAGTCTTCTGGTGGTGTGAAGTGAGAAGTTGGACTGGGATTCTATGCCGTTGTTCTTACTGGGCCTCCTTCAGAGTTTCCAGCATCAGCTTCTCCATTTCCATTCTTCCTTGCCTCACCGACCAGGCTCCTTCGCTTCCTGTGTGTTGGTACAGCTGCAGCCGTCCCCTAGCCATTGCCCTTAATGAGATCCACAGGAATCTCAGGGCTGCTTGGTAGTTGCGTGTGTGCATGCCCGTCCGGGTCTGCTGATTTGTCCCCTCTCTCATCTTTCTATAGACACCTGTCTTCTTGGGAAGATTCGTGAAAGAGGCACAGGGTCAGAGTTCAAGATCAATGTATTGATCCTGATGATTTACACTCACTAGGGCGGTTACAACATGATTCCTGGCTCCGTGCCTCCATCATCCAGGGCTGCCACCCCAGCGCCCACGCACACTCTTCCTCCAGGATCCCAGGTTCCTCCTCGGACCCTTTCATCTCCTCCATCATGGCCAAGCTCCCAGTATCTTTCCCCCATTCAGAACCTGTAGCCCTAAGTGACTGTCAGGTTTTCAAAATGCTGCCTTCATTTCCCTTTGAATCACAGGCACCTTCATGGTGAGCCAGTGCAAGGTAGGCACCGGGGCACCTGAGGGAGGGCCTTGCTCGCACAGCCCTGTCTTGCCCTTTTATGGTATTCTTGCCCTTTGCTCTGCTCTGTAGGTGGAGCAGAGTTTGCTGCCTGACACCGCAGGATGAGAAAAGCCAGCGGTGCTCTGGGACTCATGGCAATGGCAGCTCCGAGCCCCCCTAGAGGGCGCAGGGCCACTGGAAAGTTGTCTTCCTAGAAAAAGAAGCTTGGAATCCCAGACCTTTGACCACATTCCCGAGAGTGGGGTGCCTGCCGGAGAGATTTTTTTCCTTCTTCCCTTCTAAAGAATATATTGCTTTCACATGACTTTCATGTGGCTTCCTGACCCAGGGAAAGCTAAAGAACCCATGGCTCCTATAACTTGATGGGTTTTGCTCGAGGAATTCATGTCTCAGTTCCCGACACCCACTGTTGTGGCCCCCACTTTGGCCCTCTCTAGTCTAGCTTCACAAGGTTCCCATACAGCCCTGCCCCGGGATGGCTGCTGCTCCCCTTGGCTGCTGTCCTTAGTTTCCACACCACTGGACAGATGCTCTGCTCCTGGTGCTCTGTGGAAGCTGGGGCCTTCCCCAACAGGGATGGAGTCTGCTTGTTTAGCCTGGCAGCAGGCGTCCTTTCTAGCAGGCATTGCATACTGTGCTTCTGAGTTCTGAAGAACCCATAGAGAGCTAATGATTGAGGTGAGGTGTAAATGCCAGGCCAGAATGCTGGCCTCGAAGCTGTCCTCGAAGCTGTCTGGTGATTGCCTGTGTGCAGGCTCCTCTTGTGTCTGTGACTGGCAGGAGGCTCCAGCTATAGTCAGCTGCGGGGTGCGATTTGCTCGTTTGCCGTGTGTGGTTTAGATGGCGTGTGTGTGTGGCTTATTGTGCTACCAAGCCTATCCCAAGCAGCGGACGCTACACAGATAAAAGTGGATTCTCACTTCTCGTCTGGACTTTGTGTTTGGTCTCCTCTTCTACCTAGATACATGTCAGCAGCTTGTAAGTGAATCTTGTCTGTATAGGTGAGCGAATTCTCACTTTTCTCCACATGTCGACTTCTCAGTGCTTGCCTTTGTCATTGCCACCTTCAGTGTAGAGTTCTGGGCCTTCTGGCGGCAGGATGTTTAGGCACAAGTAGGAGCCCAGGAGATAAGGGGTTTACTGCTCCTTTGGCAGAGAGTCTGTCTTTGCTGTCATTAACCACAAGATGTGTAGATGCAAACGTTGTTCTGAGCAGAGAGCCAGCCGTGTCACACCAACACCAAAGTCCTGTGCACGCCAGCACTTCCCAGATCTAAATTTCACTGTAAGCATTCTGAGACCCGTGCATAGTGATCAGTTAATACTTCTTAGATGAGGACGCTGCAGTGGTGAGAGCTGGGGCCTCCCCCCACCAGTCACTGGTGAGTGTGAGAACCTGGGCCTCCTACATTACTTGGAGCATTTTCTTCCTTTATGGCACAAAGGATCTGGTCTTGGTTGTGGACTGGCTATGTGCCCCAGATTCCTAACTTGGGGAACTCAGAGCCAAGAGCTTTGCTCTCGTTGCTCAGGAGATGAGGGACTCTTGCTCATATCACCATCTGCTAGAGTATGCCTGCTGTACTGTGCCCCATGGAGGATGCCGCCAGCCCACCCTGTGTGGTTCTTGGCAGGGCAAGTGTGTGAAGACAGTGAGGTGTGGGGATGGCTTTTATCATGAACGCTTGTGTTTTCAATGCTAAAACACACAGCATTTTCATTGTAGAAATGGGTACTTATAAGTTACTTAAATCTGTTATTTTTATTTTTATTTTTCAATTCCCTTCCTTTCCTTGCTCCCACTGGAGTCATGATCATATCACTTAATTACTTTCTATCTTTGTTTTGAGAAGGGTTCTCTCACTTAGCCCAGCGTTCACTGACCAGCAAGACCACCGGGCTGTATCCTCAACCTCCTAATGAAGCTCTTTTGAAAAATAAAAATCTCTTTCTTCTGGTTATGTGGTATGGAGGTTGAGACACAGTAGAAGGCAGAAAGTCAGACCCCGAAGGGCCCATTCTTCTCTGTGGTCTGTGTGTGTAGTTGTGTTTGTAGGCTGTTGACGGCCCAACTAGCCGATTTCTTTTTCAACAATGCTGTTGTTTTCCGTTTCTTTTTTCCTCCTCCTCTTTTTCTTTTTGCAAGACAGGGTTTCTCTGAGTAGCCTTGGCTCTCCTGGTCTCACTTTGTAGACCAGGCGGGCCTTAAGCTCACAGAGATCTGCCTGCCTCTGCCTCCCAAGTGCTGTGATTACATGCGGGCGCCACCGCACCTGGCTGCTCTTTTTCACTAGAGACGTTTTAAGTATTTTACTGAAGGGTGAACATATGAGTTAGTGCTGCAACTGGACGGTTATTTTCAGAGAAGTGAGGGGACTCCGTGAAGCCACCTCCTGTCACTGCATGTGAACACGTGTGCTTTATTGAGTGTTTGCTTAGGTGCCAAGTCCCTGCACATAATAATGGCCTTAAGTATATGGAGACAGGATGATGTGTTGATGTCTCTGTCCTCTCATTATCCCCTGGCCTGAGTGTGAAGAATGTTCTTTCTTCATGTAAAATATGTCTCAATAGAAACTACAGCAAATTTCGAACATCCCAGAGTTTCTTACTAGTCATAAAGAAGAATGCAGTCATTCATTTCAGGAAACAGTGGGACTAGAAATCATCCAAAGTAGCCAGACTCACATAAATCCCATGTTTTCTCTTCTGAAGAACCTAGACTTAGAAATTATAAGACACGCCAGATATGGTGGTACACACCTTTAATCCCAGCACTTGGGAGACAGAGGCAGGTGGATCTCTGTGAGTCTGAGGCTAGCTTGGTCTACACAGTGAGTTCCAGGACATCCAGACATCTAGAACCACAACAGACATGTTTTATGTGTGTGTGTGTGTGTGTGTGTGTGTGTGTGTGTGTGTGTATATATATATATATATATATATATATATATATATGTTATATATATGATAAAATAGAAGAGGGACCACACAAACATGGATGACAAAGTAGGAGAGGGGATTTTGTCTGTCTGTCTGAATGATACAAAGTAAGAGGGGTTATATATACACATATAGGAGTGACATGAAAGTAGGAGAGAGACATACATGTAAGTGACATGAAGTTAGGGAGGGATACGGTGGAAGAGGAGAGAAGGCAGAAGCATCAGGGCAGCCAGGTAATGATCAGGGTACAGCATGTGCAGCCGACAGTGCTATTCGAGGCCCGTTATTTTGCTAGCTTGCTCTCTTTACCTGCATCACGCACAGTCCCTAGCATGAGGGCGTACCTGTACCACGTGTGGGCCATAAGCATAACAATGCTATCTACACAGATGTCTCCAGTGGTCACTGGGTCCCCTTTGCCGTGTCTGTACCTCCCTTTCCCTGTGTCTGCATGATGGTTTCTAACACATGGCTGTTTATTACCTACAACAACAGGGTGACCCAGAAAAAGACCACGATAGCAAGAAAATGAGACTGGAGAAGGAACTCAAGTCTCAGACTGCATCGTCTTCCTCTTCCCACACAGAATCTTCCAAAACAAAGTGAGTATGGCAGGCGTGGGCAGCCTGCGCCAGCTTCCCTCTGCACCAGGGTGCTGGTTGCTTGTTCTGGGGCACTGGTGTGTTCATTCCTTGGGCAGCAAACTTAGATTTTCTGAAAACATTTTCCCTGAGCATTTTCTAGACACCTGAAGCTAGTTTTTCCCTTTAGAAGCCCTTTTTACAGTGGTTTGGGGTGCCCTAGGGCCTTGCACATGCTCTGCCGCTGCGCTGTCTCTTGCCTGGAGCCAGTGATGAAGTTCAGTGGCCGAGGAACCTGGTGAGGTCCTAGCTTTGACCCCTGGTGCTGTGCAGGCAGACAGACAAGAAAAGCGTCGTCACATCTCCTCCTCCTTTATCACACTTATTTGAACTGTGCAGTGTTCACGTGTCCCTGAGCGGCAGAGGAGTGAAAGGACAGGGGAGAGGAGTAGTGTCACGGTGGGGTGGCTACACAAGGTGACTGTGACTGACTTCTGGGTTTAGTCGAGAACTCGCCTCACAGGAGACACAGCACAAGCGCATCACAAGTGCATTTTGGGGAGAGTGGGCGTGGGCCGGGACGACATGCCACCAGATACGAGGTGACAGTTGAGCATGCCTATTTGCTGGGGTAGCTATAGGCAGGTAAGCAGCAAAAGCTAACGGTGGAAATGGTTAGAGCAAGTCTTCAGCTTCGTAAAAATTCCAGCTCCTAAAAGCCCCTGAGGTCCGGCCTTCTGCAGCATGATCGCACGTTCCATGCCATTGCACTCTGCTGTACTGGGGGCCATTTTCTCCCTTATAAACAAGTTCAGCTGTGACGTGTGTTCTGCTTTGACTGTTGCACTCCAGGACCCCCAAGCCCTCCTCAGAGTCCTCAAGAAAGGAAATGCTTCCTCCTCTACCTGTGTCAGCCTCCTCCTCGTCTTCCTCCTCCTCGTCTTCCTCCTCCCAGAAGCCAAGCAAACCTGCACTCAAGCGGTCAAAGCCGGATGCAGACACCTGTAGCCAGGACCCTCCCCGAAGTGCCAGCAGCACCAAGAGCAGCTCCAAGGACTCCTCTGTTCCCAAGCACAGAAAAGTCCAGGCCAGGGGCTCTGAGCACAAAGTAAGTGGCGGCAGTGGACATGTGGATATGCTTGATGCCCTCACATGTCAACTTTGTTTTTAAAGAGCAGATGATAAGATAGCTAGCTACTATTACAGAAAAATACAGGGGTGGTGCTTTGTTTTTCCTGAAGTGACCCAGAGACAGGAACAATGTCACCCTAGCTTTTATAGTGAATTCTGTCAGCTGTTGAGATGCTTGGCCTAAGAAGGGGTTCATTCAGTTTGTGGTCTGGATCTTTAATCTCAAAGACGTCGATTCCCCATCATAATGGGAAGTAAACCAGGCGTCCTGGCTTCCAGTTAAGCTGCTGTGTCAGGTGGGGAGGCTACTGTGCTTGTGGTTCTTCCTCTCGAAGTGCCAGTTATGGCGGTAGGTGGGTAGTGCTGGTCCAGCTAGACTATGGATTCACCACCCCAGCTGCTTGGCTTTGAAAGGCTGCTGCGTGCGCCCTTCTGGCTAAGAGGGCCATGTGTATGTGTTTTAAAGGGATCTTCTGAAGATGCTGCAAATCCTTTTCCAGTGCCTTCTTTGCCAAACGGTAACTCCAAGTCAGGGAAGCCACAAGGCAAGTCTGACAGGTAAGTGGTGCCCGCTCCCGGCATGCCCGCTTCTCTTCTCCGCCCCAGGTAAGTCGTATTTGTTTGTGTGATCCACACCTGCCTTTTCTCCCTCTTTTGCAGACAGCGAGCTGATTTTCACATGAAGGAGGCTAAGAAGTTGAAGTGCAAGGCTGAGGCAATGGTCAGTCGTGGTTTTATGCCCTTGGTTACACTGCCCCTGATTTAGGGAAACATCTGTGGTCCCCGTTCTGCCATGTTGTTCACTGTGGGGATGGGGCCTTGGCTGGGGTGGTGTCTGTATATTCTGGGATAGGACAGCAGGTAGGACCGTATACCGGGGTGTCTAGGCGGGGGTAGCACGAGGAGTGTGGCTGCTGTTAGCCACCTGTAAGCAGGATAATCAGGGTCTTAATGGCTGAGGCCTGGGATGTTTTAGGGGACATCAGTTCTGAGATGTGCAAAATGAACTATTATTAAATCAGTCCGTGTCCACCCAAAACACTGTGCAAGGTGAGGAAGCCTGCTTGCATTTCGGAGTGATCTTGGGCACAGATCTGAAGGGATGGTTGGCGCCAGGAAGACAGTGCGGATTCTATAAACATGTCCAAAGTCCACAGCTGTCTGCACCTGCTCGCCACTGAGCTGCTGCAGGGGGATGGTTTGCTGTGTGCTGTACACATGATGGGACCACATTTGCCCTTAGTCTTAGTATAAATAGTTTTTATTACATTTATCTGTGCCACAGTCAGAAGACGACTCTCAGGAATATGTTCTCCCCTCCCACTGTGTGTGTCCAGGGTCAGCCCGGGGCAGTAAGCTTGGCAGCAGGCACCTCTACCAGCTGGGCCATCTCAGCCCCCGTCATCATATTTAAACTTTGAAGACCCTGGAGCCTTGTATCTGCTGGTCCTCTCGGCTGATTACCCCATAGACCCACGTGCAGGCTCTTTGTGCCTGACTCGGCTGTTCGCTTGTGGCCATGGGGACTTTGGTCTGTGCCTTTCTGTCCCAGGTTGCAGGTCCCTGTTTATGATAAAATGGTCCCTGGTCACCTCCTATGCTGTCACCTCGTACTGTGAGGAGTCGAGGCAAGCCCTTTCGGTCCTAGGCCTGAAACTACTCTGCTCAGGCTGTGTGGTGGCTCAGCCTGTCTCTGCCCAGCCTGTGCCAGGCAGTGTTGTGCTCCCCGCCGCTTCTCCTACTTTCCAGGAAGCATGGGAACAGTGTGGCTCTTTCAATTTTCGGGGGGCCCCCTCCATCTCATTACTCAGATAGTTAGTCGATATTCCGGAGAGCTTTGTTTTGCTGCTGCTTCCTCTCCAGGGTGCCAGGAGCTCCTTACACCAGGTGCGTCTCCCTGTGAAGGTATTCTCAGAGTCTGCTGGTTCCCCTAGTGACCCTGTATGTGGCCTCCATCCACTCAGTTTCTTAGCATCTCCCTCCTCTGCTTCCTATGTAAGATCTGATGTAGTCCAGACTGGCCTCAATCATGTAGCCACCCGCCTGCTTAGTCCCCGAGTTCTGGACCCCTTGGCAAATGCCCCTTGGCTACTAGGTTTTATCCACTCCATGACACTGCAGAGCTGTGCGTTTGGCACTCCACGCAGTAAAGTGCACAACTGAACACGGGAGTGTGTCTCATCTTTACACCGGACTCTTCTTGAGAAGGGAATTCCAGCTGTTTGTTGCAACTCTGATTCAGGAGATCTGTGCCACTCTGCCGGGAATGCCACTGTTAGCACTGCAGGGTACCTAAGGAAGTGGGCATGGACTGTTGGATGACGCTTCATTTCTGTACCCAGGGTAATGCTAGTTTTGGAAATTCCCCGAGAAAACTTGTTTTAAATAGGTTTGAGAACTGACTCCTGGGCTTGCACACAGGAGTTGGGAACACTTGTCACTCCTACAGAGAACCTGGCTCTGTCCCCAGGGGTTCCCCAGGGCAGGCAGCTCAGGCCTCTGTAACTCCAGCTCCAAAGGATCTGGCGCCCTCCTCTGGCCTCTGCAGGCACAGCACATGTGTGGTACAGATAACACATGCAGGCAAACACCCAAACACATGAAAATAAGAGAATGAAAGTCCCGGCAGTGAAGCCAGCAGTCACCTACACAGCTGATGGAGATACTGATGTGTCCTGGTTTGGCTCTTATTCTGTCACTATTTTTCTGAGCTTATGGCTTCCAGGAAAAAAATTCTAAATTACTTCTAAAAGCTGCAAAGCTTTCGAGCCTCTGAAATGTAGGTATGTGTGCACACATATGTGCGTGCACCGCCCCACTTTGCCCCTCCACTGTTAAGACTCACAAACAGCAGTAGCAGGGAAGAGCTGTTTGCCATCCCTGACAGGCAGCCACAGCGGTGTAGCCGCGAGCAGCCTCCGAGGAATGGATGTGTCATTGCCTTCCTGTTCCACAGGCATCTTTACCGCTTTCCTAGCGAGTGGCAGCGTCAGCGGAAATAACGAGCTGGCCCCCGGGAGGTGGCTGCTCTCAACGTCCAGTGCAGACGCCACATTCCCATCTGGCTGCAAGAGGCCCAAGGGGCCAGCCACGTGCTCGGGGTCAGGCAGACCGCCGGGGTCTGCTTCCACGTCTACATATCTCTGAAGGGGTTTCGAGAGCCCGTCCCTGTTGGCCAGGGCGGATCTCTGTCTGTAGAAAGCCAAGGTGCCAGCTGGGTGTGGTGGCTCATACTTGGTGGCTCGCGCCTGTGATCCCAGCACTCAGGAGGCTAAGGCAGGCGGGTCTCTGAGTTTGAGGCCAGCCTGGTCTACAAAGTGAGTCCAGGACAGCCAAGGCTACACGGAGAAACCGGGTCTCAAAAAAAGAAAACAAAGCCAAGGTGCCAAAGGGAATTAACAGTCCGTTGGGCTCCGAATAATCAAGCAAGCACTTAAATGCTTTAGAACCTCAGCCTCCGGAGAACCCGTCTCTGTCCAGCCAGTGAGCTGGCCGTGTGGTTCAGGGTAGCTAGAGAGTGGCTGGACGGTGGTGTCGGCCTACTGTGGAGTTCTTTCTTCTTCCCTAGTGAGTTTGCTAGAAGACCGCTGTGGCCGGTCCGCTTGTTCTGTTCGTTCTCTGTCACACACCTCTCATTGGAGTGCACAGACATGGGAGAAGCTGAAACTGAGAACCGTGTGCAGCCTCATGTAGCCTATGCTCTTCTTCCACAGGCGGACAAGGCCGGAAAGGCTTTCAAGTATTTGGAGGCCGTCTTGGCTTTTATTGAGTGTGGGATGGCCATGGAGTCTGAAAGCTCGGCAAAGTCCGCGTTCGCTGTGTACTCGGAAACGGTGGACCTCATCAAGTGAGTGCTGGCTGCTCCGCCACCTCCCAGACCTGCCAGAGGGAGCCTGGGAGGGCCCTTTGCTCGGGTTCCACATCTGATGTCTTCTCTAGGGTGTGCTCCCTGCATTTCAGGGTCTAGTGAGGCTGTGGCCACGCCTGGGGGAGCAGGCCTCGGGCCCAGGTCTGTGAGGGGCTTATAGTTGCTCTTAAGCCCTGCCCTTCTGTGCTGCACTCCCCTTCTTCTGGATGGAGCTAACACAGCCAGCAGACCTGGGCCCCGGGGCCTCCCTTGTAAAGTCTGGCACTGCTTTATCTCCCTGCAGGTTCATGATGTCACTGAAGTCCTTCTCAGATACCTCGGTGCCAGCACAAGAGAAGATATTTGCAGTTTTATGGTATGGACGTTATTTCCATTTGTATAACTAGTACTAAAGCTTGGTTTTGGTTCCATGGATTTAAAACATGTTTGTTGTAGGTGGCGATTAATATTTATTTACTATCGATACGTCTTTTAGTAACGCTGCTGTTGATCCTAAACAGCTGTATAATCAAATCACCACACAGAGACCATGATTTATTTAATTAACCTAGAACACAATGCTGGGCAATAGTTACTCCATCCTAAACCTCCAAGCCCTCATAGTTTCCTAACATTTAGATTTCCCACATTATACTTGCTTTTAGTGAAATCTTAGGTCCGGTTCATTCTCCACATTGTTTCAAGACCTCTCCTCCAGCTCTGCTCTCCCAGCTCTCCTGCCCTTCTCTCCTCCTCTGCCTCCTACCTTCCTGTCCTCTGGCTCCTTCCTCTCTTCCTGCTTCCTTTCCATTGCTCAACATTGTGGCTGGTTGTTTTATTTTGGCATGTTTACACAAAGTTGAGACAGGTGATGCTTAGAATAAGTATCACAATGCAATTGTGATTGAAACCAGAGAGTGGGGGAGAGAAATCAGCATTTAAACGAACAAGGGTAAGGTGTATACATTTTAAAAGGACATTATGCCAACAAATGTTTTTAATTTTATTTTTATTATTTTCCTGAGACAAAGTCTCTTTATAGCTCTGGCTGTTGTGGAACGCATTATGTTAGACCAGGCTGGCCTCAAACTAACAAAAATCCTCTTGCCTCTGCCTCCTCAACAACCAGTGCTGGTATGAAAGATGTGTGCCATGCTTGGGTCTGAATTAATTTTCTTAAAGTGAAGATTAGGGTAGGAGGGAACTCAATCCCACTCAGTGGTCATTAGGCTCTGCCGTGCTCTTCAAATGTCTTGGGGGAAGTGCTTTGGTCTTAGGATTCAAGTGATGTTTGTGCATTTGTTTTCCCGCCAGCACTTACTTTTGGTGGCGGTGTGAGAGAGGCTTGAGGGGACTGCCATGGCCAGAGAGAACCCAGTGTACCCACAGAGGGTGGGCTGGCAGTGTGTCTGTCCATAAGGTCAAGGTCACCCAACAATTCATTTTAACCTGTTTTTGTTCACAGCTTGCGTTGCCAGTCTCTGGTGAACATGGCGATGTTTCGATGTAAAAAAGACATAGTCATGAAGTATTCTCGCACGCTTACTGACCACTTCAAGAGTTCTTCCAAAGTGGCGCAGGCACCTTCTCCGTGCACGGCAAGGCAGGTGTTAATTCTTGTTAACTGACACACAGTCAAGTCACTCACGCATTGCTTATGTAAGTTTGTGTGTGTGGCTTTGGGCTTTCCAGAATTCATGTAGTTTTTCAGAATTCATCTCGCTAGCTACTGTGTCCCTCTGAGAAATAGGTGAACTAAGCGTAGGTTGACGAGATAACACACAAGGTCCGCCCTCCCGTCTGACCAGCCAATAAGCACATCTTCCCCGGCCGTTGCATGAAAACAGAGCTAGTGCTGAGCCTTCCCCAAACCGCATCTTCAGTTCAGTTGAGAAGGCAGGAACAGTGAGAGATTTAACAACATTAACACAGTGCCTGAGGGTGGGCCGAGCAGGGCACCCGCCTCCGCCTCCGCCTCCGCCTCCCGAGTGCTGGGATTACAGGCCACCACCACCACCTCGTGGGTTGGCTGTTTTAAGATGAAGGTGAGGTTGGATGCATTTATTCATGGTCCTGCCCGGGGGCTGTTTGTTTTCTAAGACAGGACCTCACGCTGTCTAGCCCAGACTGGCCTTAAACCTGTTCTTGTTTTATCTCAGCCTCCTAAGTATGTGCAGCATGTGTTGTTTTGCTTCTTCTTTGTTTGTGTTTCTCCTGAGCCGTGCTTTTAGAGAGTATTAAGTGTAACACAGACCCACTTCCAGCGGTAAGAAATGAGGGACTTCATGTGGCTTTAAAAAACCATCCTGAGTAAGGACATCTGGTCTAGGTGACTTTGTTGTCAGTCCTGTGATTTAGCTAGGGTGGCATCTTTATACCAACCCTCTCGGCTGCCAGGGCGGCCACCCTGGGCAACTCCTGGCTGTCAGGTCACTTCTGCAGCGGCTTGCTGTCTCCTAACACACTGATGTGATAGCAGTTTTCTTTTCCTTTGACCCAGCTGAAGTGAGTGAGTATGTAGGATCTAGGCCATCAGCCAAGGGTCAGGGTGAGGTCTAGGTTCCTCCGTCACAGCCCCTGTGCCCAGCCTGCTGCTGGTCTGTCCCATGTCTCTGTTTACTGATTCGGGAGGGGCTTTTTGGAGACGGCATGCACCGTGCCTTTGTGGTGCTCTGGCCCAGGGAAAGGAAGGACGATAAATGCATAGTGGTGATGCTCAGTAGTAGCTCTGTGGGACCCTGTCAAGTCTGAGCAGGTGGACTGCTGACTGAGCGGAGGAGAGCAAACCACACACGGGGATACGGCTCAGTGATGCCTACCAACCCCGGGAGGCCTCAGTTTACCGCCCTGCTCTGCATCACTGTTGCTGATGCCTTCATAGCAGTGGGAAGAGGGGGGTTGGGGAGGAGTCCAGAAGAGGAAGACTTGGCAAAGGCTCAGAGAGTGCTGGCAAGTGGGCCAGTCTTCCAGATGCCTCTGATCTTGTAGGAGTGGCTTTAGCAGCAATTACTGTTTTGGGGAGCATACCCTGAGATTTAGACCCAAGTTCCAGAGACCGTAGCCTGACCTGGTCTGTGTGATTAACCAAGTCTCTCTCCGTCCTTGCAGAAGCACGGGTGTTCCGTCCCCCCTCTCCCCAATGCCTTCTCCTGCCAGCTCCGTGGGGTCCCAGTCAAGTGCTGGCAGTATGGGGAGCAGCGGGGTGACGGCCACCGTCAGTACCCCAGTCGCCATCCAGAATATGACCTCCTCCTATGTCACCATCACCTCCCACGTCCTTAAAGCCTTTGACCTTTGGGAACAGGCAGAGGCTCTTGCAAGGAAAAATAAAGGTGAGGGGCTCCGAGGCACAGAGAGCGTGGCCGGGGCTGGGGGCTGGCAGCAGAGGTGGGGGTGGCGGCGGTTCTGTTCTGTCTCATGAAGAACAGCAGTGGATAGCTAGCCTCATTTTCCCCACTCGGCTTCGCAGCCCGGCTGCTGTTCTTCCTTGACGTCTGTGGTGTTAGATTTCTGAGCCTGGATCCTTACGGGCCAAGTCAGAATTGGCGGCAGCCTCTCCCCAGATGTTGGCATCACTGAACTGAAATACTGGAGCAGAGGCGTGGTCTGCCCCTCGGCTCGGCACGCTTGAGCCGAAGCAGCTGGGGAGGGAGTGGGAACACCAAGGTGTGAGTCAGGGGAGGTGACTAGAGGCCATGCCAGCAGCCCCCAAATAAAGTTTATACATAGACACTCCCACACATGTGACATGGGAACACCAGAGTTAAAGCCTATACGCACACGCATACACATGCATGCACGTGAATACCGTTACATTTTCTTCATAGTTGGAAGACCCCGACCTGCTGGCTGGAGCTCTAAGTTCCCTGCAGCCTCTCTCCCTTCTTGGCAAACTAGGCTTGTCTTTCCCCCTCCTCTCCCACACTCCTGGACGGCAGCGCATCAGCTGGACACTTGAGACCCCCAGCCACTGTGCAAGGCGTGCGCTACGGACTGGTTCTGCGTAGAAGGTTCCCGACTTAGAATCTAGGGGAAGACTGAAGAATTAGCGGCACTCAAGGATCGTGCTGGATGAGGACTGTTTGTGTTTTTATCTTAGTTTGACGCTGCACATGTATTTATTGAGTGTGATTTGCATTCTCCTGCAGAATTCTTTGCTCAGCTCAGCACAAAAGGACGCATCTTGGCCCTCAACAGCAGCCTGGTAGACCTGGTGCACTACACAAGACAGGGTTTGCAGCGGCTGAAACAGGCCTCCAAAACTCCCTAATGCAGGCCGGGCTGGCTGGATTCCTCGGGATGTCTGTGCTCAAGCGGAAACCTTGATCCAGCATGGACCGTTGTCTGAGCTGCGTGTCAAAGAAGAGAAGTGCTGTGAACTGCCGGGATGCTTGTCTTAACTCACAGGAGCTGCGTGGCCACTGGAGGGACGATGGTCAGCAGAGCGGATGGCGGGAAGTGATCTTGCCTTTCTGGAAGGAAGGGCGGAAGTGCAGTGGAGCCTGAGTGGCCTACGAATGGTCTAGAAACATTTCTGATTTTTCTGTTTGTTTGTTTGAACAACAGGATACACATTGCAAATGAGAGGAAGAGAACAAGTTTTAAGTCTGATAACAAATTCTTGTCATCTCAGTAGCCACACTAGTTCATGTCTGGAAGGAGTTTTAATTTTTATTTTTTGAATAATAATTTTTGGTGAAGGGTTCTATGGGTATTTTTTTTTTCTTTTCGTGTTTTAAAGGAAACGTTTAGTGCATTCTAGTGGCCACCTGTAAAGCAGACGTGAAGGCCACTCCGCTGCTCCTCCCCCTGCGGCGAACAGTGGCGCTGATGACCCCCAGAGGTTCCGTCTGGAGTGTCCCTCCCTCCCAGTGCCTGGAGCCCTGCACACTGTCTAGCCCTGGGCCCTCTGGCTCTGCTTGCTGGAAAGCCTCCCTCAGCCCAGAGGGGCAGCATTTAGATGTGGGAGCCACCGTGCGGTCTTCCCCACACCTCCGGAGGCCTCACATTTCCTCCTGCCGCACTCAGGGGAAGGAACTGGCCGGGCAGCATGCTCGGCGTGGTGTGGCTCGGGCAGAGGGAGCCGTGTCCACCTTGGGCAGGAGGCTGGCACACTTGGGCGCGTCTGCTGGAGCTGGAATCCAGGTGCTGACGGGACTGTGGCTGCTCGTGAACCCGAGAGCAGGGTGAAGTCTTCCTAGAGAGGCTGTATTTTTCTGCTACAAATATTTTATATTTATAGCAAAACTCAACTTTCTAAAGCCCTTGACTGACTGCCCAGGGGACATTGGCCCCCTGAGAGGATGTGGAGACTTGGGGGAAGGGGACAGTTAATTCAACTTAAAAAAAAAAAATCCACTACCATACAGCTTCATGCAGACCATGTTCTCAGGTGTCACAATTTGATGAGGTTGGGAAGACCCGTGACCTCATGGCTACACCCCGTCCACATACATTGGCATCACTGACAGGAAGTGAGAACACACCAGACTTCACACCTGCCTCTAAGCACAGGCTGGTCATTGCACCTTTGAAGGTCATCGCTGAATATGCTTGAGTGCAGTGGTTGGTTTTTGTTTTGTTTTTTTCCTTCTAGAAAGTAGAATTTGCACATGCATTCACATGGAGGTAACTGGTTTTTCACCCACTCACTGTCTCTGCCTCCTGCCAGCCATGTTTGTGAGTTCGCATTTATAGATCAGTGGAGACCACCTTTCCTTAGCAAGGACGCCTGTGGTCCCCGTGGTAAGACAGAGACTCTCTTGGCACCTTGGTCAGTCTTCACAGGGACTCTGGGCGAGTGCTGTGCCTGCTTTTCCGGGGCACAGTGTGTGCTCCTCTCTGTGCGGTGTTCCTCGGTCCTCTCGGCCTTTTATCCTGGTTTGGATAAAGCCTTGTGCATATCTGAGCATAGGCCACGGCTGGGACCCGGCTCAGCAGGTTTATTATGTTCTGAAGCAAAGCCCTTTTCCTCTCTGCGGCTCAGATAACAGTGTGTGGGAGGTTGTCACCGAGCTCTTGCATGGCTGCCTGTCAGTTGTGAATGGGTATGATCCTTGTGGCGAATTTTGTGAGAACATGTGTGTGTTCTACCATCGGACCACTGTGCCCCTTGACCGGGCACACTCACCCGTGCAGGAAGAACAGGCTGCATCATTCTTGGTATGGACATGTTTCCTCAACTCTGTATACTACGATTTGTACCTTTAGAACTAACCGAGTTGGACAGGTGCATTTGTATCAGGTTGGTGTGTAGCTCTTGCTGGTTTTCCCACAACTCTGTACCTGAAGCGGGAGAGCCGCCTCTGGTCAGTTCTGTTCTTGGTTTCACTGGAGAAACCTGAAGCCTCTTTGAAGCCATTTGCACTTTTCACTGTATGCTTATAGTCAGTTCCCAAAGGCAAATTAATTTGGGAGGACTATAAAATGAACCCTTTGAATGTGTGATGCTCTGATAACCATAGAGAACACACATTTCATGGTGAGGAGTGAATAAATCAATCTTGCCTTTGTCTCTACAAAGGGTGTGTGTGCCTGTCTGTCTGCAATAGAAAGTAGAGGAACACACTTTTTTCCAAGTGTTGAATGTTTTCTATTTTGGAAATAAGTAAAATTTCATACATGTAAAAAGCCCTGCTATGTCATAAAAAGCAACGCTGCTAAAACGGGTTGCCAAGAGGGCAGGCCATGCAGAAGCAGGACAGGAGAGGTGAGCAAGCGCTAGCCAGTGGTCCCTTGCACTTGCACGGGAAATAGCTGTATTTTTCTTTAAAAAAATTTTGTAGATGTTTTGACAAAAACGTCTTATCCATTCCCTGGACAGACTGGACCACCCCCACCCAGCCCCATCTGTGTTTGCTAGGTCTTAGGAAGCTTAGCACACTCTTCCCTGTCATGATTGAAAATGTGCTTTAGCTGATACCTTACATGTTGATGGTAGGGACAGACTCTCATTCTACGATTCCTGTTTGGAAACTGTCAGGACTGTGTGCCTCAGTGATGGCAGAGGGTTGGCAGGCTTGGCCAGACAGATCTGTGCCTTTGTACCAAATCTAATTTCTGAAGTGATGCTGTTCATTTTGCCACAGCTTCAAGTGGTTTCACGGGTTTTCTGTTTACTTTCCTGCTTTGTGAAGTTTGAAGTGAGTTGGTCAATATATATATATATTTTAATATATATAAAATCTTTCCACGCCTCCTACAGATTCCTTCTTTTTCTTAATGATTCATTTCCCCAACACTACAAAATGTCTTTGAAAATTTACCATTTCATCTGTTTCAATCTTTACCACCGATTAGAGTATTTAAATCTCCTAAGAATATTTTGGGCTCCTTTTAGAAACACAGAAGTATAGGCTTTCTCACTGAGCTGTGGAGATGCTATGATCAACTTTGATGTTCCTCTCCTGCCTATTTTGGTTGGTTTTGGTCTATTTGGAAATAATGGATGTGAGGGCTTTTCCTGTGCCTTTAATTTGACATTCTGCGGAAGGGCAGAAGGGCATGGTGTTGGGATGTTCCTTCAAAATCTGCAAGTGGTATTTGTGCCAGGTACTCCTCCAGCGTGCCGTCCAATTATGCTGATTCCCCATTGGCTGAGAACAATTGCTGAATGCCCATGCTGTCATGGACACACTGACAAACACCATTGACATTTCTTCAGGCGACTGTCAGTTTCTTGGTTCCTTGGGGCTGACTCACACTTTATTCTGTTCTGCTGTGCACCTGACATCAGCAGTGACCATGATGTGCAGACAAGTGCCTCTTTCCCTACCTAAGAGGGAGCCAGAGGACAGGGCGGAAGCCTGGAGCTCCCTGTGGGCCTGTGTATTGCTACACTGTCCATGGGACACTGGGATAGGCCAGCCACAGGCAGGCCACGCTGCACTGTTGGGCCGGGCAGTGGCTGACCTAAGGGAGATGAACTCGCTTTGTCTTAGCAATGCTCAGTACAGGCAGTATTAAGTTTGCTGTTTGTTCAGGCCATGACATGTGGTGTACATCCTCATGATATCAGGCAGACACTGCTCATGTTGCGGTGTGTGCATGTGTGTCCCGAATCTTTTTTTTTTTTTTTTCTGAATGTGATCATGTTTTGGATGATACCTGAGCAGGGTTTGCCTTTTTTTATTTATTACCATTATATATTATATTATATATATTATATATTTTCTTTCTTATAATGTTAGAGAAAAGTCAAATCTTGGTATTATTAAAATTGCTTTAAAGAGGAGTAGGTTGTCCGGGTGATACTGAAATCGCTGGTCTGCCTTTAGTGAGTCTTTGCTTACCGTGGAGTAGGTGCCGGCTAGCACCGGTACAATGGTTTTGTCTGCGGGCGAGGAAGCACTGATCTCCCAGCGAAGATGCGCAACGCAAATCCGCGGAAACGCCACATCACCTTGTTTTTGTGTTTTAATCAGCTTCAGCAATAGAACTGCAAACTTGGCTTTCGTGAATAAAATTTAGCTGCCTTGTGGAATCCTTTGAAAGAGGCAGACATGATCTGTGAGAGAATTCTTTTTTTTTTTTTTAAGAAAATCTGCGAAAGATCTTTCCAAAGATAATGTGCCACAGGTCTTTTTTTTTTCTCTGTAATGAGGATTAAGTGCTGTTTTTAAAAAATGTAATTGACTTGTTCATCTTCACAGTCTTTCCTTTCCACAAGATCCAACTGTAGAAAAAAAATATTTAATAAAAATTTAGAGAAATCATTGGAGTGATTTATTTTTTTTTTGTTCAAATAAGCTGATCCTTATTTTGCCTCTGTGTGGAGCTAAAGCTCTTCGCCCGAAGGAAGGGGTCCTCCTGCCTTCCCTCCCCTGGTGCCATCACAGCTGCCGGGGCGGAAGCAAACAGCTTGGTGTGTAAAGCTTCACCTGTAAGCACAGCGAGCCTCCCGGGACATTCTGCTGCCCTCGCACTGTGTACTCTCGCTGTTGACACGGAGAAGAGACGAGGGCTGACAGCAGCCGGCCACCAGCGTGGCGCCACCCCGTGGCTTCCCAGCATCAGCTCCCCGGAGCCTGCCTTCAGCGTGTTGCTGCACGAGGGCTTGTAGCGCACTCAACGCTGAAGTACCCGGAGGCTCTGGTCTTCTGCTGCCCTCGGGAATTAGGTAAGACCCTCAGCTCCTCAATGTTTGGCTCTGTGGCTTCAGACAAGTTACTTGACCTCTCTGGTCTTGTCATTTGTGAGTGGTATGTTTGCTACTTTGTTAGATTGAAAAGGACACAGAAGGTTGGTTTGAACCTGTTTTCCACTTTATTTTAAAAATATTTACTTACTATGTATAGTGTTCTGCCTGCATGTATGCCTACATGCCAGAAGAGGGCATTAAATCTCCTTATGGTTGTGAGCCACCATGTGGTCCCTGGGAATTGAGCCCAGGACCTTTGGAGAAGCAACCAGTGCTCTTAACCTCTAAGCCATCTCTCCAGCCCCATCCATCCCCCTTTTCCATCTTTATTGTCTTAGTCCTAAAGACCCACCGAGCAAGTGAGCCCTTTGTAATGGTGACTGGAGAGCATAGGAAAGGGAGCCTGTGATGACTGAGGAGAGCTCACGCTCCGCTAAAGTGGTCATCAGATCTGTGTGTGACATTGTTTTCACAGACTTCTATAACCTTAACGTGGCAGCCACCTGTTAGACTCCAGGACTCTGCTAAGCTGGGGAGTTACAGAGCAGAGGTTCTTTCTATCTCCAAAAGTTTATGATTCATAATGGTAACAAAATTAGTTCAGTGGCCACGAAAAATAATTTTATAGGTTGGGGGTCACCACTACGAGCAGGTCACAGCAGGAGGAAGGCGAGCACCTCTGTTATATAGAGATGTCCATGACTGCCCCCAAAGCCAGGCATGGCGCGAGAAGATCATCCAGTTACATTCCTCATACATACAGAAAACAACATTCACCCTTAGGTACCATGTTAATTCTAAGTGGTAAATATTTTCCCTCTAAACGTTTCTCTGGAGACCTGCAAAATAACCATACCACTGCAGTGGCTAAGAAAACATTTTAATACATCTGCCCCTCCCCTCAAGGTGCCGTGGACATTATTTTTTGAATATGAGTTCAACTGTACTTTGCGCATTTGCTGTGGTCACTGTGTCGCCCGTAGTCCAGTGAGGTGTAAAAGCTGGTTCCCGGACCCTGAGCAGTTTCACACCGCTGGGCACTCGCCTTTGTGCACTGCGTATCAGCATTCAGGCACTTCGGGAGTTTGCATTGCCTACATACAAACTTGGTGCCTGTTCAGAGCGACTGCAGTGCTCAAATCCATTACAGTAACAGCCAATGGATCATTACTGGGATGGAAGCAGAGGCCTGTCGCTGTGATTGGGCCATTCTGTTGTCGGGTTTCAGGACCAGGAGTCTGAGCGTCTGTGGTTTCCTGGTAGACCACACTGCAGAAAGTGAGGCCTAGGTGTGGCACAGAGGCTCTGATAAAGGAGGCTTTGCCCTTCCAGTGGAGGGTGGGCCTGGGAAATACCCTCCCAACACTGCAAGAGATAAAAGCTTTAAATCCCCGTTCTCTGTTACCGGCTGGTCCTAAGACGGTCTCTACCATATCATGTGTAGGTAGAAGAAACAATTATCGGTTTTTACATCTCTGCTACTAAGTATTTCTGCAAACCACCACCCAGCACAAAATTAAAACAACACAAAGCAGGTGCCCTCAGCCCAGACTCTCTGACAGACTGCAGATGGAGGCCGCCAGCTGCCTGCTTTCCCTCCTCCAAGGCAGACCTCTGCACAAACTGCTGGTGCAGGTATGACCTGATCCGCAGGACAGGGACGCCCCATCAGAACCTCCAGGGAAATGAGCAGGTCCGGGTGTTGGCTGGTGTCCAGCAGGATGCTTACTGGAAGAATCTAATGTTGGTGTATTTTTACAAGTCTTCTATAGGGCCGCGTCAAAGCTTACACCAGCCTTGGAGGCTCTCTTGAGGTGGGGCCTCACGATGTATCCCGGAAGAGCCCTCCCTGCACCAGGCTAGACTCGATTCACCATCCTGTGATGAAATGCCATGACTGACAGCACTAAATGAGAGCGTTACTCTGGCTTACAGTTCTGGAGCGAGTAATAACGGCCAGAAAGGCTTTAGCAGCCCGTAGCCAGGCAGTAGCCGGGGCAGGAAGCTGGATGGTCACAGATGTGACACAGGAAGTGGAGGGTGAACCGGGAGGAGGGCGGTAGAAGCTTTCCAAGCCCATCTGCAGAGTGCACAAGCTCCCACCCTCTCAAACAGCGGCAGCAACTGGGGACCAGATTCTCACGCAGGACACTGGGGAGCATTCGAACCACAGCATTCCGCCTAGATGCCCCAAGTGCTGGCCTTCCAGGTGTGCCACCACACCTCGCTCACACTTGACAATTTCAGTATTTTAATTACCTTTCTACCAAGTGTGACTGTGCTAACACTGATTGAAGGGTCGCTTCTTTATAAGAACACAGAGGGAAGCGGCCATTTGCTTGGATCCCAGCGGCCTGGCAGTTACCTACCACTGTGCCAGGCGGGTCTGGCACCTGGCTATTTTATTTTTGGTTTTACACATGGTATTTCGCTGAAGCTAGCTTTGAACATTTGGCCGTATGAGACATCGGGGTACAGTGGGCTTTGCTTGTGAGAACTAGAGGAAATGTGTCTGCTGAGGCAGCACCTAAGGACTGTGGCACTGTGGGCATGGTTAGAGCGGGCGTTAGTATTTCAAAAGGATGCCGCGCATATACAACAGACAGAAGATGAGTGTGTTGGAGGGAAAGGAAGCAGAGGAGAGAGAGAGATGAAGGGAAGAGAGCCAAGAGTAAGAGAGAGGGGACGTGGCAGATGGGTCACTAAGTACCCAGATGTCATGGGACACAGGACGTTGTCAGGAGCCCAAAGGCCCCCAAAGGAAGGCTGGTTAACAGCCTGTACAACGTAAAACACTGTATAAACATACAGTACATGTACACTGTATAAACATACAGTGGTATGGTTATTTTGCAGGTCTCCAGAGAAACGTTTAGAGGGAAAATATTTACCACTTAGAATTAACATGGTACCTAAGGGTGAATGTTGTTTTCTGTATGTATGAGGAATGTAACTGGATGATCTTCTCGCGCCATGCTTGGCTTTGGGGGCAGTCATGGACATCTCTATACGTTGCAGGGTCAGTCAAGCTGGGGCTCAGTTGGGAGAGTGGGTGACCAGCGTGCACGAAGCCCTGGGAATGAACTGGTCCTGGCGGTACAGGGATGGCGGCACATGCCTACAGTCTAGCCCTCAGAGTGCAGGCAAGAGGCTCAGGACTCGGGTCATCCTCGGCTACATAGGCTGTTCCGGGCCAGCCTCGGCTACATGGGACCTTGTCACCCAAACCTGTAACGTTTGAGAACAGAGGACAGGAGAGCCAGGGCCGTGAGGCCTGCGACTGAAGATTGAGTGCTCTGCTCTCCCAATGTCCAGGCAAAACCACCCCCAGAAACCAAGAAAGACCATGGCTCTGAAGAGGTGGCTCTACCAAGTCATCCAGATTCCTGAACTGAGGGAGTTAAAGTACGTCAGACAAAGCCTGTGGAAGGTTAGACATGCACGTTAAATGAAAAAAGAAAGAGGTGCAAAGCTCTGAAAACCCGCCCTTCAAAATTGCATGGTGGACTTTGTGCCTGACTCAGCCTTAAGCCATGATTCTGCAGGACTGACTCCAGAGCTGAGGGCAAACAGACCACCCACATGGCAAGAGTTGACGCTGGCCATGTACATAGCAGACTTGCTTCAAAACGTGTTTTCAGTGACCTCAGAAATTCGTTGGGTTGGTGGCATCAGCTGAGCCCAGGAGCTCCAGGCTGTACAGGGTGAAGCTCTGGGCCTGAGGGTCCTTAATATTTACACACACAGTCAAGCATTTGGAACTCATGGACATGAACGCTTTGGGGGTAGTTCCTGTGTTCACGTTGCACTTTCTTTAAAAAGTGCCCTTCAAGGCACAAACTTCAGATTTGTACACGGAACTGTTAATGCTTGGTTCCACTGCCCTTGGTTCCTGAAAGCTGCGTCTCAACTTCATCTGCACTCTGAGGCCGAGCCTCCCTGACCTGGCTCTCTCTTCACTATAGCACTCTTCCACCAGGCCCGAGCCTGGGCGGCTGACACTCTCCTAGGTTCTGCAGTGCTCTGCAGACACCTTTCCACAGCGTTACCTGGAAACACCAAGATGCTCCCAGCAGCCCTTGCTGCAATCCCCACAGGAGCGAAGACTGCTCTTCTCCAAGGGTGAGGTGCCTGAGCCAACAGTCCCCTCCCCCTCCACAGGCCCAGCCACTCCTAACAGGCCTAGGGAACAAGGTGGATGAAATCAAGGTGGGTGGGATGGCTCAGGGGTAAAGGCACGTGCCACTAAGCCTGACAGCCTGAGTTCAGGCCTCTGGGTGTGACATGGTGGAAGGAGAAAACCCAGTCCTATAGGTTGTCCTGCGCCCCACCCAAACTTATACAGTTATATCAGTTTACAAATATATGAAATATAAGTATTATATAGAATACATAAATATATAAGTGTATTAGTATATTTACATAAAGATATACCTTTTTTTTTTTAATTAAAAAGCCACCAGCCTAGTTTCTGTAAAGAGGAGAACATTTAAACCTGGGTTCAGGTTGTTCTTAGTATGCTAACAAAGAAAACCAGGACATAAATATGTAAATTTTAACAAGCCAATTTTGAAATTAGGCTCCTCATTGGGGCCAGGTTCCTAGTGGTCATGTGCAGAGTTGGCCACTAGATGGAAACCACTTCCTGTGGCTTTAACAATAGCGACCTTTCGCACGTTGTAGAATGAATATAAATAATCAAAGAAAATGATACCAGAGGTTGGAGGGAATTTGGAGAAGTGGGGAATGTTGTTTTCTGGTGAGAATAAAGTATGGTGTAACCATTTTGCATACCAGTGTATCACTGCCTTAAAAGGTTAAAATCAAGTTCCATCAACCCCAGCAATTCTTGAAGCAGCACAGGCAGGAAAAGGAAAGTGAACATTCCCAGCATTCCTTGAATGGCAATGTTTGAGAGCCACCACAGCATCAACTAATGTGGTGTATGCGTGAGGGAAGACTGGAATACTGTGGCAGTGTGCGTGTTCATAAACACGAGGCCAAGTGAAATACGTCACAGGCAAAAGACTACGCTGCGTCCAAGTGAGTCAACTGCCCGGGAAAGGACACATTTATAGATCAGTGCTCACTCGCCGGGAAGGGGCAGGGTTGTGATGACCCTGGGGAGGTGGTGGACCAGCCCAAATCTGAACCAGGAAGGTTTCCGCACAGCTCTGTGATGTCACAGGGTCACTGAGTGCGCACTCCATAGCCCCCCACTAGACCAGGGAAATGAGATACCACAGTGCCAATGCCAGGATGGTCACATGGCCAGTGACCATCAGTCCTAACTGTTTCCAGACAAGAGAAAGACAACTGTTTGCAAATGGATCGAGTAGGGAGAAGGAGCCAGGGGAAGGGTTTTGCTACTTCTGGCAAAAGGCCATTTGTTAAACTAAATAGTGACATTTGTTCTTAAGCAGTTAGAAAGTTTCAGTCATGATTCTCTTCTGAGTCAACACCCCCACCTTAAGGCCATTTCTAATGAGACTCAGCACTCTAGGGCTCAGGCTATTTGAAAGGACACTGTTGGCTTCTTAAATCTCATGTGCAGGGACTATAAACCTGAGACTGCCTGGGAAAAGAGCAGCACTTGCAGGGTGGGTTTATCTGCACCAAGTCATCGGACTGGGAACTTGATTGTCAAATTCACTCAAGAAGCTTTGGGGGTGAGAAGTATTTGATCAAAAAGCTCATTCAAGCTGGGGGTAATAGCACATGACATTAATTCCAGGATTCAGGAGACAAATACAGGTAGATCTCTGTGAGTCTGAGGACAGCCTGGTCTATAATGAGTTCCAGACCAGCCAGGGCTACATAGTGAGACCCTGTCTTTTCTTTTCTTCCTTCCTTTCTCCTTTTTTGTTTTGCTTTGTTTTTCTGAGACAGGTTTTCTCTGTCCTAGAACTCTGTCTGTAGACCAGGTTGGCCTCAAACTCAGATCCACCTGCCTCTGCCTCCTGAGTGTTGGGATGGAAGGTGCGGGGCACCACCGCCTGTAGAGACCCTGCTGTGAAAGCTCGTTCTACTAAGACAGTTAAGACAGTCAAGACAGGACTCAGAACACTGCGGTGCTGAGTGGGAGGAGAGAGAGACAGTTGCCACTTTCTCTGGATCCCAGGGCATAGAGGCCTGTAGGTGATGAAGGACAAGACAGTCTCAGGAGGCCTTTCATTATACCTTTCAAAATGTTTTAAAATTATACTTTATTGTGTGTATGCGCATGCACACATTCCACATGTGTGGGTCAGAGGGCAACTTGATGGGGTCAGTTCTATGCTACCAGGTAGGTAGGTCCTGAGGACTGGGTTCAGGGTGTCAGGCTTGGTGGCAAGCACTTTGTATCCAGTGAACCATCTCACCATCCTACACATTCTCTTGGGCCCTAAATCCTAAGTAGTACACTTCTGAATGCTTTTCAGGGCACCCGGAAAAGCAGGACAGTTCCTGGGTCATTAGGAGTGGCCAGCAGACAGGAAGGCCACGAGTACAGTGGCCGGGGTCTCACCAGGACTGTGAGACCAAGCACTGCCACACAACAAGGAGACACAGGAACTAAAGGCCCACGTGGGGTTTGCTCTCCGGACTAGAGAGGCAAATGCACAATGTCTCAGAAGAACAGGGTAATGCTAATTTGAACCGCCTTGTCCTCACAGGATTAGGTTCATGTTCATGAAGCAAAAATGACACACTGAAAAGTTAGCCACTGGATACTTGGATATATCAACCACGACAGGGTGTGTGTGTGTGTGTTTGAGTGAGCGAGAAAGAGAGAGACAATGTCCCAAGTATTAAAGAAGACAGTATCAAAACATTCAGCAAAAAACAGTCAAGGGCTGACAAGCTGGTCTAGTGGGTCAGAACACCTTCTGCCAAACCTGTGCCATATGGCAGAGAAAGAGAACTGGTTTCCTCAAGTTGTCCTATGACCTCCACACTCCTGGTATATGCACACACAACACACACACATGCAGAAAAATTCAAACTCCCTGGAAAAAGAAAAAAGAAGGGGAATAGAATAATATGGAAGAGAAAAAAATGCACCAAGCCCATTGCTGAAATTTTCAGGAGAGAAGATCCCAAATACATGTCACAAATATGTACTAGCAGGACACTCTAGAAAGCCGAATCAAGACACCGCATGATGAAACTGCATGCCGACAGAAACGGACTTTACATCTTAGAAGTGCAGGGAGACAGGAAGAGCAGAGTCCACAGGGAAGGCATTAACCAGCGGTCAATGGAAATAAGGGCACAAAGGCAGACACCGAAATCACTCCTGGTCCCCAGAAAAAGCCACAACTTGGAATGCTCTCTGGCAGGGCAGTAAAGTAAGGTCATTAACATACAAACAAAACCGAAATGAGATACCAAATCAGCAGCAAGTCACCAAAATCACTTCTGGGAAAACACAGGAAACGGTCTGGGTAGGAATATCGGAAGTGCAAAAAATATCAGGATCTGAGTACCTGCGCCAGGAAGCAAAGGCTGCAGGAAGGCACAGACAGCAACGTAGCCATGCGTGGAAAAAGCCATGCGTGGAAAACGTCAATGAACCCTCAGGAAGTGAGGAAGCACGGATCAAAACAGAATGCCTTACAACAAAAGGGCCCTGACAGCTTGCTGTGCTGGTGTGTGCTCTAATTCCAGCACTGTGGATGCTGGGGCAGGAGGACAGCCTCAGGGCTACCCTGAGCTACATACTGAATTCAAGGCTAGCCTAAGCCAAATAGCAACGCTTCTCAAAAAATAAAAAATTAAAAGGCATTCTGGAACAGTCCTGATAAAATATTGATTACGTTTCTGAATTCCTTTAACACCCCACTAAATGCTGCCAGAGCAATGAAGATAGCAGCATCCTTCAAAGAGACTCAGAACCACAGCAGCCAAGGGGTAAAACCTGTTCGCACTCAATAGTTGCGCTGACTCACAGGGCAGGGAACCAGAGCCCCAGGTGCTCACTGCCAGGGCAACTTGAGAAAACCGGTTGGGACTGGTATGGTTCTGCCTCCCTTCAGCAGCAGGTGAGGGCAAGAGGGCAGGGGCCAGGATTACTGCCTACCTGATGAACCTAAGACCGTGGAGGGATGGCGTGGCATGGCATTCACACCTGTGACGCAGCTCCTGGGAGGCCGAGGCAGGATCACACAGCTTAAAAACCCAAGAGCTGAGCATGGAGCTCCCAGCAAGAGAGTTAGCAAGGCCCCAGGGCGGATCCCAGAACTGCAAACAAATGAAAGCCAACTCAACATGACACTCCCAGGTAACAGAACTGACAAAGCAGGCAGACATTTCAAAACACACTGCATCAAACGGACTGCAATTGGCCCGCAGTGTGCACATACTCACACTGGACAAGGAATATGAAGGTTCAGACAGCCAGAGAAAATACCTTGCTGGTCTGCTGTAATAGACTAAAGTTACACTAGACATTTGCTTCTCCATGCCCCCCCCACCCCTAAACTCAGGGACCAAGGAAAAACTTGTCATTAATATTTGCAAACATTTTAAAGTGAGCATTAACAACAGTGCGACATGCAAGTGTGTCAGCAAATGACAGTGTCTTTGTTTTCTGTTACTATGATGGCTCGCCCTGACATACGCCAGCCCAGACATCAACAGAGGGAAAATCACCTAGTGGGTAGCCAAAGACCGCAGCAACCACCCACCTGTGCTGTTGGAGTCCTCTCATGGCTGCCTGGCCCCGTCACTCAGAGGGAGATATCTTGTGCCTTGCACGGCCATTTTCATTTTGGAGCAGAATTTCTACCCTTACAGGGTAATTCCAAGTTACACTTTTAAGTTATATTTTCAAATGAGCTGAGTAGTGGGTTTGCATTAGTCTTCTCATACGGTGTTAGTTTTTATTAATCCACCCCCTCCTCCTCTCCCCCTTCATCACCCTGTCCCATCCCCATTTAATCTACTAACTGCAGTACTCTCTCCTCTTCCTAACTGGCCTACAAACGGCACACTTCGCGGGCTCTTCATACAGCCGCCACTGTTCAGTTTTCCCCTCTTCCGTTTCCTCCATATCCACGTGCCCTCCCTGCTCAGACACACTCACCTGTGATCCACTTCTTCCCTTAAAGCCTGGCATGAGCGCTCGCAGAAACATTCCTCACAGACACGGCTTGAGTCAGACACGGCTTCCTTCAAAATCAGCCTCAGAGGAACAAAGCAACAGAGAAACATCTCAGGGTTGCCGCTTGCAGACGTGTTTCGTACAGCTGCCACAACCTCTTATGTAGGTGTTTAACAGCTGTCACTTCACAGCTCATTTGGGAATGAAGGAAACAGAACAGGCTCCTCGGAAGGAGTAAAACACTTAAGAGACAAAGCTGTGTCAAGCAGAGAGAGTAAAAGACAAGGTTAACTTGCTCAGAGTCAGGGTGTCAATACAGTAGAGTGTGGCTGTAATGACTGACTGGGGTGGCACAGAGGAGCCTGGGTATGTCTCGACCAAACAGCGCACAAGAGGTTTGCTCCAGGGCAGTGGCCCAGCTTCACGGACGGTGGGCACAAGTGCATCATGTGAGGCCTGGTTTGCAAGGCCAGTCTGGCAAGACAGAGCGAGACCTAATTAACGTGTGTGTGCGTGTGTTTGTGTGTGTAGCTCATATGCCAGTGTGCTGTTCCACTTACAATTTCCGTTTTTCAGCTGTTTCACACCACTTTTCGGTAAGCGCCGCTCCCGCCTGAGGTTAGAGCGGCGAGTCCCCCAGTGTTGTCTCTGGAGAGCGCACCTCCATCTGAGCTCGGCACTCCTCTATCTGTGCTCATCCTCAAAGCACATCTTTTCTTTCACCTACGGAGAGCCAGCCTGTTGACCCTGGTTTTGTTGTTGCGGCTGTTACTGTCGTCTGGCCCTTCCGGCCATGCTTCTCACTGCCTCTGTTCCCTTATTTCCCATTCTTTTAAGAGAACCTCATCTCACAGGTACCAGGGCACAAACTCAGCCTGTCAGGTGACCACTGTCTAGTAAAAATCAGAGATGGAGTGTACCGAAGCGAACAATAAAATGAGGCATCAGGATCCTTACCCCCGACAACAAACACAAGCGTCTAGCCATCTATCAGACGAGACCCCGACAGCAGCCATGTTTCAAGTCGTCTTCCATCTTCAGCTAGACACAGCTGGTCTGCAGGTGTTATGGTCAAATGCTTTGAGGGCCGGCTGAGAAACAGATCCTGGAGAATGCTGACCCAGCCAAGCCTGCCCTCAGGCTTGCCGGTCCGTGGTTAACCTCTCTGAGGAGCTGGCTCTAGAGCTGAAGGTGCCATTCCCTCCCGCTTCAGACCCAAGCATGTTCATCTTGGAGCATCCTCCAAGAGCCCTTGTCCAGGGGATGGGCTGTTTCTGTGCTCCTGGGCCCGGTGAGAAAGGCAGAGCAAGAGTGGAGATGCCTGGGCACTGAGCACGAGGCAGTGCGTTGTTACAGCAAGAAGGCCCATCCTGAAGACAGGCAAACCATCCCAGCACTTCCTACCACAAGAGACTCAGCCAGGACAACATCAGGTCCTACCTTGGACAAGACATCTGCCTGGGACCCTCCTTCTGGGCTGCTCCAGCCTGCAGGGGTCCAGGGGTTTCTGCTGGATGGTCTCAGGGTCTGATGTGATGCTCTCCTTCCTGCTGCTTTCCATTTACTCTTTTATTCCCACCTGTGTGTACTTGAACTCACTTATTTGAAACAGAAACCACAGCCATCATGGAGCATTCTCCACACAAAACATCCTGACAAGAGGGAAAAAATAACTTGGTGGAAGATGAAGATGCCACTGGGCACAGGTTTGGGTTTGGTCTGACGTGTGGTAGGCACTGGCCAGAGTTCTGCTCCCTAGCACCCACGTGGATGCCAGGAAGGTGAAGCAAGCTGCCTGCAATTCCAGCGTTCTGGAAGTAGAGGCGGGATGGCTGGGGCAAGCTGACTGCTCAGACGAGGTGAATAGACGAGCTCTGGGTTCAGCTGGGTCTGCCTAGTGAGTGAGACGGATGGCCATCTAGACGACCTTCACGCTAAGCTTGTTCCTACCCGTGAATGTGTACCGTACACACTTACACAGAAAGAACAACGAAGAGCCATTGTGTCACAGCAGGATCATCGGTGGTCTAGGCTTCAGATTATTTGCAGAAACATTCAATTACATTTCAATAAATACATCGTAGGATATTAAACAATGAAAAAACTAGTAGTCTCCGTTTTTTTCTGTTTTTACCAACAACATATTTTATTGATTAATGACAAATTTTGAGCTAATCAAACTATACTGCATAAAGGGAATATGTAAAAATGCATTCATCTCCTGATAATAAATAAATCCATCTTTGTACAATTCGAAAAAAACCAGGACAGTGACAAACAACAAAATAAGAGGAAAATGCATCCTGGCTCCAAACCCAATCACTAACCCAACAAACACAGTTAAAAGGAACCTTCAGATTTGCCTCCCTAGGTGGCCATGTACTTCCCATACCTCCTTCTCACAGTCTTTTCACTGGGCGTTAGATTACTGCTAGTCTACAGCAGTCACTAATTCTCAGGCTCGTGGTTTTGCATGAGATGGATAAAAAGAAAAACAGCCCCAACAGTCTACTTGGTGAGGGGAGCCAGCACAGCTGTGTCCTGCATGTAGTTCTAGACCTCCCAACGGAAGCCAGGGGCTTCTTACAGACACTGATATGGTTTTAAGAATGCCTCGGCAACACACAAACGTTTTCCCTACTTTGTAAATGCCCAGGAACTGCAAGTCACCATCTACAGACAAAAGGGAACACAATTCATCAGCACCGGGTAGAATGATCCGCAGGGGAGCAGGCCTCAGAGTCCTCGTGTCGCTGTAGACTTAACTCTCCTCTGCGAAAAATCTACTGCCTGAAGTTAGATGCTTCAGGAAAAAGAATAAACAGAACTCAATAATTTACTTTATCAAAATAAACAGCTATCTGAGGGTCTGGCACTACACGGAACGTTTTTCAGGAGAAGAAGGGGTTCAAAGATAGGCGCTTCCTGCCTACTCCGGTCTTGCTGAAGCAGGAACTACCACACTTATCTTCACGACTAACACCTCTTCAGCTCTGGCGCCACAAGCTGTACTTACAGCAGCCGACATTTAAAGCGATGGGAGCTGCGGTCACGGTCAAACGGGCCACACGGAGATGCTCCCTGCCTTCCCGTCTGTGACACGTGAGAGCACTGCGGCTGCCGGGACCTCAGTCACATACAATCGACCACGTTAGAGGAGCCATGGCCAACGTCTCGGATCTGGCTAGTCAGGCAGTCACACACGGCCACACCAGCACCAGCTCTGCAGTGAGACACGGGTCCAACCAGCTCCCACCTGCAAAGACAAGGCAGGCCTGTCAGCACAGAGCACAGGCTCCCAACCAAAGACACGGCCGGAGACTGCGGGGCTGGTTTCCAGAGCAACTTTCCAGAGGGGGAAAAAGATATCCCCAAATCTTATATGAACAAAGAAATATTCTTCAGTTATCTCATTTTGCTTCCCATAGCTTCAGTCTGAAAACATTAAGTGGAACCTTCCAGAAATAAGCAATTTCCTAAGCTTTAAATGCTAGAGGCCGTTCTGCCTTGTGTAGGATAGTCTCTGTTTGGTGTGTTATTTGTGTAGGCAACACCTACTCGTTGGCCACGAGGAGTTGGACTAACTGTCACGGTGTTAGGTCCTTTTGTTCAAATAACCTTTGTTTTATTTAATAATGGTGCTAAGGTATAAAAGTAGTGATGCTAGGAGTTTTGTCTCAGCACAGTGTTAAAAATGTTGCCGTTTATTAGTAACCGCTCACCTTTTGTTGTGCCTACTTTACACATGGAACTGTACCTTTTTTTAAGTTAGTTCATCTTTTACACCCTGACCAGTTTCCCCACCCCCTCCCCTGCAGTCCCTTCTCCACGTCTCCTCTCCCACCTCCAACCCCATCCACTCCTCCTCTTCTCTTCAGGAGAGAGCGGGCCTCCCGTGGATGCCATCCAGCCATGGCACAACCTGCAGCTGGACTAGGCTCATCCTCTCCTATGCAGGCCGAGGGGGCAGCCCGGCAGGAACAGGTCCCAAAGGCTGGCAGCACGGGCACTGAATTTTGCCCTAAGCATGTATGGACAGGGGAAGCCCAGCTCTACGTGCAAAGCTGGCTTCTACCCCCAGCCCCAGGTTCCACTGAGGGCGGTGAGCCCAGAGGCTAAGCGAAGCATGAGCCTTCTGCTGTGGAGCGCCGCACGCGGCTAGAGGAACAGTGCACACTTACTTATTCAGCACCGGGTCAAAGGCCTCCACGGTGTTCAGATACGCGTTGCCATTGTGGCCGCCAACCGCAAAGATCCTGCCCATCAGTGTGGCGATCCCCACCCCGCCCCGGGGAGTGGTGAGTGCTGCCACGTGGTCCCACTTGTCGCTCCGAGGGTCATACCGCTCAACTGAGCGCAAAGGGGAGTTATCGTCAAAGCCACCTACAAGAGAGACATTTAAAGCACGCTGTTTCGCTTCACAAAGTTGACAGCTAAATCTCAACTCGACAGCTTATCGAACTCAAGCTTTTGTCAGGCCTGGACACATGCCCTTAGTCCCAGCACTGGGAGGCAGAGACAGGCCCTGTGGATCTCTGTGAGTTCAAGGCCAGCCTGCTCTACATAGGGAGCTCCAGGACAGCCAGGACTACATTGAAAAATCCTGTCTCAAAGAAAACAAAACGAAACAGAAATCTCAAACTTTTAAATCGATTTTAGAATGATTTAGAAGAAAACAATTACTCTGATACCTAGCTACCACCAACTACGACAATTTTCTACAATTCAACTACTTCATCAGTACTGTACTTTAACAAGAGGCTTAAAAATTTTTTTTTCTTGGTTTTTGAGACAGGGTCTTAGCCTCCTCAGTGCTGGGATTATGGGTGTATGCTACCACGTCTGGTTTTAAAGTCTCAATGTGAAAAACAAAGAGTTGCTGTAGAAAAGTGGGGGATTTACGGGAGAAAGCAACTGTTTTATAACCTGTCCTGAGAATCCCAGGCGCTAGAGTAAGACCTGGCTCCCCTGTGTGTGTGCTGGGAAGCCGGCAAAACACTGGACCTCACTAAATCATCAGCTCATGCAGACAGAAGTGCAAGAGTTCCAGGGCTCCTCCTAAAACCATTCTTGACAGTACAACTGCTGAGACAGCAGGCCAGAACCAAATCCTCGCATTTCTGCCAAGGCCACGTCTTCCTCCTGTCACATGGTCTATGGGTAATGGTCTTTTCAGTAGAGCGTGACGGAGCACAGCCCTGAGTGCTGCCCGGACTGTCATTGTGACCTCCATCTTTTCCACGTCCCTTCTAAGAAAGCAGCAGTTCTCCTTGAGAAAATGGCTCAACCTGTTTGCCAGGTATGAGGCGGTGTTGCTACTGTGATCACTTCTTTAAAAATAAGGTCAGTTTTAAAAATATGTTAAAACCTTTTAGTAGGGTTTTTATTATATCAATTGAAATGAAATAAAATTCACTAATTTTTATGTACATAACCAGATGGTTTTGGGGGAGGGGCAGATGCTTATCACAACTGAAATTCTTTTCGTCATAATAAAAGTCCATTCCTGCTCACACTAATGTGGAAGACAAGGGTTTGTAGTCACCTTCTCCATAGCTCTCGTGTTTGTTGGTCTCACTTAAGCTCCCTAGGTAATAAGGAAGGGTTCAGTGCTGAGGACATAGCTCAACAGCAGAGTGCACGCCGACCACGCCAGAAGCCTTAGTCCATCCTTAACAGTGAAAACAAGCCGCGGCAGAGGAAGAGAAAAGCAGAATGTGAAGAGGCTGCTACCCACGCCCGCATCTTCCGTGTTATCATTCCCACCAGCTGCACCTGTCTTGAGTAGGAGCTGACTCTCCACGAGGTTGTTAGCTGCAGTTTTTCAGTGCTCAGGACGGAAGCCAGGGCCTCCTGCACACTAGCTTTACACTGAGCTGTCCCTAGCTCCCAAGAGGGCTGCTCCAATGCTCACCCCAAGCTGTCCTTTTTAATCATATCTGTTTTAGCTCTAAGGGTCCCAGAGACTGAATAAGCACAGCAAACATGACACTCCTGGAGCCACATGGTCCTGTGACCCGTGTGTGGCTTGAAGGCCGCAACCACGGACTAGAAGAACTTTGGTCCCCACACACTCAGGTTCAACCTCCACCCCTCTCACTTGTCCAGGCCCTTGGCTCTCTCTTCAACTGACTACCATGCAAAGGCAGCGAGGCTGAGGTGGACTGTCGGATTCCCTTCCTTTTCTTGTGAGAGCACAGAAAGACCGGACGCTGCTTCTACTGACAACAACCCAGTACCCTCCTATTAAGAACTATAAACAGCAAAACCCCAATGACAGCCGTCAGCATACCCTGTGACAGACAGCCTGTGCCAAGGAGCACTCCAAGCAGCCCCTTCTCTGGGAGGAAGGGTTACTAACTAGAAGTAAGGTAAGCGACTCCTGTGTTGGGCACAGCTAAGATGCTCAGACATACACCAGGCCTAATCCCTGAGACAATCCTGAGAGGTGGGCAGCCCATCCCAGGTTCATAGTCATGGAAGGCCTCCCGGAGGTGGCCACACACCATGCCACTCCTAGAAGAGAGCACAGATTCCTTCTATAGAGCTCTAGACGTCCTTCTAACTCAGTACTTCAATCAGTCAAAAAGATAACAGAACAGCCAATACACCTCACACAGAAAAGTACTGTTTTTTTGAAGTAATCAGCATAGTTTGCCTTGAAATGAAGTGGAAGAAAAACAAGTCTGTAGACATTTTAACATTTGTTCTAGCAAAGCATATTTATGTTTCTACATTTACAAATATCTATTTCATTTAAATGCAATCCCCTACTTTAGGTATAATTTTAAGTTTTGCTTTTTGGAGTTTTCTGTGTGTTTGTCTTCTGAGACAGGGCCTCACTATGTAGCTCTGAACCTCACTCACTATGTAGAGCAGAGTGATCGAAAACTCAGAGACCCGCCTGCTTCTGCCTCCTGAGTGCTGAGACTAAAGGCGTGAGCCACCAAGCTGGCCCAAGTTTAAATCTGAAGCATTTCAGATTTAAATCAAGAAGCATTAATGTCAGCTTTAAGAACTCACAGGCCCATCTCAGCACTGAGTCTACTTAAGGCCACCTGCTGAGACAGTTTGTGACTGTTATCTTGTGGCACTTGTCACCACGTGCCTCGATCCATTAGAGAGGGCATGTACTCACCAACAACATACAAGCAGCCGTGAAGCTCGCTAACCCCGTTGCCTGCTCTTCGCTGACCCATTTCCTTGACTTCTATCCACTTATCCAGGTGTGGATGATACCTTTCCACACTGGATAAGGAAGCTACTCCATCGTTGCCGCCCACAGCATACACATGGTTCTAAGTGAAGGGAACAGAACACGCATACATTTCAGATTGGCTTCTCCACGGCCTTAACAGGCGAGCAGAACGCAGGAAGACCAGTATTTCATGAACAACTTGATACACAGCCGATGCGCAGCTGCTGTGAAGCAGACTGTGTTGGCCACGGACGTCCACAGGAAGGGGCTGCGCCACTTACTATTAAAGCCACGGAGCCAACGCCGCCACGGGGAGTGTTCATCGGGGCCACTGTGCTCCACTGATCAGACTCGATGTCGTACCTCTCCACATCACTGAAGCAGGTGTTGTCATCCAGCCCCCCGATTGCATAGATCGGGCCCCCTAAGGCGGCCAAGGCGATCCCTCGCCTACGAACACAGAACGTGCTTCAGTGTGAGTTTATTTTAGGAAAAAGCAGCAGCTTTCCTCAGTGCCAGCCGCTTCAGGAGATAATCCTCGAAGCGTGTGGCTTGCGTCCAGTGTTTTAAATGCCTTCGCGGTTCTGAGCAGCAGCTCGGGTCGGCCCCTTTACTCTGTACAGTGCACGGCCTACACAGGCTACTGGACACTTGGGCAAACTTTTCTTTTTTAGTTTGTGTGTGTGTTTGGGGGTTTGAGCCCAGGGCCTTGCATCTATCGGTCACACAGTCCACTCTCAAGCTAAACTCAGAACAAATAATTAATGCAAAACCCAACAAAACAGTGTAAAAAATCCAAAGTGTTCAGTTAGTAAATAGACAGTTACATAACTGAGGAGTTAATGGGCTGGTAAGAAAACAGTTTGCTATGGGTTAAAAGAGCCAAGTTGAGTTCTGAACCCATGAGTTCATCTTGCTGCAGGGTTTCATTAAAACACCACAGAAAAGGGCACTTGTTTTCCTATCACAAGCTTTGTGTGCTCTGCTTTAGTTCTGGAGGGCATTTATTTCCTTCCTCTGAAAGAAGCCTCAGCCCCTACTGAAAGTTAACTCACTGTTATACGGACAATAAAAAAAGGACAAATTCCCCACCAAGAGCTAACAGCTCTCCAGCTGCTACAGTGCCCTAGAGCCTCTGAGGGCAGACCTTCCCTTACAGTTAGTTACCTTTGTATCCCGCGTCCTGCTTCCCGCCTCCCTGGGAACTTTAGAAAGGCAAACAGCTTTGCTGCTGCTTAAGCATCTGGGTCAAAAGTGTGGAATGTGCACAACATTCAAGGACTTTCACAGAGCCCATTCCCGGTGTCTTCCTGCTAGTCTCTTCCTAAGGCAGCTCAGGCCACCATTCCTGTGTTTACATCATTCAGCTTTTGCGCATCAAATTATGAACACAGTGGAGGCTGTTCATGCAAAGCATGCACCCAGAGCAACAGTTTAAAAGTTGACAGAGAGCAGCATGAGCAACAGTGTGGCTACCTATCATGTGGCCAGGACTGCATACAGAGCAGCAGACTATAATCGCCCTATAGTCCTCTCCACAGCTCTGAATGCAGACAATGTGCTGTAAACACTCTATTCCTTTTCTTTACGATCTGTGTTTCACACTGGTGCGAGTCAACACTTCACGCTGCACAAACAGCCACGAACCCAATCTCCCACCACATCATCCTGGTATAACTGACGTTTTTAGGCCTGAACGTATAACCTCGTTTGACATCACTTGAAAGGTGTTGTCTACCGAGTATTTGGTCTGCTTGTTTCTGTTGCTGCTGCTGCCTGCTGCTTTCTGTGTCCTGACTTGGTGACATGATTGTAGTTGCTGTTTCATCTCAGGATGTTGGAAGTTACTATTCACATCATCAATAAGAATTCAGGAGAGGTTAAATCATGTAATTAATCTGAATCATGTAATTACTGAATCATGTAATTAATAATTTCCCCTGTAGACGAGCTCTAGTAATCAAAATATAGTTCAATTTATTATAGATAAAAATTTAATATATTACCACTAATCTTTGTTTTTTAAAATTTATATATTTATATTAACTTCAATTTATTCACTTTGTATCCCAGCTGCAGCCCCCTCTCTTATCCCCTGCCAATCCCGCCTTCCCTCCCTCTTCTCTTCCCATGTCCCTCACCCAGTCCACTGATAGGGGAGGTCTTCCTCCCCTTCCATCTGATCCTAGCCTATCAGGTCTCATCAGGAGTGGCTACACTGTCTTCCTCTGTAGCCTAGTAAGGCTGTTTCCCACTCAGGGGGAGGTGATCAAAAAGCCAGCCACTAAGTTCATGTCAGAGACAGTCCCTATCCCCACACTAGGGAACCCACTTGAGAACTGAACTGCCGTGGGCTACATCTGTGCAGGGGTTCTAGGTTACCTCCATGCACGGTCCTTGTTTGGAGTATCAGTCTCAGAAAAGACCTCTGGGCCCTGATTTTTCGGTTCTTTTGCTCATCACTAATCTTAAAATCAGTAAAGAAACCAGAAATTGAAGGTGCCATTTTCTTAACAAGATAATAATAAGACTTAGTTCTAATTTGTTTTATTTTTGTTTTTTGAGACAGGGTTTCTCTGTGTAGCCTTGGCTGTCCTGGAACTCACTCTGTAGACCAGGCTGGCCTGGAACTCACACAGATCTCCCTGTCTCTGCCTCCTAAGGGTTGCGATTAAACTAATTAGGATAATATTTAAGAGAAAAACTACATGCATATCCATTCAGGTCAGAAAGAAGACAAACATACCTGTTTCAATTTCTATTCATACAACATCAAGTTATCAGCCAATAAAGGTGGGATGTAAAACAATGAAACCTAAGGATGCCTGAGGAGGGCTGGAGGGATGGACGGGAGGTCAACAGCACTGGCTGCACCTGCAGAGGACTGGACTTTGGTTTCTGGCACTCCTGCTAATGCACTCATAAACATGTATAACTCTAGCTCCACGAGATCTGATGCCCTCTCTGGCCTCAGGGGGCACTTGCATACACACACATGGAAACTGGCAAGAGTTGGCAGTAGCGCATCAGTGCTTATCTGACACTACTCTAACTGTGAGATGGGAACATACAAGAAGCTGAGGCGGCAGTCTCAACTGCTGAGCCATCTCTCCTTGCGCTCACCATGCCCTTCTTAAAGATACAGCTGTGACACAGCGCGCTTTGGGTGCGTTAACACAAGGGGCTCTCAGATACAGCCTGAAAGTCAGAGAAAGCTTCAAAGTGAAATTTTTCAGAATTCATCCTCTTCACAGATTCCAAGGAATGAGCATGCTGACGTACCTCTTGGTGTTCATTGACGCCTTCATCATCCATTTGTTAGTGAGAGGATCAAACATCTCCATGCTGCCTAAATGCTCATTTCCATCATGTCCGCCCACTGCATACACTTTACCTGCCAAACAGAGAAGTACTTGATCTAGCTGGTAACAATGCGATATTAGTGTTAGTACACATGATATTAATGTCATTTACACGTGATGCTACGTGATATTAGTGTTAGTTACTGAGCGATCATGTGATATTAATGTTATTTACATGTGACGTCAATGCTATTTACACGTGAGATCATATGATATTAATGCTATTTACATGCGGGCACTCTATAACTAGAATATCGTAATAATTAACTTTAAATGTTTTTTTCTGTTCGATATTGGACTCATGTCACCAGTTAAGCACAAATCAGCGGGTGGCTTCCCTGAACACGCCTTCAAATGCCAACTTCTTGGGTTTTATCACTTTTTATTAAATAGTAAATTAAATCATCAATTCTGCCTTCACAGCAGGTCTGTAAAATGGAAAAAAGGCTAATAATAAATTATAAAGATAGTATGCCCTGTTACTACAAAATGATCAACCTTTCTCTGAGTAAGACAGAAGCAGAGACAGTGAGACAAACGCTCTGCCACGGTGTGTTGCCCAGCCTGCCTGGCACTCTCCTGCACTGTACAGCTACAGAAATGAGATTTCATCATCACTAAAATTAATGAAATTGCAGAACCATAGAAAAATGTTAGAACAGTTTACGAATCCCCTTCCTTTTCCTGTGTTATAGGAGGACATGCAGAGGCTGGGAAGGCAGTTGGCAGCTAAGAGCGTGGTGCTCTTCCGGGGGCCCGGCAGCACTCACAGGTAGGCTCCACTGTGGAGCCCAGGGGCGTCTGCCGTCCCCTGCTGCCCTTCTTGCACCAGGCGCACACACTGGGCACATATGCACATGCAGGCAAACAGTCACACATAAAAAATCTCTTAAAATACATAAAAATAATGTAGCAGCTGAGGCTGTAGCTCAGTCGGCAGAGTTCTTGCCTAGCACGCAGGAAGCCCTGAGCCCACTCCCGGCACTGCATAGCTGGGTTTGTGGTGCATGCCTGTAATCCTAGCTCTTAAGAGGTAAAAGCAGGAGGTCAGGAGTTCAAGGTCAGCCTCAGGTACTACATAGTGAATTCTAAGACACCCAAGGGCTAGAGATCTTCTCTTAAAAAATTTTTATATAAAAACCAGAACTGATTTAGAACCAAAACATTTACTATAGTTGATACAGGATATTTAATTTATAAATGAAATCTACCACTGAGATACATTTCTAGCCCTTGGTGATTCAAAACAGGGTCTTGCCACATAGGTCAGGCTAGCCAGGAACTAAAATCCCCCTGCCTCCGTCTCCAGATGCTGGGATTATAAGTATGTGCCACCATGCCGAACCACAAGAATTTCACTTTCTCCATCTGCTCATTTTTAATTATTATACCAACATGCTAATGTATATAACGGCTGTTGCAGAAAGGAAGAGAATTTCAAAGTTCACATTGTTAAGACAAACAGCACAGCTGTGTGAGGTTCCAAAACAACAGACCCACCTTCCACAGAGATCACGCCTACATGTCGCCTTCGGCTGTTCATTTCCGGTCCAAAGAACCAACTGTTTTTGTTGATGGAATAGCATTCAATACTACGGAAAGGGTCACCAGATCCACCTCGGCCACCCACACAGAACAGCACACCTACAGCAAAGCCAAGGACACAGATGAGGATCACCGCTCTTAAGACTTTCTTTTTAATAGTGGAAAATGGTTGTCAAACTCTCAGTAACAGGCTTTTATTTTTTGTTTTGTTTTGTTTAAGATAAGTTATGAAATCTCCTTAGTATCTTTTTGCCCCGTTATTCTAACTTTTCAAAGAATATGAGTGATCAGTTATCTAGCCTTCTTCATGTCGCACTCACTACAAGTGTCCTTACTTAAGTAACAGAATCAAGGAGAAAGGACAAGCGTATCTGTATACTGTTGAGACCTCTGTCATGAGCAGCTGAGCAGTCTACCTCTGCCAACCCCTGAGCTGCTTCCCTGTGGAACACAGCTCAGTGCTGGCTACATCTGCCTGTTTGGAAACTCCGTTCCTTCGCTGTCTGTAAGATCAGGTCCCTTTTTGTGTATATACTCCACCCACTCCTCCCTCTGTAGCCCTGAAGGAAAGGCTCATCCCTGTGTGGTGACCACCACGTCAAAGCGTCTTCAGTCCACATGCCTGAGGCCTACACAGCCCCGAGACCCAGTGTCCAGAGCATCTCCTTCCTGCCTGTCCTGACCCAGCCGCCCTGTCCCTGTCAAGCCGCCACTATCTCCATGCAGGTCTCTACAAGCTGCAGCTCAGCAGCAAGACCCAGCCTCTCCTCACTGAGAAGCCATTTTGCTTCCAGACTGTCAACAGGATTGTGGCTGCTTGAGTGAAAAGGGCCCCATAGGCCCATGGCACTGTTAGGGCTGTGGCCTTGTTGGAGTAAGTATGTCACTGGGGGTGGGTTTTAAGGTCTCAGAAGCTCAAGCCAGGCCCTGTGTGTCAGTCTCTCTCCCTGCTTTCTGCTGATCCAGAAGTAGAACCCTCAGCTACCCCTCTTGCACCATGTCTGCCTGCAGGACAGCATGCTTCCCACCATGACAATAAACCTCTGAATCTGTAAGCCAGCTACAATGAAATGTTTTCCTTTATAAGAATTGCTATGGTCATGGTGTCTCTAACAGGACAATCTGATAAAGTGCTCTTCCAACTCTCTCTAACCTCTACCCAAAGAACTTCAGCAAATGCCCTACACTGTAAAATGGTTAAAATGACATGTTTTCATTCAGCTGTGTATAAATCATTCATTTGCACACAACTCAAAAACAAAACAATCAAACAAACAAAAAACTTAATGTACAGAATCTCCTGAAGGGTGAACACAGATCTGGGGTCTGACCCTCAGCGTCCCTGGTTCAGTCTTTGGGGAAAGGTTTAAGATTCTCTCTCACAGGCTCCTGGGTGACCATTCTCGGTGCTCTGAGAAGCACTGGCTACCTAAAGGGAAAGCCTTCAGGCTGGAGATGTGCTCACTCAGTGATGGGATGCTTGTCTCGGGCCTGCAGCTGATCCCTACCACTGCAAGGAAAGAGATGTCTCTCGGCACAGCATAAACTCCTCTGTCTTACTCCACCCGCAGCTCAAGCTCCTGTGCCTACCCTTGGTGTTCCTGCTTTTGCACTTTTGATAATGACCTTTCATTTACACATGACTGAAATATCCACATGCTGACAACTGTCACCCCAAACTAAGTACAACTGTTACAGTGAACATTTACACGCTAACTACATAGTACCTGGTGTGTGCTCAGCTGTGGAAGTGAGCATTTAAGGCTAACTACATAGTGTGCTGGGCACTCTGGGAAGGTAAAAGAATACCTAAACAGTACAAGAACACCTCACCGGTGTCCTGAAGGTTATTTCTGGTCTAAAACAAGGTCTGAGCTTTATTTCCTCTTTAACCCTTTCCTGTCCCTCACAGAGCAGCCACCAGCGGCTTCTCACCCCACACTGTCACAGCAAGGTGTCTGCAGTGCTCTGCACAGTTTATCTGTCTGTTCTCCCAACACAGGCGTGTGTCTGCCTTTCTAACCCCATTCCAGAGCCGGCAGCACGGCGAGCATTTGATGTCTGCCAGTGACTGCAAATGCGTTTACCCGCTGGAGTCCCTTCCTGCTTGCTCAATGCCGAGTCAGGGAAGTTACAGTACAGGAGAACTGAAAGATCACGTGTCACGTTTATAATAAACAGTGTGCCCTTGAACAATTAAGAAATTAGTCAAATGTAACAACAGTGGTAGAATTATAATCCCAGGGCACAGTCTTGCTCTTTGATGACATTTGCTCTAAGTGAAAGCTACACAGCTCACCTCTGAACACGTTATGAAACAAACAGGCAACAAAAATATCCGCATGCAAATCCTTTTCTCCATTGTCTCTGTGTGGTTTGGATAACTCCGGCCTAATTCTTAGTCCTCTTTCCTAAAATGGAGGAAACCCATCTGATGAAAGGCCGGCTCTGTTAAAATCTACTCTGGAATGTTTTGATGATTATGTGAGACACGTATGTGGATGTCTGGTGCATTCTGGCATGACCCTAGCCTGCTTACACCTTGAATTTAGATCTGGGTTTGGAGAATGTTTGCCTTGTATGCACAAAATACTAGAGTTTATCCCTCAGAGCAACAGACAAGCTGAGAAAATGACGAGCTTAAAGAACCTAATTAAACATCTTTAACTTATGAAGCAGGATTCACAAAAACAGAATTCTGTGATAGAAAAAAAAATTTTTTTAGACAGGGTTGGCCTGGAAGAGGCTATGTAGACTAAGCTGGCATCAAACTCAGAAGATAAAACCCACTTGCTTCTGCCTCAAAAAAGTGCTGGGATTAAAGTGAAAATGCTGCCTGGATGTAACTAACAACTGGAATTCCAGAAGAAGAAAGAAGGAGGAAGAGGAGGAGGAGGAGGAGGAGGAAGAGAAAGAAGAAGAGGAGGAAGAGGAAGAGGAGGAGGAGGAGGAGCAGGCGCAGGAGGAGGAGGAGGAGGAGGAGGAGACAGTCTTTCTCAGGTGAATTGCCTAGAAGAACATCTTCAGAAGCAGGTGTGCTCAGACCCTACCACTGACTTTTGTGGCTGTCAGGCTGTGCCCCACACAGCACTCCTTGGTACCAACACAGAGAACACCTCTATACAAGATTTCTTTTGCTGAGCTGCTGGACTTCATCTATATTCTCTCATCATCCAAATATAAAACTAAATGTGATGTGTTCATGGTACATGTCTGGAATCCCAGCACATGGGAGGAGACAGGAAGATCAGAGTTCAAGGCCATCTCAGGTTACACAGGGATTTTAGGACAGGCTGCAGTACACCAGGACTTCGAGGTCAGCCTGGGTTGGAAATATAGTCTGACGTGGTATCACCTAGTGAGAAGTCACATGCTTCTTACATGTAAGAGATTTCCATTCTAGGAGCTTAGCCCTTCACACAAATGCTGGGTATGGTTTATGCTTTTCTTCCGATTTATATGTGAAGTTTGTCAGTCTCAATGCTTGGCACTATAGATATATATATAGATATATATATAGATATATATATATAGAGTCTAACGATCTTCAGCCTTTCTGAAGAACACGTCAATCTCAAGGCATGTCAATAAACAAATAACAAAGCAACATAGCCAAACAAATTCCCAAACAGTACTCTAAAGGCACCAATAGTGTCCAGTCCAAGACCTCAAAGGAAAAGCTATTGCTTCAAATTTTGTAGGACTTACAGCCTTTTAAAAGACTGGCTTATTGTAGGCAGGCACAGTGGCACAAGAGTGATTGAGCATTCAGGAGGCAGAGCCCTGATAGCCTGGGCTACAGGGAGATTCTGTCTCATAAAACCAAATACCAAAATCAACAAAAAAAACTGTATATTAATAAAACTAAATGATGAACACTAAGAATCATGAATACATTCATATACCTACTGACCAATTCTTAGGTAAAACAATCAAACACTAATTTTCTGACTATTAGTTTAGGCATACATAACCCTCAGCTATGTCAAATATCCTCCCTGGCAATCTGACAAAATGAGTAACTTAATTTACCAGCAGTGTGCTTCCTTGGGGTAGTCCGGACTGTGTACTCAAAGTCAGGAACCGGCTTGCTGCTCAAATGAAGGTGATAATTTCTTGCTTCATCCAATAGATCTCTACATTTGAGATTTTGCTTGACAATCTGTTCTTTTGCCACAACACCCATAAGAAAATCAATCGGCAACAATGGCAGACGAACCTAAGATCATGAACAGTTGTGATACAAAACTTAAGCAGGAACAGAATCCATATACCCCATTCTCACATATCACAGGACTATGGCTATGACCTTGTCCTTCACATGCAAAGCCCCTGGCTTCAATTCCCAGCTTTGTATAAATAATAACATGCAAAAAACCCCTGCTATATGTGAAATAAATTAGAAGTTGAAAAATAATTGTTACTTGAGCTTTAAAAATCCAATTACAATCACACTTGAATAGGTTTTCTTCCTCTGAGAATAAATATTTGTTCTTAATAAATTAAGGTTTTGCTAACACTATTAAATTTTTATAAAATTTGGGCATAACTGAACATAGTGACTCATGTCTATAATCCCAGACTTGGGAGGCTGAGATGGAAGGCTTGTGAATCTGGGGCCAGCCTGAGGTATAGAGTATTAGGGTAGTCTGAGCTAGACCCTGTCTACAAACAACAACAAATTGGATTAAGTACTCAGTTTTTTAGTTGTTTTCGTTTTAAGACAGATTTTTATGCAGCCCAGACTGGCTGTGTAGCCAAGCTCTGATCCTCCTGCCTTTTCCTCCTAAGTGCTGTAACCACAGGTAAGCATCAGCATCCTTATGCTGAGGATCAAACCAGGGCTTCATGCACGGCAGGCAGTCTGGCTACTGAGCTACACCCCAACCGCAATCCAACGTGGTTTTTTTTAGTTTTTTTTTTTTTACCAATTAGAGTTTTAATAAAGCATTAATTTCAGGAAAAGGTAAGTAAATGAAACAAGAGGAAGCGGCAAGGGAGGGAGAGCAGAAGGCAACTCCAGGGTAGGAAGAGGGAACACAAGATACAAGCACAGTTGTTATGTGGTCTTTCCAGCACAGGTCTACAGTCATTAGCAATACTGTCATTAGGAAAATGATCCATTGAAACTTAGAAGCTTCATTATGAAGTAAGTCATGAATTACTGGGAGAGCTGTTTCCCTAGAGCCATTTTCAACTAATAGAACACAGTGTCCGTTTCTACTTCCTATGAATATTTTCAATGTCTGCGCTTAAGACCATTCAGGCACCACAGACCCACATGTGTCATTGCTGGACCTGCACAGGGCACAAAGAGTTAACCATAGTGCGTTAACCCCTTCAGACAAGTGACACCTGGCATTAACACACTCGTGCGCATGGTCCCGCCTGGACCCTACCTGTGCAAGTGTCTCATCCAGCCACTTCGGGTGGTGCTGGGGATTGGCGAGCAGCCACTTGATGGCAGCGCTGTAGACCTGCTTCTCGCTGTCGATGTTGAGGTCGCTGGAGGACAGCAGCTTGTGCAGGTGCTGAGGCGACACGCTCACGAAGTCTTCGCATTCCACCACCTCGGTGAAGTGCTCGCAGGCGTACTGGTCCGCCATGTCCATCAGGTCTATTCGGTTGTGACTCTCGGCAAAGGCTCGTACTGCCAGGCAGTTGGAGGGGTGAAAATGTAACTTCATGTATTCGCAGCAGGCTCTGGCCACCAGTTCCACCTGCAGAATGCACGCTGCGTACAGCAGGGGCTGCACGTTGTCCACCGTCAACGTGAGCCTCGAAGAGTAGACGAACTTCACCAAGTCTTCCATGGCGTCACCGTCAAAGTCCCGAATCTCAATCAGCGCCTGCTTGGCTTCAGCCATTTCAGAGAGAAACATGGCTCTGAAGTAGGGGATCACACAGGCCAGCACCAGCTTGTGACAGGAGATCAGCTTCGAGCCAACCTGTCCAAATCAACAGGCACACTGAGGAGGCGGTCCCACACCAGGGGACCCGTGGTCTACCCAGGCTGGACTCCCGTGAAGGCTCAAGTCCTGTAGCTGCTCAGCCTTCAAGCTACGCCACTTTCTGAAAGTCGGGTAATTTTCACCTTCTAAATTAGCCACACTAAACTATTATTTTTTTGTTATCTCATATTTGAGGATCATTTTCTGAAATAGTAAATATATTTAAGGTAGCCTAAAATTAACATTTTAACAAATATATGAGGGCTGAGTGTTGGGGGTTGGTCTGGTGCTATGTATTCAAATGCTCATTTTGAAAGGGTTAGGCTAACTTTGTAACCTATATGTCCTCTAAAGCCTATAGTTTTGAGTTTTAGGTCCAGGTTAAGCTAAAGCCTCTTAGTACCTTTCCAGAGAGTGTGAGGACAGATATAAAAAAGGGCAAGCAAGCAATGACCTTCACTCAGCAAAAAAAGGACCAGACTCTTGTCCTTGAGATAGCGTTTCTTAGCAACAAACCTAGACTTCTTCTGAGTAGCTTTTGACCTCCAGCCAAGAGCCTGCAGCCCTAATCTTCAAGGATGAGCTAACCACCCCCACCTTCAATTGTAGCTGCATCCACACTTGGCAGGACTGGCCAAGCTTGAGCACCTAAGCCTAACCAATTATCTTACTTTATAGCTTCCTCATCCAATCCTAAATTGCCAAAACTTAATCTTCAAATCTCCCGCAATTTTTCTTTTAAAAACCTAAAGGCCTTTGTCTCCCGGTGCCACTCTTTGCTGACCGGCAGGGGTGACCCCGTTGTACAATGGTTAATAAACCTCTTGCTTTTGCAACGAGTCTTGGTCTGGGGGAGTTTCTGGGAAGGGCGCGATTGAACTCCTGAGCTGTGAGACCCCAGGTCTTACAATTTCAGTGCCTTGAGATCTGGTTACCACCCTGCCACGGGCATTGTTAAGAACGTCGAACCATCTTCTGTACCCATGTGAAGAGAAGGAATTGTTCCCCAATTATCCCAAGACCCAGCTATACCACTTCTGGGCACATACCGAGCAAGAGATGCTCCACCATACAACAAGGACACTTGCTCAACTATGTTCATAGCAGCTTTATTCGTAATAGCCAAAAACTGAAAAAAACCTAGATGTCCCTCAAATGAAGAATGGATACAGAAATTGTGGTACATTTACACAATGGAATACTACTCAGCTAAAAAAAACAAGGAAATCATGAAATTTGCAGGCAAATGGATGGAACTAAAAAAAGATCATCCTGAGGTATTCCAGAAACAGAAAGACACACATGGTATATACTCACTTATAAGTGGATATTAGCCATATAATACAGGATAACCATGCTACAATCCACAGACCCAAAGAAGCTAAATAACACGGGGGACCCTAGGGAAGATGCTTAATTTTCATTCCAAAGGGCAAACAGAACCGAGCCTGGAAGCAGCTGAAGAGAAGGAACAGGACAGAACCTACCATAGAGGTCCTCTGAAAGGTCCCACCCAGCAGGGGATCAAAGCAGATGCTGAGACTCACAGCCAAACTTTGGGCACAGTGCAGGGAGTCTTATGGGAGAGTAGGGAAATAGAAAAACCTGGAGGGGACAGGAGCTCTACAAGGAGACCAACAAAACCAAAAACTCTGGGCCCAGGGAGGTGTGCAGAGACTGATGCACCAATCAAGTGCCACACACAAGGAGAGGATCTAGAATCCGTGCTCAGACGTACCCAATAGGCAGCTCAGTCTTCATGTGGGTTTCCTAGTAAGGGGAGCAGGGCTGTCTCTGACATGGACTCTGTTGCCCACTCTTTGGTAACTTCCCCCTGGGGGCCTTGCCAGTCCACAGAGGAAGAGGATACAGGCAGTCCTGATGAGACCTGATAGACTAGGGTCAGATGGTAGGAGAGGAGGGCTCCCCCTTTCTGGGGACTAGGGGAGGGAGATGGGGGGAAGACAGAGAGAGGGTAGGACTGGGAGGAGACAAGAAAGGGAGCTACAATTGAGATGTAAAAGTGAATCAATTATAAAATAAACAATAAAAATAAAAGGCCTAAGCCTTAGAGCAGGGCAGACAGAGGTGGGTGGAGCTAAGGTTTGAGGGCTTTGGGGACAGGAGAGGATCACAGGAGAGAGAACAAAGAGGAAGAGAACCGAAGGGGAGAGCACCACAGCTTAGCGTGAGAGAGGAACACACTGCTGACAGGGATGGCCCAGATGAAGAATAAGCAAGTATTTATGGAACTATGGATGGGAGGTAGCCTGGGATGGGGCTGGGAGGTAAAGATAGTTTAGAGGGTTAATATCTGCCCTATCCCAGGGGATACGAGACTATTATAAACTCTATTAGGCGTTGAGCCTTTTATTGATTGTGATAGCAGGTCAGATACACCGCCATGATAATTATAGGCTATAACAAACATTATTAGACCATACCATTAAAATAACAGCAAGAGCTGGGACTACAGCTTAATGGTAGTGGGCTCACCTTTTATGTGTGAGGCTGTAAATTCAATTCCCAGCCCCTGCTCCTCAAACTGACAACACTCCATCATGTAATAGTATCACAGAGTAGAGTCATGCAATTTCCAGAGGATCACTATTTTAATACTAATCTCCCACCCATGCTGTAAAAATCAATAGCCAGAGGGGTGGTTTGAATGACGATGGTCTCCCATAGTCTAATATATTTAAATGTTTGGTTCCCAGTGGGTGGAACTGTTTGGGAATATTAGGAGATATGACCTTGTTGGGAGAGGGCTTTGAGATTTCAAAAGCCCATGCCTGTCGCAGCTAGCTCTCCTTTCTGCCTCCAGGTTATTGTCTCCATGTGTAAGCTCTCAACTACTGCTCCAGCACCATGCCTGCCTCCCTGCTGCTACTACCACACTTCCTGACACAATGCTCACGGACTCACCCAATAAAATCCTCCTAAGTTGCCCAGTCGTGGTGTCTCTTCATAGCAACTAAGACAGCCAGCTAATTGTTTTCAAGTAGATTATAATGAAACTTTGCCTTTCTAAAACTCTTGATTAAAAAAAAATTAGCTGGGCGTGGTGGCACACACCTTACTCAGGGAGGTAGAGGCGGGCAGATCACGGTGAGTTGAAGGACAGCCTGGTCTACAAGGAGAGTCCAGGATAGCCAGGATTACACAGAAAAACCCTGTCTCAAAAAAACAAAACAAATAAACAAAACCTTAAAATATGGCCATGACCTCCCAATCCCAAATGTACTCTTTTAGAATAACTATCTGTTCTAAAGACTAAAGATCTTTGGACAACCACATATGAAATAGAGAAAAATCTGGCCTTTATTTCTTATACCAACTCTTCTTTGATGGTATATATGTTATCATATTCTGTAAAGTTTATTTCTGTATTTCTCTTTCTGATATATAAAAATAATTATCAGTTCCCCAAAAAAATTAATCAGAAATTAGAAATATATAAACTTGGTATTTCAAACTGGATTAAATAAACATGTAAGCTACAAAATAACTGCATGATTAGTCAAAGAAATATGTGCCATGTAATACATATGTATGATATATGCTATATGTGTGTCCTCAATACTAGTAAATTTTCTTGCTTACATTTTTGTTATTTTTGTTAGATCAAAGAACAAACATATGGATTATTCAAGATAGTAAGAAAAAACTCATGTCACCTTAAACCTTAGAAAAATACTTAGAATATGAACATTACTGAAATTATTTCTTAATAAAAATTTGAAATACTTAAAATTTGCCACTATGGATCAAAACACAACCGAACAAAGGCCTCTGGATCAGTTAAGGCCTCTAAGGTTGGCATGGAGACAGAGGAATGGACACAGGGTGGCAGGTGGTCTCCGTTTTACTACTGACTAATACTCATACCCATGGCCTAAGAACTCTTAACACAACAAGTGCACTGCCGAACTACAAGGTGAAATAAGCCAAACCTGTTGATAAACAGTGTTTATAATCCCATTTACTGTCAATTCTCTTAGAAGTTGGCTTATCTATAGACCTACAAAAATAGTTTTCCCCACATGGGAGGAGAGGAGGGAGGGAGGACAGGCTTAGGAGGGGATGAGGGAGGGGGAGCTACAGCTGGGATACAAAGTGAATAAATTTTAATAAATAAAAAAATAGTTTTCCCCAAGATTTCTTTTCAGTCTGAAATACCCAGTGAGCACAGAAAAGCACAGGATAGTTTGCTCCCAATTTGACTGCCAACTTGCTAGTTCATCTGCTTCAAAGACTTCCATGCAAGTTGAAAGTAAATATATAATTATTGTCAAGTCTCTGAAGCCTTTGTGATACTTCTACTGTTTAGTTGAATGGTCTTCTATACTGTAACATGTTACTTGATCATCTGACATTAGCCATTTAGACCATGTCAATTTTTATTGGTTTACACACAGACGACATGTTACAGAAAAAGGTGGGTGTTTTCTCTTAACTTTGGACCCCATGTTTTGTTTTGTTTGTTTGTTTTACGGCTTGTTACATTTTGCCAAGCTGCCTGTCAAAAGCAGGGAGCAGTTTCCACATCCTGCAACAATGCTGTGACTCCTCACCTCAGGGAGACTTCAACCCGTGTTCTGGTCAGTATGTTGCAAGGAACATTTTCCTCATTGTTTTTTCCTTTTATTCCTTAACTACGCAACATTTTTCAGTAGCATGGTTATTCTGAAACTATTGCTTTGTGAACAAAATAATAAAAAAAAACCTGTATCCAAATTTCTTTTCCAAACTAGCTATACTTTTAAGTTTTCAATTTAACTTCTGATAATTTTGCTCTTTTAATAATACTACTTAAAAAAAATTAACTAATTTAAATTACTCTTAGTGGCCAAAAAGTTTTATTGTCAAGATCTAAAATGGGAGAGGTTAGATAGATGTATCAGTCTCAAATTAATCTTAGCATGTACTCAGTTACCACATGACAAGTAGCCAGACACTGTTCCACAGTAACTAACCTCACTCTCCTTCATTTTTACATTGTATAATGGGGACAATTCCGAATACATTTCAGAGTTGAAATAAACTACATATATAATCTTTCTGAGCAACACAAAACAGACTTAAGGAACTGACCTGAGCTAGCAGCTGAAAGGGCTGAGGAGACACTATAACACTGCAGAGCGGTTATGGCTGAGTGAAGGGGGCTGGCTCCATTATCACCCTTTTCTTAAGCTACAGCTGGGATGTGCTCTGAAAGCCTCGCCTCACCCCATGTGCTGGGGTGTGAGATGAAGAAATCATGTGAGCTCTGAGCGCATGGGTCAGTGGCTTATAAAATGGCTGGCTGGGACTAGCTTAGGCCTTTCCCCTTCTGCCCGCCACCAGAGACGCAGGGAATGAACTGAAATGAACTGAACGCTCATAGGTTCATCCTCCTCCTCCGAGGATGCAGCAACATGGTGTCCTTTTAGAAGCACAGGGCAGAGCTGTGTTCCCCTGCCTTTAGAATGGAAATAAATAAAGAAGTATCAGCTGCTTTCAGGTCAGGAAGGAATGTTATAATATATCAATTCACCTTTTCTCCCTTTGGAAAGTGTTACCACAATGCAGTTCCCACACTGTTTCTCGATGATCTTTAAGAATGATTGCTCTTAATTGGATAGTTGAAAGTTTTGACAGCCACCAGTTACACTACTTAAAAGCTTAGAAAACATGAACAGAGCCTCTGAGCACTGGCTTAAAAAAAAACCCAAACAATTAAAAAAAAAAAAAGCCAAATAGTATATATTCTGGCAACATTAAGAGTTGCTACAGGGCTGGGGCTGGGGAGATGGCTTCACGGTGAAGCGTTTGCTGCTCTTCAGAGGACCTGGGTTTAGTTCCCAGCACCTTCCACTCCAGGTTCAGGGGACAAGATGCCCTCTTGGGCTCTTTCCAGGCACTAGGCACACAAGTGATGCACAACAGACATGCAGGCAGAACAGTCATGCTCCTGGGCGCTCACCCCTGTCAGATCAAAAGAACTTGAGCCCGCAGCAGGGGCAGGGACGCTCTCACGTTGCATGTGAGCAGCAGTGTCTATGAAGTGCTAGCACTGACAGCACAATCCTGGCGTGGGTGCTACGGAATGGCCCTTAGAGAGGAACTCTCCCCAACAAGACAGGAGCCTTCACGAAGCCCTACTTAGAGGTGAGAGTGTGTGCTTACATGTGAGTACTCACTAGTTCACTCACTAGCACCTAAACAATAAAAAAGTTTGTAAAAATGCTCACCCATATATACTGTCAGAGCTTGCCTTATATATATAGCATTTTAAAACATTTCCACTAGTAAACATAATAGAACGTAGACAAGTTTTACCTCCTGAAGGCAATGTATTAACTCAATGTAAATCCTTCTAATTGCCTTTCAGACATGACATCACTAGTGGATCCTCCTCTAATCACCTTCCAGACATCACTAGTGGATCCTCCTCTAATCACCTTCCAGACATCACTAATGGATCCTCCTCTAATCACCTCCAGACATCACTAATGGATCCTCCTCCAGGCCTCCATAAAAATGCCACAGGCTACTGTGCCCATCTCTGGCTCAATTTCAAACTCCCTCCAGGCAGCGCACTATTCATATTTTTCTTTCCACTTGTTAGGTAAGTCCCTCAGTATCTGCTCTAAAGTTTAAATGAGCTGGTGGCCTCATAAATGAACAGAACAGAAAATTTCATGGGGCTTGTCTTTCAGAAATTCTTGTCCCAGACACAATGATCATCAAAGGAAACACACTGATTACACGGATTTACCTCAGGAAATGAATCCTCCCAAGGCAGCATGCATCTAAAATAAGAGCTTACCAGCTGGAGAGGTGGCTTGGCGGTTATATTTTATAAACATAGAATAACAGCTTACATATTCTGCCCGACACTCCTAAATTAACTGTTTCTCCTTGTGATCTTCTTTCTTGCTCCCCACCCACCTCATTTAACCCTTCCTGTTCCTTTAGTCTTTCCCCCCCCCATTTATGTGGAAATTCTCTTAAAAGGCTTATTTTATGTGTATGTGTGTTTTGTTTGAGGAGGCAGAGGCAGGTGGGTCTCTGAATCTGAGGCCAGCCTGGTCTACAGTCTGAGTTCCAGGACGGCCAGGGCTACACAGAGAAACCCCGTCTCAGAAAGCCAAAAAAAAAAGGTATAATAAAACAAAACAATGACAAAAAACCAGTTCCCTCCTGTCCTCCCAAAAACAAACAAACAAACAAACAAACAAACAAAAAAAGCACTCAACTTGCCAGGCAGTGGTGGCACATACCTTTGATCCAAGCACTGCAGAGTCAGAGGCTGGCTTGGTTTACAGAGGGTCCAGGACAGCCAGGGCTACACAGAGAAACCCTGTCTCCCCCCCCCCCCCCCCACGCAGGACCTTTAACCTCAGTGAAATAGAAGTGTGTGCTAGCAGCATGGCATGGCAGCTCCTCAGAACCTGAGGCAGATCTGGCTCAGATCCAGCTCTAAATTTCTTGGGCATATACAGCATATACCCAAGGAGCTCTCCATCCTACCACGGAGAGACTTGTTCATCCATGCTTACTGCTGCCTATCCACAGTAGCTAGAAACTGGAAACCACGTGGACGTCCACTAACAGACGGACAGGGACAATGTGGTCCATTTGTACAATGGATATTATTCGGCTGTTTAAAAGTCAAATTATGAAATTTACAGGTAAATGGAATGAGCTAGAAAAACATCATCTGGAGGTAACCCAGACTCAAAGACGAATTTGAAAGTTTTCTCTTATATGTAGATATTAGCTTTTAAGCCTCCAATGGGCATGCTGCAATTTCCATACCCAGAGGCTAGGTTCCTGGTAAGGGACGCCAGAGAGGACAGGACTGCCCCAGGAAGAGGAGCTGGATACGGGATAGGAGACTGGAGTAGGATGATTAAGTGCAGAGAGGGATGGAAATAGGAGGGACAGTTAACAATAGGGGCCATTTATGGGGTCACACTAGAACTCACTACGGTGGAAGCTTCCTCAAACATATGCATACATGAAGGTGATCAAAGAAGCCACAGAGAAAACTTTAGAGACATCTTTCTCAACCAAGCGAAGCCTCCAGCGGCAGGACTGGACTACATCTACTACATCTATAGAGCTTTGGCCCAAGGGCTTACGTGAACTCCCAAACATCTCAGGCTAGTGCCGAGGTGATCTGCTGTTCTCCGTAAATTCCTAGTGAAGTCCTACTGCTAAAGAGAATGACTACATACTTCACGGACCCTGGAGAGGCTGAGCAGCTGTCTGACCAGCGGCCCCCCAAGACTGACGAGTGTTCATGTGCTGGAGGCACCCTGCACGCCACCAAAGGAGACGGGTGAACACCCAGCTACAGCCTTGTGACCGACCTGCCAGGTACACTTGAGAGATACTGACACAAACAGTATGGGAGTAAGCAACCACTTCCTAGGGGGAATTAAGGCCCACTCCACGAGATGGAACCCAAGCCAGCACTGCTCAAGTGGACAAAACCTGAAACTGAGAATGTCACGGATCTAGGGGAAAACCAAACGCTATTATTCTGCTAAAGGAAGACAGCAATAAAGTAACCCAATGGCATCCTGCTGGACACACAGATCAGCGCCTCATTCAGCCAGCACCAGGTAAGCTTCCTCCTGCAGATGGGAACTGATACGGAGACCCCTAGTGGACAGTATACAGAGAGTGAGAGATCCTGGAACACTCAGTCCTAAATCGGATGGCGATCAAACCCCTCCGGCTCAGGGCTCAGAGAGCTGAGGAGGCGGTGTCGGAGAGACTGTAAGAACCGGAGGTGATGGACACCAAGGAGACAGCGTCCTCCAGACCCAGGACTGATGCACATAAGAGCTCACAGAGACGAGCAGCAGGCACAGGGCCTGCACCGATTCAAGTCACAGGGGTTCCAGTGCCGAGAGGAGAAGCAGACGCGGGCTCCCACCCCTATCCGAGAAGCCACTTACAAAGGAAAACTTGGTCTTCTCCAGAGGAGTCTCACGTGCACTAACCACACTTAAGGGCAGGCCCCTGCCCAGCAGCAGACGCCACACAAATGATCTCAAATGTTGGAGACTTCTTGTTTCTTATTGCTTCATCTGGGCACTCTGGTCTTACTAGTGTTGTGACTGCTGATTTTATGGTTTTGTGTTGTGTTACTTGTAGGTTTTGTTTTTGTTTTGTCCCCCTGGTTGGGTTGTTTGTGGTTTTTGCATGCTTGGTTGTTTTCTAAAGACAGAGAAAGAAAACGGGTATGGAGTTGGGTGCGTGGGCAGTGGGGAGGATCTGGGAGGAGTGGGGGAGAGAAAATCGTGATCAGAATATATTGTATTAATTTTTTTCAATTAAAAAAAGTATTTGTAAACTGGTGTAACAATGTGCCTATTTCTTCAATATAAAAAGACGGGTCCCGGCACACCGCAACACACGCCTGCTAAGCCCGACTCTCAGGAACCGTGAGGCAGGAAGATCACGGCTAACTCGGCCCACGCAGCCGACACCGGCGTGGATGAGCATGAAAGCCACCCACCCTGACCCAACCAGTAGGCACGACGCTGGGAAGGGAAGCGAGCGGCTCACCTTGAGCGTGACGTCGCAGAGCTCCCCGTTCTCATAGAACCGGAGGAGGGAGCCGTGAAAGTCTTTCCAGGCTTCGTTGGCTTCGAAGGTGAAGGAGTCCCCGTCCCCGTCGCCCTCGCTGACAGATGACCTGCTCCTCACCTGCTGCTGCTGCAGCCGCCTCCCCTTGGTCACGTGACTCCTGGCTTGCTTCCCATTGGTGGGTTCTGAAGCCATTTGCAACACTCTTCTTTTTATATAGCTCTCTTCTGACACATCCCATCTATTCTTATTTTTAAGCGTGAGAAGACAAAAGACAGACGTGGCCGATAAACTTTAGACATCTTTCAAAATTCTCTCGACCGTCATTACAGTTTGCTGAAATACTAAAAAAAAAAAACACAGATAAAGTAAAAGGTGTTATCATTGATTACAGTTATCAATACAACACGCGCGATCACAGTGGTCATCACTGGGGAAACCCCTTTAAACCAAATATCACACGACTCACTTTACCTAACTGTATCAGGGAAAGAACACCTTTAAGAATCAATGCAAAAACAACTAACGGGCATAACTTTCCACATGCGGAATAAATTGGCTTCAAAAACAGAAGCTAGAACGTCAGGTTTAGAAACTTTCTTTGTGGAATCCTGGAAAAAGAAAGGTTATTTTTACCAAACAAGGTTCTTTTAGATTCTGTGTCAGACTGATTCCGTAACTCAGAAGCGTTTAAGCCTTACTTATTTCTTCTGGGAAATGAGTATATCGCTTATAGAAATATTTCAAGAGTTAAAAATATACAACCAGAAACAGGCATAGGTGCACTGTAGTGTAGGGACCTCACTGTACCTGCATTTCCATACACAACTGTTATTTACATGTAAAAATCACACCACATTAACACGCATATTTGATGACTATTCAGATCATTAATAGGTATGTGCTACAGTTCTGTCCAGATGACAGGAAGAAAGGTTATTATTAATTGAATCTTCTTAATGGCTGTGCTCTTTTTGAAGGTTCTCCTAACCCTGTTCCTTTAGCTGTACACAGGACTGCCCTGAGGCCCGGGAAGTGCAGCAGTAGACGTCAGGCCGCATACATGTAAACGAGGCTGCAGGCATGTGAGATTGGGCACCTGGACAGTATGCAGCTCTTGAAAACTATGAACGCCTCGGCTAGAGCTTCGGGTCTACGAGGCTCCTTGCCAAGCTTGTCTTCTCAGCTTCTGTCAGAGCTGAGACAAGCTCTGACAAGCTTTTAAGAAAGGAGTGATGTGCAGTCACTAACATGTTCTTAAGAGCTTACTAAAGAGTTAAAAGGAGAAGCTAGAGAGAGGGCACCAGCAGGGCACAGTGGCAGCATACGCAAACCCGGCACCTAGGAGGTGAGGCAGGAGGATGACAAGTTTGAGGACAGCCTTGGCTTCACTCCAAGTTCAAGCCCAGTCTGTGCTACACAGCAAGACCGGAACTTAATAAAAACACAAGTTAGGGGCGTAGGCGAGTGTTAGTGCACTTGCCTAGCAGGTGTGCAATCCCCAATACCAGAAGGAAAAACCCTACAGCAACCACCAACCATAGGGGAAAAAACAAACAAACAAATTTAAAAACCCCAAGTTGGCTCCTTACCTTCTGTTACTGACAAACACTAATCAACAATGGAGCTGGGACCTAAGCATAAGCCCTGACACAGTAAACTACTAGGCTCAGGGCATGCCGCAGTCCTAGCGCCTGGAAAAGGAGGGGAGGAGTGTGGAGCAGAAGGAGAACACTGAAGAAATGTCAGTTCTCTCTGACACAATAGAGAAGAAAGGAAAAGGCACAAACTGGAAGGAAACAGAATGGTCCACATTAGTGTAACTGTACGTGTGCAATCTTCTCCCGCAAATAACAAATCATACTAAACCAAAGAGAGTCTAAAGATTTGTGCAAATTTAACTGAAGAAACGGGAAGGAAGGCTGGAATGAGGCTGGATCTGAAGACAAGGAGCCTGGTGCTATTCTTCTTCTCAGGGTTTACAGAAGACATTGTCGGCACGTCCTTCACTGTGATGGACGTGACGTCAGAAGACATGCTCTCTATGAGGAGGCAGCAATGAGCTTACCCCGCTGGCATCTGGTGCCGTGTGAGAAGAGTGGGCCACCGTATTGGTCAGCTCAGAGAAAGGGGTGGAGAACAACATACATTTGCATGTTAACAAGAAGCTAGGAAGCATCTGGAGCTTGCAGATCTGTGCCACTGTCTGTTCTACCTGGTTTCATGTGGAGGAGCCTAGGTCTAACGGCACACCTGCTGTTAAGGTTGATAAAGCTCAAGAGGCGGGGTGGACAGGAGAGAACACGCCACACCTCTGTGGATTAGGCTCTGAGATGAGGCTCGGGACCTGCGGGACCTGCACACGCCCTCTGCCCCCAGGGAGGTCAGTTTATGTCTCAGAACGAGTGTAAGCAGCACCCAGCCCAGCACTGTTTACAAGGTCACAGAATTACAAGGGAAGCAGAGAAAATCACTCTAGGCCTATGCACTGGCAATGCACAACTGCAGAGAAGTCTGGGAAGTTCCCTGCTTCCAAGTGGGCCGGGAAAGGGAAGCCTCGGGTACAAGCCCAATAAAGCATGTACTGGACCCTCATACTGAAATATTTTGTTGAAGTGAATCAAAGAAAACTGAAAGAAATGGGAAGCTGCCACAGTTCCTAGGCTAGACTCAGCATAGCAAACATGACTGATTCTAATTTAGATCAACTCCAGGAAAAAGCACATAAAAAGTTTTTATAATAAAGACACAGACAAGCTGAGCCTAAATTTTATAGTGGAAAGACAAAGGAGCCAGAATACATAAATCACTTTTCAAACAAGGTTTGAGGAATCACTACATTCAATTTGAAACTCAAAATACATGCCTTCAGCAACAGTGTCAGATACATAACCCCAAACATAAGAGAAATGATCCTGGTCCACGCCATGCTGGTATAAACAAATGATGGAGTCAGTAAACAAAGGGAGTAGAATACTCAAACAGTAACTTCGAGCTACAGGAGGAGGTACTGGGGGGAAATGACTTCCTACTGTGAACAAGGCCTCTGAGAAAGAGGAAGGGGGAAGGGTGCACATACAAAGATTCCAAATAAATTATGGAGACCGTTCACTCATGCCTGTGTGTGCATGCGCACGGCTTGTGTGTGGTGGTCAAAGGCAAGCCCACTGTGAACGCTTGGGGGCCTTCCACCTTTGTCTGAGACAGGCTCTCATGCCCTGGAACTTTGTGTCTACCTGGCCAGTGGGCTTCGGTGGCCCACCAACTGTCACTCCTGGAATTGCAATTGCATGTCGATACACCTGGCCTCATATGAGTGCTGGGGATATGAGCCCGGCTTCTTGTGCTTTTGAGGCAAATGCTTTTACAGACTCAATTATCTCCCCGTCTTGAGACACTTTATTCCCGAGGTGCAGTCTGCAGAGTGGCACAGTGACCTCACTCTAAAGAGCCCAGCAGGAAACAGGATAAAACCAAGATAAGTTCTCAGAGCTGAGATCTGACACGCACTACCCTTCACTACCCTCCAAGTGCTGATCAAAAGCAACACTGCTTGATCTCATGGACTTTTGCAGCCTTGACTCAACACGCTGCAGTGAGAACAGCACTCTCTCTGTTCTCTCTACTTCTCAAAGCCTCAGGTTGGCAGTGAGAAAAGCATCAGACAAACACAAAAGAGACACTATAAAACACCCGACCAATACTCATCAGTCATTAGAAATGAGGGAAATCTGGTTACTGTGGCAGCCAGGAGGATCCCAAGGAGACAGTAAATTTACTGCCACATTCTAAATGGGATCCTGGAACAGAAAAAGAAAAAAAAAAAAGTAAAAAAACAGAAACTGGAATCAAGTATAAGCTTTCATGCTGGTTTGTTGTTTTGTTTTTATTTTTTATTTTTTTTATCAACTTGACATGAACTAGACGGAAGAGAAACTGCCTCCATCATATTAATTTGTGGGCACGTTTGTGGGGGCATTGTCTTAAGTGTTCATTGATACAGGAGGCCCCAGCACACTGTGGATGGTGGCCCCACTGGACGTGCAGGCCTGGGCTGTGTCTCTGTAAGCCAGAGGAAGCACACAGAAAACCCTGTCCCACCCCCATTTCTACTTCAAGCCTTGGCTTCACTAGAGGATGACCACACCCATAATGTGTAATAAACCCTTTACTCCCAGTTTACTTTTGGTCGTAGTGTCACCCAACAAAACACACTAGAACAGCCTTAATAAATAGCGTTAATAAAAATGAACTAATTAACGGAAACAATCACACTAAGCTAACATAAAAGGAGGGACTGGCTAGGATCGATGGCAGTGCTAATACTTTAACAATGCCACAACAACTCTCAAACTATTCTAAAACAAAAGTGACAAAATGGTTAGAGCCAAAGTAGAGACAGCAATGGTACACGAGATTCAGAAACAGCTAAACACAGCCAATTATTTCTGAGGAAGCATAAGAGCAATTCAAAGAAAATAATCTTTTCAATAAATGATAATAGTATAGCCATACAAACAAAAACTAAATAAATCTTTACCTAAAGCTAGTTAATATAAAAATTAATAGATCAAAGATTATGATGAAACTAAACACACCCATTCCACATTACATACTACACACATATAAAGCTTTACAGTCATTGTTGGGGTGACCTTCCCCCATATTGTATGCGGGTGTGTCCCTGTACCTGGATTCTCTCCTCTTGGTCTGTTTCTGGAGCGCGTGTCCATCAGTTGTTGGCTGCTGGGTCAGCAAAGCTAGGTGCTGGCAAAATATTAGGTGCTGTACTTTCTATGGCCTGTAAACAGCCTTCTGTATGTAAATGCCTAGCCTTCCTCACCTGTACAAAAGACGATTCTCTGAGATGGTCATGTCAAAAAGCAAGCTGACATGGTGAAGGTCACACAACACTCAATGCCAACGGGCACACCAAAGAGATGGGTCTGGTGTTGTCCTGCTGCTGATTGATTCAGACTGGAACGTGGCTTCTGGCAGAATAAAGAGCTGAGGCTTGGCTGGGGCAGAGAACTAATGGTAGGAAGAGGAACAGCATGAGGATGAGAGGCGTGACAACCACAAGGAGAGATACAGTGTCAGGGTTAGAGGTGAGCTGAGAGCCTGCCCCGGGAAAAGGCCAACAGCCATGATCTACACAGATGCCACATTTATGCTAAACCTCAAGTGAGATCCACGAAAGCCCCGCAATATCTGGCACCCAACGTGGGCCACGAGATCCAGGCTGAGGACAGGAGTTCCAGATACAAGATCAGGCGGGGAGAACCCAGGCACAGGAATGTGGAGTGGAAAACTGGCTAAAGATGGAAAAGCTGAAATCCCAGACCTCAGAACGGGTAGTGTATGAAGAGCTGGCAGTAAATTTTTGGGAGAAATTAACAAACATCCCAAAAGCAAACTACTTCAGTTTATAAAAAGAACTAGTTGGATTCTTCCTCAATCTAGTAGGAGTAACACCCATTTCTAAAGCTCCTACTTTTTATACAGACCAATAATTCAGGAATGGCACGTTATAAACCAGAATATATACGTAAGGTAGTTCACAGCCCACATGCTTCTTTATGCTATTCTCATGGTTCTGTTAGACTTTCCAGAATCTCTTAATATAGTTACTGAGTCTCAATATGCAAAAAGTTGTTTTGTATACAGAAATTGCTGAATTTATTCCAGATCACGCAGAATTAACTTTGTTACTTACTCATACAACTACAAGTAATCTGAAACAGAGATCATCCACTATATACATATTTCCATTATATATATCCATTATCTATAACCCATATTCAGTCTCATGCAGGTTTACCAGGGCCAATGGCACTAGGAAATGAGAAAATAAAACAATTATTAATAGGAAATATATTAAAAGCTTCAAATGTTCATAAAAAGCATTATGCAAATAGTAGACATTTAAAGAAAATAATTTCTATATCCTATCAAGATAAGGATTTTTTTTTTTTTTAAAGTTCTACTTGTTGTTTGTATAATCAAGTTCCATTGCCTTCTGGGAGTAGCCCTAAAACTATCCCCCAAAATGAAATTTGACAGATAGATGTGTTTCATTTTGCCGAGTTTGTAACATTAAAGTATATACATCATACAACTGATACCTAACCTATTCAAGCTTCCAAAGGGCTTCTGTCTTAAGTTCTGAAAAGGCCCATTCTGTAATTACACACTGATTAGAGGTGATGGCTACCTTAGTGATAACTTTACAGATTAAAGATATTACTGATAATGCTCCAGCATGCTTCCAGGTAAACGAAACAACTTTAAAAATATAACATGAAATATGTTAGAGGTATACCTTACCATCCTGCAGGTCAAGCAACTGTGGAAAGATGTAACCATACTTTAAAAGAGATGCTTCATTAAACAGAAGGGGGAGAAGAGAGCTCCCAGAGAAGATTACATAATGCTTTCTTAGCTTTAAATTTCTTAAATGTCCAGATTTTATAAAAGACTGAGTTAAATCAACCTAGATACTTTAAGGATGTGTTGACCTCAGAATGGAAATAAAGAAATGTGTCGCATCTTCATCTCCACAGGAAACAATATGCTATGGATTCCTTCAAAGTTAACAAAGATTAGATCTGATCATGGGAGCCCTGAAAAGCTTGGCTGCTGACTTGTAAGATATGAAGGAAGAGATGTAGAACAACAGAACATGTAGAGGAATTTTAATCCAGCAACATGGCTACTTTGGCAAGAGGTCACATCCAAAAACCTACTTCTGTGTGATGCGACTGGAATACAGACACACCCTTAGTGTACACCTATAATCCCTCTAGCTGGAATACAGACACACCTTTAGCATACAACTCTAATCCCAATCAATGATATCTAATTGAGGAACAAAGGGATGAATCAGAGACAGTTGTGACAAAATGAATCAGACATAGAATACGCCCAGTCCTCACAAGAACAGACAGGAAAAGAAACTACTGAAGAGCCGCAGAGAGAGAGAGAGAGAGAGAGAGAGAGAGAGAGAGAGAGAGAGAGAAGAGAGTATAGTATAGGAATACAGTAGAGCTGTGCAGTCTGTACAGTACAGTTCAGTGTTGTTCCACTTGTGGAGTTCAGAGGCAGTCTTTCCAAGCAAAGCAGTTCAGTGAGAAACAGAGAGAAGCCCGTTTAAATCAGTCAGCTTAAAGAGGAATTTTGATCTAGAACAGCTTAGCTGAACCCGCTAGCAAGAATTCAGAAAGAACCAGAAAGTATGAGCTTACTCAGCAGTAAGTCTCAGAGACTGAAAATATTCTAGGCCTAGGTTAGCAGACGGAGGCTGGGAGCAGAAGCCTTCAAAGTCTGGGCTTCTTGTAGAAGAGGGTAGACACCTCCTTGCCTAAGCCCAGCGATATTTAGATAGAAACACTTGAGCTCAGCCCAAACCACATATTCATAAAGCTTGGGTACAGCTCTCATCTCATCAGCAGAAATAAAAACTCTACAAAAACAGGTGACTCTGGAGGCCGACTGAGACATGGATGTCTCTGCAGTAGCCAATGAATCTCTTTGGTACCGACTTATTACAGGCCATCCTTCCATATGGCATGGATGGGATTTATAATACCCTATTAGGTTGGTTACCCAGTCCAAACGGACTTATAAAGATTGACAGATGCCTTTAACCTGCTCAAACATAGAACAGAGAATCATCATGAGCTGATCTGTGCACACCACATATTCCAAACAATGCTACTTTTAAAAGTTGGTGTGTTTTCAGAGCAAAATGACCAGACACCGATGAGGTAAAAGCAGCTAGACCTAGGTAATCTGGCCACACACACTGCCTCAGCTGCTGTTTCCTCAAAATCTGCATCCTAAACAGCTTCAAAGCAGACAGCCCCTGATGGTCCAGCCTCACAGAGTGCCTTAGCTAGGCCTGCACTGAACCTGGACAGTAAAGGAAACAGCCAGCTCTCTCAGGACCTGGCCAATATCCCAGTTTTCTTAGGGTCCCCAAAGATGCCACTGCCCAGAGACAGCAGGAAGCAAGCTAAAGAATACACCACCTTCATTCCCAAGAGGGTGGGCGGCTATTGGTCATTTGGTGTGTTACAGATCTTTGCTGTCATTTACAAGGTTTGGTTATAAGTTGTTACTGTTCATGGTCAAGGAAGAAACAAAGGGAAATAAGTTAGATTCAGAGATATCTCTCTGTCTCTGTCTCTCTCTCCCCTATATCCTTCTTTCTCTTCTATCTAGTTAAGAGGACAAAAGGGGGAGAAAGGAGAATAAAAGGAAAAAGGATAGATTATTATATTTCCTTGATAGGAAAAAGGATGGTGTATTACTGTATCTCCTCTCAGAATAAGAAAGCAAAAAGTCTCAAATATTTTAGATTGGTATGGATTTTTATAAGATGATAGAAATTTAAGGTTGGATTTGCTACAACCTACTATATATATGATTCAATGTCAAAGACAAGCTTTGACACCACAGGGTAAACAAAGGTAAAACACAGAGTGGGTAAGGGCCAGAGGATGATAGCATCTGACACTGGCCTCTGCTGATGGCCAGTGATGATGGCCAGCAGGATGTGCCCCTGATGGTGACCAGCGAGGCACTAATGGTAGCCAGCACAGGCTACTAATGGTGGACAGTGAGCCACTGAGGGTGGCCAGATGGTAGAGGGAGAAACGAAGGAGAAAAAAATCATGCACACATTTACTTGGTGAATGAAGCAAGGCAGGCTTCAAGAACTTTTATTCTTTTCTCTTGGTTCTTTTATACCTCTGAAGGCAAAGTTCTCTACATAAGAAAGATTACCTCATAGCCATAGGTTACATATTTTCTAAAAAATCAATCACTACAAAAACATATTTTTCAAAAACAGATAAAATCAGCCAGGAACAGTGGCACATGCCTGTAATCCCAGCATTCAGAAGGCAGAGGCAGGTAGATCTCTGCGAGTTCGAAGACAGCCTGGTCTACAAAGTGAGACCAGGACAGCTAAAGCTACCCTGTCTCAACCAAAACAACCAAGCAAGCAAACAAACAACAAAACAAAACAAAAACCAGATACATCAGGATTATTGATTACCAAGATTGAGTTGCAGCGGGATTACTGATTACAGTTATTGTTTTTTTCTATTAAAACTCATCATTCCTTGCTTCCTGCCACTGGCCTGCTGGGTGGGAGATGGATGTGTGTGTTTCTCTGGTGGAAAAGGGTGAAGCAGCGAAGTCATTGGATCTCAAAGCTCTGGAACGCGAAGCAGGGCTCGGCTTGACTTGGGAAGGTCGGTGGCTGCTTCCTGAGAGCCGGTGACAGAGGCTAAACTCAGACCATGAGGAAAATCCCTCGCACTGAACAGAATTGCCAAGATAAAGCCAATCCCAGGAATCAACAATTGAGCTTGCATGAAATCAAACAGCTTCTGTAAGGCAAGAAAATAACAGAATGAAGAGGCATCTTAAAGAATTCAAGAAAATCTGCCAACTACAATCTGAAAGAGGATTATCATCCAGAATCTTATAAAAAAAAAACTCTAAATACCAAAACCCCAAGTAAACCAGTCCATAAAGGGGCTGATGTCTGAACTGACAGCTCTTGAAGGAAGGAATACACACGGTCAATAAACACTGGAAGCGTGCTCAACTCCTTGACCACAAGGAAAATGGAAGCTATAAGTGGTCTGAGATCCACCTCACCTGTCAGCATGCCTATTCCCAAGAAAACAAGCAGCCTCTGCTGGGGAGGATGTGGGCAGACAGCCCTTTAGTGGGGTGTGGGTGGAAACACGCAGCATCATGGAGCCCAGTTCTTAAAAAACCCCAAACCTAGAACTACCTGGTGATCCTGCTGTACCCCGTTTGTATACACTGGATTCTACATCATTGTCCTAGGGATTCACATTCACATTCTCTCACGACAGCCGAGATACGGAACCACCCTGCAAACTGTCAGCAAATGCATGGTTAAAGAACATGTTTTACTCAGCTACTAGGAAGAGTGAAATTATTATCGTCACAAGAAAATGTATGAACTGGAGATCTTTACGTGAAATAAGCAACACTTAGAAAGACAAGTATGTTCTCACTCATGTGAGAGATGGAGATTTAAAGGTGTGTACACACAAGCGTATGAGTGTGCAGTTGGAGGGCAGGGTGTGCCAGTGGACAGGGCTCCTGAGAGTGGATAGTGAGTTCTGAAGGGAGAGGGGAAGGGAAGAAGAGGGGATAGTATAAAGTATGTGTCATGAAGAAAGACTACTGCAGGGTGTAGGAAGCAGTGGGAGAGGAGAGAAAAAGAGAGGAGAGGACAGGGGTGGTGAATAAGAGCAATATAATGAGAGATGTATGAAAATGTCATAATGAAACCAGCTTGTTTGTATGCTAATAAAAACTGTTTTAAAAATTAGCAAGTGCTGATAAAGATAAGAAACGCCTGAACCTTTTCAATATTACTGGTGAGATCACAAGACAATTCAGGCATTCTAAAATACGTTTTGACTTTTTTTTTAAAATAAACATACAATATGACCAAGCAAACCAATTTACTCTTAAGAAAGGAAAACTTACACTTGCTTTAAGAACTTGTTATAAAATTTGATAGGTGCTCTAGTCACAACAACTAAAACCTAGAAACAAGCCAAATGATGTCGAGATGTGTGTAAACCCATGCTGACACCTTTCCAGGATGGGACATTGGTCCACAATACTTTAAAGTAAACTACACTTTACCAGCCCACATATATATTCTCAAAAGAGCACAATCAGAGTCAGCAACAGTGGAGCAGCCTGAAGTCCGAGCAGGGAGGGGGTGTGGCCAGAGGTGCCACAAGGAGGTCTGCTAGACAGAAGCGTTCCACACCCTCGCTGTCACAATGCATAGACTTGCACACCAAGTGTTACCCTGACCATAGGGTAAAGAAAACCAAAGCAGAAAAGGGACAGCACTATTCCAGCACACTCGTGACACAACTCGGAATATATCTATAGGTTTCCATACCTCAAATGGAGGGTCAGCTCGCAGAGCGAGGTCTGAAGGCTGCCACGGCTGCCACCGTGGAAGTATAGCATCACCTGAACCACCAGCAGCATGGTCACAGACACACGTGCAGCCACTGTCCTCCGTGCCCTACACAGTCCTCACAACTCTGAGCTATGAGGTTGGCAAGGCTCAGGCCAGGCGGTGGGGCGCTGCAATCCGCAGCCATTTCCACCACACTGCTGTTCAGAACCCTGCAAATTAGAGAGCTGCAGAGCAAAACATGGACACTAAGATCCCCGCCTTCCCTAGATGCAAAGAGCGCTCAGGAAATCTCCGTGTGCCACCCACCCAGGCTTTCTGAGGGAGTCCTAACAGTCCAGGCCTAAGCGGCCTTCCTTTGCAATGGCTACCCCTCTAGAAGATGGCAGTCAGAGCGTCAGTCCTGCAGAGGCCATTCTTCCAGCACACCTCATACTCCCTTGCTCAGTTTGGCAGAGTAATTGTGCAAGTGTTCCAGCCGTTTGCCGGGAGGGAATAATGTCAAGTCTCAGCTTGAACAACAGTCTCTGGGAAGCCTTCTCTGACCTCCCAGTGACGTGTGAGCTCTGCCTTCCGTGAGGCTTTCCGCGTCTCTAATTTGTTTTATTTGTGTGTTAGATTTACTTGAATAACACACACTGACATCTTGTAAGACGGTGATATATTTTTTTCAGGGATGTAGGTGAGGATTCAATTCAGATATTGATGATAGATGATAAACAGGTATAGATATAAATAGATGACATAGCTAGATGCAATATATACACACACATACACACACACACATACATACATATATACATACATACACAGACAGACATAGACAGATCTGAACATTACAACAGCAGGGATCATTACCCTATCTTTATGTCTGAATTCATGCACTGCCACATAAGTATTAGAATATTCATTATTCTAAAATTATTGTTAAAATTTGAGGTTAGATTTGAAACAGACACAGGAGCTCAAAAATGTCTACATAAAGCTAGAGAGAGATGTCGATCAGTAAAACACTTGTGACAAACGTACACCACATAAAATGAACAAGTTTGATGTCCAACACCCAGATAAAATATTGGGTGCCAGTCAACTCAAACTGGCAGGCTCCTGACTGCGGGTGAGGCACTGTCTCGGAAAAATGAGGCGGCCCACAACTGAGGGAGATAGCACTGGCTTCTGGCTTCCACACACACCAGCACAGGTGTGCACCCACACGGCTCGTTGCATCAGATAGTGCATCCCTGTAGACACGGTGCTAGGGGCAACGGCAGTTGATCCCTGGAGCCTATCGGCTCTCCAGTTTAGCCTAACTGGAGCCACAGGTACTGTGAGCAACCCTGTGTCAAAAGAATGAGGCAGGTTCTTGAGGAATGACTTCTGGCCTCCATCTTCACACATGCATGTATACATTCATACACATACACACATACATACACACACACACACACACACACACACACACACACACACACATACACAGACAACTACATTCACTCTCCCATAAACAGGCCTACACAAAAAAGCCTTTATAAGAACTCTCTTTAAACAGTCTGTTCTACAATGCAGCATTTTCAACTCTGAAAAAGAACAAGAGTGCTGCCCACTGGAGGGCCGGGTCTTCGGTGGCAAACAGGCGCTCTTCCAGGGCTGATCTTTGGCAATGCTCACGGCCTGTGGTGCCCTGGCACAGCAGCAGGGGAGCCTCCAGTGTGCAGCTCTCCCACAGGCCTCAGGCCCCAGGACCTCTGGAGGCCTAGGACACTGGGACTCCTCAGTCCCCACTGCCTCTCACCTCCGCCACTGTTCTGCTCCCACCATCTTGTTTCTCTGTATCACCAATCAGTCAACTCTATAAATGATGGATGCATATTTAAAAAAAGGGGGGGCAAGAAAAGAACACTAGCAAGATTCTTTTAATGAACACAATATTTTAAGACCAGAGGAGGCAAAACAGGAAGGTATTTCCACTCAGTTCACCATGTAAGTATGACAGCCTGCTTCACGTATGCAGAAAAAGGGTGTTTGCACCAAACATTCAGACCTTCATGTAAATGACAAGCTGTATTTATACCAGCTTTGGCTGCCCCTTACACAATCTCCCTTCTAGACCAAGAGGAACCTGCCCCCTCTCTAGACAGGAAATGGTTGTGTAGAAGGTCTGGAGTGAGTTACTGTAACAGCCATGCCTGGACCACCTCTTCAGAAGCCTCGCCTCAGCAGCAAGTGGTTCCAGTTGCTGTGTAGCTTCCTCAGAGTGACACAAAGGTCACTCAGCTGGCTGTTTGGCAGTCTTTTCTTCCTCAGGAAAATCGGGGAACCAGGGAAGACTCTAACAGAATCTCACAAGGTATCCAACCATCCCAGCCCTGACACTTCCATTTATGTAAAAACAAAGGTCAGGCGGAGTGCTTACAGTAGACACTCACTATTAATGTCAGCCATGCTCAATGGCGCCTTTAACCATGCTCTACATCTGCCCTGCACTCCAGGAAGAAATGGGTCTCAGATTGTCTCGGGAAGGCAAGCTGTCTGAAGAACATCATGTAATTTGGGACTATAAAGACTGTAAACTAAGGACAGCCCAGTAGGAAGAGTGCCTGAACATGAAGCCCCAAATTTGATCCCCAACACCCGTGTAAAAAGCTGACTATGCAATGAGGAAGCAGAAAGAAGTGAACCCCTGAGGCTTCTGGCCACCAACCTAGATGAGTGCCCCAACCCCAAGTCTTAGAGGGGCGGACGTCTCCTGGGGAACCACACCTGAGCTGGACCTCTGACCTCCACAAGCACACGGATACATGGACGGGTGGGCGGACACACACACACACACACACACACACAGTTGCACACAGGAACCTGCACAACACACAGCGCTATGTACTAGTGTTCAAGAGCAACACAGCTCACCCTAAGCTCCAGAACTTAACAACAGCAAGCATTTTTTTCACAACTATATCTAAGATTCCTGCCCCCTACAGAGAACAGAACAACCCCCCTTCTCACAGCACATTAAGCTGATTTAAAAAGAGGCAGCGGCAGCAGGAAAAAGGAGAAAAGGCCATGTGAATCCATCTCAAGATACCCCAAAACATTAAGACAATGAAGTACATTGGAGCCTCCTGTTTCCTCTCCTCTTCTTGCCAATATCAACAAATCATGAAGGGCCGAACAAAACATATTCAACAGAAGCAGGTTCTAACGACCTGACGCAGGCACAGTGTAACACGCAAATGAATGCAAAATAACTAACTTACAGAGAACGAGACTGACAATGAAAACACGGAGCACCGTGCTCAGACAAGCCACCATACTCCCTTACTCTCAGCCTCGTCCGTCCCTCCACCTACTCTTAGACTAGCCGCGGTTTCTGAAATGCCCTTCACCAGCAACCTTTACAGCCCTTACGCATTTTCAAGACTCAAGCCTTCTCCAAGCTGTAATCACAACGTCACGAGGCCAAGGAAGTAGAAGAGCCTCAAGTTTAAGCCAGCCTGAGCTACATAGTCAGTTCTATGATAACAGGCACTACAATGTGAGACCCCATTAAAGAAAAGAAAAGAAAAAAAAGAGAAGAGAAGAGAAGAGAAAAGAAAAGAAAAGCAAAGAAAAGAAAAGAGACCAAACACACTTTAAGACTCTTCAGGCTGTAGAGCTGGCCCAGGAGTGGAGGGCACACACAGCTTCCGGAAGGTCTGAGTTTGGTTTCATACGCCTTCCATAGACAGCTCACACTTTAATTTCAGCTCCAGGGAGTCCAACGCCTCTGGCATCTGTGGACCCCTGCATTCATGTGCACAGACCTCCACACACACAAATAATAAAAGTAAATCTTTAAGAAAAGAATAACGTCTTCACAATTTCTGGGTCCCTAGACCGGCTGGGGTGAGTTTCTTCTGTGTGTCTGTCATGACCTAATATTATCTTTTCATTGCATTCCTCATAAAGTAGGTCGTTGTTACAACTTCTTAGCAAAATTTAAAATACGTGCAATAAATGTATTAGTTACTGCTCTAGTAGCTGTAAAAAGCTACCCGACTCAGTAAGCAGCACAAAGGAGACAAGTTACTTACTTTGGCTGATGGTTTCAGAGGGGTCATGGTTTGTTGGGTCCATGCAGCACACTGTGGCGTTAGGATATAGTAGATGCTATGATCATTTTAATAATGCTATTTACATGTTCTATGAACGAAATTATTATAGCAGTAAATACTTTATGTGATAGTTCTGTTCAGGGGCCTATTTTATTAAGAAGGCATTCAAATGATGAATGTTGGAAATTACTTCCTTGCTTGAACTGGACCCTTTTAGTTTACTGAAGCCATAATGGTCTGAAAGTCTAGGACACAGAGCTAACAGGACCTGGATTTTATCTACATATATGCATCACATGGGTGGACCATGTTTCTCAGACGTGGCCAGGTATCAAAGAGCAGGATATTTCCACTGTTCACGTAAGAGGGGTGAAGGGGAGGGGGAGAGGATAAACCCAAACCTGAACTGGTCTGAAATCAGGTCTAAAGAACTGATGGACTGTGACTTAGAGTGAACAGGTTTAAACTAGTCCTGGTGACGAAAAGCTTGCGTCTCAAAGTCTTGCTGCTCAGGAGGTGGTGCTGGGAGGTGGTGGTGACTGTAGTGGTGAAGAAGAGGAGAAAATCTTAGAGCAGAGGCTCTCAACCTTCCTAACTCTGAGACCCTTCAGTACACAGTCTCTCACGCTGTGGTGACCCCAGCCATAAAACTACTTTCGTTGCTACTTCATAACTGTAATTTACTATTCTTATAAATCATAATGTGGACCCCTGGGAAAGGTCATTCAACCCCCGAAGGGTCACAACGCAGACTGAGAGCCACTGTCTCAGAGTAACAGAAACATGCTCTTAGGGAGGCTGTGGCAAGCGGGGATCCCCCTTGGAGGACACACTCCCACCATGATCTGCGTGAGCACAGCAGATTATAACAAGTCAACTAAAACTGGGAGCCAAAATAAGTCTCTTTTTTAATAAGCTATCTTCATAATTCTGTTACAGTAATAGAAAGCTGAATAACGTATGTGACCAAAAGGACTCAGTATTTCCCAGCAGTTTGAAAGCATTTCAATTATTACAGCGTGCACACACAAACCAAAGTCAGTTTGAACACACACCATAAGGCATGCTGGTGCTACGTGGTAGTCAAGTAGGCTTTAACCACACACAATCATTCACTCCACCCGTCAGTATCACAGCTTGTACTGCAGATTCTGAGGATGCAAGAATGAACAGAAAAAGCAGAATCTGTGGTTGGTAATGATGTGAGTAATGTAAGTTTAAAAACGGAGTCCTTAGAAACCTGTATGCTAAAGCATATAGATACTTGAAACACTTGAAAGAGTACTGAATAATTACAAGTTATATGCCATTTCCATTTCATTTTGCTATCTTTTATAAAAAACACTGTCCCACAAACTAGTCTTTGGCCACAGAGTCTGAGAAGCACTAATTCCTGGCGCTCAAGGAAGAACGGCTCCTGTTCTGCGTTACTAAGACAGTAGGCAGCCAACGCCAAACTGCAAAAGCAAATCACCCATAGGTTAAAGCACACGTAAGAGTGCCTGACCGCTGATCCTCTAGACAGACTTAGAATTCCAACACAGAGAAAAACAAGTGACTCATAGAAAAACTGCTGCAGAAAAACCAGACCCCAGATCCAGGCATGGTAGCATAGGCTTACGCTCTAGCACCAGGGAGGCTACGGCAGGAGAACCACGAGCTCTAGGTCAGCTTTTGCTATACAGCAAGTTCCAGGTCCAGGCTACACAGGGAGACCCTGAATCAAAAAAGGAGTCAGATTCTAACTGTGAAGAAAGTTTTGGACTATCTTAAACTATCTCATATTTCCAATCTAGCTCATATTTCCCTTTTTTAAAATGTATGCACAGGGATTGGAGAGATGGCTCAGAGGTTAAGAGCGCTGGTTGCTCTTCCAAAGGTCCTGAGTTCAATTTCTAGCAACCACATGGTAGCTCACAACCATCTTTGGTGAGATCTGATGCCCTCTTCTGGTGTGCAAGTGTACATGCAGGCAGAACACTGTATATGTAATAAATAGATCTTTTTTTAAAAAAATGTTTGCACAGGTCGAGTGTGGCGACACATTTTAATCCCAGTACTCAGGAGGCAGAACCAGGCAGATCTCTGTGAGTTCAAGGACAGCCTGGCCTACAAAGTTTGTTTCAGAACAGCCAGGGCTACAGAGTGAGACCCCGTCTCAAAATCACCCCCCCCAAAAAAAAGAATACCCAAAGTAATCTTATTTAAAAACTAAAATAAACCCGAAAATGTGAATGATCCAGACATGCAGTAATGCCTGCTTCTGAGGAGCTTGGTCATGCAGAGAGATAGAAACAGCAGTACCAGGTCAAGGCAAGAACCGAGGTGTACAGGCTAGCACAGGAGAGGCAGCCCTAGCTGGACGGCGAGACAGTGCTAGCTCGGCCTCTCTGTCCTCAGGGCTCCCACTGGCAAGTCTCAGACATTCTGCGTCCTGCTTTTCCCCATTGCTGGTCCTGCCTCTCTCATTAACTCCCGTCGTCAAACAGCTCTTACTAAATAAAGCCTCTTGTCCCGCTCCTGTCCTCACTGTCACTCCACGCCGGATCTGATGACACACACTCACAGCTTTAAACTGGAGTACAGACTGTACAAGCTCTATTTTAAAATAAAAAATGTGATCATTTATACAATTGCCATTTTGGACTTGCATAATGAACTGACTCCAAGCGCTGTTTGCTATGGAGAACGATGTAGAGGGATCTCAAACAGTCCACAGAACTTTAGACACAGGTCATACAAACCATACTCCCAAAGCACTTCAAAGTAATTCTGAGACTGGAGAATGACTAAATAGCATTATTCCAGCTGGTATTTTAAGCGGGTCGTTTCATACTTTAAAATCCGTGACAGTGATCACATCTTTGTTGGTAAGATGGCAGTGGGGGGTAACTCCTGGGGTGTTACATGCTCTCCTGAGTTGCCCTCATTCGTAAAGGAGGACTGTTCTAGCTTGTGAGCCAGCAATCCTTGGGGTCTCACGGCCACGCAGGAATTATTTCAGGCTCTGTAGGCTTTGTGGTCTCCAGGACAGCTCTTCAGTGTGGCCAGTGCAGGCGTGAAGGGGCATGTGTGCAACTTAGCTTTAGTCTACAGGCTGTTAACAGCGTAACCCTGAGTTTCAGTTAGTGGGTTCTAGTTTTAACTACCACACTGTTACAGAAAGCTGTTGCCTTGCATCTTTTGTGGAGAACTATGTTAGCCATGCCTAACACAAGGTACATAAACTACTGGCTCATAGCAGAGACTTGGAGTCAGACAGTCTGGGATTCTCTACTACCTGTGAAGGCTTGGCTGAGTCACACAAAATGACTCTGAACTTGGGCTTTCTTTTAAGGCAGTTGCAAAATTTAGAAGAACTGACACAATATATTTAGCTTTGGATTTAGTATATAGTAGGCTTCAAATAAATGATTTTTTTACTTTGATAAAGTATTGGCCCAGAGGTTTTTGTCTAGGAACACAATTTTCCAATTAATATTTTTTACAGCAGAGAAATAAAGTATATTTTATAATGGTTTATACTACGATGCAAATACTCAGAACCCTCCGCAGCAAAAGATAAAGACTTACCACTCTGTTGTTCTTTTCTTACTTACACACACACACACACACACACACACACACACACACACACTAGCTGTGTGACCTAACTACTTCACATGTGTTCATCGCAATGCCATCCAGACAGGTACTAGTACTAACTGTAGTGGCTAAAGAGGCTCTGAGAAGGTAGTAAAGCCCGCCCACCACCACACAGGTTGGGGCAGGAATGCCCAGGAGTCAACATGGATAGGCCTGACCACAAAGCCCAAGTCTCACCACTGTCCAATCTGGCCTAGGCCCGAACTCCATGGCGGTGCCTGGACATGTCCCAGTGAGCACCAAGAGTATTACTAATGTTCTCTCCACACAGCAAATATTCTCCAGCTTCTTAGACTTCCAAATCGCTGACTTAAAGCAGCAGTGGTCCCATTAGTCTGGTGTTTTTCAAAAATGGTTACCACTTGTTCTTCACATATAGCTGGTTTAACTCAAACTCTCCCAGGTGAAGTAAATAACTCTTTGTTAAGATGAAGTGGGTGATCTCAACCTAAGAACCTCCCCCCAAACACCACATTGCTCTCTCAGTGACACCTGCTCTCAGATTGCACCTATGAGAAGCAGGTCTGCAGAGCCACAGTGCTGCTCTTTGTTCCAGATTCCCGAGGATTGAGATTAGGAACCTTAAACTTTGTAAACCATTTGGATTTCCAATAAAAAAATACTGCCTGATACCCCAGGGGAAACAGTCAAGGAAAAAATACTAACTACTCTGTGAGAGCATCAGTGGTAGGTCCGACAGCACCCCGACCCTCACACTCCCCCTCCGTGCTCACACTCCCCCCTCTATGCACTGGGAATGCTGCCATGACTCACCCAGAAGTCGAGTAGGCTTCCCATTGTAGAGCCTTAAAGCCCAGCCCTGCAATGTTGCACAGGACAAGGGTGCACCTAGAGGGAGTCCCTTCTAAACCCTACTATAATAACTGATACACTGATGCTACAATTCAAGGGATTAAGTTAAATTGTAACAAATTAAAAACAAACTACAACATAGTAATAGATCTATATAAGACAGTTAAATTTTTCTGTAAAACACACAAGGTATGTTCTTTCCAAGCCAACAATACTGAATGTCAAAATAATCGTCAATTAGGATTTAATAAAACTTTCATTTTTTGACATACAAAACCATTACATAATTACAAGTATGCTGCAAAAATATCTACTTTGAAAGGTAAAATAATTTTCTTAGCATTTTTGTATTACTGGGAACAAGAATGTCAAATTTTAAAATAAATCAAGTTATCTTTCAGCACTTAAATATTCAAACATGCTGGGCTGTAATATAGTACTGGACTGTCTAATGCCCGCCCAAGCTGGCGGGCAAGGTAGGAACAGACAGTTGATAATGACAGCCTGTCCACCATTACGTCAATAGACTAACGCTAACGCTCAATTGGGGCCTCGCCTCCAGAAGGAAGCGTGTATGAAGGTGAACATCACCTTCCATTTCTACAGGGAAGGGGAGTGCTCTCCTCAAACATCCATTTTCTCCTTTCCACACTCTACCACCCCACTCCCATTAAAAAAAAAAAAAATTCTGCAGGTTTCCTAGAAAAAAAGTCTGGAAACAACTGCAGCTGGAATCTGAGAAAGAGACTCAGAGAGAGGCAGAGAGAGCTACTCTCCAGAAAATACAAATACATTCACAATTCTCAGACTCCAGGGAGATTACTTGTGTTCGTGTAGGCATGCTACAGATTTGGATTAAGAATCACAGAGGGGCAGGGAGTTCCCAGGGCATCCCCCCAATCCTTCATAATTCCGCCTCTAACTTACAGGGACCAATTAAATAAATCAGAAGCAAATAATAAAGCACAGATGCAGTCACGTAATAAAACCCGTGTACAACCAACCTTTCCAAGAGACAAAACAAAGGTGACAGTGTCACAAAGCGCTGGCCACTGGGCAGCAAACAGTGCTGGCGCACTTTAAACGCAGCACGGGTCCAGGGCTTGCATAAAATGACCCCACATCCAATAACAATTAATCCTCACAATTCCAGGAAGACAGAGGCAGGCAGTATTTTTATCCCTCTTCCACAGCTAAGGAAACAGGTTCAGATAACAACTTGCCATGATTGAACAGCCAATGAGTGCAGAGCAGGGAATTTAACGGAGAACTAATGCAGCCGTGAGCTCAGGCCACTGTTCTATCTTCCTCAGAACAGAGAAGGCAGACGGATAGACTGCTGTTGTTTTGAGACAGGGTCTCCAACCCTGGCTGCTGCAAACTCACGTGGGGCTGAGGAACGCCGTGACCTCCTGCCTGTCTCCAGGGACTGGGATCACAGGTGTGCACCGCCACGCCCAGTTTGCACAGCGCTGGACATGATCCCAGAGCTAGCAAGCGCCCGATTAACTGAGTTACTGCCTCAACTCCTAACGCGATTTGAATCCTACCGTAAAGGACGATTTTCTGAGAGATAATGAAACCTCAATATAGGTTCTGGTCCCACGAGGGACTTCGCCACGGGAAGGCTGTGTCTCTGTAGGGACAGGGAAATTATACACTCTGCTTAATTACTCGCTGACTTTAAATTTAGGATTTGGAATTATCAAGGAAAATATAGAGTTACAAATCAACAGCACTGGCAGTATCAAACGCTGAAAGAGTAGTTTTAAATGTAAAACTTCGGACTGGGAATGTATTCGGTGGCAGCGTGTTCTCCGAGCACGCATAAGGCCCCTGGGGCGGGGGAGAATATAAGAACGAATATGGATCCAAGCGCATACAGCTGAGTATAGCATCTCGTGATTTCTTTTAACATTCGTGCTCCTACTGTTTGGTATGTTCAAGGCAACCTGAACAAAGTTTTAAGTAGGTCAGTCAGTTTGACTGACAAACCAAAGAGGTGCCAGGAGGGAGCAGGCATAAAAGCAACAGCTAAGGAATGGCAAAGCTACCTGCGTGCACTTGCTCCGGTGGCCTTAGCAGAGGGTGTCTGCTCGGCCAAGCGGCTACCACCCGGCCCTCGGCAGGGCAGGGCTCACGGGAGACGGAGAAACAAGGTTGAAAACAATTATGTAAGAGAAAACCAGTATTAAAGAAAGGCAACGACAGCCCACGTACACCTGGCAGGGTAATTACTGTGGCAAGCCCGGTTCTAAGTAAGACCTCTGCCCAAGTACCCTCCTACGCTAACCATACCTGAAGGGCAAGAAGCAAAAATGCAAAGGTAGGCAATGAAAGCAGGTTAACAGAAAGACTCAGAACTGCGAGGATCTCCACGGAAAGCGTGCTATTCAACGCTGCCCCGAGGAAAGCCAGCGTAACAAGCTTCCCAAACCGGAACGTCAGGACCGTGCAAGCCCGGGAGGCGGCTAGGAACCCCGAACTGTGTCCACAAACCGGGGACCCTCCCTGGAGCTAGCCGCGCGCTCAGCCCGCACCGCGCGGACAGCCGGAGCCCCGCGGAGGGGACACTCCGCAGGCCGCCCGCCCCGGACCCGAGCACCTGCGCCCGCGAGGCCCGCCCGGGGTCCCCTCGGTTCCCGGGAGGCCGGCGCCGGCGTCGCCCGGCCGAGTCCCGCGCGCGGAGCGACGCGGCGGTTACCTCGCTGTCCGCGCCCGCCGCGCAGGCCGAGCCGCCACACCCGCTCCGCCGGCGCCGCGCCAGCCCCGCTCGGACACCCCGCGGACGCGCCCGGCCGCCCGTGCCCGGCCCCGCGGAGCGCGCCCCAGAGCCGCGGGGGCGGGGCAGGACGGGGGCGGGCCGGCGCGCGGCACTCTGGGAAATGTAGTTTCCGGTTACCTCCTCGGGGAACGCGCTCGGACCCTGAGCCGCTTTGTTTCTGTCCCCTCTTTACCTGTATCCTTTCGCTGCGCTGCGAGTATCCTAGGTTTTATATCTATTCTTATCAGTTTCGCCACATGCTCTGCAAAATGCATGCAAAAAAAGTAAGGCAGTAACTGAACTAAGTTCCCAGACTTAAACAATTACTAATTACTAAAAACGGTGAGATAAGCCAAGTCCTCCATAAAGTCGCTGGAAAGGCAGAAGACAGCCTGGGAATGTTTTAGGATACTCCGCTGAACTCTGCACTCTTCTTCCCAGGGCCAGCGAAGTTTTCACAATCTTTAAAACTTAGAAGAAATTTAGCCCCAGCTGGGCGGCTTGGTTCAGGACGGTGATCTCCCTCCCCGGTTCGCAGGGCTGATGTGGGACCCAGCGCAGGCCAGCTAGAGAGCCCCCAGCTGGGCCTGAAGGGGGCCGGGTGTAATCCTAGCCGCTCCCACGGGCCTGCTATCGGAGCCAGGGCCTGAAGGTGCCACAACGCGCTCAAACATCACTCAGGAGGCCTCCCCGAGCCTGAGGAGCCGGAGTCCCCTGAACCGGAGAGCCCAGATTCATCCTTCGGCTGATTCGGTCAGGTCCCTCGGTACAGTGCGAATTAAGTGATACAATTCTGGACCTAGAGAGGAGTTTCTGTTGGCATAGCAGGGTCGAGCTGCAAATCATTTTTTAAAAGTTAAATAGTCATACCAAATGGCAATAAAAGAGAGGGAAGGGTAGCCCAGGCAAGGCCCTCTTCTAAAAAAAGGGATATATCCGTAACAACGATTTCACCTAATTACTTTAAATATATAGGTTTTATAAAGCACGATAAGAAAAAGAAACAAAGCCTGCGGTTTTCTAAATCTAGAGCATTTTCTCAGCCTTCTTCTTCTTCTTCTTCTTCTTCTTCTTCTTCTTCTTCTTCTTCCTTCTTCCTTCTTCTTCCTTTTTCTTCTTTCTTCTTCTTCTTTCCTACCTTCATTTGAGGATACTCAGGCTGGTCCCTGAACAAAGGATCTTAGACTCCCCTGAGCTCCAGTTGAAATAAAACCAGGAAGGATGTGATGATACGTTCTGGGTCTGGGTATACTTTGCGGGAATAAATGGGCCTGTTAAGTCTCAATCGGCAGCGTTTTATATTTTTAGCCGTTACCTCTAATCCTGGAGTAAAAGGCTTATACCCCTCCACGGATAGTTCAGATACTGTCTGCAAATGGATTTGGAAAGCTTAATCGGGAAGGCAACGCTATCTTTGTCTGCAGCGGAGATAAAGCCTGTAGGCAGCAGCGGATCTGGGCAGAGCTGCTCAAAGTCGGTATGAAAATGGGCCACCAAGTTGGCCACCTCCCTGCCTTGGCAGAGCGAGACTTCCAGCTTGGGCTACATAATGATAGCCTTGGGCTAACCTGGGCTACAGTGTGAAAGCCTGTCTCAAACAGCCAAAACTGAAAAAAAAAAAAAAAAAAAAGGAAACAAAAAGCAATTACTTCGTGTGTTCTACCTCCAAGACACGCCAGTGGTTCCCTCTCCTGACCTTGGCTAGTGGCTCACTTTATAATAATGATAGTTCTCCGTCCGGCACTCACGCATTAGCAGTCCACTCACGCATTAGCAGTCCGACAAAGCTATCTTTAAACCTCTGGGCATCCAAGAGCCGGCTCAGTGGTTCAGAGCACTGGCTGTTCTTCCAGAGGACCCAGGTTCTCCTCCCGGTACCCACACGGGTGAGGGGGCTCTGGCCAGCTCAAGCGTGGCAAGCTCAGGCCTTGCCTTTCTCCCCGTCCCCTCTCCCTTGCTAAAAACCGTTAGATAACATTCCTAGATTACCTAGCCCCCAAGGTCTATTCCCTTTTTCGGCCACTTCCTTCTCCTGAGGCTGACTAGCAAAGTATTGAAGTCCTACAATCAAAGCCCCCTTCAGCTCCCCTAATTAACCTGTCCAATTAAAATCCCCTTGTGCCTTTATAAACTACCATTTGTTTAAGGCCTCATCTGTCTCCTCTTTACCCAGAGGCAGTCCTTTGTCCCCAGCTCCAGGACAAATGCCCTTTCCCTCTCTCCCTTGTTCCCTCCCCCTTCTCCTCTGTCCCTTAGTTCCTGACATCTGTCCCTCTGGGGCAAATAAATCTCCTTTGTGCTGGCTGAGAACTTGATCTTGGGGTGTCCTGGGCTGATACCCATCCTTTCAGTGGTGGCCAGCAACAAGGTGTGATTCCGGGCCCAAGGATCAAACACCTTCTTCTGGTCTCTGTATTCATTTGGTACACAGAGGTATGTGCAGATAAAACACTCATACACATAAAATAAAATATATAAAATCTCTAAATAAACCTCTGACAATCTTTCTTCACTCTTTTCTCTGAAATATTTGAAGTTCCTTTATGTGTGATAAGGCTTTATAATTTCTGCTTCTTTCCCTAACAGCCATCCACTATCAGATGCTTTAATCAGGAAGGCCTCCCCCACCCGCCTTGCAGCCCACACACACACACACTGAGACCTATTTTTATCCTTACAGAAAAGAGAAGCATAGTACTTCATATATGCTATGTTCTTAAAAAAAAATAGTAAGTGGATGCATATAAATTTGCATAATGAGTGGTTTTGCACATATTTCTAGTCCAGGCCCTGATAATGACTATCTTTAGGTCACAGCTCCTCAGCTATGCTTCTAAACCACTTCTCATTGTGGCTCCACATACTTGTGTGAGACAAAATGTGTGAAAGGTGTGAATGAAAAGGGACAGTTCGGAACAAGGTGGGCCTGTTGGACGACACCCGACCCAGGAGGCTCACTGCTCTTATTCCCACACAAGACGTACCTGAGGAGTTGGGGTGGGTCTGTGGGTGAAGCTAAAACACAGGCATCCTTGGGATGGCCACCGGCACTTCAGTTGCCTCCTTGGAAATTCCAGGTGTTACTAAGGCTTTTTAACTTGTTACTAATCGGTTGTTTTGGTTTTTGTCTTCCTTTTTTTTTTTTTCAGTTTTAGAGTTTCAGTTTTGCTACTATGTCATGCCCAAGTCCAATCACCTTCCACTCCCCTGACCTTGCCTAGATGTGTCTGACTCCTCAGGCTGTATATGGAGGCATTCTCTTTTGAGCAATATATGAAATGTGAGAGTAAGAGCAATTTCCCACATTCAAAACGACGCCAACAACAACGATGAACAGTTGGGCTTGAACAGGAGGTGTAGTTCAGTGGCAGAGCATGTTGCTAGTATGTGCAAAGCCCCAGGTTTATTCATCAGCACATAATACATGATTACACAGACAGAGAAAGAAAAACTGATTTACAGTAACTAATTCTGAAATATATGTAAGATACTTCAAAGCAAGATTTTATTCGTTTTTTTTTTTTTTGGCATGGTTTCTCTGTGTCGCCCTAGCAGTCCAGGCTGGCCTCCAACACAGAGATCCACTAGCTTCTCCCTCCCACGTACTGGGATTAAAGGCGTGTGCCACCAGGCCCAGCTTACTCATACCGTTGGAACTGGCAGTATGTTCTCACAGCAATATGTTTCAAGTCCATGTTTTCTAAGTCACTGAGAAGCCCTCCTTTTGCTGTTGCTGAGATGGGGTTTTGCTGGCCTCAGGAGCTCTCAGGAGCCTTCCTATCTCAGCCTCCCAAGGGCTGGGGCCACAGGCATGTGCTGTCATGCCTGGCTTCGAACATCCTCTTACACACCACATTTTCATCTTCATGATGCACTCTACCTCTGCGACGGTTTTTACAATAGAAATAGAGAGAAGACTTTCTCAGCTACACCCTCTTGCCTTCTTCCTCTGTCAGAGAGTGCCGGGTAACAATGGTGATGAAAGTTTCCTTCCTATCCCTTCTTTACAACCGCCCATCAAATCTAACCTGCCTATGAGACATCAGGCTGGGGCATTTTGTGAGGCTTTGTTGCAAATTTCTTGAAAGGAATTGAGCAACTTTGTTGCTGTCTTACACTTTTTTTTCCTGCAAGGTTTGCAGGTATCTTGTTGCGTAAAGTTATTTGAGGGTAGATGGAAGTCATGTATGCGATAGTGGGAAAATGATAGAGGGACTGTGAGTCCCTGGTGATCCTTGAACCAATATTTTAGCCCTAGATCATTCTCCTTTGCACAATGAAAGCTATTATTGCACTTACTGAGTTTTGTTTCACATAGCCAGACCCAGCCCTTACTTAAAGAAACATGCACAAGACTTACGTAGTGGAGAGTCTGCTGGCTATTAGGTTATGCTAAATTATGTAACTTTCTTCTCTCTCGTGTGACACTGACCTCCTGACCTATGCACTGTAGAGGGGTCTAGAGTTTGAGTATAATCATGGCTCAGGCATGTCTACCTAAAGAAACCTCAGTAATGGCTCTGAACGCCAAATCTTAGCCGCACTTGATAGTTTGAGAACACGTTGTTGTTCGAGGAGGAATGACACATCGACACATCCGGGAAAGAGTACAGAAGTTCTACATTTGGTACCCGCCTCCCTCTCCCCCGACCCCATCCTACATTTGGCTTCTATTCAGTTGTGTTCTCCATTTTGAAAAACTCTAAATACAAATACAGTGCAATCCTGATTTAAATGCGATTCTAAACTACTGCTGAACACAGGAGTCGTGGGATCCTCCGAACCTGGTGCAGGCTGGCCAGATGGGCAAGGGATCCGAGGTTCCCCGCACCTGCTGCTGGCACCTGGCGTGAAGTTGCTCTTCCTGAGGACTGTGGTGCCCTTTATCAATGGATTCTCCGCCAACCTTGGGTAGCTTGTATCCAACTGCACTTGAAATGGTGGCTGTAGTGAGAATTTTGTGATTTGGGTTTCTTTAGAAAACACAGACGCTATGGCAATGTTTTCATTTTAATCCCAGGTGTGGGCACTTGGGCTTACTTCACAGCAGGTGACTATGATTTGCCTTGGAGGGGTGTGGTTTGGGCAGCTGCAGAGAGTTTCTGCAACTAGTAACAGGTGTGTGTGAATTTAATAGACCTGGATCCCTTTGTGTTGAAATTTTGGGGTTCTCATGCGGCAATCTTTGAAGATACGGCATTTGTTTCCCTTAAATCAAGCCAGTGGTGGTTTGAAGCCACAGTCTAGAAGTGTGCACTCATCATCCTTGTACATGTGACATAGAAAGCATTTCACACCCCCTGAGTAATTCCCTTTGGGGACTTCTAAACCAGGATTGGAAAAAAAAAAAAAAGAAAGAAAGAGGTTGTAATTTTACACTTCCTTTCAAGGAAGCAGAACCACATCAGCTGAGGCTTGAGTTACGCAGGCGCAGAGGACAATTGAATGTGTGCCTAGCTGGCTTCCGCACCACACACAACTGTCGGGTGGAGACGCCAGTGTGAGCTCTGGGCACACACAAGATATGTGATCACCCTTGCTGCAAGCCCAAGGCAAGCAGCCATTTTCACACCAATGCAACTCAGGACTGTGTTGTGTGTGTGCAAATGTGTTCTCAGGTGTGTGTTTGTGTGCTTGTGTGTGTGTGTGTGTGTGTGTGTGCATGTCTGTGTGTATGAGAGAGAGAAAGAGAATAAATTGAAGCCAAGGTCCTGCACTTGGTAGGTAAGCACTCTACCAAGCTATGACTTCCAGTTCATTTCAGGAACAATAAAAAATAAAATAAAAATAAACTTTATCTGGAGCATTCTCCTCTAATCTGAAATGCTTTTTTTCTTCTTTCTTTTTTTCTCTTCAATTTCTCTTAAAACAGGGTCTCCTGTACCCCAGGCTGTCCCCAAACCGACTATGAAGCTGAGTCTGACCTTGAGTCCTCCTCCTCCTCCTCCCACTCCCACTCCCCAAATTCTGAGATTACAGGTAAACACCACTACACCCAGTTTGAATGTTATTCTTCTTTAGAAACAAACACCTTGTACTGTAAAAACCTGCCTATTTGACACCCCACACACCCTCTTTGGCAACCCGATCCTTTCCCGTGGGCTCCGAAGTTATCTCAGGATTGTCTTACAGTCTGTGCTCGCTCTCCCAGGGTGCAGCGAGGAAGCTGGTCCAGCCTTCAGGTGATGCCAGCCCTGTTAAGAAATATGTGGACGGAGCTAGGGGAAGCTAGGGAAGAAATGGCTGGGAGACTAGCCTCTGGAGCCCGGGGAGCAGAAAACACTGCAGAGCACCCCCGGCTACACCCGTGCACTGAAGATTTGGCTGGCGGTTGTCCTCCGTGAGGAGGAGGCTAGACCAGGAGCCTTTGCTCTCTCCTTCCCACAATATCCCCAGGCTACACATCCACCCTCAAGAAGCGCTTCTGGTCCCTGGAGGAGGATCTGGAGAAAAGCGTCACAGCAGCTGTTTTTACACTCTCCTCCCCCCCCCCCACCCCCTCCCGCGCTGGGCTGATCACTGAGAACACCTTCATTTCCAAGCATCACACAGTCCTCGGGCGGCCCAGGAGTCAGCCAATGACCCACGTTAAAACAAGACAGGGCTGCCCTCCTCAGTCACCACTTTCCTGGGTCTCACGGCCACTGATACCGCATGCCAAACACTGATACCAAACATGCTCGGCCTTCCCAGGATGTACTCCAAGAAGAGCTTGCACACCAAACCCCACGAGTGCCCAGGAGCCAGGATAAAATGCCATACAGGCACAAGCCTGTACACTCTGAATCGTCCCTCAACGGTTATGCAATCTAACACGATCTCAATGACATGGCAACAGCAGTCTCCGCGTTGTACGGCTTCGGGAAGAAAGATAAGAAGAGGGCCTGGGGACGTCATTGTTCTTGTGTGTTCGGGGTGGTGTCTGGAGTGCAGTGAGCTTAAGATTTGATCTTCAGAACTTCATGGAACTTTTTTTCTTCGTGAGGGGAGCGCATGCGGGAGGGAGGTCGGAAATTGGCATCGGGTATCTTCCTGTTGCTTCCACCTTCATTTTTGAGGATGACCGCGGACCCGCCAGGGAGCCCCAGGACCCTCCTCCGTTTGCCTCCGCGCGTGCTGCTGCACCTCGCTTTTTGACGTGGGTGTGGGGCTAGAACTCGGGCCCCGGCGCTTGGATGCCACGCGCGTGGCCAGCTAAGCTGTCTCCCCAGCCCATCACGCGGAACTGTCCTGACACACGGCTGGATCTGCGGCTCGCGGATCCTCACTTGCAGACTGCATCCCTTCTTGTCGCTTGTGTGCCTCAGCGTGTGCACGTTAGCAGGACCCCACCCCCCGGAGATGCCCTGACTGTAACCACAAAGGAGCAGGAATATGGGGTAATCAGAAGCAAGCTACAGCTGGGAGGAAAAAAAATCATCGTGGAGAATGGCTGTTCTTTAGTGTTTGCTAGCCTCCTCCCTTTTTAAAAATTATTATTTCTTTATTCATTTTGGTTTTTCGAGGCAGGGTTTCTCTGTGTAGCCTTCCCTTTCCGGACCAGGCTGGCCTCGAACTCATAGCAACCCGCCTGCCTCTGCCTCCCGAGGGCTGAGATGAAAGGCGTGGGCCACCCAGCCCTTAAATCCTAGCTGCTACCGTCTGCTTACAGCCCAATCTAAAGGTGGCAACTACTTCCCCGTATGCCCGCCCCCTCCGGAACCAGCGCGGGATGCCTCCCCTCCCGTGTGTAAACACTGTGCACTTGCCTGCCCCACATTTGCTGTGGAAAGCTCTTGATTTTTGAGAGCCGCTGTCTTCCAGCTCTACCCACGCCTCGAGGCCGAGGTCGGTTACAGGGCCTGTCCCCACCCCGCCCCCTTCTCTGGGCACATCTTCAGTGCCTCAAGGAAGTCATTTATCTAAGAGATCTCATCTGTTCTCTAGAATTTCAGCTGAACAAAGTAGCCCGTTTATGTTTAGGATCCAGGCAGGGGCCTCAACTTAAGAGATTAGCAGATTTTCTATGTCAACACACTAACCCTTGGGTCAAACCAGTTAAACTCAATTGTAATGGTCTTAATTCCCACTCCCCAAGCCCTTTTAATCCCTGTTCCCTACCTGTTCTGGATAGACTTTTATAGTATTGTAAAATATATTATACTATACTATACTATATTATATTAATTATATTATTTTAAACCAGCACTAGAAAGAACAAGCAGGTTTGTTAGGCTCTGTGTGCGGTCATACTTGCCTTCCTGAACGCTGGGTTGGATCACTGAGTTAGGAACTAAACCCCCATCCAGCTGGTGTCTGCCAAAGTAGCAGAAGAGCAAGGGAGGCAAGGGATGCTGGGAAGTATCTCCTGCCTCCTCCAGTCCAAAACCACTTTAAACCAAAGGGCGAAGGGAGTGGTGCCCGGTAGTCACCGCCATCATTGCTGTCAGAGGAGCTGACTCCCAAGCTCTCTGTAGGCTCCTTTCTAGTTCGTCAGGGTACTGAACCCAGGGTCCAGAACAGACTTTGCGTGGCTGAGCAACCAGTACTGATAACATCGATTCTTTTCCGATTCTTTCCTCCACCTGAGCCTCTAAAGGTCGAGTCCCAAAGAAAACCCCTAAGTCCTCACAGGGGTTTGCTTCCTGGACAGCCCAGCCTAAGGGAGCTGCCCCGTGCCAGCCTTCTCCCACAAAGGGACCCTGATGGAATGGGACACCTCTGGCATATTAACCCTGGGTCAGGGCAAAGGTGTATGAGGACATGGTGATGTTGATTCGGCCGCCTCCATACTCAAGAACCACCCTAATGGTAAGCCTCCAGGGATTTCTAGATTGTGTTAACTGAAGTGGGGAGACCCACACTATGGCTGCCTCACTCCATGGGTGGTGGTCCCAGGCGAGGCATCCGTGGACCTTGGTTTCCTGAATGTGGACACATAGGCCTCATGCTTCTGCCCCGGAGACTCCCCGCCATGAACTGTAAAGCCAAGCAAACCCTTCCATTCTTATGCTGCCTTTGTCACACAACTAAGACATGGCATGACTTCTGTATGGCAGTGTTGTCATCCTTTGTTCTGATGATATCTTTATGTAATGTGTGTGTGAGAGAGAGAGCATGTGTGTGATATGTGTTCGGGGTCATGTCCGCCTAGGTGACCCTTCAGACATCAGAGGACAGCTACTGGTCTCTTCTTGCACAGTGAGGTCAGGATTGAACTCAGGTCTTCTGGCTTGCACGGCAAGTGCCTTTACTCACTGAGCCACCCCACAACAGCCTTGCTCTAATAACATGGAGGAATTTTTTTATTTTTATTTTTATTTTTTTACCTTTCTTCATTTTTTCCAGTGTTAAGGATAGAGCCGCAGGACCTGCTTACACTAGACAACTCTCCTATCACTTAGCTACACTCCCAACTCTTTTTATACAACCAGGGGAAAATTTAAAAGTGCATTCAGTGCCTAGGCATGGTGGTGCACGATTTTAATCCCAGTGCTCAGGAAGAGAGGCAGGTGGATCTTTGTGAGTTTGAGGCCAGCCTGGTCTACAAGTCGAGTTCTTGGACAGCCAGGGCTGTGCAGAAAAACTCTGTCTCAAAAAAACAAAAACCAAACCAAAACAACAACAAAAACCAACCAACCAAACAAACAAAACAAAGACAGTGCTTTTTGTGTAAGGGGAGGAGCACATGGATGCGTGTTCACACCTGTTGAGGCCAGAGGCCTCTGTCACACATCATGCCTCATTGCTCTCCACTTTTCCCCTTAGTCACCAGGAAAATGCAAATCAAAACAACTCTTTTCAGTACGGCTAAGATCAGAAACTCAAGTGACAGCACGTGCTGGTGAGGGGGGAGAGCAAGGGGAACACTTCTCCATTGCTGATGGGATTGCAAATTTGTACAACCACTGTGGAAATCAATCTGGGGGCTTCTCAGAAAATTGGGAATAGCTCTAGCTCAAGACCCAGCCATATCACTCCTGGGCATATACCTAAAAGATGCTCCATCATACCACAAGGCCCAACTATGTTCATAGCAGCGTTGCTTGTAATAGCCAGAAACTAGAAACAACCTAGATGTCCCTCAACCGAAGAATGGATAAAGAAACCGTGGTACATTTACACAGTGGAATACTATCAGCTATTAAAACAAGGATGTGAAATTTGCAGGCAAATAGATGGAACTGAAAAGATCATCCTGAGTGAGGTAACCCAGACCCAGAAAAGCACGCTCGGTATATACTCACTATAAGTGGATATTAGCCATATAGTACAGGATAACCATGCTACAACCCACAGACCCAAAGAAGCGAAGTAACAAGGAGGACCCAAGGGAAGATGCTTGAATCTCACTCAGAAGGGGATCTAGAACAGACACCAGAAGTAGATGGAAGGAGGGAACTGTGTGGGGGAGGGGTGGGGAGACGAACAGGACTGGGGACCAGGTGTGAGGAGAGTGGGGTGTTGAGGGGGGACCAGGAGAGAGGACGGAAATCGGTGGGGGAGCATCTCTGTGATGGGGGAGGCGGGGCTCCCAGGAGTCTACGGGGTGACCCTAGCTGAGCCTTCTAGCAGGGGTGGTGGTAGTTAAGGAGCCTGAGATGGCCACCTCCTGTAGCCAGGCAGGACTTCCAGTGGAGAAAGGGGGACACCCACAAAACCATCAAACCAAAATCTGTCTTGCCTGCAAAAGGTGTAGGGATTAAGATAGCACAGAGATTGAAGGAAAGGCTAGCCAATGCCTGGCCCAGTCTGAGACCATTCCCACGGGAGAGAGCCAACCCCGACACTATTAATGGTACTCTGCTCTGCTTGCAGACAGGAGCCTAGCATAACCGTCCTCTGAGAGCCTCCTCCAGCAGCTGATGGAAACAGATGCTGAGACCCAACAGCCAAACAATAGGCGGAGCTCGGAGAGTCCTGTGGAAGATCTGGGGGAAGGATTGAAGGAGCCGGAGGGGTCAAGGACACAAGAAGACCTACAGAGTGAACTAACCTGGGCCCGTGGGGGCTCACAGAGACTGAACCGCCAGCCAAGGAGCAAGCAGACAAGCCAACTACTTGCCGAAGTCAGCACTGTTCTCTGCTGTCAGGATCTAGACCTTAGATATGGACACACTGTGCTGTATTTAAACTGCCAGGGGACGGTATAAAAATACCCTGGGCTACCCTTTGAGATGAATTGGATAAATTATATTGGAAGAGTCATCACCCAATGTGGGCTCTATAGTAAATCACGCAGGAAAAATTACTCTGTATGGCTGGGATACAGGGAGGGGAGAGAGGGAGGAAGTAGGGGGAGGAGGAGAAGGAGAAGGGAAAGAGGGACAATATTTCATAATGTGTATTTAAATATTTAAACACGGAGAATCGCTAATAAAGTGTCTCTTCTCAAATTTCACAGAGCCTACCAGGTCCTAAAATGTACTCTTTGAGTAAACAGGACCAGCAAATTACCTGGCCCAAGAACTGTGCCCAAAACTTACCTTTGGAATTGAATTAGCGCCGAAGGAATTGAGAGCGGCGCAGGAATAATTGTAAAACTCTCGCAGCGCCCTCTGCTGGATCGTGTTGGTACAAGAGCAGAAGTGAAGGAAATGAGTAACCGGGCTCTGAAGGAAAGTCTAAAACTGCAGGAGGCTTTCTTAAGGTCTTCTGCAGTATCTGTCATTTTCCCTTCAGCGAGTTCAAGCTGGCCTCCTGCCTCAGCTCTCTCGGCAGCGCGGCCCACGGCACACAGCGCTACACCCGCCTTCGGTTTATTTCCACCGCGGTGTGTTCAGTTCGGCACCCTGAACTTCCCGCAGCTCCCCAGAGCGCTGCACACACACTCGCCTTCGAGAACGTGCAGCTTCGTCCTCCGACGTGGTTCTTTCCCCTTACGGTTCCCTCTTCTGCCGCTGTAGTTTGGACACTTTGGCTCCTCACCGTCCCTCAAAGGGCCGTGCGGGAAACACGCGGTGCCTGCTGTGGCTATGCTGGGGTGAGGGTTTGGTGGGACGGTTTACTTCACCTGGGATGCACCGTGAGGACTCTCCCAGCTCCAGTCCTGGGGTGGGATCTGGAGTGCTGGAATTGCAGGCCTGCCACACCAGGCCCGACATACCGTCACCAAGCTTTAATTCAGTGCTAAAGTCAAGAACTGTTAGATTAACTGGGGTGGTGCACACCTGTAATCCCAGCTCTTTAGGAGGCATAGGCAGGCAGAGCTCTGAGTTCAAGGCCAGCCTGGTCTACAAAGTGAGTCCAGAACAGCCACGGCTACCCAGTGAAACCCTGTCTCAAAAGAGAAAATAACAACAACAACAATTGTTAGGGGCTTTGATTCTGGTCAAAAGCTCATGGCTCTCACAATAACCCTAAAGGCACAACAGTGACAAGTATATATTGGTGATAGCCAACAGCTTTGTAATCGGACATATGGCTTGGTCAGCAAGAGGACACCTACTGCTGTTGCTTATTAAACCTAAAACAGCAAAAGATCCCTGAACGCTCAGCCCATCAGGACCTAATGCAGAAGGGCTGTGGGTGGAGTTCAGTTCCTGGAGTACTTGCCCAAAGCGCTGGGACTAGTCTTCCACACAGCGCCGACTGGTTGTGGTTGGTGCACACTTGTAATCCCAGCACTCCAAGGTGGGGGCCCGAGGATCAGAAGTTCAAGGTCATCCTTGGCTGCATAGAGAGTCTAAGGAGAATCTTCGATACATGAAACCATGGCCAAAACAGAGACAGAGAGAGAGAGAGAGAGAGAGAGAGAGATAGACAGACAGACGGATAAATCTAACACTAAACTCGGCCATGGCGGTCTACATCAGCCAGGGCTACTGTGAGGCTCTGCCTGACACAAATAACACAAACTCCCTAACATTAGCAAAACACTAACATCAGTGAAACACGGTCAAGCCTGAGGTGTTCTGTTTTGTAGAGCTGGGCTCTAACCCACAGTCTCATTCATGCAAGGCCAGGCCAGTGACGCTGAAAACAACGCTGCTATGGGTGGCTGCGCCTGACAAGCCTCACTGAACAGTTACCAGGTGTGTGAAGCACCGTCGGAGGCACAGAGGCAGGCGGTGAGGGCTGGACGGAGAGCAAGCTCCAAAGCCGGCTGACTCTACCCCACGAACTGTACTGTACCCGCTGTGTCTGTTCCTTTTGTTGGCGGCCCTCTCCCTCATTTACTCCAGTTCTGTCATGCTTTAAGACTGATATGCTTGACATAATGTGCTTGGCATTAAAAATAGAACAAAATTTCTGTTTTCAAAGGGGGCACAGTGAACTGCTGGTCTCTCTCCCAAAGAACTTTTGTTTCCTTCCTGTAGCCACCCGAGGAGACAGTTGGTCACAGTCTCAGCAGATGCTGGCTCGGAGAGTGGGCAGTGAGCTGTGGGCAGCCTGCTCCATTAATTTCCAGCAACATTGCTGTGCTTTTTATTATATTAATTGGTGCCTTGGCAATGTGGCCCAGGACCTTTAAACTAGCAGGGGCTTCGCTGTTCCCTCAATTTGCAGCTTGTGACTGCTCCTTTGTTTCTGCTTAAGTTCCCCACTCATTAAACACTTGCGTGTGGCATTGGCCGCAACCCTCAATAATGCTGGGCGTTTAGGCAGTGATGTACGGAGGCACGTGGTGGCTGTGGGGATGAGGGCAAAATGGACTTTGTTAGTGCCTACTGCTGGCCTGTGTTCAGGCTGCCACTCTTGTTTTATGGCACAAACAGCCTGCTCTAGGAATGAGCCCTAAGAGGCCAGAGCTGCCGGTTCAAGCTTTCAGTCCAGATCGGCATGAGTTACAGGACTCATGTGTCTGAGGCAGTGGTGGAGAGACTGCAGAGGAAGCGTTGGGAAGGGTCCTACCCATGCAACCAGTGAGATTTCCTCCTGCCCCCCTGAATCAACCTCCAGACACCTGAGCAAAAAGATGATTGTTTTGATATCTCATCTAATCTAATCAGTAACGTCCTAGTTCATAAAACCCAGACCATTCTAACCTAATGCTTCCTTCCCAAATTCATGTTCTCTTGTGAGTGTCTGTCTCTGGGTCTGTCTCTCTCACCCTACTGTGCTACCTGGAACATGGGGCTTCCAAAATGCTAACCACCCACTCTACATCTGAGCTATATCGCAGCCCCCAGCATAACCTTCACTGCTTTCTACTTCCAGGGAAGCAAGGCCACAACATGGGCAGCTCTTCTGTCTCTCTGCCCAATACCTATAAAAAATAAAGACATGGCCTAGTGTTTTAAAATGTCTACGTCTTAATATTTAAATATACATATTTAAAAATAAAACCTTAAGCACAAGCCCTGGAAGCGTGCCGAGGAAAAAAAATTGAGAACAAAAACAAAATCCAAACAAACAAAACAGCAAACCAAGCAACTAAAATCCCCCAAAGAGACAAAGCAATAGTGGCTCATGAGTTTAAAACTGCATACTGCTTAAGCTTCATGACCCAAGTTTGACCCCCAGGAGCCTGCAGGAAAAGGGAGGAGACAATTAAAATAAAAGTACATAATTTCCCCCTTCCCTTTCCTCCTTCCAACCCCTCCTAAGTCCAACATCCACTCAAATTAATGGCCTCCTTTTCTTTCTTTTAAAGATTTTATTTATTTTATGTATGAGTGATGTACACAAGTTAGAGATGGTCATGAAGCACCATGTGGTTGCTGGGGATTGAACTTGGCTTCTGGAAGAGCAGACAGTGCTCTTATCCACTGAGCTGTGTCTTCAGGCTCAGCCTCTTTGTCTTTTAATTGTTATCACACGCTGCATCCTAGGCAAACATCTACTTTTTCTCTGCTGAAGTCTTTCCATTGTTATCCCAGGACATGACTTTTAAGGACTTGTGAAAGAATTATGATGTGTGTACATTTCAGTCTGTCAATTTAGTAAGGACTTCTCATTGTATTTTAAGGGAGCAATTTAAAGAGTTTAGAACGAGATACTGTTTTACTTTGGGTTTCCGTTGTTGTGAAGAGACAGCATGACCAAGGCAACTCTTAACAAAGGAAAACCATTCATTGAGGCTGGCTTACGGTTCTAGAGGTTGAGTCCGTTTTCATCATGGTGGGAAACATGGCAGTATACAGGTCGGCACGGTGCTACAGGTGGGCCTGAGAGTTCCACATCTTCATCCACAGACAGCAGGAGACTGAATTCCACACAGGGCAGAGCTTGAGCATAGGCGACCTCAGAGCCCGCCTCACAGTGATGCCCGTCCTCCAAAGAGGCCACACCCACTCCAACAAGGCCACACTTCCTAGCAGCGCCAGTCGACCTTGGGCCAAGCATTCAAACACACGAGTCTAGAGAGTCTAAACCTGTTCAAACCACCACATATGTTACCTTTAGAAAGATTTATACACACCACGGGGCAGTACTCTTCAATCGTTACAAGCAGAGAGAACTGGAGGGTCTCTGTTAGATGATCAAACACACCGCAGAAAACTGATCACACAGAAGGTTTGCTACATGTCTTCTTCAACGATTCCAGTGACACTTCATAGAATTCGGATCACTTGAAAACACTGGCAAAATCTCCAAAGCAAGGTAAAGGTTTGTGTATCTGAGATGAGAAGAAAAGAGAGCAAATAACGTTGCTACAATTATTCGTCTATAAATACTAACACAGAAGCAAAAACTTTATTAGCGATGCTTACGTGACAGACCCTTTCTTCCCTCTGGGAGGTGCTGTCTGCCAGGAGATCCGAGAGTCATAGTCTTTCCACAGAAAGAGATGCTGGGTACACTGAACGTCTTCGGGAGTACAGACGATGGCAGTTAGAGAGCAGTTGTTTTCCTTGGATTATTTAAGGCAGTCCCTGTTTAAGTTGGCAGTCTTTTCATTCAGACAGGTTACGATAACATAGTTATCTACACACCCTTGGTGACTCCAGGATGAGTGGTGCGCCTCTACCACGGTCACACCCCTCTTCTCATTTGGTGCTTACATGTATATTTTAAGTAAGAGAGACAAGGTGGGAGAGGAGAGGAAGAGAGCAAAGAGAGAGCACAGTTCCTTAGATTCATCAGGTGAAACGTCACTGATTTCTGCATTACTTTAGCATCTTTGTTAGAGTTTCTGTTGCTGAGATGAATACCATAACTAAAAAAGCAAGCAGAGAGGGAAAGGGCTTATTCTGCTTCCATGTTGCTGTTCATCATTGAAGGAAGTCAGGGCAGAAACTGAAACAGGGCAGGAACCTGGAGGCTGGAGCTGATGCAGAGGCCATGGAGGGTGCTGCTCACTGGCTTGCTCCCCACGGCTTGCTCTGCTCAGCCTGCTCTCTTATAGAACCCAGGACCACCAGCCCAGGGATGGCACCATCCACAGTGGACTGGGCCCTCCACATCAATCACTGATTAGAAAATACCTTACAGCTGAATTTTAGAGAGAGGCATTTTCTCAGTTGAGGCTTACTCCTTTCAGATGACCCTAGCTTGTGTCGTGTTGACATAAGGCTAGCCAGCACATTCATATACTCTAAAAGGCAGATAAAAAAAGCAAGAAAACTATTAAGGGAAATGCGTATCAGAAGTGAAGACAGCTGGGGAAGGTTGTGACAGCTGTCTGACAGCCACGAAGGTCTTATCAGGGGCAGGGGACAGGAGGTTGGGTAGAGTTACCAGTGACTACCATGTGGTTCTTAGGGAAGCTCAGAAAGTCAGTGGGAGGCGTGGGAGCCACAGACCCCCATCAAACAGTCTCCCACCTCCTAGGGATCGGCGGTGCAACCGTCAGCATCTTTTCTTCTTCCAGTCATTGCTGAAACAGCCACAGGAAGCACGGCTCCCACATGCAGGCAGGGTGGAGCACAGTGACAGGTCCTGTTGGGCAACTGTGTTCCCTGTGAGTTGTGGGACCATTCTCAGATTAGTGCCACTTCCTACAAGACAAACGCCAATGTTAACTATACCACAGTCCGCTTCTCTTCACTCCTTCAGTATAATGGTACTCCAGTGTAGATCATAATTATCCTTGTTACTACTTGTGGTCTATTGCTAACTGTTGGGTTTTGTAAGCTAACGTAGTGGGACGCAGAGGGTTCATTTCTTGGCGAGTGCAGATCCAACAGGCACCACTAAGAGATGACAGGTGAAGATAAAAAAAGATGAAGATGAAGAAGATCTATCAGTCATGTAAGGAGAGCGCTGGTCACAGCTCCCAAAGCAGCCAGCCACCATGAACAAAGAATGCAAAGTTGGTTTTCATTGGAGAAGTTTTTTTCCATTAATTTACTTACATATTCACTTTACATCCTTTTCTCAGGCTCCCTCCCTCTTCCCCCCAGTCCCAACTTTCCCTCTTCTCCCTCCCCTTCCTCTTCCCCCTCCCTTTCTCCTCAGAGAAGGGGAGTTCCTCACTATTCGTGCCAACCCACCCTGACACATCAAGTTATTGCAGAACTAGGAGTATCCTCTCCCACCGAGGCCAGTCAGGCAGCCTGACTAGGGGAAAGGGACCCCAAGGCAGGCAACAGAATCAGAGGCAGCCCCTACTCCCACTGTTATGGGTCCCACATGAAGACCAAGCTATAGTTGTGCTACGTATGTGTAGGAGCCTAGGTCCAGGCCATGCATGCTCCTTGTGTAAGACCTGGGGTCTCACAGCTCAGGAGTTCAATCGCGCCCTCCCAGAAACTCCCCCAGACCAAGACTCGTTGCAAAAGCAAGAGGTTTATTAACCATTGTACAACGGGGTCACCCTTGCCGGTCAGCAAAGAGTGGCACCGGGAAACAAAGGCCTTTAGGTTTTTAAAATAAAAATTTCGGGAAATTTGAAGTTGCAGTTTTGGCAATTTAGGATTGGATGAGGAAGCTATAAAGTAAGATAATTGGTTAGTCTTAGGTGCTCAAGCTTGGCCAGTCCTGCCAAGTGTGGATGCAGCTGTAATTTAAGGTGGGGGTGGTTAGCTCATCCTTGAAGATTAGGGGCTACAGACTTTTGGCTGGAGGTCAAAAGCTACTCAGAAGAAGTCTAGATTCGTTGCTTAGAAACGCTTTCTCAAGGACAAGGGTCTGGTCCTTCTTTTGCTGAGTGAAGGTCATTGCTTGCTTGCCTCTTTTTTTTATATCTGTCCTTACAGATACGGTCACATTCCTTCACTCTCTGGAAAGGTACTAAGAGGCTTTAGCTTAACCTGGACCTAAAACTCAAAACTATAGGCTTTAGAAGACATATAGGTTACAAAGTTAGTCTAACCCTTTCATTTGGTTGGTGGTTCAGTCTCTGTGAGCCCCCATGGGCCCAGGTTAATTTACCCCAGGTTAGTTGACTCTGTAGGTCTTCCTGTGGTATTCTCTCTGGCTCCCTCAATTGTTCTCCCAATTCTTCTGTAAGATTCCCTGACCTCTGCCTGATGCTTAGCTGTGGGTCTCTGTACCTTTTTCTATCAGCTGATGGGTGGAGCCTCTCAGAAGAAAGTTATGCTAGGATCCTGTCTTCAAGCATAACAGAGTATCGTTAATAGTGTCAGGGGTTTATTCTCTCCCGTGGGGCGGGTCTCGAGTTGGGCCAGACATTGGTTTTCCATTCTCTCAATCTCTGCTCCATCTTTATCTCTACACTTCTTGTAGGCAGGACAAATTTGGGGTTGAAAGTTTTGTGGGTGAGTTGGTGTCCCCTCCATCCACTGGAAGCCCACCTGGCTATAGAAGGTGGCCACTTCAAGCTCCATATACCCTGCTGCTAGTAGTCTCATATCTACAGCCTCTCTGGACCTGTTTCAGGTCTCTGACTGGTCCCAGAGATTCCAGTCTTCCACCACTAATTTCTGTTTTCTCTGCCATCTCTCTCTCCTGCTTTCTCCCCACACCTGATTCCCACTCCTACTCCCCTTTTCACCCCCTCTCCTATCCAGTTCCCTTCCTCCATCCACCTTTGATGTCTGTCTTATTTCCCCTTCTGAGTGAGAGTCAAGCATCCTCTTTTGGGCCCTCCTTGTTACTTAGCCTTTTTGGTTTCTTTAAAAACACGGAAATATTCTAAGAATGTACTTTTGTTTTAAACCCAGTTGTAGGGATGTGGGGTTCCTGTGGATTGTCTGCAGCAGCTGACTGTGATTTGCCTCGTGCTTTAGCAGAAATGTGGGTTTGCCAGCTGCAGGTATCTGTGTGTGATATTTGTGTGATATTTAGAATTCTGGGAACTTTTCAGTGGGTACAGAAATGTGAGGTCCCTGAGAGGAAGGGTTGGTGGTTGGTGGTCGTTTAGGGAGTTTGGTTGCACTTTGTTAGTAGCTGTGATCAAAGAAGGGAAAAAAGGGAAAGAAATTAGATTCAGATATTTACCTCTCTCTCCTCTCTCCTTGTTTTTCTCCTCTCCAGTGTTAGGGGGTGAAACTGGGAGGACAATGGGTAAGAAAAAGAAGAGCCCACAAAGAAGCAAAGACCAGTCATAGCCCAACATTCATGCTGCGGCATTGCTAGCTGTGTTTTGCCAGGTTTATCATAAGAATTGGGAACCAAATGAGAGTAAAAAGTGTTTTTTAAAACTTACAGTTTTGCCAGAAAAGGAAATCACGTAAAGTTGGGACCAAGGGAGGTCAGAAAAGCCTACTAAAAGAAGCCATTATTTTTCACTAACACAGTGAGAACAATCCCTGAAAGGCAGTTTAGGAATCAGCTGGGCTCTAGCTTTCACAGATTTACAGATGCAAGGAACGAACTCGCTGAAAAGACTGTTTTGAGAGGAGGGCTCTGAGATGCTATGCAGGTGCAAAGCCATCTAGGGAAGTATTTTTTTAGGCATTCGGGCACACAGAGGTCCCTCCAGCCATGGTCCCAGGGAGTCCAGGTATTGCTTCAGCTGGCTACATACTTTGGGATTGCTTACATGATGCTGGCCTTGTATGTTTGAAAAATGGAAGAGCTACAGGGTTATGGATGCTTCCAGGCAAATATCAAAGGAAATCTTTGGAAGCCAGAAAATGCTTGACAGGATCAGAGTCTATGTCGGCAAGCCTGAGAGGGCGGTTCATGAAATGGGGAGGTAAAGGGCAATGAGAAACTCACAAGTCGGACACCAGAAGCATGAAACCTCTGCCAGGGAACGCTGTCATTAAGTACTGATAGCCTGCCAGAGTGACTATGTGGCCAGCACATGGTGAAAATGTGCAGCCCAGTTCCTGGCTGGCTTTGAGTTTGCTGTGTAGAATAGGTTGACACTGAGCTCACAGAGACCCACCAACCGCTGCTTCCTAAGTGCTAGGATTACAGGTGTGTCCTGCTATACCCAGCCAGGGCTACATAACATTTTAAATTTTATTTTATATCACCGAGTCTCACAGCTAGGACTTTGCCTTGAGTCTCAGAGTAAAGTTTCTATCCGGCTTTCTGGACACTGTTGGAGCTACGAAGACGGTGCAGACCTTTGAAGATGGAGCGAATGCATTTGCTGGCTCATAAGATTGCTCTGGACTTGCAGGCTGCCGTGGTGGAATGTTAAGGAGATACGTGTCAAGCTGACAAGGGCCCTTGTGATAGATAATGTTGATCGCCAACTTGTTTGATTGAGAAGCACTTAGGGGATGGGGTGTGTGGCCCTTGTGCTTGTCACACAAACATAAGGGCATGAGCTTGGGTCCCCAGCACTCACACAGAAGCTGAGGAAAGTGATGAGAGTCTGGTAGAACACAGACAGGCAGATCCTGACGTTCATCAGCCAGCCAGCCCAGCAGAACAGATGAACTCCAGGCTTGGTGAAAAACTGTCTCAGAAAAAGTAAGAGATGTGGAGAGGGAATGAGAACGCCATCCAGCATCCTCCCCTGGTCACATTCGTGCACAACTACACCCAAGTGCACACTGCATACGTAAGCACACACACTTTCGAGAGTAATAAAATGCAGCTGTGGGTGCTGTGTGGGCGTTCCTGAAGAGGAGTCATTAAGGGAAGAGGCCCAGCTCCCACATGAAATAGAAGGCAAAATGAGCGTAGGCGCTCTCTCCCCCTCCGCCTCCTGGTGGGGTGAGCTTTGCCACACTCTTACTGCCCCTCCCACCACGGCAGAAACTTCAGAAACTGTGAGCCAACACATGTATATTTACCTCAGAGTAATGACAACCAAATGATGGTGGTTTATCTCAAAGCAGAGATCACAACAGCATTTTCCTCCGAACAGTTTTAAACCGTGGCCGTGGGCTCTTCTGAAGCGAGCTCACACATCCTGGGACGCTGGAACTTCTGCTGGGCCTCACAGCTAGAGTTAACAGCACGCCTTGAGGTCGCTCGGGACTTAGGACTGCTCCCCTGCTGCGAACTTAGGCTGCTTAAACCTGCCTGTGCCAGAAGACGCACAGCGGCGATCTGAAGCTACATCCTCTTCCCTGCCCCTAACCCACATAGCGCATATGAATCATCTCTTGAAAGCGGCAGAGGTAGAAAGCACTTTTCTATAATCTACCATAAAGGTGGAAAGTGTCCACTTATGGAAACTGGTTGATAAACAATGGTGCTTGTTATCTGGGTCAGTTGGAGCCAGTTAATCCTTTGTGAAACTGTTAAAAGGTTTCTGTAAAGGACCCCCTTTCTTCCCTGTGTGATGTTGTCTATGCTGTTCAGTAATTACAGGGCAAAGCCTTGAGTTGGGGACAGACACACACAACCACACAGACACACAGCTCCTACAACAGGCAGACACGGGGACAAACAGATCCACAAGGCAGCCTTCAGGCAGGCCCAGATTCAGAGTCGTGTGACAGGCAGGTCAGAAGCCGCAGGGAGCGTGAGTAGTGAGTTTGAATCTGGACTTGCTCTTGGGTAAACAGCCTCAAGGAGACGCGTGTGGATTTCTCCCGTAAATGCCACACCAGCGAATCGGTGGCTCGGACTTAGCCACTAATGAGTTATGACCCGCACCTTAACTGTAGTGAAATGATGTGTGCGGTAGATGTGATCTCTGTGGATAGCGTGTTTAGAGAAGTGAGGAGAGGTTGTCTACACGGAGAACAAGTACTGACTCACGAGTGGGTGCGTTTGTCTCACCTTTCCCAGTCATGGGGACTTTCCTAGCTGGTGGCTGGATTTCACCAGCATGTTGCACCCTCTCTTCCACGTTGTGACATTACCCTGGCAGCCCTTGTGTAGACTGGGACCCTGTAGCCCGAGACTTTCTGACCAGTTCTGTTTTCCACTTCAGTTTTTAGATTTGGTGGTAAATACACAAAAGATAGTGTTAACCGTTTCACTGTTTATAAATGTACATTCAGCTCAAGGGTGGTAAGTAGGTTACGTTGCTGTGTGGCCACCAGCAGGTCAGGGGCACTGAGCATGCAGCGCCTGTATGCCTCAGTCATGACAATGTGGCCGTCAGTGTTCCCTATCCCTGGAACTTAGTCATCATCCCGAGCGGAACGTGTGTCCACCAAGCAGTAACTTCCAATGCATGCTTCGCCAGGGTGCCGGAACTAACCTCCGCCTTGTCTGTTTAGGGAACTTGACTATTTTAGGCATTTCTGATGAATCACATAATACATGCAGGATTTGTCTTTTGTGTCTGATTTCTTTTACTTAGAGTAAAGCTTACAAGCCCGGGTTGCAGCGGGCTCTTTCTTCTTCCTTCCTTCCTTCTTTTCTTCCTTTCTTCCTTTCTTCCTTTCTTCCTTTCTTCCTTCCTTCCTTCCTTCCTTCCTTCCTTCCTTCCTTCCTTCCTTTCTTTCTTTCTTTCTTACACAGGGTTTCTCTGTGCAGCCTTGGCTGTCCTGGAACTCACTCTGTAGACCAGGCTCGCTTTGAACTCAGATCTCTCTGCCTCGCCTCCTGAGTACTGGGATTAAAGGCACGTGCGTGGCCAAACTCCTTTCATTTTCAAGGCAGGAAGAATAGTCTAGTTATTACTAGGCCACTTAGCCATGGACTTTGTGAGGGGCTGATGAGCGTCTCCACCGTCATCACAGGGTTCACAGGTCCAAGTAATTACCTGAATAACAAGAAAGAGTAAGCCTGCACCCTGAGGTGGCCAAGGCCTGATAGATATACCTGCATTGCTCTTTGCTACATTAATTAGCCATCAGGAATTTGACATCATGGGTTATCCTTACACACAGCAGGCTACCTACTTCAAACAATTATATTCATAGTCGTACAATTGTTCATTCATTCACTCATTCATTAGTTCACATTCTTTTTCTTTTCCTCTTCTCTCTGCTTCTAGAAAACTATGTCCCCTAAAAAAAAAAAAAGAAGGAATCAAACAATATTGAAAACCTTTTCCTTTTCTCCCTCACAAGAGTAAGATTTATTCCAGAACTTAATCTAAATGAGCTCACCTTGCACCCAAATTAAAACGTTTCTCAGTGTGAACCCCAGATGGCGCCACCCCCACTCACACTGCGAGTTTTGATGCTACGACACTGGGCAGAGTTCTCACACCCACATCCCCGGGCCTCCTGAGGGGCAGGAGGTTTGGCTTGGGCACCATGCCCACATGGTGTTGCCAGCCACGGTTTATACCCATGACTTTTCTCTGCTTACAAAGTTACAGGATGAGTGAGTGAAGAGAGTGGGGATTATTTCGGGGAGGAAGTAAAGCCGCTGGCTTACCAAAGCTGGATACCTGGCACCTTCTAAACAAACCTTTTGTTGAATCTGTCACAGGCCAACTATTTGCCTCGCCTTGGGTCATGTGTTGGATTGTGTTTTCTTTCTGGCTGTTTGGCTTAGAGTTTTATCTTTAAAGTAAGACCCATGCTTGCTTGATGCATAGTAACTCTTGTGTGACAGCTGTTCTGAATTTTTTTTTTTTTTTTTTGCATGAGCTGAAAGATGATATTAATCCCCTCGACGGAAGGTTGGGCACTGCTGTCTGCTGAGGTTCTCACTCTGTTAGATGGAAACCCCGGACAGGCAGAATGTGGCTCCCTGGCTGTTAGCGGGGAGCCATGAGTGCCTTGAGCTCTTGGTGTAGCCCTGTGCCCTGAATCCCCGCAGCCCAGCCTGGGGTACCTCTGTGGCTCTCTCAAAGTTATTCTGCACTCTGGCCATGGCTCTCCACTTCATCTTTGCGGTTTCAGCTCCCTGCTGCTCTCTGCCCCCCAGAGCCTCAGCTTTCTGCTTTCCCCAGCTCTCTACAGCTCTCCTTCTTCTGCACTTTCTGCTCCTTGTCACTCTAAGGCACTCAAGGCCACCAGAGCTTCTAGGTGAGCTTGGGGCTAGTAGCCAGGTGTTAACCTCTCTTGATGCAACCAGCTCAGCCTTCTGTACCTGAGACGCTCACAAGGAGACGATACAACCACCCCAAAAGGCTTTACTGTGATCAGTACCCAAAGTCACAGTGCTCGGGTGTGACGCCCCTCCACTGACCGCATGAAGGTGAGCAGTTGACAGCCTGGGCATCCGGGTTCTGTGTGCACTCATGCTAGTGGATACAGTGTCCTGTCTGCTAAGAACAATCTTTTTGCTTAGTCACAGTGCCCTGCTCTGGGCACCGATCCTGTCTATCTTGGTTGTCTCGGGTGGGGTATCTGCAAATTGGATAGAGACATCTGGAGCAGCCGTAGGTTGGGGTCACCTGAAGATCTTATGGTCAGAGCCTTTGCCAGATGTCTGGAGCTTCCTGATGGGCAGTCCTTGAAGCTTCCTTGGAGTTGGAGAGGTTGAAGTCACAGTTGCTACAACTTCTGAAGAGAATTTAGGTGCTGTGGCAATGCCACTCGAAGTCCATTCTTGGGGCCATGACAATGGCTGACAAGCTGCTTGAGTAAAGTTTCTGCTCTGTCTGGGCTCCCTGGAAAGGCTTGACAACAGCCAACCAAGGAGCCAGATTCTAGCTCCTGCCAACCCCTGACGATTTGCATAGCTTAAAGAAAAGCTGGAAGACATTAAGGCATGCTTGTAACCGAGATCCAACATAGAATTAGCATAGTTCCCAATGAACTCTTTCTAGCATTTGAGTCACAGGCAAGTGCTGTGACATAGTAACAAATATCTGCATGGAAAGGTCCAGTCCCTCTTGCCTTATCTTAAGTATACGGGGTACAGGCAGAGCTTCTGATAAGTTTATGTAGACACAGGAAGAGTGTAACAAGAAGAAACTGTAGCAATCTGTGCACATCTAATTATGCTTCAATTTTTAAATTTTATTTATTTAGTTGTTCACTTTACATCCCAATCATGTCTCCCTCCCTGCTTTCCTCCCAGTCCCACCCTCCCTCCCATTTCCCCTCTCTCTTACCTTGAAGACAAAAGCCCCCCCCCCCACCTAACCCACCCCAGCATATCAAGTCCCATCAGGACTGAGCCCATCCTCTTCCCCTGTGGCCTGGTGAGGCAGCCGTGTCAGGGGGAAGGGATAAAAAAGCAGGCATCAGAGTCTGTGACAGAGACAGCCCCCTCTCCCCTTGCTAGGGAACCCACATGATGGCCACACTGCCCATTGGGTACATATGTGTATGGGGCCTAAGTCTAATCCTTGCACAGTCCTTAGTTGGTGCTTCAGTCTCCGTAAGCCCCCCAGGGCCCACCTTAAGTTGGCTCTGCTGGTATTCTTGTGGAGCTCCTGTTCCCTTCAGGTTTTTCTATCCCTTCCCCTACTCTTCCACAAGGGTCCCTTTGCTCTGCTCAGTTTTGGCTCTGAGTCTCAGCATCTGTTTTGGTCCATTGCTTAGGTGGAGCCTCTCAGAGGACACCTGTGCTAGGCTCCATCTGTGAGCATAGCAGAATAGTGTCAGGGATTGGCTCTCTGAGGTGGGTCTCAGGTTGGGCCAGACATTGGAACTCTGGCATTTTCCTGATATTTGCTCTGTTACCCACAATAAAAAGCCTTCCCTCTAATTAGTCATGTTGGTTTACTGAGCACCCTCAAATATAGTTCAAATATGGCTGTATTTCAAGGATATTTCAAGGCTCAACGGTAGAGCCTAAGACTTTTTTTGTTGTTTTGTAAACTTTCAGATTCATAAAAACATGGGAAAATAGTACAAGCATGTCCTTCAACTGTTTTCTTCAAACGGCAACATGTTTGAAAAACTACAGAAAAGTGCCACTCTGTGAGTAGCTAAGGATCTTAGTAAAGTTTCCATTTCTCCACTTATTTAAAAAAGTCTATACTGGTTTTATAGTCAGATGTTATTTATACTAGAGTTTTTGACTTAAAGAAATCTCACCCCATACCTGCTATCCTGAAAATTGTCTGCAGCGTCAAAGCAAACGCAGCTGCTATGGAAAATCTAAAGCTGCAACATGTGGAATCGTCTCTGAAATTATGCAGTGTTCATCCTTGAATAGAAAAATCTGTTTCCGCTTAGCCAAGAGAGGACAGATTGGCATTTGGTATGGATTCAGTGTTGATGTTCCTCTGAGTCCATGCCTCCAGATCTTCTCTCCCAGTGTGACGCCCCTAGGAGGCTGAGCCTCTGGGAAGTAATTAGGCTCTGGGGTGCCGCTCGTTTTTTGCTGCCCGTTTTTCTCTTTGTGAGGAAGCGCGGTTCCCACTCTGGATCTGCAGGCACCAGAAGAAAAAGAACCAGAGAGCACTGGCAACCAGGGCTTTAGAAAGACACACGGGAGGTTTGGAGACACAAGAGGAGAGGAGATTAACACACTGAATGCTGACCCACTCCTCCCTTCAAGTCCTGAGGAATGTGTGGCTGTTGGGAGTTGAGATCAGGCTCTCCCTGGTCCCATGTGGTCGAAGCAGTGGTTTTCCCAGACTGTGTCTTGCCCTGAGAGACTCCATCTGGCACATGTTTTGATGCCATCTTGAGCCCATAGAGGCTGAGGGGCTCTGCGCTATGGTGGGCACATAACTCGGTCTGTTTGACACAGCACATAAGGCAGATATAATGACCTGTTCCTAAAAACAAAAACAAAAAACCAAAGAAGAGGCCACCCTAGAAGTTTGTCACAGCAAACTGGTATGTTATAAGCATGTGGGTGTGTTAAAATCCTATCAGGAACACCAGGCCTAAGAACTTACCACACAACAGCACAAGGAAAGGGAGCAACATTACATCTAGAGACCATAAGCAGGAGAACCCCAACATGATGGCGACCTCGGCTCCGCCATGCCGTCATCTGCTTATGTCAGCGGCACGGCAACAGGCAGAGACGTCCCAGCTCTCCCAGGAGCTTCAGTTCAGCTTGTCCCCACTGCAGATACAGCCTATTGCTGTCAGTTTGTCCGTCTGCCATTTGTCTGTCTGGGCCTGTTGTCCAGTCATCTGCTCACTTGTCTATCTGGACCTAGTTCTGTTCTTTTCCTCTATAACACTGTTCTCCACCTTACCTCTGCAGCTCAGATCATCCCTGGGGCTCAGAACAACTCTGGCAGGCACTGGGCTCCATGACAGTACCACCAGCAGATCTGGTCTTCTCCCACGGACAACCCCTTGCCACTCTGCCAGCTTCCTCCTCTGCTACTCAGGAAGCTCTCTTCGCTCACTGCCCTCTGGTGTGGCTTCTTTAGCCTCTTGGAGCCATTAGCCTGCCTACCACATACATACCTCTCCCTCCCTCCCCTCTCTCCTCTTGTTCTCTCTGTCTCTGTCTGCACACACACTTTCATGGAGATGTGCAATGTGTGATCTGAAAGTTATTTGTATATAAGATCAGAATAAAAGAACTTATGTTTGGCTTGGCTGGCTATCAGGAGAAATTGCAACTCCTTGGTAAATTGCTGCCAATGAAGGTGGCTCATGAACTTATGGACATTCAATAAATTCTAACCTCATGGGAAAACACAAATGTGTCACCTGTTTCTGACCGTTGCCCACAGTCAGCACAGTTTACCTTGACTCTGGGCCAGAAAAGCTATGTTGTGCTTCATCAGCCTAAAGCAGGTTCCTTCAGGTAGATTAAGTTTTTCAGGACAAGTGAAATATGTGCTTAGAAACTCGAGAAAAAAAGCTTTAGGGTATTTTGGTATTACAAGTGACTGTCCAAGGTCACATTTCAGTGTGAACCAGGGTGCTTAGGTTTCATTTCATTCCCAGCAAAAGTGACTGAATCAAGCCTTCAACCAAGGCCAAGCACTAAGGAAGTAGAGGCAGTAAGATCAGAACTTCAAGATCATTCTCAGGTGCAGCAAGCTCAGGGCCAGCCTGGGCTACATGAGACTTTGTCACAGATGAAAGGCAAACATACACACACACACACATACACACACACACACACACACACACAGAGAAAGAGAGAGAGACTGAGACAGAGAGGACAGAGACAGAAAAGCAGAGAGATAGAGACACACACATACAGAGATTATTCTAGGATTAGAATGATCAAAGCCTAAAGAGGTCAAGACAAGACATAGTGGGAAGATACGTTATTCTATGCTGTGTTACGAAATTCTCAATAATAATTTAATATAACCCCAAATCAAACTCATCACTCATGATGTACTCTGGATAAGTGCTGAATTTATGGTTGCCACCAAAGAAAAAAAGTTAGTAATAATCCTTGAGAGAGTGGAAGCCAAAAACAAACAAAACAAAACCACACACACACACACACACACAAAGAATAATGCATGATTCACTTTCCAGAGTACCGGTGAAATCAATAGTAAATAAGGTGCTGAGGAGAGAAGATCAAGCACAAATCTCAAAGAGGCACACTGCTGGGATGAAAACATTGCTGCCCTTTCATGTGGCAAAAGGTAAGAGACCGGCAAAGAGTGGTTCATTTGATAGTAAACAAAATAATGATTCAGGACCAAACAAGAGGAGATGCTATCTGGTCACCAAAGGATATTTTCATGATCTGAGTGGACAATAAACAAATATTTACACCATTCCTAAATACTCATCAATAAATCATGATGCCATGTTCATAGGGACCTACGGGTTCTATGACATATCTCTAGCTAAATGATTTACGTAGACGGAGCCTTACTTGGAAATCTGTGGAATCTGGTGGCAGTCTAAGGGCCGCGGTGTTGGCAGGAGTGAGGATTAAGAGCATGAAGATTATCATAGAAAAATATTCAGAAATGCACCTGGCATGGATAAGGAAGATGTCTACCCTCAAAATGCTCAGGAGTGGGCAAAAGAGATGACTCTCTCGTTCCCAGGCATTCCTCTGAGCTTCCCTTAAAAAGTGTTAAAGCACAGAAGGAAAAAATGCTGGAAGTTTCTGGAAAGGAGGTCAATGCCGAGTGTCGGCTTAACCTGGTGCGGGTCTGTGGGTTCAGGCCTCTGTCACAGAACACAAACGCCAAACAAACAAGCAAAAACAAAGCCAGGAAGGCTTTGCACAGTGGGCTTTATCTGGGGACATTGTGTTGCCGTTAACGCATATACGGCTGAATATTTTTTCAGCTCTTGCTTAATAGAGTAAAAAGAAAAACAGGTATGTTCAAGGTCTTTCTAAAGTAAAGAACAAGGTGTTGAGATTTCACAATTGCAAGTCTGTATAAATATTTGCTTCACCAAGCTTGCTAAATAAAATGACTTCATTATTCATTCACATGATGTAAGAAAAGCGGCACACTGAGAAAAAATTGTGAAACAAAACAGAACAAAAATATTATTCTCTGATTCTTGTGGCAAGGAAACAAGACAGAGTTTCCTTCCTGTTTACAAAGAACAAACTTAAAACACTATCAACCCACAAGAGAAATCACTACAACTTGCCAGCATTTGCCCAAGACGTTATTATCTTACTCTTCTTTCTATACTTCTTTTTAGTAATTTATTTTATAAAAACCACACTGATTATCTTTCATTTCTTTGTTTAATAGACATTATCTTAGTGCATTCCCATTGCCAAATAACCAAATACAACTGGCTGAGAGATCTATGGGCACAGAAAACCAGGGGGACAGCTAATTAGTCTTATTTATTCACTGGCTGCTAGTGCCAGACCTACACTTAAAACATTCACAGCACTTAAGACACGTGGGAGAAAGCTTTGAAGTGTCGACGCTAAGCCTGGGTTCACGGCACTGGTGCGCACGCATCTCTGCATGCTTTACTTCATTTTGCTTTTGTGGCCCACAGTCGCTTCAAATCGGATATTCTGTATACGACTTATAGCTTTTAAGGCCCGTTCAGGAAGAAACCTACGTTAAAAAAAAAAAAAAAAAAAAAAGATGAGAAATTTCAACTTAAAGTTCTGATACTAGCGTTCCTGTTTGTTGTCAATTTAAAAAACTGCCCTGCAGCTTACTGGGCCCACATTCAGTTTCTCTCTCATCTTGGTTTCTTCCTTAGTCTCTCCTTCCCTCCACCCCCGTCTGCAGGGATCTCTGTCATCATTTCTTCATCATAGTAACACTGTATGAGATCTTACAGCAATAATACTCTGAATTATTCTGTGTATTCTGTTACCCAGAGCTCAGGATCCATCGCACACACCCTCCCCCACTTTTTTTGTGCTCAGGATATGTATTACTATATAAAAAGAAAAACTAAAGAGCCTTTTGAAAAGCAACTGCCTTTTAACACATGCTCTGCCAAGCGGCTAACACAGCCATCTGGAAAGGAATACTGAGAGCCATCAGCTGAAACGCAGAAGGCTTTACATGGGCTGAGTCCTTAGGCATGTCAGAGGGTTAGGTCTGAGTGGACAGATGAAGAGTGAGCTGGAGGAGGCAGGAGGAACACTTTCTACAGGTCATATTTCAGATCACACCGGTGTTTTTACTGATGTAAGCTTTGCCCCCTGTCGGCCCTGTGAGGAGGACAGAAGGATGGCACAGTGGGACAGCCCAGCTGTGAGAAGCACAAGGGAAGAAGAGAGCTTACTCTTTGAACAACTAGACTCGTGATGGCCTCTGATCACAAAACTATCTCTCCAAAAGGAGTTCGGTGCAAAGAGAGGCAAAAGCTCCTGTTGCCAGAGTGACAAATCACCCGGAGAGCTCCACAGTGTCGAAGGCTCTGAGACATCTCCTCCTCCTGGGTTTGCACTCTCCTCCCAGGCAGAGCAATCCATCATTTTTATATCTTGCTCATATACACGCCTGGTCAGATTTTAGAATCTTTTAGCTTTTATGAGATCTGTCTTGAGCTGTGTAGAGGAAATTAGTTTCATGGGATTTTGCTGTCTTTGGGGCTCACAAGCCCAGGACAGAAAGAAGAAATGATTCCTCTTGCCAGGCTCTGGGGTTCTAAATGAAGTGATATTAAATCAGGTGGGAGCGGATTGGGAGACATTTAAGATGTACGCTGTCACAGTGAGCTGCGAAATCTGAGCGCCCAAGGGTTCAGGGACATGGCCACACAAACAGGAGGACGTGATTTCAGTCCCCAGAACCGACATAAAAAGCTGGGCAGGCTGGCAGAGCTTGGATTATCCCTGGTGCTGGACATCTATCCTAGCTGAATTGGTGAGTCCAGTTCTCAATGAGAAACCCTGTCTAAAAAAAGGAAAAGAGAGAGAGAGAGAGAGAGAGAGAGAGAGAGAGAGAGAGAGAGAGAAAGGAAGGAAGGAAGGAAGGAAGGAAGGAAGGAAGGAAGGAAGGAAGGAAAGAAGGAAGGAAGAAAGAAAGGAAGAAAGAAAGAAAGAAAAAGGAAGAAAGAAAGAAAGAAAGAAAGAAAGAAAGAAAGAAAGAAAGAAAGAAAGGAATACACCCAAATCAGAGGTCATAGGTGGGTGGTTCCTGAGAGGCTGACCTCTGGCTTCCACGTGCACCCACATACATGTCACCCCCACACACATGAATGCCCACACAGAGCCTTTGTGATGTCATCATGCCCTGTACTTTTTACGATGCCTTTCCTTCAGCTGAATAGCCTTGAGCAAAATTTGGGCAGAGATGGTTGACGTGCTCCCTGCAGGGAGCCAGAGAATCAAGGGAATCCCTTTCCCCTGGGATGAGGCAGTAACATGGGAAGCTTAATTTTCACTCCGGGCACGGAGAGTTTCCATAGCAACATCTGCGTCTGAAGATCTGTCTACAATAACATTTCTCTCCGTGTGTTAATATTTCAGGGCTCTGGGCTGTACTTACTTTTCCAGTATCAGAGAGATGCCAATGTAGGATGGGACGAAGATCATTTTCTTGTTGGTAAGTATTCCATCTATCAGACTCCTCGCGACTTCATCCGTCTCTAACACAGGCCATAGCCTGGTGGAAGGCAGGGAAAGAATTTTTCTCCATTTGTATTTTATTTCTTCGTTTGGGTGCTAGAATTGAACCCAGAACACCTCTCTCTCTCTCTCTCTCTCTCTCTCTCTCACACACACACACACACACACACACACACACACACACACACACACACTAAGCATGCACTCTGCCACTGAGGTAAAACCCCTGCCTGCCAGTTTACACTGTTTTTAATTAACGAACAAAGGAAATTAGCCTATCTCTTCACCAAATTTAGAACTAGGACTCTAAATGTTCCAGGATTCCCTGCACGAAGGTCACCTCCCACTTCTCCACATCCCACGATGATGTCTTGTCACGTTCTTGCACTTTCACGTCCAGTGTGTGTGTCTGTTACCTCACCAGGTCAAAATGAGTAAATCATGACGGGGTATAAGGCAGGAAGGGACAGAGGAGCCAGGGAACAAAATGGTGTGCATAGCGTTACTCAGGGGCCAGGAAGGGAACGTTTGGCCATTCTAGGCCTGCAGGGTGTAAAGAGGATATTCTACAGCTGAGCACACTTCTGGCCATGTCTGGGCATCCACAGAGCTGGGTTGTTCTGAGTCGTTTGGTACCTAAGGTTTGCTTCTCCTGCAGTTTTATGGGAACTTAAGGTTTGCATAAGGAGTATTCTGGCACAGCTGGCAGTGGGCATTCCTTGACCCAAACGTTAGGCACGTGTAGCATTGAGAAAGGCTCATGACCCGTGACCCATGTGGAGTCTTTCCCATTAATGAAGATGATGAGAGAAAAGCAAAGGAAAAAAAAATAGATTTAAAACGGGACCCCAAGGTTAGCATGCCAAGGCATGGCAGAGTGAATGCTAGAACTTAATTCCCTGAGACAGATAGTGTGTGATCGAGAGACTGGCAAGCCATCACACAGCAGCACAAATCGATACTTTTTAGGTTATCAGGGCTCTGTCTCTCCCCTTTCGAATGTTGTAATGGCATCTTCACTCAGTTCTAGAGCCACAGCATCCGGAGTGAGAGAGATCATTCCCAAGCCCCGGGCACTGCCGTACCTGAGGTGATGGTCACTCCAGGGTTATGGCCAACCTAACAGTATTCTTACCTTCCTCCCTTATTGTGCCTTCCCCTAGAGCGGCACTCCTGACAAAGCACATCAGACTCCACACTAAGCACTTGCCAGGATTTATAGGGGACCCGCTCTCCCACCTGAGAAAGCAACTAGAGGTTGAGATGGCGCCATAGGATTTATGTAAATGTAGGTGACACACTCGTTTGGTACCTATGACTTGCTCAAGCCTCCATCGTCCTGGAGGGCTCCAGCTTAAAGGTCACACAGCTGATTTCCATCTCACCTCGTGCTTGGGTTCTTGGTGAAGCCAGTATTCACAAACACGGGGCAGAGGCATGAGGTCCGGATGCCCGTCTTCCCCAAGGTGTCAAGCTCTGCCGTCAGCGCTCTGTGGAAGCCCACAGCAGCGAACTTGCTGGAGCTGTGGGAAAACCAGCCATCAGCAAAGGTGGAGGGTAGCCTCAGCTGCCTGGGAGGAGACATTTGTCCCAACCTGCCGCTTACAGCTTTTCTGAGAGGGTGTGATTAAACAGAATTCTGAACATGCCAAATACCCTTTTTCTTTTGGGCACTCAACTCAGGGATTGAGGCATGCCAAGTGTGTGCCCCACCATTGCTACACCCCAGGCCCCTGCTGCTAATTTCTAACTAGCAAAGAAAGCGAAAGAACACTGTACAGATTGGCTTAATGTTTTCATACACACACACGCACACACACACATACATATGGTCATATATATGTATATATATAAGGTCATATATATGTATGTATATATATGACCTTTTCTACCATCCAGTCCATCTTCCAAATGTTTCTTACTCAAGTTTTATTAGTTTCATCTTTAAAAATATGAGCTAGAAAAAGATACTTAAAACACTATGAAACCAATACTGACAAACTTGTGGAACTGTGCACATTTTTCCTCTCTTCATTAATGAGTTGATGGTTTCTCTCTTGACCTTGGCAGTCTTATTGGCTTCCTAGTGTCATTATGAGTATTTGTAGTTAAAGGACCCAAATGGTGTTGGTATGGGTGTGTTTGTATTTGCAACCTTTAACACAAGATTCTGCGTTCTTTCTTTCCGATTATAAAATGTAGATAATAGAATATAAGACTGTCTTAGGAATTCAGTGAAATAGCATATTCATAGCAACTTATTATCTACAAGGATCTATATAAGTTCTAATTGTCCAGGTGAAAAAAAAAATCAGTGTTAAAAGTTCTCTTTGCCTGTCTGTCTGTTTCTGTCTCTCGTGTGTGTGCATGTAATGGAAACCTAAAGTACATTGAAATTTAACTTATCTGTGACCAAGGTTAGTGTGAGAAATTGCTTACTCCATGGTTGAATTTAGTTTTGAATGTGCATCTAAAGAAATAACAAACTGAACAGCATATGACTCTCCCGAATTCCCATACGTTGGTAAGATTGTTCCTGGGATTACCCTAGAGCGGAAATAGAGAAATAAGACGGCAAGAGCAGGCTCCACGGGGTGTACTGCAGACAGTGTCTGTGTCCCTGGGGCAGGGTGTGTAGAGTCTGCATCTCTTGGTATCTCTGCATCTCATTTTCTTTCTCTCACAGTCGTGTACCTAGGCACAGGCTACCTCTGTGCTCACTTTAGCTTTGGCATGCTTCCTGGCCTGTTGTATTTCTTGCCTCAACCTCCACTCATTCCAGGATGCAGCGGAAACATACTCCATGGGGGAGTTTCCAGAAGCCTAAAATATCTTAAGTAAAATTTAGAGCCAGTTTCCTTGTAACAGAAGTCATTTAAAAATTATCCTAAATACTATGTAACTTGCCTGCGCCCAGTCACCCAGGTGTGGGCACTGAGGCCTGAGGACTAATCATCCCCTAGAAGTGCAGAGACACACAGCGCCAGAGCAGGCGCTACCTACCAGTACGAGATGAGATAAGGAATCACTCCGTGGCCACACACGGAAGCCACAGTGACAATGTGGCCCGAGTTTCTTCTTAGCATCGACGGAAGAAGGGCTTTTACGATCTAAGGTCCACGTAAAAAGAAAAGAGACAGTGGCACGGACATTAGGTGGATCCCAGGTCAGGCCATTTCGTTTGTGCTGGGGTGGAAGCATTGGAAAACACTGGAAGACGCTGTGGTTCCTTCTATACAAGTGAGAGAGATGGGGAGCAGCCGTGATGGTCTGGGACAGCTCTGAGAGTGTGTCCCTTAGATCACACTCTGAGGGCCTGAGTTTATGTGCCCCCTTCCTCCCTTCAGGAGGGTTAAATGGCTGCTTCCTGGATATGCCATAGAAGCAACATCGTTATCACTGTTTTTATAGTGCCAGGGATTAACCCAAGGGCTTTGTGCGTGCAAGGCCATCATGTTTCTGGTCTCTGAGCAACATTGTCAAGACTGAACTGAGAGAGGCCCAGACTGAACTGAGGTGTAGCTCAGTGTTTTACAGGTTCTCAGTTTCAGCTGAAGGATCGGAGTCTACTTTTATCAAGGCAACTGAAGAGAATAAGCCAAGTTCTGGCTGGCCCAGGCATTGCGAGCCGGTCCGTGGCTCTCTCTTGTGACAGTCTGTATTATACAGTATGTAATGTGAAACAATATATCTTTGCTTCCAAAAAAGGCCTTACCGTATAGTGAGAAATATCAATAACATTTTATGAGAATTTTATAGACCCATCCTTCAAATTCTGTGCAAATTCCTAGAGCCCAGACAGCCAAGACAACACCCCCCACCCCAGCTCCTGCCTAATGATCTGTGTGGAGATAATGAACTTTCACGGTTGCTCTACACCTCTAGCTTTTGATAGCTTTTGTGACATAGCTATAACTTGCTATTAATTATTCAATAACTAATATGCCAAGTCTCTGTGTAGTGTGACTGGCATGCTGGCCAAATCATGGGATGTATGAGGGCTGATGAAGGGTGTCTTCAAATCCAGGTGCTACACTAATATCGAGGCCCGAAGCATTAGTTCATGGAAATGCTCTCTCCAAAGAGTCGAGAGTCACACTCCGGTTTCTCATAAACGACACATAGTAAGAACCGGCTGCATTCCACAGACCTAATGGGCTAGCTCAGCCCCCAGCCTGGAGGCTGTGTGTAGCCAAGGCTGGCTATGAACACAGGCCAGTTTGAGTACGTGGAACACTTGGAGAGGGTCTTCTTTTTGGCAAGTCGACTGTGATGTCCTCAGCCGCGAACTTTGTAGGTGATGATGTGATGTCAAGATGTCAAGTTATCCCGAGGCTCCCCCAAAGTGTCCCTAAGTCCTTCACATGTGGAGTAGCTGCGCTCTGTCCTTTCAGCTCTAAGCGCCCAGGAAAGGAGGACACGGACAGATGTGTTCGACATGTGTTTCCTCTAAAACCCTGCAGAGGTGTGTACAGGGACAACTGTCGCCAAACCTCCACAAAGGTGCTTTTCTCTCAGGCCCGCTATGCACCAGGCTCTATGTTAGGTTTTGTTTGACAAAACACACCAAATGGCTTTCTTTTGAGTGGACTGTGTCCTCTTGAGCTCTGGCTCCTGCTGCCAGAGACTCTGTGGCTCTTCTCCTCAAACCCATCCCAAGATTCCTGACTTAAAAACAAACAAAAAAAGTTTGCATTTCCCCACCCCCCAAAGATTGTGAACTCACTGAGTTTCTGGTACTGAGGTGATGCCAGGTACATACAAGCCAGACACGTCTCTGACTCACTCACCCAAAAGTGTCCTAGGATGTTGACCTCAAAGGTTCTGATAATCTCTTCATCCTTGATGCTGAGAAGGTCAGCTGGGTATACGGCCCCGGCGTTGTTTACCACAATGTCCACGTCACCCACTTCCTTCTTCACCTTTTAAAACGAGAGAGTGCACACTCAGGGTAGCTTATCCTCACAAAGCCGTGGGACTCTGTAGAGGGGACGGATGGATAGAGGCACGTTCTTATTCTCTATTGTCAGAGCATGCACTCTGCTGTGCAGAAAGGAACCAGAACATATGTATTACTCATAGCTTAGGACTTACAGACTGTGTGTTCTGAGCTAAGCACTCCACTCCCCTACCCAAGGAGTCTGAGCTGGACACCAGCAGAAACCAGGCAGACTCCCCATTTCAAAAGAAATAAATAAAAAGCCTGAGCCCCAAAACACGCAAAAGGAGGGAATGGTGCAAGGGATGATAATGACAGACACACAGACAGCACGGCTGACAGGGGCAAGATTGAGCTCAGAGACCAACCACCTCCGTGCACACCCACTGCCCCTAGAATCCGCCAGCTGCGATGGCAGGGAGGGCGGGTCTAGGCTATCAGAGCAAAGAACAGGCTTAAGATGCCATCTGTCTGTGCTCACAGGCTTCAGAGACAGCCAGCTCGGTCACAACGCCATCTGGGGCCTTTTCACTCAAGCACGTGAGGTCTCTGAGAGCTCGGCCGTGAGAGAGCAGGCTCACACGCAGACACGCGAGGGAACAGGCAGCAGGTGGGCTGAGCTGTTCTGGGTGAAGCCTCAGGTTTGGGGATCAGTGTACAGCGGTGGTGTGAAGCTTATCAGCTAAACAAGAGGGAACGCTGGGGCCGGGGAACCAGTACTTCCGCTCTGACAAAAGAGTTTTTCCAGTGTTAAGTGTTAACCTCGGTTCTGCTGCCCACCGGCCGCTTGATCTCTGTCTGGCCAGAGCTTCCAGGTGCTCGCTCCCTTGCTCACTTGCTCATCCCGAGTGGGGCTGATGGGATTTGGGGGATCCGGTTGAATGAGGCTTAGGGAGGGGCTGTGGCCTCCAGCTAAGCATCCGCTCTCCTCTTTCTCACTGTTTCCAGCGGGAGGGCAGGCAGCTCAGACCTGACCCCAGGACACACAGCGTGGAAGGAGAGAGCCCACCTGCACACGCTGTCATCTGAATTCCACGTCCACATTGTGAGGTGTGTGCCCCAGAGGCATGCACAGGGACGCCACACTCATAGCACAGGCATGCACACGCACAGGGACCCCACACTCATAACACAGACACGCACACAGGCACGCACATGCACAGGGACCCACACTCATAACACAGACACACACACATAGGCACATCCGCACTCATAACACAGGCACTCACAACACAGGCACACACACACAGGCACACACATGCACACACACGCACACACACACACACACAGGCACACACATGCACACACACGCACACACACACACACAGGCACATGCACATACACTAAATAAATGAAATTAATACACTGTTTAAAAAGCCACTAACTACGTTTTCCATAAGAGACTAGATTACATACAACTCAATAAAATCCCAGAGAGGATCTAAGTAAAGAGATACAACAAAATCCAGTTTTAAAAAGTGAGAAAGGGGCCGGTTTTCTGCTGATGACTCCTCTGCTGTTTCCTCTGGGCCAAACTTTTGGTCAGAGCAGATTTGACTCAGGGTGTGAAGCAGTGACATAGACCGGAGCTGAGTGTGTCTCACACCAGGAAGGTTCCACATTTGTCACACAGCAGCTGAGGTCTAGGGAAGCCAGGGACTCTTCACCTCCCAGCTCAGTGTCAGCTGACACACACAGGCACACACACAGGCACGCACACACACACACACACACACACACACACACACGCACGCACACACACGCGCGCGCGCGCAGACTCCCAAACCCCAGCTCTCACCTGGTCCACAGAGTTGTAAATCTCTGCCCGGTTGCTGCAGTCCACCACAAACGCGTGCACAGTGGCCCCCAGCTTCCTGCATTGGGCCGCAGTTTCTTCAACACCGTGCTGCGTGTAGGAAGAATTCAAGAAAAGATTAGGAGGAGAAACACTCTAAAACCCTTGTCCAGCCTCCCAACAGGAGAGGCTCGAACCCTTCCGGTGATGGCTGTTGCAGCCTCTTGGGGCCTTTCATGCAGGTCCAGCATGAGGCCGTCCCAGTGCGAAGGGCACCTTGAAAGATGCTGGAAGACACTGCTCCCACAGAGCCAGGGAGGATGTGTGAGCATGGAGGACCGGTCAGTGAGTGCTGAGCAGCCGTCCAGCCAGCAGGGATTCCAGACCTACGCTCTGCTGGCCAGCCTTGACCACTTGAGGTCATCCCCTGGTGTGGGAGAGTCTAACCGGAGAGACGCTCCCACAGCGAAGCCGCCGCTACCCCAGACAACCTCACTGCGTGGTGGTTGTTCCGGAGTTTTGGAGGGGAAAGGCCCAGAGCCAGCAGCTGGATCCTCACTTCAGGGAGAAGCACACACAAGTCTGGACATGGGCATGGCTTATTTCTGGCCTAACTTTAGAGGCCTGAGATGAATTGTGTGTGTGTGTGTATATATCCATGTGTGTGTATATATGTGTGTGTGTGTCCGTGTATGTGTGTATGTTTGTGTGTGTCTGTGTGTATATGTGTGTGTGTGTCTGTGTATGTGTGTATGTTTGTGTGTGTCTGTGTGTGTCTGCGTGTTCTCTCATGTTGTTTTACTACGTGTTCTCCAATCAGGCCACTCCTCCTGCCTCACCCTCCTGAGTGTTCCAGTTACAGGTGTGAGCCATCACCCTTGGCTGTCTTACCTATCTATCAATACCTGTTGATTTTATAGGGAATATTATGAGGTTTAAATTTTGTTTTTAAATCATACTTTTTCCTCATGGTTGTCCCCACTTCTCTGTGCAAATGCCCAGGATGCCTTTTCCTGTGCACGCTAGGATGGCAGCGGAGCAGCCATCTTGCAGAGCCATCCCTGAGTGGATGCGTGGGCATGGCCTCCTCTGGTTGTCTCCCTTGTGCCCCTTCGTATTTTCCTCAAACCACAGAGCAGCAACCGAGTTCTCACAAAACACACTTTAGCGAGAAGTAGGATGTCGCTGCAAAGCTAGCTGTCCCTTCAGGTGGGCATGGGCAGGGCTGCAGCACAGAGCAGCCGTCTGGGTGTGGCACACAGCAGTGGGCTGAGGGGGAGTTTTCCACTGCTTGGCCTGGCCCAGCTGCTGTCCTCACTCATCTAGCCCCGGGTTCTGGAGAGAGTGACAGTCACCAGAGCCTCGGGCAGGTAGGGGTTTGGCGGCAGAAGTAACAATTTCTCAGTGCTGCCTTCCTCAGTAGCCTAATAAACCCTCATCCAAGCTCGTGCTAACAATCCCAATCACACACATACGGAGGACATGAAAGGCCAAGGCGGAACAGTTAGAAAGGGGATCGGCAAGAGTTGGGGGGACAAGAGATGACAATGGGTGTGAGCATCGAATATGATCAAAATACACATGTGTGTGAAAGGCTACTGTGCATGACTAATAGATGCTGCTGAAAACTTAGAAACCCTCCAGCTTTATGATTGACCTGAACAAGGCAGAATGTGGTTCTTTGTCACGTTTGCACAGGAAACCCCTTCTGCACCCTGAGCTTTACTGATGCCTGTGACCTTTATCAGTGTGCAAAAGAGTATGTTTTGTGATGGCTTTTCCACACGTGTGCATGAGGCATGGCAGTACCCATGCTCACCGTCCTCTCCTACCCTCTTCCGTGTCTTGCCATAACTGCATCTGTAGCCATCCCTGGCTTCTGATTGCCTTGGCACTCCAGTGCTAGGACCGAAGCCAAGTACCCCAGCCTGCAGGTCCTTCCCCTTGTGAGTCTGCTTTGTCTGACTCAGTTTCCCCCTCTGTCCACTGAACAGAATGGCTCTCACCCTTCAAAAAGACTGATCGTGTCCCGTGGGTGAAGCCACATTTTCCACGCTCCCTCTATTCTCGGGCCCCCTGGCTGAGAATTTCATGAGCGTGCATGCTGTTACTGTTTCATCCTTCCTGCTGTACCCCCCAGCACCCCCGGGCGACCTTCCTCAGCAGCAGTGTCTGTGCTTAAAGCAGGGCCTCGCTGTGGCCCCGCTTCTCACCTTTTAAGGAGAAGGAGCCAGCAGGAGAGCTAGCAGGACCCTCGGTGAACAGGGGAAATTGGAGTTAGGAGTACTACTTTGGAGCCAATCATGTAATGTCCGAAATGTTTAAACATGAAGTTCTAGAATTCAAAGAGATTTACAAGGTTGGCTTACTTGGTCTTCACACACACACACACACGGAAGCCATCTTCAATACGATCTCTTTCTAGTTTTACTTTTTTGGGATCTGAAAAATTTCAAGTTAAAGGAAGTGTGCTAAGTGTTGCTGTCCTCCCCCCAGACACTCTTGGGAGGTGACCTCAGGGATCTTCATGGATGTATTCTTGCCTCTATAGCTTATGAGTGTCAGTTTTTATGGGACTCAGTTTTCTCAGCTCCGAGAAGACCCCTTGGGAGCTCTGCAGGATTTGCTAATCTTGGAAGCCTTTCTATGCACCACGCATCAGTCATCTGGCCAAACGTTTGTGCGTGCTAAGTGCAGGTGCACAGCACTGCTCGGGGCTCTTCCCTACCCTGGTGAGCCAGGGCAGACCTAGCTCCTGACATCCACGACCATCTGTGAAGGCCTCGGAAAAAGGGGGCTAACTGCAGACGGAAGAGACCATGAAAGAGGGTAACCTCGAGCCAAACCACAAGGAAAGCTTTGGAAACTCTGCTTCTCAAAAACAAAAACAAACAAACAAAAAAACAAATAAGGGACAAAAGCAGTTCTCCAGTCTGAGCTACCGTGTCAAGTATGATTTCCTTTCGTGCTGGGCCCCAAACCCTTGCACACGCTAGATAATCGCTGCACGGCTGGGCCGCATTCCCAGCCCAGTTTTTGAAATGTGAAAATCCCAGAGACACTTTCTTGCAGCACAAATCTTCACAGCTTTGTGGGAATGTACATGTTTAGGGGAAAGCGATACAAGACTTTGGTCTCTTCAGACTTAAGGGCAGTTAAGAGCGTTTGGAGAGTAAGCAAGAGGTCAGCAGCTCTGCGTGCCCCGCATGTTAAGTGCGTGAAGTGTTGTTTACTTACTCTTCTTGCTCAAGAGAGGGCAACTCTTTTTCTTCTGCAGAACGTCAGATGTACTTCAGGATTTTGAGTGCATGTGTGTGGAGGCACCACGGGTTTCTGCTCTAAGTTCTTGAGTGTTTTTGTTTGGGGAACCCTTCCAATGTGTAAACATCGGGCTGGGGCTGGGGCTGGGGCTGGGGCTGGGGCTGGGGCTGGGGCTGGGGCTGGGGCTGGGGCTGGGGCTCAGCAGAAGAGTGCTTGCCTGGCATGTGCAGAGCCTGGGTTCAGGCTCGATCACAGAAAGGAACAACTGAAAAACGGAACAAATAGATTTAAGAGGATAAACGTCATTCCTAGCTCAATAGACTGTGTGTTGGCTAATCTTGTCCATTAGCGATAATGATCTGTGGTTTTTGTCTCCTTGTGAGGTGTCATCCCAATTGCAGAGATTTTTTTTTTTTAAAGCTGAAGTTGCGATAAGTTATGTGGCCTGCCTGATTTCAGCAGCGTAGAAGCCTGCTGGCTCCTTCATCTCTCATTATCAACTTGTACATCATGATAGAAACAAACAAACACACAACAAAGCAAAACCAAAACCCCCCACAGCTTCGTTCTTCAACTTGCTCATCCATCCAGCCCTCCCATCTGCCAGGGTCTAGCAAGGCCCTGGGGGCATTGATTAAAACTTGAAAACGGAAAACCCAAAGAGAAGCTGACGCTAAGTCAGATAACTAAAGACCCATGTGCCCCATTAGCCTGTGAGCCTACCAGGCTGGCTGAAACATCCCTTACCTTGTTGATGTCCCACAGGACCAGCCTGCTCTTCCGCTTGGCAAACTCCTGAGCAGTGAGCCTGCCTATCCCGTGCCCAGCCCCGGTGATGAGGACGACCTGGCCGGCCACAGACTTCCTCCTCCGGGGAATGAACAGCTTCACCAGAGACTCCAGGTAGGAGTAGACAATGATGCACACCAGCAGGAGAAGGTCCAGGATGAGGTGCATGGCTGTGCCCCCTCCCCTGCCCTCACAGCCTCTCTACACAGCTCCCCCAGAGCTCCGCTGGCTATTATGGGCTGCCGGAGGAGAGGCAGGCTTCCCCGTGGCCCCTGACAAATCAGGTACACCCTGGGGTTTTGACACGGTGCCAGCTTCCAGCTATCACAAGCCCGACAGGTCAGGGAGCCCAGCAGGAGGTGTCCTTTGGACCCGCTTATCTGAGAAGCGGTTGTGTCCCAAGTTTCAACTTCACCTCTCGGTGTTATTCTGGATGTATTGCATCAGCTAATGAGCTATTACTGTTTGGATTTGTGTGATTGTGTGTGTGAGAGAGACTGAGTATGCACGCAAGCGATTATGCTTGCATGTGTGTGCATTCATGTTTAATCGGGGTGGGGGGAGTTACAAAATTGCAACATTATCTTAAACTTTAAGTGTTTAGTTAGATGGCTTAGCAGTCAAAAGTGCTTGCTATGCAAGCACCATCACCTGAGTCTGACACACACACACACACACAAACACAAACACACCGCTCACCCGCTCGCTTGCTCTCACTCACTCACACAGTCACACCCCTCACACTCCACTCATACACATTCACACTCACACACTCATTCATTCTCACTCAGATGTGCAGACACACAGAGACATAAAATAAAAACGAGGACCCTAACCCACAGGTCAGCAAAGCTTAGCTGTTAACCTCATGGATTCATGGATTCAGCATTAAAGGTGTAGCCACTCTCTGAAAAGCCCTGAGGCTGGGGAGAAAGAACTGTAGGCTCTGGGAGAACAGTCTTCACCATCACACCCGGAAATCCGGAGACCAGATATCCTAACGCTCAACCTAAAGAGTGCTGGCGCTTGTGTCCAGCCCAGGCTGCGGGCACAGATGCTGTGGGAGAGGTGGCAGATTGGTCCCAGCCCTAAGGGCTATGTAGCCATGGTGTAGGTGGGCTGTGTGCAAGAGGGAACAGACAGCTGTCATTTCACGGTCACGGCCCATGACAGAATGAGAAAGGGAATTCTCCAGGGTCAGCATCATAAAGGCCATGACGCCATCACCACCCCAAGGCCCCACATCCTAATCCACTCACGTTAGGAGCCAGATTTCAGCATGGGGGATTAGGGCACACATTCAGGATAATAATTTCTAGCAACCAAAATGTGAGAATAACCTCCCTGCCCACCAGTGGCTGGGTTCGGTGTTGGAGACACAGGCAATAATGGATCAACTCTCTTCCTTTTAAGGAAGAAATCCCAACAAGTGCCACATGATGCTTCTTAGTGATAATGACATAGGCTGGACACAAGAGCCCAAAGCCTCTGTGACTCCGTTTAGCTGGGGTACCCAGGGCAGCCAAGTGTAGAGACCAAAGGCATGCTGACGACAATAGAGGCTGGGCGTGAGGGGAGTGGGCCTACGAGGATCTGGCCTAGGCTGACGGCAGCTGTGCTTTGGACAGTGCAGCCTCAGGGACGCCGCTTACCTGTACACTAAAATGTGGTCTAAGTGGTAACCTTCAGGCCACTTGAGTGTGACCTTGGCCGTCACTCATGGTCTCTGTGCTCCATCGTCCTGACACAGGCTGCAGCAATGAGAGTGAAGCATGTTTTAACAAGCACAGACCTTCATCATAAGCTCGGCTGTCTCCCAGCCACCTGCCCTGATCCCCTCACCTCCACACCAAGCTGGGTGCATGTGGCACTTGCCTGTAAATCCAGCATGCAGGGTATGGAGACAGGAGGATTCAGGGTTCCACAGAAGCCTGAGTTACATAAGGAAATTCTGGACTGCACCCTCCCACAGAGCTCCTAACATGTGCACACACAAGAAATTTTGCAGGAAGTAAGTGGCTAAGGAAATGAAATAAATAGTAATGGTCTGAAGTTATTAAGCACACTCCTGAGCTGACTTAAGGGCTTTTTCACATATATTTATTTACTTCTCACAAGATGTGTTTGGTGAGATGCTATTACAGTGGGGGCTGGAGAGGTGGCTCTGTAGTCAAGGGTGTGTATTGTTCTTGCCAGGGACCTGAGATGTTACCAGGCCCCCACATCTGGCAGCTGAGGAGCACCCGCTCGTACTCCTGTGCCCACACGCCAGTTTACACAATTAAAAATGCTGAGACTCACTCTGCAAGCTCTTCGGGAGCAGCCAGGTTGTGGTGGTGTGTGTCCCTCATCCCAGCAGCAGGGATTCAGAGACAGGCAGACGGCCGTGAGGTAAGGACAACCCGGTCTCCCTGCTGAGTGCCAGGCTACCCAGAGTAACGCAGCGAGGCCCTGCTACCAGCGCTGCCGCCATCTTCTCGGGGAGCTGGCTCAGATAATCATGCCTGCTGCCTTGCCAGGGGACTCGAGTTGAGTTCCTAGCACCTACATTTGACAACCTGAAACTCCCGCTCCAGGGGATCTGACGCCCTCTCTCATCCCGGCTACTGGCATTTGCACACGTGTCCCAGACACACTCAAACACATAAGTAAAAATAATAACTCTTAAACAAACAAACTAACCCTGCCGAGGCTGGGGAGGGGCTGGGTGGCTGAGTGTTTATTGCTTTAGCAGATCCCAGCACCCACAGCAGGCGGCTCCTTAACTCCAGCACCAGGAAGCTTGGTGTCCTCCTCAGACACCTGCACATGCGTGCTGCACACAAACTCACACAGCACACGTACGTGCATATGTGATCCTTATCTAGAGGCGATGAGACTGAGGGTGGGGAGCCAAGCAGCTTGCTGAAAGACAATTTCTAACAGGAGGAGGTGTGAGCGCAGGATCACTGGTTCCAGAGCTCCCGTTTTACCTTAAACTGTGCTTCGGAATTAGACTTGCTTTTGTACCCCAGAGCATGCTTGGAGATGTTTTTGGTCTCCATAGGTTGGGCATACTGCTAACATTAAGTCAACCTTTTGACACTAAAAAACAACATTGTCATCCACAAATTGCAAGCTTGGGAGCCACACAAGCGAGTTATTAAGCAGATCACAGAAATCCCTAAACGTGTGTCACGTCTAGGGTTTTGTGTTGGCCAGATGAGGTCTCGCAGTGCGGGGTGAGCTGGGCCAGGCACCCAGCAATGCTCAGAACCAGCCTGAAAGGGAGACATGTGCAAGTCAGCACAGAGATTCGAGGGGCTTGCAGAATGATCCATCATCAGCGCAGCTTAGGGCAGACCCCGGTTTCGGCTGCTGTGCAGAGGTTGGCCTTCAGCCTGAGTGTGTGTAACAGGCCAGCTTGCACACAGAGGCCAGACCACAGGACAGATACCACCCAGGTTCACACACCCTCACGTGCACCAGAAAAGACCCTTAGGTTTATAGTAGAACCACACTTTACTTCTGGAGGACTCGTGGTATCCAAGAATTGAAAAACACCAAGAAAGTGCAAAACAGCTCTTTTTTCCCCCAAATATCTGGGGTGCTGCAGTCAGGCTATGAGAGAATTCAGTGGGCCATCTTTCTTTTCTCTCCATATTTTCTGTGGACCAGAACACTTATGTTCTTCACACACAGAATTTTAACTGTTAGAAACAGACTTGCCTCCCGATTAAAAACTTTTTTATCTTTTGTAGGTTGTAAGTTTTTGTTTGTTTGGAGACAGAATCTAGCTATGTAGCTCATTCTGGCTCCAAATTCAGATCTTCCTGCCTCAGCCACCTGGGTTCTGGAATAACAGGCATGCACCACCATACCAGGCCATATATACATATATATCTGTTGTTGTTGTTTTGAGACAGGGTTTCTCTTTGTAGCCTGCTTTGTAGACCAGGCTGGCCTTGAACTCACAGAAATCTGCCTGCTTCTGCCTCCTTGAGTGCTGAGATCAAGGTGTGTGCCATAACGCCTTGCCAGGCCATATATTTTTATTGTCTGCAATCCATTTTCATCATAAATATATTTTCAATATAAAATCATTGTCTACAATGTATTTCTATTGCAAGTTTAGTCTGGCCATGATTTAAATCAGTTGTTTCTGACGAGAATCTGGGAGCTTAAATGTTAGGTTTTTCATACAGCATCTCAGGGGAAGTTATTATCTAAAATTTCCCAACTACGGTGGAACCATCCCCATTATTTAGAATTGTATTAAACTGAAATGCTTCCTAAACTCTCGTTTTCTTTTCTTACCTGAAGGTCCCTGTAGGCCATAGATGTAGAGCCATCCAGAAGTCACTTGAATGTGCCCCCGCTGTTCAGAGCAGGAAGCCAGACTAGAAGCAGTGGTATGGGGGACGGCGGCTGACCCGGAGTGTGACGGGAGAGGAGGGAGGTCGTTCTGGGCTTGGTCTAGGCGCTTGTCAGGAGTTTCGTTCTAGTGGGAAACACCAGCGAGGCCGAGAAGGTGCTCCATCTGCTTGCTTTGACTCTGGGAGCTTCAGCGTGCTCATTTAATCACCTTGTAGACAAAGACACTCAGCTCGGACCACCCATCGTGTGCTGGGCCGAACAATGCTCTTGGAAGTGCGGGCCCCTACCGCTGTAGAGAAGACTGCAAGGGAGAGGCTCACCTCCCTGAGTCTTTGGCAAAGGACGACAAAGTATGAGTCAAAACCAAGCACCCGCTGGGGTGCTGGTTCCAAAGGGCACAAGCATTCTTGTCTATTTTTGGGAGAATGTGGTGTCCTGAGAGGATCATGACCACCCTATTACTGTCCCATGTATATTTTAGTGCAGGCTGGCTTAAACTGGGCCAGGAGCTGGGCCAGGCTCTGTACTCCCAGGCGGGGTACTTCAGCATCTAAGCTGTAGCGTGTTCCTTCACCTGGAAACATTCTAGCTTCAGAAGTCTTTCTCCCGTCCTGGACTTCTAACTGCTGAGATATATATACATACATACATACATATTTATAAATATATATATTTGCATTTCAGAGAAAGCTGGGTTAAAAGCAGTGGAAGTAGGGGACATTTAGGGCAATGATCGGATTCTTGGGACTTACACCGAGGTCATATGATTAAAGATCAGAAAACTTGGGCTCAAGCTGGGCACAGTGGTACATGCCTGTAATCCCAGCACTCTGGGAGGCAGAGGCAGGGGGATCTCTGTGAGTTCGAGGCCAGCAAAGTTCGAGGTCTACAAAGTGAGTTCAGAACAGCCAAGGTTATATAGACAAACCCTGTCTCAAAACACCAAAAAAAAAAAAAAAAAAAAGACAGATTCTGGGATAAAATCTTGAGAATTTGGGATTTTAGATAAGTTTTTTTAATTTCCCAGGGCTATACCACTGGGTCATCTATAAGTAAAGACAGTGGTGGACGACCACACAGCATTCCCCATTGTCACCTTCGCTGAGAAAGCAGGCACTGTATTGATTGAGCCATCCCCCACCCCAGTCCTCCAGAGGAGGCTGTTAATAATTGTCATGATTTTTATGTGTACACACACACAGGGTTGTCAGCCCGTCAGCCAAGTCAGCGCGGACGGGCAGTTTTGACCTTTCTCCTTGGCCTGACTTTCCACTCTTTCTAGTTGTCATTAGAATAAAGTGTTAGGTTCTGGCAGATACAAAGAAACTCATTTAAGGAAGGAAGAAACAATTTTTTGCTCATGAGGTTAAAAGCCAAGACAAGCTCACTTTCTGTTTCTGACCTGTGGTGAGCATCATGGCAAAGTGGCTGGTGGGCAGGGCTGTCCTCCTTGTAGGAGTCAGGGAACAGGACAGCTGGTCTCAGGGCACCCTTCGCTACCCCTTTCTGTCCCATCTATGGTCCTGGCCTACCAAGGCAGGCTTTCCTTTAGTTACTGTCTGGGGAAGTGACCTCGCTGGCACATCAATAAACGTGCATTGCTAATTCCCTAGGTGCTCCCTAGTCCACGATTGGCCAGCACACGCCAAAGGCTGTCCCAAGTGCAGAACTGCAAACTCTCTTGACCGTTGGCAATCAGCCTTTCTTGGGTCTTGGATGTGGGTGTATTCGTCACAGGCAGGTCTACCGAGGAGCAAGGCAGATTTTCCCATCCAGCTAGTGAGAGGCAGCAGGATTTGTCTTGTGGAGAGTGGGAAGGTCACCAGCTGCAGACAGCTTACAGTTAGGATCTAGGGACTCTTGAGAGGGTATAAAATTGGGAGTCCTAAGGGCCTGTGGTGGCAACAATCATGCCCCTTCTAGAGCATGAGACAATCATAGTTGGCAGCTGTGGACAGTCTTAAGCAGCCCCATGTCCCATGCCTGGGATTAAAACAAAGCCATATTTACATAATATCACTGGGTTTTTAAATAAACCAAAATACATGCTGTATCAGGCTCTTCACTTTCAAGTGTGATTCTTTAAAAACAACAAACAGAACAACAACAACATGTCCTGAGTATCCTGGTCCAACTCACTATATAGCAGAGTGTGACCTTGAACTTCCTACCGCCAGCTCTAGAGCCCCAGATAAGCGTGTGTGCTTCCAGGCCAGAATTGCAGTGTGCTGGGATCAAGCTGAGTAGTGAGAGCCTACGAGGTTAGCACTCGTCAGCTGAGCTGCATGACAGCCCCATAGGACGTGCTTTCTAAAGCATGGCCTTGAGCAGCTACTTAACACTCAGTCCCTTTTCCACACACAGAGAGTCCCACCTCACTGACCTTCACATTCAAGGTATGAATATATGACAAGACACACACACACACACACATACACAAACAGACACAGACTTTATAGCGTAACTGATTTTCCTTTAATGTAAAGGTCAAGCCATCTTCTATTGGCAGCAGACGCAGACACTGAGCATTGGTTTATTTACTATGGCCATTTTTAAAGTGTGTTTTACTGCACCCCGGCCTGAAATCCTCCAGATGCTTTCATCTTTGCTGCAGCATCCACTCCCAGCTTCCCCGGGGGGTATCTTGGGGAAACAGTGCTGATCCGTGGGATGGAATGTTTCAGGGCACATGAAACCACTGTGAAATGACTCTAGACACAGTCCTTTATTCCATCTCAAGAGGCTAAAGTTTCTAATTTTATGTGGAATAGAAGAACTATATAAACTGAAAGTACAATTACAAATATTATAAGTAAAAATTGATAGCACAAGTTCTGAAAATCTGGCGATGAGCTACAAACTCTGGGAATATTATTATCATGAAATCAGTCATTCTCCCCTTCCTCCTTTCCATAGGCAAACTCTCTTAAGAAAACTCTCTTAAGGCTGTTTGGTTCTATGATGTGAAACTGGCCTTCATGAATATGGTCACAGCTTCAGAAGGAAACAGTGAGCAAACAAGATGAAAAGAAAAACAGAAGTTAAAGACATTAAAAATTTGATTAATATGATGAAATCAACTTGGACCGAGTAAAGCAGCTTTCAAGCAAATCATGCAGTCTTCATCATTTATCTTTGTATCCAATAACTGCATCAAACTTAATATTGATCCTGTGTTTTAAAACTTTCAGGAACCTCTCAGGGAAGATCCTAAAAGAAACGTAGATATAATTAGGAAAGTGATACACCTCTAAAACATATTCATTTAAAATGCCTAATACTTAGTATCTGATGTATCGGTCAGATTCATCGTAGACATGCTTATAGACCTTAACTTGGACATAATTTTTTTTCTATTTAAATTTGCTTCCTGCTGAAATGAGGGACAGGGTTAGCTTTCTCTAGGTAGGACTGTCGCAAGCATCTTTCAAATACACACATACATGTATTTATTTCTGAAATAAATATACTCTACTCTTTTCCCCCCGCCAAAGAATCTCAAAAGGGAGGCACACAAAACTGAATAGATGCTGAAGGGCTAAAACAAACAAACAAACAAACAAACAAACAAAAAAACCTGGCCCTGGAAAGGGAGTAAAATTCAGAGTTAACACCCTGTTTTATGATTCAAAAATGTCCCACAAAAGCCCAGAGAAGGGGAGAAAATGAAGCCCAGGGCATGCCCTGGGCTTTGACCGTACTATTGGGCAAATTAGCTGACCTTTGCATTTAAATTTATCATATGTTTATGAAAAAAAGTCTTGCTAACAATCTCTGTTAAAGTAAAAGGCTATGAACAGTGACCCAGGGGACACTGGAGAACATTTCGAAGCTCTTCACGGTGCAGTGGGCCTGAGAGAAAGTATGGACTATGGAAGTCAGTGTGCTGACCCACAGTGGTCCACTACACATCACCCAAACAGGACGTGGAACAGCAGCTCTAACAGTGACACAAGCAGGCGCGTGGCACTCAGGGAGTATCCACTGGGCATTTTAGATTTTCTTTTTCTTTTTGGTTTTTCGAGACAAGTTTTCTCTGTGTAGCCCTGGCTGTCCTGGAACTCAGAGATTCACCTGCCTTTGCCTCATCTGGGGTTAAAGGTGTGTGCCTTCACCAGGGCAGTAAACTTTGTTTTAAGATTTCTTTTTTATTTTATTTTATGTGGATGCGTGTTTTGCCTGTACTAATGAAGTGCAGTGTGTGTGTATGTGCGCGCATGCACCTTGGTGTCATCTAAGAGCAGAAGAGGGCACAAGGTCCAGTGGAACTGGAGTTCCGGATGTTTGTGAGTCACCACGCTGGGAACTGAGCTGGGTCGTAGGGGCAGCAGGCGGGCCCTGCCCTTGAGTTTTTTTACCTAAACCCAAGGGTGTGTTCAACTGGGTTTTGAGCAAAAGGTGACAGAATGCTTGTCATACTTAGATCTCTTAGGGTTATTTTATTTTATTTTTTATTTAATTTGCATTTTATTTTATTTCAATTTGCATTTCTGAGTCCGGGTTCACATGTCCTGTGTTAGGGGGGTCTAGAAGAAGGAGAGATTTACTTTCTCGGGGGAAAGTGGACACAGAGCGCCAGGGCATTTGCTCCTCCCGGCTCTCCTGAGCTCACTACGGACAGCCTCAAGGCCACACGGCTTTCTCAGGTAGGGGATGATGGAGTGTGTTTGAGAAGCATCCTAACACCCCTGCTTTCTAAATTCTGCCCGTCACAGAGTCACTGGAGGAGCCGGGGGAGCAAGCCTCAGGCTTCAGTGTGCACCAGAGAAGGGCTGCGAAAACTTTAATCGCATCCTCTTGGGAGCGTGAGGGTAACAAACTCAGGGACACAGATGCTCATTCATAATCCAGGGACCACGTTGCAGCAAAGCCAGTCTCTAAAATATAGATCACCGAGTGGCTCTGATGCTTCAGGATGATTTTCTACAGCACGGAATCTCCTGAGATCTGCGAATGGCTATCTAAAATCTAACTTTGTTACTGACTGAACAAAGACTATGACAAATATAATATGAAATGACTCGTTTAAAACATTTCAAGCTCCCATCCTAGTATTTCTTCCTGCGTTACAGAAGATGATTTTTTTTTTTTTTTTTTGACTCAATACACGGATCCCTAAATGGGAAGCATCTTGATTTGGTATCGTCTCCAGTTAGAAGCCAGAAACAATGAAAACTATTGCTTCCAGGTGGGGGCAGTGACAATCGCTTTCTCACATCACCCCCTTTATGCTGTCAGCCATAGAATTCAAAATCGAAACCAGTTTTCATCGGTACTGTGAGACCGTGTCTCTTTTAGATTTCTCTGAAATTACCAACTGGGTTAGAACCATAGACGCATGCTACTTTACAAATGACAAGGAGATTAGAAAGATATCTAACTTTGGCTCTCTTTCAAATCTTACTGTTCAGTGATTCTACTATTAAAACATCCTTGCTTGCTGATAAGGTTCATAATTTTTTTTTTTTTGTAAGAATCTAACAGACCTTTAAAAACACGTGGATGTTTCAGTAGCTCTTCCAGTCTTCCTTCCATGGTTAGTACCCTCAGCTTTAAAAACTGATACAATCTCTTGGCTTTTTTTTTTTTTTTTTGTCAGATTACTCCCATATAACTGCGTTTTATCAATCAATGTTAAGTCTTGTAGGCACGTGTTGACTTGTAATGCGACGAACAACTATCACTTACCTTTCCAAAACCGTCAAAAACGCTATAGAACTTGGGACAAAAATCATTTTCTGCTCGGTGAGGATCCCATTCATGAGATGTTCTACCACCTCCTCAGGTTCCAGGGTGGGACCTAAGCTGAAGCAGAGGCAGGCTTCAGACACGGGACCCCAGGAAAGGTGAAGCAGAGGCAGGCTTCAGACACGAGGATCCCAGGAATAGTGAAGCTTGGTTACTGTGGGACTTGAGCCTTACCTCATCAAAGCAGCTGACTGCACACAGGCTCTCAGAAACAGCACATGCTAATGCTAATATGGCCACCTCCTTAACGCATAGTATGTTCCGCACGCTGCACTAAGCTTTCCACAAAGGTGTTCCCACTCAATTTTACAATAAGCAAATGCAAGAGGTAGTTCAGTCCTTCCGAACAATGATTAGAGAAATGGCCAGCTAAAGCAGAGCTGACAAATTCACTTTTAAAGCTTCGGCCGCCTAGGGAGTGAATGTGACTTTGAAGCGTTATTATAGATAATGTCTTTATCAGACAGTGTCGAGCATGTCAGAGGAATGTGAGCTGTGTGTGCCTGGCTCCAAGTCTTTGATGTCCATATGGAAGCTTCATTTAACAACTCTCGATTTCCTTTTCAGCCTCCTTTTCTAATGTCACCTCTTCCCTGCATAGGCAATGTAACTAGAAAGTGGTCCCTAAAGATCTGCTCCTCAGTTTTCCAAAGGGATGTGTAATTACACACTCACTAAACATGCCAATGCCTCAAAGTGTGCTAGTATTTTAGAAAGATGGAATTGAAATGTGATCAGTGAAAAGAAATGAAAAGTACTGGATGAAGTACCTTAGAAGTAACTACAAATAACTCATTCAGAAAAAAAAATTATGTTGTAAAATAAAATTAGGATGACTGAAAATGTAGTGTTATACTTAAAAGTGAGCACAATAGTTAGACACATAAAGGAGATTTTAGTTTAGCAATACCCAATGTAATTCTTCATTCGTAGCATATTAGTCATATATTACAACACCCTGCTCACCACGGAACTCTGAAATAACAGCATTACATATGACATGTGATGGGAGAGGAATTATAATGATGGCACAATGGATGCAAAAATCTAAGGCAATGGAGACTTGAAGAAACTGAGCAGTCTGTTAACCGATAGTACAGGTGGGTGTGGGAGCCAGGAGGATGAATCCAGAAGCTGAAGGGTACTGATGACAAGCATCGGGAGGAAAGGTTACCAAGCAACCCAGAGTTCATAAACACCTGTGCAAATGGCACAGCACACTGTAAGGCCACACTGTGGCCCCGTGCTCACCGTCAGGAAGTGTACACTGAGGCCTGGTGCCCGCCATCAGGAAGTACACACTGAGGCCTGGTGCCTGCCATCAGGAAATGCACACTGAGGCCTGGTGCCCGCCATCAGGAAATAATGCAGTGACTGAATGTTGGATGCCCCTGCACTGCCTAAGGTCACACAGCTTCTGAATGACGAGCAGGGACTCTCAAGCCTGTGGTGTAAAAAGGCCAAGGGAAAGAAAAGGACTTCCATAAACAGTTCAGTTTCTTCCAGTGTCCCCGTGTTGAGAGGAAACGCAGTCACGTTAAAGAAATGATCACAATGGCTTCTGTAGAAACTACATCAATATATGAGCCAGCCTTTCAGGGTCAGGAAGAGGGGTCCTATGGGCAGGGATTGGGACCGAGAAACATTTTCAGGCCAGAGAACTGGGTTGCACTGACTCATCACTTAAGAGAGCCACTGGTTGGGGGAACAGAAATCCAATCGCTCACAACAAAAACTTGGCTTTTGATGTTGGTCATTTCTTAATCTGAAAACGGGCACAAAGCAGCACACGCTGGCTACTGTTTAACAGGTGGTTCTCCGAAGGACGCACTTCCCAGTTTCTCAGGGCCTGGTGATTTCCATGGTACTGGCGCCCCCTCCCAGGGCAGGTTTCAGCTACCCAGAGGGTACCACTGGGTGGGTACAGGCGAGCACCAGCACTTCCTGGATCATGATGGTGAAATGGACATTGGCTGTCAGCACGTTATACAGCTCTGCCATACACGTGCCTGAAGTAAGTGTAACACCTTCTTATGGACTAGCTGAGATAAAATAGTCTTTCTGTCACACACACACACACACACATACACGCACACACACACACTTGTAAATATCTAGAGGAAAAAATAGAGCTTTATCTGAGTAAAAGAGAAGATGCTTTAAAAGCTGGCTATGAGAAAGTAAAGATATCAATGACATGTACTCTAATAATTTAGACTATGCTGCACCGTTATAGCACTAACTGGACAGAAGGAGGTAAATCATTTCCAGGAGACTTTTAACTGAAAACAGCCTGTTCTTGAAACAAGCAGGTCTCTGCGGGGGTCCCTGTGACCACGAGGCCAGTCCAGTGTTGATCGGCATGAGGCAAGAAGGGAATTTGGTTCCACATGGCAGTGTTGGTTCCAACTTTTTAGAGTCTGACACAAAGCAGTTTACTGTAAGCATACTTAAGCATGGTAGAGCTGGAGAGGAGTTTCCTGGTGTCACACAATCTCTCGTGCACAAGGAAGCGTGAGTACATCCCAGTTCAACTTATAGCACACATCCCTTTTCCCAAGAAGATGGGTTCCAGGGACAGGCTACTGGCATCAGTTTATGGGCCTGAGGAAGCCTCTGGCGTGTCATAAGGATAGTGCAGGGGTCAACTGAAGCCTCCAGTTCTGGCTGTGGGAGCTTTAGGAGCCTCTGACCCTATAGAGCGCAGACCATCAGACCATTAGTCACTTCCAGTTCCAGCCTTCTGGGCGGAAAACTGTGTTATAAGTCCTTTTCTTTGAAATCTCTCCCTCAAGTGCCAGGGTCCCAGCCGTGTATCACTTTTCCTGGTTTTATTTGGTGCTGGGGATTGAACTCAGGGCTCATGCATGCTAGGAAAGCGCTCTACAAACTGAGCCATGTCCTTAGTCCCCGAATACTGGCATCGTAGTTTGGTCTTTTGTCTCCAGGTTGTGAAAAAGTAAACCTCTTGATAGGCAATAAGTAATTTAAAAAAATAATTTTGTTTTTTAAGTAGTAATAATTTGGCTTTTCTATTGTTCTCATAGAAGATTTAGGGGGGGAAATCCATGGTTAAGATATGAATTAAGCATAATCACACAGAATTTTTCAAGCTATAAAAAAATCAATAAAAAGAAAGGAGAAAGAAAGAGCATGAGGGTGTGTTCCGCATGCCAGGCACATCCAGAACTGTATCTGTAACAACCAGTGCTCAGCAGAATAGCAGACACGACTGCTTTTGTGTTGATATGCTAAAATTCAGACTGTTGTCTTGGTTTAGTTCGAGGAAATTCAGCAGTCTATGAAATATTTTTAAGTATATTTTTAAATTTTCTCTGGTTTTTTTGAGGCAGGGTTGTAGTCATATCTTCTGTTCAATTTCAGTCTTTTACTCCTACAGAGATTTGCCGTGTAAAGCTTGTAAACGCGGCCTGCCCTAGAAAGGATTTTTCTGTTTGTTCTTAGAAAGCACATGACGTCTATTGTTAGGGAGCGCTTTGTCCACACTGGTCAGTCTACCTGACTTATAGTATTTTTGAGCTCTGTGTAGCCCTGGCTGTCTAGGAACTCACTCTGCAGAACAGGCTGGCCTCAGACTCCGAGATTCTCCTGTCCCCGCCTGCCGAGTGCTGGGATTACAGGCGTGCCGCCTTTTTATGCGAGGAGTTCATGGCCGTGACCCCAGTAATTGAACGGAATACGAAAGGATCAAAAGGTAGGGTCGTCCTGGGATCCACAGAGAGCTGGAGGCTAGCCTGGCTTACACAAGGCCCTTTTTCAAAGATAGCCAGAAAGCACTCAGTGTGCGCCTGGCTGTCTGTTGACGGTGGCTGTTGGTGGGATTACATTCTCAAGTTTCCAGGGGTCAAATTTTTCTCTTTTACCATCTTTCTCCTGGGAAGACAGGTCCTCCTTAATTTCCCGAGAGCAGCTGGCAAACTCTGAAAGCCCTGACTTTACGTGAGCTGTAAACTAAGAATAGATTTACGTTTTAAATGGCTTAACATTTCATATGTGAATTATGTTATAATTTCAGGGTACATAAATGAAGTTTTATTCACACACTCACACTCACACACACACACACACACACACACACACACACACACACACGAGAGCCTTGCATCTCTAACAGTCCTGGTTTCCCTAGTGCTGTCTGTAAGTTCAAGGAGCCTTTTCTCCCTATAGGACTCAAACTACATGAAGCTAAAACTGTCAGAATTGAGAGGAAAATATTGTTTTGATAACATGGTTGGAGATTTTATTTCCCACTTTCAACAGTGTGGGAAACAAGGAGACAGAAGACTAGCAGGAAACAGGAGACCTCAAAAATACTATAAGTCAGGTAGACTGACCAGTGTGGACAAAGCGCTCCCTAACAATAGACGTCATGTGCTTTCTAAGAACAAACAGAAAAATCCTTTCTAGGGCAGGCCGCGTTTACAAGCTTTACACGGCAAATCTCTGTAGGAGTAAAAGACTGAAATTGAACAGAAGATATGACTATAATGGAAGAAACCTACAATGGAGTGAAGTTAGAAATCAGTAACGTAACGGGAACCGGAAGTTCACAATCACAGGAAGTGAGCCGCACGCACGTGGCCATCCAGTGCAACAGAGAAGAAGCTCTGGGATGCACAGGAGTCACACTATAGCAGAATGTCTGCCATACAGCGCTCAGAGCACAACCCAAGGCAGGGGACATCAACATCAAAAAAGAAAAGCATCAAGTCAATGCATGTGAAAGTCCACGCTAAGAAGCCACCTGAACTTCAAAAGGATGGAGGCCACCAACAGTCCTACCCGGCTACGGTGCCTATGAACAATGACCGACCTGACCAGATAAGCCTAAGGGTACAGAAGTGGAGCTAGTGAGGTCATAGACCTCAGAGGACTTATAACCGCCACTTTACTAATCCATCATAATTCCTAACTACACTCTAAATATTTGTCTTTTTACCCACAGATACTTGGGGGCCTCAAGCCTCATCAAGGAAACTTCTCTTTGTAACAGATGCAGACCATTACAAGTGACATTATATGGACTGAGCCGGTTGTATTTATATATTAAAGAACACACACACACACACACACACACACACACACACACACCAAACAACAACAATGACAATTAAAGAAGAAGAAGAAGCCAAAAAGTTGAAAGTGTTGGGACTTAGTATTTAAGCCCAAACTGGCCTTTACCTTGTGATACTCATCTTAATGAGGATAATCTTGGAAACACGAGGTTCCAGGCCTGGTGTACAGGCTACCGACCTTGATGTGGTACTTTGCTCTGCGCCCAACCAATCAGACAGGAATCTCCAAAACTGGACAAAAATAAACGTTTTTCTCTCAGCAGGTTGCCTATCTCAAGAAATTTGTCGGAGTGACAGAAAGCTGGCCTGCGCACAGACTTACAGAAATTAGAGCAGGGTAAACTGAGGGAGTGTTTCACGCCTGCAATCCCAGCAACGGGAAGATAGAGGCAGGTGGAAGGAGCCTAAATTCAAGTCATTCTCACATCATAATGAGTTTGAATCCAGCTTTGGCTATTATGACATAAGAGGGAGAAGAAAAGACGGAGGGAGGAAAGAAATGAGAGAGAGAGAGAGGAAGGGAGGGGGGAGGAAGGGAGAGAGGGAGAGAGAGATTATCAAACTATGGTCAGAGGATCAAAGCTGGCATGTAGGCTCAGAGCAAAGAATAGAGGGGACCATAACATATTCTGGCATTTAGCAGGTGACTGTTTTGAAATAACTCTACTGCTATCCAAGTTTACTTAAGAAAACTAATTCTTAGTTCTCAAGAACTTAATTGGAATGCATGACAAGACTTAATTCCTATAAATTCAGACTAGAGTGAACTATACGTTATAGCCTTAGTGGAAAGCCTGTTTGTTTTGTTACATGTATAAACACAAGAATCGACAAACTACACTGAGTGCCTTCAAGAGAGGATTTAAGAACCCACATTAACATGACACATGATTTGAAACTCGGCCACTTAGAAGCCATTCCAGTTTCTCCAGTGAGAAATCCGGCTTCGTGCAAGCAGGTCTGAGGTTCCGGTCTGCTGCCCTGGGGCGAGCGGCAGACAGCTCATCTACCAGGTAGCTAGAGAGCATCCGTCCCGCGCCCTAGTGGAAGCAAATACCGAGTATAGTGTTGAGTTTGGTGTGCACTGCCAGTCACACTTTAAACAGCTCCTCCTATGAGTGCAGTCTTGCCAGGAGAGGGCACCCTTGGCTTAGCCAGCCATGCCCCAGGGCAAGGTTAAAACAGCAACAGCTTTAAAATGTGGTATCTGGTTTTAACAACAGAAAGATAGCCCGTTTTCGTTATTGTTGTTTTTGTGTTTTGTTTTGTTTTTAGGATGCCAATATCTAGATGCCAATAGCATCTACATCCTGAGACAGAGAGGAAAGTGGCGAGTGTTGTTTCAGCCTACCTGCTCTCAGGTTCATGAATGAGACTCCCCTTTTCATTAGCTCTGCTCCCCAACCACAGACTGGACTGTTCCTTTTCTTTCTTTGGGGTCGAATTAGGTTCTTATAGTTAAAAAAGATGGAGTTAAGAACTGGCTTTCTGAACTAGACAGTCTTGCTTTGGGGCTTGCTGTTGTTTCTCTGGTTGTTGGAGACAGGTCTTTCTTTGTTGCTTATGCTGCATGAAATTTAGCTCTGGAGGGTTGGCTGGAGGCGCCTGCCAGAACCCCTGGGTTTATTCTCGCTTTTGTTTTTCTAACAAAATTGTGTCTTGACATAAATTATTTTTAGATGAGGTCTGATGACACTAAAAAGTTCTGCAAGAAAAGTTAACAACCAAGTGAAGACAGACAGATGGACTGACGGATGGATTACAGAATGGGGCAGAATCTTAGCTTGCTGTATATTGACAGAAGAGTAATATCTAAGTTGTACAAAGAACTAAAAGAACTAAATATCAAGATACCAAACCAAGGCAATAAGTGGGTTAGAGAAGGGAAGAGATCTTTCTTAAAAAATAAAGGACAAATAGACAATAAACATTAAAAACTGCTCAGCTTCCACAGCCACCAGAGACATACAAACACACTACATGGAGGTACCATGCTTGGAGCTCAGATGAGGACATGTCAGTCTTTAGGAGTACAGATACAATCACTGCTTTTCCTCATAAAGGCTTCCGGTGGGAATGTAACCTAGAAGGGAGTATGGTAATCCACCATAAGACCCAGCTATCTAGGATGACCTGAGGAACTCCAAACACATCTCAGAGACATCAATATTTACTGCAGCTCCTATTCACAGTAGCCAAGTGATGGAACCAACTCAGGGATCCAGCGACAGGGGGATGGGTAAAGAAAATGTGATATGCGCACAGCGCAATATGTTGCTTAGTGGCTGGAGAATCATATTAAGAATCATATTAAGTGAATTAAGCCAGTCTCGGAGAGAGATATGCCGTCACTCACTTGTGATTCCTAGAATGTACATAATTAATTGTATGTACGTGTATGTACATGTGGCATGAAAGAACAAGCAGGGCCTGGAGCGATGGCTCAGTCAGCAAAGTGCTTGCTGTGCCAGCATGCGGGGTGGGGCATGTCTGAAGAAGGGAGAGAGGGGCTGGGGATGCAAAGGGTTTATTACAAACTCAAGTAGTAGCAATGAATATATTTTTCTTACGTATTTTTTTTTAATAATTTATTTTATTTTGTGTGTATTAGTGTGAAGGTGTCAGATCCCTTGGAATTGGTGGTATAGACAGTTGTTAGCTGCCATATGGGTGCTGAGAATTGAACCCGGGTCCTTTGGAAGAGCAGACAGTGCTCTTAACCACTGAGCCATCTCTCCAGCCCCCTTCTTATGTATTTTTTAAGTTAACATCCTGTAAAAAAAAGTGTCTATATTTATTAGCAACATTACAAATTTGCTAAATATGAGGTAGAGATCCGGAGCCGTGGTTTTGAGATACCCAGTTGATCTGACTATATACTAATTTTTTTAAATTAACTATTTTCCTGCAAAATATGCATGTCAAGTCTTAGCATCACACATGTTTCTTAATGACCCTAAGTCAGGAAGTTTCTTTCCTTTTCTCTGTTGGAATCCAAATGAGCAATTTCCTTTGACATCAATTCAATGTTTCATTATTAACTTCTAAACACATTGCAAATCACCATGATGAATTTTTCATTTCTAACATTCCACCGGTTCTAATTACTGCTGAGTCATGTGGCAACCCAGCTGTTATTAGTATAAACTCCATAACTGTCTAAATCTTTTAAAATTGTTACTTAGCTCACTTTTACCTGCATATTGCTTTATAAAATAAATCAACTTAGTGGTTTCAAAATAATTAATTAAATAAAGGGAACAGAAGTTCTCAGGCTAAAAAGAAAAGAAAGAAAAGGAAATGTCCTTATTTAATATAATATCACTTAAATGAATGTGCACCAATTGAAAAACTAAAGAGAAAAAGCTTAAGGCTGTTTGATAGCTCTTTTAGCTCTCCAATGGCTATGCATTGTGTACTTCACATTTCAAACATTAATTTTTTTCCTAGCTGGGCAGCTTCAGCTGAGCTACACTTTCCCTCATGGTGCTGCTGTGGTATTGGGAAAGCTGGGCAGATGCATTTCGGCTTATGAGGCTCTATCCCAGCTTGTGACGGCGTCATTGGGACAGAATCCTACCGTAAGCTGCAAGCTGGGCGCATCTGGCTTTGACTGACTCTTGGGATCCTGGTACTTTTAGACAGATCTCAGTTTTGGTCCCAAAAGTGTTGGCTTTCCACTCAGCATGTATTTGGAACAGAATGTGCTGTCTTCCCAAGTGAACTACCTACATATTCCTCATTAGTTTCAAATACATTTTACAAAGAACAGCTAAGTCAGAAGAGAAAGGAACAAAAGTTGAGGGGCAAAATGTGCTAAAAAAAATTATGTCATCAATACAATTAAATAGAGAATACAAATGCATAGCCAAGTACACATGTCAATCTATGATATAAATGCAGGCCTGTGAGGGAAATAATCAGTTATTAAACAAGTAGAAGAGAATAACTCATTAACTATTTGGGAAAGGCAATTGGGCTGTGTTGTCACTTCAGCTCTTTTGTAAGCCAAAGTAAACTCAGGTAAAGATTTACATGTAAGAAGTGTAGCTGTTAGTATTTAGGCAGCCTGCTTCTGGGTTGCCTAGCAGCCTATGATGTCATCATGTGTCGCCTGGGTAGTCCCAGGGGTGGTTAAATCGCTCCATAAAAGGACCAACCTGCTGTTTTGTCCCTCTCTTACTCTCTAGCTCTCTTGTCTCCCCTCTCTCTGTCAGGGCACCCTTTCCCCCCTACCATGTCTCTCTCCTTCCCTCTCTCTCTCTCTCTCTCTCTCTCTCCATCTCTCTTTCCATCTAATAAACCTCATTGGATGTGAGATTGGTTGAAGGTGAAGCTCCCTGGCAGATCACCTGCCTCGCACGTGTGCAAAGCACTGGGTACAATCCCGGGCAGGCATTTTCCTCCGCCATCTCTTCCCATCCAAGCTGCTAGGGAGTGATACAGTACGTGTAAGTGTGCCACGAAAGAGACCTTTCTAAACACCTCCTGGAACCAAATGGCAACGGGGGCAGCACCTGGGAAAACCTATGTAACCAATGTGACATGTAAAGGGATCTCAGAAGGCTATTAGGGACTCACTTTAATATTCTGAAGCTCCCTAGGAAAGCGAGCAGATGCCCTGAAACAGACAAGCTGCAAAAGCCGTTGTGTGGGCCAGTTATTAATATAAAGACTCCAAGCGTATGGAGTGACAACGATTACAAAGCGCTGAGCAGAAAGGAGCTGATGAGGTTGGATGACTTCCCCGGTAAGCTGTGCCTCGCCTCTGGAGGGTTGACAAGGAGGGCACAGCAGCTCCAGGCCCGTCCATGCAGGCTCCTCACCACTACCATCTATCTAAATCCTCTGGGGTTGGGGAGCCCAGCGTAGGTACCAAGCAAGCCAGGGGACAAGAATGCGCCCTAATCCGGGGTTGAGGAAACAAAGGAGAGATTACCCAGCTCCCCTGCGGTGTTCAGATCTGTTCAGGGCCCTGCTCTCCCTTTCTCCCTTTGTTTCCCCACCTGTTTTCCCACAATCTACAAAAGCTGAAAGCCAGGTGAACTGAGGGCATCTGATAGCTGCTGTTTCAGACCTTAATCTCTTTAGGAAGTCCATAGGACAGAGCCAGGGAGAACACCTGCTCCGCGGCCTCCCGCTGGCGCCCCGCTCCCCGCTTACTTGGTACTGGGGTTCTTGATGAAGCCGGTGTTTATGAAGTTAGGGCAGAGGCACGTTGTTCTGACCCCTGTCCGTCCCCAGGCGGCCAGTTCCTCCGTCAAGGCTCTGTGGAAGCCAACAGCAGCAAACTTGCTGGAACTGGAAGAAAGGGGTTCCCGAGTGAATTCAAGAACACTGGGGTGCTGTGTTAGGTGAGCGCCTCCGGCCAGCGGCAGGGCGCCCCTCATCACAGGCAGAGCTCCATTCCGTGACACAACAGCAAATACCTAGGCCTCAAGCCCATGGCGGGGAGCATTTCCTACCTGTTGGCATCGCTAACTAGCAGGGTTTCACATGACAGGAAACTTGTGTTTGCTTTCATTGCTGCTGTTTCCATAAAATCCAAACGTCACTGTAATCTGCCGGTTATTTGTTCTACATGGTCACGGAACCCAGGGGAAGTGCTTCTGGACACATCCAGTCTTCTTTAAAGCAACAGCTTAACATCCTCAGAGCCTTTTCTTAACCTTCCCCCACTTCCTAAGTTTTCTGGGATAGAATGTTTCAGATGTGTAATGCATGCCGTGCATGCTCTTGTGTGTGTGTGTGTGTGTGTGTGTGTGTGTGTGTGTGTGTGTGTGTAGATTTAAGGCTGGTGTTTTTCATTAATGCATTTCCTCTTATTTTCAGAGTCAGGGTCTCTGAGCTGGAGGCTTTCCCATGGCCTAGCCTATTATGTGAGAAGCACTAGATTTGATGCCCAGGCTTCACGACAAAACCAACTGAAAAAAAGAAAATGAAACCTTTAAGAACCAATAAGAGGTTTGTTTCAACAGAAAAAGGCTAAAGGCAACTAGAAGAGAAACCACAAAATAAAATACCAACAGAGATGGACATAAAAACATCCTCATTTTGGTTGAAACTTAAGAGAGCGCACAGTAGCATTTTTCTCTAATAAGTTATGGTCAAGTAATGTGAAATTTTGTATTTTCTCAGTTTGTCTTTCAACATACAGTCGGATTTCATCAGATATAACTGAGCCTGGCAATCTTTAAAACTCTGGATTTGGTCAGAATTATTATTTCTGACTTCCAATCATTTTTTGAAACAACATTTCATTTTAAGATAATGTCCACATGTACTTTTGCTGCTATTTCTACACTGGCTGCTTGTGTTGATAAAATATCTTTCCAAGCTAATTGTTTCCTTTTAAAAATCAACTTGAAGTTGGAAGCAGTTTTGGTGGGTGGAACAGTGCAGCGTTAGGGGGGCTATGAATGTGAGCAAAATATATAATGTGTGACATTCTCAGTCTTAATAAAATATTATATTAAAAATCAAGATACTAAAAAAATAAATAAAGAAAATAAAAATAAAATAAAAAATAAGATACTATAAAAAATATTAGAAAATATCAAAAATCAACTTAGAATAGAATCAGAAAAGCCTCATTCTTCCCCACTATGAATTCAGTTACGTCACATTTACATGCACTTTTCAAGTCAATCACTGAAGCTGTTTGATATAGCTGCTACAGCATGGTTAATTTTTCTATGAGATGCGTGATCACAGAGTTCTAAGAGACCGAGGACAGTGTCAGGCGAGAGCTTGGTCATAAAGAAAAGAATCAATCCTTCTGCCTTCTCTTTGTCTTGTCCCACAAAGAGCAACTGGACAGCATAGACTCAGTTTCCGGGGTCTTGTTCGGAAAGCGGAGAGGTGGGACCCTGTTGTCCTGTGTGCATACAGGGAGGTGGAAGTGAAACTCCAGCAGGTGCCCTCCAGTTACTAAACATTCGCATGATCAGAGAATCATTGTTGAGTTCATTCATTATATGATGGAAGTTAGATACTGTTATTAACCTATTTTATGGATGAGGAAAATGAAGCACAGAAAAGCTGAGTAAGTTAGCCTAAGGTCTTAAAGCTAGGAAATGACTAAGTCAGTCTTCATGCCATTATCCTGGAAATATCCCTGATGTTTGTAAGTAGGCGGACAGGTTCTTGGACATTCACACGATACAAGAGCCTCCTGTGTGATCAAACCATAGCCACAAATGACATTGTGGGCACATCTCACAAATACAGTGAGGTTGCACGTACATAAACATAGAAAACAGGCAACTTTAAGCTGTGTTGTTCCAAGCCGGCTTGCAGTTTTACCTTTGAGTGGTAACCAGGGGAAATGCTAAGAGGGTTCCTTCCTTGTGTCTTTTGTTTTTTAAATGGGTTCATCTACTTTAAAGTAATTCATTTTCATTATTACAACTGTGTGTTATGCTTTTAAAAAGCTTTACAATTAAAAGGCAGTGTCAGGGCCAGGATGTGGCTCAGTACACAGTGCTCACCTATATGCACAGGGCCTTAGGTGTGATCCCCAGCACTGCACAGACTCTGCACACTGGTGCATGCCTGCAAGCTGGGGACTCAGGAGGTAAAAACAGGGGAATCAGGAGTTCAAGATCAGCCCTGGCTTGGCTACATGAGACCTTGTCCCCAAAAACAAAAAAGAGGGAGAAAGGGGAGTAGGAGGGGTAGTGGGAGGGTGGAAGAAAAAGAGGGTAAGGCGGGGAGACACACAAAGATGGAAGAAACAGAAAGTAGTGTGTTCACTTGGCAGCATCTGGGCTCAGTGGCCCACTTGTTAGTATCTGATAAACATGGTTTTCTGCTGGCAGAAGTCATCAGCCCTTGAAGGGAACTGAAAAGGGGCTGAGCAGCTGGTGATGCTGTTAATCACAAGACTTTGAGTAGCTCTTTCTATTTTGGCAGCTTTTCTTCTCTTATCGTGATGAAGACAGTCCTCACTAGATAGGGTAAGAAAAATTAAGTGCCTAAATTCTAAAAATAATACAAATGTATCTGTACACGCACCCACAGATGTGTGTAAATATACAGACACAAGTATAAATAGGTGGACCGGTAATTTATTTTTGTGTAAGATATGTGTGCATATTATGTAAAAAGCTTACAAAGATCTAAGCCAAACATACAAGTCAAGGGTAGGAGTTGATGAAAGAAAAATACTCACGTACCAGTAAGCCAGCAGGAAGGGGACGACCGTGTGCCCCGCTGCTGAGGCTACAGTGACAATGTGCCCGTGGTTATTCTTCATCATCGCCGGCAGAAATGCCTTTGTGGTCTAGAAATAATTTTTAGTACAAAGAAACCCTGCGTATTATTCCTGCTTTATAGGCTCATGGAGAGTATACTTTGCAAACATTTGTTCCTGAAAATGCCTGATGGCCAAGAGCATCGGCCTAACACAAATGGACAGGACATGACTTCAGAAAAACTACAACAGATGCTGAAAGCATTGGGAACTTATCTCATTTAAATCGGTAACTGCTTACATCCCTAACCATCTGACTCTTGCCATTGGTGTCTTCTACCACCTCATGTATTGACTAGAAATAATACCCCTGAGTACAAGAGGAATTAACACTAAATTACGACACAATAATTTGACCATGACCTCAAAGCGCCATGAAGAGCAATCTTCTAGTGGCTACCAATTAATTCATACACTTAAACACTTCTTTAGCACCCGCTATGTGCTAGGGATATACAAGCGTATAGCACGCAGAAGGATGGCACACTCAACATTGGAAGAAAGACATGAATGGCTTGGGGAAAGCAGGGGAAACAGCACACTGCATTTTCACCAGCTCCAACTAACCCAAGCTCACACCTAAGGAAATACTCTTTTATAAACTATCTGGGAACTACTTGGTATCTTCAGAAACACATACTAAGGTCCTCGAATGGCGAGTTCTTCGTAGAGTCTGAAGATCTTGAGGCCTGGAAATAATATGGGCCCGAGTCTCATGAGATTGAGGGCATAATGCACTCACCCTTGTTACATAATTGTGGCAATGGCTTATGTGGTCTCCTCTTCCTTTCTGTGTGTCTACACTCTCACAGAGGGGTATGTAAATCTAGTTTAGACTCAAACTCTACAAGCAAAGCACGGTGTTACACGCCTGCAGACCCAGAACTTTGAAGGCAGTGGCAGGAGGATCAGGAGTTCAAAGCCAGCTTCAGCCATATACTGAGTTTAAGTCCAGCCTGGGATACCTGAGACCTTGATGCTAAAAGTCACAAGAACGTAAACACATACAATACCTAAAACGTACAATGATTTACTTCATTATTAATTTTGGAAGATGCAAGTGTTGGCAAAAGGTAGGTGATATCATGAGAAATGAACTCTTAATCTTTGAGTCTTCAAAAGGAAGTAGTTTTGAAAAAGAAATCACACTCACCCAAAAGTGTGCAAGCACGTTGACTTCAAAAGTCTTTTCAATTTGAGGGTCCTGTGTAGCGAATAAATCTGCAGTGTAGACGACGCCAGCGTTATTTACCAGGATGCTGACGTCTCCGACTTCTTCCTTTACCTTAACCATAAGAGAAGAACATTAAGCGCTCTGGCTGCAGCTTTACGAGTTCTGACATTTACAAGAGCAGACATTCTTACCTAGTAGGTAGGCATGGAAAAGTAGTTCTGTAACCCATATGCCAACACGGTGTAAAAGACCCTTACTATTTCAGGACTTATGCCCAAAGCAGCTCTGTTTAGAATTCTTTGTAATTTAGTCTCTTGGCAGTACTCTGTTGATTACGGCTAAAGAGATATTTGGTGAAATAGCACTGATTTTTAAACACTTCTTCAAAAGTTAAGCAGAAGTGAGTTAAGTTTATTTGAAGATTCTAGGGCAGTTCTGGGAAATAATGTAAAACTGACTAGACTATTGAGATGGTCACAGTTCTGCTTCCTTATTTTCATGATTACTCTAGTCTGTTACTCACCCATCATTCTCCATCGGGCAGCAAAGGCTTACGAGTGTCAAGTAGAGGGTCTTTAATCAGCCTTGAGTAGAGTTTTGACTATGCTACTATTTAGACATTAAGTGATTCAAGATGTCCATTGCTTAAAATGGAGTTAAGAATATAGCTTGGGGGCTGGAGAGATGGCTCAGTGGTTAAGAGCAGTGTCTGCTCTTCCTGAGGTCCTGAGTTCAATTCACAGCAACCATATGGTGGCTCACAACCATCTAGGCTGAGACCTGATGTCCTCTTCTGGCCTACAGGTATATATGCAGATAGAGCACTCACATATGCAAAATAAATAAATAAACAGATAGATAAATAACATTGAAAAACATTGTAGTTAGAGTGAACTCTCTGATAAATAAATATATATATATATATATATATGTAGCTTGGATGGCCACCTCACACCTTTAATCCCAACACTCAGGGAGGAAGAGGCAGGTGGACTGCTGTGAGGTTTTGTTTGTTTGTTTGTTTGTTTGTTTGTGGCCAGCCTGGTCTACAAAGTGAGTCCGGGACAGCCAAGACTACACAGAGAAACCCTGTCTCCGGGAAAAAAATAAACAAAAACAAACAAACAAAGATTATAGCTTGTTGTGAGTTACTGTGGGAACAATGTAACAACATGCAAATGAGCTATCTGGTAAAGATTATAAGATGCTATCACTATTATACACATCCGCTTATACCTATGTCTAATATGTTTGTAGATTCTTTTCTTGGCCTTATGATGTTTCTCAGAAGATCTTAATATGGAAATATATGTAAGGCAAATAATAAAAATATTATTTACAGCTGGGCACAGTGGTATACATCTTTAATTCTAGACCTCCAAAGGCAGAGGCAGGCACATGTCTGTTGAGTTTGAGACCAGCATGAGCTACATAGAGAGTTCTAGGCCAGCCAGGGCTGCCTGGTGAGACCCTGTCCAAAACAAAACAAAAAGTTGCATGCATAGTTTCTGAGACCGAAGTGCTCCCCCTTGAAAATGAACTTCTCCCTTTAGCATTCGTTTAAAAGGAAGAACATTCGAGAAAGTGAAGAAATAATGTCGGAGGGTTATGTAAGCCACTAAAGCCAACTGTGGGTAAAGCGGGTATGGTAAAATGATTTCAGCTGAGGAAATAGAAGCAGGATAACAGGGCTGGCTGCCAACGGCTGTCCAAGGCATCCTCTGAGCCGTGAAGGCTGCTCCTGTTTAAGAAGGTAGAACTTAGGGTCTTGTGATTGCTGCATGTTGGGATTCTCTGTAACCAGTAACAGCACCTGTGAATAAGAAAGTTCAGAGACCCCCGATGCTTTTCAGAAGGTTGGAACCCATAGCTCCCAACTCTAGCCGTGCAAGGACTTTCTTTGTGTAGGAACTTTTGTTTTAGCCTTTGAGCAGCTAAGCTTATTGGTTGCATACACCCTAGAGTCAGACAGTACCCTGTTATGTATTGGGCTCAAAATGGAAGCTAAGCTTCTCCTAAGAAAATCACCATTATTTGGAGCCAGTGCTGGGGTATGCTGGGATGTTGAAGGAAAAGTTGTAAATGGCCTAATGGAGGCGTTCTCTTCGTTGTATGTTTCAGGTGGTTTCAGTCTTCTCTGTATTTAACACTCACTGCAGTGCTTCAAGGCATTGACCCTTGTTTGCCTGTTTTAAACATGGGAAACGAACCTTTAATCCAGATTTCCACAAAGGATTGCACGCAGAAAGGCTGCCAGGGAACAAAGGTTTAGCACTGAGCAGGTCGAAGTCTCATTCCTCACATCTGCGTGTAATTAAGGTGGGAAGGGTCAAGCTACAGTTTTTATCTTTTATCCATAACATCAGTACTCATATCCCTAGCACAGTACGACAATTATTAATGATGACCTCAAATTGCTGTTTCATATTACTAAAGAAGTTTCTCAAATACTATCAACTTTTTCTTTTTTAAAAAATATTTATTTATTTTGAGTATGTGGGTTTAGTATATTTATCTAGAAAAACACCACAGTTTTCCTTATATATAATGTTTAACAATCCAATTGATTATTTAGGGACGTATGGGATTTAATCTATAATTTTACATTCTTAGATGCAGAAAGTTGAGTAGTTTCTTTCTTATTTTAAAATGCAGAGACTTTCAGGCATGATGGCACATGCCTTTTTTTAATGATTTGTTTATTCTTATTTTATGTGCATTGGTATTCTGCCTACATGTATGTCTGTGTGAGGGTGTTAATCTTGAAGTGACAGACAGTTGTGAGCTACCATGTAGGTGCTGGGAATTAAACCCTGGTCCTCTGGAAGAGCAGCCAGGGCTCTTACCTGCTGAGCCATCTCTCCAGCCCCTGCTGAGTAGTTTCTTAGTTGTAACAGTTCTAGTAATTTATTTACAGATGCTTTATCTTTTTTTTTTCTTTTTTATTATTTATTCTCTGCCCAGGGTGGGAATGCTGCCAAATCTGTATATGTCTTAGTAAAGAGAGCAAGTTCACAGTTGAATTGGTTAGCTGCTTCACAGAGTTGATTCATTTCATCGTCACCAATATCCCTGTGGCACAGGTACTCTGCTCCACGGAGAGGATATACTACTACCTGACAAAACAGACTTCCAACTAAAACTAATCAGAAGACATCAAGAGGGACACACTATTCTATCAAGAGGCCATCACCAGCCTAGACATAGATGCAGCCAACTCTGGAGAGTGCTATTTCATACAAAACAAAACAAGCAAATGGACTACTGTTCCTGCTGGATTTAGAGACACAGATTATTATCAATCCAATAGCAGAAGGGGACTTTAATAACCCACTTTCTACAATGGACAAATCATCTGAATAAAAAACAAAACAAAGCAAAACAAACAAACAAACAAGCAAACAAAACCAAAAACCCCAGAAAACACCAGAATTAATTATGTCATACATCAAATGGACTTAACATATAATCACAAAACACTCCAACCTAACACCAAAGAACATACATTCTACTCTGCAGCATACGGGAACTTTTCTAAATTGGATCACAATTTGGGACACAAAACACAAAAATTAAAGAAGATTTAAATCATTCCTTGTGTTCTATCTGACCACAAAGCAACAAAACTTAACATTTACAGCAAACAAATCTTTAGTAAATACATGAATTCATGGAGAGTAAACAGCACATTACCTAGTGATGAATGGGCCTTAGGAAAAAAAAATCAGAAAGAAAAAAAATTCCTACAACTAAATGAAAATGAAAACACAACAAAAACTCAGGTACAAAATTGAAAGCAGTCTTATGAGGAGAAATATATAGCTCTAAGTGATTATATTAAACAATCAGAAAGAGTACAAATAAATAACTTGATGATATAATTCAAAAATTTGGAACAAGAAAAAACAAACTGAAACGCAATCAATGGGAAGAAAAAAAATCAGAGCAGAAACCAATAAAATAGAAACAACAACAAATAACACAAAGAATCAACAACTCAAAAATTTGGAAAAATAAGAACAAACCAAATCTAAATCCAATCTTTGGGAAGAAATTAAAAAAAAAAAATCAGTGAAAAAGACACAGTAATAATGAATAATACAAAGAATCAGCAAATCTAAGAGCTGTTTTTATTGAGACAATAAGTGAGAGTGATAGACACTTGGCCTAACTAATCAAAAGAAAGAAATAGAAAGCCTAAATTAACAAAATCAAAATTAAACTAATAAATTCAGAATATTGTAAGGAAATATTTTAGCAGCCTGTATACCATTAGCTATTTTTGAAAACCTGAAGAAAAAAAGATGAATTTTTAGATTCAGCCAAACCAAAAAAATTAAACCAAAAGAAGTCAACAATCTAAACAGACACATAACAAATGAAATTGAAATAATAATTAAAAGCCTTTCAGACAAAAACAAAAAACAAAACAAAAAAAGAAACAAAAACAAAAACACAAGGCAAAATAAAACCAAAAATGCCAGGGCCAGATGGAGGAGTCCCATCAGAATTCTACCAGACTTTCCAAGAAGATCAACAGCCAATGCTTCTTAAACTACTGAAAAGAACAGAGACATTAAGGAGGACTCCCACAATCTTTCTATGAAGCCAGTATTACTTGAATACCAAACTAGCAAATACAGCAAGAAAAGAAAACCACATGCCAGCATCCCTGATGGACACAGACTCAAACATGCTCACTGAAACACTGGCAGGAAAATACGGGCATACAAAAAAGGGATTATCCAGTATGACCAATATACATAAATCAATAAATGTAATAGACCAAATAAATTGACTTAACAGCTAAAAACACATGATTATCTCAAAAAAGCAGGAAAAAGTGCCTTTGTTTTAAAGTTCCAACATACCTTCATGATAAAAGTCTTTGAGAATGTAGGGCTAAAGGGATCACAGCTCAACATAATACATGTACATATACAACATAATACAGGTGACACCACATAAATGGAGAAAAGCTTGAAACAATCCAGCTGAAGTCAGGGATGAGACAGAATGTCTACTATTCTGACTTATTTTCCATATTGAGCTTGAAGTACTGTCTGGAGCAATAAAGCAAGAGAAGAAAATTTAAGGAGTACAGATAGGAAAAGAAGTCAAACTATCCCTATTTACAGATGACATGGTACTATACATTATGGATTCCCAAAATTCTAACAGAAAACTTCTAGAAATTATAAATAAATTCAGCGATGCAGCAGGATACAAAAAACTTGTACAAATCAATAGCTTTTTTAATATAACAACAAACCTACAGAAAGATCATGAACACATTCCCACTCACAATACCCTCAAAGAAAGTAAGATATCTATAAATAAACTTAACCAAGGAAGTGAAGGACATGAAAACTTTAAGCCTCTGAAGAAAAAGACATTAAAAAAAAGACACAAGAAAATGAAAGACATCCCATGCTCAGGGATTGGTAGAATTAACGTTGGGAAAATGACTACTCTAGCAAAAGCTATTTATGGATTCAGTGCAATCCCAATCAAAGTCCCCATCTCACTCTTCACAGACATAGAAAAAAAAAAACTATCCTAAAATTCATATGGAACCACAGAAGACCCCTGATAGGCAAAACACCCCTGGGGCAGGGGGGAGGTGGGGGAAAACAGTGCTAGCAGGGTTACTATTCCAGATCTTAATGTATATTACAGGGCTATAATAATAAAAACAGTATGGTACTGGTACAGAAGAAGACATGCAGACTAATCAAATAACGCATAAGATACAAACATGAGTACACATACCTTCAGCTACTTAACATTTGGCAAATACACCAAAACCAAAGGCTGGAAAAAAAGAAAGCATCTCCAGCAGATGGTGGAAAATGGGAAAATGGGATTCCACACGTAGGAGAATGAAATTAGACACACATTTATCACCTTGCACAGAAATCAACTCCACATGTATCAAACACCTAAGCCTGAAACACTGAAACTTCTAGGAAAAAAAACACAAGTGGTACCCCACATGACTTTCGAATAGAACTCCATTTGCCCAAAACTAAGGCCAATATTTGACAAGTGGGGCTTCATAAAACCAAAAAGCTTCTGCACATTTAAGGAAACAACCAGCTGAGTGAAGAGGAAATCCAGAGAATGGGAGAGAACCTTTGCCAGTTACACATCTGACAGAGGATTAATATGCAAAATATATAAAGAACTCAAAAGACAAAGAATCTGGAAGACAAATCTTATGTGGTTCTAATGTTGTGAAGAGACACCACTCATGGCCTCTGTATCAGCTCCTGCCTCCAGGATCCTGTCCTGTTTGAGTTCCTGTCCTCACTGATTTTGATGACTGTGAATGAAATAAACCCTTTCCACCACCCCAAGTTGGTTTTGGTCATGGTGTTTCTTTCCAACAGTAGTAACCATCACTAAGATGGTGACCAACACCCTCCAAATGGGACTAGAGACCTATTTAACAAGAGGGAAAATCATGTCTCGTACTGGAAACCTAGCCAAATACCCAGGGGTTGTGAAGTCAAGGGTCTTGGAGGAGAACCTACACACTTTACTAAGCCAGGATAATCCCTGACAACATTCTAAATATTTGTTCTTATCTCCACAGATAAATGTGGTCCCCTCCCCTCATTAAGGAAACTTCTCTTTACAACAGATGGGACCGGTACAGAAAACCACAACCAGTCAAAAGGCAGACATGTAGAGCGCAGTCAAAACAGATACGTCAGCAAAACTCTCCTGCACCTAAGACTCGGGACATCGCAGAAGAGGGGGTGGAAAGACTGTAAGGGCCAGAGGATCTGTGAGCTTGCTGTGAGAGAGTGTCTCCTAGTGACGTCAGAAGCTGCGCCCAAACAGTCTCATCTGCCTAAACATGGCAGAAGAAGGGTGCCGCCAATACACACCGAGGTGGACGGGGAAAGCCCGTGAGGCCTCAGCCCTGCATAAAAGACATGACAGACAACCAAGGAATGCTGAGAATGGGAGAAGGCGCCAGTTGGTTATTCAATAGCAAATGGTCAGCCCCGATAACACACATACAAGTAACACACTGGTACTGAACAGGTTATATTTAGGAATACATATGTATATAATATGTATACATATATGCATATATGTAACAACGATTAGTGAAAAAGGAGGCCATGAATTTGAAAGATACCAAGGAGGGATGTATGGGAGGCCTTGGAGGGAGGAAAGGGAAGGGAGAAATGAGGTAATTATATTATCATGCCAAAAATAGTTTAAGTAAAAGAATCCAAAATAGCTAAACTGTTTTAAAATAGAAAGAAAAAATTAACTGTATCTAAATCTGGACAAAGAGGCTCTGAGCCTGGTTGCATCAGTGTCTTTGTGTGTGCTTAGCTGAGGGAGAGATCTAGACACGCAGACTTTAAAGGACTCGCCTGCCACTTGGATGGCCTTCCTTGCAAATGACAGTGCATCCTGAGCGAAGAACATTTCAGCTTTGGGTGGAGGAGGACAGCATCGCCCTGTAGGATCAGATCCACCAAGCAAAACCCTAACCCACAGTCAGCTTCACACCCATGCCTCACACCGGACTTCCGCAGACACTGCCAGTGTTGGCGAGTGCCAGCCAGGGGCATTCAGCCGAACCGGCCCATGGGGGACGGAGTTAAGGGCGTAAAGGGGGCTGAATGTACACCTGGACTCTGCTGTACACCTGCCGAGAGAGTATCTCTGGAGGTGAGGCTCACTGTTGTGTCTGCTTCTACACACGCCCACAATCTTGTTTCCTTGAAACTGATGCCTAGGCCTGGTACATGTGCCTATGTACACACACGGTGGTCAGAAGACAACATTGCTGTCCTGCTCTGCTTTATTCCCTTGATGCAGAGTCTAACCCTGAACTCCGACCTAGGCTGGCAGCCACAAGCCTTGGGCACACGTGGCTGTCTACATACGAAGACTGTCACGCTTGGGCAGCAGGTACGCTTATCCACTGAGCCATCTGTCTTGCCCACGAAGCCATCTCTCCTTCCCCATGCTCCCTGGAAGGCTGTAGAGGACACTAGCGTGTGCCTCTCTCAATACACTTCAGGCCTGTCACTAGCCAGACGCACAGTCTTGGGAATACAAACCACAACGTTTTCCAGTTGTTTGGTGTAATGAGCTAACGGGATCATCTCCAACACACTCGTCTCTAACCGCGGGTGGAATTTTACCTTCTTTGCTGCGCTGTAAATCTCTTCGCGCTTGCTGCAGTCCACCACGAAGGGATGGGCCTGGGAGCCCATCTTTCTGCACTTCTCAGCTGTCTCCTCGATGCCGTTCTGGAAAAAGCCACACAGAGATCGAGAGAACAATGTAAATGGTGGGGACACGTCCCACAAAGGCTGAGGGTCAAGGAGGAAGACATGAGGTGGATTGTTTACTAAGAAGCTCACTAGTCTTTAAGGATTTGGAATGACTACACCTGGTCATTCAGGCTTCCATGTTTTCTTTCCTGGGTGACCACAGCTGTCTTAACCCGGTCCTTCACTCCCTCCTTCCACGCCTCCTCTCCATCCCCCCTCAGTAGAAATCACCTGCAAACACTCCACTGCCTTCAAAACCAAAGTACCCCGAACGGGGGCTCCTTTTGGAGACTCAGGTTTCCAAAAGTGTGCTGAGTCATATTCCTCATTTTAACTTTTCCAGTAGCATGTTACAGAAATAAAATTTAGCCTCAGATTTTTTTTTTGGATTAGTGGAACAGTTTGCTTCTCTGGTGCATTCCATTAGGAAAATTTCCTAAATATTTGTAGTAAAATACACCACAGGCAAAAGTCAAACCAGGACAGTGCTCTGCCATGCAGCGGAACTTTCATATCCATCAAGTCGCAGTGATGGGACAGTAAAGGGAAGCAGAGCCCTGCGCTTATCTCTGCATTTGTTCCCACGGGGTTCCATGTTTTGGTTGTGACATCACAGAAGTGTGTACTGTTACCATTAGCCTGAGTACGTTATAAAGCATGGATAGGCGGGATGAAAGCATTATGTACAGCCCACAAATCAGAGTGAACTGGCAGATATAGATAAAACAGCCAACGGAGAGCGGGCAGATCCATCACTCACCCTCTCCAAACCACCAGCAGCTGAGGTAGTGGCTCCAGTTCTGTCATCTGACAGACATAGTTCACTCCATCCCTTTGTCTAACCCAGTCCACCCACCAAACTATTACGCCTCAGTATTGCCAGTGTATTATTCTACATTGCTCTTTTCATACTAAATGTTTGAAATCAAGTGTGTTATCCATGCAGACCATGTCTCGATTCAGACTAGGAAGATCTTAAAAGCTGAACAACCATGAGAGATAATTGGCTTCTGCCAACCTCATCAGCTCAGACCTTGATCCAGATCTTACACTTTCCTTCTCCTCAGTCCGCTCTGGGCTTTGGATTTGCTGAGCCCTGTTAACTCAGCCATCTCCATGGTTTTGTGTGTGTTGGTGCTGGGGACTGAACCAGGGCCTTGTGGGTGCTGGGGCAGTGCCGTAACATGGGAGCAGCAGCCCATCTCCCTTACCCCATCTACTGATGCCTACCCCGGCCACCATTGTGACTGGCAATCTGCCTTTTCCACCCCACTGTCCCAAGCTCCTTTCGTGCTTTTTATTTTTTAACACTTAATGTCACGTGATTCTGTATTTTATTACAGTTTGCCTGCTGATTGTCTTTAGTGCATGAAGGCCATTTTCATCACTGCTGTGACTGTAGTTCTATATTGTAACACTGTCCAGAAGATGGTATGTGTCCATAAACATTCACTGGATAAACACAAGTCAGAGAAAATTTGTGTTCACCAGTGCTAGAGATTAGAAGCCGTCAGCCCAACTCACTCTTTGTTAAAGAATACAGTTTCAGGTTAGTTTGCGTGCCATCTGCTAGGTGTTCTGTTAAATTACCTCATGCATTAACTTACCATCTTCCTGGCCTTCTGAGGCAGACACTAATATTTTACACATTAGTGCAGAAAGCTAAAGGTCTGGGAAGTCTTGTTTCTCTAGTTTCTCAAGTAAGATGCAAAGAGCCCATTATGTGCCTGACCATATAACCACGCTAGGCCTTGGCCAGCTCACCTATGCTGGTTCGGTTTGCACCTTTCATTCATTGTGTAAATACTTTATATCTGTTTTTTCCTCCGCCAGGCTGAGGGACCCCATCTCCTGATGGCCCTCTGGTCTTAACACCTAGGCAGAAGGAAACTGTGGACTGGTTACCCGCTGTCTTAGCCACTTATTTAACCTCGTGAACCTTGACCTCTTGTTTGCCAAACTGGATGTCCACAGTGCAGTGGCTGTCCTGTGAGGCCACAGGTGTACTCCTTTGCTCATCTACTGAAAGCCCAATGGAAGCCTCACTAAAGGGCACTTCTGACTTCCCTCACACCTCACACCCCTGCAGGCACAGGAGGCCACACTCAAGTTCTTCTGCTTTTAATTTTTTTTTTTTCTACAAGGTGACTTAAAGTGACTCTTGTTAGTAACTGTGACAGAGTAGTGGTGATTTCTGTAGCGGGTCATTTTTGAACCCATCTCCGTAGTGAGACTTAACAGCTACACACCTCTAAACTGCTGCATTTTCCAAAAGCTAATGAGGGTGAGTAGGAGGAAATTACAGGGGATTTTCAGGATCGATTTACAGGACTAATGTGGCTAAGGGAGGTAGCCAAGATTCTTATCGTCTTTCCCGTGGACTTAACAGATACCAATTCAATTCATGCCTCTCCCGAAATCTGAAAAAATGGCAACAGTAACTAGGAAGTGCCCTATGTTCTTCACAAGAACTGTGAAGGGTGTTTGTCTGCCAAGCGTAGACCCGTCCCCAGAGTGAAGCGCCAAGGAGGAGAGGCAGCGAAGGAGCGCCGTTACCTTATTGATGTCCCAGAGCACCAGTTTGGTGTTAAGTTTGGCAAATTCGTAGGCAGTCAGTCTTCCAATTCCATGACCAGCCCCAGTGATCAGGACGATCTCTCCGGCGACCGATTTTTTCTTCTTGGGAATAAAAAGCTTGACCAGAGACTCTATCCAGAAGACGATGAGCAAGGGCAGCAACAGGATCAAGTCAAAGAGGTACCTCATCCTTCCTTCCGGCTGCCCTGTTCTCCTTCCCGGTCTCGAGCTGCTTCTGGAGCTCGTGTGATGGCTCACGCTCAGAGTAAAAGCTAGAGCAAGGCAGAGCTCCCCTACAGAAGAGAAACAAACAATTCCGAAACCATTCCTTCCGCGGGGCCGGGCTTCTGGGCGGTTTTTGCCATTGGCTCCGGCTGCAGTCAGAGCAACCGCTCTCTGAGTCGGAAATCTGGGAGGGACGAAGTCGGACGCAGCCCTGGGGCGGTGCGACCCTGACAGCTTTCACCTACTTCCTCCTAGGAGGGGTTGTGACTGCGCGCTTTTCTAAATCGGAAAAACCTGTCTGCAGCAGACCTTGGAGAGGTAGTTACGCCTGCGGCACAGGCATACACAGGCTGCTGTGGACATCGCCTGTCTTTGCATAAGGGTTGCCAAAAGATAAAAAATAAAAATGTGGAACCACATCTTAAAGGACCAGGAAGCAAAGAAGGGGGACTCTTGGAGGAAAGGAAAAGGAGTAGTAAGTGGGGGATGGGAGATTAGCCCTGGGGGAGAGGCGAATAAGGACAGATAAGACATGCATGTATTATAAAAATGTCACAAAACCCATTTCTTTGCACGCTAACAAAAATTTAATAACAAGCAAGTAAACAAAAACCCCTCCAAACAAAACGGCAGAAGGGGGGAAAGCCGGTTCTGCTCCTGATTTAGCAATGACGCTACGTTGCATTTAATTTCAATTAAACAGGATTTCGGAGGAGTCTGCGTCCTCTCAAGGCATCGTCAAGAACTGGGAAAAGCTTGCAGTGAACCCATCTCCCCAGGCAAGGCAGTGTAGCTGCCCCCGGAGAACCTGGAAACAAGCAGCAGAGCACATATTCAAGGATGGCGACCCTTTCTTTACATTTATTTATCTTTTATGTTTGGGTGTTTTGCCTGCCTGTAGCACAGCACTTTTGCTCGTGGTGAGATGAGGGGTCTGGGTTTCCTTGAACTGGAGTTACTGAGAGCTGTGAATCCTCATGTAGGCACTGGGAAATGAACCCTGTTCCACAGGAAAAACAGGCAGCGCTTTAGGAGCCTTACCTATCTCCCCTGCATCCCCCGCCCCCACCCCAAGCACACACTTGTGTGTGTGTGACAGGGCACTTCTATGCACCTCTGGCTGGCCCGGACCTCTTTCTTCTCCACGTTGTTTGGGGTCAGTGTTTCCTCATTCAGCAGCAGAAGCGAGCGAACAGCTGGGCTGCTGAGTGCTCCACTCCCTCATAAAGGTTCTCAGCAGCTAGTTCTTGCTTTACCAACCCTAAATATAAGCGGCTGACTTTCCTCCCGTGAAAGCTGAGGGAGTGGCTTGCTTTATAACTATCTCTTCCTTTGCTACTGCTGTCAGGTTTTATTTGTAACTTTAGAGAAAAGCTTCTGTTGGAGGAGAAAGAAAATCCTCCATAAATGTTATAAAATGTTTAGAATAATGACTTGAGGTAATTTAAATGTCTTATAAATTTTAAGAGAAAAAAATCCTCTGGGAAAGTAAACAGGGTAAGATTAGAAATATTCTTATTTAAAATATTGTTATGTCTGCTGTCATTCACCACAGGGACAGTCATTAAATGTTGTCTTTTTAAGTCATCTTATTATTTTATGTGTGTGTTGATGGATGTACGGCACGGCATGCACGCCCGACACTTGCTAAGGGCAGAGGAGGGTGTTGGATGCCCTGGAACCAACAGAGGCTTGTGAGCCACCTTACGGTGCTGGGAATGGAGCTGAGGTCCTCTGCAAGAGGAGCAAGCGCTCTTAACCAACTCCTCAGCCTCAGTGGAATGTTGCTGTCTTCAGAGGTTAAATTATGTTAGGGCATGCAGATTTGGCCTCTCACTCTCACTCCCAATCATATAAACTCACCTTTAGCCCACGACTTTATTGTGGGGATGCTGGGGAGCAAGCCAAAGTCCTTGTATGCTCATGGCAAGGGCTGCTACTGAGCCACGCCCAGTGTGTAAAATCTAAAATACCAAGGCAAACTGCCCCGATTTCCAGTTCCTCCTCCATGAGCCGGGGCAGCTCCGCAGACGATGACTGTTGACAGTTTCTGATGAAACACAGTCACAAGTGATTCATCCACGGGGGCTCCTGTACACTCACTCACTGAGTTCGAGGTCAAGAGGCTCAGGGGATGCGTCAACTTTGGAGAGCCGCCCTGCCTAAAGCAAAGAGGAAAGTGACCTCCAGATACGGGGCAAAGGGACAGTGAGGAAAAATCCAGGGCAGGAACTCCTTATCATACTGCAGGGCTTGGAATGGCTTTAGAAACCTCACTTAGGGAAAACCCGACTCCTCTGAGTCGTTCTGAGAAATCAAGCTGCTGCTGCACCACTGACCTCTTGGGGTTTCGCCAGCTGTTAGCTGTGGTTTTTAGGAACTCAAACCCCAGTATTCCCACTTCCTCTGCAACTGAACAAAAGATTCAGATTCTCCAAAATGTAGGATTTCCCCTCAATCTGTTTCCTCCCACCAGCTGAATTTCCAGGTTTTAGAAGTGGGAGCTGAACTATATCATGCCCTCACAACAAGACGCAAACACTCCCACGCGAAAGATCACTCTAGAAAGTCAAGGGTGATTTCAGTGAGTTATTTAAGTTCAGAACTCACTTACAGAGAAATATAATTTTATGGAATTTCCTGGTTTACTTTTAAAGTTTTTAACCGAAACTCAAAAACTAAAAATGTAGCCACTGAAAATGAAAGGAATCTTTCCTGAAACAAAAGAACGAAAGAAAATGTCATTATTGCAGTGCAGGAAGCGTGGGAGAGGAGGTTCATTCTCTTCCTTATTCTGAAAACAAACAAAAAACGTTTAGCGCCTTCATTCCCCCTACACCCCCAAAAGAGAACACTTGTTGATTCTGTCTAACCAGATGAATAGGGTTAATATAAATTCCTCATGTGAGGCAGCTTGTGGGGGCTTGCAGAGGACTGAGCTTTTAGGTGCCCGTGGTCTAAGCACCAGGAAACTCATCCTGAAGAAAAGGAAACTAGCATGTTTGAATAGAAACTAAAGCAACTGGAGAAAGCAAGGGAAAACAAAAGGAGGAGTGGGGGATAGGGGAGAGGAAGAAGGGCAGGGAAGAGGAGGCCGGAAGGAGGGGAGAGGAGAGAAGGAGAGAAAGAACTATTTAGTCCTGGTGAGGAGAGGTTTTGTTTTAAAATTGTCTTATTTTGTTCAAGATCATTAAATGCTTTAATCTCTTCAATATTACTAAGGTTGCTTGTTTCGGGGTGGAGAGATGTCAGACTTGTTAGAAGCCCCAGTTCTTGCAGATGACAAGGACTCAATTCCTAGTACCCACAGTGTGACTCACAAGCATGTGTAACTCCAGTTCCGGGGGATCTGGCATCTTCTGGTCCCTGAAGACACTGCACACACAGTCTGCAGGAAAAACTCCCATGCAGACTTTTAAAAATTATTTGTTTTAGCTACAACAGATAACTGAGGGATTCCAGACACTCTGGAAAGAAACTGTACTAAAATTCCAATCTAGCATTTAAAAAATCATGCACCAATATGAACTAAATTAGAGAATCTATTTTATTGCCGAATCAAGTTAGATTATACTAGTATTTTAAAAATTAAATACGTTAATAGGATATATGCCACAAATATCCCAGGGTACTGGTAGGTAAGATCTACAGCAACTTCTGTCTTGGTTTTTGAAAGGGATGTGGGGTGTGTAATGTTCCCTTTGGCGATGACAGAGAATTGTTGAGAATACTTTAAGGGACTAGATGGCTGGAGGTTGAATTTTCATTCAGTTAACTCCTATCTGTGGCTCAAGGCAAGCTTTATTACTATTTGGGTTTTGCGTCCTTATAAATGACAGGAAGATAATAATAGCATCGAGTTTACTGTGAGGAATAAATGAGGCATTTACAAAATGTCCAGAGTAGACACAGACAAGCTGTGTTCGTGGACCCAGAGCCTCAAGCAAAGAAGTCTGCAGTCATTCTTCTAGCTGGGTCTGAGTGACTTAACCGCGGTACTTCAGAATTTGAGAAGAGCCTCTTGGTTGCTCAGTAGTCGTTTTAGGTTGAAGATCTAGTCTATGATATGGCCCTGGCTGTTCAGTTTCTCTTTAAGAAGGGTACTAGGAACAGATCTTTAACAAATTGGGGGGGGGAGAGTTTCTGAGAGAAGTTAAATAACTAAGTAACCAGCAGTTCATATAACATAACATTTGCCTGCACAGCACATAGCTCCATGGATTTTAGAATTCCCTCAGAGCTGTGCAATCATCGCAAATCAGACTCTCACCATCTCACGGAGAAACCTCAGGCTCACTGAGAGTCAGGCCCCATTCCCCCAGGTCTGTCTTCTTCCCAGTGTAACACAACCACTGCTCACTTTCTCTTGCCATAGATTTGCTCCTTCTGAATACTCTCTATGGCTCAATCACATTGTCAGTATAAAGACTACTCTTGTAATGAAATAAGAAAAGAATTCATTTTGAGTCAAACATGGGTCATGACCTGGTAGCACAGAAGCGAGTTACCTGATACCAGGTCCCGGCTTAGAAGAACTAAACATTTTTTGGTAATCACAGAATGGAACAAGGACATAAGTCAATATACCATTACATTGGTGTGGCTATCAGGTCAGGTAAGCTATGGAAGGGCAGACAGTCTCTATATTTTCCTCATGCTATTGAATTCTTGATTTTAGAGCTGATGGAGGTGGAAAGTCTTTGAAGCTTAGTGATCTGAGTCAGGAGTTTTATCACAGGTCAGGTGGCGTAGGCCAGAGGCACAGGTGATAGATAGTAGAAGTTCTTTGAAAGGTATTTGTTAGCCAAGTGTAACGATGGCCCTCGATATGAAATATTCCATTTCTCTTGTCAGCCAAGATTAAATATACCACTCTCAAGTAAATGTTGCTTCCATAGAGAAATTTGGCTTACAACAAAATAAGTTGTCTTTGTGACTTTTTTTTCACTTACCATAGGGTTCAAGGCTGTTTCAGACCTTCCCATCCCTTCCCTTTCTCCTCCCTTTCCCAGATACTATTCCATTGAGTAGCTATAGTAAATTTTGTTTATCCACTTCTTGAGGAGAGTTAGTACCATTTCTAATGTCTAGCTATCATGAAGAATTGTTACTAGAGGGACAGCAAGATGGCTCCGTACACAAAGCCTTGTTGCACAAGCCTAGGGGAAAGGTGAGGATGGACTCTGCAAAGTTGGCTTTGGCCTCTACATGTGTGCCATGGTATGTGTGCCCACTCACAATAATGATTTTAAAACAGTTTTAAGAAGTTGTTAAAACTGCTCCCATGAATGCTTACGAACTTTTATGTGTCTTCAAGTTTCTGATACACACACACACACACACATGCTGTATGATAATATATCTTTCTGTTTAACTTTTTGACTATATTTCTACCAGCAATGTATGAAAGCTCCAGTTTCTCCACAAGCTAGCTTACATCTGTTGTTTTAAACATTATGTTTCTATCAGTCCTGTGAATATGATGTGATATCCATGTGGTTCTGATTTATGTTTCTTTAATAAAGATGTTAAACATGTTTTCACTATAATTTTAATGAATTCTTTGAGAGTTTCATACACATATTTTGATGACACTCACCCCTACTCCTACCATAAGCCCTTCCAGATCCAGCTCCTACCTTCCCACTGCTCTCAGCTTTGTATCACCTTTTAAACATGTCTTTTGGTCCTATATCTTTTCTGGCAAGTGTTGACAAAAGTCCTTTGTTTATTTTAAATACTGGTAGTCTTTTAGATACTGAGTTTCCAGAACTCTTTGTATATTCTGGATACCCATATCAGATACTTGCTTTGTGAATATTTTCTTCCATTCAGTAGGTTATTGACACCTATTTAGTCCTTGGAAGCACTAAAAGTTTTTAATTTCTGTAAAACTGAATTTATCTGTAGTGGAATTTTAATTGAGTAACATGGCAACTCTGGCTGGAATACAGACACGCCCTTAGCACATACCTTTCATCCCAAACAATGAAGGTAAAGTTAGTTGGTAGAAGAAACCAGCCATGTTTGAAAGTAGTGTCTAACAGAAAGGGAACAAGGTGACAAATCAGAGAATCAGAGAAAGGTTTGACAGAATAAGATAGGCCCAAGTCTCATGAGAACAGGGGGAGGGAGGAGGAGGGGAAGGGAGGAGGAGGGGGAGGGAGGAGGAGGAGGAGGAGGAGGAGGAGGAGGAAGAAGCAGTTTTACTGGGATAGTTTTACAGGTACAGGTTGCGGAGAGAGAACAAGCTAGACACAGGTGAAGACAGAACAAGCAAGACAATGAGAAGGAGCCAGAAGATTAGGGAAGATTGCCAAAGTTAGTATGAGGCCAAGCAAAGCAATTCAGTCAGAAGCAAAGAGAAACAAGTTTGAATCCGATAGCTTGGAAAGGAGTTTGAGCCAGAACAGCTGAGTTGAACCAGCCAGCCAGAGTTCAGAAAGAAGGGTGAGCTTATTCAGCAGTCAGTCTCAGAAGCTGAAAACATTCTAGGCCTAGGTTAGATTGTACGGAGGCTAGAAGCTTCCAGGACTAGGTCTAGGTTAGCAGACGAGGCAGTAAGCCTCAAGGAGGACAATTATCAGGCAAATAAAGGATACTTTTACATTTATATATTTTTTTCCTTTGATGTTCTATGTTGGGTATCAAAGAGGCCTGGTAAGGAAGCCCTCTTGGTTTTAACCTTTACAAGGACAGTGACTTCTGAATCTTTTTGTTCTCTGTTCTGTTTCACTCAGGCATTCTCCATACCTTCTTTTCATTGTGGAGAAGGAACCCAGGAAATCATTTATGCTGTATATGCTATGCCTCCGTAACACAACCACAGATTAGTATTTTTGTCTATGAAACCAACCTCTTTTGCTTAACTTATCCAAACATATTCATAAAATGAGATATTTCCCAAGTCTAGAATTGCACATAAAAGTCAATATTTAAACTTGCTGCTCTTTTGCCTTTGATGTAATGATGTAATGAAAACGTACTGCTCTTTAATCTTTGCTTTTTGTAATCTCAGGCAAAAATATTGCTATTTGTGGATCAAAGTTGTGAGCAACATGTGATCTGAGTTAAAGACTAAGAGAAGAGCATTGCAGCTTGTTTTTCTTCATATTTTTGCATAAGCTATACAAATTGTAATATAATGAATAAAGTAACTTAATATAAACCATGAAAGAAAATAAAAAGGCGAGGCCAGCTAGTCAATAAGATGCTAATCTATCAAAATTTTAGTTTCATTATGTCATTGCATCTGTTCTGTTCTAAGAGACTGTTGGTGGGAGAGAACAGAAGAGTGGGGGTAGCAGTGTTTTTCAGGTATTTTATGTCTGGGTGTACAGAGAGAGATATGCTTATGCTTCGAACCTCCTGCAGAGCTGATGCCCAGGCACTGCCTTGGCTGTTTCCCTTGTATGAAATTCAGGAAGCATGTAAAGTCAGTCTGACTAGGCCCAAGATAAGGAACTCAGGATTTATTTATAGGCTTTTTGTTTTAAAATTGTGGCCCTTTGATTAAAAGGTTTTATACTTTGTGCTTTCCCTTGATAGTATTTGTTTTTTTTTTTCATAATTTTTTATTCTTTGTGAATTTCACCCCAATCATGCTTCCCAATGCAATGCCACTCATTTCCCAGGCCATCTGTATCTGCCTCCACCCTTGTAATCCACCCCAAAAAGAAAATTTTTAAAAAAGCAAAAATAAAAGTCTCACTGTGGAAGCTGCAGTGTGTCATGGGTGTGTCTCCCAGTGTACCCTTTTCCCCAAACAGCTTTACTTGCAAGTGTTCATTGCAGCATTCAAGGCCTCTGGCTTCTGTTGCACTACCAATACTGGATCCGCACCAGGACTCTCTCCTGTTGGATATGCTGTTGCTGCCCCATGTCATGGAGATACAGCAGCTTTGCATCTGAAGGACCGGCCCCTTCTGGCAGCCAGCTCATAAGTTGGGGAGACAATGGGGTGGGCCAACACAACGTCCTGGGTCTGGGCCTGGGTGGCAGCTGAGTTGGCCAGCCTGCCAGGTTCCCTGCTGCCACACCAGCAGGACCAGTTTAGGCAGGGCCAACTTTCCTGACTGCTGCAGCCAGCAAAGCCATTGACAGCATTTGGAATGAGTGAACAAAATTAATAGCTGTTAAGTCCCAAGAAATTCCTTTTCCTAAAGTCTGGCATTTAGACAAAAGCCAGCATTCCCTCAGGCACTTAAGAAGACAGTTCCGGCTTGCTAAAGGGACTCATTCTAATCTCTAACAAGAAGGTCATAATGTTCTTCCCTTAACCTATGCCTGTGGTAGCTCAGCATATCAAGGTCCCTACTCACAAGTACCTATTACAGAGTCATTCTGCCTGGCACACTCTACTCTAACCTCCCTACTCTACTCTATGCTCCCTACTCTAACCCTCTCTCCTCCCCTTCTCTCCCCTGGCCTCTCTGATTGCTATATAACCCAGCCATCTTGGCTACATGCTCTTGGCTTCTCTCTTGCTTCTTCTCTTGGTGCCACTCCTGGACCTCTCTGTTTGTTTGCCCCTTCTCCTCTCCTCTCTCTCCTCCCTTCTTCTTCCTATCTCCCCTCCTCTCACAACCTGGCTCCCGCTGCACCCTTCCAGAGGCCTCTGGCCATGCTTTCCCTCCTATCTACAATAAAAGCCTTCTCCTCAGCCATACTTGGGAGCAGTCACATCCTCGTTTTCATTCACTAGCTGATGTTTAGCATCCATGCTAAGTAGATCCAGCACATGTAATATGCCTATGGTTAAGATTATGGATTAGCAGGTGGGGCATGGTTATCTCTCCATGGAGGCCTCTGTCTGTCCTCTGGTGTTTGTTAACCTTCATTGAGAATTATATATCTGACCTTGCAGGATCTCAGCTGTTTGTGGTATGAGAAACTTTGCTCATGATCTATATACAGTGCATCTCCTCTCTGGAAAATTCTTTGAGAATCATAGAAAGAATCCAGATTCTTTGAGAATCTGGAACGTCTGATGAAAATCCCTCACTGTATTTGATCACACCTAATCACATCTTAGCTCCAGGCCATACCTGTCCACTGCTCTTCAACTGTTTCACTATAATTTTATAGCATAATTAAGGAATTGTTTTCAACTTGTGTGTGCATGTGTGTGTGTACATGTATGTATGCTCATGTGTGCACTGCTGTATGCAACTGTGCAAGGATACAAACGTGTGTATTCATGTGAAGACCAGAGGTCAAACAACTTCAAATGTTGTTTCTCAGGACAGTTGTCCATCTTAGTTTTTGACACAGGGTCTCTTCTCTTGGACCCGGGACCCAGAAATTAAGCTGGCCCCAGGGATCCTCCTGTCCTTGCCTCCTCAGCACTGGGATTCAAGCATGTAACACCAGCTTTTTATGTTAATTCTGGGAATTGAACTTTGGTCTTCACACTTACAGGGCAAGCACTTTGAAGTCTGAGCTAGCTCCCAGCCCTTGACTATATTTCTTGATAGGAGGACAATAGATACCTGTGGGTAGCATTTTGGAGAGTAGCTGAGTATCATTGCTCAGGTTCTCTAAAAATGTAGAACACTGTCACTGAACTGGAATATTAACCCTGACTCAACGCTTTGCGTTTTAAAGATGAAATCAGAGAAAGTGTGGTCACATAGTCATACATGATAATAATTTTGAAGACTAATTCAGCCACAGAATAACTTCAGAAAACTATGATTGATCAGTTCCTAAGTATGGAAATACCTCGGGAGAACATGCACTGAGAAAAATAAATTAAATTCCTGACATTCTAAAGTGGTGAGTCCAGAATTTAACTAGAAAACATAAAGACCGAGTAACGCAGATTTAAATCTGGATGTCTTATGTAAGAAGTTCACAACAGCAGGTGTCCAAAGTATACCTTTTTATTCTTATCTTTATTATTTTCAGTACTGAGGTCAAACTATGGACTTGAGCATGCAGGCAAGCATTCCACTACAAAGCTCCCTACCCAGCTAAAAAGAGACCATTTTAAACTAAAAGAACTGGACAGGATGGGCATTCATGCTCTGCCCCAGCACTTCTTCCTCTGTCTGTGTGATTTATCCAGTTCCTGTGAGCACTGACCCAGGCCCTGTGTGAGCAGGAGGAGGTTCAAGCCTTCACTGTCTCCATGTCTGCTATCTTTCCCTCCCCTTCAAGACTAGCATGGATGTTCCCTAACATCTCATTGGAAAGAGTTCCCACTTGGGGAGGTGAGGAGTAAGTGAAAGGCCTGAGGGGTAATGTCCTTGAGTTGCTGCCTGAGGCATCAACTAATGTGCTTAATTCGATTTCTCTTTCTTGGTCTTGCAGTTAACACATCAGCACTGAAACCCAGGACACTCATTAGTACTTTGCCTTTTTAAAGACTGCCTTTGTTATCTGTAGCCTTCGAAGAAGCCCCTACAGACTTATCTGCTTGATTTCCCTGAGGGCTGTAGGGAACTGCCAGAACCTTTGGTCTTGGCCCTTGTTATCTCCACTGTTAAACAGTAAGTTGACTTCCTGGTGTTCACTGTCTGCCAGTACTGGCCTATAACTGCTGGGAGTTTGCTGCTCTCTGATACATGGGGAAGGGTGACACCTTGCTGCACAAGGGTGAGACCATTGCACGGTACTGTGTTAGAAGTTAGTCTATGCAGGAGAGGGTAAATGAGGCAAAAATTACAGTGGACCCCTTCTCATTCTCTTTACATTCCATGCTTCTATCCATGACCTTGAGCCTGCTTTCCATGCCATTTCAGCTTGGAGCCCCTTCTCAGCACTCCAAGCCCTCTACCCACTTGAATGAGCCTACTAAATTCTCTGCTTCTCCAGGTCCAGGTCTGGCTTTCTCTCATGCAGAGTCCATGTCCTGTTCCTGACTCCTTCCCTGCTCTCCTGAGTGAACACAGGCTAGCTGTTCTATTGGCTTTTGAAGTCACCCCCGCATCATTCTCTCCTGTGCTTTGCCTGCAGCAAGCTAAACACTCCCCCAAACCATTTACCACCTCAATCCCTACTGAAAGAGGGGAGCCTGAGGCTCCCTTTAGAGATTGCTGTCACTCTTCAAACTGCCTGTTACTGTGAGGCCTGTGTAACCCCATTTCTGAAAAAGAAATTCCATCTATAACCTAGGTATAAACTCCAGTTTCAAAAAGAAACACACACACAAATGTGCTTCGACCACCTACCTCTGGCAATATTTAATTATCACCCCTAGCAATGGCTAATCAGTGAAAACCTGAAGTTTACTCGGGTGTTCTTTACAATAGGATGAGTAAAACAATTTCCTCTGGAAACCTGATATTTGCTAAATGTCAATCAATCATAGAACTCTAAGCTGGAATTTCCTAAACCTTGATGCAACCCTAAAATAAAAACCCCTGTCTCCCTGAGCTCCGGGCTCTACACTTGAGACTGCTCTGTCAGTGATGGTGTACTTGAGACTGCTCTGTCAGTGATGGTGTGGGCCTGAGCTTAAGCTTATAATAAAGACCCTACTGTGTTTGCATTGGAATTGGCTCCTTGGTGGTCTTTAGGGTCCGTGAGACTTGGGCATAACACTACATTTCCCGCTCTCCCTTATCCTGATGACATCATGGTAGTCTACTAGGGCTATGTAACATTTCCAAATAGTAAACTTCTGTGCCATAAAATTCATATTTCTGCTTCTGAGCCCCAGGGTCTTCTGCTCTTGACTCTCTACTGGAAGATGCTGTATGGTTTTTTATCCCCTCACAGAAAACTTCTGGGGCAAAAACCACACCTTTCAGCACAGGCTGACTTGACCTAGTACACTATGTTTACCTGGGTTTTATTAAAAAATGGAAGTGTCTTGAGCTAAACAATAAACGTGCCAAAGTCATTTTCTCAACGGATGTCTCTCTCTCAAGCCATCTTCCCAAAGGTCATCTATCTGTGTGAAGTTCAAAACCCAGAGACCGTGATGTCACCTACTCTCAGTAGGACATGACAGAACGAGCAACAGTGTGCATCTTACCTTCAAGGGATGCCCATAGACGTGACAGGCGTCCAGATGCCAATGCATTTAATCTCTGCTACCCGAATGTCTCATTAGCTCCAGACCTAAAGCTGCTTGCTGACCACTGAGCCCAGGAAATTTGAAGTTATCAACATAGTGAGCCAGAAAAGCGCTCTACAGAGTCATTTTAAGTAAGACCCCATGAGCTCCATTTGTGGAGAGCTGAAGAGGTCCTTTGTGAAAGCAAAGTACTTGCTGTTCCTCAGAATGACCAGGACTGGAAAGAAGGCGTGTGCCCTGCCCTCAGCTACACACTGTGGGCTGCAGGAGGAGAAAGTCTGGTGCCGTAGCAGAAGAGCTCCCGAGAAGGCAGCTCCGTCTGACACCGCTCTGGAATCTATCTGCTCATCTGGTTTGGCCGAGGGACTGAGTAGAATGAGATTCCAATGAAGACGACCACCCCTGCATACAGAATCTCTTGAGTGGGGATGACCTCTGCAGTGCTGAAAGACATTACTTGACTCACGTGGCCCTTCTTTCTCCAACGCCCCTTCCATAACTCAGGTATGGAAGTGTTCCTATTCCAATTTCTATTGGCGATCAAAGAAATAACTATAGTGAGGGCACAGAGATCCAAAAGATCAGCTGAGCCCTGAGGGTAAGCCAAGATTCCATTTGTCAGTTAGTGCTGTTCAAACATATAGCAGAGGCCATGATAGCACTCTGCCTTCTTGACTGTCAGAGCAAACTCTGCATTCAGGAGCCCTCACGAAGTCTGGGCCTTCCCCATTGCCTTGTGTACAACTGCTCTGTTGAACCATCAGAGACCTGCTTGGAAAAGGACTGGTGCAGTATGCTTGCAGTATGTTCGCACTGCCAGTACAGTACCCGCCTTCGGTCGGCGACTCTGGGTCAAAGAACAGCTTCACACTGGCAAACGGGCAAGAGGTCATGATTATTGTAGCTGCTGATGGCAAGCCTCTCCCACCCTGACTTCTCCCTCCCCCTTGCCTCCCTCATCTCCCTCCAACTCAAGTTATACCCATATACCTCTTAGGAATCCTTCAGTGTGTCATGGTCATGGTTCTCTGTGGGTTGGCAATGACTCTCCTTTAGGCTTGCTGCCCTTTGTGGCACCTGCCATTCTGAAGCTGCATACCCTATAGTCCTCTTAACTTTTTGCCTCACTGAGGGAGTCTGTGATCTTCTGGACCTTCTCAGAGAACACAGAGTATGGGTTCTTCCACTTCACATACAGACACATTCTAACATGCCCATGTTCCTCGAGCCTTCTGGCAATCTTTCCAGATGATAAGACAATGCCAACATTTCAATCTCATTTCTGCAGGCTCTCATGGCAAAGTTCCACAGAGTCCTCCTGCACTAGACTGCAAGGGTTCTTAGAACCTAGAGTCACAAGCTGGTGGCCCCAGGTCAGCAGCTCCCTGTCTATCCTATGCTAACATTTACATCTTGCTTCTACTTTCTTTTACTTTTGCCTGTGTGTGTGTGTGTGTGTGTGTGTGTGTGTGTGTGTGTGTGGGCAGTGGCTGTCTTCCTCAACTGATCCCTCTTACTTTATGGACTGAGGTAAGGTCTCCCACTGAACTCGGCTCCACAGTTCAGCTGGCTAGCAACCCCGCTTGCCCCGGGGATGGCCTGTCTTTGCCCCATGAGCCCTGTGGTTCTCAGGTGGGCCAGCTTGTCTGCACAGCTTTACGTGGGAGTTAGGGAGCTGAATTCCTGTCCTCTGCGTGTGCAGCAAGCAACCTGTCCACCCTCACACTTCCTTTCTGGATTCCGGTCACTGCCTTTACGCTGGCTCCTGACTTATTGCTTTTCATTCCAAAGCTACCCTTCTCTACCTGTTCCACAAACATATCTGATTTCTTTAGATCTCTTTTCTCTGTTCGCTGAAACAAGCTAAGCCTCATCAGGAGAGAACGTGGCTAAGTTTTGAAAGGAAATAAAATGAATTCCTGATCCTGACTTCTCTGTGCAGGTTTGTGAGGCCACCTGTTTCCTACAGCGCACAGCAGCTGGAGACATTCACTGTTAACCCTGGGGAAGAAACCTCCTATCAACGGTCACAGCTTACGTGTCAGAAAAGCAGAGCCCAAGACACACATGGGAGCTTGTTAAGTGAGCCTAGGGAAATGAAAACAGGAGCTAGGAAACAGTGAAAAACGAAACTAATGAATGCAGGGCTGTATCACTAATGAATGCCTGATGATGCAGGAGATTGTGATTTGTGAGTCTGATGAGCCATATGGTACTCAGAATTTTCCACCCAAAGGGTGAAAGAGAATTCATATATAGGTTCTTGCTGTCCATTGTTTAGAGGGCTGTCTGTGTCAGTTTGCACTTCCCAGGAGGGCAAGTGGCCTCTAGCACAGTCATATCGGGCCCTTATGGGTGTATCTTACAACCTTGGCATTAGAAAACCCCACGGCAGATAGATATATGCTGTACAGGAGTGTGTGGTGTGCTATGTTTATACATGAGCAAAACTGATCATGGCAGCAGTTGCTGGATAAAAGATGTGGTAAGAGAACATGGCTGACACAGTGATGAAGGAGAGTGTTGTAAAGTGACGTTCTAAAGCTAAGCACATGCCGAAGTACCCAAGATCTTGTAAACTACAGTAATTTGAATTTTAAAAATTATTGTGTGTGTGTACCCGTACCATGGTTCACTTGTGGAGCACAGCTCTGTGGAGTTGATTCTATCCTTCCATCTCTACATAGGTTCTGGGATTGAAAGGTTAGCAGGCTTGTGTGGCAAGCACTTAACTCCCCAAGTCATCACAGGCCCCATCTGAACTCTAAGTGCATCTGAGAATCATTGACTTGGGGGAGGGAGGAGGGGCTAGAAAGATGGCTCTCAGCTGGTTCTCAGAAGCCTTACAGTGACTTACAAGTTCCAGGGGATTTGCTGTCCTCTGCTGTTTTTCATGGACATTGCATGCACCTGGGGCACTTACACACAGGCAAATCACCTATCATAAGCATAAAATTTTACAAGTAGGTGGAGAGACAGACCATTGAGGGATTCTAAATAATGGAGTCATGTGATCCGACTTCAGATTAAAAAACCACTCTGTGATTAGTGTAGGAAATTGGTTTCTGGGAGAAGATCTACAGAAGACAGAAATGATTACAGGAGTGCAGGAAGAAGCTGATGGTGGCTGGAATAGGGTGACTGAGGCAGACAGAGTGGAGATGAATCAGAGCAACACGGCTTTGCTAATGGCTTACATGTGGAAATTAGACAATAGGCGTACTCAAGGATAATTCTTGGGCATTCACACAGGTTCTATACTGCACATGGCTTAAGGTTCTACTTAACTGTATGTTCTCACGATAACTGAAGTGATCCCAGTCTGTTTGAGGCAGGTCCTGCTGTCCTGGCTGCCCTCAAGATCACGGTTCTCCCACGGCAGACTCCTGATTGCTGGAGTTACAGGAGCACACCGACACCGGGCCTCATGATGTGGTTTTTAGTCGACATTAATGTACTGATGGAACATACCACAGAAAACAAAATTATTAAAAAGATAAATTCACACATATTTGTTTTCAACTAGCTGCTTAAATAAGATTGCTTCTGCCATGAAATAAATGTTGATGTAAACCTTGAAAAGTACTTATTTTCAAGTACAAAGGACGTTTTCTGAAATCTCTTTCGTGCTGCACATTTGAAACACTGTCCTTGAGTGAGGTTGTGTCCTAACAGCTAGTCTGAGAAAGAACAAGGCTGCCCATCCGCTTAACTGCACAGCATTTGTGGGGCTCTTTGAAAGTCCTTGATCCCATCCCATCTTAGAATGCTGAGCAACTGAGAAAATGCTCGTCTGTTGGCACTGTAGACTAAGAACTTGCTTTATTGCTTTCTGCACTGCTGGGGCAGCAAATGGTCCAGATTATTAAAATTTATTCTACTCAATTATGATTGCTGGAGACAATGTTGTTTTGTGTGCTGCACAGCAAGTTCCAAAGACCCTGGGGGAGGGGTACCCCACAGCCACACTGTACTGATCGGAACGACCCTGGGGGGGGAGGAAGGAAGACTCCACAGCCACACTGTATTGGCTATACTGATTAGAATACCTCTGCAGCTGTCCTAGTAGTCTATTAGTAGTACTTTTATTTTTATGTATGGGTGTTTTGCCTGTATGTATGCCTGTGCACCAGGTGCCTGCTTGGTGCCCTAGGAGGCCAGAAGAGGGCTTCGGATCCCTCAGGACTGGAGTTACAGCTGTCTACCTCCATGGGGAGTAGGCAGAAGAGGAACCAGTTGTCTCAACCCCTGAGCCCTCTCCAGCCACCTGCCCTAGCAGATCCTTTAAGGAACAGAGGGAAAGGGCACTCTACCTTCTGAGCACTTAATACACTGAATGCTGCAGTAGAGCTGGTATTAAGGCTTTTCCTTTTCTCTACTTTTTGTCCGGTGACCCTTCCTCTTCTCTAAGATCTCATGTCGTGTTGCTTCTTATAGTGAACCTTCCCAGCTCTGACAGGCCTCCCGCGATCCCTCCACAGAGCAACACGACTCTCTAGTCAGGACATGCCATGCTTGCAAGCTTGATATTTGTGTGATTATTATTTTCTTTTTAAACAACTATCTAACCCCTCAGATGACCCTCTGGTTTGTAAGGGCAGCCTGATCAACTACTGGTGATTTCTTTCACTCACTTCAAATCTGCAGTCTGCTATGGTGCTTATGGAAAACAAGTGTTTAATAGTGAACACACATATCTGGTTAGAGATTGGGGCTTACAGTCATTCAGATCTAAACTTGAACCATGTTACCATAAGCTGAAACATTATCCCCAAATGGACTAGGCTCAAATCCCCAGAACCATAAATATTAACTGATATAGAAGTCAGGGCTTTCGAAGGTGTGAGTCTGGGACAGCCAAGGCTAGACAGAGAAACCCTGTCTTGAAAAAACAAACACAAAAACAGAACGTTGAGATGGGCTTCTTATCCTGGATTGTGTGGACATAGAAGGCAGAAGGCAACGTGACAATAAGTGCAAAGACTGGAGGGATGTGACCACAAGCAATGAGTGCTAGTAGTCAGTCACAGGACCACGAGGGCAGTGAAGGGCAAGAGCAGGTTCTCCTGTAAAGCCTCCTGACAGTGAGGTCCTGCAGCATTTTCAATCTGTAACTGCGAAACTCATTTCTGACTTTCAGTTTTAGAATTGTGAGGTAACAAATTTCTAATTCAAACTACTGATCTGTTATGGCTATGAAAGAAAACGGATACACCAGGCCTTACAAACTATTAGATATGTTGTATGAACCTAGACAAGTTACCTAACTGAAAACTTGGTGCTGAGCCTGTATCCTTCGTCCTTGGCTTCCTGCTGCTCCCGAGGGGAAAACCACAGCAGATGCTTAAGAGAATGAGGGGAGATGTAAGGCACATGGCATGTACAGATGACAGTGCAAACACTTGAAGGGCACAGTTCTAGGACATTTTTTAGGCACTTTGTAAACTACTGTGCTTACTTCTCATGGTTCCATTGTGTTGACTATCACAGCTCCTCATTTTCTAGGCGAAGAAGCAGACATGAACAGGTTAAACAGTTTGATCAAATTGCATGATCAAAGTGAAAAATACCACGGGAATAATTTTTGAAATATTCTAGATGTGTTTTTAAAATATTCTCATATCTCATAGCCAGATGCACTCTATCCATTGAAATAATAGTTTCAGTGTTTCAGAGGGAAAGAAAGATATGAGTTAGAACAAAGGCATGACTGTCAAATGGGATTTTCAATTTTCTAGCACAGGATTAATCTGGAAAGCCAAGCTTTGTTAAGCGAGAGTTTTAAATATTCTTTCATCGCTCATTAGCTCACCAAAAAGCAGAACCTGTAGGGGGAAGCTTAGGAACACAGGAGGCAGGAGGCAAGTCCTCAGTGCAGAGAGCCCTCTGGGAAGCTGCTTGACCCCGTGAAGGGAAGTGAGAGTAAGTGACCCATCCAGAAACCAGTCACTGCACTTTTCATTCTGCCCGAGTTTGGATTTTGAACTTCCCCAGGAAGCCCACGCTCGAGCCTGGTCTCCAGACTGCAGGGCTACTGAGTCATGGCAGAAGCTCTGGGAGGTGGCCTGCCCTTCAAGGGGCATTGGAACCCTGGCCCATCCTGTCTTCTCTCACACCCTGCCCATGAAGCGAACAGCTTGATTGTGCTCTGTGCACAGTGTGCTGCCTGGGCACACGCCCAAGAGCAACAGGGCCACCCAGCCAGGAGGAAGCATGGGCCAAACTGAGCCTTCCCATAGATCGTTTGTCTCACTGAGATCACGGAACGCTGACTGCCGTGTCCTCACCCTGCATGATAACTTCTGTTCGGTTGGACTTGGGTAAGTTTTTCTTCCTCCTCCCTTTTTTAAAATTTTTATTTTGCTGTGTAAATCCAGCTGGCCTCAAGAGCCCATCTGCATTCTGCTGGGATTAAAAGCAGACGCCCACTGCCAGTCACTTCTCTTGTTTGTGAAGACTGACTCTGTGGGGGGTGTTAATGGCTTTTCACATCAGGAGGATCTAGAAAGACTTCAAACGTTTCACTCTCCTGTCTGATATATGTATAAATAAAGTAAACCCAACCATGATTTATTCAAGTAGAAACTGTTTACCCCTGATCTTCTGAAAGGCTGTACAGACTTGAAGCAAATACTCCAAGTCTCAATTTCCTTTTTGTACCCCACTTGGCATAGCTTCGGAAAAGGAAGCCCCTTTTTAGGCGAATTGCCCTCCATCCCAGCAGGGATAAGCTAGGAAGTGGAAAGTACCTGTGAAGCAAGTTGGACCCTTTCCCCAGGGAAACAGCAAGTTCTTTCAAGATGCCCACAGCAAATTCACACCGTAATCTCACTGAGCACTAAGAGCCACGAGGCTGCAGGAAGTGTAGGGAAGGTTTCGTTTTACAGTAGCTATCTCCCACAGGATCTATGGAGGAAAGAAAGGCAAGCTGGGAAGCAGCTGCTGGCGTCCACCCAGGCCTCTCTCTCAGCCTCCTGCAGATATTACCCCTGCTCACAAAGCTTCATGGAGTCGACCTTCCTTGTGTCAGCAAGCTCTTCCCGGTCTCTGAGGGGATGGCATACGGTTCTCTAACACGGACTCTCCCAGCTTGTCCAGCGGCTAGCAGCTTCACATCTGCCCATCTCTGCTCAACTCTGCCCGTCTCAGGAATGCTATAGACACTTCTTTTACAATGGAGAGTGACTTCTTTCTCAACCAGTAACTCATCCACAGGAAACTCCTTCAGGGATCTCTGTCATCCTGGGCCTTGTGTCCTTCTCCTACCTTCTCTTCTTTTCCCTTCTCTTTGGTGGAGGCAGTACAGCTTCTGACACTTGCTTTGTGGTCAAGGACCATCTTGAACTTCTGATTCTGCTGCACCAGAGTGCTAGGACTCTAAGATGACAACCATGAATCTCCAGGGCTCTGTGCATGCTGGGTAAGCCCTCTAGTACCTTAGCTGCACCCCAGCCACTGAGCACTCCCCCTAGTCTGATGTTTGTGAGACAGAGTGTCTCTATGTAGCTCTGGTTGTTCTGGAACTCCCTATGTAGTCCAGGCTGGCCTTGAATTTGCAGATACACCTGTCTCCACCTCTTGAGTGCTGGAATTAAATGTGGGCACCACCATGCCCAATTTGCTATTTGATTTTTAAAGACTCTTTTTTTTTTTGAGACAAGGTTTTGCTATGTAGCCCAGGCTGGCTTTGAACTTCTGATCCTTCTGGCCCAGATTCCCAAGAGCTGGAATTTACATTCATAAGCTACTAGGATCTGCTTTCAAATACATACTGAGCTGATGTTCCTAGAAAAAAATTACAACTACATTAATATTCTATAAGGGTGGTTAACTGATTAGGAGTCAATGACTGTGAGAGTTGGAATGTTGTAGGTCCTGAGCCAAATTATCTTGGGTTATCTATCTAAACAGCTATTTATTGCCTTCCTTGTGACCCACCCTGAAGATCAGATAACACCTGAAGCCTATATCAGAGATTCTACTAATTTGCCAACCTGAACCTACTTGATATTTCTATTCACATATATAGTGTCTTAATTTAGGATTTTCTTTGTTCTATTGCTATAGAAATGTAATGAAATTGTTCCTGCCAAGGAACATGATATTTGGGGTAATCTAAACCTGTGTTCCTGGGGCCAGAGGCACTGTTATTTTACTCCAGAAGAAATTTAGACCCTTTGCAGTGAGAACTATGCTTTTTCATGCCAACAATATTTTAAGAGAAATGCTATCTAAATGAGCTGTCAAAGATAAATAATGCCTGGGCTACGGAGATGGCTCGTTTAGCAGTTAAAAGCTCTGGCTGCTCTTCCAGAGGACCTGGGTTCAAGTCCTAGCACCTTTAGGTGGCTCACAGCTGCCTGTGACTCCTATTCCAAGGAATCCAAACTCGTTTTCTGGTCTAAGTGGGCACTACGCACCTGGGGTGTGCAGACATTCAGGCGAAACCACTACTCATATAAAAGTAAATAAATCTTAAAATAGGATAAGCCTGTATGAGGATACTAGTTAAAGCCACAGGAAAGAGTTCATTGATTCCTGCTGCCGTAAGAACTGGATTCTATTTTCATGAAGCAAAAGGGTGGAGATGTTTGAGGGCCGAACCACTGTGCGGAATGATCTAAAGTGTTGGTGTGTATTGACAGTGTTGGTGTGTATTGACGGCTGTCACCGGGACTCTTGGGTTCTTAATTGTTACTTGTTCAGAGGAGAAGTAAACATCTCTCTTACAAAACACCAGTCAGCGGTGCAAGCTGAGGTAAGACCTGGGAGGGGCTGGAGCCCAAGGTGAGTTACCTCCCTGAATGCTCACACCTCAGAGAGAGCTGTCCATCACATCTCCAGGACGCTGTGAGGGGGTAGGTATACCTCCCAAAGCACAGGGAAAGGAGATATGATTATAGTCTTGACTTTGGTTCAGGGCTCTAACCATCTATGACTAGGTTAGGGGTGGAGGGGAAAAAAAGGAATTTCTCCTATTTTGAGTTTTCCCAAGTGTGCATTTTGAGGGGTGCAGTACCCGGAGCCAACGCCCTAAACGGCTGTAATCCGCGTCACAGCAAAGTCGGGTCTCATTCTCGCCCATCCCAAGGGTCCTGCAGTTCTCGGGATATGAAGTATTTGACTGATCTGCCTTTAACTGCCAACGCCTTACGGTGTGTTTCTCAAGTGCAGAGGCCGAAGTTGATGATGTACTTAAAAAATCGGCCTCATTAACAAGCGAGCGAAAGAAAGCCACAAGGCAAACTGCTTTGCGCAACTGGTTTTACCACTTTCAACCCGGCTAACTTTTGCCCTTCGTTCTTTGCTTCGTTGATTACCCAGATTGCGAGCCGACTTCACAGCTCGGGGTTCAAGAGGGACCCTGAGGCCAGCCGTCCTTCTGGACAAGAGGCTTGTCGGAGCCAACAGCACCACGGAGGGTAGAGTGAGGGGGCTGGGGTTGCGCTCCAGGGTTGGAGGGTCCCTCCTTAACGGGTCCAGAGGGCAGAGGGCCACGTGACTGACAGGCTCACGTGACCGGCGAAAAGCTCAGGTCTTGCTCACGGGCGGTCTCTGAAGCCGCTCCGTGGGAAGTTTCGAAGTTAAGCGAGTTGCTTCTGGAAACCACCACCGACTCACTCCGCGCCTTCTCGTAACTTCGCATTGCTCACGTGACCCCGCGCGGCCCTCCTCGCCTGGGAGCACGTGGCCCCACACATCACATCACACCACGGTCCCGTCCGCCTCAGCCTCAGAGCTCCCGGTCTCCGCGCCGAGCCGCTCGCCCCCCCCATCGCTCCAGGGCGCCTGCGCAGACGGGGGACGCCGGCGGACAGGTTGGTTTGCGGCACCGCCGTAAAGCGCCGTCGTGCGCCGGGCACGTCGCGGGGCTGCGGGCGCCGCCGGGTCCTAGTGCCCGCTGCTGCCGGAGCGGGGCTCGCGGCGGGGCTCGAGGCGAGGCCCCGAGCCAGGCGCCGATGGCCGGCCGCTTCCTGGGGCAGGCGGTAGCCACCGTGTCGCTGTCCGTGGCCTTCGCGTCCCTCACTGTCCGGTGGTCAGGCTGCCGCGGCATCCCCGCGCCCAGGTACCCCGTTTGCTCGGCTGCTCGCGGAGCTCGCGTGGACCCGCGGTCCCCACCTTCCTTTCCCGAAGGTTCTGGTGGAGGCTGGGGCTGCGTCCCGGATTGGGGGAAACGGAGAGCGGGGACGCTTCCCGATCCCCGGCCTCTAAGTCTGCGCTCCTAGCTAAGCCGCGACGTTAACTCCTAGGTCGCCGGGGAGTCGAAGGAGCGTTTGGTGTGCCGCCCCGTGTTGGGGGTGGTCCCGAACACGGGGATGGAAACGTCTGTACCGTTAGTCCGAGTGGCCGGCTGTGCTGTCTGAGCGCAGGCAGGCGTTGACTGGTGGCTTCTGGTTGCTTAGACAGACTGGCAAGTGAAGTGTGTGCGCAGGTGCCGCGAGACTGGGAACTTCGCTCTTTCTCTTCGTTCTCTGCTGGGCGAGGTGGCCGCGACTTGATTTCCTAGTGACTTGGGAACTTTGTGAGCCTGCTTCGGTCAAGTGACTGCAGCAGCGGCGCTGCCCCTTCCTCCTTAAGGCACGCACAACCCGCGCCTCAAACGACTGTATCCAGGAGGCAGACTCACCAAGCTTCCGTTCCGAAGAGGAGCCAGGTTAATGACACCTTTTGAAAATGGAATTACTGACATTACAGGTACAAGCTCACAGCTTGAAAATAGAATTGCTTCTGCTGAGGTTGGTAGGCCCCCCCCCCATGTCCTCCTGACAGTGCTTAAAACCCCTCAATCGGAGTGTCCCCCAGGCTGGGGATTAACTTCCTTTTACGCCTCTTCTTCAGTGGGGTTTCCAGCCCTGTGGAAGTCACTAATGGCATTCTCTGTTGGTTTTTACCACAACAGTGCCAAGCTGCTTGGTGGTTATTCGTTATTTTAGTAAGACGGGGAAGGACATAAGTGTTTCCAGAATTCTCTAAGAATAAATGAGTAAAAGTATATTAAAAACAGTTTTTGTGACTCTTAACAATTAAGGGGAATCCAGGAAATGGTAGTCTTGTAGCTAGTGTTTGTGATTTACCTAGTAGTGAAAACTGTAGAAAGTCTGGTTTCTGTTTCCCAGCGTGTTCTGTTGGCAAGTTAAATTTCTAGAGATGATTGTATGCTTCGTTTATGTGCTCACATGTCACTCGTGTGACCCAAAAGTGAGGCAGAGGTGCAACAGCATTCATAGAGTTTAGCGCCTGGGTCTGGGTTCTGGTTCTGCCGTGAGTGTGTGGCCCGGGCTAGCCTATTAGCTTCCGTAGTCTTTCACCAACTCACTTCCAAGTCGAGGATGCTGAGGCTCAGATGTGTGAGCAGTGTGCCAGGGCTTAAGAGCAGCTTGCAAGTGCTCATTTAGCTCTCAAAAATTACAACATTCAATATTTTCTTCAGTTCGAAGCAACATGCAGCTACTGGATTACTGGATTTCTTCCTTTTTTCCAACTTTTTTTTTTTCCAGTCTTAGGAACTGGTCTTTGCTTTGTAAGATGCATTTTATTAGTGTCCTAATTCTCATCTGTTATGCCAGTTGTATTTCCGGCACAGTTCCGTAGTGCAATATCAACAATTTAGGCTCTGTGTGTGTACATAGTAAGTGTTCTTGTTCCAGCAGCCAGCACAGTCTCACTTTGGAGGGCCGGTGTAGATGGATTAGCTCTTCTCTGCGGGCAAGGTGCTCAGTCTGACTTTATTTTATTATTTATTTTAAAAATATTTATGCGTTTTGTCTGTGTATGTATGTGTGTGTGTGTTTGTGTTTGTGTGTGTATGCATGTGTGTGCGCAGTTGTGTGTGTCTGAGCATCTGTGTGGAGCCTGGAAGATGATGGTGTCTTATCACTCACTGTTTGCCTACTGTTTTGAGGAAGATTCTTTCCCTGAACCTGGGGCTTGTGTTTTTCTGGAGGGGCTGGGTCCTTTCTGCCTCAACCCTCCCTCCCCCTCAGCTGGGGTCACCGGTGTGTGTGGGATGCCTGGCTTAATTCTACAAGTACTGGAATCTGAACTCCAGTCCTCAGTGATTGGCAGTGGCTGTTCCTCCTCAGCCCCACTGTTCTCCTCAAGGAATTAAGTCTACCTAGAAAAGTAATCAGGCAGGTGTGTAAGTCTCCTCTTAAAGGCCAGGTAGCACGTGGGCACAGTTCTTGCTTAGTCTTTCCTAAATCAGGGAGCAGAGAACCCCAGACCACTTAAAGAGTTTTGGCACTTGATTGGGATAGAGTAGAATAATAGATATTTTCTCTTGCCCTATTCCTAACCAAGAAACTTCTCTCTCATTTTAAAATAGAGAACAGGGCCTTGTTAACTTTTGCTTTTAAAAAACATGTATCTGTTTCACACATATGTTTTTGCGTATAAGATTGAGTGAGCAAGGCCACCTCATAAACAAATAAAAGTGGTATGTTTTCATTCCTTTCCTATTTAATGACATGCTTGCTTTAGCTGCCTTCGATCTGGAAATCCAAGTTGTAGATTCTCTGAAAAGTAAAGGTCTTCCTTGCTCATTCAGTCTTACACACAAAAACATTTGTTTTGTTTTGATGCTTGTGTGTGGTTGTGTATACACATGTGCAAGGGTGCAGGTGCCTCAGAGGTCAGAGGTTGTGGACATCCTGGAGCTGGAGTTATAGGTGGTGGTGAGCTGTCTGGCTTAGGTGTTGGGAATCAAATTGTGTGCTCTGGATGAGCAACACACACATGTGACTGTTGAGTCATCAATCTCTACAGCCCTAATTTTCTGATTTTTAAAAGTTTTTGAAATTGAAAAGTCTTTCGAGCTCTTTGAACTAGGTTCTTTAGTTCATGCGCCTTCGGAATGTCTCTAAGATGTTTTTCTTTTTTCTCCTCAGAAACTCCTTTCCGTCCTGTGGGGTTCACCTTAACGCAGCCATCATGTCTGGCTCCAATGGTGCCAAAGAGAATTCCCACAACAAGGCCCGGACGTCTCCTTACCCAGGCTCAAAAGTTGAGCGGAGTCAGGTTCCGAATGAGAAGGTGGGCTGGCTTGTGGAGTGGCAAGACTATAACCCAGTGGAGTACACCGCGGTCTCTGTCCTGGCGGGGCCCCAGTGGGCGGATCCTCAGATCAGGTGAGCGGATGGGGTGCTGGCGGGGTCTGAGACTCAGGGAAGGTCAGGAGTTTTAGGCTCCCATTTGACACTTGAGAAGCCATTTTAATCTGTGCTGGGCATTGTTACAAGTCAGTTTCAATGTTGGCTTGAATTTACCTGAACCAAGCAATCTGTGCTTGTTTATTCTTTCTTAAGTTTTGTCAGGATCCCGCCTAAGAGGCAAATCTATTTTGGTTTGAAATCGCTGCTGTTTGTTTCAGAATAATGACAGCTGGTGGTGCCTGTTTTTGCACGTTCTAGTCCGTTAACAGTTGTACTCCTCTGTTGTTTCCTGCACAGCTAGTCTGGCGTTGGAGTTTGTGAAAACATGGTCAGGTTTTTTCCCAGAGTACCAGAACCCCATGAGGAGCACGAAAAGATAGGAATGTTGTTTTACAAAAATGAAAATCCCAACCACTCCATTTTACCGATAAGGACTCAGGAGCCAGACACTTTGGTGAAAACCTGCTAGCTCAGAGAGGCAGAGAAAGCACCCAGCTGACTTTCCTTCTCAGCTCACATCCAGATGGAGAAAACCCAGAAGGCTCACCAACTCAGCTGACAGCCAGGGGGAAAAGGCCAAAAAAATCCAGGGCAGAAGGCTTGCTAGCTCAAGGCCCCAGAAGCCAGGGAGCTGAGGAGCTGAAGCCTAAGATAAAACCAGAGCTTAAGTAAAAGCCCTTTCTTCTTCTCCACAGCCTTAAATCTCCTCAACTCCAAGTCCCTCCTACGCTTTAATCCCTGTCAGCTGGGTTCTTGCTCCGTCTCTTGACCTAGGGTTAACTTTATTAAATCCTGTGCACAGAATGCTGTTGGATTAAAGGTGTGTGCTAGGGCTCAACCACACCAAACAAGAAACAGGGTTTTACAGTTCACAATTTTGGGGTTCACAATGGGATCAAATATCCTGCAACATAGGAGAAAGAGAGAAAGATAGGAAGGAGGGAGGAGAGGCAAAGTGCTTTGATTATGTTCATATTTTATGCTTATATTCCCCTTTATCCTCTTTCCAGCTTGGCTAAGCTATAATATACAAAAACTGTATGTATTTCAGATGTGCAGCTCCGTGGTCTAATCCACGAGTATGCTGTGAAGTGATCAGTACAGTGAGGAGGTTAACACAGCCTTTGCTATAGGTTAGGCTTAGGTTTAGGGTTAGGCTTAGGGTTAGGGTTAGGTTTAAGTTTAGGCTTAGGTTTAGGCTTAGGCTTAGGGTTTCCTGCAGTGAGAACATATGAGGTCTGTCTTCAGCAAGTTTCAGGTATACAGCACAGTGTTAGCTATGGCCACTGAACTGGACAGATCTCTGGAACTAATCCTACATCACCAAAACTGCCTGTCTTTTCAGCAACATTGTCCCGTTTTGCCTAGTGATAAATACACTACTGTAGTAGGATTGTAGCGTTCAGTAGTTAAGAGCACTTGTTGCTCCTACGGAGGACCTGGATTTGGCTCCCAGCACTCACACGGTGATTGTGAGTGGTTATTCCTAACTCCAGTTCAGAGTGTCTGACCCCTCTTCTGATGGGCACCAGGCACCCACATGGCACACATGTAATAAATGTAGGCAAAGCACTCACTCATACACATAACATAAAGTCAACCTAAAAATTATTTTTTAAAAGTTATTACTTATTTGATTATTTTAATTATTTTATATTACTTTTTTTGGTGCTGGGCATTGCTAAGCATATGTGTTCTACCACTGAGGTACACTGTCAGCCTAAGTTTATGTTTTCATTTGTGTATAAAAACATAAGAGTGCACACACTGATGTTTGATGCACATATACATTTGAATCAGCTTAAATACAGCTGTTGCAGAAAATAAAAGGGGCTAGTAATGTTTACTCTCAACCACCTCTGATTATCTCGGCAGTTATTAGGAACCTGCTACCATATCAATGAAAGAGGTAGACTCCTGAGAGAATCTTAAGTAAGCCTGGTTTCACCTGGGGCCGGACAGGTGTTACCCCCTGAGCTACCCCGACACCTCTCAGCCCCACATCTCAGACATTTCCCTTCATCATTCCTATCTGGGCTCCTTCCTATCCAACAGCTCCGTAAGTGCTTGCACGTGCTTCCCATCTGAGCCTCGCCTCTCCACGCTGGTACAGACTATTCGGACATAATCTGTAACTTCTCTGAAGAGTGCCGTAGCCCCAGAACCTTAATCCTGGGCAAGGACACCTCAGTGCCCATTGAGCAGGCTGCGCCCACTCCCTTGTTCTGTTCCCATACTCCGGGAACCTCCATGCTGCCTCAGCCTCCTGGAGACCAAGGGCTTTAGGGTCTATAATACTGGGAGCATGCAGTGATGATGTTTTCCTTTTAATGAATTACCGACGAGCTAGTCACTACATGACATTTTTACAGACTTTGTTTTTAATCCTTGTAATCTGGGAAGCAGATTACAAGTTACAGAAAAAAACACAGAAAGACAATGACCGTATGTTGGTCTGACATTTTAGGCTTGGGAGATGCTCAGTGGGCCCAGCTGTTCTTGCTGTGAGCATATTTGGGCCCCAGCACCAGTGTAAGAAGCCAGGAGGGCAGCGTTGGCTTGCCTAGTGCTGGGGAGGGAGGTGTGGGGCCTGGAGCTTGGCCAGCAGCCTGGCATGTCTGTCCAGTTCCAGGCCAGTGAGAGGCCTAGTTGAGAAACAATGTGTGAGAATTGACTCCGCTCTCCACACACACACACACACACACACACACACACACACACACGTACACGCACACACACACGCACACGCACACGCACACTCCGTTTCCCCCCAGCACTTCTAACAACAACAGTCAAACTAGTTGGTTGAAGTGGGTATCAGGAAGCTTGAGTTGGGGACTGCACACCCAGCAGCTCCCGCATGCAGCTCTGTGTGGAGAGCAGGTTCCGCTGTGTTATATCACAGCGGGGTTACTGTTCACGGTACGTTAGTGCATATTTTATAAAGAGCTGGACAGCACTTAGGCAGCAGATGCAGGCATATCTCTGTGAGTTCAAGGCTGGCCTGGTCTACAGAGTGAGACCAGGATAGCCAGGGCTACACAGAGAAATCCTGTCTTGGGGAAAAAGAAACCAGGGCTAGAAAAAAGAATTTCGAAAGTTGCCCATGTAAAGAGGTGGCAGATGTGTGAGAAGACGTGAATGCTAATGACTGACTTCACCATCACAGTTTTCGACTGTGTCAGATGGCCACTCTGTACCCATAGTGTGTCCAGTGACTGTCAGGAAGACAGAAAAGGGAGCCCCTGTTTGCTGATGGCTGTGGTGTGTAACTTGGACTTTATCTCACCTGATGCCCAAGTTTGCCCTCTGAACTCTTTGCTGAAGTGCTGTCACACAGTCTGGGAGGCCCAGGGCCCCAAGCGTCCCTCATGCAGAACCCAGCAAGCAGTGTGCATCATGTGAACAGATGTGCCTGTGGGGCAGTGTGCAGGAAGAGAACGAGGAAGGCTGAAGAGTTAAGGGTTTGAGGAAAGACTGCGTGCAGGTGGACAGGAGTTACGGAAGACGATACAAGGCTGGGTTTTTCTAGTTCTAATTTTCATGGATTTTTTTTTTGTGGTGGATAAAGTGCAAAAGAATGTGTTTGGTACAGAAAGTATAATGTACAACCTCAGCTTCTGGATGTCTGTTCTGACTGTTTAGAAGTTCATTGTGTTGTGTGGGCTCTGGGTCTGGCTCTGGTTTTGCTCTTGTTTTAATTTATTTGCATGTTTTTTTGTTTGTTTTTTGTTTTTTTTTTGTTTTCTTTTTTGTTTTTTTGAGACAGGGTTTCTCTCTGTAGCCCTGGCTGTCCTGGCATTCACTCTGTGACCAGGATGAACTCAGAGATCCTCCTGCCTCTGCTTCCCAGAGCTGGCCTATTTGTAAATTCTAAACTACTGTTTATTTACAAAGTGCTTCCGCTGAGGGGAGGCATGACTGCGGCACACACTCCCCAAAGGGCACAGGTGAGGCCCAGTAAGCATGTGTGGCTCAGGTCGGCTCTCCGGCATGTCTGCATGACTATGTCTTTTTAAATATGTGTCATGTTTATTGTATAGTTGCTAGATGAAACCATCCTTTATCAGCTTTGATAAGGTCAGTATTTTTGACAGTATGAACCAATATACATTAAAGTAAAGCAATTAATGTTACTCTGAAACAGTAGAGAGAGCTAGTGTTCAGAAGGAATCTTGTGTTTGGATTCTCTTGGGAGGCATCAGTTGCTAGTGTGCCCACAGACGGTTCTGTGTTGCTGGTCTAATGCAGACATTTCACTCATGTGGGAGGGCTCCCTTCTTTCTTTTAAGAGCTGCAATAAGGCGCATAGTACTACATCCTTTTCTGCTTTGACTAAAAGGGGCCCTTGCCCCAAGAGCCTGTTTTCATTGAATGAGATGGTTGTAAATCAGAGCTCACTCTTAAGATGTCCACTGCTTCAAACACTGTTCATGATGAATAATGGTTAGACCGTTAAGCTGCAGGGATATTTAGTCATTATTTTGTTTGCATTGTCATTCTTACTGCAGTGAAAGCAACTTTTCTCCCAAATTTAATGAAAAGGACGGGCATGTTGAGAGAAAGAGTCAGAATGGCCTGTATGAGATTGAAAACGGAAGACCCAGGTAGGTGCTGGGATTAAGGAAGGGGCGGTTGGCATTCTCAGTATAATTGTCAGTGCCAGACGTGGTGCGGAATTTAAGTATGTGCAGTAACTAAATTTCCACAGAACTCTGTGTGTATGTGTCCATATATTTTTAGTTCCATTTAATAGAGATTTGGAAAGAATTTACATACAACTAGTAAGTGCTAGAGACAGGATTTAAATGTATTGTTTCGTAATTGTAACTTGAAGGTTGGAATAATTGAATAAATTATAAAAATTTATGTTTTCAATGGTTATTTATTAAATGAGCTAATGGCTTAAAATAAGAATTTATCCAAATATGTAAGACATAGAAGACTAAAAACAAAGCTTTGCCGGGGGTAAGCTTGCTCAGGGGGTAAGCTGTGCTCCAAGGCTGACCACCTCGTGGATCCCTGGGGCTCACGTGGTGGAAGGAGAGATTGACGGCTGTGGGTTGTGTCCTGATCTCTACCTGCATGCACGTGCGCACACACACACACACACACACACACACACACACACACTCACACTCGAGTGCACGTATTCGCGCACATACACTGAATAAGATGTAATTCAAAAAACAAGTAAAACCCAGGAACGTTTACTTCAAGGCTCTTTTTGCGCATCTCCTGTTCCTGTCCTTTCCTGTCCTGTGACTTTAAAAGGTATTGTCAGTTGGCCAGGTGACTTTTTAATAAAATGCCTGTGAATTTGGTACAAAGCAATGTAAGAAGTCAATTCTGCTTCAACAGCAGTACAGGCATGGGGCGTGAGTGTGGGTGCGCTCTGCCGACAGTTTCTTCTGGTTGTAAACTAGATTCAGAAGTGATTTAGGGGCTGGGAAGGTGGCTTTGTGGGTAAAGTTCTTGTGCAGGTTAAAGACAGGAACTTGTACCTCCAGAGCCCACATGAGAGCCGGGCCCAAGAGAGGAGCAGAGACAGGGTATACTGGAGTAAGTGCCCAGAGGGGCTACCTGAGACTGGCTGGCTGGCCTCCCTCAATAAACTGGAGGGCTGTTGATGAAGACCCCCTCAGGCCAGATGTCAGCCACGTGCCTGCACACATGCGTACCCACATGTAGACATGTGTCATATATCCAGATGTGTGGACATGTGTGTTGTAGCCTGCTAGATTTTAAAAATGACCACATCCAGTTGATTGCATGCTATTGGTGGTCTTTTATTTTCTTCTTCCCTAGAAATCCGGCAGGGAGGACAGGACTGGTTGGCCGGGGTCTTTTGGGGAGATGGGGCCCAAACCATGCTGCAGACCCCATCATAACCAGGTAAAAACTGAGATGTTTCAGTAGCGAAGAGAACTCACTCTGTTTTTAAGTGATCAGAGAAATACAAACGTTAGTGTGTGTGTGTTTGTGTGTAGTATTGAACATACAAAGCTGTGGGTTCAGCTAGGTATTGTGGCTTATGCCTGTAATCTCCATACATGGGAGATTGAGACAGGAGGATTTTCTGTGAACTTGAGGCCTGTCTCAAAATCTCAATCAATCAGTGAGTAAGTTAATCCAGCTGTGGTTTATATTGAGGGTGGAATCGGGGCATTATCTACCAGGTACATGCAGATTTCTGCTGCAAGCTGCATACTGTGCCCGTGATTATGACCAGCACAGCGGGACACCCTTAACTTAAAACATGAGGGTTTTTCTTGTTTGGTTTGTTTTTTTTCTAACTTGAGAGCCCGTTTCTCAAGCATGAACTTTATAAATGACAAAGTCATGTTGTAGTGTCAAAAGTTTGGACACACCTGGCAGATATTTCTTGAACGTGTCTTTTTGTTTGTTTTTTCTGCACCGAGGGGGTATGTTAGAGGATGTAAAAAACTTTAAGGATTAAGGTTTGGTCATTGAAGAGCTGTGGCTTCCTTTGCAAGGTTGGAAATAGGAAACAAAACCCACAGAATACGATCAAGTACACTCTCGCATTCCTCAGCACTGCTGACGTCCTGAACTTCCTCCTGTGTGCCGGTCACACAGGGTGCTCAGACAAGCTTAGATGATGCAGGCCAGTGCCGCCTGCTGACGAAAGAGACTTACCAAACATAGGACGCGTGAGGCAGCTGGAGGAACGGCGTGATGTTCTCAGAGGAGAAGGGGCGGGGGAGAGGGGCTGAAGGTGGAACTGGGGGAGAGGTGAGAAGGGGGAGATCAGGTTGTAAAGTGATTAAAAAACACTAATGAAAAACAAAACAAGTAAAAACAGTTCTGTTAGGTAGATGAGTACTTTGTTATCGCGAAAACATCTTATGATGTCGCATGGGTGTGAACTAGAACCTCTGCTGCTTTCTGTCCCACTCACAGGTGGAAGAGGGATGAGCACGGGAATAAAATCACACATCCGGTTTCCGGGAAGTGCATCTTGCAGTTTGTTGCAATAAAAAGGAAAGACTGTGGCGAGTGGGCAATCCCTGGGGTAAGTGTGCCCACAGGGGTAAGTGTGCCCACAGGGTTTAGTGTGCCCTCGGGGGTTAGGGTGCCCTCGGGGTTAGGGTGCCCACAGGGGTTAGCGTGCCCGTGTCTGCTGCTGCTGTCACTGCCTGTTGCTCCTTCACTGGGAGGCTCCGGTGTGTGCCAAGGCTACTCTGTCTCTACTCACTGCACTTGTCACAACCATGGGGTCTCCTTGTCCCCACGTTTGGGCCGATGTAAGGCTTTTAGAAGTCAAGTACGATTCTAGCATCCTTGGAGAGGACACAAACTTTTGGCTAGCTCGAGGCTCATCTGCTTGTGTGCTCCCCACTGGTGATGGTCCAGGCTCTTGTCTTTAAACGAAGGTAGCCGTGTTTACCTCAGAGAGAAAGCCTAGGAAGACTTGCCATATGGCTGGCACACGTTAGGTAAGGTTGTCTCAGTCCCCTACTCTACACTAGTTTCCTATGCTTAGTGTTCTTTATTGAATTCCTTTACAATTTTTAAACATAATAAAAAGATAGCACCTGTTACAGACTTTTCCTTGTAGTTCCATGTCAGCATCAGGAAGAGCGCCACTGATGTAGTGAAGTGACCTTTAAAATATGTGCTGTGTATGGTAGAGGTATTGTCGTTTGTGCCTCTTGTGAGATGGAGGTATGTGATGTGAGGGGAGACTTTACAGCTATCCTGCTGTATAGGGTAAAGTGGAGTGGAGTTAAGGACTCCAGCTGACTCGGACCCAGGTTTAGGCTGGTTACTATGTGCCAACTCACCCTGCTTCTCGGATGCTGTGTGCAGTAACACAAGAGCAATTTCCTCATTTCTCTTGTCATCTGAAATTCTGGTCAAGGAAGCAGCTATTGTCATTGACAGACTTTGAGGGCTGTTGACCTCGTGCCTTCGTACCTTCGCCAGTTAATATTGTAGACATTGAGGTGTGACAGAGCAACATTCCAGTAAAGCAGGCAGAGAATGTCATAGATGAATAAGTTAGATGTATTTTGTGTTAGTGGATGCAGGACAGGGAGTAAAAAGTGACTGGTGGTTTGCAATCTTAGCTACAGCTAGATTGATAGGCCTTCGGGGGATGGTGACATTGAGAAGGGAGGGAGGGAGTGCTTTCTAATGATGTTGTGCAGGGAGGGAGGGAGTTTCTGTGGGGAAACTGGAGGGTTCTGGGAGAAGCACTTGGACGAGCTAATGGCAGGTGCAGCAGTACCCAGAAGGGTGTGTTTGTTCACGGGGCGTTCTGCAAACACTGAAGAAGCTGTGCTGGAATGAACTAACTGATGTGGGAAGAGTCACTGTGCTGTTTTCCAGCCTCCAGGCCTCGTAGCTTGAGTTGGGAAAGTCTCAAGAAGTGACTTTGCCTGGCCCAGTTGCTGTGGCCGGTGTATGCCAGCCTTTCTTGGCTGCTTCTGCTGGAAACAAAGGGTGTAAGAGGCGCTGCTCCCTGAGGGTGCAGATAGCTCTTACGGGCAACTACGGAACTACACGTCTATTGTATGACCCAGTGAGTGTATGCTGAGTGCGCCAAACGCTTACCCCTGCTTACACGTGACTGTAGGGCATGGTGGACCCCGGAGAGAAGATCAGTGCCACGCTGAAAAGGGAGTTTGGAGAGGAAGCCCTCAACTCCTTACAGAAGTCCAGCGCGGAGAAGAGGGAGATCGAGGAGAAGCTGCATGCACTCTTCAGCCAGGAGCATCTTGTGGTGAGGAGGTCCCGGGGCTCCGGCCTGGAAGGCTGCGACACATTTCTTACACGCTGAGAATCCATTAGACAGAACTCTTTGTTGACGTACATTCAGCGTGCTGTGACAGGCCCTTCACATTTCAGATTTGTTATGCAAGGTTTTTTGTTTTGTTTTGTTTGTTTGTTTGTTTTGATTGCTAACCATTTAAGGTTTATGTCTATATTGTCTATATTGTCTCTAGACTCTGTGTTAGTGAAAGAAAATATCACAGAAAGCATGGGGCATCAACAATGTTTGACTGTCGTTTGGATTGCTTTGTTTTTGTTTCAGAATTGGCTCTCTTACATTTGTTTTTTTAAATAATTAATTAATTATATAGTATTCTGCCTGCATGTCAGAAGAGGGTACTGGATCTCACTATAGATGGTTTTGAGCCACCATGTGGTTGCTAGGAACTCAACTCAGGAACTTTGGATGTACAGCCAGTGCTCTTAACCTCTGAGCCATCTCTCCAGCCCTTAAATTTGTTTTTCTTTTAAGGGGTTGTAAGACACACTGCTCAGATTGGTTAAATATTTGCTATGTAACCTGGGATATCCTCAAATGTCTGTGTGTGTGTGTGAATGTGCACATGTGAGGGCGTGTTATGTGTGCATGTGTGTGCATGTGTTTGTAGGAGGAAGAACATTCTTGAGGTGTTGTTGATCAGGTGCGCTTTACTGCACTCTTTGGGACAGAGGTTCACTGGTTAGGTCTGGTTGACAGGTCAGCAAGCCGCAGGGATCCTCAGGTCTCCCTGTGTTTGCCCAGCATTTTCCTTACTGACTAAGCTCTCCAGTCCCCTGCTGGCTCTCCTAATTTCCTCCTCTGTCCTCCTTCCTCCTCAGGAGACGTGTGTTTTTGTTTCTGCTGTCAGCATGGTCTTACATTTGTGTTGGATGACTAGATTTCTTCTGGCATTAATAAGCTTTACATTTCAACTTCTAGATTTGTCTATGTATTCTTTAGGTTTATCAAGAATAATAAGCCTTTCAATGTGTGAAGTTGGAAACACAGTGATTACTGAAATAGAAAAATGCTTCTAATATAGAACCTTTCTAGAAGTACATTGACTCTAGAAGTAGGTTGACTATTCCCAGTGTTCCCTTGGTGCTGTTGAACTTGGGACTCCAGCACTCGAGGCATGTCCCCCTGAGCTACGTTCCCCGCCCCACTCAGTCTGTGCCACTGAGCATTTTGTGAATCATAAAGCTGCCTCAAACAAGACTATTGTCCCCTGAGACAATGAAGCTATGTTAACAAGTCTATGAAGCTATGTTAAGGTTCTATGCTATTTACATTTCTTTGTAAGCATTTCTTGGAGGGTAAAAAGATATAATCTGACATAAAATCTTCACCATTTTCAGATGTCCAGTTGAGTAGTGTTAGGTGAGCAGCAGTGTTCTTAACAAGAACCAGGGAAGGAAGGCCGCCCCTCTGCTCCCCCACACTCACCCTAGACTACTGTTCTCTTCCGCCTTTGCAAACAGATATACAAGGGCTACGTTGATGATCCGCGGAACACTGACAACGCGTGGATGGAGACGGAAGCTGTCAACTACCACGATGAAACAGGTGATTTTGTTCTTACCGATGTTGCGCTGACTAGAACTGCAGGACCGGCTGAAGCCGAGCTGTCTAGTAGGGTCTCCTCAGGTCCAGAGTAGAGCCTTTTCAACCAACTAACTGTTTGAGTTTAGCGTTGTGCGTCTCTGCAAGTCAAGTTGCTTGTATTTAAAGAATGCTGAGAACAAAGCCTGCGAAGTTTATCCGGAGTGACTGAAATGTCTTTAATCCGTCGATGACATATGAAGCCTAGATTTATAGGCTAAAATAATACAGTTTAAACCCGGCAATTATTTAATACGAATATTAAACCATGAGTAACTTTGTGTGAAGGAAAGCAAAAGCAGGTGAGCATTTGGTGGGGCAGCTTGGTGATGAGGTAAGAAATGGTGTTTACATTTGTGCCGTCGGCTGATGATCCTGGTGCTGGGCCTTGGGCTCGCCACGTTTGTAATAAGCAGTATGGTCGAGCACATGCTTTTCCTGATCTCCAGGTTTTAGGATTTATTGGGAGAGACAGTCTGTTAGTATAGCCGACAGGGACCACTGTCTGCAGTGGTTGGGAGCTCCGCATCAGCTCCCCGCAGAGCGCTCTGCGGAGCTGGGCGGTGTCCTGAGCATTTGGTGGTGGTGAACCGAGGCCCTCTGGAGAACTTCCTGTGCTGGCTCTTTGCTGAGCTCCCAGTCTGTGCTAGTCGCTTGTCCTGGACCAGCGCTCCTTCTCTGCGCACCCAGAGGGTGGTCTCCTTCCACTCCGCCTTTCCTGGAAACTCCAGCAAGTTTCCGTTCTCTCTGCAGCAGTTCCAGAGAGATGCGGAGTTCATCTCTTAGGGCAAGAACTTAGAGACATGTGCAAATGGAGTCCAGAATGGGTTTCCCCAGCTTAACTGGGCACAGTTCATTATTTATCCATGAGACTGAAAACAAATGACCTTTCCTCCAAAGAGCAAAGATGGGTTCTATCCCTGATAGGTTGCTGAACTTTCTTTCTCTGTAGAAAGAAAACTCTGCTCATAAATTCCAAGGTGTTTGCTTTGCCTGTATGGATTGGCCACAGCTAATCTAACAAAAAAACTTAAGGCAAGTAGAGCTGTGAAGACTTTGTGTCTATCTGGCAAGAGTCTGGTTGCATTTATTTTGGGCATCCCCAAGAGACTTTTGAGAAGACCTAAGGTGCGTCCTTCCTTCCTTCCGTCAAATCCCTTGTTGGTAAAATGATTGTACCTGAGGGCAGTGAGCGTCGTATTTCAGACAGTTGCAGTTCTCACTGCTGAGAGAGGGGATTTTCTACCCAGGGTGTTGGTGTGTGCCATGACCCATGTTCTTTGCTGGATCTGAGGACTTTTCTGTTCAACTTTCTTCTTGTCAGAGTGAGAGAGGTGGCTGTTGAACGCCCCATCTTTAAATATTAAAGTTTTGTGTGATGTAACAAGTGAGGAATAAAAGGAAGTCTAGATGTTAGTAGTTCAGGTGTAACACGGGATGCCAGAGGACTGTCCTGAGGTAACAGACGTGGTAGCGCCACACCAGCTGTGCCCTCAAGCTGTGAACGTGTGGGGGCTGCCGTGGGGGCTGGCACTGGCACTTAGCGCCTGCTGCCAAACACTGTCTTCTGAGGACTTTTGCTGTCTTACTTTAATGGTGATTTTTGCATAGGTAAAGTAATTGAAACTTATTTAGAGAATAGAGGACATAAAGAAGAAATTAAAACCACAACCCTTAGTTAGCTTCCTTTAAACTTTGTGTAGCTTCACAAATGAAGAGATTAAGAAGTGCTCAATCTGCATTCTGTTTCATTGCTTGATGTTTCACTTAAAACGATATTCTGAGCACAGCTTGATGGCAGCCTCCACCAGCTTCAGTTACTGTTTGTTTCTTTGGGTTTTTGTTTTGTTTTTTGAGATAGTCTTGCCACATAGCCTAGGCTGTCCTGAGCTCACTAGATTGCCCAGGCTGGCCCTGAACTCATGGGTAGTAGTCCCTCTGCTTTGACTCCCAGACACTGAGATTACAGTTAGGGACTGCTGTGTCAGGCTCAGTCACCTCCGTATTTAGTGACTGTGGCACTCTATGTCACTGTCCGTTCTTTAACCCGTGTCATAAAGGTGAAAAGTTTGATTCTGCCCAATTTTAAGATGAGATATGGGTGCAATGGCACGGCAGTTAAGAGCACTGGCCCCTCATCTCGAGGACCCAGGTTCAGTTCCCGGTACCCTCATGTGGCTTATGAGTATCTGTAACTGCAATTCCAGGGTATCCAGTGGTCTCTTCTGGCCTCGTCCAGCACCTGGCACACGTGTGCTACACAGACATACATGCAGGCAAAACACCCATACACATAAAAAGAAGTAAAAATTAAAGAATATAGCATGTAATAGTGAATGTTTATATACTTGTGTAAATGCATATGTTGCCTTGAATAGTTTATTCTCTTTTTCCTTTGGATAATTTTTTTGAGACAGTCTATCATGTAGCCCAGGCTGGCTCTGAGCTAATGAGAATACTTTGCCTCAGTGCTCTGGGACTCCGGGATTGCTGCTCTAAGCCATCATGCGTTGTTTACTGAAACTTTTGTTTTCAGCCATCAGGATTTTACCAGCGCTTCAAGTTTGCTAGGCAGGCACTGACCGCTGAGCTCAAGTGCAGCCCTGTAAACTCCCTGTATCTCCTGTGCCTGGAACACCAGTACATAAGGCTTCCTGACAGCTATTGACTAAATGCTCCTCAGAGAGCATTCATTTTCCAAAGCACTGGGTAAACACTGTCAGTCTGTCCTGTAGAAATAGCCATGTACATTTCCAGCAACAATGACCTTTATAAATGTATAAATATAATTATAAATATATTGAATTATAGTTTCTGGTTTGACATCCATTTATATAACTTAAAACTACAAAATGAATTATAAATTTGCTTTTTAGGTGTTTTATATTTAACTCTGTAACCCTTCTGGAACTTAGTTTTGAAAAGGGTTTCTGTCTCTCTCTCTGTCTGTCTAAAGTGAAATAGTCCTAAAAGAGAAAAGCTTTCTTATTGATACTTTCATCTAATATTTAGTCAGTTAAAGTTCAAGCACTTGGGAATATTGTTTTTTAATTCTTTGGCCACCTAATAACAATGATGATTTGTAGCTGGTCTTTTACTACTTTGTGGGTTCTTCTTTCTTCCACCCTTCAACCCCCAACACAAGATAAGAGAGAAAAAAGGATAAGAGGAAAAGAAGGAGATCCCTGAATAAGTGATTGGAAATGTGGAGACACTGTCGCTAGACACTTCCTGCTGATTAGGGGTGTCAAGTTCCTTGATCTTCACCATCAGGATATCTCATTTCTACTCTTTGTTTCTTCCTTGTGCACGAACCACGACTAACGACCCCCCATGCCTCTAGCATTTATGTACTCTCTGAAAAGTTCCCAGAATTCCAAACGTCACACCACGAGGCAAATCATAGTCAGCTGCCGTGAAGTGGCCCCCTGTCTCACACCTGGGATCAAAATGAAAACACATTCTTACAATGCTGTGTTTTTAAAGAACCCAGAATTCCAGAGTTGTCATTACAGTGATCTAGTCTTATTTTTAGTAAGGCTACTTGAAGGTACAGAGTTACATGAGAGAAACGGAATAACGGTCCCTTCTCTGATCTGTCTTTGGAAACAGGGGAGACCATGGACAAGCTCACCCTGGAGGCTGGGGACGACGCGGGGAAGGTCAAGTGGGTGGACATCAGCGACCAGCTCAAGCTCTATGCCAGCCACTCCCAGTTCATCAAGCTTGTGGCCGAGAAGCGGGATGCACACTGGAGTGAGGACTCTGCTGCTGGCAGCCATGGGCTGTAGCTTGTCCCTGCAAGCCAGAGGCCAGCAGTGTCCCGGAACTTACACTCACAAAGGCCACCGGGAAGTGTTTGCACTGAGGTAAAATGACTGATACAATGAAGAGGAACACTGACTTCTCAGCTTTCTTCTCTAAGGGATTAGAGACTGTCCGATTTTGTATGTATTTAAGCATGACTGAACCAAATTTAAATAGCTAATGTTCTTTGAAGAATTGTAGTTACAATAAAAATAAAACCCAGCTGGTGGTGACTTGTGTTTCCAGTTCTTCCTGTTAGCTTCCCCCGTCCGTCTGGTGAGCGATGTCCTGCTGAACTGGACTTCTCCTGGAGGGTGCCACCTCGCCTGTGCAGTTAGTGCCAACCCGATTTTCCTTTTATCTGTTTGCTTCATGGTCGTGTGCCTGCCGTGCCTGAGGAGGCCAGAAGAGGGCATCAGATCTCCCGGAACTAGATTTTCAGATGGTGGTGAGCTGCCATGTAGGTCCTGGGAATCAAACCCCTGTCCTGGAAGAGCAGCCAATGCTCTGAACTGCTCAGCCATCTCTCCAGGCCAAGTTACCAATTTTACAATGGAATTTCAGTTATCCCATCATTCATTCATTCATTCATTTTTTTCATCCATCTATTCATTTACCCATTTACTTATTTTGAGGCAGAGTCTCACTGTGTCTCAGTTACTCTTGTAGTAAAAGATAAAAATCAATGAATAGAAATCCATATTCTCATTTTTAGGATACCTAAATTTTAAAAATATGCCCAGGTAAATTAGAAATCTGTAGAGATTTCACTGGATTGTATGTACTGTATGACAAAGAATAGACACGGGGATTAGTCAGCAGGAAGCCTTTCTGTTTTAGTGAGAACTTTATTTAGTGCAGATGGTCATAGAGAACAGATTTCTGACAACAGATGTCTGATGGTTCACAGAACCTTCTCCAGGGTGTACACGACAGAGAGACTCCATTCGAACCTGCAGAGAGCACGGAGCAGGTGACCTGGACAGAACCCAGCGCCACCTGCAGCAGTGGACAAGATGCAGACCCTTAGACTCCACCCCTAGTCACTGGAGGTCGTCTGTCCCTGTCCTGTGTGTGTGTGTGTGTGTGTGTGTGTGGGGTCCATCTCCGTCTGTCCTCGTCCCCATCGCCTGTATGTGTGTGGTCCATCTCTGTCCTGTCACCATCGCCTGTCTGTGAGTGTGTGTGTGTGTGTGTGTGGTCCATCTCCGTCTGTCCCCGTCCCCATCGCCTGTCTGTGTGTGTGTGTGTGTGTGTGTGTGTGTGTGGTCCATCTCTGTCTGTCCCTGTCCCCATCGCCTGTATATGTGTGTGTGTGTGTGTGTGTGTGTGTGTGTGTGTGTGTGCTGTCATGTACCCCCAACCCTTATACTTGCTCATGTTTGGCGTGGGGAATGTTTTCTTCTCTGACAGTCACTGGTAGAACCAGTAGGAACACCGGATCACTCTTAGTGTCACTCCATCCTCAGGGATTTCACGGGAGAAGTCATGTGGAGAGGGATTGCTCAGATCTTCTCCCCCAGGGGCAGAACTAGGATTTGGTCCCAGAGTGTACTCTGCCTTTGACTCTTGTCTTTATCATGAGCTGTTCCTCAAGGAGGCTATTACACGGACTATATATCGTGATGTCACATGAGCTGGGCTTACATGAGCCACGATAGTGCACAGAATCTAAAGGCTCTATCTAATTGTATAGTGCTATTGAAATTATGCATAATATTGGGCCAAAGATAGTTAGTTTATTTCATAATTTTTTAATCTTAGGATGATGGCAGCAGTCCATGTTCATCTGACATAGGCACTCTTGAGCTTTTGAAAAACCTTTCAGATATATTATTCCTCACTTTAGTTACTTAATGTCATTATACCATAGAAACTAAAAGTGTGGTAGATAGAGGGAACTTGAAACCAGGCACAGTTGCACATGCCTGTGATCCCAGCACTCAGGAAGGTAGAGGCAGAGGCAGGTGAATCTCTGTGAGTTCGAGCCCAGCCTGGTCGACAAAGCAAGTCCAGGACAGCCAAGAATACACAGGAAAATCCTGTCTTAAAAAAACAGCAACAAAAACAAAAGAGGGAATGTAAAAATTCTAGCTATTTTGCAAGGCTACTGTGGTTTAAAGTGATGATTTAAATATATAGAACTTCTGTGTGATACATATTCTAAGATATTTCTGGAGTTTTACTAAATAAAATTGCATTTTATTATATTGTGGTGCTTTGGGTGGAACCCAGGACCTTGCACATGCTGGGCAAACACTGTACCCACTGAGCATTTAAGAGAGCAGGGGCATGGCTCAGTGGTCTTCTGAGTTGCTTTTATCCCAGCATTAATGTATTTACAGACACTATTTGGTGATAAAACTCTTATGATAAAAATTTAAAACTACGTATTAGTTCACGAAAGGGTTCTGGGAGTCTTACCTCACGACCTCTGACAGCACAGTGAGAATTATTTCTGTTGGGATAGACGGCAGAGTTACAGTCAGAATCTGACATTTTCAGAATTTCCCTTCCACCGCCACCAGCCTCTCCCATGTGATTACTTTGTTGTTGACTTGTTAATACTGGTGTGACTGGGGCATTGGCATAGAAATCGTGTGCTTTGGTTATCTGTAAATGCTGGAAAACCGCATCCTTAACGATCCTGCCAGTGACGTAGAAGGTGTGTGATGGGGACTGTCCTCACGTGCTATGTGGTGTCTGATGGAGGGACATAGTCCTCACGTGCTATGTGGTGTCAGATGGAGGATGCTTTCTCTCATCTTAAACTCTGTGAACCCCCAGTGAAAGGATACTGACTGTCAGAGATGCAGAAACTTAGTTCTAAAGGTCTGGGACTGAATTCGCAAGCCGGGGGCGGTAATTGGTGAGTGTGTCGGGTTGATTCTGTCCTTTGTTTTGTAGTGCAGAGTGGCTATTCTTACCTTCTGTTGGAAGTCACTTTTATCAATGTAACCAGAAATAAAATCTTACCCCAAGGAAACCCTAAGAATAAGAAAGAAAAAAAAAGTTAAATCCTAGCCACAGTTCCCTCAATGAGTTTGTAATTCATGAAAACAAAGTTTACCTGCAGTTGGTTCAGAATGGAAGTGATTAACTGTAAAAGAAGAAAATGATACTGTCAGTGGCTGCATCTTGTAATTCATATTTATGTTAGTATATATGTCAGCTAAAACGTTTTGTATGTGAATGTTTTTTTTAGAACTTCACTTGTGTAAGACTTTAAAATGAAGATAGTTCAGATTTCTTTAATTTACAGAAGTACCTTTCTCTACCTTCTAACTGTATTGACAGTATTTGGAAGTTGAAAGTTGGAGAAACTCTGGCCCAATTCAAGCAGGTGGCGTTTTGATCATGGATGTGAATACCCTTTTGAGTGATCTATTGCAGCACAACTATGAATGCCAACTTTGTCTTGCAGATCTGTTTACACAGCTGTTTCACTGGAAATGTGTTGCTTTGTAGCTTCCTTAAGAGCTCAGCAGCTCCTTCAAGAAATTGGTTTGGCCTAAGTGGGGAATCCCTCTGTGCGCAAAGCTGCCTGTCCGAGAACAGGTAGAAACAGTGAAGCCGAGCACTGGCCAGCCTCAGCGCGCTTCTGGGTCACAGCAGGCTGTGTACTGAGTGCTGTGACAGGGGAGAAAAGGGGAGAGAGAGGCCAGGAAGGGGAGGGAGGAGAGGAGAGGGCATAGATGGGCTGCCCACCCCCCCAGCAGACAGGGCAGCCCTGTCAGTATTGTCCGCAGTCTTCAGGAAGGCCTTCGGTGGCTTGAACAGGTTGGAGTCTCTGAAGAGAGAATGTCCTCACAAGTCTGGCAGGTTGTTTTTTTCCACGCTGGAGGACCCAGCAAAGTCACGAAGCTACAGGTGAGTTCAATTCTACAGGTGAGATCAGGCCCCAGTTTCCTACCACTGGCTGCCGACGCTCCCTGGGTCGGTGGAGATGCTTGCCGACTCTGTAACCACCTTAATCCATCAGTGCTGGAGGCCCGGGGGCACAGCTAGTGAGAGGGTCTCACCTCCGGACAGGAACCCTAATGCTTAAGCAGGGTGTGCTGTGGGGAGGGCACCTGTTGCTTGAACTGAAATTGACTTTAGGCTTCCTGGTACGTTTAAAAATTCTTTAAGGTGGCTTGAACCATTCTGTATTCTAATCCTGGGAAATTCTATCCCTCACACATAAACTACTAATGCCCAGCTTTCTGATCTTTAAAAGAATACTGCATGCCATGTTTCTAAGACACTGTTAACTATGAAACTGCTTTTTTTTATTAATAGCATTTAAAAGAATAAAATGCATTTTATTCATTGTGAAGTATGTTCCTATTTCAGAAACGTTTGTGTGTTTTAGATAGAAATGGAACTTTTTAGTTTTATAATTATATTCAAATTATTCCTCCAATATTTTCATAAAGTGATATTTTAAGGAGCTTACTAACCAATAAACAGTTCATTAAATAGTTGAATTATGTGCAATTAATTTAAAAAACATCTTTTGGGTCAGATGTGCTGGTGCATCCTAGCACTACGGAGAGGGAGGCGAGGCAGGCAGATCTCTAAGAATTTAAGGCCAGCCTGATCTACATAGCGAGTTCTAGGCCACCAAGGACTACCCAGTCCCTGTCTCAAAAACAAGCCTGCTTCTGGGTGTAGATTGGGGTAATGCTTCACATACTCCATGCTTGTGACGAGTCACCAGCGGTGGAGTCTTCTCTCGCTAAAGCTGCCGTTCTGACTCCTCGCTCAGTTGCATCCGTAGTGGAAGACATTGTCTCGTCACCTCACAGTTGGGTGGACTGAGTGAATGGAAAGAAGTCTTCTCAAATGCTGGGTTGGTTTTGGCCTCTGGGTTTATGGGTTTAGCAGGTGTCCTTATTCTGTGCCAAGATGAACTAAATGAGTGTAGCGGCTCTCAGAATAAACCAAATGAGTGCAGTGGTTTTCCCAAATAAACTGAATAAGTGCAGTAGTTTTCTGAATGAACTGGCACATTTTTCATGCTACTAGGTGTTGTATTCTTAGAGACGCTATAAATTGACAGAGCGAAATATATTTACCGCTAAAAGTTGATTAGGTGTCAGAACCTTGAGTGAAAGAAACAGAATAATCCAAGAGTTACAATTTAGCATTTCACCTTTGAGTTAGCCTGGTAAGTGGAAACACACTTTGAAGACCCTCAGATGTTCTAAAATTCCATCATCAAATCCTCATCACTGATAGTTTACAAGCCCTCCCATACCCTTTCTAAAAATGATCTCTGGAAATGTACACCCCAAGTTTGCTGTGCGGGCTCTCAGCCCAGTAGGGACATCTTGAGAAGATCACACATAGGTGCTCACTGCATTGTACTTAGGAGAAGCTCGTCACGAGAGAAAGCCAATGGTTACGTCTTACAGGTCCAATAGTAGTTGGGTTAGTCTGGTACCATAAATACACAGCTTTGTGTTTTGGTTCATAGCTGAATCTATCCAGCTAACTATCCAAATAACTTATCACTACTTCAGGAAAGCCTTGTGAAAAACACCAAGTAAACACACCGTTTGTACCATAACTATGACCTTAAACCAGGCTCCAGAAATTCTGGGACAAGCTACATTTCAGGAAATCGTATCCCTAAACGTAAGCAGCACGGCTTGCAGGTGGGGTGAGCGTCAGACCCCCCCTCCCTGCCCTGATGCTGGAAGGTGGGAGTCTGCCCTCCAAAGCTTACGGAGCCAGCTACCTCTGCTTCCCCAGGCTGGCAGGCTCTCTCACTGCTCCTGCTGGGGACAGTGCCCTCCATGAGCTTACACCTGGGCCTGCACACATCAGCTCTCAGGGATATGTGGGGACTGTACAGTACATTCTTTAAATCAAGCCAGCTTTAAGTCTCTGCTATCCAAGTACCCTCTTAAAGGAAAATTTGCGTATATTTACCTGGTTTGGATCAAAAGGGAAGGGAAAAGGAATCGGGATCTACAAAAAGGGAAAAACAAAGATGAGTTGTGGTGAAAGAAGCCATGCCTGTTTTCCTTCAATGTCTTCTGTGCATTACTCAGTCATCCTTTATATTTTATGCCTCTAGGCCTGGGGACGGTAATAAACAAGACCACTGTCCTTATGAAGCTCTAGGTGTGAGGTACTGTTTTCCTTTAGGAGTTGTAATTCTTTTGCTTAATTAGTTAAACAAAGTGCCTTGTATCTCTTGCAAACCCAACCCATGAATTTCTATCACAGATGCCACTCTGCTTGCCTTTACGTGCAGGCTGCCCTCTGCTGCTCGGAAGAGGTTCCATGAACACTGGAATTCTTTTTGTTGCCACGGACCTGTCTTCTTTGGGAAGTGTTTTACTCATTGCCTTTGCATCTGGGTACATCAAAAGGACCCTGACTTTTAAAATTAATTGATATTTATTTATCCCAAGACAGGGTTTCTCTGTGTGTCCTTGGCTTGTCCTGGACTAGCTTTGAGGACCAGGCCGGCCTTGAACTCACAGAGATCTGCCTGCCCCTGCCTCCTGAGTGCTGGGATCAAAGGCCTGCACCACTGTACCCGATGACCCTGTCTTGTACTTAGACGTATCTCCAGTCCTCACCCATCCCGCTATAAAAATCCAACCATGAGGAGACAGCAAACGTGTCGGCAAGAAGGGCAAAATAATTATTTGCATTGACTTTTGAGAAAAAGTAAAAGTTACAAAAACCTGGCCCTGTTTTTTTTTTTTTTTTTTTTTTTTGAGAAAAGAAAGTGGCAAAGTGATTTAGTAACAGCAAAAGAAGGGCTGTCACAGAGGCTACTTTCATGTCACAAAGAGGGAGGCTCTTTATGGCCACTAGCACATACTGACTAGGCATGGAGGTCACAGCCTCTCAGGCAAGCTTGCTAGGGTTGTCACGCTCCACAGCAGGCTCTGCCAGGAGAGGAACATGAACAGCCTACGGCTTTTGCTTGTTTGTTTCTTTTTCTTTTTCAAGACAGGGCTTCTCTGTGTGGCCGTGGCAGTCCTGGACTTACTTTGTAGACCAGGCTGGCCTCGAACTCACAGTAATCCACCTGCCTCGAGTGCTGGGATTAAAGGCATGGCCACCATACCTGCCTGACAGCTTTCTTTTTAATATGTCATATTTCTGGGTCAAAATTTGGGAAGTTTGATAACCATCACCCAATTGATAGACTTGAGACTTCCCGTACCCTGCTTACCAGAGGAGCCTGCGGAAAGGGAAACTGAGGAAAGAATGGCAGGATTTGTGGTGGGTAGAAGAATCTCTGTAAACAGAAACACAGTCTGAATTCCGATTGCCAACTTGACAGCTTTTAAGCAAGGGGAAATGTGCCATTTGAAAGTACAGCATACCTGTTCGCTGGAACTTCCTCCAGATTGTCCAAGCTGGAAAACAAGAAGAGCAACAAGGTGAAGCAGCTGGCGGCACTACCTTACCCATCTAGACGTTTTATTTTATATAAAAATAGCTGGGGCTGGAGAGATGGCTCAGCGGTTAAGAGCACTGGCTGCTCTTCTGTAGGTCCTGAGTTCAATTCCCAGCAACCACATGATGGCTCACAACCATCAGTGATAGAATCCAATTCCGTCTTAACAAAAACAACAACAACAACAAAACCCAAAATGAAAACACACACATAAGAACAGCTAAAAAGCCTCCTGTGAGCATCACACCTGCCATCCATGCATCTCGGCCTCTGAAGTAGATTACGTATTTATCAGGGAAAGGCTGAGTTAATTTTGTTTAATGATTCAAGAATGCTTTAAAGTAATATTAATATTTTTGGCTTTAAAGTAATATTAAAAATGTTCCCATTTACTTTCTTAAGACTAAACATTGCATGCCTTATATTGGTATATTTGGCACCGACACTGTTCTAGATTTGTTTTCCGTGTGTAGAAGTTTAAAGTAAAGGGAGTAAGGGTGTCAACTCACACTTTGCGATCTCCCCACAACCTCTGACCTCTAACCCCTTCAAAAGACCCCTTGCTGCACAGCGTGCGTGCGTGCGTGCGTGGGATAGGGTTTCATGCTGACCTGGTGCTGGGCGTCGTCCGCAGTGAATGCAGGTCGCCCCTACAGACCTCACTTACTACAGAGGCGGAAAGCATGGCTGTAGGCAGCTCACAGCAAAAGATTCATTCAGCTGCTGCTGGTGCCACTGTGTCTCATGGGTTCTGAGATGGTATCAGGAGATGCAGCATTACTTCACAGCTCAACTCCAGAGCCAGCGCCCGCGTTAAATGGACACAATGCTTTAGCGCACCGTGGCTGAAACACGTGCTCTTTGCAGAGATGCTGACAGGTGAAAAGAGCACACGCCAAACTCTGCGAGCCATGTACGCTGCAGCAAGTTCACTAGCGCAGGGCTGCTATGGGGCAAGCAGGGTGTCCCGTTAGGGACTACAGACGGTGATGCTTGTCTGGGCTGGGCTTGCAGCTGGGTGGAGAGCATTGGCCTCCGAGTGCGGCGCCCCGGGTTTGAGCCCCAGCACTGCCAAGAATGCGTTCCATCAGCGGTTCTCCTTAACGTTGCAAGGACAGGCTCGGACTGGTTTGCGACCCGGCCGTGCTGCACACAGACGTAGGTTGTTAGGAAAACCTCGTTTTCCAAACGCCACAGTAAAGGCAGCCATGTGTAATAATTTAATGGTTTGTCATGCTCCTTATATTTCAGAGGTAAGTTTTCACTGTTAGCTTAGAGCTAGTGCGGGTAGTCTCAAATACCACTCTGAAATCCAGTCTACTGGGCAGTAGACTGGATGTCAGAGCAGCTTGGGGAGGAGCCTTTAAGAAAAGCCCAGATGATGAAGCGCACTGCCATAAACGAAGCTGAGCTCAACAGCTAAATTCCCCCCCCCCCCCCCCGGGTCCCTGTAGAGTACTCGCTAAGGTAGCCGAGAGCTTTCTGTTGCCAGTAGGACTTTAAGTGTCTGAGAGTCGCTTTTAATCCTTTGTACACTCTGGAGTCATTCTAACTCATTTGACAGGGAAGCATGCGTTAGTTAGTTCCCGTCCAAGGTCACCCGTCCACCTAGCAACTGCAGAAGCTGAGCTCTGTGACACACAGAGTCTTAGGCCGGGGAGATGACAGATCCCGTTGCGTGCCTGGACTCCGCTTTCCTCTTCTGTGAACTGTAAAGCTACGACAGATGCTTTCTAGCCCAGAAATGCGAAGCGGTGGTTGAGAGAACAGCTCAGTACTCACGGGGATTGGCAGAGCAGCAGCAGCGCCCAGCAGGGCGGCCAGGAGGAAACTCTTCATTCTGACGGAGGATCTGGAGCTGGGGGAGGGGGCTGCAGCTCGTTTCCTTCCATGTCCAGTTCCCACAGTGAACAGATGGTTGAGTGGACATGCTGACAGCAGTCAGCTAAATCCTGCCTCCAGACTCACACTTTTGATTTTTAAGCTTGGAAACCCTTTTTTAAAGCTTTAAATGCCTCTAGACCAGACATTCTCTGGCTTGGTTTATTACCTGCCAGCTCCCACTTTTCTCACGCCTTACAGCTCTGACTACACCCAGCTGATAAAAATAAGCACCATTGAGTACATTCAGTAAAACAACTCAAGGTCTGCTCTGCCATGTTGGTCCTGAAGTAAACCTTCGTGTTTGTAAAACCACACTTATTCAGAATTAACTTAACCCCTGCCTTCTAAACTAAATCGTTGTGCTGTGGAGTTTGTTCGAGAACAGCTTCAACATATTTTCATGAAGACTAGTCCCCACCACTGGAGGCAATTCCATCTATCTGTGAATCGTCTGCCAGCTGCTGCGGTCTACTTAAACTCAGTCTGTATCACTTCTTTTCATCCTTTTCCTTTGTATATTTTCAGGATTCAAACAGTTCTCTCTTCTCTTAATAAGTGGACATGGTAGATATCATTAAACACCTCGGCCCAGAGTACCCCTCATGCTTTGAGCAGTATGATTAATTACCTGCTTCAAGAGGTCCTCGGAGCGACAGATTCAGGATGCAGTGTGATGACACCCCTGCACTGGCTACTATTTAAGCGGTGCTACTAACGCCTGCATGGTTGTGGCAACGTGACTCATAAATTCAACGCTCAGCCGAGCAGTTGGCTTCAGACCAGGAACTCGGGTGTCTAAAGGATCATAATTCAATTACAGAATCAGGCTGGTTACTGAGAAGACACTCTCCTCGGCTGGTCTTTATCACAATCAAGTGGTCATTAAAAGGCAGCCACCGAGAGCGTGGAAATTCTAGGTCTGTACTTGCGGGCCTTGGACCCTGTGTAAGATCTGCGCATTCCACCCCTAGTATTTTCATTTCAAAATGAAAATGATTTTTCAAATAATCTTTTTTAGTAAATGTTTAGATGGCATCCATAATATAAAAATCAGTTGTTTTTATTTTTAAAGCATTTTTTTACAAAGTTGCCTGAGAGCAGAATAAAATTTAGGTATAATTGACATCTGCTAGCAGAACTGTTTCTAAAACTTCGCTTCTAAAAATTGGCTTTTAATTAAGACCTTTTTTTGAACATGCTCTGAAGTTTAGAATAATTTCTGAAATTAATTTCCTATTTGATAAAAATAAACAATTAGATTTTGTCTGGTCAAGTTGAACCTAATTATCTAGAAAGGACATGGCTTAATGTGGTTTTAGTTAAAGAACAAATAACTTACTGTTCTCAGAAATGATAAAAACAGTTGAAGATGATCGTATTGATGGTTTCTACTTCAACAGAAAACTACATAACCTCCCACTTTTGTTCAATATTAAAAAGTGGAAGAAAATGGATGCCAGGAATTTTTGGTGCCTCACTTCAGATGTTGGAAAACTATGTGGTTTTTTAATAATTATAAATATATAACAAGTATATTATATATATGAGCATATAGATAAAGTATATATAATGTGTTATAATATATATACATGTTATATATAAAAATACGTAAGTATGTAATTATAAGTGTATACTTATATATTTATGTCCCCATTGTTAGCATAACAGAAAAGCCCAACCAGAAACACAAAATTTCTAAGACACAATCAGGCCACAGGAATACGGCTCTTCATCTGTCCCTTTCACTTTATTTGGGGAAATGAAGCACATGGAGAATTTTGAGACCTCTCTTCCTCTCTGAGGAACAGGCCTTACCACACAGAGCTTTGAACTGGTTGGATAAAGCGGTGTAGAATCACCCAGATTTTAAACTGAATTTGGCTAAAAAGCGATTGAGTTCGACTCCCTCCTTTCACTAAAAGTTACATAAGGACAAAGGGCATTCACAATTAGTTTGGAACAATTTGTTTGCCACAGAAGGCATCTCGATCTTTTCTTTAAAAGCACTTTATTTCGAGTTGTGAGTGCGCACAATTCCATCTTGTTCTCTAATGTAAGCCCTAGGCCCGTCTGGTACATCCGATTGTTTAAGTAACTGGAAATAAACTTGAGCCGACACTTGAGGCTTTATAGACTGTTTATTAGGACATGAAGATACTCAAAATGAGGCATGTCACCACATCCCACATCCCTAGCGTGCATGAGGTGGTATGGGCAATACAAACACAGGTTTTTGTGTGTGTGTTTTGTGATTATCAATTATAAAAGTAGAGGCAGAAATGACATCGCTACCAGTTAAAACTGTCGCCAGAGGGCGCAGCCTGCAGCCGTTGACTCTACAATGTTAAAGTTTTATTTCCTAAGTTAATGTTAAGCGCCTGGCACATACACACATCACCAAGAAGCACCTGCTAGCATTGTCTTACATGCAAACAAGCATTTTGCTAAATGTGAATCTACAGTGTCGTGACTGCAGGTATTCCGAAGCAGTTGAAGCAGGAGAGGCCAGCCAGAAAGTTCCGAGTCTTCCAACTCTTATTTCAAAACAGAAGGTTTTCATCTATGTCCTCTGCAAAAACAAATAGATAAACAAACAAACAAGCTTTTAGAAAGTCATCTGAGAAGCTACAGAACCGCGAAGGCTGGAGCTGTGGAGGAGCAACACCATCTAAGGAGGCAGCATGATGAGATTCTCAGCATGGTTTGAACTCTGGGAAATGTTTCCAGGCTTCACTCCTGGCCCCTGGAAGCTGAACCCCTGCAGGTAGACAACTGTCATCTTTATCCAACAGAGGACCACCAAAGGAGGGAGGTGGCTGGGAGGATCGGGCCAAGGAGTGCCAGGTATGAAGGGCGGCTGAAGTGCCGTAGAAAGGGTAAAATGGGTTTGAACTGAGTCATCTGCAGAAATGCCTGTAGCTGCACAGATGGCTGACACAGTCCCCACCCCCTCGGCGTACACAAGGCCGCTCTGTACCAGGAAGGCCTTGCCACCACTGGCTGGGCACCCTACTACTGCCTCTGGTCCTGTGAGTGTTTCCTGCCCCTGACTTTCCTTGGGGGAGGGTGTAGTCTCCCCTTCCCCTCTGCCACACCTTTGACATAGAACTCCCCTGGATTCCTTCATTTTGGGGGGTGACTCTCAGTCTCCTTCCTGAACCCCTTCTTCAGCATCTGTTATCTACATTTTATTACTCCTTGGTGTTCGGTCATTGACCTTTGTCTGGTACCTCAACACAGTTTCTTTAGCATAATAATTCCATTCCTTAGTGTTGATGCCTCCCCGTATGCCCAGGTCTCTCTCTTTCTCTTGCTGGGGATAAACCCGAGGCCACGCACATTTGAGGTAAGAATTCTACCACTAAATTATATTCACAACTCCCCAAATGCATATTTCAATTTCCAGACTTTCTCTTGAAATCCAGACTCAATATTGAGGTATGGATTGTGTTGTCTTGTAAGTAACCCTTCATCTTGTCCAAATGGAATTTGTCACTTCCCCAACCCTGCCTCTGTCCTGTGTTTCCCCTGTCAGAGCCTGTGGCCATCTGGCCGGGCTCAGTGGGAATAGGGTGGCCACACTGCTCACGTTCTCTGGATTCTCTCAATTGTCTGCTTCCTGCCTCCTTCCCACCAGCCTTTGTCTCCTTCTACCCCAAGGCTGGCAGACTGAACATACGTCTAAATTAAGATGTCTTGACTGTATTACTTACTTCCCCACAACCACTTCTGAGTCAGGTTCTTATCAACTCTTGCATTTACCACAGTCTCAGCCATTCGCTACTCTCTCCGCAGTATGACCATCCTCCTGTTTGAGGATGCTCCAACACTCTTAAAATACAGTCTTTACAGGGCTTAGGAAACCCCGTGTGGTCTGACCTATCGCCCTGGTAGTTTCACTGGAAGGTGTTTTCTAAGAGGGATGTGAACAGCTGTCAATAGGTGGAGTATTGGCTGGGTTTTGGTCAACTCTACACAGGCTGGAGTCACCTGGGAAGAGGGAACCGTCAGACTGGCCTGTAGACAGGCTTGTGGGGCATTTTCTTGATTGATGGTTGATGTGGAAGGACCCAGTCCACTGTGGGTGGGGCCATCCCCTGGGAAGATGGTCCTGGGTTCTATTAGAAAGCACACTGAGCAAGCCATGGGGGGCAAGCCAGCAGGGAGCATCCCTCCATGGCCTCTGCATCAGCACCTGCCTCCAGACTCCTGTCCTGTTTGGGTTCCTGTTCTGACTTCCTTCAGCGATGGAATGTGACCTGAGATTGTAAGCTGAAATGAACCCTTTTCTCCCTGTGCTGCTCTTGATCATGCTGCTGACCACATCAATAGAAACGCTGACTAAGACACATCAGTGCTAAATAAATGAAGAGCCCCCACGACTTTCCAAACTTCATTTTTACAGCTAACGATGAGAAGAATGGAGGGAAAGTGACACGGCCTGGTGCGCAGCTGGCTAATGGCAGAGCTGTGCCATTTGGACATAACTAGTTTAGATCACAGCAGTTGAAATTCAGGAAGACACTGGCTACAGTTTATCTTCTATGCTCTTATTAGCTTCCACGGGGAAGAAAGTACAGTTGTAAAGAGATGCCTTTCTTTCTCTGCCTCGCCTTGCTGTGTCCTGAAGTGATAACTTGTTTACTTCTTCTAACTGAACATTTAATGACCGCCTTGCTGGCTCAGTATGTGGTAATTCTCTCCCAGCTTCAAAATAGCGTAAGGCTGGCCAGACCGCAGTGACAAACAAGACAATCAGGGGCTTTGCAAGTCACTGGACTTTGGCCTTTCTTGCTCTTCCCAGACAGCCTCCCAGGACAGAGCCTGTGCAGGCTGACACGTGGAAGAACTTCCAGACATTTTTGCAAGAGAGAAGCACAACTCTTTTTCCTTAAGTAAATGCCCTTTATGGAAACAGCCCTTTTTATCAGGTCTTTAAAATCCTGAGTCCTTTAAGAAGACTTATACAGAAATGTCCTGGCCCAGCTGAGTTCTTCATGCTGATACCAGTGGCTTCAGCTGCGGTTCGCCTTTGCAGCAGAGAGTTGAAAAGATGGGTTTAGCCATTTGGGGGGGATACATTTGCACATGTATAAATACAATGGATATTCTTGTTTCGTCTGGCTCTAATAAGCTATTAGACATATTCATTCCGTATTAGTACAAACGAGGTTGGGTTTCCAAAATGGCCTCCGATGATCCGCCATGGCCAGCGTCCCCCACAGGAGAGCAGCATTGTCCTGTGTGACCAGGGAACATGGCGGGATGACCTCAGCCTCAGGTTACTAAGGGAGAAGCGATGCCCTGTGACTAGCACGCGGTGGCGGCCCGCAGCCACCTGCCAAGAGCGCAGTGACTGAGCTCAGACGCAACCCTGCAGACAACCAGCACAGTGCTAACAGAACCTCCCAGACAGCTGGCTCCTGCGCTCCTGACCCTGGCAGGGTCTTCAGCTGCACGTCTGGGGAGGACTGGCTGTGTAGTGCAGCGAGGTGCCGACAGAAACAGGCTCAGCTCTGGCGTTTATTCAGAGAATACTGCTGTCATCCTTCTCTCACCCACAGACGACTCCCTCCCGACACTCGGGGAGTCTTGCTCATCCCAAGCCATTGAACACTGGCATGAGGAAACATTTTAAGTCACACAGATAACCTCTTTGAGGGAAATTCTGACTTTTTATGATCTTATTTTTTTTTTTTTTACTGCTTGACTGTATGGTCCCCCAGAAGACGACTCAGAATTTTCCTACATTATTGTTATTTTTATTGTTGTTGTTGTTTCAAGGCAAAGTTTCTCTGTGTAGCCCTGGCTGTCCTGAACTCACTATGTGGACCAGGCTGGCCTGGAACACATAGAGATCCACCTGCCTCTGGCTCCTGAGTTCTGGGATTAAAGCCTCCCCCAGCAAATATTATGTTATTTTTTATATGTATGTGTCTTGTGTATTCTTTAGTGCAAATGCGTGTGTTATATGCATTCAGGGGTCCTAAGAACTGCAATTGCAGGCAGTTGTGATGAGATACTAAACTTACCTTCTTTAATTCCAAAGCAGTGGCCCCATTCCTTCAAGGTGATGTGCTTGTCCTTGTTGGGGTCACACTCCTCAAAGAAGCGCGTTATGCAGTGCTCCATGGGCACCAGGGAAGCCCTCAGGGGGGCAAGTTCGGAATGGGTCAGGATCCTGCAAGAGGACAGTGGGTCTGAGGGCTTAAGTCTCCATCACCGAGGACATTTCCTTCTGCAACGCCAGTGTGTTTGCTGAATGAGCCCCACACAGTGAAAAGCTGCAGGCAGGCATGGGTTCTGGGGCCCAAGGCTTGCCTCTTTGCTGCGAATTGCACACCCTCCAATCCTGGTCTCTGTATGTGAACCTAGAGGCGTGCTTGTGTGAGCTGGCTCTCATTCGATGGCCAGCCTGGATTGTCCCAAAGGTGGCGTTTGGCCCAATAGGTTACCTTGGGGATTTAGTTCAAGAACGAGAACTGAAGGAATCTCTGTGGGGAACCCGGCCTGGTAATTCGGAGCTGTGCTGTTGTCATCTTCAATTACTTTCTGAGGGATTTTTAATTGGATTCCTAACCACAATGGCTTCTATTTAGTATTAAAAACTGAAGCCAGAGACATTGCCAACTGTGTCTCAAGTTCTGTTTCATGTGGGTGTGAACACATCAGGAAATGTGCTGGGTGCAAGAGGTAAGGGGGTTTTACCTGTCTGCAGGGTGCTGGTCCAGTTCATTAAACTGCCAGTGCACAGGGTACACATACATATGGTAGTTCTTCTTAAAGTCCCTCAGCAGAAGCTCAATGGGGTGGTCTCCAGCCAGGAGCCGCTTCTCATCCAGGTAAATTTTCTTGACCTGAGATTAAGAAGGGAGAAGGTTTTCAGAGTAGCAGGTAAGTGTCTTGGGATTATCATTTGTTAGGGAACAATAATATGACAGAGGAAAAGCTGACCAGGGTGTGAAGGCTGGTCTAGACAAAAGGAATTCCAATCAACACAGCTTTTCCTCCCTCCCTCCCTCCCTCCCTCTCTCCCTCCTTTCCTTCCTTCCCTCCGTTTTTCCTTCCTTCTTTATTTTTTGTTTTAGAACAACTCAGCAAAATAAAATTATTGTTTATTGCCAGACATTGTGGACACATCAACTTATTTTTGTATAGTAATCTGTTTCTTTGCCTCGGATGTAAACTTTTCTTCTTTCTTTCTTTCTTTCTTTCTTTCTTTCTTTCTTTCTTTCCTTCCTTCCTTCCTTCCTTCCTTCCTTCCTTCCTTCCTTCCTTCCTTCCTTCCTTCCTTCCTTCTTTCTTTCTTTCTTTCTTTCTTTCTTTCTTTCTTTCTTTCTTTCTTTCTTCTTTCCTTCCTTCCTTCCTTCTTTCTTTCTTTTGAATATAAACTTTCTAAGGTGAAAAATTTTGTGTTCATTGCTGTATCTCTAGAACTTAGGTCAATTCTGGCACCTAGAATATATTCAGTAACTACCTGATGAAGGGATCTCTCTTGGAACTTCAGGATCAATGTTTCACACTTTTAAATCTTAACATGCTGCTGACATTGTGAGCAACTAATTTTCCTTGTAGCAGAATCCATGTCTGCCTTACAATGGCAGAAATATAAACATGTTGGACTGCTTTCGTCAGAAAACATTGTTCCCCAGAGGCCCATGTCTAAATCCCCAGAGGCTTAGTCCCCAGCCCATGTCACTAATGGGAGGTGATAGAACCCTTCAGAGATGGCTTCTAGTTGGAAGTTTCCTGGTTTCACGGGGGCATGCCCTTGAAGGGGGTGTTTCATTCTCTGCTCAACCATGACGTAAACACATGCTCTCTGACGCAAAGCACTGTCTCTTCATGGGCCCAAAGCAACACAGCTGGCATCACTCACGGACTGAAACTTCCAAGACGGTGAACCAAGAGACCTTTCACCTTGAAGTTATCTCCCGCGTTTGTTACAGTCATGGAAAGCTGATCACATAAATGCTGAATTTGTTAATTTTTCTCAACCATAGCTTTCTGTAGATACAACGTAAGGAACACTTTCCAGGCCACTGGCCCTTAGGTAGAATGTGAGCAGTTTGGCTATATCAAGAAGGTTGTGAGATGGAAGATGAGTGCTGCAGAATGTTAGTGTGTGCAGGAAAGCAGGGCAGGCTTTCTCTGCTGTGCAAGGTAGGACGTTCCCGCCATGCCTTCCCCCTCTCGGATCCTGCAGATAGACTCTTCGGTAGCTTACTTTGCTCCTTTGCTTTTCGTTTAGATAGCCGTCGTGTTTCGGATTCGGTTCATAAAGCTGCATCAGGATGTTTTTCAGCCAGTCTCTCATCCGCAGGGGAAACTGAGCCACTTCAAAGTCCGTGCAAGCAGGGATAGCTGTGTAAGCAGAAAACATGTAACCAACTTGAAATAGCGAGTCACAGGTAGAGCCTCCCATGCTTCAAAGTTGTTGGCTATTGTTTGTGATCCTCCTGCCTCAGCCTCCCAAGGGCCAAAAGGATAGACTCACATTGCTATGCCTGATAAATGACTATTTCTACCCAAAGAAAACCTTGATGGTGTTGGGGTGGGGCCTGGGCATTAGGATGTTTTTAGAGATCCCCAACTAATTTTTGGTATGCAGTGAAGGACTGAGAGCCGGGGCTGTGAAATCAGGGCCAGGCATTTAGAAACAGAGGGCGTGGGCTGTTGAGGAGCCGCAGAGAAAAAAAGCCAAGCTGGGCTCCCTGTGTGGCAGCAAATCACGCCAACTCTGCATTTCAAGAGGCCCATGCCTGTGTCCAGACCACCCCACGTCTGCGTCAGCTGCCAGGAGGGCGCGTTTCGTCACAGGCCTCAACGCTGTGGCTGCTCCCTCGACACAAGGCTTCAGAGTTTGTGGTGATACACCAAGAGAAAAGAATAACACACCAGCCTTCGTGGGCTTCTGGCCAGAATGTTCATGGGGGATGTTGTCCATGTCAATAGACAGAGCAAGTCAGAGGCTAACAGGTAACAGGAAGGGGCCCATGGGGTTGATCCTGTGTGGGTAGAAACCGAGGAGAAGCAGAAACACGAGTGGGCTGGACCAGTGTGCAAGAGCCAAGGGGAGCCAAACACAACTGAGAAAATCCTGCAAGACAGCGTTAAACAACTCTGAGAGACTCCACTGCAGTAAGATTCTTGGCAAAGACAAGTTGGATTGGGAGGAAGGTTTGCAACTCAGAAAGCCCCAGTCTTTCATGTCTGCACTAAGTGTGTGTTACAATGGTGCCTCTGAACTCGGGGCAGAACGGGAATTTTCTAGGTTTCTCGAAAAAACAAATAGTAAAACAAAACCATGCCTCGAGCACAGTCCCATGGACACAGAATCTCCCGAGATGAAGGCCTGGGGATCCTGAGTTGGTTTTAGTTTCAGACTACTCTCATAACGATACAAACTTTTTTTTGTTAGTATATGTAGAATTCAAAGTGGCACCGAAATCACCCCAAATCCACCTGCAAACGACGCTTGGCAGTAGCGGCCAGTCTCTTACATTTGCAAGCTCCAAAGTAATCCAGCTGCAGCTGGTGTCCCTTCTTGGTCCCTTCCAGCCGGCACTTGGTAGCAAACAGGTGGCAGGAGCTGGTGTAGGTCTGGTTGTCAGTGCCACAGACCTAAGGGAGGGCAAAAAGAGCGCTGATGGAGACGAATCCCCAGGGAGAACACTTCCCTGCGACTCACAGAGCATCTGGCAAATGTGCCATGCCAAAGGTGTGCCCTGGCAGAGTCTACTAAGATAGCAATTCTCTGATTTGGCACACACACACACACACACACACACACACACACAAATCTAAGTTAAACCAATGATGGTAATTTAACGCCATACAGACCTCCATAGAACTGTAATCGTGAATGTGCCAAGGACAGAGGGAACTCAAAAGTTCTCTCGAGCAAATTCCAGCACTATCTTTTAAAATTTAAATGTAAATATTTTATGCACTATGGGTGTAGTGTACACACTAGACTCTGTTTCCGTGTGTGTGCACAGTGGATGCATGTGTGTGTGTGTATGTGTGTGCTTAGGCTGATGTTGGGAGTCTTCTGTGTTCTCTCCCCACCTGATTTTGCTGGCCGTATCTCTCAACGGAACTCATCTATACCACTAGTCTTGCTAGTCAGCTTGCTCCAGGGCTCAGCGCTTCCCACTCCTGCCTTCTGAGTGTCCTGGAGTTACAAGTACACTGCCACACCCACCTAGCAGTTGTGCAGGTGCTGGGGGTCTGAACTCAGAGACCTGCGTAGAAGGCTTTTCCCAATGGTCCATCACCTCGGCTCCACCATTACTTTTTTATGGCCCAATTGGAATAGTTTGATTTCTCTGGTATTTGTTCCTGTTCAGTATTACTTCAAATATCAGATAACCTGTGCACTTAGAAAATAAGATTCAGCTGCAAACTATTTCTGCTCAAGCAACTAAAGCTTTGCTGTATCCCGAGGACGATTCTGCAGAATACTTACTTGGTCGAGGGTTTTTGCAGGGGGACAAGTCTCCGGGTCTTGGCAAACACAGTGGGGGTTCCCCTGTCGGTCTGTTTTGCAAGTGTGTCCCCTTTTGCACTGGAAGTTTGTGCATGAATCTAAGAGGAAGGTTTGCAAAGGGAACATGGAGACAGAGAAATTGTGTATTAAATACAAAGTCATCCGGACCCGGACGGTTCGCTTGATTTTAACTAGTAAGACAGAAATGTCAGATCCCTGAAGACGTGAAAGCAGAGAGATGCTGAAAGCCACTTTAACTGATGTGCTAATCTGCAGATGGACTCTCTGGCATCAGACTTATGCATGGGAATTAAGTATCTGCTTACTACAGACTGGCTTGGATCTGGAAGAGTACAACCACTTTTCTTGGCCTGCCTAAGGTAGTCAGAGACTCAAGCATAGAAAATGATGTGCAAAGAGGTCAGAAGTTAAGCCAGGATAATTTACTTTTGCTGAAGTTAAAGATGCTTGTGGTTGAGGAAGGATGGATTTGAGAACACTCGGCAGATAAAGACAGCTTTGTGTACAATCTCCATAGGACTTTCAGTTTGTAAGAGCATTGACCCATGGTTATCAAACACACACACACACATGCACGCATGCACGCACTCGCACATGCATGTGTGTGCACACACACACACACACACACAAAGTACCATCGCTTTATGGAACATTTCCTTGAGGAGGCTAGAGTGTGGATTTCTGAATCATGGAAGAGGGATGCTAGCCCTAATGGCAGACTCCAGCCCTCCCTGGCCCCGTTGCAGCTCAGTATCTACTCACCAGCACTGTACCCTCTGGAGTTGCCCTCATCTGAGGGTCCAGCATTTGATGAACTCTCAGCTTTCTTGGCCTTTGAAACAAGAGCAAAATTTTGGTGCTATGAAGAGAGCAATGAGTTGCTTTTTGTCTTACTGTGCATATCTTCACAGAGCTGTGCATACTTCCACAGATCCATGCACACCTCCACAGACCCATGCACACCCCCACAGAACCATGCACACCCCCACGAGCTGTGCATACCGTTCCAGAGCTGTGTAGACCTCCACAGAGCCATGCACACCTCCACAGACCTGTGCATACCTCCAAGGACCCATGCACACCTCCATAGAGCCACGCATGCTCAGATCTCAATAGGGAACCTGCTGCAACTGCAGAGTTAGATGGTAACCCATGGAGAGCAAGAATCACTCCATGTGAGGTAAGACCATCCCTTCAGAGTTGGGAAAGCACCATTCCCATAAAACATCTTGGGATTCTGTCATGAGAATGGGAGTCCATCAGTTGCTGATGTGGAGGTGTTGACAGAACTTTCTTAGTAGGTTTTGAGGTATGAGAAGCTTCCTACTTTAGAATGACAGGAGAGGTCTCAGGGCTTGAGATTACTTGTCACCCCAAATGGCATCAGTTCCTCTTAGGGTGCTGCTGGGAATTTGCCTGAAAGTCCCAGGTGATTAATCCACCAAATCAAAACAGAGTTCCCTTTCTCTCCACTGCAACTTCCAGATTTTCATCTGGACATGTGTTTGCTTAACAAAGCAGTTCTTTAATTTTTGTGGTTAGTTTAACAAACACTGCTGGCTCTCTGATTATTTTGGAGGCATTCTGATGGACATTATCTCACCTGGACTAGCAGGACTAGCAGGGCCCTAGCTTTCAAAACAGTAGAATCACAGCTGCCAGTGTCCCAATTCTTTAGTTCTGTCAGAACTTTCCAGCTAGGATCATCCATCCATCCATCCATCTATCCATCCATCCATCCATCCATCCATCCATCTATCTATCTATCTATCTATCTATCTATCTATCTATCTATCTATCTATCATCTATCTATTTCAGAGACAGGGCTTCTCTGAGTCCTGGAACTCACTCTGTAGACCAGGCTCTCCTTGAACTTAGAGATCCACCTGCCTCTGCCTTCCAGTGCTGGGATCAAAGCTGTATTCCACCTCCACCTGGCAGCTCTAGGGATTTTTAACCCTGCTATCTACATTTCTGAGCTTGATAAATGATAGAAATGTATTTGGCCTGTTCAGAGAACAGACTGGCTGTGTTGGGAGTTAGAACCTCTCTGGAAAGTCCCAGACAAAATCAGTGTGCCAGCGTCCTTGCTCCCAAATGGACTAATCTGTGGAAGTTTTGTTGTTGTTGCTGTTATTTTATGAATTTTAAAAATACTTATTATCTATACTGTGTTCTGTCTGCATGTATGCCTGCATGACAGTAGAGGTCACGAGATCTTATAGATGGTTGGGAGCCACCATGTGGTTGCTGGGAATTGAACTCAAGGTCTCTGGAAGAGCAACCAATGCTCTGAACCTCTGAGCCATCTCTCCAGCCCCATTATTTTGTTAATTTAATGAGGTTATTTTTGTTAGACTCTTTTCCTTCCGTATGTAATGCTTACATTTCTATCTGGTTGTTTTTTTGTACTTCTCAAATAACTGTCACTCACATCAAAGGTCTGCTTCTAATGGGAGTTCCCAGGCTAACGATGTAGACAGGCAGAAAATTATGCATTTGTGCAAGGCGAGAATCCATCATCTGAGCACTTGAAAAATGAAATTCTCCAAAATCCAACTACTTATTGAGTGCTGACATGGCACCAAAAACAGAGGTTTGACACATGGCCTCATGTGACAGGTCACAACTAAAATGCAGACGCATTAAGAATATTATATAAAATTACACTTAAGTTGTGCATACACACATAGAGAGTGTTTGTAAAATGAATACATTTTGTACTTAAACGTAGATTCTATTTTCAACATATCTCATTATGTGTTTGCACTCTCCAGATTCCCAAACAAAATCACCATGCTTTTGGTCCCAGTCACCTCAGATGAGGGATGCTCAGCCCATCTGTATCTTAGCAATGTGCTGCTGCACACGCAGGGCAGAGTGGGAGAGGATACAGGGCAGTTGGCTAATGGATTGGACAAGCATCATCATAAATAATCTCACCGCTTGGTCGTCTCCAGCCTCACTTTTATCTACGTTCTCATTCCCATCTGTTGTTTCCTCACCATATTTGAGGTAATAGGAAAGAGAATGCATTCTTTCAGCCTCGAGGAGTTCCTGGCTTGGAATGAAATAGTCATCAGTTCCGCTATGCTTAGAGTCCTCAGCACCCCCATCATCCCTGGTTCCGTGATTCCTAGGCACGAAGGCACCATCGTCGGTAGGTTCCACAGAAGCAGTCTTTTCATCCTTGTTCTTCCGGTTACCAAAAGCTTCCAGGGAAGCCTCCCCTTCTTGGCCCTGCCACTCTGCATGTTGACTCTTCTTGCTGCTCTCTGTCTTGCCATCCTCCCCTTCCGCATCAGCGTCACCCGCTTGCCCTTGGTTTTCTTGCTCAGATCCATTCTTCGGCATCTCACTCATCTGAGTCGGCTGACTGGGCTCCTCTAACTTTTCATCAGCGTGGTCACGGGGTCCCTCTGGCTTGCTGGCAGGCTGCTCCTCGGGCGATTCCTCTCCTTCTTCTTGGTTCTCACTGGGGGCACCAGCATCTGCTGGCTCTTCCTCTTCCTCCTCTTCTTCACTGGGAGTGCTTGGATCATGCTTCTGGCTTTCTTTATCCATTAAGTTTTGGTTATGCTTACTGCTCTTGTTCTGTTGCTGGTGGGAGTCACTTTCAGGCTGCGCCGGGCTCTCCTTTGTGCTGTTGTCACGTTGGTTAGAATCCACAGAGGAACTAGAAGCAGTGGCAGAGAAACCGGTGCTCCCCAGGAGCATCTGCTGTTGAGGCTCGCTTGTACCTTCTTGTAGATCCAGCGTTTCTTCCGTTGGTGAATATTCCGTGTTCACGCTTAAATCTCCATCACCTTCCTCCTCATCCTTCAGCTGCACCTCGTGGCTGTAGGTTTTGTCCTGTTCCATTGACTGTTCATGGGTTTCCTCTTCTGAGTTCAGGGCTGAAGGTTTTTCAGCCTTAAAAGAACAAAAGTTCATTCTTGAAACAAATGACCCGGTACCCTTACTTCCCACTGCAAAGCTAACATTAAACGTTGCTCCTTCTTTTTCTTCGTACGTTATCATATGACTATATTTGTGCTGGAAAGCACAGGTTTAGCCTGAATTTGAATTTTGTGAAATGAAATGGTAATCCAGCACTTCACTGCTTGGAGCATGCTATCAGTACCATAGCTTCTAGGGTTTGGCGATAGTTTGCGTGATTACTGTACTTACAAAATTAAACTGCGAAATGGATATATTAAACTTGCAAGCCTGCTTTTGATCCTGAATACTCTAGGGAAAGGGAAAGGATGACATTGATATGGTGGTTATTTTTACCTTCTCGGTGGGATTGCTTTCTATGTCTGCTGCAGCTTCGGCCTCCACGACGGGGACTGTAGCATTGTTGGGGATCACTGGTGTTGCCGTAGTTGGGTTGGAATGACCAGAGAGAAACCTTGCATTTGTCTGAAAAAGTGAAGATTTTATGTTACTAATACATCAATGCCAACCGAAAAAAAAATACAAGTTCTTGTCGTTATCACTAGTACGGAGATCTTTACTAATAACATTAATGAATGATATTCTCTAGAATTTTCTAGCTGACAAGCAAATGCCTGGAATTTACCATTACCTGAAAGAATTAGAGTCAAATTTATGAAAGATTATATATGCAAAGACTGGCTCAAAATATTCCAATAATGATTATTCTTGACCTTCAGAATTTTCAAACTTTGACAAAAATATTTGTATTTTATATTCTCTGAGCATTATTTAACACAAAATTGGAGGAAAACAAAATTAACCCTGGGATGTTTCATTGTACAGCACATGGACTGCCTTTAAGTTCTCACAGATAATTAGCAGAAAAAAATTATACGATTTTGCTAAACATTTATTTTCTGGGCCCCATTGGCATCAACATGCATCACGCCATCTTTGACTAAAAAGCGATCTAATTTAGAACTAATTCAAAGATTGTATGGGACAGGGCATGGAGCCTGTGGGGAGCAGAAGCTACGGAGACTGACGTCAGCGTGAGCAATGACTTGGAACAAGATTGGAGGCATCAGTGAAGAGCTGGGTAGTAATGCACAGTAAGAAGGTTGAGTGAGTGGACTTTGAGGGAATCTCCCTTCAAGCCTTGGCTGCTTTGGTCTCTATGGGGCCTGTATCCTTGCCACCTCCTCTGGAGAGGTGAGCAGAAACACACAGAGTGACGGACATAAACTGTTTTGTAAATTGCAAAGAGCTTCGAGTTAGAATTACCCTTCCTGCCAGGGACTCTCCGTCACACGAACCATCAGTGTCTGGAGTGGGTGTTTGCCATTCTCAGACTCCATTTGGAGCCTTCTTCCCCACCAGCAGCTCCTGCAGTGCCTCAGTGTCTGTAAAATGGGCCAGGGGGATGCAGGGTCTGGGAGGATTTGGTACTATTCTACATCTAACCTCCTTCTCGGGTAAGAGGGTTAACACTGAAAATGGCTTGAGAGAAGCTGAAGGAAAGAGAAGGAGAAAGAATAGAGTCCATTTGGGTAGGTCCCCTCTTCCACAGGGTGTCAAGGGAGACAGATGGGCTGTTACGCTTGCTGATGAATGCCTGTTCTCCTTCCCTTCTCTTTCCTGCACCTCCGTGTTCTTCCAACCCCCAAGAAGTGCACACTAGCCCGGCAGCTCGCTTTCTTCCAGAAGTATTTGGTCACTGAAACCTATTTCATCATCATGCCCACATCTATCATCATTTCTCATGGCCTCCTGACAGTCTTCTTGGAATCTCCCAAACTCACAGAAACTACCAGTTGCCAGGAGAATTAAAGCAGGTTGGAAAATGGTACAGGATTCTAAACTAGCTGGTTTTGTGAGGTTCCTTAGCTTTGAGCATCTGGCTGGGTCTTCTTACAATAAACTGCCCCAGAAAGGAAACATCTGGCTTGTGTCTACATGTGGGCGTGTCATCAAACATTTGGTTCAAAGACTCTGGGTGTCTGTTTACAAAGCGGAAACCATGACCACTCCAGAGGAAAAACATATTTTCAGCAGAAAGCAACGATTCTGTGGGAACTCTGTTCTGCTAGTTCGTTCTGCTTTTCTAATTTCAGAATACAATGTGAAACGAAACTGGACTACCCCAGGAGTTAGGCATGATTCTTAGTGTTTGCCATGCTCGTTTTTCTTTCTCTGAACTGCTCGATCAGAGCGGCCTGGGGTTTGATTTTGCTGATACAGCTCTCTGGAACCAGCTCCCATTCATCTAAAAAGCAAGGACAGAATCTTAGACAAGAGAGGACGGGACAATCGCTTGTCTGTTTAGAGGAGTTTGGTTCTTCCATTGGATGAAGAGCAGATGTCACACACAGTTTAATGAAAGGTGACATAGGTCATCTGTGGGGCATTGGAAATGATCCCAACGCTGTGCATCTGTTTTAAAACGAAACCTTCCTATAGTGCTGAAGCCGAGACAGGCTCTCCTGGGATGCAAACTGTAGTGGCCTTGTTATTTGTAGATGGTGGAGGGATGAGTGTGAGTGACCATGAAGAAGAAAGTGCTCTAGTCATGCCTCCTTGGAGCGCACTTGCTTGGACAGTCCAGAGACGAGGCAGCAGCCATTCTGTGGTTACCACAGCATTTATAGTGTCACTACACTGATTCCTGCTTTTATTATTCTAGATTATCAGGAGAGAGTCTCAAGCTGGGAAATCAGATAGCTTGCATTTGGTCTTGAAGAAAATATTGGGGGACAATGACAACACTAGGTTTTACACACACATATGTTTTACAGATCTATAAGTTAATTTATTTTTCTCTGGCCATTTGTTTGGAGTGCACTCTGTCTAATAAGATGATAGTCAACATTTCCCTTATTGTTTGGAAAAATATTTTTTTAAAGTCTATTATTTTGATCGTTTTCCTTTTACTTATACACTTACTTCTTGGGCAATAAAGAATGTAATTGGAATTAAAAAGTGTCTAGAGCCATCCTAGAAGAACTATGTTTTTTTTTTTTTTTTTTTTTTTTTTTGTGGGGAAGGGTCTGTCTTTGTTTGGGACTGGGTCTTCTTAGGCTTGTCTGGAGCTTGAGGTGGATCCCCCTGCCTCAGCATCTCAAGAATGTTTCCTCCCAAATACAGAGTCAAGAGGGGAGAGACAAAACAGAAGGAAGGACGTTTACCGGGATGGCAGCTGCAGTCCCCAGGACGTACAGGAAGAAGAGCGCAGCCTTCATGCTGTCTGGACCTGCGAACGAGGAGATGGCGTCAGTGACCACAGAGGCTTCCCTCGGGAAGATTACTGATGAGTTCACAAATGCCAGTTGGAGGCTGTCCGCTCTAGAAGTGACTACCATTTTTTTTTGTCGCACACATCTGAATGGGTAAACGCTCTGCAGTTCTTGCTTCATTTTATTCCTACAAAGACAGATCCTGCCTGTTTCCATTTACAATGAGAACAGGCCAGGAGACCTCCAGTTCTGCTCCATTGGAAGTTGTTTTATTAGGAAACCAGTGGTAACCCTATACATTTCATAAAGCACAGATGAACTTTTCTCTAAGGTATATTTTAACTATTATTTTTTGTTTAAAAAATAAAGGTCATTGAAGAGGAAGAGGAAGGCGTGGAAAATGATGCACAGTGCCCAAACATGAAATTCTCAAAGAATAAAAATTTAAATAAAAATGTTTCCTATATGAAATTAAGAGCAAAAAAATAAAATAAATTTAGAGTAAATAAACAGTATATTTAGAGGGAACACAGAAAATATATCTGTGATTGATGATAGTTCAAGATATTTTATTTTCTCAGTGAATACTAATTTAAAGTCATCGAAAAATGCAGTATCTCTTTTCTTTATTTCAAATTTTAATGTTTAATATGATATAAAAACCACCAAGGATGACAGTAAGCCACTGGTAAATATTTGCGTGTCTAATATTAAAAGGCAGGAGATGGTTCTAGTGTGTTCTTTGCCCTTTAGATAAGTTGCAGGGTGCGCTGACTCGTCAAGGTCGCTGTATTGTGTCGCATTGATGGGAATAATTTCATGGTCTGTAGGTCCTTATTTGAACGTGCTGATTTGTATAAAGAACTGAAGGACCGTACTAGGAAATCAGAGATGCCGTGGAAACAACTGCCATGCTGAAGACTCAGGAAGGCTTAATTTGCTGATGCTTGCGAAGTCCTTTGAAAATAAACAGCCTGCTGTTTTTGCTCAGGGTAATGAGTACCATTTATTCTGGGATAAGTGAAACATCATTTCTTTTGAGACGTTCAGACTTGGTGTGCTGTCTCCACAAATGCAGACTCTGGTTTCAGAAAGACCAGATGAAACTCGGGACGGAAGATGCAGAGAGAGACAAAATTGTATTTGTGTGGAATTATACTTGGCAACTCAACTTTGTGCTATGGATGGGAGATGATGAAAGTTTTTCTCCGAATCTACAAGCTTGCTCAAAGCAGCACGCTTGACAGAACGGTTGGTAGGGGACAGAGTCTGAACTGCAGACTGGAACTGCCCTCCAAATGACCAGAGACCTTGGTCAGGTCATTTCTTCATCTAGAAAACAGGGCAAAGAACAGCCTTTTCCACAAGCCACAGACAAGAGCATCTAGTCACCTGAGTCTCCTAACACCTGTGACAACGAAGTCAGAAACCATCGGTTTCTTGAAACACCCCAAGGCAGAGATGGTGTAATAACTCTGGCCGTTAATAATTCACACTCATGAAACCATCTTGCCAGTAAGCGCTCTCCAGGTCTTTCCTTTACACCGGAGTTTATTGTCACAGACCCAGAGAGGTGGTGGGGAGTCTTTTCCTCCTATTCAGAACAGGACGGGTCTTCCCAGATGGGGGACTTCAGCTGAAACTTTAAAAGATGCCAGCTAGACTCATTCCATAGGTAAAGCTTTTCTAGGGAAAGCCAGCATTTAGAATGTGAAAAGTCTAGAATTCTTCCATTGGCTATCCAAGATGTGTCACTAAGACCAACCTCCAGATGAAACATTTGGCAGCAGAAAGAAACATCCTACTCAGGACCAGAGCCGCACAGACATTAGATGTATCCCAAGTGATGCTGTTTAGCTGTCGGGGACCACACCTTAAGTTTCTCTAGGTAGGAACACTGTGGCAAAGAGGCTGTGAGGTCTTTGCTGTTCTTACTGACTGTGGCCTCATTTCTGTCCTCACATCTGGGCTGTCCTCACTGACCTGATTGACCAAGTGAGTAAAGTACAAGTGCTGTCCCAGACCTCTGGCTCCGGGTCACAGAATTTTAACTTCCCTCTCTTGGAACATTTGTTTCGGGAGCCCTAAACCACTTTGTCATAGACTGTTATGCCACTGAAGACACTGTTTGCCAATTGCAATGGTCTCAGCTTTTTTTTTTTAATGCCATCATTTTACTTTATTTATTACAATTTATTCACTTTGTATCCCAGCTGTAGCCCCCTCCTTCATCCCTTCCCAATCCCACCTTCCCTCCCTCATCTCCTCCCATGCCCATCCCCCAGTCCACTGGTAGGGGAGGTCCTCCTCCCCTTCCATGTGATCCTAGTCTATCAGGTCTCATCAGGACTGGCTGCATTGTCTTCCTCTGTGGCCTGGTAAGGCTGCCCCCCACCCCCCATCTCAGGGGAAGGTGATCAAAGAGCCAGCCACTGAGTTCATGTCAGAGATAGCCCCTGTTCCCCTAACTAGGAAACCCACTTGGAGACTGAGCTGCTGGTCTCATCTTTTTACCTGTCCTTGGCAAAGCACGCTGATATGTGGGTCATGCTCCTCAGATCAGACCAGGTTTCTGACTCACAAAACCATGAGGGGTTACGTAAGGGCTACGGTTGGGTCAATATATTGGTATTCAGCCATAGATGACAGAGGTAGAAGTCGAGTTTCTTAGTATTCGTGGTGTTTCTCAAAGCACAGTTTTATTCAGAAAGTGACTTCTTTTCACAGTCCCTGACACCGCCTGACAGGTACTGTGGTGAACTCTCCCTCGTGTGCCACTCAGGTGCTCTACCTATGATCATCTGCCATTCCTCAGCACTGCCCACTAAGCAGGACCTCCCCAACACCCCACTTTGCCAGTGTGACTGGGACCATTCTAGTCATAGAAGTCAAAGGTACCACAATGGGCGCTTTGCATAGACATCCTCAGAGCTCCCTGTCTCTCCCTCAGAGAGATAAGGACAGTCCCTCTCTTCTGGGACCTGTTATTGGGGGATTACTTTAATTATGTTTGGAGGATCCCACAGGCTTTCAAGGGTAAGACTGCAATGAGCACCTTCGCACAGCTCTTCATCATCCCTCTCAGAACTCCTCATCTTATCATGCCACGTGCTACTCTCCTGAGTCTCAGTCCTGTCCTCATCTTATTGCACCAAGTTAATCTCCCTGGGTCTCCTCTCACCCCGCAGGAGGCATGGACCCACAAAGCAGTCCTCAGTGTTTTCCCCTCAAGCATTTGCTTTTAGAATGCCTCCATTTGCCCCATTTCATAGTGAAACTAGGAAAGCCATTTTGGTCATACCTACTCTTTTTCAGTTCCAGTGACAGCATCTGTCCTGTCTTCCTTTCTCTGTGAATTCAGGGCTTCTTCACTTTTGCATTATTTGCTGTTCAACAGTATTTTTGCATATTCTTTTAGCTGTAAACGCCTGAAACTTTCTCTCTTTTTCTCTCTCATCTATGAATCAATCTATCTCTCTATTGTTTATATCTATCATCAATCAATCATGTATCTATCATCTTTATCATCTATCTACCACCCTATCTATCTATCTATCTATCTATCTATCTATCTATCTATCCTCTAGCTAGCCAAATAAATAACTGAAGGACAAATGTATGGCACAACTAAGGGGCTCATGTTTCAGAGCCCTCGTCTGCATGGGAGCTGCGGAAGTTCGGAGCCTTATTGTGACTCATTTCTTTTTAACAAGGAAGGTTCCATACCTTGCATAGACTCCTGGTTTCATGAATCTGCACAGCTCGGCATGGTTCCTCTGAAGGCCTCATACACACACACGTGATACCAAGAATGCTACTGTGGGGCTCAGAGATACAGTGATGTGCCCCTGTTGCGAAAAGCATGGCAGTTCCTGCCTGCAGGCTGGTTCCTGCCATGGTCAGATATCCTACCCTGTTTCTACCTTTAGTTCTCTTTACTCCCCACCCCCCAAGCTTTTCCCCCTCGAATGCCTGGTTCTGCCTTTCTCCTCTGACCGCTTTTCTTTGAATTTCTTTCAGTAGTTAAACTTTATGAGTACAAAATAAAGCTGTTGGCTTCAGCGGACATTGTCGCTTTCATTAATAAGTCAGTTGTCCAGTTCTAGTTGAGAGGCATTCAAGTGCTTTCAACTGTGTGACTGGACCAAGACATTCACTGGGGGAGTTCTCTTTCAGGATCAAGAAAAAAACAGCAAATAATAGCTAGAAACAGTTCCAAGTAGCCTGATTCTCATGGTCCCGGGCGCCTTTGGGAAATAGCGCTGTGCTTTGAGGAGGCTGTGGCTCTTGTGTGAGCCACTAATGAAAGCACTCACTCCAGGGCGTCCCTCCAGGCTTGTGGGGGCGTCTCGTGTTGCCTGGCCAGGGCCAACATTGCTTGCCAGGCGGTGTAACAGCTCACCACTCCCAGATGTGGGTGCAACTGATCCTAAAGAGATCGATGGCTGGAGCTAGTTAGAGGAATTTCGTGGGAAAAGGGTAGGGCCTGTAGTTCACTTCTGCCTTTTGGGAGAAAGCCCTAGGAGGAATCCCTCCAGCAAGGCAAAAGCACAGCGGCTCGCAGCTGGGCTGTGGCTCCCAACCCGGGAAGAGATGTCCCCCAAGTGTCTGACATCGTTCATGTCTGTTTGCATCTTCACAGCCACTCTCTTCTCTCCTATCCTCAGCCGCATCAGACCCACGGGAATGGGATCCACAGGTTTTCTTACCCACAGGGAGCCCTGAAAGGAGGACTTGGAGCAAAGGTGACGGTCTGGCCTGTTGTTTTCAGTCCCCTTCAGGTGACTGCGCTCCTGTCTTGAAGGTCACAGTCCTGTTTGATGATGCTCTCATACAGCATTTTTTTTTTTTTTTTAAATCTGGAGTCAGGGAACTTTCCCTCCTCTTTTATTTACAAACTTAGTTTTTACTACGGGGTTCCTAAAAGTCCCATAGCTTCTCCACACATGGCCCACACTTAGGTAAGTAACTCCTAGTTATGTTCTCAAGTTCTTAAATTTGAGTTTCTTGCCTGGAACCATTTCTTTCTGTGTTTTTGATTGATGACAACCTGTGATTTAAAAAACGCAGGAGGCCTGGATTTGCTTATTTCCGGATCTAGTCTTGGGCTACTTAGTTCATTCAATTCATTGTTTTGTCCCTTTTACTTTTACCCCACCCCCCTTTCACACTATGCTTATTCCTAGGACACATAAAATTTTACCTAATCAGCAGCAGCTCAATTAGCTGAATGCAAATATGATTGCATTTTGGATAATTAATAGTGGACATGGCATATTTTTTATGACAATTCTCGCTTCATAGGACAAAATATGTGCCAACCATCTTCAAGAACTAGACTATGGATGCCTGGAGCCCTTAGTCTGGCTCTCCAGATGCTGGAAGCCGTGAGGTCTCCAATTAGACATCTCCAACATGACCCACACTCAGACCTTACTCCAATCACACTCTTCAAATAATCAGGGTTTGAGAAAAACACAGACAAAGAACCAAAGAATGAAATCCTATGGAATCATAGGCTCGCTTTCTATGTCCCTTGTAGGAACAAAAAAACCTACAATGTCTAGCTATCAGGTCGTGGGTAGTATATGCATTCTTGTCCAGAAAAAAAAATTCAAACGATTACAAAACACTTAGAGAAAAACCAATCACTTCGTATTACTTTCAGATCACAAGGAGATGTCATTGGACTCCTCCCACCTCTGTCCAGAAAGCTAGTAAATAAGGATGGCTGGCAGCACGGGGCCGACACTGAAAGTTCTCCTCACTTTAAACGAGTTTCTAGTGCTTTCTTCTCCACGTGTTGTAAGGAATTATTGAAAAGTGTTTATGGAGAGATTAAGCCGAACTCCAGTGTGAGGTCATCAGACGTAGTCGTCATGTGTGCTAGAGCTGGGGGCAGGAAGGAGGAAAGGATAGACACTTGGGGTTTTGTTTCTCCCGAATGCCAACAGAGTGCTGCATTCATTCAGAGACAGTGAGCTCAAAGTTGTCTGGTGGCCCATGAAAGGCTGGTGGCGTGCCTTGAACCAATGGCTTGCTCCGGAAGTACACATGGCGCCAGGGCGGCAGCAAAGCAGGAATATTTGGCCGGCAGGCTTCCATTGCCACGAATAATGTAAATTCTTGTGTTTTTGTTTTTGTTTTTTTTTTTTGCTCCTGAACCTCAGGTAACCTCTCGGGGAATTCCTGTCAGAACATGTCAGTAGCTTGGCTCTGTTGGATCAATACACAAATAGTGCTTTGATTTTAGAGCTATGGCGTGTGCATGTGCATTTGTGCTTGTGGGTATGTGTGTGAGTGTGAGTGTGTGTGTAACGAGCACTCTGTTAGCAAGAAGGGGAAAGTTTATGGTTATTAGAAAGAGCAGCCACTTCTTACCCTGCATCCCATTTGTTTTCACTTAAAACCCAGTAGTGGCCTGGATTTTTGGTAGGCAAACCAAAAGAAAACCCTCTTTTCTTCCTAAGCTTCAAGTCTGGATGCTAGACCCATTTCAGTGATTGGGTTGTAGTGACAGATTTGAATGGAATAGACAATTTCATTATTCTAGCCCATTTATAAATATTTACGTCAAATATTATAAAATACATATTTCTGTGAATAGACTCGTCTCCACTTATTTCAGCGGGGTTTTAGGAAGTTGGGAGACCATTCTGGGAACAAGTTCCCTGTTTCCCACCGTCCACCGCTGATCAGGTGGGCTGCGATGGCAGCCCACAGTGTTGAGATGTCAGAAACAGGTTCTGGGCGACATGGGCCTGGATAAACTTATTCTGCTTATGGCTTATTTAACTCTGTCTTCCAAGTTCAACAGAGAAGGTCGCCCTTTAAAAATATTCACATTTATCTGTTTTTGTTTATGTGTGTGTCTGTGAGTCTGTAAGTGCCAGCTGAGGCTGGAGGAGAGTGTTGGAGCCCTGGATGTGGAGTTACAGTTGGTTGTGGCCACTGGCTCTTGGTTTTAGGATCTGAACTTGGTCATGGGAAGAGCAGCAAGTACTCTTAGCCACCAAGTGTCTCTTCAACTCTGAAAAGTCATCTTGTGAAATAAAAGAAAAATAAAATGTGTGGAGGGACCAGATCCTAGCTTAAAAATTGCTTTGTCGTAGCTAACAGATCTTTAGAAAATTCCCTCAAATTCCTGATAAAACATATTTTTTTTTCCTTTTCAGGGTCAAAGGGATAGCAATAGGCTATGACAGCTGTTCATTCCTACCCAAGGTCCCTGCAGCCTCTGTGCAGTCACCTCCCAGAGAACATGGACAGACCCCGGCTCCTTTTTTGGTTAAGAGGATTGGCTTTCAACACAAGAGAGGTTGTAATTGGATTTCACCATGAAAGGAAGCAGTAATTAGATTTCTCAGCAGCTCCCCAAGTGCCATGCTTGGAAAAGCAAGCCGTAGAGCTGGAATGCCCTATTCTTCAGCTGGAAAGAGAGTCCAGACAGCCCTGGAGACACAGGGCCGCAGGGCACAGTGCAGTGGCTGTGTGATGATGTCACCACTCCTGAAGGCGTCTGTGAGAACCAGGGGGCTGGGGGCCTCCAGACTGAAGACAGGAAGCCGGCCTCTAACAGCTGCACTGGGCCTGTTTGTTGCATTTGGTAGGAAAAGTGGGACACTTCTGTTAATGAATCCTTTGATTCATCTCTAACTCTTTGTCCAGAAGCGTCTGTCTCCCAGAGGACACGGTGTCTAAAATTTGGCACACGCTTGATCATCAAGCTCTATCCAGATTGAATAGTGAATTCATGGTTGTTGTTTTTTTTTTTTGGGGGGGGGTGTGTGTGCAATGACTTCCATTCCATTTCAGCTTCTGTAACATTTTCTGGAGATTTACAGTAAGGGTAGGCCAGAGTTGACTGTATATTGATTGCTTTCTAGTTCGCATAGTTTTTAGAACATTAAGTCATCATATTAATTTAGAGCATAAATAAATTTAAATTAAATTAAGTTAAACGTATTTCTTACATGCTAGACTGCCCCTCACACAGCTTCTGCCAGCGCCCTTGTCTTCCGGTCCTCCTTTCTCTCCTATGTTCTAGAAGCCATGGCTACCCTGAAAGATTTGTCTTTTCTGCTGGTCACATCATGCTACGTGCAAATTTGAGTGCCAGTAGCTTAGAATCCAGCATGAATTGGCCTCGTTTTGCCCTGAGTCATCAAGCAGCTGAGCCCCTTTCCTTCCTGACCATGGAGACTGGCTTGAAGGCTGACACCCTTTTGATCTGCTCGTCTTTGTTTCGAGTCAAGGGGCCTGAGAAAGACTTGGCAGGGACCCTAAGGCAGGGACACACCTGCCTTGACTAATCTCTCTGCTTTCCCCTTTCTGCTTCTTATTAATGGTTGGCTTCTTGGAACATGTGTATCCACACTTCCTAATAAGGCAGGTAGCCTCTGTGGAGGTTGTTTGTATCAGACGAAGCCTGTAGGCCGCTATTTTTAGTTCTTGTTGTAGCTATGGAAAAATCTCCTTTCTGGGAAGGTAGCAAACAAATGGCTATTATGGGCATGTCATAACCAGACTCTCTTAGCCCTACATGAGAGTCATGGGCTTTGCCATCCGAGAGCAAATCCTTTACTTGTATTTCAGCTACCAAAAGCATGCTGCTACCTGATCTAGAGTTAACACTGATGCTTTGGGGCTTTTAAAGTATTAGCAAGTCTCGGGGAGAGGTCTACAGCTCGGCAGTGAAGCCATGGAGGATCACACAAAGCTCCTCTGTGTTGAGTTTTCTGCTGAGTCACCACCTGACCTCAAGGTGTGCCTGTTCTGGGAGAGAGTGACATTCTCAGACTTACCTAGACCACAGACACCATATCTTTCCTAACTGAATCTGCTGTGTGGATCTTCATTTGGGGTAGACAAGGCTCAGGGCTACCAGGGCTTTGAATCTAACCAGAAATCCTCAGAGATCCGGAGTCCTCATAGCGCTGAAGTGCTTTGTGGGAAATTTAAGATTGGCATCGCCTCCTCTGTTCTTTCCCAGCTGAGTTGATTGGTTGTCCATCAAACTGTCACGTCATGATCCTTCCTGCTCTAAGGTCTTTGCACAAGACAGCTCACATTCATTTCTTCCAACCACCCTGCCTCAGACAATTAACCTCTATTTAGCCTTCGGATGGGGGAGGAGTGGAGGGCGGGCTCAGGGAGAGGCCGCTTTTAACCTTGAGTAGAGGCCAAGCTCCATCAAACTGTCTTAGAATAAACATGCTTTAACCAGGCAGCAAATGTCTCAGCATACAGTTGTATGAAATATGTGTTCAGATACAGGGTGAATGTTTTCACCCTCAAAACCCATGCTGTATATTGTAAATGCTGCTACTGCCACTGTCTCTCCCACTAAAGCACATGGTCTGAGTGACTTCACTTTGAGCAGCGAAGTACTATTCAGAAAGCCAATCCAAAGTGGTCTCAAAGCATTGCCTGTTCTTGTTCCTAGGAAGGCAACCTCAACAAAATGGGTGAGAAGAGAATTAAAGCCGATTTAATCACTCTCCTTAAGTTCTGACTTCATTATTGCAAGTGTTGAAATCACACAACTCTTAAGTCCTCACAGATGTAAGTGGTTTTACATAAGCCCTTTTCAGGGCACTGGAAGAGGCAAAGCATCACCGGAGGGTGAGAACTTGTGCGGGGCGGGGGAGGGAGGGCTGCATGCACAGGGTCAGCAGGTTTTCAGAGGTGAGCCACACACTCTGCCGAGGACCGAGACACTCTCAGGCAACCTCGGCGTGGCTCAAATCCACACAGATGCTAGAGACACATGCGATAACTCTCCAGAGAACGACTGAAGTGAAATGAAACGATGTTTAAACTTTGTACATGAAATGAGCTAGAAATTGTAAGGTAAGGTGATGGTGCATTGCGCATGCGCTCATGTCGTGTGGCCGGACCGTCAGGGAGCTAAGGATGGCTTTGTTCTCAAGGTCACCTTGTGCTTACAGAGGCAGTTTTCATTCCTGTGATGTTGGATTAACGGCCATTTCCCTACACGCTGTCCCCCAGGAGCACAGCACCGTTTCTGCTCTGCTCCTTATGCCTCCCTGGCATTTCCCAGGATAAGGAACAGTGTGTGCGTCGACAGTTTGAGGCGCCACATAAAAACAGCGCTATTTAAGTAATTGTCTGACCTAGAAACTAGCAGGGAAACAGAGGTGCTATGAAAGCTGACATTTCAGGGAAGATGGAATGTCATATACCTTTTATCTAAGTATTAAGACAAGAAAAGAAATTTTTAAATTATTCTTTAAGTGTGAAAATAAATAAAGAGAATGCAAATCAACTCCTAAGCCAATAATTATCCCCCCCCTCTTTTTTTCCATAAACTGACAATTATTGCCTTTCTGTTTTCATTACAAATTCCCTGGTCCACAATTCAGCAAAGATTTTTCTGGGGATGTTATTACAATTTATTCTCTGGGAGATTCCAAGTTCAAAAGGGCCATCCCTGCCAGCCTTTCTTTGACCTTGCGAAAAGGATGATAAAACGAATCCTCGCTGGGCACTCACCCTTTCAAAAAACAGGAAGCTAAGGCTTTAGCACAGGTTAGGTGCGAAGTAAGGACTCAGTGTGCATTCTCAAGTGAGGTGGCTCCTCTCTCTCCTGGTTGTTTTCCCTCACAGCCCATGGGGACAGCTTCTGCTTTAGCTGTTGGCTTAGCACCTCCTATTCACTGACTCTTTAAAGGAAACATTTAGCTACCTAAGGCGGTTGCATAATAGGGAAGAAGTGACCCGGACACTTCAGCTCCACAGAAGGCTTTCAAGGCCAACAAGGGCTGTTTCACAGAGCCGGTCATGACTTGGGACTCTCTCTTTACCCTTTCATCACTATGACGACAGGCAGCTCCTACTTTACACGGCCAGGAAAAGCAGCTGACATCTCAACACTAGGAACATAGGGGAGAGGTTTACAAAAAAACAGCACAGCCACCACCAAAGAAGCCCTTTTGTTGGAGTGTCAACAGAGAGAGGATACCCCCAGAACAAGTCAAGACCTCTATTCTTGCTTTCAGGAAAGGTCTGAAAGGAGGAGTGTTGGGGCCTTTCCCCCTCGTCCAAGGAGACCCTCAAGCAGAGCTGACTGCAGAGTGGCAAGGCTCCTCTCTGCCTCCGGAAGGGCTGGCATGGAGAAGCACTTCCTTTCATTTGACTTGGCCATTTCAGAAGCTGTTAAGGGACAAAGCACTGAGATGCTCGGTAACAAACACCTCGTGTTGAGGTCCTGAAAATGGCCCTGCGTACTTGTGCTTAAAGAGCTCATTTGAGCCTCACAACAACCTCACCTATGGCTATCATTTGCCTAAGAGAAGCTTATCCAAGCCCTGGAGGTATGAAGTGGCTGGCCAGGAACATACAGCTTATGTGTGGAGCTTAGGGTTGCACCTCAGGTGCATTAGACACTGCAGTCATGCATGTCCATGCATCAGACTCTGCAGCCACACCTATGCATGCATCAGACTCTGCAGCCATGCCTTTGCATGCCTCAGACTCTGCAGCCACACCCAAGCATGCATCAGACTCTGCAGACACGCCCCTCCATCCTGCTGTGTGTGTGGAGATTTGAGTCTGACTCTGAGGAGTTACTAAAGCAGAATGGGTAAGACAAGGGAAAGCCTAGAGTCCCCGCCCTTGCCAAGTTTAAGTAATGAAACAAAGCTAGACCAATACTTTCCTATTTGCTATGATTAATATACGCTAGCTTTCCCCAACTAATTCTCACATGACATCTCTACAGTATCTATTGTTTTTAATGATTCTGATGTCATGACAGAGTGACAGAGGGTTCTTATGGCACAAAAAGGCAAAGTCATTTCTCCTGAGTCCCAGAGCTATTTCATGTGATATTGTGCATATAAACTCCATGTATGTCATCTTATATAGTCGGAGTTGTATGGTCATCATGTGTGAACCAGAGCCCAAAGTTGTTCTCATGTTAGTTAGGTTGGCTGTCTTTGGAGCAGCCACTCTCTTCCAGAGTTCTGTGTATCCTTTGATGTCCATGGCAAAGAAAAAGGCTGTGGCTCAGGGCTGCATCACAGATGCAGCTTTGGCAGAAGGCATCCTCTGAGACCCGGAAGAGCTTCTCCTGGATTTGTGGGGGTTTTGTTTCCTCCACTAAGGATTGTTCCAGGAGAATAAGAAAGTCCAGCACACCCCAAGCCTTTTGACAGTTGCTATGTCATTCTTGAGAGGAAAAGAATAGTGTTCTGAACATGTTTTGGATAGCATGCTAAGCTTAACCAAAACAGCCACCAAGTCAGCTGAGAAAGCCCGAGTCAGGAGGGAGCGAAGGGAACGGCATTTTGGAGTTGTCTACATGCTTCTGTTAGCTGCTCATCCTGTCATAGCTACTTAAAGTTTCGCTGTGGATCTTTGCCATAATAGCCTGCTGGGGATCAATCTGAAGGGCAAGAAAAACACCCCAGTATTCCAGCTGCTCAATGGCTGCACAAAAACTCTGAAAAAAGTGTGTGTGTGGGGTACGATCTTTGAACAACACACATATTCTTTCTCCAGATGTGGAAAGCGGCATCCATCAATTGAGTGACAAGGAAACAGACTGCTCTATCTGGCTAGATGGCACTAGATGATCCAACATTTAAATCCTTCCTAAGAAAAGGGGTCTTTAAGAAAAAACAGACAGTCAGAAGCATAAAGACTTAGCTGAGCAAGCTGTGGACTCACAAAACAAAAGCCTGGTATCCAAGAGAAAGGAGAGATTCTTTTTTTTTTTTGACTGTGGGCACATTTCTATTCAGTGTGGCTAGAGCCTGTCTCAGGGGAGTCTGGAATGTCAGGGTGACGCAGTCAACCTCCTTGCAGATGAAAGGCAGTGTGCCTGAGACTCTGCTGCAGGACTTCTGGGGTACCTTTTCAACTGTATTGATCTGCAGCTGAAAGCAGGGCTCTGGTTATCCCCTGCAGGATGAGCTGGTGCCTGGAGGAATGAGCAAGCAGGGATTCCAGTCAAGGCTGCATCTGGGAAGAGCCAGATGGGAGACCCTCCTGAGACACAGCACAGTTGCTCTAAGCTTTTAATTCTCCTTCTGCATTTTGGTTTCCTAAAGAAGACATGGTCAGGAATTGGGCAAATTTCATGTACCCTTAACAATTAGTGACAGTAGGAGGCAGGAAACATCTGTTAACGGGGTTAGAGAAGGAAACTGGGAAGGGATAATTTGAAAATAACCAAGGAAAAAATATACTGTTAGAGAGATTCCCTAACTCTTACGAAAACAAAGCATGCCACCCCTGCATTGCTGTCAGAGACACGACTCTAGAGAATTTAAACATGGCAAACATGCATATTGTTTGATTTTGAAATCTATGCTTCTGGCTTGATCATTACACAAACTATGGTTTATTAGTGCTTGATTTTTTAATTTTGTAGGTGGGGAAGAGACATAACCACAAAAAGTGTAACTCTCCTTTTCCCCCTACAAATCACTCAGCATGAAATTTAAAAAATAAATGAATGGCTTTGATTTATTCAAGCAGAAGTGTTACCCAGTCTTTCTAGATCATGGAAGTCAGTTTAACACATGCAGTTGGGAGACATAGCAAATTTAACATTTACCTGCTGAGAGGTGGCTGGCTCCAGAGCCTGGGTCCCTTGAAGCTGAAGCTGAATTCTGTCTTTGCAAACAGCCAGGAAGTAAAAGTTTGACAAACGCCCAAGAGGAGCTCTTCCAATCCCCTTGCTCGTTAGCTTGGCTTCTTTACCTAGATGCACATTTGAGCTTATTGGCATTGAAATTCTGCTGCTCTGTCAGCCGGTCAGGATCTGAAGTGACAGATGAGAATTTGGAGGTTGGCACCAGGGGGGTGTTTCAGGCTGCCATGGTGTCTGTTGCAGATCCCTGGGTCTTGCTCTCTCGGTGCTGCTGAGCTTTGCAGGCAGAGCAGCCCCAGAGGGAGAGAGCGGATCCTGCTGCGTGCGCGGGGCGAGTGGCCCTCCCCCAGGCTCTTGTTCTCATAGGCTCCTAACTTGGCCAGAATGCAAGCACTTGGCTCCTCAAGCTTGTTTTCTTTCTTTCTTTTTTTCAAACAACTCCGAGAGATCTTGTGATCAGCATCCCTTGGGGTGGGGATGAGGGGTGATTCTAAGACATTGAAAAGAGACTTCACACTGTTCTTTATTCCTAGGGCAACTGCTAAGTCAGGGTTAAAGGAGAGAAGCTGCAGATGCTTTTTTTTTTTTTTTTTTTTTTTAATTGCTCGACTGGAAACCGTCCTCGCGGATGCAGCCTGAATGTTAACAGCGAACTATTCCGGCTGCTTTGACCGTCCTCTGCTCTGTAAGCAGCTCTGAAAATTTAGGTTGGGGCTCTAGCAGTATGGGCATGCTGGTTCAGAGAAGCTGTGGTCCACAGCCTGCTCTCCCCCAGAGCCAGCCACCCCACCCCCCAATTCTGTAAGCCCAAGATGGTAAAGCTTGGTGTACAAGAAGAGGTCTCCCTGGGAAACAGGCTGCAGCTGTGCTTATTTTTGACTTTGCACTGCGGCATTTATTCCTAGAGGCAGGGTCTTGCTATGAAGCCCTGGCTAATCTGGAGCGCACAGAGATCCATCTGCCTCTGCCTCCTGGGTGCACCAGTAGGCCTGGCTGTGGGTTCTATATATATATGTGACAAATCACTTCAACAGTCACATCTACATGTACTGCGCAATTATTGTGTTAAGGGCTTCCTATGCGTTCTGTCAGTTGAGTCTGATAAGCCTTCGGAGGTTTTACTATGTTCCCATTTTAAAGACAGGTTAGCATAATGGTTAAATCCACAAGATTTAAGGCCAGGCAGCTGGGCATTGCTTCTTGGCTTCTCCACACCCTAACTGTACATGCAGGAGGGAGGGTTACAGCGCTCTCAGTGCTGGCTTTCTCATTTATAAGAGGAGTCAGCAAATGTGGAAATGACCACAGGATCCATCTCCAGTTATTGTTCTGAGTTCAAATAGTTCAATGCGAGCAAACCGCATGAAACTCCTACCACGCAGTTGCCAAGCCACAAACGTTGGCTGTCGCGGTTTATGTCAGACTACAGCAAAGCTCGGAGGCTTAGTGCTCTCCAGGTCTCTAGCTGTACGGTAAGTGGTGTTCAGGACTGGCTGCTCCCTCCTGCCTCAGTCTACTGGGCCAGCAACGGTGAAGTTCCCGGCAGCCCCTGTCTTCTCCAGGTGTCCCGCACAAAGGCTGTGGATACTATACGTTTGTCATCAACAGTAGATGAGACGTTGTAATTCAATTCAGTTTAGGCTTTCTGAATGGATGGCAAAGTCAATAGGCAAACAGGCTGAAAACAACGAAATGGAAGCGAAGCAAACAAAGCCCTTAGCTACGATGCTAGCAGCTCTCTCCAAGAACCCACCACCAGGGACGTTTGCCGTATTTATTTTCAGAACTGAGACAGAAAGGCAACAAAACTTATCTCTGTTTTGCAGCAGGGGAAATCTGGGAGCAGAGGAAGCAGGGCGGTTTGCCCCAGAGTCTTCCCAGCTGGGAAGGGCTCACGTGTCTGGGGTCACGATTACTACTCCTCATGAAAAGGACTTGGGATGTGAGGTCGTGGTCTTGATTGCTCACACAATGGAGTGGTTCTTCCTCAGGTCCTATTGTGTGCAGCTCCTGAGGAAGGAGACTGGCTGGCTGTGCTGTTCTCAGTTTCTTCCAGGGCCTCCGCACACACCTGCGCACATCTCCCTGGTCCTGGCAGTGTAGAAGACCCTGGCAGCATTTCTGTAATGGTGTCCTGAGGACCGTGGGGCAGTGAGACCAGTTGGCTTATACAGAAAAGCATTCCTGGGCACCTGACTTTGTTGGTTAAAGAGTCTTTCTCAAAGGCCTCAAAATTAACTTATTTTAATTAGCATTCACGATTGATTTGAGATGGCTTTGTGAGTGTGATACCAGGCAATGAGGTTAATTCTGTGAGAATGAAGAGACTGTTTTATCTAGAGAGCATAAAAACAAAACAACCCCCCAACCAAAAAAAAAAAAAAAAAAAAAAACAAAGAAAACTCTTGACCATCTCAAAATTTTTTTTCTAACACTAAATTTGACACACTTTGGTGAAACTATGAAATTGGAGCTCCTTATAGACAGATTGTTTAAAGCAACCAGAATATGGCTTAAATGTAATTTTATGTAGGAAGAGAGAGCTATTTTCACTTACAAGGCTTGACGATTTTGACTCAGTTTTATCACTAGAGAGATGTACAGTTCAGGTGTAAGAAATCCAGGACACCACAATAGATAACTACAAGCGTGCACAGAAGAGGCAGGAGAAACATTGGCTAAAAACAAACGAAAAGGGCCTTGAATTCACGATGTCTTTAAAGCATGGCTTTATTTTGGGAATGTTTTCTGGCAGACATCCAAGCTCTTATTGTTTACGACACTGTCATTTCTGGGACCGTTTACAGCTTCCCAAGTGGAGAACAAAGAACCTACAACAATGCCCACCTAACAGATGGCGTTGGAAGCCAGACCCAGAATGTCCACACAGTCTCCATGTGAGAGGAGCAGAATGGCAATGAAGAGCACACTCTGTGACAGGGTGCCAGCTTCGGCCAGGAGATCCGACACGTGACAGCACAGTGTTCCGTGTGAAGCTGTCTGTGGGCCGTCTCCAGCTTCCTGCCCCACTCAGGCCTATTTTAAGGGGAAGATTAGAGATCACATCTCAGCCCAGGTTTTCATTCCACCACTATGTTTTCTGCATCTGTAGACCCCACCAATCTCAAGTCAAAAAGAGTATTTATTATTGGAAACACGTAGACGTCTTTTCTCATCCCCGTTTCTAAACAGCCCAGTAAGTCACTCTCTGCTTGGCATCGGCACTGAACTGGATAGCATTAATACGCTGAAGGTGATTTAAAGCTTCGACGGGACGTGCATGGGGTTTGTGCAGATGCTCTCCCGCCGTACATAGGGTCTGGCACACTCACCACTTGGTGTCTGTGAGTGCTGCAAAGGATGCCTGTGGATGCAGGGGGATTCAAGCATGCAACAGGCCTTTTTCTTTTTCTTTTTCTTTTTTTTAGCTTAACTGTCTGAGGGATCTGAGAGGAATATAAAGACTATCAAGGAATATCCTAGGAGCGTGGAGGTAAGGAACACGCACAGCTATTGCTGCTATTGCTAGCCCGGGAGGTGAGGAGCACAGGCATCTCCAGCCTGGGGCACTGCTCCCTGAAAGGAGCAGGCTGTGTCAGGTCGGACGTGAGCAGAGGCGATGGAAGGTTGCAGGGAAAACATGTCTGCACAACTGTGGCGGAGTCTCGCCCTCTGGGACGGTCTCACGTGCAGACTCCCACAGGACTCCCACAATCCAGTCCAGACTGTGGTGTAGACTCTAGGTCTGGAGGCCGGGGTCCAAGCTCGAGGTGTGTCATACTTCGTTTCTCCTGGCCTCTGCTTGGCTTTTGGGGCCACAGCCTCCCAACCTCAGTCCTTATTGTCTCTTCTAAGTTACCCATTTCTAAAGACAGCGACGTCAGAGATAGAAACGTCATCATGAAAACCCGGGGTGAGAAATGACTCCTTTCCGTAGTTCTGCTCAGTGACTCTGATACTCTCCCTGGAATGGCTTCTCTGTGGCTCTTCCTCCTGAGACTACACAGGTTTTGTTATGCCTCGGCTCCTGCCCTGTGCCGGCATCCGCCGCTGTAGGGTCCTGCATGAAAGCTTTTCGCTTCTCTCTGCTCCCTCCTGGTCACCAGTCTCCTGGATTAGCTTCTGCCTGTGCTCGGTGGGACTTTACCGAGGCCTTTCTCTGGTCAGCCTCTTCCTTGGGATCAGTCATACTCTCTGTAAGCCTTGGCCCAGTGGGGGTGATTGCAAGTGGTGTTTTTAGGAGGTGTACACATTGTTTTGCTTAGCACAATGTGGCCATTGCAATTAACTGCTGTTTTTTCTAAGAATCATCTCCAAAAGCAATAAACCAACCAACAAACAAATAATAAAAAGAAGGGGCTGGAGAGATGTTAATCGCTCAGCAATTAACAGCACTGGCTGCTCTTCCAGAGGACCCAGGTTCAAGACCTAGCACCTACGTGGCAGCTCGCAACAGCCTCTAACCCCAGTCCCAGGGGATTCAACACCCTCACACAGACATACATGCAGGCAAAACACCAACACATAAAATAAACGTAAATAGCTTTAAAAAGAGTATGTTAATAAAAAACATTAAAAATAACAGAGAAAGGCTGGCTAGGACTAGGAACTTTTTAGATGCCGGATGAGCAGTTTGGCCTTGGTTAATTAGGTGAGGAGAGTTCTCGGAGGTTTTTCCATAGTCGGGTTGGGAGTACAGGAGGTGCTCCGTGTGACAAGCAGCTCCCAATGGGAGGGGCTTACAGCGGCACCGGGGTTCACCGCTGTCTGGTTTGCTTGGGCTATCTGTCCACTGAGACCTGCTGCCATCGGTTCTTGTCTTGTGCCGGCATCCAGGCTGCCGGGACGGGTCCCCTGGGGAAGAAAACACGTGGAGCACTGTACATAGTTCCTCGAGCAGCTGTCTGGGTAGACTGTAGATATTTTGCTGACACCGCAAAATGAAAACAATGTAAGTTAACACATCTGCTAACTTGCTAGAGTTAACCATTGTTCAACATCATGCGTCATATACAATGTTTCAGGCAGAGGTGGAGGTGGAGGAATACGGTGGTGTCCCCATTAAGCCATGTTGCCTTGTGATGTCATCGTGACCGCAGTTTGCAGTGATAGCGACTAACGACACATGTGTTCCTATCACTAAGCAATGCAGGACTAAACTTCAAGACATCACGTTATACACAGTAAAAGTGTGATGTTATTTGTTAATTTTTTTTTTCAAGGACCATGAACATGGCTCACTGGGTAAAGGCACTTGTCACTCAAGCTGGAAATACCAGTTCATTGCCAGAACCAACACAGAGGTGCAAGGAGAGAATCAATTCCTTTGACCTACATATATTCATGGTTGTACGATTCCCCTCCCCTACCCCACATAGTAAAGTAGAATAAAATAAATTAAAATAAGGCAACTGGTTAGTGCTTTCAAAATTTTCCATCTTGTAGATTATTTAAAAAAAGAAAAAAAAACCTCACCAAACCCCCCAAAAAAAATCACTCAGGGTTATTTTAGCTTAGATCAATGACAGTTATACAATTCCATGTAATTTTAAGAGGTATAAGCCAATTTTCTAGGGCTGCCCCAATAGCTTTCTACAAATCAGAGAGTCTAAGTTGACAGAAGTTAGTTTCTTTTGAGTTCTGAAAGCGAGCAGACCTCAGCTGAGATGTCAGCTATTGGAGAATCCTCTCTGTGTGGTCCTCACTTTGCCAGCTCTCAGGAATCCCTGATAATCTTTGGCTTGGAGCTGCAGCCTGCCGGTCTCTGCTTCCGTGTTCTCATGGCCCTGTCTTCTCATCTCTTTCTTTAAGCTCTGTGGGTTTCCTTCTCTTTATGGACACTGGTCATTGGAGTGAGTTGGTTATAATTTGGTAATGACTGAATTTTACCTTGACTACATTTGCAAAGACCCACTTTCACAGAAGGTTGTATTCACAGGTTCCAGAGTCAGAGATTGGCTCAAGTACAGTATGCCCTCTGGTTCCCCAAATTTACCTCTTCCCCACATACCATGGCACATTCACGCCACCTCAACATCCTTGATGGATTTCATTTCATTTCTGAATTTTTTAGTCCTTTATTTTATTTTATGTGTAAAAGTGTTTTGCTTGCAGCACATGCCCGCCTGATGTGCACACAGAAGTGGGTATTGGATGCCCTGGAACCAGCTGCAGAGCTGGTTGTGAGCCTCTTGTGTGCCCTGGGAACTGAGCCAACTCTGCAGCCCCTTCATGTGTGTCAAGGCTTAGTCCAGTCGCCTCGGATGGGAGATCTCTAATCTCACGGAAATACCATCAGCTCAAGCAGCGCCAGCCCTCACCACCTGAGGACGTTCAGACTAGGGATGTGGGAGGTTTATTCCTGGAGAAAAGATGTTACCCGCTTTCCAAAATCCGTCAGAATAAGGGAGACATTCTTGGGAGGAATGTTGGTATCATCTGTCCCAAACAAGTTCAAACTCAGCAGGCCCAAGTGTTTTTGTGCCTCAGGCTCCATGATCTCTGGGTCTTCTGCTCACTGGGTCGGCCCCGGCCCCAGCAGTCCTTGTGTCCACAGCCTTTGGAGTTGCCGGGGCTGTGACAACAAACACAGTGGCCCGGCTAGCTTAAAACAACAGAAACTTACTTCGTTGTGGTTCCAGAACTCTTGAGACCCAGCTAGCTATTGGTCTAGGGCCTCTGTCCTGGACGTGGAGGACTGTCCTGTCCTTACTGCTCCCGTGGTCGTTGCCCCGTGTGTCTGTGTTCTAATGTCCCCATCCCCCAAGAACAGTGACTATCTTGGATTAGGGATTTTCACCTTACTTGCATTAAAGATCCTGACTCCAAATAGAGATGCCCTGTGAGGTATCTGAGTGGGTTTTGAGAGAAGAGGAATTGACCTCAGGAAGAGCCACCCCTCCCTGACACGAACACACCAGCATTGAATACCCTGTGGCTTTCCTCCCTCGGGCCCCTCTCGCTTTGGACCAGCGCTTCTGCTGATGCCAGGATGCACCACGTGTGTCCGGTGTGCACTGAGAGGTTGGTCAGATCTCCTGCTCGGTGCCACAGGTGCACCTCTGGTGTGCAATGCTGTCATCTGCATCTGTGCTGTCCTCCCCGGCCCACTCACGTGTCTTCACCAGCGCACACTCTGCTGAGGGTTTTCAAAATCACCACGTTGCTTAATGGTTTCTAGCTCTGTTTATATCTTTCCTCTCCCTTCTCGCTATAAACAGCACATGGAAATCAGGCCACACTTCCCACGCCTCCCTTTGGAAATATCCTCAGTTAAATAGTGAATTTTTTTTTTTTTTAATCACTTACAAGCTCTGCTTTCTATCCTGAACGTAATTCAGGTCTGCGATGCCTTATAGCAAGCGAGGCTTTTCTTCCAGGGTTCACTAAAGCTCCAAGTTTCTTTCTCAGCCCTCCCTAGAAGCACACCAGTATTTCTGTGAATGTTTGGGTCATAGTAAAATGTAACTGGGATAACAAAGAGGACAGAAGATTTATCTTTAGCTGTCATCTCAGAGGCTTACTGCCTCCGTCTGCTAACCTAGGCCTAGTCCTGGAAGCTTCTAGCCTCCTTACAATCTAACCTAGGTCTAGGACATTTTCACCCTCTGAAACTCACTGCTGAATAAGCTCACCCTTTTTTGTTCTTACTGAGATCTGGGCTGGCTGGTTCAACTCAGCTATTCTGGCTCCAACGGCCCTCCCAGCTGACTGATTCCATCTGGATTTTCTCTCAACCCCTGAATTGCTCTGCTTAGCCTTAAACTAACTCCAGCAATCTGCTCTAATCTCCTGGCTGCTTCTCATTCTCTGGCTCATTCTGTGTTCACCTGAGGCTGTGCGCTCCCTCACATCTACAGTTCTACAGTACAAGTTCTCCTCAATCATACCATAGGAACAGTCATGTTCCCATTTTCATTCATCCCTATTTCTCTTAATAATTCTTCACAGCCATCTAAGCTTTTTTTTTTAATGTTTCAATATTCTCCCAACCACTGCAATTACCAAAAGCCACTTTAATATCTTTTGCAATTTATTTTGGTAGCACCTGTGGTGGTTTGAAGGATAATGGCTCCCACAGTCATATCTGAATACTGGGACCCTAATATTGGATGGAACTGCTTGGGAAGGATTAGAGGCGTGGCCTTGTTGGAGGAGGTGTGCCACTGGGGGCTGGCTTTGCTTTCTGTTTGTGGACGGGGATGTGAGTCCTCAGCTGGTGCTCCAGTGCCTACCTAATGCCATGCTCCTCGCCATGGTGGGGGGGGGCTGCTATCCCCCTGGAGCTGTCCGCCTCTAATAATCCCTTCCTTTTGGAAGCTGCCTTGGTCAGGATGTTTTATCACAGAAACAGAAAAGTGGCTAAGGCAGCACACCATTATTAGTGCCAAAACTGTTTTAATTCAGAAGGATATAACATATCACCATAAATTCACCTGGCTTCGAAAATATAAGAGCTTACCTTTGTTTTGTTATGAGCCCTGGAGACTAAATGTAAAAAAAACCTCAAAGCCGTGCTGTCCCCAAAGGTTGTCTGGAATCTTTCTCCTCCACTTCCTGCCTAGTGGCTCCCAGCAGTCTTTTGCATTTCTTGTTTTGCAGTTGTGACAACTCTGTCTGCACATGGCCCTTTCCCAATGGGCCTCCTCTAAGTCTCTACGTCTTTTTTTATTAAAAACAATTTTTTTTTCATTTACATGTCCGAATGTGTGTCTTTGTGAGTGTATGCCAAATTTGTGCAGTTCCCATTGTGGCCAGAAGGGGAGTGCTAGGTCACCTGAATCTGAAGTTACAGGTCATTGTCAGCGGCCTGAGGTGGGTTTGACCAGGCCCAAGCCTTGAACTTGTGGAAGAGGAGCAAGTATGTTGATTTTTGTACTGTCTCTAGCCCCTGTCCTCACTTTTCTTTTGGACACCAGACACTCTAATCTAGTAAACCCGATCTTAGCTGGACAATATCTATGAAGTTTGTTTCCATTTCAGGTCACATTCATAGGCTCCGGACCCTGAGGCCTGACATGTATTTTGAGGATACCCTTTTTCCTACCACATGGTGGGCTGCAAGTCTGACTACAAACTTGGTTGCTCAAAAGAGTGAAGCAAATGACTCACACCGTTCTTGAGTTGGTCACTTGTCTCGCTGTTGTAACCAAATTCCCGACAAGAAGCTACTGATGGGCGGAAGAGGTCATTTCGTCTCATGGTTTGAAGGGCACGGCTCATCACAGTGGGGAAGTCATGTGACAGGAACATGAAGAGGTTATGGAGGTGGGGGAGGGGCCAGATCTTTGCTCATGTCTTCCTTCTTTTTTGGTCCAAACTCCCAAGCTCTGAGCACACATTCAAGGTGACTCTTCCTTTCTCAGTTAAGACTTTTCTAGTGACACTCCCACAGCCATCCTCAGAAGGCGTTTCCATGGTGATTCTAAATCTAGCCAAACTGACGGCGAAAGGTCAACTGGTGGATATAAACACATAAGCTAATACGGAAAGCAGCAGATCGTTAGAATATTAAGTTCATTTTGTTGTTTCCTACGACGTTCCCAGGAGGATGGGTAATAAGGCTGAAGTCCAAAGCTCTGAAAGAATTATCAGTTATGGTTTGGTTTTCAGTTTTCAGTTTAGCACTTAGCAAAATTCCAAATGATATTTGTATTTGCAATTTGGTTTGGATCTCTGCTTTTGGGTCAGTTTGAGCTTTGTTTTACACATCCTGCATAAATTTGGGCTGGTCTGGGATGGCCATTTAGCTTCTTGGAGAGGCTCGTTCTGAGTGAACAGGAAACTGAACAGACAAGATTAGCTCCATAAGGTCATTGCTGGGGTAATGAGCTTGTTTAATTCTCCTAGACATGACCCCACCCTAACTTTCAGAGGACTGGATTATCACATCCTTGAAAGAAGGTGGCTCCATTTAAACAGGACAAGCCATTTTAGCTGAGTCTTTTGAGAGACTTGGGACCTGTTGGACCCAGTGCCAAAATATGTATGACTGAATGTAATGGAAATAGAGCAAGCTTCTGCATACAGATGGTTCTAGAGCACACGGAGCCATTTTGGCATCAAAACTGTGCTGGGGGCTTTAGTAAGGTCTAGCTATGGATAAGCCACATGGAGCAGCAGCTGATGCTGGTGGAGGCATTGACTGGCAGAGGCAGAGGTCCTGGGAAGGCTGGCAGCGGGTGTTAGCTCCCTACCTGCTGCTGGGTGTGGCTGGCACACCCTGCCCTCTACCTAGGGGCGGGCTCCCCCCTTCCAGAGGCCCTTCACTATATAATCCAGACATTTTGGTTCCTCCTGACCCTTTGCCTTTGCCCTTTCCTCTCTCTCCTTTCCCCTTCCCACTGCCTGCCTCTCTCTCTCTTCTGCTGTGCTCTTCCCTTTCTTTCTACTTGTGTGTCTCCTCCTTTTATCCCCTCTTTCTCTCTGTGTGCACTTCTTCCCCTTCTCCCCCCCCCCACGCTGCTCTTAATAAACCTGCATTTATATAATATAGCTTCGTCTCACCTTTAGCTCACTCTGTTTTATTTCTATCAGTGGGCCGTAGAAAGCAGCGTCCGTTGGAAGGGTGGAGTCTGGAAATCACAGTGAGGCTTGTCGGGTGGGCATGACGCCTGGTGACAGGTGGCCAAACTACAGGCCCGAGTGAAACCAATCTCACGCAGGCAGATGCTGTCTAGCCTCAGAAGGGCTGCAGCAAGAAATCACGAAGCAGGAGGTGTCACCTCTGAGGGTGTTCAAAACGTAATGGCTGAGTGTGACTTGGAGGTGGGGGGGGGCTAAAAGCTGGGAGTTGACGAAGGAAGGAGGAAGACACAACGTTTAACACAGTTTCCCCTTGTGGAGTGACTTCTGTCGTTCTCAGTTTTCATCAGTCCACAGCTGCCTCCGGATGACAGCTTACACCTGTGTGTGAACGGATCTTCACTAAACGTTGTTTCCTTTTGTTTTTCCCCGAACTCCTCTATTACAATAGCATGAGTTCCTCCTTTCTGTCTGAAAGTTATGAGGACATTTGGCCTCTGCCAAATCCATTACCAGCATGCAAGACAACTCAGTCCACCCCAGAAACTTACACAAAAGCGTGTATTCCTAGCACCTTGGTTTAGAACCTTCTTCATATAAACTTAAGGATACTGGGGTTGAAATGCAATGTCTGCCGTTTTCTTGTCCCAGTCCCGATGGCTGCTCTGTGCAAGGGCATCAGAGCGGCCACCGAATGGGAGCAGGCATGGGTTTGCCAGCTCCTTCACTAAATTACACACACACAGTCAGTTCCCCCAGGTCCTACCCATTGTTTCATCTGGAAGAAGTTCAGCAGAAAATGATGAATTGTAACTGGTTCCACACCCTATGTCACAAGCTCCTGAACTTTACCTCCCTGTACTTAGATGCCTCACCTGGCAAAAGGGGGTGATTGACGACGTCCCTCTCCTGGGGTAACTGGGAAGGGAAGGGGTGATCTTCCCACAGTGCTTTGCCTAATATGTTACTATAATAAATAACAGCCGTGGAGACCGTCACAGAGGCAACAAGACACGGGGCGCCTCCTCTGTTCACGAGAACTGCCGGTACACTCTGTGAGGAATGCTGGGTTTGGGCAGATGGGATGAAACATCCTTTCAGCCAAGCTCTGAAGCTGCTCACACAATCCCTGGGTCCCCATTCAGTCTCCTCCGAGACAGACCCTCATTGAGTGCTGGGGGTCGGTGTCGGCTGTGTGCTGGCAGTACAAACCACAGGGCTCCCGCCTGCTCGGACTTCATGGGGAAGACTTGTGTATCTAGGCCCCATTTACCAGCTTACCTGGGGTTTCAACCTTTCGTTGGAGGGAGACGAAGCTGGATTTCATTGTGTCTCTGTTTGGCTGACCAGCAGGGTGTGTTAGACACAGGGAGACAGGAGATTACAGTTGAGCCTCCCCAGGGGTGAGGTCATTTTGCAGCTATTAGCCGAAGCTTCCCTCCTCCAGGACCGCCTGGTGTTTTCTTAGCTGCAGCATTGGTTCCCACTGTTTTAGACCATGGAAGGCTGCCTGTAGCAGAAACCGGCTCCAGTCCAGTTCTGAGAGAGCTAGGCTACGTGGAGAGGTTTTGCTGCTCTAACGCATATAGTTACCACAGCTGGCTGGGTCCCCAGCTACAGGCTTGGTGGCATCTGTACTGGCCTTAGATGGCTGCTGGAAAGGAGAGCAAAATGAGGGGTTTATGTAATGCCTGTGCTGGGTGTATAGCGTTTTCCAGAAACTGATTTCCATTTTTATTCCCTAAGGGGCCTTGGGACATTTTCCCTATGCGTACCCCAACTCCTGCCCTGTGACATCTGAATGTCTCATCCAGCTCAGTTTTATTTTAAAACGCCTGCTCTCCTCCAGCCCAGTTTTGCCTTCTTGACTAAATAGCCTCGCCAATTAAATGAAATATGTCTTGTACTTTAAAAACACACAATTCAGGCTGACAGCATGGTCCAGATGCTGAACACTCTTTCTTCACAAGCCAGGAAACCTGGGAACTTCCCAGTTCAGGTAGGGGTGGATGGAGGGGGGTAGTTGCCACAAAATTATCCTCCATGGTCCACCGTCATACCATTGCACATGTACACACACACACACTCACACACACTCACACACACATACACACACAGAACATGTAAGTACATGTAGCTCACAATAATAGTATGTAAAAATTCAATGTTAAGTCTTTGAAATAACACACATTTTTTTTTTTTCTGTAGAGCCATCAACTGGCAAGTGCAACTTATGGTTGGAGAAACTGAGTCAGGCATGCACTCTCATGGGATAATATCTGACGTTTCAATGTCATTCACAGCTCTACAAACTCTTACGAAGGAACAATACAGAGAAAGGTTTCTTACTGGGACAGTAATAGATAGACGGGTTGCAAAGAGAGAACTCAGGTGAAGACCAAATGAGCCAGAGAGGAGCCAGGAGATTAGAGCAGATTGCTAGGGTTAGTTTGAGGCTAAGCAGAGCAACTCAAGGGCAGAGAAAAGCCAGATTGAATCAGTCAGCTGGGAGAGGAGTTTGAGCGGAACAGCTGAGTTGAACCAGCCAGCCCAGAGCTCAGTAAGAACAAGAAAGAGTGAGTTTATTCAGCAGTGAGTCTCAGAGGCCGAGACTAGGTCTAGGTTAAATTGTACGGAGGCTAGAAGCTTCCAGGACTAGGCCTAGGTTAGCAGACGGACTCAGTAAGCCTCCAAGACAACTGAAACAGGGGAATAAAACTCCTTTTATACACACACACACACACACACACACACACACACGTGCTGTAGGTTCTAAGCTTGGGTTACCTCTCTGGGAGTTCATAACCCCTGACCTTCCCCCTTTTAAACTCAGGTGGACGCTCTAATCACTGCTTTATTAGCATGGAAGGAGGGTTGGCTTACTCAGTGTAAGGGAAAACCAGAACTGCTGGATGGGGTTTGCATCTCTGTCTTTTCCAAAACTGAGCAACTTTATCTGAAGCTCGTGTTTGAGGCTTCTGCCCCCTCCCCTCCCAATGGATGCTCTTCCCTGCCAAGTCCAAGGAATGGAAAATCACAGATGCCAGGAGAGGTCCCTTGGTGCCTTTTCCAACCCCAAAATCCAAAGCAGTAGAGCCTCGGGAAACTTCACCCTGGTCCCGTGACTCGACCAATGCAGTGGTTGCCAAGTGGGCCCTGAAAACGCCCCCCAGGACATCCAAGGCCCCAAGGTGGGAGGCCGTGAATGCACAGGAGACCCCCACGGGCTGCCACACGTACCACTTCCAGTGTCTGGGCAGAGTGTGGAAGCCACTTGAGAGGCCCCATCCTGGTCCCCTCCTGAAACATCGCGCCTGCCTGAAAGAAGCGCTGATTATGTCACCTCCTGCACGCGCGAGCGCGCGTACCCGTACCCGTACCCACACCCACACCCACACCCACACCCACACACAGAGACAGACACACACAGACACACAGACATACAGAGACACACATGCACTCACAGACACACACACACTCACACACACACTCAAACACATGTATTCACATATACTCACGCATGCACACAATCACATGCACACCCACATACACGTACATACGGAGTTTTAGGATGACTGGCATCTGGCTCTGGCGTTTGTGTCACAGAACCCGGGAGCCAGCGAGCTGTAGTCTGTGGACTCAGCAGCTGCCATCGGCCCTTGTGGTCACCACCATGGAGAAATCAGTGGGAGGCTGATCAGTAGTTTACTGCTTTGAAGAGAAGTCAGAGCCTAGAAGTTTAGCTTGACACTGACACTTCCCCTTTCGGTGGAGGTGACAGACTGCGGGCTGGTCTGGGCCACTAAACACAGCTCCTAGGGCTCTCTCCACGGCAGAACTAACAGCCCATCTATGTCCCTGCTCTTCTTTGTGTGACAAAACACTGGACAGGGGCAAACTTAAGGAAGGAAGGAAGGAAGGAAGGAAGGAAGGAAGGAAGGAAGGAAGGAGAGAGAGAAGAAAGGTGGGAGGGAAGAAAGGAAGGAGGGAAGGAAGGAAGGAAGGAAGGAAGGAAGGAAGGAAGCAAGGGGGAGGAAGGAAGGAAGGAGAGAGGGAAGAAAGGTGGGAGGGAAGAAAGGAAGGAGGGAATGAAGGAAGAAGAGAGGGAAGAAAAGAAGGAGGGAAGGAAGGAAGAAAAGAGGGAAGAAAAGAAGGAGGGAAGGAAGGAAAGAGAAAGAAAGGAAGGAGAGAGGAAGGAAGGGAGGAAGGAAGGGAGGGAGGAAGGAGAATGAAAGGGAGGGAAGAAGAAAGGAAGGAAGGAGGGAGGGAGAATGGAAGGGAGGGAGGAAGGAAAAAGAGAAGGAAGAAAGGAGAGAGGAAAGAAGGGAGGGAGGGAAGAAGGGAAGGAAGGAGGGAAAGAAGGGATGAGAGAAGGAAGGAAAGAGGGAAGGAAAAGAAGAGGGAAGAAAGGAAGGAAGGAGGAAAGGAAGGAAGGAAAGAGGGAAGAAAGGAAGGAGGGAAGGAAGGAAAGACAAAGGAAGGAAGGAGAGAGGAAGAGAGGGAGGAAAGAAGGAAGGAGGGAAGGAAGAGAAGAGGGAAGGAAGGAAGGAGGGAAGGAAGGGAGGAGGGAAGGAGGTAAGGGAGAAGGGAAGGAGGTAAGGGAGAAAGGAGGGAAGGAAGGTAAGTGGGAAGGAAGAAAGAAAGGAGGGAAGGAAGGGAGGAGAGAAGAAGGAATGGGAGGAGAGTGGGAAGGAAGGGAGGAGGGAAGGAGGGAAGGAAGGTTCATGCTGGCAGACAGTGGGATGCAGTCTGTCATGATGCCAGAGGGTCGTGCCAGAGGCGTGTGAGGCAAGGGTAGGAACTGGACCCCGGCCTCACGGATGTAAGCCGCTGCTCCTTGAACTCAAGGTGAATGTCCTTAAAAATGTTGCAGCAGTGAAAGGTTTCTGAGTATGCAAGGACTAACACCTTAGCTCAGAATCAAACATGGAATGAATCTGAGGTGTTACCTCATGTAGCCAGCCTCACCTGGTTCTGGAACATGAGAGGTGAGTTCACGCCACCGGTCCCCACCCCGTGCAGCACGGATGGACAGTGTCTCGCCCAGGCCTGAGGCTAAGGAGTGACAAGTGGCAGCGCTTCTGCTGCACGTGCGAGCCTTCCTGCTCTGGCTCTATTACAAAAGCCACACTAGGCGTTCCCTACCTTCGTTCCTCAGCAGGAAGGGTCTGTGTCTCATGTGCCATTGCTGCTTGAGTTGCTGCCTGAGTTTCATTAAAAAAAAAAAAAAATCCATTTAATTAGTGCACGAATTCTCTCATCTTTAGTCCATGGCAAAATATGCCTATCAAAAATTATTTTAACTTTCCTTGTGAGTTAATATCATTAACTGTTTGACTAATATAGCTATGCTATTTTTCGGATAGCTTGTGTGTGGGGGGGTGGTGTTTGTGGGTGTTTGCGTGTGCACTGTGTGGTCAGCCTCGAGTCTTGATCCTCAGGAGCCGTCGACCTTGTGCTTAGAGGCACTGCCTGTCACTGAGATCTGGGGCTCACCAGTTTAGGCTGGCTGGCCGCCAAACCCCGGAGGCATCCTCCTGTCTCTGCCTGGTGTTCTACGGGAGGGCATGAAGTCAGGTCCTAATGGTTATTTGGCAAGTACTTTAAGGAATGATCTGTCTCCCGCCTCTGGATATTTATTCTGTATCCCCGGGTCATGTTCAGTTTCCTCATGTGGAAAGCGCCTCCGAGGAAGTTAAAATCCCTGCTCGTGCACACAGCATGCCTGCCAATTCACTGTTTCTGCTAATGGGAGCAGAGTAGGGCTACAGCCACGAAGTTTGGTCATTGTCTCCTCTGCTCTCCACTCTAGACTGTGTCCTGCATCACAGCAGAAGGTCGGTTCTCTTTTCTCTGGGTTTTGCTCTTCTTGTCGTGTGTTACACTCATCTGTATAGATGACCTCTCATCCATTTTAGGTGTTTTCAAACTGGGATTGTGGGCTGTAGAGCTGGCTTAGAGGTTAAGAGCACTGCTTGCTCTTCCAGAGGTCCCAAGTTCAATTCTCAGTTCATTTAACCATCCATAATGAAATCTGGTGCCCTCTTCTGGCGTTAAGGCATACATGCAGGCAGGACGTTGTATACATAATAAAATAACTAAATCTTAAACAAACAAACAGGGATTGTTTCTTACAGAAATTTGACCGCTTATGTTGGCAAGCACTTTAAATCTACTGAGTTTTTCTTCCCTTGTATCATCCCTTCCTGGAGCCACCAGGACTCTCAAAACTTCCAGCCACATCACCTGAGGTGGAGCAAGATGAAGGAGGGTAAATAGAGCAGGTGCAGTATTCAGGAATAGCCAGGCTCCTCTGTGGTGTGGTTTTTTTTTTCAATCCTTCTGCCTACTTTGGCCCAATTATAAGCTCTTAAAATATTTTAAATCATTAACTGGTGAAAATGTCATACAAAGCCATGACCTTTGCTTTAGGGCATTAAACTCCACCAGATCTTTAAAAGGGCCTCAAATCATGAAAGAACCCAGAATGGACGGACATTCCCCTGCCTCCTGACTTACATAAACATACTTGCTTTCTCATTCGCTCCCATGTACAGACCATTATGGTTGTGAGTGGCCACAAGAGGGGGCATGAGCCTCTCTCAGCACTAAGGAATGACTTGGGCAGCTGCATTGTTCTTTTCCTGGAGTGGAGGAAGCCCCACCCTGAGAAAAGGCATACAGAGCCTTAATCACACCTTCTCCAGCTGAGGATGGGAAGGGCCTGGACCCTTACAGAGAATATGACCTTCTGCTCTTCACTGTCCAGCAAGCCTAATCCTGACTGGAAAATTTGTTTACGAAGAGCTCGAGGGACATGCAGCTCCCAGCCCAGTTCTCTGTCCTTTTCCTTCTGCATTAAGCCGGACTCCTGAGGAAGATCTTCTGTCTTCGGAACTTTTAGAATTCTTCATTCTGAACTATGACTTGGCATTCCTCAATCGAGAAACATTTTTCTGAAACAAGACAAGATATAAGTAAGTGAAGCTTTTTAAAATTCCAAGTTGCATCACATCCGGGATGAAATGGAAACTCATTTCACATCCGACCACCGTCAATGCTCCTCAGGTCCATGGGTGTCATTCATGGCTGCGGGTGTGCTGTCCCACCATGGCAAGCCCACGGACTCCTGAGGTGGCCTGGCTTTGCCATGATGGAGGCTCTGACCTGCCTTCCTGCCGGGCACCCGCATCCAGAGAGCCTCCTAAGATAAGTTTACTGGTACATGAAACAACAGCTCTGCCTTCTGGTCCTGTGAATGGTTCAAGCCATCGGCATCTTTGGAAACTGCACACACGGGGCATGTGAGCTCGGTGCTGTGGGTTTTGCACATGTTGGTAAAGGGCTGCCCGAAGGCTGTGTTGGGCTCAGCTGCTCCTGCCCTCATCTGCCATCTCTGCTTTCAGCATTGAACTGAACCCTGGCCTTAATGGAAACAAATTACAATGAACCTCTGCCTCTTATCTCCCCTAGGTCAGGAGAGAGCCCATTCCGGAACTCTCACTCATTGTAGCAACAGTTTCTTTTTCTGAAAAGGATAGACAGGGTGAAAGCAGAGGCTAAACTGGAGATACCACGGGAACTCACCTCAGCCAGACAAAGTTTCCTGGTAAGCTGGGAACACACCAGACTTGTCTCGGCCACAGGACTTTCCCCTTGAACACATCTGGACTCTGTATGAACAGAAATCTGATTTTTCTATCTTTTTTTTTTTTTCTGATTTGGGAGAGAATATTCTTTGTTCAATGAGACCCCAACAACACCATTTTTAAATCTGGTTTCCTTGAGCCCATGACTTTTTTCCCTCTTACCTTATCTCAAGGGTTAGCAAATTATGAGCTAGAGACACTGTGTCTGCAATTTAAGGTTTCCTGGAACAAAGCCACACTGCTGTTTCCACGCCTTGGATGGACTGCAGACTTGAAAGGCGTTTTGGTCCACAGACTCTCAAATATCCACCCCCCCCCTCCATTTATAGTAAATTCCCAGTGTCTTCCTGTTCAGGTTTTTTTTTTTTTTTTTTTAATTTCACTTATGACGCTGTGCACCGAATGTATTTGTGTGATTGTGTGATTGCAACTGTATCCTTCCGCTTATCTATGTATTTATTTCTTGAGGTAAGATTTGTGTATCCCAGTCTGTCTTCACACTTACTGTGTAGCTGAGGCTCGCCTTGACCTACAGATCCCCCTGCCACTGTGTCCCAAGTGTTGGGATGACAGGAGGAGTATAATGCTCTGCCTGGCCACTCTTCCTTTTACTAAAAGTTTCTTTAAGGCCAGTGATTTTGCTCCTTCACCGGGATATTGCAGGGAGCTACAGTGCCAGGCTGGTCCCAGCAAGTGCCCACCTGGCCGAGGGAGTGCCATGCGCTCCTTAAATGCCAGAAGTCATGCTCACTGTGGTTTCAACAAGGCCGAAGCTTTCGAAGGGAGAAAGATGCGCACAAGAGCCGCACATGCCCTTGTCCTCACACGTGATCGCTGTCACCCTGCTCTCAGCAGGAAGCACACTCACACCTCACGGCCTCTGAGTCTTATACACCTGCCTGCCCTCACCCGACACCTACAGAGTCCAAAATTATCCCCAGAGGAAAGGGTTTCACAGAAGTAAACATCTTTTTAGCCCTGAAGCTCTTGGCTTTGTTAGAGAAGGGCTATTTTCATGTTCAGACAGAGGAATAACTATTTTTACACTACAGCCAGACAAGACTTAATTATTGAGCCAAATAGGCAGGTGTGTTTCCATACTGTGTCTCTATTTCACACAAGACAGGAAGGAATGGCTTACCTTTTGTCTAAGGACACAAGCAAGGGGCAGGGAGGGGGGCATCCAGGTCCTTCCACACACTGATAAAATTGCTTCACGGGTTTAGAACTTTTAATCATGTTAACAAGCCCCGGTGGACAGGAAGTGATTCCTTGTCTGTGTAAAACATCCATGTAGTGGGTGCAAAAGCATTGAAGGCGGAGGGCGTCTGAGCAGAGTTCTGAAACTCTAGTTGATTGCCACTGCAGTTTCACCAGCTCAGATATGTCACCCTGTCCAGAGTTAGTGTTTAAAAATGAATTATTAATTATTATTTCTTTTTGTGTTTATGAATGTATAACCACGGTATATGTGTGCAACACACACACACACACACACACACACACACACTGGTGGGTGCATACACCCGTACACAAATGAAGAGGCCAGAGGAAGGTGCCCAGCATCCTTCCCCATCACCCTCTTCCTGGTTACTTTGAGGCAGAGTCCTGCTGAACACGGAGCTTGCTGTTTTCGCTGGGTTGGCAGGATGAAGACCCCATCAGTCTCCGTGTCTTCGCTGGAGTCACAGGCGTGCATGGCCACAGCAGGCTTGCTGTGTGGGTGCTGCCATTTGCACTCGGGTCCTCACTGTGTGGGTCTCCAGCCCCAGATGATCACTTCCAAGACTGAGAATGAACTCCATAAAGCCTCACTCAGCTGGGTCATTCCGTCACTGCTGGGGGCCCAGGGAGCAGTTCATGTTTCTCAAAGTCTGGAGATGGTTTTGCCTGGTTTGACTGGGAAGATCCGCTGACATCTCTGTGGGTGGAGACCTTTATCTGGGTTCAGTCCCCCTCATGAGGCTCCCTCCCCAGCCCCCAAACTATGCTGAGAGGCTTTGCCCCATGATGGAGCCAGCACTTTCCTTTCCAGCCACCTGCTCCCTGGTTGCCGTGGTGATGCCATCTCTACCTCATCATTACCTGGTGACCCAGGGTTCATGGGGGAAAACGGTGACCACAGAGCCCCGTGAGCCCCTGCAGCACTGGTCAGAGGCTGGAAGGGTCCCAGCTCTGTCACCCCGGACTGTGTACAGAGCACACTGCTGCATTTCAAGGCTTCTGAGTGTCCAATGTTTCAGCCGTCAGTGAGCTCACAGAGGGTCACGGAACACAGGCCGGCACCCTCCGTGGCATGCTGGCTGCTCTTGATCTCCCCTCGGCTGTTTTATCAGAGGTGCCAACATCTCTCTTTGCCTCTCGCTGGTGCTCACTGGCATTCTCAGTTTCTTCTTACGGAATCCCTGTTTTGTCCCAGTTTCTACCCCTGAAATGCATTGCATTTAATGTCTTTAATTACTTAATTAAATTTTCACTTACGTGTTTACCTGTGTAAGAGCATGACGTATGCATGGGCTCATGTTCGTATGTGCATGTGCACATGAGCACATATGGCTGCTACATAAATGGGAGATATAATTGGTGGCCCTAAAGGGCTGGGCACTCATTAATGTGTGAGGAGCAGCGTGTCCCCTTGGCTGTGTCTTGAAAGGTTATACCCTCTTCTGCGCAGGTGACCAGGTGACCAGTAGCTAAAAGGAGAACTTAGGGCAGCCTCTCCAGTTGGGGGCAGGCCATTTTAGGGGAGGCTGTGTGGCGGAAACGCTTTAGATGAAGATGAAGATTAAGCTGTAGATATCATTGGCCCTCCCTCAAAGTTATGGCTTAAATTAAAATCTCGAGTCTGTGTGTGTGTGTGTGTGTGTATGTGCCTGCCTGCCTGCGTACACACACAAAAAACCTTTCTACTGGCCTGCAAGACACTGTGGTCCATTATCTTGCTGACTGCATCTTCTATCCGTCCCCCCCTTCTCCGCCACTCAGTCACTCTCATCCGCATTCTCGTTCTTTGCAGAAGGCCTTCCTGCCAGCTCTTCCCTCTGCCTTATTTCCCTCTCTCCCACACGGCTTAGGCTCCTATCACCCTCCAGCCTTTCCCCAATAGTTTCTCAACGACCCCCCATCACATTCTAATGCCTCAAGACACACCTGCTCCTTCTCCCCTCACTCCTCTGTTCTGAGTTCTGTGCCCGCCTGCACCCCACCTCTGTACACAGCACAATGATCTCCCACCAGACTGAGCGGCGCAGTCATTCCTTCTGTGTTTGCTCCCTGCCTGACTCCACCAGAATGTAAACTCCTCAAGATGAGCAATGGCCGGCTGTCCTCTTGCTGATGCCTTCAGGACCTAAGAAAAGAATGCCTGGCTCGTCAAATTCACTCAGAATAAATAAGTGGGCTGGCTGAGCCTCAGCGGGAGACAGAGACACAAGCGAGGACCACAAAGAGGAAAGCTTAAAGACGCCTCGCGACTTCAAGAAGGGACACAGCGGCTGCGTTGATGGCACAGAACGTACTTTACAATTTCTTGCTGACAAGTGTCCAGAGTGTGGGAACATGCCTGGACACAGGGAGCTCTTTCCAAGTAGAACCAGGGCGTGTGTGTGTGTGTGTGTGTGTGTGTGTGTGTGTGTGTCAGACACAGCAAGAAGAAAAGAAGGCATTGCAATAGTTAGGCTAAGACACTTCCTGTCACGTGACTTCCTACCCTTTCCACCGCCATCGGTTTACCCTGTGTGCCGGTACCTGCAGCATGCCATTTGGTTTTATTTTTATAGTCAGACAAAGATGATGAACTCAAGATATCTCTAGATACAACCTTAAATACCTCTCAGGGCCACAGGGAGACAAAACAACGTTTCTACCAGACAGTGGACAAAGATGACTCATGAGACAGAAAAAAAAAATCTTGTTCTCTGCCCACCCTCACCTCGTGGCTCATGGCTGCTCAGCTGTTTTAACTTTATATTGCAGGGCACTCCTGCTGAATTAGCAGCAGAATAGAAAGATCACAGAAGATGAAGTGGAACCATTCTGCTAGGCACTGTCCACAGTGTGTGTGTGTGTGTGTGTGTGTGTGTGTGTGTGTGTGTGTGTAGGTCTGGGCCTTGGCTCTGGTTTGAGCTGGGGAAAGGCCCAAGCCTGCCTGGGTTAAAACTGCTCTCTATGCCTTACTGGCTGTGTGACTTGAGGAAAGTTATCCAGTTTCCTGCCTGTAAATGTACCACTAGGTTATTGTGAGCAAAGAGTGAGGTCGCACACGTAAGAAGTCTCGTGTGGGAAGGGCCGGGATGCGTTTTCTTCAGCGGGCCCAGGGGAACTGCACTCTAACATTCTGACCCTGTGACTCACTTGCAGGAGAGCTTGGGGCGAGAAGCTTCATTTGCTTCCCTTCCCTGGTTTTTTGAGGCAGGGTCTCATAGCTCGTCTTTCCTTTTTTTTTTCAAGGCAGATGCCTGGCTATGTGGAATTGTCCTGAGTCTCTGGTGGAAAAGCTTAGATTTAAAACTCAGGAGACCTGGTACCTGCAGTTGAGCAGTAGGAGGCAACCGCCATCATTTTCCTCTTCATTTTGGTAACGTGTCCTTAACATAAAAGCACCATTGTAACCGTCTGGAAGTGCACAGTTGGTCGTATTGCATACTACTGTGCACAACCCTCCACAGCCGTGTTCAGGGAGAAGTTTTCTGCACACTGTGCAGTGACGTCTTTCCCGCACGCCAGTCCCTGCGTGCGCGCTCTGTACCTCGTGTAAGAAGCATCAGGTTGTATCTTTCTGTGTGTCCCACAACATAGCTTCCTTAAGGTTTATCCATGTGGTAGCATACCTCGATGCTTCCTCTCTTTTGAAGGCTAAAGGATGATTTCATTGTCTGTGTAGATGGCAGTTTGCTCATCTGTTGATGGACATTTGGGTTGTTACCAAATTTTAACTATTGTGGACAATGCACACTATCTGTAAACTCTAAAAACTCGCGTTCACTTATTTTCGTTGTTTGTCCAGAAATGGACTTGATACACTACGTACGCAGCGATTCTCTTCTAACTTTTGGAGTGGCTGTCATAACATTTGCCACAGTGGCCGGGCTGGACCTTTTCACAGTCACACCAACGATGCCTAAGAATTCCAATTCTCTTTAGCACTTGGCATTTTATGCTTTTTATTTTATTATTTTTTTTTAAAGCCACATTCATGAAAACAGTGTTCTTACCTTGCACTGCCTGTGGTGCAGGCGAGCTGGAGGGCGCCAGAGTGGACATATAAGATCCGGGAATAAGAGGGTCATGATGTGGTGGCAGGAACACTCAAGCTACCCCATGCTGTCATTTCCAGGACTTTCTGCTCAGGAGAAGAGTAAATCTACTTTGTATTAGTCACTGAATTTTGAGATCACCTGGAACATATACCACCAAATTACTTCGATAAAAATGCCATTTCGTCAGCCACAAAATAAAGAGAATTTCAGGTGCTGGGAGCGCAGCGAAGGCAGGCTCAGGAAGGACCATCACCCCTCTGAGGCAGAGCTTTTGCATGGGGAGCCTCTTCAAACTGGCCCTTCCAGGCCTTCTGCTTCTTTGTGCCACAGAGCAGGGTGGTTCCCGTGGTTGGATGACCCGAAGCTCTGGCATGATGCTGTTGGTTACCAGCTTAGATCCCGGTTTTGCTATAATAACTCTAACAAGTAACACTGTGATTACCTACATATCTGACACTTGGAATTTAAACATATTTACTTCATGAAGAGATAATGGAGTCATCAAAGCATTAAAGACTCTTACAAAAAAAGTGGAGCAAAAGATATCTGTGTTAAAACGCTAGTAATATAATCATACCCAGAAGTGCCATGCTGAAGACTCATGTACTGCAGTTTTACAGGAAGTCTTGATGTCTCTGTCTCTGCCTCCCCCCTCTGTCCCTCCCCCTCTCTCTCCCCTCGGGCTATGAGGCTATGGTTGCACTTAGTTATTTACAAGTTATCAGATGGAATCCAATATCCATTGAGAATGGACCCAAAGCCCCCATTGTTGGTCTAAATCACAGTTGATGGACATTAGTACATTTGGGACTTAGCGTGGAAATGGCAGTTGACAGATTAAGGTTTGTGTTGCAATTCTATTTCCCAGAGGAAGGGAATTACAGGTGAGTTTTGTTTTTTTCCCAGCACAGTCATGGCCCAAGAATGATTTCATCTTCCTGACTAACACTTTGACTCACCCAGGGCTATCTAGAGAGAAGGGACACTCTCCTCAGGCCAGCCTTGCTTCGTAAAGATTCCTGTGAGGAAACCACACACCCTGCACTTTTCTCCAGTAAACATTTACCCTGCTGTTAGGGTTGCTGAGAAGACCCAGGAAGCGGGCAGAAGCAGGTTCCGCTCCTGTGGGCAGCTTTGTCCCATATGGTCATACTTAATATTCTAGCTTAAAGAGAAGTTCAGGGGAGTGTGGTATGGTCCATGCTGGCACACCCTTTGTTCCTAGGTCAATGAGTAAAATAGTTTCTGCGTTGCTAAAGCTGAGCTCAGATCATGCTATAAGCCGTGGGGGAGATTCAGTCTGAAATACATTACTTCTGAGCTCATGTGAACTTGAATCATATGTACCGTTAGTAATGCCTATTTGTGCTCATGTATACACATGTTTAGGAGCACATGTGTGTACCACATATGCAAAAGGACAACTTTGGGTGACATCATCAGGAATTACATCCACCTTTTTTTCTTTTTTCTTTCTCATTTTTTTTTTCAAGATAGGGTTTTTCTGTGTAGCCTTGGCTGTCCTGCACTCGCTTTGTAGACCAGGCTGGCCTCGAGCTCACAGCAATCTGCCTGCCTCTGCCTCCCAGAGTGCTGGGATTACAGGCGTGCACCACCACGCCTGGCTTCTGTCCACCTTTTTTTGAGATAGGGTCTTGTATTGATCAGGAGCTGATGAATTAGGCTGAGCGGCCAAGGGGACCTGGGGACTCTACTGTCTCTGCCTCCCTGACACTAAGATTCAAGCACAGAGCACCACACCTGGCTTTCTATGTGGCTTTTGGGGTTGGTTGTAAGGCAAATGTTTTACTGACTGAGCCAGTCCCTGGCCCATTCAGCACCAGAAACAAAGGTCTTCTGACAGCACAGGAGGGTATGACTTGGATAAGTGCTTTGGATTTTGGAGGAGACATTTTGTTTCCAAGCTTGACATTTTTCTGAGGACTGAAGTCAGCATGTAACTATCACAGGGTCTGCACCTGCAGTTGCAGTGTCTCCGAGACAGACATCTCTGTGTTTAGGAGGGAGCTATAGGGTTTCCTCAGGGACACTGGCCGCTGCCTCGTTGCACATAACTTTCAAGAATAAATGTAGGAAGAATGACTTCAGAGAGATTAATTGGGTGTTTAACCATGGAAAGAAGTGCCTGACTATGCGCCTTTCTTCCTCCTCCAACCCTGTCTCGCCATCACAGACTCTGCGGTCATGCGATCCATTTGCTTCATTAGACACAGATGATTCAGCGTTTCTGTTATTCTCAGAGTATCCCTAAGCCGCTGTCTGTCAAGACCTGGGAGGGAAGAACCAGAAGAGTCTAGTTAGTGCTTTGAGGATGAGCCACACTGACAGAATTTTATCAGCATAATAGATGCCTTTTCCACAAGAGAGACGAAGAGAGAGAGAGAGAGAGAGAGAGAACTCTGTATTTGGAGACAGTTGACATGGCTGAGAGAATGTGGGGTGAGTGATGTCCTAGGTAGTTTGTGGGTGAGTGATGCCCTCAGGTAGTTAATGTTTGGTGGGGAAAGTAGTCACTGCTATGACTTACACTGTTTTAGAGGCAGGATAGTTTGGGAAGACATTGCCCTGATCATTGGATCCAAGGGACCAATGCTCAGAGCGCTGGTTCCTTGCACCTACAAGTCTTTACAGCTCTGTTTGCATGTTTTCTGCTTCATTGCCGTCTTCAGCAGTGCAATGCAGTACTGAGAGGCTGAGTTTTCCTGAGAGGCTCAGTTTCCTTTCTCTCGTCACCATCTTCAGTGTTTTGACGCTTTCAACAGAAAGCTCTATTTGTTCCATCAATCCTTGCAGGCAGATGTCATTTTCCATAAGGTTATTATCAGTTCTTGTGCTCTGGGACCAAATCCTGAATTCAAACCACGGAGGGCAGTGGGAGCAGGCAGGGAGAGCAAGGCATTTGCTCTCCCAGGCAGCAGTGACCCCGGGGAGCCTAAAAGGGGGCACCAGGCACTCTTCCAGACCTTCAGCCTCCACCCAAGCTCCAGCTCTGTCTTCTGAGCAGGCAGTGGCGGCAGCTTCAACCCGCTCCTTCTCATCCACACAGCAGACCTAGTTAGCGCTTTTAAATTATTTACATAGTTGTCAAGCTCACACAGGAAGCCCAAGTAAAGGAAGCTAGTATCCTAACCACGATTACACCTCTAGTGTGTATTAACACAGGAAAAATTCTGAGAATTCTAAATGCTGGCACAGTGTATTCCGTGTTTCTGGGAGGGACATAAAGTGGCACGAAGGAGCTTCTGAGGAAACCATCATGTAATTACCAGATAATGTTTTGAGCCTGGAGAAGTGAAAACTTAGGTTCGCAGAGAAACCGTACAGAAATAGTTTGTCAGCTTTATCTGTAAGAACCCAGCTCTCTCAGAAGGTGAATGAAGGAACTGTAATTGTATACAATGTAATATTAGTGACTTATTTATTTTGATGAAGTTATAACATCCAAGTAAAGTGATTATAGATACTTATTTAATTTGAAAATAATAATTATCTATCATCTATCTATCCATCTACCTACCTACCTACCTACCTAGCTACAGAATCTTAGTATGTAGCCCAGGTTGGCCTTAAATTCATGACCCTCTTTCCTCACTTTTCCAGCGCTGTGCTTTCAGGGGCCTGTCACCATGACTGGCTTAGACAGTGTAGATATTATGGTATCAGAATAGGTTTCTTTGTTATGAAGTTGCAATGCTGGCACACAGCTTGCTCCACTGCAGGGAAAGGAATTGTCAGGTTTGTCGTAGAAGTCATTCAGAAGCAGTAGCTTGCTCAGGCAGCAGGGACGTTTTCCCAGACTGAGGACCTTGTACATCACGGGCCATGTAGGAAATGGAGCTACACGTCCACCTAACTATATAATTGTTGTTTTTGTACCTGGGAAAATAGGTACAAATATGCAAAACAGGTCATCTATAAAACGACTTAGTTTGTCTCAGCTCCAGATCGGTGGGCAAACGCACTCATGCCTGTTGCAAGCATTCCTGAGATTCCACTCTATTCTGATATTCTGAACTCTTGAAGAAAAAAAAAAAAAGAAAAAAGAAAAAAGTATATATCTGGCTCATCAGCCACCCTGTGTAGACACTTAGTTTCTGACGGGGTCTGTGTTCACAGACAAGCAGTGAGCCCCTGACTGTCCTATCCGGCCCGGTCACCCAGCACACGGAACCTCTCCTCTTCCGGTGGCTGAGCCACCGTGGTGTCTAGGCAGGGCCTCGGAGTAATTACAGCATTGGCCTGTGGTCTTCTTTCAGGAAACGCCAAGTACCACTTGCCCTCGTGTGCTCCAGCTGACTTTGTTCAAGAAACGACAGGAAACAGACTCCCAATAAGGACATCCGGGAGCAGCAGCTGCTGGTCTGAGATAACTACACCTCCTTTCAGCCCTTCCTTTGCCATTCGCAGATCCTCTGCAAGCTCAGCAGCAGCAGAGACCTGCGCATGCGCTGTGTCGCAGTGCCATGGACTCCTGCTATTGCCTGTCCTCTGACCCTGGCAGTGTTCCTGCAGCTCTCTTGAACTATCTTATTGCCAATTCTCCTGAGAAGTTCTTCAGAAAGGGTCTCTGCTCTTATAATTTATTTGAGAGAATAGCTTTATTAGCGTCTACCCAGGAATGAATGTCCAAAGCTGTATTTCAATACCCAGAATTAATGTTACTGGATGCAGAAACTCAACTCTCCTCCGAAGCGTTAAATTCTGATGTGTGGTGTGAAAGTAGAGCAGGAGGAGGGGGGCAGGCGGAAGAGGATCTTCTCAGATGTCCTAGCTGTCCTATTTCTCGTGGTTTTCTGTCCCATCTTCCCACGACAAGCGGAATTTTGCTACAATGTGAAGGGAGCTAGAGCCACGGAGCATTATGTAACCTTTAAAGACCTGGAATCAGAGCTCATCCAAATGCTTTCTAGTGGTTTTGATAAATTAACGTCATGTGAGGAAAAGAAAAGGAGGAGAGCGTGATGGCGTGGAGTATGCAGGATTGATTCCTTTCATCGGCGGTTGTCTTCCTCGGGGTTGTTTACTAAGTCAGCCTCGGTGGACCCGAGCCCATGTTGCTGGCCTTCCCTCCGGCCTTCCCTTCACCCGTCCTAGTGGCTACTCTATTGCCTTGGCCTTGGGCTAGCTGTGGGTCACTGACTGCCCAGGCTGACTGATGCCAACTTGACAGGTCAGTTTGTCTAGCTGGTTGATTGTCACCCCATGTTTTGACGCTTCCCGGGCGGCCGTTGACTCCTATGAGGAAACACTTCCTACTTCCTGCTCATTCTCTAACTTATTTCCAATATGTCGTTCTTCCTGATAGATGAAACATCTCCTTTTTAAGCCAGTGCTCTGCCCTCACCTCCGCCGCTGTGTCGCAGAACCTTAGAAGGCGATCGTATTTTTGGATGGTGCCTTTGCAGACGCAACTGGCCCACTATGGAGAGATGCATCAAGTGTAATGGCTGTGCTCTTGGGGGAGAGGACCCAGAAGTACACCAAGAAGGGATGTGACGGTAGAGAAAGTGATGACTCCACAGGACAAGATTCCCAGGAATTGCTGGAGAGTCCTGGAATGTATCCATCTCAGGTCACAGTGAGAACCAACTCTGTTGTTGTCTCAGACTTCTAGGCCCCTGGACACCAGGCTAGTAAATCCAGGCCACACATCTAGGGGCAGTTCTTGGGTCTCTGTCCAACTGGCCAAGAGTTTGCTACTGTTTGTATGCTGTGCACATTCCAGACAATGTCATTTCCCCTGTCACACAAAGTGGGTATTGGACATTCACCCGGAGGAATTGCCCTCAATATTGTCCTTTAAGGTCCACCCACCCCCCACCCCCAAAGTAAAGATCACTCTCATTCAAGTACTAACCAGGCCCAGCCCTGCTTAGCTTCTGAGAAGAGGTGAGCTTGGGAGAGTTCTTCTATACACTGATAAGGAAAGGTCATAAAAACAAATTAAGACAGACAAAAGCTGTGGATAGCTGCTTTACAGAAGAGGTAAAACACGGCCAGTGAACTTGGAGAGATAGTCATTAAGGTCAGGGAAAGGATGCAGCAATCAAGCCCACAATAAAACACTATTTCAAACCCAGCCACAAGTTGCAAATGCCTAGTACTTCCAGGTGCAGAGACAGCTCATCACTTAGAACACCTGCCATTCTTGCAGAGGACCTGGAGTTCAATTCCCAACACCCACAAGGTGGCTCACAGCCATAACTCCAGTCCTAGGGGATCCAGTGCCTTCTTCTGACCTCCCTGGGCTCCATGCCATACATGGTTCACAGTTATACATGCAGGCAGAATGCTTATACAAGTGAAATAAATACATCCAAACAGCTGGATGGGGTGCCTCACACCTTTCATCTCAGCACTCAGGGAGGCAGAAGCAGGTGGACTGCTGTGAGTTTGAGGCCAGCCTGGTCTACAAATTGAGGCCAGAACAGTTGAGACTACACAGAGAAACACTGTCTCAAAACACAAAAAGTGCTAGAGAGATGGCTCAGAGGTTAAGAGCACTGGCTGCTCTTCCAGAGGTCCTGAGTGCAATTCCCAGCACCCACATGGTGGCTCACAACCATCTATAGTGAGATCTGGAGCCCTCTTCTGGCATGCAGGTGTACATGCAGTCAGAACACTATATAAATAATAAATAAAATCTTAAAAAAAAAAACCAAACCAAAACAACAACAACAAAATCAAAACATTTAAAAACCATCTCTTACTACAAAATACCTCAGAGGCTGTGGATTAATGGAGTAATGAAGTAATTTATACTTCCGGTGGAGTTCAACTGTTTTGAAAATAATTTGGCATTATCTCCTAAACTGGAGTTGACTGATTCAACTCCAGTATGATAAGTAATTCTATGTTTAGGTGTACACTATGAAAGGGGAATGGGAGGAGAAACATTGCAGAATTTTGATCATACTGTGAATTCCGAGACTGAATTCTGGAAAAGACTATTTCTAGTTGTGGTGTAGCTCAGGCCTAGCACACAACATTAAAGCAAGAGCTTTCTTTAAACAGGATTAAATTACATCAACCATAGGTCCAACCATAGGTGGACCAAGCAACCAGCTGACAGGGGTGAACACAGGAAAAAACAAACAAACAAACATAGAGAGTGAGAGGAAGTCCAGAGAAAGCATAGAAAGATGCACAGGAAGTAGAAAGGCGGGACGTTCAGTTTGAGGGCTTTTTAAGACAGATGGGAAAGGGATTTGGTTGAGGAGGAAGGTCAGTTGGGTGCTTTCTCTGCCTCTCTGAGCTAGCAGGATCTGGACCCTGAGTCTTTACTGACAAAATCCAACATTTGGGATTTTGTTTAAAAACATCGAGGAAAGAGAAAGGGTTTAGGAGGAAAGAAAAAATCTCAAACTCTTTATTCACCTTTACATTAGGAATCAAAGGCAAGAATTCCCAAAGAACTACTTTTTCTTACTTGAAATAGCAATGATTTTGAAAAAGTAAATCCAAATGCCTAGTGCTAAGAGAGCAAATGGATTGCAGTAGATTTATATAATGATGTATCTTACTGTAAAGACAATAAGCAAATATAGTTAAATATTAAGAATGTAATCTGTGCAAAAAAAAAAGCTCCCAGAAGCTGGGGAGATGGCTCAGTGGATAAGACATATGCCATTCAAATGTGAGGGTTGGAGTTGGAACCCCAGAACCCACATAAATGCCAGGTAAGCGTGGTGATCTGCTGTGTCCCAGGAAAGCAGAATAAGATGGTGAGCCACAAGATACCAGACAGTGAAGATAGGAGAGGCAGGTGTAAGAAACCCCCAGCATTTCATGTTGTGTGCACGGGTCTCTGGGATTGAAAGAATGACATAAAAGTTATCAAATAAAAGATAAAAGAAAACCATGGTCAACTCCCCGTCCCCCCCAAAAAAATGAGGTCATGGCATGGATCAAGCTTTGTGATTTATCAAACAGACAATGCAGCCACTCCTGATGAGACCTAATTGACTAGGATCAGAAGGAAGGAAAAGAAGACCTCCCCTATCAGTGGACTTGGGGAGGGGCATGCATACAGAGGGTGGAGGAAGGGAGGGATTGGGATGGGAGGATGGAGGGAACCACAGGGGGATACAGAGTGAATAAAGTGTAATTAATAAAGAATTAAAAAAAAAAGTTAGGCCCAAGGCAGGAGAAAGACCACTACTGGGGACTTGATTAGACAAAGAAGTTTTGAGTTGACTCAGTGCCGGGAGGAAGGGAAGGTCTGGATGTGAGAAAGAGTAAGACAGACTGAGGGAGTCAGGCTGAAAGAGAAGGGAATGCTAATTCTCTTTTGTAGGGTCCGGGAGCCAGTAAACACGGAGATATAAGGAGCCGAGCTGTTTCCTCTTCTGAGCTCCGATGCAGACAAGTTCTGGTGTCCCATACAAATACATCGCCCTGCAGCTACGTAGCACATTGCATAAATGTAAACAAGAGAAGTCTGTCCACTCAGTCATGGCTGTTTCTTTACACACCGAAATTATTCAGTTCTGCATTGTGAAAGAGCCACATCAAAGGCGGGCCGGCAGGAAAAGCCAACAAAGATTGTCTGTGTGGAAATAGAACCTTGAAGGTGAGGCTGAACGCCATGGCCAAAAGTGAAGCTGAGCAAAGGAGACAGAGACAACTAAGCCAGCGTGACTTCCTGGAGTGGTTTGCGTTACAGTGGAGAGATAGGACGTTTGTTCAGGAGAACCCTGCTGCACTTCTCGTTTCCATGGCTCTCCAGGGACAGGGACACACGCTGCAGCACACGCTAGCAGTTTGGGACAGTGGCAGTGAGCCATGTGATGATGAGGACAAACACGATTTTCTGCGCCACGCTAGGCAGCCAGCAATTTTGAGACCTAGTACGTTATGTGGGGTGGGATGTTCTACATTTCTCATTAAGCAGGCTTTCTGTCCGATGGTCCTGCACAGCAGCAAGCTGAGGCGCATTCTCTTAAAATTTTAAGTTTTAGTTACACGTATTCACGTGTGTGGGGGGATGTTCTGAGCTATGGTGCTATCTCAAGGAAGAGTGCTTCTAGGGCAGTGCTTGGATAGGTCTCATGTATTTTTCATTTGTAATGCCTCAGCCTGCGATACAGTTTACTCATTAGTATCGTCACATACAAACAGAGGGCCATGCAACTGGTAAGCTCGAGGCTGGATAATCAGGTCACGGGGGCTAGAAGGAAAAATAGGTTCTCTGTGAAGTGAAGGTGCAGCAGGTTGGTTGATGGCTACCTCTAAGTGCTGAATAGAACATGTCCTTGCGTTTTCCAATGACCCAGGGAACAACGACCTCCATGTAGGTCCAGACAGCTGGACTTAATTAAGCGTTTGTTCCGAGAAGGAAGGATTTGGTCCCCCTTCCCCCAGTCCTCCCCACCTTCCCCTACCCCAATACTGCTGTTCTTGCTGTGACGTTTCCTTCTCAAAGCTTCAAACTTTTCTGAACTCCTTTCTCAGCTGTTTCTACAGTGAAACAATGCAATTTTGAATCTTAAGTTATCCTTTCTCTCTGTATTACTATTTTAGTATTTCTGGGATTTGATCCTTTCCCCCAACAGCATCTCTTGAGGAACATTTTCTCCTCAAGTCTCATAACAACCTTAAGGCACCAGCAAGAAGCCTAGTCACAAGAAACTCCACTCAACCTCCTTTCACTTAAAATGGTTTCAAGGAGTCTGGTGTCCTTGGCGTTGACACGTGAGGGCTGCTCACGTCCACAGGGACTCACGGGATGCCAGGGCTGCGTGTTAACCTCTCCCGGTCAATTAAAACAGGCTTTCTATCTGACGGTCCTGGGCCACTTAATCAATCTGATGCACTGTGAGTAATGATCTGAGTTTTGAATCAGCATCCCTGACCTCATAGGTGATGACTCTCAGCATGGATCATAGAACTTTGAAGTCAGAATACCCAGTGTTACAGGAATTCTACTTTCTGCCAAAGTAACACAGCAATTTAATGATTCCTAACGACATTCTTCTAAGCCCCTAAATCAGTGCCTCACTCAGCCATCTACAGAGAAGCTTCTTCCTGCAGCAGATGGGAACCAACACAGAGGCTCACAACTGGACAGTGTGCAGAGAGAGAGAGAGAGAGAGACTTTGGAACACTCAGTTCTAAATGGGATGTCTTCATCAACACCCCAGAGACTGGGGCAGCAGGCACAGGGCCTGCATGGGTTCAAGTCACAGGGGTCCCAGTGCTGAGAGGAGAGGCGAACATGGGCTCCCATCCCTCAAATGAAGCTACCTCCAGTTGACATCCTATTGCAAGGAAGAGTTAATTGTTTCCAGTGGAGTCTCACTGCGCATAGAAACCACAGCTATGGGTTCCTATGCCCAGTATAGACGGCCAACACACAGTGGACTCTGTGATTCGTTTGTAGACATTCTGTCTCAAATTGCCTTGTTTGGCTGCTTACTCGTCTTCTGCCTGTGTGTTATGGTTCCTGACATTATAACTTCTGATCTTGTGTTTTATGGGTTTTGTGTCCCTCTGTGTGTTTATTTCTTCTTCTTTTTTGTTCTCTGGCTTGTTTACTTTCTGAAGAGAGAAAGAAAGGGTGTGGAGTCATGTATGTGGAGAATGGGGAGGATCTGGGAGCAGTTGGGAGAGGAGAAACTGAATTTTCTAAGTTATAATTCTAAAAAACTAGAATATATTGTATTAAAAATTTTAAACAAAAAGTTAAAATGATAAGAGAAAAATTAAAAATAAAAAATGAAATAAAAATCCCTCAAATACAAAACCATAGAGTAATATTTTCTTAGTAATTTCCATATGCAAGGACTTTTACGTTACATTTACTAAATCAACACTCTTTGATTCATGCTAAGAACAGAGTGATGATTTGGTCCTCTGTTCGGCACTGTTGACTGACATTTGCTCTTTACTGCTGATGGTGGAGAAGTTTCCTCAGGTCTCATGACTTGCTGCTAGAAAAGTCTCGTCAAGTTTGTGGACTATTGCGGAAGTTGTTGGCCATGGCTGCCGTAGTGAAATACTGCAGCCAGGGTGACCGACACACAAAAGCCTCTGAAGTCCTCCGTGAGAGTGTGAACATGCTTGTGAGTCCTCTTCCTGGCTCACTGTGGCCCCTCCGGTGGGCATAGGTGCCCCCTCTGTCCCTGCTGTTTGTGTCACCATCTGCTCTTCTCACAGGGACAGCGTCATGCTGGATTGCACCCTTCTTCCACCATCCCGTTTTAACTTATTTAAAGGTCTTCTTCCAAATTCAGGCCTTGGAGGTTGGTGGGGTGAGTACTCCCACACCGGGAGTTAGGAGGGACAATTCAGTTTTGACCTCAGATTTGGAAAAACTCTCCCGAGATGTCTGGTATCCACAGCTGAACCTTTCTGCTATAGAGTGGTTGACCGCTTTACACAGTTACCCCTGTAGGGTTGCTTGTCCTCATTACGTTGGCTTGTTGCTATAGTTTTGCAGATGCAAAATCACTAAAAAGAGGATAATTGGGAACATTTTTCAATGATCTTCATCCTGTTTATTCAGGGCTTCAGGGAAGCTGTGTGTGTCGTGTGCCAGCTGCTGCCATGGGAAACGTGTCCCTGCCTCTCCGGACACCTTCCTTATGACTGGAAAAGAGCCGCAAAGCTGCCTCTCAGCATTAACTCAGTTCCAGTTCAGCTCAGTCTCGTACGTACTGCTTTCAGTGTATGTTCAATTAATTTCTATTTTAACTTTTCTCAGGTATCTAATAAAGAAATTTGAATGACAAAGAAGCCATGTTTTGTGTGAGGCTAAACCAGAGATTTGTAATTTTTTTTTATTGTTTTAAAAATGTTTTTGAACTTCTTGTAAAATGTTGCTGTTAGATTTCATTACGCAAATTTCATAAAAAAAATAACAAATGGTGCCTGGTATTCTGGTGTTCCAATAGAGTGCTGTATTATTGAATATGTGGTTGACAGGAGGGAGCCTGAGTTGTGACAAGGGATGGAAGAGAAGCGGATGTAGCATGGCATTCTGAATGTCTGATGTTGGAAGCATTTCACCGGCTAAATCCGTCTCATGGCTTTACACCTTGTTTTCACTTACCACCACCTCGTTACCATGCAGCTGCCACAGAAAGTGCTCGTTGCTTGGACTGGCTCTGTCCCTGCAGCTTCATGATGGCCAGGGTCTGGAGGAGCTGGAGCCGGAGCCGGAGCCGGAGCCGGAGCCGGAGCTGGAGCCGGAGCCAGAGCCGGAGCCGGAACCAGAGTCGGAGATGGAGATGGAGATGGTGATGGAGATGGAGATGGTGATAGAGCTGGAAATGGAGATGAAGATGGTGATAGAGCTGGAGATGGTGATAGAGATGGAGATGGAGATGAGATGGAGATGGAGATGGAAAAGGCATTTCAGAACCTGCTTCTCTACTTGGACAGCAAACTTAAAATGAGTGTGAACCATGTAAACACACCCCTCTCACACTGAATTTTTTGTTTCACTTTCCATGCACACGCGTGCCCATGGCCCCTCTAAGGTCAGAGGATGTCTCTGGCTGGACTGGGGCTAACTATTTCACAACTACATATGGCCATCTCCATATGTTGCTAGGGTCACCTGAGTTTCAGAAGGTGAAAGAGGGGATGTGAATCGTACATTTATTATCTTCGTGGAAACTTAACTCTCGACAAACAGTCACAAACTCTGTCCTCACAAGACAAGTGACCATTTACGAAGTCTACCTAAACTGTGTCCCCTTCTGGCTGTCTCCGAATCAGTTTCTGTTCATGATGAAAGGGGCTGGGAGGGGAGGAGGAAAGGGAAACTGCAGTCAGGCTTTAAATATAAGGGAAGAATAAGTTAATCAGAAAAAAGTTTCAATGTTGTAAGAGGAGGTGGAATGAAACGTGCGAGGGCAGCAGAAGGTAGGTGGTGTCCAACTACTCTTTCCTGAGTGGGAGCGCCGTTCTTAAGCCACCTGCTCATTGACTCGGTGGTAACCTATCTTTTCTTTTTGAGGTGTTGGTAATCACAGTGAGTAAAAAGAAAGTTGGCTCACTCCGGCCCCGCCACACCTACAGACTGCGTGAAGCCGCCTTTTGTCTGTCGTGGATTGTCTTCGGCATGTTAGTCTGTTTGGGCTGCTCTAAAAACTCACAGAGCTCTGGCTGCCGATAAGAAGAAACGCACTCCCCCAGCTAAGGAGGCTGGAAACCTGAAATCGGGAAGGTAGACTGCCTACTTTATTTAGTACTCGAAAGGGGATGGGGGAGGGAAGCTCTCTGGAGTCCCCACTATGGAGACACCATTCTCATTCATGATTCACCCTCATGGCTCACCAGTTTCCAGACCCCTGCATGTGAGCTTTGAATGGACATGAATTTTTAGCCCATGGAGAGATAGATATTATATATATGCAGAGAGAGACAGAGACAGAAAGAGAGAGAGGGAGAGGAAGATTACTTGGGAAAATTCTTGACAAGACCTCTGCGTGCATTCATCTCCTCATCCACATAGCTTTGACAAGAAATCAGATCCATAGTTTTACCCTAAACGTGGGACCAGCCGGAAAGTAAGTGCTCCAAAAGAACGAGTTGGTGAAGCACGGTGCTTCTTCACAAGGAAATGAAAACCCAGGAGTCGGGGTTGGAGGCTTACACGCTGCTCTGTCCTGTACACAGAGCAGTCAGCTGTGGGGAGGCAGGGAGGCACGAGGCTTGGGGTAGGCAGGTGGCTAGCTGGGCAGAAAGGTCCTTTTCCTTAATTGTCAGTGTGGTAGAACGGCACGTTTGTGGGGGGGAGGGTGTAGCTTTATCTCCTTCAGAACATATCACCAACGACTAACATCTTATTGAATGAAAGGATGAATGAGTAAATTAACAAGTTAATATAATCTGAAAAAATTGTTACTGCATCATTGAAACTAATGAAATAGAAAAAGACTGATCATCCGAAGATCTCAGGATACGTAACTAAACTTCACTGTGGGAGAAAAGGCTCACGGTGTACATTTCAGTGGCGGTTTCACTTGTTATGTCTGCATTTCAGCCCGGCTTCCTGCTGAGATGTCTTATGCGTGTTCCACGCCACCAGTTTATATGTTTTCAGATGCTGTCTGTAAACTGCTTCCCCTGAAAACAGTGTTCTCATAGAGAAAGTGTTTCTACAGACAATAATTAACATTTTTGCTTTGTCTTGCAGAACCAGACCCACTATTTGACTCAAAGCCAGAGGTTTATGCTCACAGGTAAACACAGACAACTGAATCCAAGCCTGGTTGTTTCCTGAGCCTGGAGTCCGTCTCTGCATCATTGACCCCATCAGCAGCAAAGCCTTTGCTAAACCATTGCCTGAGGGTGTTTATTTTTCCCATCAAACTGTTTTAATCTACCGATAAAGATTTTTTTTTTTTCACTTTCAAGCAACTTGTGTTGAGACAATTTCAGCACGATAACCAGGCAAGTGTGGGAAATGGCTGAATGCTCGGCATCCCGGGCCTCCCGCTATAACTATCTCATCACTGTTTTTTCCCCTCCCACCCTACTGCATCATTAGTGTACTTCTGGGCCTCACAAAAATAAGTCACAGAAATGGCATCCCATCATCCCAGGTATGCCCAGGGTGTAGCTAACTAAGACACTCTGAGTTAAAAATGACCTACAATTGTACAAATTGATGTATCTGATGGTCTGACACAGCCACCAAGCCAGACCCCATTCAGGTCTGCCTTTCCTCTTCTGATTCCGTGTTCTGACAGGAAAATGTGCTGCACAGACTTGTCTCATATGCTAAGACACCATCCATATGAACGACCCCTGCCCTGTTTTTTTCTGCCTGTTGCTTGTTTGACTGTTTTTGAGAGTAGAAGCCAAAAACCAAAGTTCTGAGTTCTGAGCCTCCTGAGTATCCTCACAGCCAGACACAAGCCCCATGCTGTCAACAGAGATACTGCCCAAGTTCCTCTGAGCTGCTTCCCATGAGTCTTGTGAGAAGACAGACGATGCCAGCCCACCGTTAAGGTGTGACCATGGGGTGTGCACCAGAGACTCCCACTCTGAAAGCTTGGCGGTGTAATGCGCAGGTGATTTGATTGTGAGCTCAGCCACTCCATAAATGCGTGAATTCATTGATGAATTTTGTACCAGATTGGCTCTGAGGAGGAGTGCCACAGGGGTGACTCTGAGGGGTGCGTCACGGCCTGCCCCGTCTCTCTTAGTCTACTGAACACCACGAGTGACTTGCTCTGCTCCCTGACATGGTCTGTACAGTGGTGTTCAACTTCCTGTCAGGTCCAGGGATGGTAGTCAGCCTTGGACTTGCAAATGCAAAACCCAGGACCCAAAATGAAAAAGCCCTTCTTCCTATGCACGGTTTACCTCGGACACGTTGTCAATCGCTTGCTCAGGTTGCTCTCTGATGCGTTTCACCACAGCAATGCTCAATCACTGTTTCCTCTTCGTACTTGAGGGGCGTTTGGGGTGCGTATGGCAGAAAAGTGTTGTGCTAGCACTCTGTGACCCATTCAGTGTTCACTCACTGGCGTTGCCTGGTGGTGGTGGCTTCTGTCTTGCTTAGTCTCCTTTGTGGAAGCTTGCACAACTGTTGCTCTCTTTCCCGCCAATTTTTCACATTAGCTTGCTTGTCGTTGGCGTGAAACCTGTCCTTCTTTTCTACTTATTTATTTCTTCTCTCATCTCCTTAGATTATTATTTTGTTTTGTGTTGTAACTGGTTACTAACATTGTTGGAATTAATCCTTAACTGCTCTCGGGTTAGCTAATGGGACACCACGCTGACTCCTTCGGCTCTTTCATTTGTCCCCATGATTCTTCGCTTGCATTTTTTTTCTGACATAAAAAGTCTCGTTTACGTTTCATTTGTTACATACAGGAGATCCGTTAAGGGCATCGGTTTTTCTTACGGGAAATCTGGGATCCAGGTACTTGGTGTGCGCATCACGCAGGATACACACATACAGGGTTTCTTAGGTGCCCGAGAGAGGGAACATTAGTATGCGCATCCATAACTATTTTTGTTTGTATATATAAAATACATATAAAATCACATGTCACATGTTTGCCTCCAATTTCCATCCAGTATCTTAACAGTCTTCTCAGGTGTTTCCTATCCACATCCTGAATACCGTTTAACCAATACTATTTTCGTTTGTGTGATGTAAACATGCTCCTAAGGTCACCAGTCATCTCCAGGTCCCTGCTCCACGCTGAGCTGTTTCCTTGGGGAATATTTCTATGACAATGAAGATTACTATCATTACTACTACTGTGTGTGTTTATGTGTGTGCATGAGGTGGGGATCAGAGGACAAGTCTGGGCAGCCTGCTCACTCCCTCCATCTCTGTGTGGTTTCTGATGATTGAACTCATTTAAACCTGTGATCGGTGGAGTCTGTGTCTGTGGGCCACACAGATCTGGAAGGTAAAGAACTGTATTGTACCAAGGGAAGGCTATATGTTGCTAGGCACTAGCGTCTTAATGTAAACTGGAGATGATACTGTTTCCTTCCCTCAGAATGGGCTCATTACAGCCCCGTGTCCCTGTGCCCCTCATCACAGCCAGTGAGGCATGCTGCTAATTGCTTAGAACAGTTATCTCCCCTGAAGCAGGACTTGGGGTAGCCGGCAAGCCTGCAGCCCAGTCAGCCATCGCACAGAAAGCCAAATAGTGGCTGAATAAGACTGTGCCTGGCAACAGACTCAACATCCTAGTTGAGACAGTATAAATGTTATCATTAGGGGAGACTGGATAAAGGGTATACAGGTCTCTCTGAGTCATTTCTTACAACTGCTTATAACTCTACAATTATTTCAAGGCATAACATGTTATTTTAAAAAATCTGTCACTTGGAACTTGTGGTACAGTTGAATTAGAATCTTTCTTATGTGTTCCTAGGGCAGTCACTTAATTAAGCTGGAGAATAACAGAGTGGATAAGTACTGGATTATATGGTTCAAGCCTTTTATTGTAAAATGGGGATGCAGCACCAAGGAGTAATCATGTATGTATGTATGTATGTATGTATGTATGTATGTTTGTATGTTTGTATGTATGTATGTGTGTATACACACATACATATACTGCCACCATTGCTGTGAGTTCCTACCTGTGCTACTTCTGTTGTGTTTAGAATGCCTTGTTTCTTTGGTGTTCTTCATTCTCTTTGTCTCTTACACTCTTTTCACCCAGTCTTCTGCAGTGTTCCCTGAACCCTGAGAGCAGACCTTTGATGGAGGGCTGAGTGTGCCAAGGTCTCTCCCTCTGCACATTGTCTGGCTGTGGGTCTCTGTATTTGTTCTTCATCTGCTGCAGGAGAAAGGTGCTTTGGTGTTGGCTGGACAATGCACTGACCTATGAGCACAGCAGAATGCTGCTAGGAGTCATTTTAGAGCATTGCTCCCTTAGCCGAGCAGTAGTTGGTTTTCCCCAGGTCCCTGGGCTATACAGTCTCAGGTTTTTGGTCACCTAAGCAGCTTCTGGTATGGGCGTCCTCTTGTGGAGCTTTAAGTCCGATCAGACTTTGGCTGATCACTTCCGCACACTTTGTGCACTAGCATAGCCTGTCGGCAGGGTGCCACTGGAGGTGAAGGCTTCGCAGCTGGGTTGGTGTTTACCTTTCTCCTCTGTAGTGGGCAGAGTGCCTTCTAGTACCATGAACACTAGTTTGGAGGCATGAAGGCTATAATTGGGCCCCAGTTTGATTTCTCCATGTTTAATGAGTTGTGCAGGTGCTGTCATCAGCAATGGGGTCTTACCATCAGTTTGGGGAGAGCAGCCACGAGCCTTGGCAATACCCTGGGTTGTTTGAGGTTTCCCATAGGACCCTTTGTGTCAGCAACTCAATCAGATTCAAGCCATTCCCAGTACTGGAAACTTCATTTGGTGATGAGCCATATCCAGTTGGGGATCTGTTTCCCCTGTCTGGGCAATTTTGCTTAGGTACCCTTCATATATGTATACATTTTAAGAAGCTTCTACTGTATTAGATTTCCCAATGACCCCCCCCCCATGGTCATCAGTTTTGGCTATCCCTCTTTTTCCTCCCCACCTCGTTTGATCCTCCTGTTCCAGAACCTTCCTCTAATTGACCTATAACTATAAATATTTCCCCTTCCTAGCACAATCCCTCCCTCCCCCTATTATATTCTTACGACTTCACTAAAATAAATTTTCTAGTTTGGTCCTGGCTTGTGCCTCAGTTTGAAAGGCCCAGGATGCTGTTTTCCCTTCTCTTTATTCCCTCTGGTAACAATTTGGAGGAAACTTTCTTTTCACTGCCGTCCAAAGGCCTCCTCTTTGTTTTGCCAGGACCTTGGGCACTAAATTAAAGCAAACACTGTCCTGGTTAGCTCTGCTTATTTAAATTTACAATGTCTCAGACAGAAATCTGTAACCTGATTTCTACCATGGCCTTAAGTCATTCAAGGTCCTCTTCCCCCTCTGTTCCCCTCTTTCTTCCTGACCACATCCCCAGGGGTGGGGAGATAGACCAATCAAATGGAACCCTGTCATTTTCTGAACCGTTGGGTGGTTTGCTGTCTGAGGAGACTCCAAGGCCATGTCTATAAGAGGCAAAGGTAGATGAGTGATCCAGTGATTTGCATTTGGCTGAAAACCTTCTCTGAGTGGGTGTGTTGCGTAGGGGGAAGTGGTGGAGTTGGGCTCTGTATCATTTACCCTGGCAGAGCGCCACTAGACGCACTGAGCTTGGGTGGCCTGCCGTTCCTAACTCATTTCCTGGTGGATGTCAGGAAGCTCCCCTAGGGACCATCTGTGTCAAGCATCGTGATCTTCTCTGGGTAGTGGTATATAAGTGCTCGGAGCTCCCGGCCCACAGTGCTGATACTTCTCAAGCTCAGAACTTCCCTGGCTCTATTAGCAGTGATGGCAGGTTTTTACAGTTGTTGAGCCTCTTAGGTTGACAGTGCTCGTGCGTTATGTTACATCCTCATAGCAGCCCTGACAACGCTATTGATGTTATTTTACCTCGGCTGGCCGGCAGGCCACTTTTCTTTAGTAGGTTCTTATAAGAGTGTGAGAATTAGAGAACAGGAGGAGAAAAGAAGTGGTAGAGAGAAAATTCACAGACAGAGAAAGAGACAGAAGGGCAGACAGACACACACACAGGAGTTTCACTGTCCAAGTCAAGGCTGTCCCGCTCCCTTCTGTTTTACGATTTGGTGTCTTGGTTCTGCCATCCTCTGTTGTAGCCCAGGTTACAACTTTAAACTGTAAAATTTTGTCTTTGCTTTTTTTTTTTCCTTTCAAAAGATGATTGAGTTTGGGTCTCAGATCTGAGCTCATTCAGTATTCATGGGAGATCTCAGGTTCCAAGTGAAAAGTATTTTATTTCTTGTTGGGTAGTTGTCATTAGAATAGCACATGCACAAACCACCTAAGAAGCATTTTAAAATGAAATTTCCTGGCACCAGGATAAATTTATCACCTATGTCAACAGGCTGGTCTTGAACCCTTGACCTTTCTCCTTCAGCCTCCTGAGTGATGATATTCCATGTGTGTGACACCATACCTTTCCCTGAACTTATATTTTTAACACATTTAGATCTAGTGGTTTGAATTCAAGTGAGTCATATCATAAGAACACTAACAGAAGGCATTATAAGGGGTGTGATGTCTGTACTCAGGAAGCTGAAGCAAGAGTGTCCTGTGATGCCCCCAGCTTGAGGAACATGATGGAAACTGTCCTGATAAAGAGTGATGATGGTATAATAACCTCAGGTGAAGGCTCAGTGTTAGAAAGCCGTGTAAGAAATCCTTGGCCACACTGATGCAGTCGGGATACATCTTCTTTGCACATGTGTGCTGGTGACCATGTAGGCTTGGAGCCTTTGGGGACTGTGGTAGTGACTACAAAGAGCTACAAAGTCCCTCCTGTCCATAAAAGCAACATTGTGTTATTATTGGAAGCATTCATTTACTATAGCGGGAGGGATGGATTGTTACATAGCCCACCTCAGGTCAGTGACCTAACAGGATGGGAGTCTGGACAAACAGGCCAACGAGAACTTCCTCATCAAATGTCTGGAAAAGTTGTTAATAGTCTGTCTTACTTAACATGCAAGAAATAACTACCTTTCTTTTTAAAAAAAATCTATAAAAGGTTTCTGGCTTTATTGCTTCAAACTTAATCATAAATTATCTCTTTTAATTTCTAGGTTCTGAACTCTCAATTATCAGAAAGAGAAAACGATGGAGATGAATCAAATGATTCATGTATGCACAGTAAGTGAGAAAACAATGAAATTACAAGACAATTGGTAATGAAAATATAAGAATTTATAGTTGCCATTCTTAAAATTTCTTTTTTTAAATATATTCTTCTTTCTTTTTTCTCATTAAATCTATTTATTCATTTTACATTTTGATCACAGCCCCCTCCCTCTTCTCCTCGTTCCCCCTTCCACCCTCTTTCCCCTTCCCCTCCTCTCATTGTCCTCAGAAAAGGGGACAATGAGAGGAGGGGAAGGGGAAATGGGGGTCCTCAACCCCCCCATTCAAACCCACACTTGCACATCAAGTCGCATCAGGACTAAGCACATACTCTTCCTCTGAGTCCACACAAGGCAGCCCTGCTTGGGGAAAGTGCTTAAGAAGCAGGCAACAGAGCCCATGTCAGAGACAGCACCTGTTCCACTTGTTAGGGGACCCTCATGAAGACTAGGCTGCCCATCAGTTACAAAAGTGTCAGGGGCCTACGTCCAGTTCATGCATGCCATTTGGTTGGTGCATCAGTCTCTGTAAGCCTCCATGGGCATAGGTTAGTTGACTCTGTTGGTCTTCTTATAGAGTTCCTGTCCTTCTGGGACCTTCTATCCTTCCCCCTCCATTCTTCTGCAAGGCTCCCTGAGCTCTGCCTAATGTTTGGCTGTGGGTCTCAGCATGTTAGATTTGCTGTAGGGTGGATCTTCGCAGAGGACACTTATACTAGACTCCTGTCTGCAAGCACAGCAGACTATCATTAATAGTGTCAGGGGTTGGCTCTCTCCCACGGGCCAGATCTCAGGTGGGCCAGGCATTGGTTGGACCTTCCCACAATCTCTGCTCTATCTTTATTCCTGCACATCTTGTAGACAGGATAAATTTTGGGTCAAAGGTTTTGTTGGTGAGTTGTTGTCCTCCCTCCACTGGAAGTTTCACCTGGCTAAGAGGTGGCCCCTTAAGTCTCCATGTCCCCCTCAGTGAGGAGTCTGAGCTAGAGTCACCTCATATCCTCTCAGGGGCCTACCTTGTCGTAGGTCTCCAGCTTGTCCCAGAAATGGCCCCCTTGGTTTCCCTTTTCTCTCCCACCTGGATATCCCCACATCTGATCCTCACCTTCATTTCCCTTCCCACACCCTCTCCCACCCAGTTCCCTCTCTTCATCCACTTCTGATGTCTATTCTATTTCCCCTTCTGAGTGGGATTCAAGCATCCTCCCTTGGGTCCTCCTTGTTACTTAGCTTCTTTGGGTCTGTGGATTGTAGTATGGCTATCCTGTACTATATGGCTAATATCCACTTAAAGAACTCAAGAAATTAAACACCAACAAACCAAATAATCCAATTAAAAATGGGGTACAGAGCTAAACAGAGAATTCTCAGTATAGGACTCTAGAATGGCCAAGAAGCACTTAAAGAAATGCTAAGCGTCCTTAGTCATCAGGGAAATGCAAATCAAAATGACTCTGAGACTTTATCTTACACCCATCAGAATGGCTAAGATAAAAAACCCAGTGACAGCACATGCTGGAGAGAAAGTAAACCCTCCTCCATGACTGGTGGGAGTGCAAACTTGTACAACCACCGTGGAAATCAATCTGGAGGCTTCTCAGTAAACTGGGAATAGACCTACCTCAAGACCCAGCTATACCATTCCTAAGCACACACCCAAAGGATGCTCTACCATACCACAAAGACACTCACTCAACTATGCTCATAGCAGCTTTGTTTGTAATAGCCAGGCTCTGGAAGCAACCCAGACACCCTCAACTGAAGGATGGATAAAGAAATTGCAGTATATTTACACAATGGAATACACTCAGCTACTAAAAACAAAGAAATCATAAAAATTTCAGGCAAATTGATGGAACTAGAAGAAAAACCCACCCTGAGTGAGGTAATCCAGATGCAGAAAGACACCCTTGGTATGTGCTCACTTAACTTTTCTTAAGAAGGTAACCGTTTAGCTGTCCTTTATCCTTCCCAGAAGCATCTTCTCTGACTTTTTGGCTGCTATGAGAAAGCCTGATTTCTGTTCTATGTATTGTGGAGTAGATTATCTCAGTGTGGCCCAGCTGCCCACATGACCTACTCACGGGTCACAAGACCAGTGTGAGGAGGAGAAACCATCATGGCCGGAAGAGCCATTAACACGGAACACACACCGATATCTCCGTAACTCGCTCATGCCTGAGCGGACTGTACCTACTGCACCTATGTTTCCGTAGACACAGCACGACCCTCAGGTTTGAGTCAGGGGTCCTTGCGTGGCCCTTTTCGACAGTCATCTCGCCACACTCTCAAAAGTGGCACTAAATGGACGCAGCGAAGGGACAGCAGGCCGCAAGCACGGAGCTGGGGTCCTCTTCAGTACTGCAGTGAGCCCTGTGGACAAGCAGCTGGATTAGGTGAGACAAGGCCTCATGCAGGAGATCTGAACCACGGTTGGTCGAGGTTTTCCCCTTTGACTCCTGGTCAGCAAAGGGCAACAACTCAGTGTGTGCCTAAAATTCTTGGTCAACAGTCAATCAGCCTGCACTCTGAGCTTTCACCAGAAATGCACTAAGTATAGAACACACAGATCCTGTGGTAATGTGAATTGTATATAAGTGCGTATGCAATGGGTCCATTTACTTGTGGTATTGTATTGTGGCATAAAACTCTTTTTTTTTTTTTTTTTTTTTTATTGTGGCTTATGGTTTTGGTGCATGCTGGGAAAGTTCTGGAAGAACTGAGATACTTCCCCAGCCTACCCTGGGCCTGTGATTTTTTTTTTTTTAAAGGAAGTTGGGAAGATTCTGCTGTAATGTGCCTATATTTATTCTAGGTTTATAAATCGTTTTCTTTGAGGTTCATGGTGCATTTAGCGCTTTTCTTCTTATGGGTGGGGCTGATAATAAAATCTCTCATCCTAGTTTTGGAAAAAGAATAAAAAACAAGTTTTCTGATTGTCGCCTCAGATGCAATTTCCTGTCTGTGTTTGGATCACATGCCTTGCTGCTGCCAGCTGAAGGCAGCAAGAATATGAGATTATTTTCTTTCACTGTCTTTCCTATCAAACATGCTGGAGACAGAGACGTTGCCTCGCTTAAAAGCAGAGAGATTTGTGGCTTCTAGCAAATATTCACAGTGACACTTAATGAAAGAAAAAAAAATCCTGTAAACTACGGTAAGTGTGAAATAATAGAAATTAGTGTATGGAAGGGCGGGCTCCGGGCGCATCTCCCTGGTGGAGTGCATATATAGGACCCTGGGGTCTAGCTCTGTGACTATAGAGATTGTGTGAGAGTGTGTGTGTGTGTGTGGTGAGGAAATGGCAATGATGGTTTACAAAGCGTGTCAACAGGCTCAGGAGAGTTTCTCTACAACCCAGGAAGCTGCACAGATGAGCTCAGGCAGGGCTCACACGGAGGGCAGGACCCCTGACCCTGTCACTGTCATTTCTGCAAGGAATAACCACTCCGGCTACTGAAAGCAGCCTTGCTCTGCCCACGGGGCTCAGCCGCCATGTACAGCAAACACAGCCGAGCGCCCAGTTAGACAGGGACAGCTTCTGAGTGCACGCGCTTGCCAACACCGGAATACAGGGAAGCTATTTCCTGAGACACGTTTACGTTAAAACAATTGTTTGTGTGATGTGAACTACAAACGCTGAATCGTGTAACTCCGCCTTTAGCTCCGTGTCCCTGGTGATTTGGCTTCCTTTGCAGGTACCTCTTCTGCAGAATTCACTCGGAAGGTTCCTGACAGTCACCATTGTGTGACACTTGCTGTGCAGCTTGCGGTCAACAGCGTCACAGCCAACTGTCTATTGAATATACGTTATTATCATCAACCATCAGTATTACCATCAACACTGACCCGGGGCTGTGCAAAGACTCTAGGGCCCCTGAGTTTGGTTTGTTGACACTCACAATGGCACAGTTCCTGGCAAGGACTGCTCTGTCCTCATGACTGTTTCTTACTGCTTCATCAGTGACTTTAAAACTTGGGCCCAGGGGGTCCTGCAGAGACCGATACTCCAACCAAGGACTATGCGTGGAGATAACCTAGAACCCCTGCACAGATGTAGCCCATGGCAGCGCAGTGGGTTTCCTAGTTAGGGGCACAGGGACTGTCTCTGACATGAACTCAGTGGCTGGCTCTTTGATCACCTCCCCCTGAGGTGGGGGGTAGCCTTACCAGGCCACAGAGGAAGACAATGCAGCCAGTCCTGATGAGACCTGATAGGCTAGGGTCAGATGGAAGGGGAGGAGGACCGCCCTTATCAGTGGATGGGGATGGGGTGGGGGGAGGGGGCATGGCAGTAGAAGAGGGAGGAAGGGAGGGTGGGATTGAGAAGGGACAAGGGAGGGGGCTACAGCTGGGATACAAAGTGAATAAATTGTAACTAATGAAAAAATTAATTAATAAAAAAACAAAACAAACAAACAAAAAATCCTTTATGCACTATGATGACCTTGAGTGTCAGTAACAGGAAGATGAAAAAGCTCCAAAAGGCAGGCCTCCCTGTGACAGTCACCACCTCAAGCTGGAAAGTGCTCCTTCCCTAGGCCACGCTGTCTCTTAACAATACACTTGGCACTAGAAAAGATATCTCCCTCTACATTTGTTAGAGCCTTTGGCCATTTGTGGCAAAGACTGGAGCACCTCATCAGTGACTCCGACCTGGACAGCTCAGTAGTGACTGTGACCTGGAGCACCTCAGCGGTGATTCTGACCTTTTTGTCACAGCTCTGCTCCGAGTTACTCCATGAGAGCAAAGCTGGGTTTCCACACCACATCCTTCCCAGAAAGGCCTCATGTCACAGGCAGAGTTTGACTCCATTGAGCGTAACACAGAAGCCGGATGCTGTGAACTTCAGTAGACATGTGAAGAACACATCCGTCAGCATTATCCATGAGGAACACACTGGTCAATTTCCTCATTCCTAAAAGTAAATGCGTCCTGGTCTAGGAATTTATCAGAGTCAATCGGGATCATATGAGCACATTTAAATTATATCAGGACAACCAGGCCTAAACTTCCTGAACACACGGGCTGTGAAGGTGTGACACCCTAAGACTGCAAACATGCTTTAAGCATGAAGCACCCCTCCTTGCACAACACAGAGAGGAAGGGTGCTACGCTCCACTCTCTCTTATTTGAACACCTGTTGCACACCTCAAGTGCCCAAAGGCAGAAGCCTTGCCACTGCTCCAGGGCCTTTGCTTGCCTCAGTTTCCAGTGATGCCATGGTCTGTCTGAGGAGTGTCCGTCAGTCCAGCCATGTCCAGTGCTAACTCTGCTCGTCACCACTGCAGTCTGAGTGCCCTGACCCCCACACGGCTAGTTGACCCCGAGGCTCTGGTCAATGGTGTGCTCACTCAGCTGCAGAACCTCCTGCAGAACTCCAGCTAGGGACATGCAGATTTACCAGACTTCCCGCCGGATTTTCTCGTCTACCTCTGTTTCCTGCTTCTGCGTTATAGTAAGTCCCGTTTGAAGACCGCTGAGCTCTGCCGTGGGTGTGTAACCATTTTAATCCCACGTGTAACAACAGATGGTTTGATTGCACGGACAGGTCGCTATATAGAGACCGAGGGCAGAGGCTTCATAGACGGCATGACTCACTGCATGGTGTGTAAGGCCCGCTCTGAGAACAGACACCCGCCCTCAGCATTTGAATAAAAGAACTCATGTTTGACTTTGTCAGGTATTGAGGAAAAACTGTGAGCATGCAGCACTTTTTAAGCCACAGACCCAGCGTGGCTGGTTAATTCACCATTATTCAAAAAATTCTGACACTGATACAATTCTCCGTCCAAATTTCTGATGTAGTGTGTTCACAAGAGCTCTCTCTGACCTGTCTAGTGTGAGAAGGGAAAAAGAGCAGAGGCAAGGGAGTCTGAGAGGTGTTGCATTCACCAGGAGAACAGGAATAGGAGCCAGCAACTTGGGTCTTTACCAAAGGCTAGTAATTTCCTTACACAATCAAACCAAATGGCACATCACAATTTGGTGGTCTTTTACGTAAATATGTCACTTGGCAGGGATCCTAAGAAAATTTGGTACAAGCAAAGACTGGTTTGTGGACTATCTTTCTTCATCTGTGTTCTCCAGAAAACAAAGCCTTAATAACAATGTGTGTGTGTGTGTGTGTGTGTGTGTGTGTGTATGTGTACATGGGCTTGTTTAAGGAGCCGCCAACCTTCATTCTTGAGTATAAAAAGCCCCAAATCTTCAGGTGAATGGCAGGTTAGAGAGCCATCGGGGAGTTGGTGCTGAATTTCCATTGCTGGGCTGTCTGCCGCTGATCATTCTTGCTGGCTGGGTGGGGTAGGCAGGCTTCGTTTTCATTCAGAGTTGATGGCGGAGGACTGCTGATGCTGGGGAGGTGAGCCTGCTTCACAGGTGGATTTCTATTTCTTCTTTAGCAATCCTTTACAAAACCACAGTTCTGACTTTCCAGTCTTCAGGATTTGAAATGGGAGGGGTCTTGAATAAACAAATTAATTTATTTTCCTCCAGAAGCTTTCCTGAAGTACAAATGAACAGAACAAAGTGTGTCAGCTAACACATACCAACACACACACACACACACACACACACACACACGCACGCACATCAGCAAGATGAAGACAGTGAAGAAATCCCCGTGGTCCTCACACTTCTTTTCCTCACCCACTCTACTTGACACCAGACAACTGCTGATCTGTTCTCTGTCACTATGTATCTAAGGAGCAGGGCATAGAATTTTCTAAAATGTCTGGGTGTCCCGTGGAGGACCCCACTTCCTCTGAGTAGGAATGGCTCCTGTAAATATGGTACTGCGTCCTCTCCATGATTACATCATATTGTGTGGCAAATGAAAGTCGGCAGATGTCACTGAGCTTTAAGTAAAGAATTAATTGAGCAAGTCTCATCTATCTGAATGAACCACGACCCCTCCACTCCCTTGTCTTCTGAAAAACTTCTTTGGCTTTCATAATTCCTTCAAAATTACAGGAATTTACAGAAAAGTTACAGAAAGAAAATCTTTGTAGTCAATTTTGTATTTCTTCCTAGATTTTAATTGTCACTGTATGGAATTTAGAGATAAATTTGGGGGCCTTGAGCTCACGGTATCATGTCTCTCAGCACGTTTAGGCAGTCTTTAATTTCCCTCAGCGGCATTTGTAGTTTTTTAGTATTTATGTTCTCAGTTTTATCTCCATATATTTTGTTTGTTGGAATTAAAACCGAATTTAAAGCCAGGTTATCACAGCACACGCCCATGCCTTTACTCCCAGCACTTGGGAGGCAGAGGCAGGTGGATCTCTGAGTCTGAGGCCAGCCTGGTCTACAACATGGTGTTCCAGAACAGCCAGAGAGCTACACAGAACAACCCTGTGTTGAAAGCCAAAACGAAACAAAACAGTATTTAAAATGTATTTGTGAACTCTTTGCTAGTATGTAGCAATAAAGTTCTGCTTTCTCATGGAAATTGCATCCTGCAACTTGTTATTATCGTTTCTATGCGGGGCCCTTGTAGAGTCCACTGGTCTTCCACAGAGCTGACGGATGTCTGGGCAGAGGCTGCTCTCCTGCTGTCTTTCCAAGAAGAATCCTTTATCTTTTTTTCCTTCTTGCCTCAGAAGCCAGAGAATAATATTGAATAGAAAAGATGGCAGCAGATGTCCTTGTATTTCCTGTTCAGAATAAATTCACTTGCCCATTGTGAATTGTCTTTTGACTACGCATTGGAAGTTGATTTACTAAAAGTTTGTTTAGAGTTTGATGCTCAGGATGATATCCATGAGGAGTGTTTTCTGGCAGAGTCAGGATATTACGATGTTGCAGTAACAGAATGATTGTGTTTTCTCCCTTTCTGTCTCCAGCAACAGTTAATAGAGGTCTGTTTAAGGTTTTCAGAGGTGCATTGTGGTTACATCATGACGTTTTCTTTGTGGGAAGGTTTGGGATTTTGAATTTAAGCCCTTTCACAGACACTGACAGTCACGACTCCCATTTTTCTTAAGTGAGCATTCATTAGCAGGAGGTTGCTCACAGCTCTCTGCCATAGGCTCTGTCATGGTGCCGTTTCTCTGCTCCTGTTGTTGCTGTTTCGAATTCTCTTTTCCTGAGTCTGCATGAAGCTGCCTTTATTTCCTTCAGCTTTTAAAAAGTCATTATCTGGCCTCGTGGTTTCCTGTTGAATTAATTTCAGTTCTAGGCGTTCTCTTTCTTTCTTTCTTTCTTTCTTTCTTTCTTTCTTTCTTTCTTTCTTTCTTTCTTTCTGTCTTTCTTTCTTTCTCTTTTATTATTTATCTATCTATTTATTTATTTATTTATTTATTTATTTATTTTCATTTTGTCCTTTCTTTAGGTGAACATTGGTGTCTTAGTCAAAGTTCTTTGGCTGTGAAGAGATACCATGACCACGGCGACTCTTATAAAGGAAGACGTTCAACTGGGCCTGGCTTACAGTTCAGAAGTTAAGTCCATTATCATCATGGAGGTAAGCCTGGTGGCATGCAGGCAGACATGGTGCTGGAGAGGTAGCTGAGAGTTCTACATCTAGATCCAAAGGCATCGGGAAAAGAGAGACACTGGGCTTGGCTTGAGCATTTGAAACCTCAAAGCCCACCCCCATGACACACTTCCTCCAACAACATTTCTTCTCCAACAAGGCCACACCTCATAATAGTGTCACTCTCCATGAGGTTGTGAGGGGCCGTCTTCATCCAAACCATCACAACAGGTAATTGATTTGCATCAATTTTTCCTTTTAAGCCATAAATTTAGTCATTCCGTACTCTAAATGTCCTGCTTAAGTATTTACTGTTTTAGTGGCATCACACAAAATTTGCTGTTATACTTTTTTTTTTCATTCAATTCAATATATTTTGAAGTTTTCTTTTAAAGTCTTCTTTTCCCATTGGTTACCTAGTAATATGCTATTTAGTTTCCAAATGCTTTCTTTTTTTTTTCTGTTGATTTCTAATTGAGTTGGATTCTGCTCAACAAACAGACTTTATACAGTTTAAATTCATTTAAATTTATGGAAATTAATTAATCCCAGCACTGGGAAGGTAGAAGCAGGCAGAACTCTATGAGCTCCAGGCCAGCTTGATCTACGTTGTGAATTCCAGGACAGGAAGGGCTATGTAAAGAGACCCTGTCTCAAAAAACAAACAAACAAAAATAATTTAAGGAGATTTAATTTTGAGCCTAAAATGTTTGTCTTAGTGAAGGTCTTGCACTCTCTCTCTCTCTCTCTCTCTCTCTCTCTCTCTCTCTCTCTTTTCCAAGACAGGATTTCTCTGTGTAGCCTTGGCTGCCCTGGACTCTGGCTTTGTAGACCAGGTGGGCCTCAACTTCACAGAGATCCTCCTGCCTACGCCTCCCTGAGTGCTGGGATTACAGGCGTGCCCCAAGCACCCTCTTCACAAATGTTTCTTCGTGTCCTTGGAGGAAGTGCTTTGTGCTGGTGCAGCCATCAACTACTTCTGTCTAAACTCTGAAGACCTGCTTGACTCTCCGTCGGCCCCTGAAAGACAGCTGCTGAACTCTGCAGTCATAACCCACATTGATTCAAGGTAGGAAAAAGAAGGCAGTTACTGGGCCGTTAAGATGCTCCAAGAACCGTGCTGGGTAAATAGCAAAGTGTTTGTTTATGGAAATGCAGCGACAAGGAAACTCACTCATGTCTCAGACCCTGTTCACTCACCCTCTTTCCCTTGGACACACACACGTATTTAATTCTCTTTGTGTAAGTTGTGGAGATAACTGTTGTTGGAGAGTGACTTAGTATTTCTGATCGTGTGTGTTTTACACCCTTCAATAGTAGTACATAAAGACAAGGACACACTCCTAAGCGAGCACACAGAAAGACAGCAATTGCCAAATGTGGAGCTCATCCACCGGAGGGAAGTTGCACACACACTCAGGGCCCCAGGGAAGGGTGAGATCAGGCCCAGGCACATACTTTGTACCTTTTCCTTTTCAGAAGTACAGCCTGGTTTTCTATTTTGCACTTCATAGTTTACACAAACAACGGAGGGAAGCCTGAAAGCGGAGTCTGTGGCGTGTGTGCACATTTCCACCTATGCATGGATACCTTACAGTATGGTTCACCTTTGGAACAGGAATTTTTAAATTTTAGTTTGAATATTAAATAAATAGATTAAAAAAAAAAACTTTATGTCAGTGTTTAGATTAGACCAGAAAGGTTTCCTGAAGTTACTGTTTTTAGACTCCTTTAAAGATCCCTTAGGCAATGTCAAGACTGTTGCATGAGAACAGCCTCTTGAATTACAGCGCATCAACTTTAATGTGCACCTCAGGAATGACAGGGGTCGTAAATAGCCAGTCGTATTTACTAGAGAAACCTAGAGTTTTCTTAGATTGCCAATCTCAGCAAGACAAGAAATGCAGGGTGACAGAGTCTAAGTGGCTCTTTTCAGATATATCGCACTGATTATCTATATTTAAGATGCAAAACAGTCTTCCAGGAGCTATTTAATTAAGTGAAAGTAAGTCTAGTCCTTTTGGAACCAAATGGCTCAGTGAGCAAACACATCCCAGCGAGCGAGGGAGTGGGGCGTTATTATGAACTCCATAGGCGCAGTGACACATAAACCCCACATCAGGATCCTAAACAGTGATTGGTTGAGAAAACTATCAAACTGAATTTAAATTTCGGCAGGTACAAAATTGTCACACAAAAGCCCAGGACAGTGTGCCACTCTCAGCCTGGGCAGAGGGATAAAGAGAGCTGGAGTTTTCAGAGTCCCCTTCAAGGCGGTCAAGGTAAGACGGAATCTTTGTTGTAGGGGCCAGTTGCGTCCTGTTGAGGGAACTCTCAGGTTGAGAGATGAGAGTGGCTTGGCCTAACCTTTGAACTCTTCGCGTCTAGAGTAGATCTTAAAAGATAATGGATTAGGTGAGAAGGGCTGGGAAGCCATCTGGTAGATACCACATCATTGTTGAATAGAACTGGCTCCCCCACCCCGTCTACACAATACTGCTCATCAGAAAAGCCTAAGAGGAAACAAATATTCTAACTGTAATAACCTTAGAAAATCTTTAAAACACCTGGAATGCTTTATGTGTAATTCTCTATCGCTTTATTACTGTTATTATTATCCAGGGAAGTATGTTTAAGAGCGTTAAACTGAGTCAAGGGCATTTTCCAGCCCCGTCGTTGGAATGTAGGGAGTGATGGGATTTAAGAAGGATGTGCTCTCTTCCTCTTGGAGCGGGCATGCTGGCAGCATCCAAACACCAACTCTTCCCAAGAGATAACCTGGGTTTGGGGATTTGACTTGATCACTGTTCTTCACGGCTTCAGCCTGCCCAGTGTGTACAATTAAAGCCCTATATCGAGGAGGAAGGGTTATGGGCTTTTCCAGGGCTCAGCATCTGGCCGATATTAGTCTTCAGATGTTTTCTGACTGGACCAAATAAATGAATCTCTATTTAAATTTAGTATCTTGATTAAAAATCAACTTCGGGCCTGGGAAAGTAATTTTCCTGGCATTTGATAAGAAGGACCTAAAAGTAAACTCTCAAATAATTCTATGTAGAATTTGTACCAGTCTGATTTCCATCAAACTATTTTTTTTTCTGCTTCAAACTTCACGATAATGGGCTTAGAAAAACAAAGACATGTCAAAAATGAAGGTGGAAATCTAGTTTTTGTCATCACTTTGAATGGTCTGGTAAAGAAAAAAAATAGATAACTCATGTTTTAACTATCCTTATAAATATTTTTATTAGTTTCTTGAGAAATTTCCCCAAACTCTTCCCAGATCTACCTTCCTTTGTTCATACAACTTTGTGCCCTTTCTGTTAAAACCAAACCAAAACCAAAACATCATAACCAGTTTGTGCTGTGCGAATATTCTGGGATGTGCGTCCATCCCCTGGATCATGTTTGACCAAGCAGCAGGGCTACACTTTGAGAGAAAACTGCCTTCCTTCACCCCAGCACCTATCAGCTACCAATAGCCCTCCAGTCTCCCACAAGAGGGGGACCCCATGCCCAGCCAGTTGGGCTTGCGCAGTCTGGTGTCTGCTGTCCCAATGTCGTGAAGACAGCTCAGGTGTCAAATGTCTGCCTCAGGCATTCCAACAAGGCCCTGATAATTAGGCCCGGTGTGTCCCTGTCTTCATGCTGGTATATTCACCTAACTTGCGAATCACTGCATGCTATCTAATGTGTGACGATAAATGAGATGATTTAAAGGTGGTTCCTCAGTTTGGATGCATTGGCCGTTTCCACTGGGCCTTTGACACTGCTGACCTGCCTTGCCAACAGGTGCAAGTATCACAGACGGCAGTGCTGGAGAGGAAAGGCAGGCATGGGAGGGGTAGAAATGAGATGTAGATATCCGTTGACTTTATGGCGGGTGCCTTTCCAGGACCAGGAACCTCCCAGTCACAGTGGGGATAGCCCTCTGTGCATCCTCACTGGGTCTGGACTTGCCAAGCACACTGTGGTAAACAGATGGTACATAGATGCCTTCACCCCAGCCCCAGGGCTCTGTCTCGAGGCACCTGAGCCTCATTCAGCCTGCAGAATAACTGAAGGAACCCCAACCTTTCTTAGCTCTCTCTTCACAGCTGTGAGGGCAAAGCACCTTCCTACAGAGGCCCTGGAGCTGTGCGCTCACACCGGTGAAGCAGTAGTTCTTAGTATACATGCACTGATGTTTTATTCCACTTCACTATTAACCCTGAACTTAATCAAGGCCATTTTATGGCATGCAAGATTGTAATCACTAAGTCCTGTGGAAGGATCACAAAATGGGAGAAAATGGTCCTTTCTATAGTAACAATACCACAACAGAAATTAACTCTTAGAAACTAGGAACCTATATTTTTGATTCACATAGATGTTTATGTTTTATAAGTTCTCTTCTAGTGTATGAAAAATATGCATCCGACTGTGAATTTGCATTGTAACAGGGGTGAAAGGCTTGGCTCTCAGAAGCTCCCTCATTCAGTAGGAGACTAGAGAGCACCTGGAGAAGCAGAAGGACTTCTTGACCAGCAAGCTTTGCAGGGTGTCTTTGCATCTGGAGACAGTGATAATCAGGCCGCTCGCCTGGGCTCAGGGACCAGTGCAGAGGGACATAGGGCAGCTAGGCAACTCAGCACGGTGCGCTGCCCGCGAGCTCACACAGGCTGCTGGCTGTGTGCAAGAGCTAAAGCTACCTCCAGCGAGCTTCCAGGGGTGGTTCTTCTGCCAACCCATGGGATAGCCTGAGGCTCCAGCCCTGAGGAAACAAAAGCCACCTACAGCGCTCAAGCTCAGACGACAGATAGCAAGGGAAGAATTTTAATTCGGGGACCTGAGAGCAAACCCTATGCTGGTTCTCCCAACCTAAGCTCGCTCAGCTTGCAGATTTCTTCCCCTGACAGTGTCTGTAGCCCAGCTCTGGAGGCTGGGTGGGAGTCAAGGTGCTTTATCTTCTCAGTCCACTCTTAGTAGAATTAGTCAACACTGCTCAGAGCTAATCCAGAGGAAGAGAGGTGCTACGCTCATGGATAGCCGCACAGGGACAAAGCCATGGCTACGTGCTCCGTACCTCCCCACAAGCATGTCACAGTTATTCTGGGGCCTGGGGAGTCTTTTCACACTAGTACTCTCTCCCTGTCCTAGAACAGGCAGATGTATAAAGACCGAAATAACGAATTACTGTGATTCTCATCTTTCACATTCTGAACCATTCTGTGGCATTCTTTGTTCTAAACAGACACTGATTGCTATTCATAAGGAAAATGAAGATAATTATATATATTTGCATTTGGGCAGCTGCATGGGCCATTCCGGTAAGTGCATCTTCCTCATCAAGCCTTCTTCCTTTGTTGTATCTTTTAGCCCAATATTGAAATACTGAATATTTCCTTAAGGTTTTACAGAGAAGCTGAGCTGGAACACTGGTATCTAAATCTTAGATTTGCATCAAAACTATTATGTGATGTCGTTTGGAGTCTCAATAAAAGGAAAACTTCAACCAACCAATTCATGTTCCCTTTCTTCCCGCTGAAACATGTCTTCTCAGAGGATGATACCTCTTTCAAGGTTTATTCAAACTAATTATTCACTGCTCAGAAGTCATGGAGGTGCTGTTTACCCCTGCTTCATTGCACACCAATCTCCTTTTAATGTCGACACAGCATATACTGTTTTGGAAAAATTGAAGAAAGAACAAGAGAAAAAGTCAGATGTGTCAACATATGATCAAATCAGTGTTTCCTGTATGTTAGTTATATGTTCACGGTGGAAAATCTGGAGCATAAAAATAGGTACAAATACAGAACCATTTGTAATTTTATTAGCTAGCCTCTATGCCTGGCATTTCCATATGATTCCATATAAGCGGATATGTGTTGTTTCTGTAGTTGAGGATTTTTGTAAGCGCTTCAAGCTCACTCTTGCTGGGCTTGGGAGTAGCAATTACTTGACATTGCCTCTCCAGAACCCCACACTCACTATTGTTTGAGGGGGTTGGGCTGATCGATGACAACTTTATAAAAATCCTCATTTGCCCAGATTGAAACTCCACATAAGCACAGCAACAGGCTACTTTTCTTCTCTGCATGGCCAGATTGTGCTCCAACCTTTGGCTTACATCTTTTCTTCTTCATAAAGCAAGAACCTGTGTAATATCTGTGTTTTTTATCTCGGCAGGTTCCTCAGATAATACCGTTGGAAAGACGCCTGGTCGAAGAGTCTGTGCCTGTACCTCTTGTAGCACATTCAAGAACTGCAGCACAGGTAAGAGATATAAACCTGAACGTTTTTTTTTTCTTCTTTTTCTGTTTTCAAGCTGCTTTTATGCTGTATGATTTTCTTTAATGTTTCCACCCATTTCTTTTAGTTGGCTTTATTTGAAAATGATAACCCATAATTGATTTTGAACTGTGTCTGTTTCCCAGAATGAGTTACATATCGGTAACACCCCTGAAGACAGCAGCGACCCCCCAAATGGGAGCGAAGTAGGACAGCAGCTACATACCAAGGACAGTTACAACAGAGAAGGGAACGGCTCGGAGCCGGTAGATGTGGGAGGGAAGAATTTCACAAAGCCCATTTTAGCAAACGAGCAGGGGAACAGTGCAGATGAAAACGAGAATGTAGAAACATATGCTCACGGTGGGATCCATGCACACCGAGAGAATAGCACAGCCAATGGCCTCAGGGGCCAAGTGAACCTCACTGAAAACGGGGAAGCGAAGGAGAGTGACATAAATGGACATGCTGACGACCAGGGCACAAAAACTGTGGGTGCTAGCAATGTGAGCCAGAGTGGAGATGCTGCCTTTGTCCAGGAAAATGGACCCCAAGTAGCTGGAAGCGAAAACAGTACAAACAATGAAGTTGGAATACATGAGGGTGGGGTTCCTACACAGGAAACAGCACCTCAGGGAGAAGGGGAGGGAAGTGAGAACAAGGGGGCTGAGGTGACACCAGGCATCGGGGAAGATGGTTTCCACAATACTGATGAGGGTCCTAGTGGGGATGGGGAAGAAGAGGATGAAGTCACAGGCTCTGGGGATGATGAGGGCACAGGAGCAGAAGATGGAAAGGGAGGCCATGATGACAGTAAGGGACAGGAGGGCCAGTCACATGGGGGAGAACATGGCAGCAGAGGTCAGAGTTCAGTCAGTAGTGAAGACGATTACTCTAACGAGAAAGAAAACTCCCCAAATGGACATGACGGCAACAACACCTCCAGCAGCGAGGAGAACGATGGTACTGAAGAAGGCAATGGTAGCCCAGCAATGCAAGAAAACCAGAAGCTCACTCACAAAGACAACAGAGGTACAGGAAGTGGAATCACCAGCCCATCAGAAGCATGTCCCCCTGGGAAGAGCGAAGATCAGGTTAGTTCTAAACTGGTTCCTTTCAACAGTGGTTTACACACTGACCTCCACACTCAGATGACTTTACAAAACAACAGCAACAAATCCAGAGAAACACAAAAGAAAACCACAAGCAAAACATAAACACGTTGTGCTAAGTATCTGAGTACTAGTTTAGCTACATTGAGTATTATAATGAGAAAGCTGAAGTACTTATAGACTTTGATATAGGAGAATTTTTAAAAATTCAGAAATTTCTGAAAAATTAGCCAGAATGTTGAGCTGAATAGTTATTCAGTGATGTTTGTGTAAAACATTTTGTTAGTGTCACACACATTACACAAACTAATGAGCCTCCCTCTGATACTTGCCTCAGGCTTCTGTCCAATCCAAGTTCCTAAGGGGTAGAGCCCTGGATGGTTTATGAGGACTTAAACCCCGAGTTGGAGCACTTCCTGTTAGATAAGCAGGCTTGTGTGGATCTCTGCTGGCACTGGCAGCCAGAGTCCTATTCCTAAGTTCATTTTCCTTGGACCATGGAGTTTTGCAGAAAATATTCACTAATTATCCATCCTTCTCTGTATTGTTCTCCAGGGAATAGAAGTGGAAGGTCCCAAAACAGGCAACAAAAGCAATATTACCAAAGAGTCTGGGAAGCCCAGTGAGAATAAAGACAGCCACGGATCCCACGGGATGGAAGTGGACAAGAGAAACAGCCCAAAGCAAGGGGAGTCTGACAAGTCCCAAGGAGCTGCTGAGAAACCAGAAGCCGTCCGTAAAGCAGGGCACAGCAAGATCAGCAGCGGCAGCAATAGTGACTTGGGCGACAGTTATGATTTTGATGATGCATCGATGCAAGGAGATGACCCCAACAGCAGTGATGAATCTAACGGAAGTGATGATGCTGACTCGGAGAGTGAAAATGAGAGCGACAGCCATGGGGATGCTTCTTACAGCTCTGACGAGTCAACTGATAATGGTGATGACAGTGACTCCAATGGGGGAGAGGGTGACAGCAGTGATGCTGACGACAGTGACAGCAATGGTGATGGTAATAGTGAGAGTGATGACAAGGACCAGTCGGAAAGCAGTGACCATGACAACAGCAGTGACAGTGAGAGCAACCCAGACAGCAGTGACAGCAGTGACAGCAGCGACAGCAGCAGTGACAGCAGCGACAGCAGCAATGATAGCAGTGACAGCAGTGACAGCAGCAGTGACAGTAGCAGCGACAGCAGCAGTGACAGCAGCAGTGACAGCAGTGACAGCAGCAGCGACAGCAGTGACAGCAGCAATGACAGCAGTGATAGCAGTGACAGCAGCAGTGACAGCAGTGACAGCAGCAGTGACAGCAGTGACAGCAGCAGTGACAGCAGTGACAGCAGCAGTGATAGCAGCGACAGCAGCAGTGATAGCAGCGACAGCAGCAGTGATAGCAGTGACAGTAGTAACAGCAGTGACAGCAGTGACAGCAGTGACAGCAGCAGTGATAGCAGTGACAGTAGTAACAGCAGTGACAGCAGTGACAGCAGTGACAGCAGCAGTGATAGCAGTGACAGTAGTAACAGCAGTGACAGCAGTGACAGCAGCAGTGATAGCAGTGACAGCAGCAGTGACAGCAGTGACAGCAGCAGTGATAGCAGTGACAGCAGTGATAGCAGTGACAGCAGTGACAGCAGCAGTGACAGCAGTGACAGCAGTGACAGCAGCAGTGATAGCAGTGACAGCAGTGATAGCAGTGACAGTAGTGACAGTGACATCAGCAGTGATAGCAGTGATAGCAGCAGTGACAGCAGCAGTGATAGCAGTGATAGCAGTGATAGCAGCAGTAATAGCAGTGATAGCAGTGATAGCAGCGACAGCAGCGACAGCAGTGATAGTAGTGACAGTGACAGCAGCAGTGACAGCAGCAGTGACAGCAGTGATAGCAGTGATAGCAGTGATAGCAGCAGTGACAGCAGCAGTGACAGCAGTGATGGTAGTGACAGCAGTGACAGTGATAGTAGCAGTGACAGCAGTGACAGTGACAGCAGCAGTGACAGCAGTGATAGTAGTGACAGCAGTGACAGTGATAGTAGCAGTGACAGCAGTGACAGTGACAGCAGTGATAGCAGTGACAGCAGTGACAGTGACAGCAGCAGTGAGAGCAGTGAGAGCAGTGAGAGCAGTGAGAGCAGTGACAGTGACAGCAGCAGTGTCAGCAGTGACAGTGACAGCAGTGACAGTGACAGCAAGTCCGGTAATAGCAATGATGACAGTGATAGCGACAGCGACAGTGAAGGCAGTGACAGTAACCACTCCACCAGTGATGATTAGAGCAGAGAGCACCCCACGGGGGCCTTTGCATGGACGTTTGGTGAGTGAAGAAGGAGAGAAGATTCCTAACCCAGTAACAGGAGAGAACAGAACAGAAGAGCTCGCAGGGAATCAAGCCAGGCTCAGAGTGGGAGCCAAGACCCATCTCTCTCGGAGAGAATCTGCTGCACAACCTTCGGTGCACTTGTGTTAGAATGTTCATGTCCAGAAATATTTATTAACAAAGTATAACTCTAAACATAAAACGATTAAACAGAAGCTCAACAATCACTCTGCAGTTTGAATGGCGGGGGCTGTAGTGAGCAGGGCGAGCAGACGCCTACAGCAGCCTTCACCGCACTGCTCGGAGCGGAGAGCCCTTGTCTCTGCTAGGGAGATGCTGTCCTGTGCCGCTCAACTCAGCCACTGTTTCATTCACTTGTCCCAGGGGAAAACATATTTGTAACATGAGCCAAACACTGTAGCCACTACTGGCCCTTTCCAAGGGTTGGGGTAATCTCTGTCATGAGAGCATAGTTACAAATTAGGAAAGTTCTCAAGAGTGAGTGAGGAAGGAGCTCTGAGCATGGCATCTGACAGGCACGTTACAGTTCTGTGAAGGACAGAAACCAGCAAAGTGCCCCCTTACAGTTCTTCGAAGGACAGAAAAGAGCGAAGTGCCCTTTGCCCCTTGTAGTCTTTTGAACAGCATCTTGCTTCCAGCAGCTGCTTCCAAATCTTCAGTAAATGAGGGACACAGATGGACGCTTTCGGGAGGTGGGGTTGTATTCCAGGTTCTACGTGCTCCCCTGTGCTACTAGCTGTCTTCAAATTAGTCCCACAGCTCCAACTAGGGTCACAGTTTAATCAAGAATTGTGAGGGTGTGTGAGGGCACAGTGACCTGCTGTGGGGTCCAGGGCATGCTTGAGAGTAAGAGTTGGTGAGAATAAACCACACCGAGACATGAGGTGTGAATGGGGATTGTCCTAAGGAAACCTCAGCCCCTAAGCCTTATGGGTGCTTTGCCATTTTGCTATTTTCCCACGTGAGCAGTTATGCCAGATCTGGGCTAAATCAAAGCTCTTGACTACATTATGACAATAGCGGACTCTATTCTCACGTCAGGCTTATTTCCCCAGGGTTTCAGGAGAGTTCCTTTTTCCTTGGTGCTCACTTCCTTTTGCAAGTTTCTTAGTTAAGAAATATTGCCGGAGGCTTTCACTGCTGCCGTCTGTAAACTGCTAACATGTAAAACGCCAGGCTTCTGTGTGGCCATGACACGACTCCAGACCTTTTACCGGAAGGCAACGGCTCAGGCTCTGACATCTGTTAGACTGCAGACTTCCCTTTGTTTGCTTTGACTTGTGGAGCACCTGCCTCTAGTACCTGTCACACCTACTCCCTGAGGTTATGCTGATCACTACGCAGCGGATAGAAAACTCATTGTAAACTGTGTAAGAAATGCAAATGAAGAGATAACGAATATCAGTATTATAATAAACATCTATTTATACGATGGCTCACGGGGAAAATTCTTCGCTCTTAGTTTGCAAACGCCTGCCCCCTTCCAACTGTAAAATCTGGTATGTACGATTACATGTCTTACATGGTATCCATTTCATTAAAAATCAGTATTTGTGAACACAAAATACAAACTTCAAATACTACAAAAAAAAAAAAGGATACACAATACTAAATCATCACCATCCACTCTCTGTTTCTTTTCCTGTGCTCATGATGTTATCATCTTGATGGTAGCCTAAGTCAGTGTCCTGGCCACTGTTCTACTGCTGGGAAGAGACACCATGATTGTGGTAACTCTTCTGAAGGAGAGCATTTAATTGGGGCTGGCGTACAGGTTCAGAGGTTTAGTCCATTTTCCTCATGGTGGGAGCATGGCAGTGCGCAGGCGGACATGGTGCTGGAGAAGGAGCTGAGGGGTCTACTTCTGGACCTGCTGGGCCTGGAATGTCACCCCCAGTGACACACTTCCTCCAACAAGGCCACACACCTCATAATCTTCCAATAGTGCCACTCCCCGATGACTAAGCGCTCAAGCAAGTGTATGGGCGACATTGTTATCCAAACAGCACAGTCAGATGCACGTCTAACCAGTTCTCAGAAGGCTTTCTCCCTAAAGAGTGTTTTTGTGAGGTTAGATGTTTAGGATCTAGAATATACTGGAACTCATGAAGGGAGATTATGACCTTGATTTTCTTATATAAACACATCTGCCTTTGTCATTCCAGGGCAAGAATGGAGAACAGTTAAAGATGTCTCAAGGTGTGATCCTCTGAATAAGAGGAGAGCGTCATTAGGGAAAAGCTTACTTTACTTTCCAGGATCTCCTCATATTGCTCACGAGGGCAACATTTTTTATTTACATGTATTTGTGTGTGTGTGTCTGTGTCTGTGTGTCTGTGTTTGGGTATTCACGTGTGCATGCAGGTGGTCCTGGAGAGTATCAGGTCTTGGAGCTGGAGAGACAGGCAGCTCTGAGCTGCCTGGTGTGGATGCTGGAAATGGAACTTGAAGCCTTTATAAGAGCAGTGTGTACTTTTGATTGCTGAGTCATCTCTCGGCTGCTGAGAGCAGCATTTCCTAAACCCCATGTTGCTAAAAAATTAGTAGCTTTTTACAGTTATATCAATTTAATGATATACGATGAAAGAATAAGAAAAAAGTCAAAATGCAAGATGGGCAGTGTGCTGTGAAAATCTCTGTACACACACATAGACCAATATGTCTGAGTGCCCACATTCTAGGAGATGTAGGCACTGTCTTTCCAACTCCTGACACAGTTAGAAAAAGCAGAGAGCCCTTGGTTTAGGAAGACATCACTGCACCAATAATTTGATGCAGACTTTCAGCATTCATTTTTTCTCCTTACAAACCTCTAACTTTCTTGCCACGTTTTGAAGACAGAAGTTTAAAAGAGAGCAAAAGAGCACTGGGGCTATAGCTGAGTGGGCGGAGGGTGTGTCTCACACCCATGAAGCCACCATTTGATCCCCAGCAGCACAAACAACCCAAAACTAGACAGACACCCATCCTGGTAATCTCAGCACTTTGGAGGCAGGACAAATCTCAAGGAGAATTCAGGGTGGTTTGGGTGGCATAGGAGGGGGGTGGGGGGAGAGAAGGAGGATAAAGGAAGAGGGGGGGAGAGAGGGAGAACTGGGGAGGGAAGGAAAGAGGCAGAAGACAGAGAGTCAGGGTCATACAGAGTCAGACTGAGACATACAGACAGACAGGCATGTCTTCCCAGGATTTACTTACGTCACGCAGGAAGGGCCACAGTTAACATTGCCATTCTTGAGTCTCCTATCTGTGCTGGGGGACCATTGGGAAACTAAGCAATGTTCTTGGCCACATGCATAGATATATAGGCTGCTCCCTGTGGGGCCACAGACACAAAATCATCCAACAGGCTTTCACAGCTTCTCCCTGCCCCTGCCCTGGTAATCCTTTGTACACCTGATCAGAGCATTAGTTAGGAAAGGCAGTGAGGGTCTTCTGTGGTGGTAGCTGCTGCTTTTATTTCAAAGCCTAGTTCTCACCCAGCAAGACAGCATTCAGGAAATCACACTTCGCCATATAAATACATTTAACATTATTAACTGCAGTGGAATTTCCCAGAAGTCAGCCTTGCTTTATGATCTGTCATGGAAGTTTTGAAAAGCCATAGACCAAAATAACCACGAACAATTTTCCTCTCCCTAAAAGGAGCAGGAAGGGAATAGAGCTGAACAGTCAGGGATGAAAATACCGCTGGGTTCTCACAGGGATCTGTTCACTGCAGCTTGGGAGCAAACTCTCGAGAGAATCAAACAAATCAGCTACCCAGTGTTCCCTCAAATAGGGTTCTAAGCTTCTAATACTGTTTCCTTCTTTCGACCCTTGGCCTTTCACCCGTCAGAGAGCAGAAGGCAGTGGGGAGGGGGAGAGTTTGCTCCCAAGCTGCAGTGAACAGATCCCTGTGAGAACCCAGCGGTATTTTCATCCCTGACCACTCTGCTTCTGCCCCAGCCCTTTCCTGCGCACTTGGGTCCCTCTCTCAGCTGGCTCCGTATTCTCCGCACGTTCCTCAGCTAAAATCACTGGATCTTTGTTGGCGTCTACTCATCTCCGTGTGTCAGAGTCAACCTGACCTACAGGTAACTGGCTGTGGCAGACATTCTCTCAGGGGTGGTCCCAAAGGCACACTGACTTTTGGTCTAAAGCCCTGATTGTAATAAGTGGATTCTCCTTTTGTTCCCAAGTACCAGTCCCTCCTGAGTGACTAAGTCCTCCCCCCCCCCCCCCCGAGCTTTCTTACCCTGCTGTAGCAAGCAGATTATCATTTTCCTACCCATGGCTCAGTTTATCGCCCCAGTAATGAAGGACGTGGTCCTGCAGAGCAACTAGGGGGCGTCTCAGCAAAGGAGAAGACCGCTGAGGCAGGCCTAAGGAGGGACGCAGAGCTCAGGAATGTGTGGCAAAGGGGTCGGCAGCAGATGCGGGCTGTGAGGCCGTCTCTTCCTACGGGACACAATTCCAGTTATTTCCCGGTAATATTTGACTTCGGAAGATGAAGGTGAATAAAGATGAAGTCATTCGGAGATGGGTGTTGTTGTGAACCTTCACACCATCGGCATCCTGAGAGATTAGCCACCTCCTGGGAAGGCTGTCAGTCACTGACTCCAGTTTTCCCATCTGATAAAGGGGCATACATCCTTTCTTCCCGGGTCTCAGCTAGCTCTCTGGAGGTGCGCCTGGCTTAAACTTAGGTGGGTATTGCAATAGTCTTTTTCTGATGCCCGGCTGCCCTTTGACTGCCACATCTTCCCCCCTACCATCCCTAGGACTTTGGATCACTCCCTCTTTTTCTCTTCCTCTTTTGCTGATCACTGTGCCCACACTGTCACTTTGCCCACATCCCTGTCCTTTTTCCATGTGTTCCAGCCTTAGCTTCAGTTGTAGCCTCTCTACGCTCAGTCCTCCTGCCCCGAGAGACAGTGAGGCTGCTGCACAGTCTCCATGGTTCTTTCTACCTCCTCGTCAGGCTGAATCCCAGCACAATTGGTCAGAGCCCGGAGCTTAACTGTTCCCTTCCCATCTCTCTGCAGAATGTGAGCCCTCTGGCAGAATTCAAGTTCTCCTGCAATAGCTTTGTAGCTGTTTTCTCTGTGACTCATTTCTTTTTCTTTTTCTTCTTTTTCCTTGTAAATTTGGGTGTTAATTTTGACAGATTTCTCTTCAGCTTTTTTCTTTGTCTGAAGGGTAGTTAAAGTAACCAGTTTGTTTTTTAATCTCTCAATAAAACTCAATCTTCCCCTGTCATTTTCTGCTGTTGGAGGAGTGATCTTCATTTTACAGACTGTAAGAGAAGAATGTAGTCATTTTGTTCAACCAAGGAATCGGATCCCAGTCTCTTTCTATTTTGACTAGACCCAAGACAAACAAAATAAGAAAAAAATCACAAAAACCAAGTATCGAGTTTGAGAAGAACTGGAGCGATCTAAGCCTGGTTTAATCAGACAAGGGAATTGTTCCTTCGTGGCATTCTGGGTTTGTGTGAAGACAGTTTTAAGCATATGTTGCCTTCCTTGCTTCCTGTGACATCAGAGGCATTTCTGAAGAAGACAGGGCCCCACCCAGAGTGCGGCTACAACTTTGGCAGCATCACCACCATATCTGACCTTCTAGAGCTCTTGACATGTTATAATCTGACAGGGACTTACATGGACAGGTTGGCTGTCCTCCAGTTTCAAGTTCAAAATGCTTTAAACCTTGCGATTCTCTGACAGGACGCCACAGGGAAAGTTCCACACCACAAACTCTTGCTTTCCACACAAAGCTAAATTGCCTTCGGACTATGTAGTTAAGGTGCAAATAAATCATAAATGAATTTCACGGTTAGCCACTGTTCTCTTGCTGTGAAGAGACATCATGACCGAAGACTTCACTCAGCCGGGTACAGTGACACACATCTCAGCACTCGGGGAGGCAGAGGCAGGTGTATCGCTGTGAGTTCAAGGCCAGCCTGTTCCACAAAGCGAGTTCAGGACAGCCAGGGCTACACAGAGAAACCCCATCTCGAAAAACAAAACAACAACAAAAAAATAAATCTCACTGTATCTAGCTATGTCCTTAAATTACCCTCTGGTCAGCTTTCCACCATTTGACAGGAGATGCGTTCCTCTTGCATCCTCACTGGAGAGGCAGCCAGTCGGGAAAGCAGTTCTGGGAATCTCTGGTAAAAATATTGTACATTTTTAGGCAAAAAGTTACCAAATAAGTTTGATTATGGACTACATTACCTCTGCTGTATATTGTGAACTGATCATCAAGGGGGTTCAGATTAATTTTAAGAACGAAATTTTAGCAATGTTACTTTCTTTTGCTCTAAATTTCACCTCCCTCTGTTCTCAGTTCTCCTCTTTCTGAGCTGGCCTGCCTGCATCTTATGTCTTGGCATCCACCTCTTGGGAATATTTTTCTTCTGGAGCTTGCACAAGAACATTTTGCAGGTGATAGAAATGTGGAAGGAAACGCCAGATGCCTCACATCCTGGCCAGCACCTGAGAGGCATCTCCACTGAGACCCACCTGCCTTCGTCCACCCACAGGAGGATAAGGGACAACAAACTGACCCTTTAAGTCATTAAGTTTGGGATGCTGAGAGATACTGGTGCCTTTTCAAAATTCATTTGCTCATGGCTGATATGATGGGAGTAGGGTGGGGACTTTTAGAGGTTTAGGTTATGGGAGTGAAGGCTTTATGAACAGGAGTCCAGAGAGCTAGATTGTTCTGTTTCCATTGTGTAAAGACAGAGCAACCGATAACTTGTGGCCTGGAAGAAGACCCTCTCCAGAAAACAGCATGTAGCACCTGACCTTCAGCTTCCAGAACTGTGAGACATCAGTCTCTGCTGTTGACAAGCCGCTCAGTCTATGATTCTTTACCGTAGCAGCCGAGCGAGGACGGACTCTCTGTCACACACAACACATGGTGGAATCGGCTCTCCGCTCTCAGTTCCCAGCGTGTCCCACAGCTCCATGCTGCTGTCACTGTGGTAGCTTGTGATGGGCAGCTTACGTCCTTACCGAAGGACAGATGCTCTGTTCTGCTTCTACAGAGCCCAGAAACTTCTTTCATCAGTACGCACGTGCTGCACACTGAATGGCAGACAGTGGTTCTTACAAGTTGTGAGCACAGAGTTGAAGAGGAGGAGGATTTAAAAGATATGTGGGCTGCGGACAGGGACAAGAAGGGCATTTCCAACATGGCAGACCCCTGGTTACAAGTAGAATGGACTGAGGGGGAGAATGGCCAGATCAGCAGGACTAGAGAGCAAAGCCAACGAGAAATTAAGAAAAAGAGGACGAGATCAGGAGTTAAAAAGGAGGTAACACACTGTAGTTGTTACAACTTGAGTGTTACATTTTTAAGTTTAAAAACAAAAATTTCATACAGGGTGTTATAAAGTAATAAAAAATACGAACGGAGACATACCTATTTACTCCTTTAAATTTTGCAAGAAATGTATGACCTTTCTACAAAGAACTCACAAGGAGCGGGTCTGGTCCTGGTGATTAACACGGGCATGGCCAGAGAAAGAAGAGAAGGTGAGAGAGGAGAATAAAACGCAGAGAGTAAAAGCATTCAGGGAAACGGAAATTAGAGTAAGCTACTGGGGACAGAATTACATAAAATGGGTACATAATTAGATGACAATTCAAATTTATGTGTATAATTTTAGGTTTTCAGGAAATGAGCCTAGTAGATATGCAGATATTTTATTGGCAAGAGAGAAAAAAAATATTATTTTTGGCCTTGAGGAGAATGTATGAAAGCTCTGAAAAGGTTAAGGTACATATGTATACGTATATATGTATTTAAGGAAGGCAGCTTTAATTTAATTCACACAGACTCTTTTTTTTTTTTATATATATATTTCCAGAAGAATTTATTTTTTTTTATTTTTTTTATTTTTTTTTTAATTTTTTTTTTTTTTCAATGCAGTTTATTCAGGAACATTGAACAATCCTCGGACCCCGGGGAAAGCCAGCCCACAGCTTAAATAGCCTCTGGGTAGCCAACCCAGGCGTGCCACGGGGGCAATGCAGATAGGTCCACATACATGGAAGCAAGCCAGATCCTTGGCCTTAGCCAAATGTGGAGTTGTTCGTGACAGAGAGCACTCACCATCGGGAAGGTGGAAGGCAGAAACCAGCTCCATCTTTAAGGCACAGCATTCCGCAGCTCTCTACAGTTCCCCATTTTTGTTTTAGACGCATCAGGCAAGAGTAGAGGTCTGATCTCTGATATTAGAAATAAATTGGGACTTTGTACAGATGTTCATTTAGGTGTCATCCACCCAAAGAGCATCAGACCCGTCCAATACCTTTTTCTCAGAGGCGGGATCTGGGGCATCAACCCGCATGCAATCAGACATGCTCTTCTCTTGGTCCAAAGCGGCTGACCCTGAGTGCAGTGCTTAGCCTCGCATCCTGAGCGTATCATTTTAGCTTTTTATGGTGTCCAACCATGCTTGGGGAGAATGTCCTGCTTCAATGGCTGTAAAGGCCTGAATGATCATGGCTGCATCACACAGACTCTTAAACACACAGATCAAGCTGAGGACTGAGGACAGTAGTATTCACAGACGCTGACAGGCATCTGGGTGTGTGCCATCCCTGTAATAATGACGGTTGTCAGAGGGGGCACTGGTGGTTCTGCCCCTCCTCCCCCACAGTGGCAAATGACCCACTTGACATACCAGCCCGGCGAGTTAGAAACCTGATTTATCCTCCAACCAATGACTATTCATAGAGATAACCCAGAACCCCTGCACAGGGCAGTTCAGAGTCCAATTGTGTTACATAGTAATGGGAAGAGGGACTGCCTCTGACATAATCTGATTGGCCTGCTCTTTGATCACCTCCCCCTGGGGGGGAGCAGCCTTACCAGGCCATAGTAGAGGACAATGCAGCCACTTTTGATGTGAACTGATGGACTAAGATCAGAAAGGAGAAGAGAACCTCCCCTATCAGTGGACTTGGGGAGTGGCATGCATGCAGAGGGAGGAGGGAGGGTGGGATTGGGAGGGGAGGAGGGAGGGACTTATGGGGGGATGCTGAATGAATAAAGTGTAATTGATGAAAAATTAAAAAAAATAAAAATAAATAAATAAATAAATAAATAAACAACAACAACAAAAAGAAACCTGATTTATCGTCAAATTTCTTACATTGTTGTCAGCTGCTTAAACACTATAGCCCTTCCCCCACCTCTTTAGATCTTAGCCTACTTGTGGCTCCTCTGCTAACACCTGCCATCACCTTTTTAGCATATCAGAAGCTAGTTTATCTCCATGTCCCCATTTTGATTATAAGGTAAAACAGAGATAAGGCCCTCAGGATCCATATACCTTAGACCAGAATACAATTCAATAGTTTCTACATGCTGCTTAGAATCAAACAATAGATGGTAAATGCATGTTCTGCTTGAATTAAAGACAAACATATGTTCTGTTAGAGGTAAGACAGCAACACCCCGCTATGTGCCTTTCTCCTGGAATGGTGGGGAACTGGAAAGTCCCCAAGCCTATGTTCTAGCCAATCAGTTTAAAAGGCTCAGTCTAGCTACCTAGGTACAACACACTTGAGACAAAATTGATTATGTTTGGCTGGTCAAGATGATGTCATGCTGCCTGTCCCCTTGCTTCCTACACCTGCTGGCTATCTGGTTACGGTTTGTGTATAAAAAGCCTGCCTTAGAAACAGATGGGCACCATAGTCTGGTCCCCGAGCCCAGATATGGCGCTGACGGGTTAGTCTCTGTTCAGTGGTCAGCAAACTTTCATCGGGCTGGCTCTGGTGTCCAGTGGCCAGTGTGCGGCTATTCCTGAACCTGTAACAATGTTTCTATGGCATGTTGAAGGTTCAGCTGATGACTATTTTTTCATCAATATAAACTAGACTCATGGTGATATAAATATATGCCTAATCGGTTCTTTTTCAAAATGACAGACTTTTATTAACAGATGAATATTATCATCTGTTCTTTGCAAAAGCTACAAGTGAAAGCGTGAGTAACTGGGGAAAACACACTCCGGCATATTTACTCTGTGGACCAGCCATGCAAAGGGCTCTGAGGTGCTGCGACCACTCGCCAGTCTGTCTGTCTGTCTGCTCTGGAGGGGCGGGAGCCTCCAGCAGGGAAGTGGAGAGTAGAGTGGCTGCTGTCATCAACCCCACTCGTCATGTAAGGACGTCGAAGGACTCGCACGGAGAGAGTGCAAACACCAGCATCCATTTTCACTCTACAACAATTTCCTCAAGATCAGGACATTCTGAGGTCTCCAGATTGAAAAAAAAATCAATTTTTTGTGGTAGGTAAAAACTCAACTCTTTCAAATAATTAAGTTATGGGACTGTAAATCTGAGAATAGACTCATGTGAGTGAGTGAGTGTGTGTGTGTGTGTGTGTATGTGTGTGTGTGTGTGTTGGCAGGAGAGGTCTGTGCTCTCTTGCCTGCAGGAGAAATAGAGACCCTTCTTCCCTCCTCTGAGTTCTGGCTGGGACTTGGCTCCGGCACTCATCAAGTCGTGACTGGCCACCAATGGCGCTCTGTGGAAGCTTACCTCACTGTTTTCTAACTGCAGACACGCGTGACCAGCTCCTTCTTGCTGTGCTGCTGCACAGCCCCCCAAGAGCAAAATCACTCTGCCAACCCTCCCTCCTTAATGCTCTTCACATTTTCAATTTATTAGTTATTATCACATGTGAGGACATGGTGTGTGTGTGTGTGTGTGTGTGTGTGTGTGTGTGTGTGTGCGCGCGCGCGCGTGCGTGCGTGTGCCCAGCACTCATGTGGGGTAGAGGACAACTCTGTGAGGCTACTCCTACCTTCTACCTTTGAAGGGGCTGGGACTCAGGTTATTAGGCAATGGTGACTAAGTCCCTACCCACTGAGCCATCCCTCAACCTCCTTAACATGTCTTTGGGCAGATATTTTGTCACAGCAAGGAGGCGAGTTTTAGTGCCGAGGTCGCTCTCTGCTTCTTACACACATGCACACACATGTAAACGCGTCACCTCCCCATACTCACCAGTACAGTAACACACACACACAGAAGCATACATGTACACACACACACATACACACACACACACACACACACACACACACTTAGAATGTGTCTTTGTGGTCATTCTAGACCAACATTTATGCTCTTTAAATATTGGTTTTAGAGCTTTTTCAACTCAGAAATGCTTTAATTAGTTTCCTCAATTATGGAGCTTTGGTTTTGGTAATAAATCTACTTATGAAAGCCCTCAGGGTTCTTACTGTCTAATCTGGATCTTCTCTAACCATTTCCAATACATGTAATTGTCTCTTTGTGTGTGTGTGTACATGTATGTGCACACGTAGAGTCATTTGTACATGCTTGTGCGGAGGTCAGAGGTTGACTTCAGGGATCTCCCTTTATCAATCTCCATCTATCTATCTATCTATCTATCTATCTATCATATATCTGTAATATATATATCTATATCTATCAATTATCTATCTTCTATCACCTATTTATCTATCATTTATCTATCATCTATTTATTTATCTATCATTTATCATCTATTTATCTAGCTATCATTTATTATCTATCTATCATCCATCTATCAGTCATCTATCACTTATTTATATATCCATCTCTCTCTCTATCAATCATCTATCTATCATTTATTATCTATCTCTCTATCAATCATCTATTTATCTATCATTTATTATCTATCTATCTATCTATCTATCTATCTATCTATCTATCTATCTATCTATCTATCTGAGATAGGGTCTCCAGGAGCTTTCAGCTAGACTGGCTGGCTGACTAGCAAGCTCCTATGACCTGCCTCTTTCCGCTCTGTCCCTTGGTGCTAGAATTACAAATGAACACCACCATGCTTAGCTTTTGTTTGGATTCTAAATATACAAATAAAAGAGCCAAAGTCAGGTCCTGGTGCTTGCTCAGCAGGTTCCTCACCCCCTAAGCTGCCTACCTCAAGTTTTGGAGTAGTTTCTTCAGTGAACACGGAGCTCATTGTCTCCGCTACGCTTGACTCTCCAATGGACTCAGGGTCCTCCTGTCTCTGCTTCTGGGGCTGTGGTTTCGGGTGTGCAGCATGCCTGCCCTTCCGTGGGTGTGAGGGTCCAGACCGAGGCCCTGCTGTCTGCACACGAAGCACTTTATAAACTAAGCTGTTTACCCAGTCCTATCCCATTGTCTCTTAAGCACTTTTCCACTTCATTTCTCTAATGCACAAAGCATTTTTTTTATTTTTTAAAAATTTCTTTTAAGGGATTTTTAATAATTTTTTCTTCTTGTTTTTATTTTAGATGTTTTTATTTCCGAAATAACTTTTCTTCTTTAATCTTGATTCTTGTCACTTCATTTCTGGGTAATTCAAATTTTAATTTGTTTTCATGGTTACTTGTGTTAGTTTACTTGTTCTTTGAAAAACAGAAAATAATAGTATTTTCCTCCTTAACCAGGTCACTTTAGCATACTTCCATTGTCTATCAGGTTATATATTGCATCTATGGGGTTTAGCTCTCAGAATGTTTTCTATTTTTTTCATGCTTTGGCAGTCTCCTATAAGTATATAATGATTTTTAGTCATTTTCATTCTATTATATGCGGCTCTCTTATGTTCAGGGCGAACAGCTAGCACACTGTTGCACACGGCTCACTGGTGTAGACAATGCAGTTTTTCCCTCACTCATTTTGTATTTTGTGGGAATAGCTTGCTTCACAATATTATAACAACTCAAACCCTGGCCTTGGAATTCCGGTTCTCTGTCTGCAAGCTGGTCCTGACCTGCAGACCCTGAGGCAGGCCCATGTTCTTTTCTGAATCTGGGATGGCTTTCTGATGGATGTGACGTGGAGGAAGTGATAATCTGGGTGGAGGTTAGGGCTCCGCCATCATGCTGTGAGAATATCAAGCTATACGGACAGGTCACAGCCAGAGCACACGGACGGTTTTGGCTGAGCCACCAGGCAGCAATCCCCTGACGGAGCCATCCTGGAAGTCTACCAGTCAAACCCCCGGATGAACTGCTAATTGTTTAAAACTACAAAGTATAAACTACAGAGTATTAGGCTGGTTTTTTTTTTAAGGCAACAATAGATAATAAAACACCCAATTTTGTTTCAACTATTGTCTCATTTTTAGCTTGTTATCTGGCTAATTTTGTTTGGGTGTGGCAATCTGGAGAGCCTAAAACAATGTCCTCCTCCCCAGTCTTCCCGGAATCCACTCTCACATAAGATTATAAGGTTCATCTAGGATAGACATCAGGCAGGACCGTGGAGCCGCCATGTAATTCAGAACCAAAAGAGAACACGTGGCATTTAGAGCTTCTCCCCATGAACACGCCTTCTAGCCAACTCAGTGTGAAAATAGACTCCTCCCCCACATATCCTGCCCCCCACCCTAGTTTAAGTTCACACTGAGTTAGTTTAATAATCTACATATTTGAAAACGGTTTCCAGGTTGTTGCATCTGAAAAAAGTGAGTGAGTCACCCAAGCATTTCAGTCAAGGTAATTGTATACCTCCATCCGCCCATTCATTCAAAAAAAAAATATTTACTGAGTACTTACGATGACCCACGACCTGTCCCTGGCTTTGGGGCATTGTGGTATTGTGTACACTTCAGTTAACAAAACAAGCATCCTTACTCTTAGGGAAATTAAAGCCTCGTGCTGCATATTGTATCATTTGAGTGTTTATGTAGCGGTATGCTATTGTTATTTGAGTATGCTCCTGAGCAGGTGCCAAACCCACTTCCAGAGCCCACAGCCAACTTCAGTGAGCTCTGCAGAAAGATTCTAGCAGCCAGCATTCATTCTCTTCATTTCATTTTTGGTAGCGGAGCAGATTCTGTTGGCAACAGTTCTCTGGATGCGATCCACAGCGTTAGTACTCCTCCAATCCAGTTCTGAGTCCAAAAAAATTACTAAAATGTGCTAAGTACTTTCAGAGGATAATGGAGGATTAAATTCTTTATTGTTGTTGTTAAAAATAAAAGTTGCTGAAGGGAGGGAACGTCAACATTTCTTATTCCCATGGAGTTGTGTGAATGGTACTTCCTTAGGTCTGTGAGAATTTGGAGTCTGTATAGACCGGTAAAGTGTGGGCAGTAGAGACTGTTAGAAGAGGAAGAGAAGAAATAGGAGCCTCTGTTCTCCCCACTGACAACTTAGGAAAATCTAGACTTCTCGGAGCTTACTTCATGTTCTCCCTGGAAATATACATCAACAGAAAAGTCTCTTCCCCTCTCTGACTCTCCTTTTCCCATCCCTGGTCTTCCGGGATCTGTCAGTGGGCAGGAGACATCGCCATTGTTTATAATGTCACAAGCGTGCATGGATGTGAATGACATATATTTAGAAAGCAAAATAAAGCTTTCGGAAGATCTTCAATTTAATGGAAACTAGTCTAGTCATTTGAGAACCACAGGAGCTTTTTAGAGAAAGCCTACTCGCGCCCAGTGGAGGAAGCGTGGGTGTATGGGGTCCCGGTGACACCTGTGATGTCAGTCCGGCCAGCCCGAGGCTGATTGGCCGTGGGGAGCTGCAGCAGAGTTTAAATTCTGCATTGTCCAGCAAGGGCGCGCTCAGAGCAGCAGCTGGACAGCAGCTAGATCCTCTGTGAGAACTTCAGCCTGGCTTCGACCTTGTGCGCTAGACAGGGTAAGGCATTTTCATCACTTCAACTCTAAAATAACTTTTGCTTTGGTCTTTGAAAACTACGAAATGCGTACATATTACAGGGCATTGGTTTCCAGAGGCAGATGGGGAGATCTGAGCTTTGAGTAAAACCAAGCCTTACTTTTGTTTTTGTGGTCCATGTCACAGTAGAAAATGATAATGGCATTAAAATGACATGTTAGGTCAAAGGGGCCAGGTATTTTCCTGGCAATGCTCTAATTAGATCTCTGTGTAATTGTGTCTGAAAGAGGATGTTTACCAAACAGGAGGCTGATGGGACAGTCCCCTTGGAGTTCAGCGTTAATTAATTAAACAAAGCTTTGACATGTAGCTCTCTTAGACACGGATACACGGAAGGCTCTAAACTAGGGTGGCAGGTAAATTAAACGCCCCCCCGGCCTTGTTCACTTAGAGAACAACAGTGGCCATGATGAATTGCGTATGCAGCTGAAAGATGATGCCAAGATCAGTGGGGTGAGCCAAGCACGTGATGATTACAGCTCGCACGGGGGTGGACGGGCATTCACGTTAGTATAGTGCTTTGCACGCAGATACACTGCAATAAATGCTGAGTGCGGTTGCCTCGTAGGACATTTTCTGAGATGCAGGGATGCACATATAGATACACAGCTATACACACATGTATATGAGTGTGCATGTACATGCATATACATATAATCCCATCAGACACGATTTCACTCTCTTCATCGACTTCATTTCATCAGTAGCTGGCGTGGCTGTCCTCCACCACAGAGCGTGGTCAGGCCGCACATTTCTCATGACATCCGGAAGAGGCTGCCTGGAGTGAGTGAGCTGCCTTCTTCCAGAGCAGCGACCAGCTCGTGTTTCTGAGTAACCGACACTCTCTCGGACTGTCCTCCCTAGCCCTTGTTGATATCAAACACGTGAACAAATTTTCTGACGGTCATTTACTCTGGCTACTGTTCACCGAATGGTGATGCAGCTCAGGGTGCCTCTGATGTTTAGGGGTGTTTATAACCTGTATTTGGGGCACTTTGTGGTTATTTTACTGTGGATGAAGGTGTATAATATCAGGTTGATAGGAATTGTCCCAGACACAAGCACAGTTACTGCAAAGACCAGAAGTTTTTATTTGTTCATTTAGTTCCTTGAATTCTAATAGAGTTTAGAATTCCACTCTATTTCCAAAGAGGAATGTTGGAGAAATTAAGGTGGTGCTGATTAGTTGCTTGTAGTAATAACACTTAATGACACCTATTGCTTTTCTAGTACAAGTATTATATCTCAGCACCTAGAATGGTGCCTGGCATGTAGGCTGTTCTCAACAAGTGTTTATTAATGACAAATGAATAAACAAACAAATAAATAAATAGTTCATTAGTATTATCAATAAGGTTAACAATAAGAAGCAAATAAAGCTGTTGTTTCCCAAGGGTTTAAAAAATATCCTGTAGACTTTTCATTCTGTGAGTTCCTTCCTTTGGACCATTTCTAAAACAAGTTACTTTACTTAACATAGAGCTTTGAACACACATGGAAACACAGTCCCTTTCCAGAGCCTGACTCGGTCTTTTCAACTCCAGGCTAACAATTCAGAACTGCTGAGTCTCTAGAACAGTGGCTTTCGAACAGATGCAGTTTAAGTCATGGTTGCTGAGTTCCATCCCTTGGCTGCCCTTACACCCATGTAACAAATGCAGAGATCCTGTAGCCAGCCACTGAAGGAGAGCTATGGCCCTGGACGCATGCTCTGCAGGCCTGCGGCTACCTTGTTAACCTCGTAATCTGGATCCTGAGCTCACATCTGCTTACGTGTTTTCTTAGAAAGTGGCTAAGAGGTTGACAAAAGTCTGGCATTTTCACTTGGAAATATACCTCACAAAAACACCAAAGGCACAACAAAAATACCAATTGAAAACCCAATATAGGATTTGACCTTCTGCAATGGGATTATGGTCTCTGGCAGCCAACCTCAGATCTCTTGTGACACTGGGTTGTCTTGTTTTGGTCTCCCAGTCTTCTATTTGGGAAATTACTGTTTTAGGTCGGGATGTGAATAGTGCCACCAGAAGCCTGAGCAAGTTAGGGCGACTTCCTTAGGCTGCAGGCCATTCCACTCCTGAGGGGCGAGAACCACACCACACCCTTCCTGGGGGAAACCTACAGCCTTACTTGGTTTAGCGTAACTGCACATTGCATCTTTCCACTTGTCAGTTATTAGATAATAGAGAAATTAAATGCAAGAAAACTCAGTAGTCACCGGTGTTTTCTAGGATATTTGAGTTATGAAGTTATAAGTCTATTCAAATTGTAAAATCGGGAAATTGTGAAATGCGGGAAATTTGCATAACTCCCCTTTTGCCTCTGCAAGCAAAGCTGTTGACGCATAGTTATTTTGAGAAAATTGCATTTGGGAAGTTGGTTTACCTTATAAAAAGAATGAATCTAAGAACTTAAAAGTGTTTTGGTTATAAGAAGCAACATTTCTTGGATTAGACTTATTTTAGGTACAGCTGAATGTTTTATTATATGTTCTTTTCAGCTGATATTAGGTAAAGAATGTAAATAAATTTATATAATATGAAAACTATGCAGTATGTTAAATTACAGTGAAGTTTTTTTTTTTATTATTTATTTTATTTATTTCCAAGATGATACCAATAGATGGCAAGGGCTGTAAATTTACGGCTTTAATGTCTTTTCACTGTATAGCATGCATTCATATGTAAAGAAAGAAACTAATGAACACGTGGCTTGAAATGAACTTGCAGAATTTCTTAAAACACGTGAACGTCAATCAAGTATGTCTGTCAGGGCAGCTGTGAGGGTTCAGCACGGCAGGAAAACTGTTTCCCTTCAGACTGTTTTGATGACTTTTTACATCACCATTGAGTAGGCCTATGGCAACATAAAGAACTAATTATTCTTGAAGCCACTGGATCACAAAGTCTGTGAAAAGTGCAGCTTGATTTGGCCTGTTTTCTCTTGGTGTGAGTCACAAGTGTGCCCCAAACCGCTCGTCTTCTGGGGTCCCTCGGTGCTGTGAATGGCACCTGGGTGAACTCAGCATCAGCAGGCGATGGTGTGACTGGCAGCAACACAGCAGGCCTTCAGAGCTTCCTGAGGCTGCAATGCAAAGCCTGCCACAGCGCGAGGCTCGAGGGCCAAGAGAGCACGAGAGCAGGTTATTTCTGTCTGACTTTAATTATAAAGATGACTGAAGACGCGCGCACACGCACACACACGCACCTACACACTCACTACACAAGCGTGAACTGCGTTTACCAGAATCCCCTTAAGGATATTTTCACCACCTACAAAAGCCCTCCCACCATCCCTTCCCATGACCCCATCTTTCCAAGCCCCGAAAACTGCAGGCCTGCTTTCTGTGTCTAAACATGCGCCCCTTCTAGACAATTTCCATGCGTGGAACCATACAGCTGTGCTCTCTTAGGCCTGGCGTCTTTTCAGCCTGCATGAGGCTGTCAAGGCACCTCTGCACATGTCAGTGCTTCGTTCTATTCTATGGCCAAGTGCTATTCCGTCACGCAGATGCAGTACATATCATTCATTCATTCATTCATTCACTCATCAAGGAACATATTTATGATTTTTTTTATAAAAATGTGAAAATGAAAGCATCTTGATTTCTGCATTGACTGAGACATCTATGACTTTCATTACAGGTAGAGGAATCACAGCCAAATATGAAGGCGGTTATCCTAGTCATATTCCTTTGGGGGCTAGCCTGTGCTCTCCCAGTAAGTACACCTCCCTTATACCCCTGAAACAGCGTCGTTTTCAACGACTACCATCCAGCTGCCCATGTAATAGTGTGAGAAATGACTGTAGTAGTCTTTTGTATTGGAAGCTTTTTTTTTTTTTTTAATACACCAGCCAAGTCATCTCTTAGTCCGCTCTTTTCCACTCATACAGCTATGACTGAAATCTTTTCCCTCGTAGCAATGGTCTTCCAAACGTCATCCCTGAGCTGCAGATTCAGCATTAATTAGGACTTTATTAGAAATCTGCATTCTTGACTCCTACCTCAGATCTACTACCCAGTTTTGTAGGAATGGACCCAGACAGCTGAGTTTTGGCAAGGCCACCAGGTGATCCTAAGCTAGGCTAAAAGGCAACTGTTCCTGCGCCCAGTGTGGGAAGTGTTGAGAAATGCTGCCTTGAGACTTTCCCTGTGGACTGATGGAGTATATTCTGCTTTCTAGGTCGCCAGATATCAAAACACTGAATCCGAAAGCTCCGAAGAGTGGATGGTGGGTAGAAATAAGACATCCTGAAATATTTTAATTTTAATATGTGGTTTGTATGATCTAAGGACTCAGCGGTGAACGTGACTGGTATCTAGACACCTAAGCTCTAGGTAGGAAGAACTATGGTGTTTGAGTTGATGAGATAAACCAGTGCATCAGTTCCCACATAGTGTAGTGTGGTAAGGAAACTCCTGGCTTTATTCTTGTAATGATGGGCGCAGGGAGGTGTCTTACAGTGACCCAGCAGTTCTTGAGTGATTGGAACTTGAAGTCTGTGTAGACAAGAGCGGGCTACAAGACAAGGCACAGGGCTCCAAGTGACGAGGAAAGAAGGACGAAGAGATACTAGCCTCCTTGTCATGATGGTGGGTTGCTGGGTGCTGACTCTCACTCGCTCTTTACCAGCTGCCAGGCAGAGGCTCAAGTATTGTGTATGTGTCCTATTTCCCAGCTTCCTACCAATGCAATGGGCAGGACAGATTTTATTCCCACTGATCAACAGAAATGGAAGCACGGAGATTAATGTAGCCTGTCCAGGTTATATAGTCAATAACTTCTAGAGGCTGACTTTAAATGAGGGTGGCTGAAGGGTCTGCATTTTTACTCAGTATGATAGACCCCTCCCGGAAGGGAGCCAGGGCCAAGAGGCCTGCAGTTCTCAAGACTGGTACCAGAGGTCAAGACTAAGGAAGCCCTAAGTCCCAGCACCAGAGTCAAGGCTAAGAAAGTGCTAAGTGTGAGCACTTTGTTCACTGGAGGCTTTTTCATATGACGCAGAGTGGGCCCAGTGCCCTTGGAACTTAGCAAACTAAGTCAGAAGCCTGGAGTTGGGTCCAGCCCCTGCCCCAGGTGAGAATCAGCACTGCAGGGTAAATTATGAACTCTTGTCTTTTGGCTGGCTAATTTAAGTGCATCCACTGCAGATTTTCTCTCTCATTTAAATAGAGACTTAGAGACACACCCTGCTCTCAAGTCAAATATCAAGTCATATGAAAAACACCCTCTGGCTGTTAATCCCAAGGATAGCAGACTGGAGCAGTTTGCCATTGTGCTTGCTTGCTGGGTCTTGGAGCAGAGACAAACAGTTGCAGCTTTTTTCTCTGAGATACTCCATCACACCTTGAAAGGGTGATGGAGTACATGCCAGCACAGCTCTGTCCTCTTCTATTTAGTGCCCTGGGCGCATCACATAGGACTCTTCCTTCTGTGTTTAAGGTGAAGGAGAAGAGCAGAGCTGGTGGAGAAGGGGGATGGGGCAGCGTTTGCTCAGCGATTATGAGCCAATGCTCACAGCTTTGCAGATGATGAGACTCCGGAAGGTGAAAGGAGTCACAGCTGTGACTGTCACAGTTCTATTTAACATCCACCTTTGATGTCGGCTCCTCTGCTGACTCCACCAGGAGTTTCATTCCTTTCTCGATTTGGTCTTGTCTCTTCTTGAATTTTGTGAGGTGGAAACACTGAAAATAGATTATTTCTTTAATTTATGTCACATTGAACAATACCAAAGAGGTTCCCATGCCATTGGCTGAATCTGTTCTCACAGCAGTGCCTGGTGATTTTCTTAATGTATGTATAAGTGAGTTGGCCACCCTTCCATTGATCAGCCATTCCAGACTGCCAAGCCTTAAGCATTTCCTGGGCATATGGCCGTCCATGCTAACACAAGACGGATGTTTTAAAGGAAAACCCAAAGCCGTGGGTTAACTGATACTTGGCTCCAGATTCTGAGCCCCAGTGTTGTCCTGTATCACATTTTCTTTCAGTTGTAGGAGCCGCCAACTCTAGAGCATGTTAAATTCAGGCAAAGTGTAAGAAATATAGTAATCTTCTATGTCTACTTCAACACATTTCAGGTTGTCACTTATTTCGCCTTAGATTTTAGACATTTTATCATGATATCGGATTATGATACTTATCCCTGGCATTTAAAAATCACCTGAAATTCTTCTATGTTTTTTTCAGCAACATAGCCTAACTCTGAAGAAATAACTCACTTTTCTTCCTTCTACACAGGGCAATTTGGCTCAGTCCCCACCGCCACCCACGGTAACTATTTCATTTGTTCTCATCGTGAATGTCTCATGAAGTGACTTTACTGTGCTCCTTTCCCCATTCTGAGAGTAGTGAATATAAATGCGGAGCAAGTGATATGTATCATGTTTTTCTTTGGGATTTACAAAAAGGAAAATAAACATTTTTCTTCTCCCTTTCAGAACAGTGAGTCATCAGAAGAAAGTAAAGTTAGCTCAGAGGAACAGGTAATTAAACACACTTCCTCGGCGTCTCTGGCTGCTTAGGAATTGAAGGGAAATGATGGGAGATTAAATTACCTGGCTGCAGTTCTAAATATAATATTTTCTAACCATTGGTTATGCAGGATAAACAGTCCCATAAAATAAAAAGGGAAAAATGAGACAAGAGAATTCAAATGGGGACATGCTGTTCATTCCATTTTTATCATCTGAAACATTGTGTCCCCAAATGTCCCTCCTACTTAAAAAAAGACAAACAAGAAGAGAAAAACAATTAACACACACACACACACTGACCGTGTTGGTTAAGTAGTGAAACCAGCTAAAACCAGCTGCATAGGGGTGTCTGTCCCTTTAAGGCAGTCCTAGGGGGTAAGAAAGGCAGAAGGCTAATATCTTTAATTTAGAAGTTGTGTGTGTGTGTGTGTTTACTGTGCTGTGTATTGGGGATCAAAGCCAGGGTCTCACACTTGCTCCACGGAGTGACCTCCCTAGCTCTGTGCAGCCATGATGAGCGAACAGTCCTGTGGGGATCCCGCAAATGCAGGAACCGGGTCCTTTCTGAAGTGCGGAGCCACGTTGTTCCTGTCAGGGCCACACGGGGGAGCTGAGTCACGAGCCTGATTGCTCCTATTTACTAAATAGTCACCATATTCGAGAGTATTAGAGAAGTGTAAAATCACAGCATGTGGGAAAACGAGTCTTTAGGGGAGGGTTTGTGATTTACAGACTCAGGGTCCAGTTTCCCCCGGGGGGTGGGTGGGGCAGAAAGCACTGCTTGAGACGGATTTGGTGGACGCTTAACAAGGCAGGGTAGGGTCTCAGCACGGAGAAATATGCCAGCAGCTAGGAATGATGGCTCATGCCCATCATTCAGCACTCAAGCGGCCGAGGCAAGAGGATCTCACTGTAAGTTCAAGTCCAGCCTGGGCTACGTGGTGAGTTCAAGGTCGGCACAGGCTACAGGATAAAAACACTGTCTCAAATAAATGAATGAATGGATGAATGAATGAATGAATGGATGAATGGATGAATGGATGAATGGATGAATGGATGAATGAATGAATTGAATGGAAGAAAGATTACGTTTCAGTTTAGCCTGCGTGTCCTTCTCATTGAAGTTCTGAGAGATGCAGGGGCATGGCGAGGAAAAGCAGAAAGAGCTGGTACTGTCTCTAGATAGTTCCCTCCTCATCCTCCCCGACGCCGACCCTCGCTGTTTTCTTTGACTTCAGGCCAATGATGAGCAGCAGTCCGACAGCTCGGAGTCAGCGGACCTGGGCCCCGACGGAGGCCAGTACAGAGCGGCGGGTGGTCCCTCCCTGAGCGCGGGGACGGACGCTGACAAGGAGGACGACGAAGACGACAGCGGCGACGACACCTTTGGTGACGGGGAAGACGGCCCGGGTCCTGAAGGAGGAGCGAGGGGAGGCCACTCGGGACTGGATGGTGATGATGAGGAGTCTGCAGACAGCACGCAGTCCGGTGGAGACGGCATCTCTCCAGATTCGCGCAGCAGTGACAGCAGCGAGCAGGGCGCCGCCGAGGAAGGGGACAGCGGGAGCGAGGAACGGCGGGTCGGAGGGGGCAGCGAGGGGGACAGCAGCCACGGGGACGGCTCGGAGTTCGACGACGAGGGGATGCTGAGCGACGACCCCGATGGCTTCGCCAGCGAGCGGGGCCGCCCCAGAACGAGCAGTGCGGGGCTCAGGTCCGGAGCATCTCCGGGGGACGGCAGGCCTTCCGAGGAGGACCACGGGGGCGAGCTCGCGGCCAGCGACAGCACGGAGACCCAGAGTGACTCCGCAGAGGACCAGAAGGAGAGCAGGAGCCAGTCCCAGGAGGACACAGCGGAGACTCAGTCCCAGGAGGACACAGCGGAGAGCCAGTCCCAGGAGGACACAGCAGAGAGCCAGTCGCAGGAGGACACAGCAGAGAGCCAGTCCCAGGAGGACACAGCGGAGAGCCAGTCCCAGGAGGACACAGCAGAGAGCCAGTCCCAGGAGGATGAGGGACAAGGCCCCAGCAGCGAGTCCCAGGAGAGCAGCAGCGAGTCTCAGGAAGGGGCAGCCGGCGAGTCCCGGGGAGACAATCCGGACAACACGAGCCAGGCAGGAGGGGACAGCTCGTCCAGCGAGGAGGAGGACGGCCCGGACGCACTGTCCAGCTCGGAGAGCCAGTCCACTGAGGAGGAGCAGGCGGACAGCGAGTCCAGCGAGAGCCTGGGCCTGTCGGAGGAGAGCCTGCAGTCCCAGAGCCAGGAGAGCAGGTCGGAGCAGGACAGCCGCTCCGAGGAGCAGGGCGACAGCGACAGCCAGGACAGCAGCCCGTCCAGGGAGGAGAGCAGCTCCGCGGAGAGCACCTCCAGCAGCGAGGAGGACGGCGGCCCCAAGAACATGGACACCGACACCAGGAAACTGACAGTTGACGCTTACCACAACAAGCCCGTCGGGGACCAGGACGACAACGATTGCCAAGACGGCTACTAGCGCTGGGGTGTCTAAGGACGTCTCTCACGGGGGTCCCAGGGGCAGGGGGTTCACCACAACTGTAATTTATTGATGCTTTGGCCAGAAGTAAAACCCGGGCCTTTTCTTTCTGTGAGGGGCTGCTGGGCACGAACGACACTGTTTTCTAGGGTTTCGCCCACTCCCTGGACGGTTTAAGTCTGTGAAATGGTGTCAGGGCACACGCAGTGAGAGGGAGGCGGGAATCGTGCACAGCAGCTTCACACATGAAATAGGCCCCTGCTCAGTAACCCCGCAGCTCTGAGGTTCCGTTAAGGAAGAGGCACAGCTGGCCTGGGGGTGCCTTAGGCTGAGCTTGCTCCCTCGGAGCTTGAGACATGCAAATCTAAACCGCTGGGGGATTCAAATGATGGGAGCCCGGGTGGCAACTTGGGTGTGGACAGAGGAGCGAGGCAGGGAGCTACCAGCTTGGCTCTGGAGAGTTAGAAGTTCGGGTAGCAAAGCCTGGAGTTGGAGGGTTACACAGTTTCTCCGTTGCAGACAATGTAATTCTACCTATTCTCGAGATAAACAGCATTCACTCTTACACAATCAAATATTTACTGTGTAAAAAGCATTCTCAAACTATGGCACAATCCAAGATAAACGGCCTTTCCAATTAATTTAACCATTTCGTGCTTTTGTTCACACGGCCTCACTGACTCTCTGACGCTGACGTGGATAATTTGGTTGGGAGGTGGGAGGATAAATAATTTAAAAACAGTGATGTATAGCTTTATTTTTTTCCAGATTATCTGTCTTCAGGGCAAAAACCATACCCTGAGTCCTTTACATGTTTTGCACATAGCAAAATTCTGTAAATGGGACTGTTTATTTTTTGTTGTTGTTGTTATTGGTGGTTTTTTTTTCAAGCAACATTTAAGTGTTACCTCATGAGAAAGTATTCGTTTTGTAATAAAGATAATAATTCCCAGAAGAATTGTGTGCTTAGTTATTACGCTGCCTTTGATTATTACTGTTGGCCTTCCTGCTTGGATGAAAGGGTGTCCTGGGACCCAGGAACCACACAGCTCTGAGAGGAAGCCTTCTCAGCAGAGGTGCCGCAGCGCCCAGGGGAGGGCATCCCCAGCTGAGCTGAGGCACCCAGGAGCGTCAGCCCTGCTCCACATCTTTGCTGCTTCTCTTCATTGCTTCCTGGCGTCTTCCAGTGATAGAGTCACAGCAGGCAGCAAATCTCATAAGACAGGTTTATTGGGAGGGTCCAGGGTATGGAGGGATGAATCCAGCAGCAGCTGCCTCTGCTTCTGGGAGAAAACAGCAGGGACCTGAGTGGACACTGCTTTTATGTGGGATTTCTTAGGGGGTGGAGCTTTCCAGGCAGAGGTTTTCAGGGTGGGGATTGGTGAGATTTCAAGTCCCGAGCTTTGGGGAGCTCAGATATTGGTGGGCTTTCCTGTTAGGGATTGGTGGGATCTTGTTCAGACTCTTCATCTAAATTTAGCATAATCTGAGAAGGGTCCTATTGAGGGACTGGAGATGACCTTTGTGGCAATTACAGAAGGTAGAAACACTGTTCTGACAGTTAGGGAGGTCTTGGAGAGGGGTCTGGCTGCTGGATCTCCTCAGGCAGGTACCTGGCTTCTTTCCTGTCTTGAGGGATTACAAATTTTGCAGAGTATACAAAGGGAGCATATTAAGTCAGTGTGAATAGCCAACAATTATGATGTATTCATGGTAGGCAAAAATAAATAAAAAATAAATATATACATAAATAGATAGATAGATAAATAAATAAAACATTTCCATCAAGAACTAAGGTCACAGGTGGAACTTTAAACTGAGATCATTCACACACAGCTGGTAGATCTTGCTGTTGTGAGTGAGTGTGGGAAACCGAGATGAGGGTGTAAACAACTTGCTTCTTTCCCGTTGTACGTATTTAAAAATGGTGGTTCTGGGCCTGCAGCCCCCTGGAGGGGCTTTGATGGATTGGACAACTTCCTACCCCTCCCACCCCTAATGCACCCCTGACCAGATGGCGTAGGCCTGCTTGATACTGCAGACACGGAGCTAACAGGTGCAGCATTTGGGAACCTGGCACACATACGTCATTGGTTCTCACAAGAAAACATTTAAGACACAACCAGTCAGCAGAACAAAATCCGAGTTTTTTTTTTTTAAGAAACTACCTATTTGAGGCTTAGTTACAGTAGAACTTCTCTGAGTTTTCCTTGTTTATTGTTTATATATATTTAAATCAGAATTGGCTCCATTGTCAAGATAAATCACCATTTAAATGTATTAAGGGTCTCCCTCTGCTCTTGTTCTGTTAGGGGTTCAGGAATAGCCACTCTAAGCTCAACAGATGATTATTAAATGCTAAACAGGAACTGACGGGCCAGGGCCACAACCTGGACTCGGGAGCCAGACTATGACTGGTCTCCTCCTAAAACAGGTTTTTTATACAAAAACAAGCAAACAACAACAACAACAAAAACAAACAAACAAAAACTGTGACCAGGTAACAACTAAATAACAAAACTGTAGCCAGGTGCAGGAAACCACAACTAGGTAACAGCCAGGTACCCAACTCCTGACCAGGTATCCAGGTGCAGAAAGCAACATCATTTTGGCCAGCTAGACAAAGGGTTTCTAACTGACCTTTAATTTGATCTGCTTGGCAGTTGGAGACTTCATAGAGTGTCCAGGTAACAAAGCACACAATTTTGAGAAATGCAACCACAGAGACATACTTGGAGGCAAGAACAATGGCTTCCAGTATGCTAAGGGCTACAGCAGGTGTTAACAGAGGAGCCACAGTTAAGCATGGCAAGAACTGAAGAAGGTCTCAACAGAGGGGCGGCAGAATTTAAGCAGGTGACAGCAGTAGCACAACACAGGACACAGAAGACGTCACAGCCAGAGCAGCAGCTTCCGACTACAGCACCCACGGTCGGAAAGCCTGCCTGCCACCTTTCAACACGGCTCATGATTATTATTTTAAGCAATTGAATATACATGAAGCGGCTGCTCAGAGGCCCTGTGTCCTGCAGCTGACATGAAAGGCAATGCCTCCATCCTCTGTGTAACCCAGTCTGGCCTCTGTGAACCTTGGGCCTGGAGACCTGGATGTTCTGAAGGGGAAGGAAGCCTGGGGAGCACGGGGGAAGGTGGAAAACAGCCACTGTCACTTTATTATTCCTGCCGCTGCATTTGCTCTACCCCATCCCGGAGGCTTGGGGCATACCACGGAAGAGGTTTATATTCTTCTGCGCTTTGAAAGTGCAAGTTGGGGAAAATGCGCCTGGTCTTCAAAGGATGATTTTCCCATCACTTTCTAAGTGAGGCCTGAGGGATGCGAGTGGCTCTGCTCTGTGCCCTCTGCTCCTGCCTTACTAAGGGGATGGTGAGAAAGTCCCAGACCATCAGAGAACGAAAAGACACACACACAGGGAAGACACAAAGGAGAAGCTCAGGCCAAGACATCCTGTTCCCCCAAGAATGGATTGCTTTTGGGGTTGATAATTTGCCCTTCGAGAAGAAAGATGGAGAACTCTGCCCACCATTTCCTAGAAACTGTCGGTGTGCTCAGCTCAGGGCAGCGGTGAGAGTTTCTCTCTGGCAACAGACTGTGTTTACTTTGCGCCTCAAACATGAGCAGACTAACCAGGGCGCCATGGGGGAAAGAGCATATTGAGATTCAGAAGGTCGCTGATGGGGTTTACCCATTGGCAGACACAGTTTGGCCTCTTGCACACTCTGCAAGCGTGTGCATTTTCCACAGCTGCGGTCAGAGCAATTTTCATTTGCTCACCAGTACACATACCCTTTAGTGTTTGATAGTTTTCACACAGCCACAAATTACCCAAATTATCCTTGCATCTCTTTATGGTAATAACATTAGTGTGAACCAGCAAACAGCTTTGTGCTAATATCATCATTCTACTGAGCGTCCTTCAGTGACCTGTTCTGAATTAAGTAAGTAAAAAGAGCACTCCTTACCACAGTCTGCCAAGATGCCCCTTCATTTACTGTTCTGGCCAGCCGGAACGGAGGAGCAACCACACAGCTCTGGAACTGATGGAACCAACCAACCCGAGAGTAAAAATGTAATGTACTCGGGCGGGGTGTGGTGGTGCACGCATTTAATCCCAGCAGTAGGGAGGCAGAGGCAGGCCTCTTGCCATGAGTTCGAGGCCAGCCTGGTCTACAAAGTGAGTCCAGGACAGCCAGGACTATATAAAGAAACCCTGTTTTGAAAAACCAAAGATAGATAGATAGATAGATAGATAGATAGATAGATAGATAGATAGATAGAAAAAGTGCAGTGTACCCAAAGGAACAGTAATTCCTAAATCACAGCCCTTTCAGAGGTCAATGTAGAGTTAGAATTTAACAGTACCCTTCCGATGTGAAGGATGAGCACCATCATTAGGTAAAATTGGAATCTCCCCTGTACTTTTCTCTCCCTGGCTTGCTTCAAGTTCACAATGTAGCTCAGGCTGGCCTTCAACTCTTGATCAATATCAGACTCCTGAGTAACAAGATTAGTCCTTCTTTCCTTTCTTTCTCTCTCTCTTTCTTTCTTAAATAGTATTCTTAACCTCTGAGCCATCTCTTCAGCCCTTAAACAGGATTCTTTAATAAATCTTTAAATCCTGAAATATTTGAATGAAAATGATCGAATGGAGATGCCATCTTTTTTCCATTGTATGATTTTGGCTTCTTTGTCAAAAATTAGGTGTCCATAAGTGTGTGGGTTTATTTCTGGGTCTTCTATTCAATTCTGTCGATCCACCAGCCTGTTTCTATACCAGTTTTTATTACTGTTGCCCTATAGTACAGCTTGAGACTAGGGATGGAGACACCTCTAGAAGATCTTTTATTGTAGAGGATTGTTTTAGTGATTCTGTGTTTCTTTTTTTATTGTATACTTTATTAAAGTTTATTTAATATACAATTATTTATTTTATATGCAATACATACTTTGGTTTTTTTTCAAGTTTTATTAATTAGACTTTATTCACTTTGTATCCCCCCATAAGCCCTTCCCTCCTCCCCGCCTGATCTCACCCTCCCTCCCCCTTCTTCGCACATGCCTCTCCCCAAGTCCATGATAGGGGAGGTCCTCCTCTTCTTCCTTCTGATCTTAGTCTATCAAATCTCATCAGGAGTGGCTGCATTGTCATCTTCTGTGGCCTGGTAAGGCAGCTCCCCCCTCGGGGGAGGTGATCAAAGAGCAGCCCAATCAGATTATGTCAGAGGCAGTCCCTCTTCCCTTTACTATGTAACCCTCTTGGACACTAAACTGCCATGGGCTACATCTGTGCAGGGGTTCTAGTTTATCTCCATGCATGGCACTTGGTTGGAATATGAGTCTCTGGGAAGACCCCTGTGTTTTCTGGTTCTGTTGCTCTCCTTATGGACTTCCTGTCCTCTCCAGATCTTACTATTTCACACTTCTTACATATGATTCCATGCACTCTGCCCAACAGTTGGCCATAAGTTTCAGCATCTGCTTTGATAGTCTGGAGGGCAGAGCCTTTCAGAGGCCCTTTGTGGCAGGTTCCTAGCTTGTTTCCTGTTTTATTCTTCTTCTGAAGTCCATCCTCTTTGCCTTTCGGGATGGGGATTGAGCATTTTAGTCAGGGTCCTCTCTCTTGATTAGTTTCTTTAGATGTACAGATTTTAGTAGGTTTATTCTATATTATATGTCTATATGAGTGAGTATATGCCATGTGTGTCTTTCTGCTTCTGGGACAGCTCACTCAGGATGATCCTTTCCAGTTCCCACCATTTACCTGCAAATTTCATGATTTCCTTATTTTTCATTGCTGGGTAATAATCCATTGTGTAGATGTACCACAATTTTTGCATCCATTCTTCAGTTGAGGGGCATCTGGGCTGTTTCCAGCTTCTGGCTATTACAAATAAAGCTGCTACAAACATGGTTGAGCAAATGTCCTTATTGTGTACTTGAGTATCTTTTGGATATATGCCTAGGAGTGGTATGGCTGGATCTTGAGGAAGCGCTATTCCTTGTTGTCTGAGAAAGCACCAGATTGATTTCCAGAGTGGTTGTATAAGTTTACATTCCCACCAGCAGTAGAGGAGGGTTCCCCTTTCTCTACAACCTCTCCAGCATGTGTTGTCACTTGAGTTTTTGATCTTAGCCATTCTGATGGCTGTAAGGTGAAGTCTCAGGGTCGTTTTGATTTGTATTTCCTTAATGGCTAATGACTGTAATGGCTAATGATTATAATGACTATAATGACTTAATGGCTATAAGTTTACATTCCCACCAGCAATGGAGGAGGGTTCCCCTTTCTCCACATCCTCTCCAGCATGTGTTGTCACTTGAGTTTTTTATCTTAGCCATTCTGATGGCTGTAAAGTGAAGTCTCAGGGTCGTTTTGATTTGCATTTCCCTAATGGCTAATGGCATTGAGCATTTCTTTAAGTGTTTCTCTGTTATGCTATATTCCTCTACAGAGAAATCTCTGTTTAGCTCTGTTCCCCATTTTTAAATTGGATTACTTGGTTTGCTGCTTTTCAGCTTCTTTAATTCTTTATATATACTGGATATGAGTCCTCTGTCAGATAAAGGGTTGGTGAAGATTCTTTCCCAATCTGTAGGCAGTCGTTTTGTTTTGATGATGGTGTCCTTTGCTTTACAGAAGCTTTTCAGTTTCATGAGATCCCATTTATTGATTGTTGCTCTTAGAGCCTGTGCTGTTGGTGTTCTGTTCAGGAAGTTGTCTCCTGTACTAATGAGTTCTAGGCTCTTCTCCACTTTTTCTTTTAACAGTTTTAATGTGTCTGGTTTTATGTTGAGGTCTTTGATCCACTTGGGCTTTGGTTTTGTGTAGGGTGATAAGTATGGATCTATTTGCATTTTTCTACATGTAGATATCCAGTTAGACCAGCACCATTTGTTGAAGATGCTATTGTAAGACCTGGAGTCTCACTGCTCAGGAGCTCAGGATCACGCCCTTCCCAAGAACTCTCACAGACCACAACTCGATGCAAAAACAAAAGGTTTTATTGCTATCGAGATAGGGTCGCCCCTCCAAAGACAGGAGACTACCCGAACATGCAAAGCACAGGGTTTTTATACCTGAAAATCAGGTCACTTTGCTCTATGGTTTACAGCTGGTTGTAGATGGTTCACAGCTGGTTGTTTCTCAGAACAGTTCACCCGCCCTTCAAGAGCTCTCTGCACCTGGCTTCAATTCAAAGAATCACAGTTGTTTTTCTCATTCCCAGGTGGTCCCTCACTATCTTTTTTTCCACTGTATGGTTTTGGCATCTTTGTCAAAGATCAGGTATCTCTAAGTTTGGGGGTTTATTTCTGGGTCTTCTGTTCAGTTCCATTGATCCACCAGTCTGTTTCGATGCCGGTACCATGCAGTTTTTATTACTGTTGCTCTATAGTACAGCTTAAGATCAGGGATGGAGATACCTCCAGAAGATCTTTTATTTGTAGAGGATAGTTTTAGCAATCCTGGGTTTCTTGTTATTGCACATGAAGTTGAGAATTTTTCTTTCCAGGTCTGTAAAGAATTGTGTTGGTAATTTGATGGAGATTGCATTGAATCTGTAGATTGCTTTTGGTAAGATGGCCATTTTTACTATGTTAATCTTGCCAAACCATGAGCATGGGCGATCTTTCCATCTTCTGATATCTTCTTCTATTTCTTTCTTCAGAGACTGGAAATGTTTTTCATACAAGTATTTGACTTGCTTGGTTAGAGTTACACCAAGGTACTTTATGTCATTTGTGGCTATTGTGAAGGGTGTTGTTTCCCTAATTTCTTTCTCAGCCCATTGTCTTCTGTATACAGGAGAGCTACTCTTTTTTGTTTGTTTGTTTGTTTTTGAGTTAATTTTGTATCCAGCCACTTTGCTGAAGGTGTTTGTCAGCTGTAGGGGTTCCTGGAAAAAAGATAGCATCTTCAACAAATGGTGCTAGTCCAACCTGATATCTACATGTAGACAAATGCAAATAGATCCATACTTATCACCCTATACAAAACTAAAGCCCATGTGGATCAAAGACTTCAACATAAAACCAGACACACTAAACCTGTTAGAAGAAAAAGTGGAGAAGAGCCTAGAACTCATTGGTACAGGAGACAACTTCCTGAACAGAACACCAACAGCACAGGCTCTAAGAGCAACGATCAATAAATGGGACCTCATGAAACTGAAAAGCTTCTGTAAAGCAAAGGACACTGTCATCAAAAGAAAATGACAGCTTACCAGTTGGGAAAGAATCTTCTCCAACCTTATATCCAACAGAGGCCTAATATCCAGAGAATATAAAGAACCAAGAAGTTAAACAGCAACAAACCAAGTAATTCAGTTAAAAAATGGGGTACAGAGCTAAACAGAGAATTCTCAATAGGGGGAATATTGAATGGCAGAGAAACACTTAAAGAAATGCTCAATGTCATTAGCCATTAGGGAAATGCAAATCAAAACGACCCTGAGACTTCACCTTATAGCCATCAGAATGGCTAAGATAAAAAACTCAAGTGACAACACATGCTGGAGAGGTTGTGGAGAAAGGGGAACCCTCCTCCACTGCTGGTGGGAATGTAAACTTATACAGCCACTCTGGAAATCAATCTGGTGCTTTCTTAGACAATTAGGAATAGCGCTTCCTCAAGATCCAGCTGTACCATTCCTAGGCATATATCCAAAAGATGCTGAAGTATACACTAAGGACATCTGCTCAATCATGTTTGTAGCAGCTTTATTTGTAATAGCCAGAAGCTGGAAACAGCCCAGATGCCCCTCAGTTGAGGAATGGATACAGAAATTGTGGTACATCTACACAATGGAACATTACTCAGCGATAAAAAACAAGGAAATCATGAAATTTGCAGGTAAATTGTGGGAACTGGAAAGGATCATCCTGAGAGAGGTATCCCAGAAGCAGAAAGACACACATGGTATATACTCACTTATAAGTGGATATTAGACATATAATATTGGATAAACATACTAAAACTTGTACACATAAGGATGCTAATTAGGAAGGAGGACTCTGGCTAAGATGCTCAATCCCAATTTAGGAAGGCAAAGAGTATGGACATCAGAGGAGGGAGAAAACAGGGAACAGGACAGGAGCCTACCACAGAGGGCCTCTGAAAGGCTCTACCCTGCAAGGTATCGAGGCAGATGCTGAGACTCAGCCAAACTTTGGACAGAGTGCAGGGAATCTTATGAAAGAAGTGGGAGATACTAAGATCTGGAGATGACAGGAGCTCCACAAGGAGAGCAACAGATCCGAAAAGTCTGGGTACAGGGGTCTTTTCTGAAACTGATACTCCAGCCAAGGACCACTCATGGAAATGGCCTGAAACCCCTGCACAGAGGTAGCTGATGGTAGTTCAGTGTCCAAGTGGGCTCCATAGTAATGGGAAGAGGGACTGCCTCTGACATGAACTGATTGACCTGCTCGTTGATCACCTTCCCCTGAGGGGGGAGCATCCTTGCCAGGCCACAGAAAAAGACAATACAACCCCTCCTGATGAGACCTGATAGACTAGGATCAGAGGGAAGGGGAAGAGGACCTCCCTTATCAGTGGACTGGGAAAGGGACATGGGTAGGGAAGAGGGAGGGTGGGATTGGGAGGGGAGGATGGAGGAGGTACAGGGGGAATACAAAGTGAATAAACTGTAATTAATAAAAATAAAAATAAAAAAATAAAAAACAAGGGAAATAATGTAATTTGCAGAAAAATGGTGGGAACTAGAAAAGATCATCCTGAGTGAGCTATCCCAGAAGCAGAAAGACACACATGGTATATACTCACTTATAAGTGGATATTAGACATACAACATAGGACATACATACTAAAATCTGTACACCTAAAGAAGCTAAGCAAGAAGGAGGACCCTGGGTAAGATGATCAATCTTCATTCAGAAAGGCAAATGGGATAGACATTGGAAGAAGGTGAAAACAAAGAACAAGACAGAAGCCTACCACAGAGGGCCTCTGAAAGACTCTACTCAGAAGGGTATTAAAGCAGATGCTGAGACTCATAGCTAAACTTTGGTCAGAGTGCAGGGAATCTTATGAAAGAAGGGGGAGATAGAAAGACCTGGAAGGGACAAAAATTCCACAAGGACAACAATAGAACCAAATATAAATAAATAAATTTTCCGAGGAAAATATAAAAAATAACCTTGTCTAAATGTGAAAAAAATAGTTATGCAAGAGACATCTATTGAGCACAGCTAGGAAAATATGATACAGAGGGAGAAGAGTATGTTGGCCTTGGCTGACAAGAATTCATTTCAGAATACAAAATTGAAAAGAGCATCTGTTATTTTATAATGAGTCTTTGTTATGGTTTATGTTTAAGCTTGTATTTTATCATCCAACACAAAGATAATTTCATATGAAACTAATTTTCATATGGGCATAGGGGTGTTTTCTGAGACTGATACTCCAGCCAAGAACCATTCATGGAGATAACTTAGAACCCCTGCACAGATGTAGCCATGGCAGCTCAGTCTCCAAATGGGCACCCTAGTAAGGGGAGCAGGGGCTGTCTCTAACATGAACTCAGTGGCTGGCTCTTTGATCACATCCCCTGAAGGGAAGGCAGCCTTATCAGGCCACAGAGGAAGACTATGAAAGATAGTCCTGATGGGCTAGGGTCAGATGTAAGGGGAGGAAGTCCTACCCTATCAGTTTACTGGGAAGGGGGCATGAGAGGAGATGAGGGAGGGAGTGATTGAGAGGGTACGAGGGAGGGGGATAGAGCTGGGATACAAAGTGAATAAATTGTAATAAATAAAAAATTACGTTAAAAAAGAAAGAAAATATCGAATGGTGTAATTTCTGCAGCCTCCAGGAGATGGCAGCATTGCTCGTGGTTGCAGGCCCTGGAGGCGCCTGGGTCCAGAGCGCAGGAGAATGGGTGAGTGTGCAAGGCCTGAGGTTCTTACCTTGGAACGCCCTCGTCCTTCATCTGCCAAACAATAACTTTACAAATCATACCGAGCTAACTTTGCCTTTTAAATTTAAAAGCAGCCCCCTCCGCCCCCCGTACGCAGGCCCCGTGCGTGCTGTCATCATCTCTGAGGTAGTATGGGCATCAGAGCGGGCCTGTCAGAAAGACACCGTTTTCTTGGAATCATCCGTCGCCCCTGGCTCTTACAACCTTTCTGCCTCTTCTACTGTATGAAACACAACCAATAAAAACAAGTTAAAAGAGCAAACAAATGCCGAAGACCCCACATTCCCTCTCCTTGACAAGCACCCGCTTTACTATTTTTTGGGGTTTTTTTGCATTTAGATTTTTTTAATGATTTTTTTAAAAATTCTTTATTAATTACACTTTATTCGCTTTGTATCCCCCTTGTGGTTCCCTCCCTCCTCCCATCCCAATCCCTCCCTTCCTCCACCCTCTGCATGCATGCCCCTCCCCAAGTCCACTGATAGGGGAGGACTTCTTTTCCTTCCTTCTGATCCTAGTCTATCAGGTCTCATCAGGAGTGGCTGCATTGTCTTCTTCTGTGGCCTGGTAAGGCTGCTTCCCCCTCAGGAGGTAATTAAAGGGCAGGCCAATCAGTTCAAGTCAGAGACAGTCCCTGTTCCTCTTACAATGGAACCCACTTGGATACTGAACTGCCATGGGCTATATCTGTGCAGGGGTCTTAGGTTATCTCTATGCATGGTCCTTGGTTGGAGTATCAGTCTCAGGAAAGGCCCCTGTGCTCAGAGTTTTTGGTTCTGTTGCTCTCCTTGTGGAGTTCCTGTCCTCTCCAGATCTTACTGTTTCCCACTTCTTTCCTAAGATTCCCTGCACTCTGCCCAAAGGTTGCCCATAAATCTCAGCATCTGCATTGATAGTCTCCAGGGCAGAGCCTTTCAGAGGTCCTCTGTGTCAGGCTCCTGACTTGTTCCCTGTTTTCTCCTTCTTCTGATGTCCATCCTCTTTGCCTTTCTGAATAGGAATTGAGCATTTTAGCCAGAGTCCTCCCTCTTAGTTAGTTTCTTTAGGTGTACAGATTTTAGTAGGTTTATCCTATATTATATGTCTATAGGAGTGAGTATATACCGTGTGTGTCTTTCTGCTTCTGGGATCCGGTTTACTATTGAAAGAGCTTCCCCCTCCTTAAAGCGAAGGTCAAGCGTTTTCATCCTCTGACTGCCTGTCAGGCGACAAGGAGTTAGAGCCCTATATTTGCCCTGCAGATGTTTCGAGGAGCAGGCTCACCTGATTCTTGAGAGCAGAAGATAAAACTCACCTTCTGAAGGCTGCCCTCAGCAAAAGGAAAGGGTAGTTCCTACTACCTGTGCAGGTGTGGAGTGCAGAGGCCGAAGGAAATGGCAGCAAACATCTTCGGACATTAATGTCGCTTTTCCGGTCACTTCTCCGCCCAGCTGACTGCCCTCCTGCAGCCCCTTTGCCGCGTTCTGTTTCCACAACTTTCTACTCTGTATCTCTGTCCTGCTCTGGGTCTCTGGGTTGCCACATCCCGGCTGAGGCCTCAGGTCTTGCTGAAAAACCAAGTGTACGGGTGAGGCGTTGCTGCTCCCACTGAGGCACACGCCACAGGAACAGGAAGCAAGAAGCACAATTAGGAGATTCCCAAGGCCCGTTAGCTAGGACCGTTTAACTGATGGGGAGACTTACAAATGCAATTGTCATAAGGAAAGAGGCCTGAAGTGTGGGAGGCCCAAGTAGCGAGATGGTCACCCCGCTTCTGTCTCCTGCTCCAGTCTCATCTCTCCTCTCCATGCTCCCCTCCTCTTCTTCAGCAACAGACGTTCATTACTTTGCTGACACATACGGAGGAAGTGTGGCCACCAACAACCCAAACCCAACATTTTCACCACTAACGATGATGTCTTCTTCAGATTGAGGGATTTTGCCTTGCCTAACTTAGACCGACCCAATGCTATCAGTGGAACAAGCTCGAGTCATTTCAAGTGGATGTGACCTACCAGGCACACAGAAAGAAGCAGGTGGTTCCCAGCTGTGAGACGGGGTGCATAGCCCCAAGAACGTGCCTAATGCACCCTGGGACCTAGCCAGAAGTTACAGCCTGTGATGGCTTTGTGTCCTGGTGATATGGCGCCATGATGTATGGTTTAATGGTGACCCAGTATCCCAGTGTGATGATGTGTGTCATATGATATGGTGCCATGATGTGATGGTGATAAGGAGATGGAAGATATGGTACCATGGTGTGTGTTTTCATGGTGGTGTAGTTTGCTGGAGGTATGATGCCATGGCATGTGGCATCATGGTTCCATGTTGACAGTTTCCATGAGACATGGTGCCATGATGATTTTTTTTTTAATGAAAATCCCAACTTTTCTGTTTTTTACCAATAAGACTCAGGAGCCATATGCTGGGGGAAGGAGGGAACCTGATAGCTCAGAGAGGCAGAGATAGCACCCAGCTGACCTTCCTTCTCAGCTCAGGTCTGAATGGGGAAAAAAATCCAAAAGGCTCACTAGCTGATAGCCCAGGAGGAAAAGGCCAAAAAACCCAAGGCCGAAGGCTTTCTAGCTCAAAGAACCTGAGAGCTAGAGAAATAAAGTCTCACAGAGCCAAAGCTGAAAAAGCCCTTTCTTCTCCAAGATACTTTAAACACCCCTCAACTCCAAGCCCCTCCTACTCCTTAATCCCTGTCAGCTGGTTTCTTGTTCTGTCTCTTGACCCAGGGCTAACTTTATTAAGACCTCTGTACAGAAAGCTCTTGGATTAAAGGTGAGTGCTAGGGCTCTTCCCGCCATCTTTTTGGGCCATCACCATGGTGCACATGAACGTCCTGGCAGCTGCTCTCAAGAGCATCAACAAAGCTGAGAAGAGAGGCAAATGCCGGGTCCTCTTCATCAGGCCATGCTCCAAAGTCATCATGGTTCGGTTCCTAACTGTGATGATGAAGCATGGTTCCATTGGTGACTTTGAGATCACTGATGACCACAGAGCTGGGAAAATTGTTGTGAACCTCACAGGCAGCTTGAACAGGTGTGGCGTGATCGGCCCTAGATTTGATATGCAACTGAAAGAGCTAGAAAAATGGCAGAACAATCTGCTCCTGCCCGTCAGTTTGGCTTCATTGTACTGACGACCTCAGCTGGCATCATGGACCATGAAGAAGCAAGACAAAAACACACAGGAGGGAAAATCCTGGGATTTTTTTTTCTAAAGATGTAAAACATAAATAAAAAGCATCTGTGGACTAAAAAAAAAGTTGTGTGCTAGGGCTGGGTGAACCACACCATAATCACCTGTTTACAACAAACAGGAACTTCTTGGATTAAAGGTGTGTGAGAGGTTTCAAACACACGAAAGAAAAAGGGTTTTACAGTTCTCAATTTTGGGATTCAAAATGGGATCAAATGTCTTGCAACAATGTGCTGCCATGATGAGATGGTGATATAGAGGAAATAAATAAAAACGATGCATAGACAAGATAATTTGTAGGAATGGAGATGGTTAGATAAAAGGTGAAAGAATAAATATGTCACAATCTGCAATATTAGAAACCCAAACAAGAAAAAGTTATACTTGGGAATATGGGATGAAATTTTGTATGTAATTGTGTGACTTGGTGATGTTGATAATTTTAAGCTGGCCCAAGAAGTCTACTACTTAGATTTTGGTAGAAGATTATAACATATTTTGAGAAGATTTAAATTTAGCTTTTACAGCCTCCAATGGGAAACTTAGTAAATTGCCTTACATAACTAGATCTTGTGATGTAGCAGAACAAAGACACTGAATTGGATTTTCATTTCTTTGTTATTCCTTGTATGTGTATTTTAGGGCATGGCACTTGGGGCTGGATAACTTTTAGCGTTCTCATCTCTGAGAAAGACTAATTCTCCCCCTTCCCTCAGGCAAGTTTAATGGGTTGTAGCTCTTCCTGTAGGGGTTTTAAAAATCCCATGTTCTAATCCTTTAGAAAGATCCTGAACTACCTCCGACCAAATTCTGCACCATAATTTGTTATTCTGTCATCTAAAAAATCAAACACAGGCACCAAGGAGTCTTGGCTGGTCTGGGGGAATGGGGTAACTCGTTGAGTCCTTAAATAAGCGCCAAACTCCAGGAATCTGAGGGAGAAAGGCTTACTTCCTTTATGTCTCCACTCTTTTTGTTCAAAGCTCTTCTGAGGCCCTGTAGTGGAATCCTCAGGTTTAGGGTGTTTCTTTGGCTGCCCTCAACAACTGTGAGGTCACCTCACAGTCCTGGTGGCATGAGATCTGCTTCCCTGCAGGTTGTTGGTTCGAGGCCACCTTCGGCTTCTTCACAGGTGGGCCTCTGAGTGGACTACCAAGAAAGAACAAGCAGTGTAGAATGCGAGTCCTTGTAATCTAACCTCAGCAGTGACATTTCATCTCTGTTGCTGTCTAAATGCGCACCACACCAAGTGCTTCTTGCCCAAAGAGGAGAGAAGAGGGTGTAGATCCCTGAAACTGGAGTTGAGGATAGTTTTCAGCTGACATATGGCTGCTGTAGCCAAATCCTGGGCCTCTGCAAAAGCAACAAATGCTCTTAACCTCGAGGCTGTCTCTCCAGCCCCAGCGAACAATATTATTGCTGAGTATATGTGGGGATGTTCCAGACATTAGTTGTGTGACAGGGTAGTCATTCCTCTGTCTGCTAAAGGTGATGTCGTCTCTCTTACGTTGATCCATAGAGAGATTGTTCTGAGCTCTCATTACCAGGAAGAGCTGTGTCTCATAAGCAACCGATTTATTCTAAACTCAGACCCTCCGGGAATTACAGATACCGTTTCTCCCTTTTCTCACCCAAACACAGGGTTTAAGCACAGGGTTTAAAGCTGCCTGAGGCCAGCTTTGAGACTGCCGAGACCCGGCGAGCACCTTGCTGGTGAGTCCATTGCACGGTGAGGACTCTGCGGGTCGCCCCACTGGATGACAGCGCTTTGCATTTTCCGGTGACTCATCATTACCGCGGGAGATGCTTCCTGCATTGTGTTCTTAAGCTTCCGGACTGCTGCCATCTTGAAAGACAGTCCTGGGTGCATTCCAAGCTTCCACCGACCCCAAAGCTAAGAATGTCAACAGGGACCATCTGAGACCTTCGACAACGTCCCTGCTTTGCTAAACCACGCCCACCTGTGGTCCTGCGCGGTTCAGCTGGTGGATGCCTCGACGACCCCTTTTGTTCTGGAACTATTAAAAGTTCACGAAATCATTTCCACATTAGAGCATTGTTGTTCAGGACAACCTAAATCCTGCCCACAGGCCACAATCGCTAAAATTTGGCTCCGGAAACAAAACAAAACAAAAAACAAAACAAAAAAACCCCCTCATTTTCTTTGAGGTAAAGCTGTGTTTTGCACCAGTGGTTCTGAATCTCACAGTAGGGTCCCAAGCACAATCCAAGTTTACCACAGAGGCCATTGGAGTGAGCAGCAGATTCCGAGGGAGCTTGGCGGATTCTCTACTGGGGCCCAGATTCTCTACTGGGGCCCGGATGGCTCCTGGAAGCGTCTGTTGGTTTACTCTGAGCTTGCAGTATCCCTTTGCTCATGGCGCTCTCCTGAGTTTGTTTTCAAAACGCTTGCTCTCTTCCAGCCTTCCCCTGCCATCCCTCCAGTCTTAACCCTGCCTCCTTTCCAAGGTCTCCCTCACTTCCTGTCGTCGAGCCCTCTCCCTTTGCTCGCCCCCGAGAACGTTTGGTCTGTCTGATTATAAAGACTCAGTAAGAGGCACCTGCTCCCCCCAGCCCATCAGGATGGTGATTTAAATGACAACAACCTTTCCCATGTGTGTCGGTGGCTGTGCTGTGGCGGATTTCCAGGGACCTGCCCTTTAGAAATGCCGGTCACCCTCAGTGGGGGAAACTGAGAGAGAAGGGCACACAGCACCCACAGGTCAAAGGAAGTTCCTTAACTCCAGAGGAGAGGGACTCTGAGCATCACTGCTTAGGGAAGGCGCCGGGCAGAATGCAGAGCTAGAAAAGCAAATGGAAATAACCCCTCAAAACGAAAAGTAGTAAGTCATTGTAAACACTCTGAGCATTAATAGTATAATCATAGGATAAAAATAATTATGGACACCAGGGGGAAGAGGGCATTATAGTTAGGAGAGTGACCCAGAGTGTTCTTAGTCGGTTCCTCATCTGCCACCTTGGTTTCTTCCTATCTTATAGATGTAATACTCCTGCTGTGTGTCACATGTTATGTGTTATATCAGTTTCATGGGCTAAAAACAAATCAGAGCTAGATCCTAATAGCTGCTAATATTGATCAGATTTGGAGATTTCTTTAAGGACGGGTCCTGCCTGTTTGTCAGCTTTCTGTTACAGCTCTGCCAATCAACTTTATGGCGCGGTTCGTGGTTTTGAGTTGGAGGAACTTCTATATTACATTTAATATATGGTACATATATGTCTTTTTGTGTATTGTCACAATATTTAAAAATTTTTATTTACTTTACTTCCTTGTAGCCCCATCTCTCCTCCCCCTCCCAGTCCCACCCACCCTCTCCCCCCTTCCCCCTTCCCCTTTTCCTCAGAAAAGGGGAGCTCCCTTTCCCATCCATCCCAGCTCATCAGGTTGAATCAGGACTGAACGTGTCCTCTTCCCCTGTGGCCTGGCAAGGCAGTCCCGCCAGGAGGACGTGGTCAAAAAGCTGGCACGTGAGTCTGTGTCCGATGCAGTCCCCACTTCCCTTACTAGAGGACCCACACGAAGCCTGGGCTGCCCATCTGTTGCATCTTTGCAGGGGGCCTAGGTCCAGTTTGTGCATAGGCTTGTCACAATATTTTTGATGACAGTCAGTCTTGAAATTAATGAATGAGAGGCTACTGAAACTCCCATTACAAGTTGGATTGTTTGTTTTTTCACATGTAGTTTATTATCAGCTACAGATTTCATCATGGTGGCACTGTCTATAGCTTTGTCTATAGGTGTGACTCCAGAATCTCACATCTGTGTGACATCTGCATCTTGTAGCCTACAAACCCATATCTTAAATTCCGTCTTTAATATCTGAGTAGTGTTTTATAGTTTTTAGATAAAACATCTTCATTCATTTAAGTTTATCCCTAAGTATTTTATGTTTTTGTATTTGTATTTGTAGATTTTTCTTTATGTCTAGTATGAGACTTGTCAAGCTAATTAACAAAAGGTTAACTTGCTTTCATCTATTTTCTCTCTGTATCTTTTTCTTTGTCTTTTTAAGTTCATCATCAATATTATTTTTATCTTCATTTTTGTTTAATTTGCTTCTGTTTCCTTTTTAATGCAGAGTATAAACCTTTTACTTTATTTTATCCTACAGTCTCATACTCTCTGCTCCTTTTGTGAGGAAAATAAGGCCAGTTGTCCACCCCTGCTAATGGTTATTTGTTGCAAAAAGAAGCTTCTCTGGTGAGGGCTGAGACTTGCAACAATCTCTGGGTAAGAGGATACTTAGTAGGGCTCAGTTTAACATTGTGTCAATTTATCAGCTAATAGCAGTAGGTCCGGCTAGGGCGCATGACCTGTCTGGCAGCCACAGGGTCTTGGCTCCAGTGATGTGACTGGTACAGATTTAAACTTATGCACTAGTCCTTAAGTCCAATCAGTAAGTGGCTGGTCACGTCTATGACCCTGGTGCCACCATTCTACCAGTGGGCTTGTCGTGGCCGGCCGTTCCTTTTCTTCTCCTATCACTATGAAAAGTAGCCAGTAGGTCTGCAGTTTCCAGGTGACAGTGCCTGACTGTCCGATGAAGTGTGCAGTGTCTTCAGTGAAAGCTCTGGAGCAAGCCAAGAGCAACGCAAGCCACCGATTTTAAACCTTCTCACAAAAGCATTCAGAGCCGCCCACTTCTCCATACTCAGAGCACTGGTCCTTCTTAAAATATTTCCTAAATTTCCTGCTTAGGTTCTTTTCTGATCTAGGATTATTCATAAATGGTTGATAATTTATAGACGTGAAGACTTGTTTTTGACCTATTTTTATTTGTCTCTAGTTTATTTCCCTGTTCTCTTGACAACATACTTCACGGTATTCCAATCTCTCCATTTAAATTGAAGTATTTCCAGTAACTCCGCATGCAGGCTGTATTCCGTTAACACTAATTTGACGAGGCTGGTCAGTAGCATGCCCAGTTCTACACCCGGACGTCTGTGTTTTCTGTGCAGTTTTGACAGCGCAGAGGGAAGACTGTTATGCCACCGAACTGCAGTGATAATTTTGCCTCTTGCCCCAGATTTTTGCTGCTCACTGCTGCATTTATTTTGAAGCTCCGTTACAGCATGTACACTTTTTTAATTAAATTTTTATTTTTTAATATTAGTTAGAGTTTATTCGCTTTGTATCCCAGCTGTATCCCGCTCCCTCATTCCCTCCCAATCCCACCCTCCCTCCCTCATGCTCTCCCTACACGTGCACGCTCTGGAAGTGCGACTCTTCACCTCTGATTACATTTCTTCTGCTGAAGTGAATACTTTGGTGGTAATGCCGCTATCTTCTTACAGCTCTTGGATGATTACCAGTTTTAAATATCTTCTCTGGCGCATCCCTTTATCGCCTGCCTGAGTCTTCCTGTTTGAAGACAGTTTCTTGAAAATAACCTGTCTGCCTTTTGGTTGGCTGTTCAGAGCTTCTGTGTTGTGTGCGCTTATTTTACCTGCTTAGGCCGTTTGTTTCTGAATCACCTATCTGGCCCTTTCCATTTTCCATAGTTTTCCACCTGTTAATTTAAGTGTTCTTCTCTCCTTTCGGCTTATACTGCTGTCGTATTTATTTAACAATCTCTGTAGAGGATGCAATATACATTCTCATGCCACCATCACATCCCCCTTCAGACATGCTGTGGGATACTGCTATAGTCCCTCTTCTCTCTCTGGTGTGTCCCCTGGCTGCTTTCAGCCTCCATTACCTTCTGCTTCTGTTGAAGCTCCCTGGGGCACAAAGCGGAGACTGCCACCTACTTTCACATCTTTTGAGTGTGTGCTGCCCGCTGAGCTTAATTAGGGTCACCAGTGTGAGCACCTGTGGGAGGTTAGGCTCCCTATCAGTGGATACACCACTGAAGAAGCAGTTAATTGAATTTGAAGGGCTTATGTGAGTAGAAGAATAAATTGTGCTCTTTATTTCATGCCAACTTGAGTATCTGCTTGCTGTAATTTATTTTTAACTTGGATAAGTTTACTTAATACTTCTTGGTGTTATTATTTGTTATAATTCTAATTGTTTGTTTGTTTTTAAGACAGGGTTTCTCTATATAGCCTTGGCTGTCCTAGACTCGCTCTGTAGACCAGGCTGGCCTAGAACTCAGAGAGATTCACCTTATCTGCCTCTGCCTCCCTGAGTGCTGGGATTACAGGCATGCGCCACCTTGCCTGCCTTCATAATTCTAATTTAGTGATGCAGCAAGGCCTCTGGCATAGACCTATAGCCCCAGCTACTTAGGAGGTTGAGACATCAGTAACACAGGTCCTGCCTGAACTAAGAATTACCAAAACTTTGGAGATGTGCTTTCATTTGCTAGCATGTGCAAACCCTGGGTTCAATTTTTACAATTTCCTCCCCTACAGGAAGAAGAAGAAAAAAAAGCATATCTCTTGGCATTTCAAGACCACTCTTCTATTGTTTCCAGGCGTGTGTTGTTTCTGATGATAATTCAGTGGCTTTTTCTATTGCTACCTTGCTGTATGCATTGTGTCTTTTTTCTTCTGGGTGCTTAGAAGATTCCATTTTTAATTTGGAGTAGAGCTGTCGCAGTGGGAGCCGCCTAGATGTGGTTTTCATTGTTGTGTGTGGCTCCTTCCTCCATCAGGGTCCAAATCAGATGCTGGGATTTTCAAAACCAAGTTTCTAAATGCCCTTTTCCTCCTCCTGAGGAAATGGATGAATGCACACAGGGACATCAGTTTGTTCTTGCAGAATGTTCTCTCTGTGTTGTTATTTTTTCATTGTACTTGGGGAGTCTTCTTTCAGAATATTATTTTTTTTGGTGCATTATTTAGCTTACTGCCAGGATGTCTCTTTTCCATCTGGGACTTCCGTTCTGTACGAGTTAGGAGATGCCACGATGTTCCACAGGCGGCTGAAGCTCTGTCCCATGGTTTTCTTGGTCTTTGTTGCGCAATTTTGTTCTGTTCACACAGTTTCTATTTGGTTTCCTAAAGATCTTTGTTTTTGCGGCATCCAAAATGCTATCAAGCCTAGTTTAGAACCTTTTTATTCCAGAGAAAATAAAATTTTTATTCCAGATAAAATTTATTTCAGATAAAATATATTTGAGTGCTATAGTTTACTTGCTCCTTTCTCTTTTACTTCACATTCATTTGCTGAAGTTCCCTGTCTACCCATTCATCTCTGGCCTTAAATCTCTGGTATGGATTTTACCCTAATAATTACAAGGTGCATCCTCTCTTTCTATTGCTTATTTTATCTCTGGTTTGTATAGAAAGACAGAAGACAGAGACAGACACACACACACGGATTCATATCCACGGAAGACTTTCATTTTAAGTATAACACTGGGATGCTATATTACTGATATTCTGGGTTTGTTTTCTGTCAAAACTTTTTTTTTCTTCTTTTTGACAGGTCCACTGAGCTTTGGTTTCTGGTTTTGTTGGGATAAGTCTACAGAATTCTGTACACCAGGGCTAGAGTTGCCCTATTCACCAATCAGGATTTCTCTGGGTTGTTTTACTCTCCTGGACTTTTGTATGCTCTGATGCGTCTACTTAGGCATGGCTCTAAATCAGCTGCTGTTCACTGTAGCTCTTCGAGTTTTGCATAATCATGCACAGGCATACAGGCTGATTCCTCACTCCTTCTCTGGTACATTACATCTGTCAGCATGAGATGCAAATTCCTGCTCCTTCAATAGACCAAAACTCCAGCCCTGCTTCCTGGGGCCAGGAATTCTGCCACTCTCTGTGTTGTGTGAGTAAACTACATTAACTAACTCTGGCAGCGGGCTGTGCTCTCTCTCTCTCTCTCGGTGTCCATTACCCAGAGCTGGGTGTTGGCCATGGCCTGGAAACAACTGCTTTGCATATTTTGCCAATTTCAAAAATAATTAATTAGTGAAGAGAAGTCTAATATTCATTCCTTCCAGCATGTTCAGAGCCTGCAGCCAGGATTTCTTGCCTGGCAAATGCCTTTGAAGACATTAGTTGCTTGGTGATTGACCAGTATCCTATAATCACAAAACATGGCTGTTGGGTGGCTTATTTTGCCAAGCCTTTTATAACTATTTAGCATACATTTTAAATTTTAAGCTAAAGTATGAGCATTTCTTTGCATTCCACTATCTAAACGAGGAAAATAAAATTTTAAGTGTGTCAAATCCTTGCCCCGGAATCCCTATCTGATGAATTTGGTAGACTTGGTAAAATCTGGTGGACTGCTGAAATAATCCACCACAAACCACCAGCAGCAGAAACTGATTTTCTCTCCTCCAGATACCAGAAGTTTAAAACAGAAGCTCTGCTATGGCTCTGAGTATTGGCTTTTGGCTTCACACCTCCAGTTTCTGCCTGTGTCGACACATGACCTTCTCTTTTCCATTCTGTCTCTAATAATGGTAGACTTGGTAGATAAGCACTGGACTCAGATAATCAGCTATGGAGGCACAGGCTCAGGATCCCTGCTATGGGCTGGAGAGATGGCTCAGAGAATGAGCCCAGAGGACCTGAGCTTGGGTCGCAGAACCCACATGGTACGGCTCACTACCACCTGTAACTCCAGCTCCAGGGAATCTAACACTTCTGGCCTCTGTGGGCACTTTCATGCACGCGCACACACACACACATGCACACACACACACACACACACACACACGCATGCTTACGCACATATAATTATAATTAAAAATAAAGACAAATTTTTTTTTTTAAAGTAGCTATGCTAGATGATCTGGCTCCTAAGTAAACTGCCTATGTAACAAATGTGCCCCTCCAGTGAAAAATGGTTTATTTTTCTCTCCACTGTAGAAAGCACAGCCACACTCATGGACTTTGAAAGCCTGGTAGATGTATGAGCTCTAGAATAAGCTTATTCTACCCAAGGGTGGGGAAGCTACACCAGCCTTTTCCTTATTGTTAGAGGTAAGATACACTGATTCCTTAAACTGGGGCAGGAAAGAGGGAAGATCCATGTGTCTATTTGTCCAAAATGACACCTCTCAAGGGTTCCACATAAATCACTTGCATAATGCAAATTTGCAGAGGTCTGAGGCCATTGTTTTTGGACCCGTTTTCTTTTGAATTATCCTCATGTGCACTGTCTGAAGGGCTCATTTTTCTTGCCTCCACTCCAACTTGTGGGAAGGAAACACCCTTTCCCTCTGCAGGCAAAAGCCATAGCAGCACAATTGGCTCTCAAATCTCTGAGTCTACAGAGGGCACTGGGAAACCAAATCTTCCCGTTCAGAACCTTCATTCTAAGACTGAAAGAATAACGACGAGAAACATCACCAAATACAAATATTTTTCTACCGCAATGGTCCCACTACTAATGGATATATTAGTTTGCAGCCTCTTTTTTATCTAAATCAGATGTCAATCGTTCATCTGGTTGGGCTGGTGAAAAACTCAACTGTCCTCGCTCTTAGCATCCACCCTCCGATGAGGACTGTGAGAAGTTTTTAGGGGTCACACAGGCCAGTGCCTGTGGAGTTTGCTTGACACTCTGCAGCTCCTTGCTCCTCCTGACATGCTATGTCAGCAATGCTGGTGCTCCCACCATGGGGTCTCAGGTCTTAGGGCAACAGTCTTCCTTACCTCTGAGGCTGATACTTCTGAACATCCAGCCTCACTTCATTTCTCAATCCTGGAGAAAAATTCTTTTGGTCTGGGAAATAGCTTTCTCTCGTTCTCTGCTGTTTTCTACAAACCCTGGCATGAAATCTATCTTTTTGGTGGATTGCTTTGTAAACCAAAGCCATGAAGATGAAGCCATGCCACAAAGCTTCCCTGAATGGGTGATGTGGACCATTTACCTCTGTGAAAGGGAAAGGGACAAGGGCAGCAGTGACTGAGGACCCAAGGAGAGGGACTGGCTCCTCAAGAGCAACACGGGCCTGAGCCTTGTCCTGGCTATGGTTCCCCACTGTTACCCACCTATCGTCCTAACCCCTTGACATCCCAACACACAGCCTGAACCTCCTTTGTCTAGTGTCCTGTCTTGTCAGAGGAAGGACATGCCATTTGAAATCTGGGTCCCACAAATGCATTTACGGCCCCATGTCACATTGGATAAGGACCTCGTTATGCCTCAAAGCTGTATGTATGTGTGTGTTTATATTTTTAATTCTTCCTGATTGATAGCTCTTACTTGGCCCACTTTTTAATCTTTCATCATAGAAGCTCATTTGCATACTTCAAAGTGTGTTTGTGATGCTATTTCATCTTTTGAGCTTTCCAATCACCACCAAGCATCTTGGTGCACTATTTTGAACCTGCTCATGTACAACGAAGGATCTCAGAAACAGATTCCCCTTTGGGCCTCCACTTTACTCTGGACTAAACCCCACTGAGGATGTCTGCTTCAGCCCTGGATTGTCCTCTTGCGAGAGCAAGATGATGTTTTATCTGACACATAACAAATGAGAACTGCTCAGACAAGCCACCGACCTGCCTAGGGCTGCTGAAATAATCCACCACAAGCCACCAGCAGCAGAAACCAATTTTCTCTGCTCCAGATGCCAGAAGTTTAAAACAGAAGCTCTGCTATGGCTTCGAGTATTGGCTTTTGGCTTCACACCTCCAGTTTCTGCCTGTGTCGACACATGACCTTCTCTTTTCTATAATACTGTCTCTAATAATGGTTGTTCCCACTGGACAGAGAACCCAACAAAAGAATGCAGGGTGATTTTATCTCAAAAAGGGGTGAATGTTTATTATTCATGTGACAAAGGATTAATATCTGGAACTCACGAAGAACTAATGTCCCCCACAAAAGAGAAACAAGAAACCAAACCAAACAGAAGAAGTCAAGGAAACAAATGACCTAATTAAAACCAGGCTAGGGATCTGAACAGAGTTCTCAACAGAAGAAATAAAAAATGGCCAAGATATAACTCAAAAAGCATTCAAAATGCAAATTAAAAGAGATTTTATCTCACCCCAATCAGAAAGACAAAGACCAACAAAACAACTGACAACAACATTGTAGAACAAAGGGGAACCTTCCACTGTCGGTGGGAATGCAAATCAGTGCAGCCACTATGGAAATCAGGATGACAAAATCCCTGAAAATTAATAAATAAATCTATATCCTACACTACTCCTCTGCACATGTCCAAAGGACTCGCTGTGCTACTCCTCAGATCCTTGCTCAGCTGGGTCCTTTGCTGCTCTGTTCACAATAGCCAGGAAACAGAAACAATGAAATGTTTCTTTAACTGAAGGGCTAAATGAATAAAAAAATGAGCTCTGCACACACACGCTTGCTTGCACAAAGTCATGCCAAGAACGACGGCACTGCAATGACTCTACTGCCCTCTTGCAGGTGGCATGTCACGCTTGTGGGTCTGTGTGTAATAGCAGGGTTCTGCTGAGCTTGACATCTGTGATTCCAAAATAAAAGCTGTTGAACTGGGAGACACACTCAAGATCTATGGCTACATGGCTTTCTTTTCAGATGGGACTGAATCTTAAGAAGACTTATTCTTTTAAACTTTTATACATATGCGTGTTTTACCTGCATGTATGTGCACCACACACACACATGGTGTCTGGGGTGGTCAGAAGAAAGCATCTAATCTCTTGAAACCAAAGGTACAGCTAATTGTGAGATGCCATTTAGGTGCTGGGAACCAAACCCAGGTCCTCTGCAGGAGCAGCCAGTACTCTTAACTGCTCTCTCCAGACAGTGGCTATTATTATTAGTATTATTTTCAGTTAAGCACATCTGCTCATGTCTGGCTTCTCTTCTTTCTCCTGGAATGGAGCATAAGCTGAGAGGCAATGCACACAGAAGAGGACCCCCGGCTTCTCTCTGGGGATCCTCACACATTCCCTCAGAACGAGGCCCACTTTAGGAGCCGGAGGCGGTGTGGAGGGCCGCCTCCCCTTGTGAACAGTTTCATTTGTGTATTTGCTCAAGCAGGACAGGTTGGGAAGTCACAGACAGAGAAAACATAATAAAGAGAGCCAGATTAGTTTTCTTTCTGGTTTCAATATAGTAATTTTCTTCTTTCCCCTTCCAATATGACCAAAAGATTTAATTTGAGCCATGCCACAGGAATGTGGCCTCCAGGAGGGAAGATGTTCAAATATCCACCTCCCTGCCCCTCGCTTTAAGAAGAATAATGTCCTATAGTGTGTAGGGAAATACTCTTGGGTTGTACTTTTCTTTCACTGACATTTGCCTCCTTTGTTATGTAAGAAAATAAATAAAGATATATTTAAATTGAAGTATGTCTTCCAAAAGAAAACTGTAAGCAAACTACAATCATTCCTTTTATGCTTTTTGGAAAAATTGAACGACTAAATTTTGCTATGAAAAGAATAAATTTAATATGTGTGTACCTTTTTGCCAAATCCAATATTTTACTTTTCAACAGAATTTCTCCTGAAATATTTCTTGAACGTTTCTGAGAAACTCAGACTCTTTACAAATAGCAAATTTAAAACAGGAGCTCCTGACCCCAAGAGTTCCCCTGTAGAGACAGGACCAGCTGGGCCAATGAACACTTTTGCGGATCTCAGCGAGGCCACAGGCTGGAGAAAGGAGTCGCGTAAGACATCCACGGACGTAGCCTTCTATTAGGTTCTGAGCTGGCTTGGAAGGCCACGTAGTTTTTCTTTCTTTCCTTTTATGCCCCCGCACTTGCATGAACTTTTACAACAGTCCCTTACTGTAATAGTCCGTTTTGCTCATTTCTAAGCTGGTCATGTTGCCTCTATAAACCTAAGAATCGCAACCAGAATGGTATCATTTCTTTCCCGATGCTCTGGGAGACTGAACCAGTTGGACATCGTTTCTTGTTGTTTTGGCTTGGTTTTGTTGTTGTCCCCCATCCCCTGTCCTCCCCCTGCTTCCTTCCCGTCCACTAAGCCTTGCTTCTGTCTCAAATACAAGGTCTCAGAAATTGTAGAAGCGACAAAATTTAACGCATCTTTTTGCCATCCTCGTCCTAATTAACGAGACGGGGTTGTCCTAATGCAGGAGCCACCAGTGGCTGCCCTTCCTCCCCTGGGGGGCTCTTTCTCGCTTCTGTATTTTCTCTCTAAAAGCTGGCATCTGGCTAAGGGTCTCCTTGTGACTCGGGCTGGCTCCTCTTGTCACCTGTTACCTGTGCTGCCCTGTACCCCTCCCAGTGCGCGGTGACCGAGGTCCCCGCCCGCAGAAGGCTGCTGAAGTAGGCCCAGGACACCACACCTGCCTTCTGATTCTCCTGGGAGAGAAGCCCACACATCCGAATGCCTGTTCTTGCCCCCAGCTCGATAGCCCTTAACTCCTCACACCCAGAGCGTTTTGTTCCTGCGGAAACCGGAAGACGAGGCGCAGTTGTTTCACTGACCGTACACAGTGGTGGTAAGACGAGCTACAGAGGTTCTTCTGAGGTTCTCAGCACACAAGAGCACGCAGCAATTATTAGCCGCTCGCAGCCCTGTTATCCTCACGCCCCGTCTACAAAGCTTCCTTCTCCCTCCGTTCTGACGCCCGGGCCTTGCACATGCGTGGTAAGCACTCCGTCGTCACTCAGGCAAGACTTCTGCAGCAATCGGAAACAAGCTTCAGCACAGGGGGAGCGGATGGGTCCTGGTGGGCATGGGACATAGACCTACCAGGCATTCCAGTTACAGCCATAGATGGCTGCCGGTTCTCTCATGAAGATGGCTGTTGTCGGGTATCCCAGCCAGCAGGCTGTCAGAAAGCACTTATTGTGAGAGCAATCGAGGGTATGCAGGGCCTTGGGAGCACTGGTTACCAAAAAGAGGAAGGGGGGTCCGGACACAGACCGGGGTGCGGCAAACTCGCCTGAGTGGAGCCCATCTTTTCCATTTAGTCATTAATAGCCCTCAAGTCCTGCAATAGCCTATATTTTCCTAACTTTTTCTTTATGTCTACTGGTAGAGGGCTGGAGGTGACCCAAAGAAAGTTGTTCCCCGACCAAATCTTTGAGAGCAGTCAAATTAGGTTCAATAATAGGGCTCAGGGCAACCAAATGTCTGCCTCTGAGAGCCAGGCCAGCATATGGGGTTAGGTAGAGACCACGATAAAACAGGCCATGAGTGGGCAGTGGCCCTTAGAATTGGGGGTGAGGCTCTCCAGAGTGGCCAGAGAGGCCAAGGTCATCATGGGCCATACCATCATCATAAAATTCCACGTCATCAGTGGTGATAACAACCCCCAGGTCTCCCAGGACGTCCTGGCCCCAGAGGGTCCAAGGAACATCTGCAATAATGGGGGAAAGGACCTTGTGTCTCTCCATCTAACTGGGCGTAGGGTAGCCTTAGTGTCCTCCAATACCAGTAATGGCTCGCCCAGGCTTGAATTTCCAATGGGGCAACTTGAGGGCCTCATTCTCAGAATAACAGTAACATCCGCCCTGGTATCCACCAATCCCTGAACTGGGATTCCATTCAGGTGAACAGTCAGCATGCAGGAGTGTGGGAAGGCAGGGAGGGTCCCCAAACCCTGTGACCCATGAGGTCCCCCTCTCACTGGCAGATGGTGGGGCTGTTTTTCATGGCTTGGGGCAGAATGGTCCCTAATACTGGACACCTCCTGATTATGTGGGAGCATTGAACCCTGGCTCCTGCTGAGCAATAAAACATGAATGAAAAGCGTGGATATGCAGTAGGAATAAGGCCTGCTGCTAGACAGCGAGCATGCATGGCTGGGCTGCCACAGGGAGCGGCCTGAGACCTGCCTGGACACACCTGGAGCCTGATGACACCACACCGGGTGATGAGACATGAGCCAATGAGGAAGAGCCACAGCGACAAGCTACAGTCCGGGAACCAATGGAGTGCTGGGCAGAGGGTATAAAGGACATCCTTTTCCTGAAATAAACGAGTCTGCTTTTGCCACTTGCCTGGCTCCTGGAGTCCGTGTCCTGACTCTGTGCCTTCTCACCCCCACCCCCAAGGGTCCTGAGTTGGGGTCACCGCAACATCAGCAGATAGCAATGGTGCCGTTTACTAAGCTCCTTCTGCCCTCCAAGAACTTTCCACATATTATCTGCTCAACCTGCAGCACAGCCCAGTTGGGCAGGCTTGTGTGGTCCCTGTTTCCATTATCGCCCTTACAGTCTAAACATCCCACCGAATCTTCTGGACTCTGGCAGCCCACACTACAGTCACAGCCCTACGACTCTGCGCTGGGGGCTATACAACTCCTATTACAATTCTTATTTTGAGGTACCATGATGTTTAAAGTGCTCGCTTGTTCATTCATTCATTCGTTCATTCATTCAGCTACCGAATGAGAACTGAAAGTCAGATGCTGGGTTATTCAATGTATATGGAAATATATAGATAAACTATTAGAAATACCTTAAAGCAATTTTTTAGGCAAATAAGTATAGTACTGTTTTGAATAACAAAAGCCGCACGAGAAATGATCAGACCTAGAAGAATTCAAGGAAAGAGTTCCTTCTACTCTGAAGGGTGTCCGAAAAAGGAAAGGATTCCATTTCACCGGGGCGGAGTTTTGGAAGTACTGGAGAAAGTGTGTTGGGGCCGTCATTCAGTAGACACAGCACTGGCCTGGGGCGGACAGCATCAAGGCAGGGCAAGCTCATGTCCTGGCTGCACTGTGGGGCACGCAGGTCTAAGAGAACTGTGGGGCGGAGTGTGACGGTGGAGGCCCTCCCTCGATGGACTGCTACCACCTGGTGAAAGGAAGACGCTGGAAGGCCTTCGATCGGTAGAAAGTGAGCCAGGCTCGGCATGCCTCCTCTTCATTACCGCCACATCTCCTGAGGTTTAAAGTTAGGTTCCTAATTTCCTTATCATTTCCTCAAAACTCAGCTCAAGTGAACACACAAAGGGCGGGCAGCCCCACGACTGATAATCAGCAGAGTGTTTTTCATAGAGTCTCAGTATCTTGCTGTTCCTCGGCTTTCATGTTTACTGCTGTTGGAACTTTTCTTAACTGAATTTTTCAACATTCTAATTAGATGACTTGTAAAATAGGCCTTTGTCTCAGGGCGAGTCTACTGGTACTCGGATATTATTATAGGAAGTAAAATAATCAATAGAAGTAATGTAATCAATTAGTGTACAGGAGGTTCCTCTTTTCCTTTTCTACATGAGTAGGAATTGTGTCAGCTCCGGGGCTGGCAGCTCTAGGCCCTTCAGTACCCACTGTATAGGCTTAGACTGGGAGATCCAGAGCCTCGGTTCAAAGCCAGAGGCCTGTCTTACCAGTGTTCTGTTGCTGTGAAGAGATGCCAACTCTTAAAAATGAAAGCATTTAACTGGGGACTAGCTTACAGTTTCAGAGGTTTAGTCCATTTTATGACAAGGCATGGCAGTGTGCAGCTGCAGACACAGTACTGGAGAAGAACGTTCTAGGTCTGGATCCACAGGCAGCAGGAAGAGAGAGCCGCTGGGCCTGGCTTGAGCTTTTGAAGCCCCAAGGTCTGCCCCCCAGGGACACGCCTTCTTCAACCAGGCCGCACCTCCTAATCCCTCTCAAGTAGTTCCACTTCCTGATGACCACATTTAAATATGTGAGCCTATGAGTGCTATTCCGGTTCAAACCTACAGCTGGACCCACAGCTCTAGGCTTCAGCAGCCATAGACTTATGGCTCCACACATGAGACTGCAGACGTGTCATTCTGAGCTTTAAAGAACCAGAGACCTCCACAGCCCTTTGCAGCAGGCAGCAGCAGCAGCAGATAGAAGCACTTCCAGTGTAGGAACTCTGGGACAGGCCTCTGATAGTGGGGCCTACAGCTCCGTACTGATAGATGTTTCGTCCCTCGGCTTGGGATGTCTGGATCCGCAGCCCTCCACCGTGGCTCCCGCTACAGTCCTCAGACTGAGACCCTTCGCACTTAAGGAGCGCCAGCCTTAATGTTCTCTTCAGCATCTAGTCTCTGTATCTTCATTGTTGCTGCTCTTTATTACTCTCTGCAGTTCTTCAGCCGCCCTCTCATTGCCATGGCCGCTCTCACTGCTGCTGCTGCCGCTGCACTGCCAAGCACGCCACGCTGCTGTGCCCTCACCCCCTCTGCATGTTACTGGATCGGCCCAAGTGAAAAAGCCCAAGGCAGGCAGGAGAAGATCCCGTGAGAGGACCGCTTCTTCCGGCATGATGCAGGAGGAACTGGAGATGATGTCTCCTGGTTGCTGGCGGCAAAAAGCCATCAATAGTCGTGTCCAGTCAGGAGCCCCACGAGCGGCAATAAAGAGGCGTGGTATGCCCATGGATACAGCAGTAGGATGAATGTTTCAGGGACAGCTGGCTGCTTTCCATTTGGACTTAAGGCTACTGCATAGGGAAAACACATCTTTGACACGATAAATCTGGCCAAGAACCCATGGTCGGGAGCTCATGGGCCCCAAGGTAAACGGACCTACTGTGAGCATTCTTCTCAAGGGACAGTGTATCAGACTGTCCTCCGTCTCCCTCTATAGACACGTGCCCCAGGCAGACCTCACGAGAGAAGTTTCTCTTTGGGCAGGGCATGATGGGCAATGGAGAAACTCACAGCTGTCGGATTGCAGGGATAAGAGACAAGGGGCACAACAGCGACACTCAGCCACAAATGAGAAATCTCCGTCACCATCAGGGAACATGGGGCAGAAAGAATGTAAGAGCGAGAGGTTGCTGAGTCCCACACTGGAACAAACTCGCTGCACTCCCGAAGTCAGGGTGGCGAGGTTGCCTAGGGAAGACTGCACAGGAGATCAAGCCGGTAGACGGTCCAGCATGGAGAGCAGGGTGGGCTCCCGGAGACCCCAGCCGTGTCTGAGGCGCCATCGGTAAGTGATAGTTTCCAGGGGGAGAAGCTTTCTTTAATGGTGTAGTCTCTGACTGGTCGACCTCACCCCCGTGAGAGGCCCCACGCCTGTGTCTGGGCAGCACAGACTGGACTGGGTGAGGTGTTGAAAAGAGCAAATGAGAGGACAGCAAGTTTAAAGGGGCTGGGCCGGGGGTTGGGGGCCGGGGATAGGGGGGGACCTAGGAGGAGTGGAGGTGAACATGATCAAAGTATATTGTAGGCTGGTGATAGGCGTCTTTACGTTCTAAGGCATTTCACCAGCCCTCTTCATTTAATTTTATATTATGCATTTTAAACAGTGACATTTACAGAAAAAAAAAATTCCACAAGTCTTATCAAACACATGGAGAAATCGCTCCTTAGACAGTCTTTTCACTTCTTTACAGGGTACAATGCAATCGTCTTATGCTCACGTTTTTAATGTTGGGAAATGAGTTATTGGTTAGAAAGGATGTCTTCATGAAGCCAAACCCATAAAAACCGGTGGTTTGGAAAAGGACAGAGAGGCTTGGAGAGCTCACAGTTTACATTCTGAACTCAGGGCAGAAATGGGGGTGTAGGCTGCTCAAAGGCAAGAAGACAAACAGATGTTGAAAAGCCACTGCTGCTTCCTCTGAGGATTCCCTCGCTGGAGCTGTGTGCATACCCCCGAGGCCAAGACTGAGGCCCTGAAAGACAGAGATTTGGCTGTGAGTCCGCACAGAGCAGCCTCTTTCCGGACGGCTCTGATGTGTAAGTGGGAAGGATCTTTCAGGTGTGGAGTCCATTAAGAAGCGAATGGTGTGAAGGACGTTTCATTGGTCAGTAGTCCTTGGTGCACTGTGTCCAGGGCTGGAGCCGGCAAATAAGCTCCCAGCTGCCGATCTCTGATTGGCAGGTCAAATTCTAGACAAGACACTCACCCAGTGTAGCCGAGCTGGCGTGCTTACAGCTTGACTGTCCCTTCTTGGACCAAATTCCAATGACTGGTCAGATGTGAAATGTCCTCGGACTCCTGCCCAGAGAATACTTCAAGAGTGACAAGTAATTAGAGAGAGGCTTGGGACAATTATTTATAACTGGGGACACTTCCACATCAAAGGCTCCACCATCTTCTCGGGAGAGGCTGTCAAGAGCGCCAGGCTCCGCTTTATTTGCCGGGGAGCTTTGGCCAGGCCCTGCTCTCCGCCAATACACTTTTAAAAACGACGGAAGGACGTATTTGTTTTCAAAACGTCACCAGTTATTCCTTGTTCCCTTTGATTTGTCCACCTGTCCCTATGGCTTGCTCAGGCCGGCACTGCGTGTACAGTTCTCTATCCTTGACAACTTGTTTGGTCTGTTCTTTCGGGAAAATGGTTACACGGCGTCCAGTGTAGATGTTAGCATTGGCGGCAGCCAGTGACACAGCCGCGCAGGCCGGGAGAGGTCTGTTTGAGTTGTCCCGGGCGCATGAAAGGCTGTTTAGTTTTCCCTGTGCTCAGGAAGGATCATAGCTGGGGAGTGAGTCAACATCCTCCACCATCCCACACTGGAGCAGGCCGAGACGCTCTATTTTCTCCTTGTATGCGGTATTGTCTATAGTGTCTCCCTTCTTTCTAAATCCGCTCTTCCCAGACAGAGTTGGTCTACAAGTTGTTTGTGCCGAGTGGTTTTGGGGGGACTTAAGAATAGCCAGGACCAGAACGTTATTATTATTTTCAGCTTGCTTAAAAAAAAATACCATGTATGGCATGCATTTGCCTGCATGAGGTAAAAATGATAATTCCTGGTGGAGCGACAGCGTGGAGGATGGGAAACAGATGCGTTGCTCAGGCTGGACACTGACACGAACACGCCATGGCAGCAGGAAATAAGAGAGCAGTTGTGTAGCTCTGTCACAGTCCCATTATCTAGATGGCATGAGCACAGTGCATTCGCAGTTTCGTGAACATCGTCCTGATTTCCTATCACTGTCAGGAGCCGATCTTGCACACCTGTTTTGATTCCATGCTGCTTTGCTTAGAGAAAAGCAAAGAATGGGAGGAATGATTGAATTGCCAGGTCATGACTTTATCCCAGCCACAGAGAAATCTCTTTAAAGTTTTTATAGTGTGGCATGAGCTTTTTATTTTAAGATAAAGTTATTTATTTTATGTATATGACTATTTTGCATGTATGTTTTAAGTGTACTGTCTGTGATTGTGTGTGTGCATGTGTGTGTGTGTGCGCCTGTGTGCCTGCAGAAGCCGGAAGAGGAAAACAGATCCCTGGAAGTGGAGTTACAGACGCCCTTTGGTTATTGGGATCTGACTCAGGGTTGTCTGCTAGAACAGCAAGTGCTCTTAACTGCTGAGCTCTCTCTCTCTAGCCCTTGGGGCATGTGTTCAAGGATAAGATCCACAAAACAGATCTTGAGAAAGGCAAGTATTTTGCTGAGAGGTGATCCACACATGGAGTCAGGAAACAGGGTGGGTAATAGGAAGAATGCTATTAAACATGGTGGCTGTCAGGGTACCAGAGCTCACCCTTCCTATGTAAGCCTGGCCACTGTGGAATTGGCTGAGGATGTCCACCCCAAGCAGTGAGAGAGCTAAGCAGGATCTTCATGGGCTCAGAACTGCCCTTGGAGATGTTAACACTCTAGGACTTCCAGCTGGCATTGAGCAAGGACAACAGAGAGAGCTGCATTGCCCTCAGGGTGTGGAAGTCAGAATGTTACTGATGAAGCAGTGTCTGCAGAGAACGCTAACCCAAAGAGTTTTTAAAATTTAATTTATATTTTTAAAAATTACAGTTTATTCATTTTGAATCCCTGCTGTAGCCCCCTCCCTAATCCCCTTCCAATCACACCCTCCCTCTCTTATCTCCTCCCATGCCATGCCCCTTCCCCAGTCCACTTGTAGGGGAGGTCCTCCTCCCCTTCTATCAGACCCAAGCCTATCAGGTCTCATCAGGACTGGCTGCATTGTCTTCCTCTGTAGCCTGGTAAAGCTGCTCCCCCCTCAGGGGGAGGTGATCAAAGAGCCAGCCACTGAGTTCATGTCAGAGACAGCCCCTGTTCCCCTTACTAGGGTAACCACTTGGAGACTAAGCTGCCCTGGGCTAGGTTATCTTCATGCACGGTCCTTGGTTGGAGTATCAGTCTCAGAAAAGACTCCTGGGCCCAGATATTTTTGCATCTGTTGCTCTCCTGTGGAACTCCTGTTCCCTCCAGGTCTTCCTCTCTTCTCCTTCTTTCATAAGATTCCCTGCACTCTGCCCAAAGTTTGGCTATGAGTCTCAGCATCTGCCTCGATACCTTGCTGGGTATCGAGTCTTTCAGAGGCCCTCTGTGGTAGGCTCCTGTCCTGTTGCTTGTTTCCTCCCTCTTCCAATTTCCATCCCATTTGCTTTTCTGAGTGAAGATTGACCATTTTACCCAGGGTCCTCCTTCTTGCTTAGCTTCTATGGGTATACAGATTTTAGTATGTTTATCCTATATTATATGTCTACTATCCACTTATAAGTGAGTATATACCATGTGTGTCTTTCTGCTTCTGGGATACCTCACTCAGGATGATCTTTTCCAGTTCCCATCATTTGCCTGCAAATTTCATAATTTCCTTGTTTTTTTATCGTTGAGTAATATTCCATTGTATAGATGTACCACAATTTCTGTGTCCATTCCTCAACTGAGGGGCATATGGGCTGTCTTCAGCTTCTGGCTATTATGAATAGAGCTGCTATGAACATGGTTGAGCAGATGTCCTTAGTGTATACTTCAGCATCTTTTGGATATATGCCTAGGAATGGTATAGCTGGATCTTGAGGAAGCGCTATTCCTAATTGTCTGAGAAAGCGCCAGACTGATTTCCAGAGTGGTTGTACAAGTTTACATTCTCACCAGAAGAATGTAAACTTCCTCTTTCTCCACATCCTCTCCAGCATATGTTGTCACTTGAGTTTTTGATCTTAGCCATTCTGATGGGTGTAAGGTGAAATCTCAGGGTCGTTTTGTTTGTTCCGAGTACTCACCTCAAGTGGCTCACAACCACCTGTGACTTCAGTTCTCAGGATCAATGACATCTTTTGACCCCCCCCATAGGCACTGAATGCATATAGTAGACATACATTCTAGCAAGCATGGATGTTAAGAAGGATAAAGTTGGAAATACATGACCTTCTTCTAGATTCAAAAAGATGCTTTACCTTCTCTGGCATTTTAAGAATATTTTTTTTTCTTGGCCAAATACACCTGATATCCGTTCTAGTTAGGAATACAGCCCAGAATGGCAAGCAGCCGAAGAGCAGAGATGTCTGGCTAGCTGACGGCTCCTGATCAACAGCCCCAGGTTCAGCAGTGTTGTCAAATCTCTGTAAACTGAACAAATTTTCATGGAAGTGTTAGGAAAGCTAAAGTGACGAACCCAAACCCGAGGGAGCATCTTCACCCGAGGGAACCCGAGCCTACATATCCTGAAGGTAACTACAGCCGTATCAAGAAAGTTGAGCTTCTTTCTCCTACTCTCACATTTCTGAAACCAGGCAGACCCATCAAATCCTCTGCCAGTCCCGGACAAAACCAGATGCCCTACAATTTAACCACATCTGACATTTTTCAGTGTGAAAGCTGACCCCACGCATGGTAGAGGCCCGTCTCACAGGCTATTCATCCCATCTCAGATGCCAATCGGAAAATAGTGGGGTTCCAAGTCCCCCCAAATTATGCCTCATTGGGGTTCAAATTGTGGTACCCGCGACCCCCTGCGTAGATGATGGTGATTTGCTCTCACGCCCCTCAGAACGTGGGGAACACTGTTAACATTACTACTGTCTCAGCTGCTTTTCACCAGGAGCAGGGCAGCTTAAAGAAGGAAGGTTCTAGAAGGACAGAATCCATCATGGTTATGGAGGGAAGTATGACAGCAGGCACCAGGCAGGGCAGTGGGGACAGCTGAGAACTCACATCTCAAACTGCAAATAAGACACAAAGAAGGTGAACTCAGAATAGACCAAATCTTTAAGTTCTCAAAACTCACTCTTTCCTCCAACAAGGCCATACATCCTGAGCTGTGCCAGACAGGCCCATCAGATGGGGAGCAAGTATTCAGATGCCTAAGGATGTGGAGGACATCCCATTCAAATCAGCACATGCACTGTTTCTAATTATCCTCAAGGATTTCCCGAAGGCCAGAAACACACAGCCTGACAGGTACGTCGATGAGGTCCAGGAGGCTCCAGAGCCCAAAGACTTCACTCCTATCTCCATAAGTGTGCCACTGTTATTGGTATAATGTTCTTTTGAAATGTATACACCTTACCCTTGTTCATTCAAATGCTGATTTCTCTCCCCACTCTCTGGTTTCAATGCTGACATTGCATTGTGATACTTATTTTAAGCATCACCTGTCTCAACTTTGTGTAAACATGCCAAAATAAAGCAACCAGCCACAATGTTGAGCAATAGAAAGGAAGCAGGAAGAGAGAGAGGAACCAGAGGACAGGAAAAGGGTGGGAGGAGAGGGGCAGGGAGAGCTGGGAGAACAGAGGCAGAGAGAGAGAGAGAGATCTTGGAGAGATGGACTGGACCTAATATATCACTAAAAGCAAGTGGGAAATCTAAATGTGAGGAAACTATGAGGGCTTGGAGGTTTAGGATGGAGTAACTATTGCTCAGCATTGTGTTCTAGGTTAATTAAATAAACCCCAGTGTCTGTGTGGTGATTTGGGTATACAGCTGTTTAGGATTAACAGCAGCTTTACCAGAAGATATATCAATAGCAAATAATAATCGTCACCTACAACATACTGTCTCCATTGTTTTTCTTTTTGCTGTGACAAATATATATATCTGACAAAAACACTTAAAAGAAACTTTGTTTGCTTTGACTCATGGCTTGAGAATTTAAAGTTCTGTTTTGTTCTACTTATTATTAGAGCAGGGGATTGGCTCCTACCACAACAGGCTCCTGGAGGTCAGAGGTCAACCTGCAGATGTGCACATCCTCTCCTTCCACCATGTGTGGAAGGGTCTCAGGTAGCAAACTTGGGGGACCTGGAACCTTCTCACTGGCCCTACAGTTTTGAACGCAATCCATCATGGCAGGAAACTCATCATGGCAGCAGGAGCTTGAGTCAGCTGCTCACATCATGTCCACGGGAGAGAAGGGAGCAGTGACCCTCTGTCTGAGCTCACTCCCTCCTTTCTGTGCTGTCTGGGATCCCAGCGAGCAGGAGGTTGTGTGAGCAACAGTAGGTGAGCCTTCCCACCTCAGTTATGCAACAGAGACAATCCCAGCAGGAAGGCCCAGCCCAGGAAAGTCTTCAGAGGGCCACTAGGGCTTATCTCCTAGGTGGTTCTAGACCCCCTCAGGTTGAGGATTTTACTGAAGTGTCATTGCCATGTGGGTGTTGATGACTTCTTGCTCACCATCCTCAAAGTTCTTTGCAGCCCATCACCTGGGACTTTATGAATAACATAATAATAATTATTATATCTTACTACTTATTATATCATTACTATATTACTTACATATTTATTATCTCTTTTTGCTATCGTGTAAGAAATTCCAAGACTTTTAGAAGCTCTGTACAGAGAATGGGGGTGGGGCACCACACCCATATTTCATTTTATGCCACAGTTGTGAAGGTCAAGGAAGGACTGGGCATGGCTCCAGGTCAAACATGTCTAAAGGGACGAGGCAGCTCAATGGCACTAACTTCTTTTCCTCACAAAGACATTATCGTGAGACCTTAGAGTCTGGAGACCGGTTGCAATGATGTGTCAATGTAGCTTCCCAATTTTGATGCCATGTGTGTTTTGATGACAGTGTTCTTATGAGTGGGATTTACATAGGTATTTAGGGGTGATGGGGCATTTTACCTGCTTAGTCTCAGATGGTTCAGGGTAGACAGTCCTTCTGGCATCCTCCACATGACCTTCCAGCAACTCTGGGATTGTTTTCAGTTGAACAGAATCTAGATTCCTTCAAGTTACAGTCTTTCTTAGTGGTGAGTATTCTCAACAGAGAGCATTGCACCCTTAGAGAAGAACGCAGCAGACCAGACAAGAGCCAGGGCTTCCTCTGTCTCTGATTAAAAAGCACATTCAGCTTGATCAGCTGCAAAGGAACCAGCCCCGATGCTAACAACAGGAACCAGCCCCGATGCTAACAACAGGAACCAGCCCCGATGCTAACAGCGAACACCCTGGGGAGCGGTCTACAGCAAGGGAGACTGTTCACAGCTTCTTTTCCTTTTGTTTCTTCCTTTAAAAAAATTGGTACGGACAGAGATGTGTTTTAAATGTGAAATGCTCCTCATAGGCTCAGGTTTTAAACAGCTGGTCACAGGCTGGCTCTGTTTTGGAAGGTTCTGTCATGGAACCCTTAGGAAGTAGAGCCTTGGTACCAGACCCACTTCCTGTTCCTCCTCTTCCTGACTGTAGGTACATGTGACCGGCCACCTCATACTCCTGCCTTGGGCCTTGCTCACGATGTGCTACTCCAAACTAAACCCGAGTAGCTAGAAAATTAAACACAGAGTAGCGTGGATTTTCACATTTTTAAGAAAACATGCTGCCAGCATTCATTAAAGAACAAGGCCCCGAGAGTTGTTCCAATGAGTAGGTAACAGTATTTTTTTTTAAAGGTTTCTAAATTTCTGAAACATTCCTCTTGAGTGGTGAATTCATTACATATGTGTCCAGGTCCTTTATGTTAGCCCAGAGGCAAATGATCTAATAGCACTGTTCCATGTTATCAGAAATCCCTATTCTTGACATAGTCAATACATGGTTATCAACTTACATTTTAGTTTTCAAATTTCTCTTGTGGATCTTATGATTTTGGTGTGGCACTGTCTGGGCAGTGTTTCAGTTACATGTTTCATATAGAAAGGAAACTGTGGCCAAGACTAAGAAACATGGGAGACAACCAAATAAACAAACTTAACTGGCTTACGATTTTAAGACTCCAGAGCCTGTGACGTAGCAAGGTCACTGCGAAGCCTAGACAGGGTAATTAGCGCTTTGAAAATGGCACGGTAAGTACTTACTCAGAGGACCACTTAGCGCCCCTGAGTGACACCAGTGTTCTCTGGATCTGGACTAAGGACGAAGCAGGCAGATCTGCCCAGCTGTCACGTGCCAGGGGTCAAAGAGCAGCTACAGCAGCTGACCAACCGGCAGCCTAGTGCTTAGCAGAATGGTGACGATGGATTCCTGTGATGGGAATCCTCCTCTGGTGTGTCTTATGGGACAATAACCAATTTTATTATAGCTTAACTTCCTCCTCTAAGCCATTATTTTCCAATAAAATTAACATAGCCTGCAGGCACCTATTATAAGAACGAACTCTTTTATTTACAGGTGTTGCATAGCTCAGCAATTACAGATTCCCCCCAGTCACCAAGGTTTACGACTACTTGGGAAATGGAGGGAAGAAATGTTTTGTCTTTAGCCTTTCAAGCTCAAGTTCAAGAAGCAACAGAGCCCTTTTTTGTTCTGTAAAAACAGTGTTGTGTGAGGCTTGAGGCTCTGAGAAGTGAATGTTAGGAAGTTTTCCCCTGGTGGAACGTTAGATTTGGAAGCTTCAAACACTCTGGGGCCCTGGTCCCCAGAGCCAGGCTGCGGGACAGGCTGGAATGGCTGTCTTCAACCACTTGCTGGTGGGTGACGGTTGGCAGGGTTGGCAGGCTGGCATGCTGTGATGCTGAGGAGACTCGTGAAAGTTTGTCATCTTTGTCACATGACCTTCTAGAGACACAGACTACAGGATAGCTAAACCAGGTTTCAGCATTTAAAGTGGGTTTTCTTTGAAAAGAATATAACGATATTTAAAAGCATCTGTAATTATTTCTTTTTTCTGCCTCTGGTCCTCTGTTAACTGACCGTGCATTATATGCTGGAGCTTCCTCAGAATTGTGATGCTACATTTTTCACGTACATACTCATTAGGAAGCCTCACCTAGTTCCATTGTTTCAATGGCCACCTCTCATAAGACCACATCTCTCTGGGAGCCAGATTTCTTTATCCAACTCCAGTTAAATTTCTACATTTAGATGTCCTGCAGACACATCAGAAACAACCTGCCGTCCCTTCTCCCCAGTGCCTCCCTGATTTTTCTCTCTCTCAGCCAACAGCATTGCCACATACTTCACTATCCAAACCTGACGTACCTTATTCTTCCATAGAGGCCACCTCTGTAGTCTAACCAAGGCCACGCTCCATTTCATCTTTCAGATTGATTCTCTTGACCTTGACTCTGCATTGCTTAGCTACTCACTTCCAGAACTGAAAAAATAGGCAAATGTTAGACTCTGCTTTAGAATATTATGCAATATTTAATATGCATTTCTGCAAACATTCTATTTCTGAAAACACCCCTAACTGGAAGAAACATAATTTATAGCTGAGCTGTTTTTAAAGGAAGAATAGCATTATTGACTACAACCCCTGATTGCCATGGTCCAGACAGTAACGGGAGTGTTGCCTGCAGCCCCGTGACTAAGGCTGGAACCACTTATATGTGCGTGGAAGATGAGACACTAACGCCTCATAACAAGGAGCCTGTGTTGCTGTTCTCTAAGAAATCTAGCTGCTCAAAAACATGGTTGTAACTACAAGCAGAGTGCAGACTTAGGCAGGCTTCTCTGTGGCAGTTGTGAAGGACACTCAGGCTTTCTCAGAGGCTGTAGAGGTTGATGTGTCTACAAAAGGTATCATTTTATGAGAACATTTGTTTTCCTTTACTCTTTGTTGTTCTTTTGCTAGTGAATTTTGTGGCTAGTAGATTATTGACTCATTTCTCTGTCATCGTGGTAGCTGGACTGAGTTCTGCCCACTGCATGGAGCAGCGCACTGTGTCTATTAGGCAACTAAAATGTTGCCCGAAAAGCTTCCTTAAGCCACTGTGGACAGGGCAGGAGCATAGGCTGCAAAGGGGCCAATGGGACTTTCTAATCTACACTGTGGCAACCATTCCCAAGCTGTGTATATGTGTTAGAACAGATTAAAACAAACTTGAGTTTTTCAAAAGCTCCTGTGAGGTAAGTTGGCCTTGATGGCTGTGCCACTTGCTGAGGTAGTAGCCAGCGGCCAGGAGAGGAAGAAACTGGACCTGGACAATTCAGACGTAACATGGAAGGGACTTCACTACTTACTCCTGGGGGAGGAATAGGTTCCATGGGCAGCAAACAGGACTCAGTCAAAGATCAGAGGTTAAGAAATGACTTCTAATTCTTAATGAATCAACAGGAATAGGAGGACAGAAGAAAAGAACTCAAGCCTGGCAGTTACTGGCTTATTCCCATCTTTTCCGATACAGATGTGTACTCCACCCCAACCAGCTTGTGCATTTTCGTTTCTCATTTATTTGGAAATTTAACTCTAGCGACAGGGCTTCGTGCACCCCAGCAGCACAAGGACGGCAGGCAATACATTCTTACTGTTCTGCTAAATTTCCCCTGATGATGCACTTTTCCAATCATCTGCAAATTATTTCTTAGTCACCTCCGACAAGCCATGTGCTGTTTTCATGTTCGGAATATACCCTAGTCTAAGACCTGAACCGGAACAATCACAAAAAGAAATTAATAAATCCACAAATGAATGAATGTATGAATGAGCTTATGAAAACATTTTAGACAATGAAAGGAGCTACTATGTGTTGACTCTGTCTTTCCCAAATTCATGTTACAAGTCTGATCCTCTAGGCCCTCAGAATACTAGGTTTGAAATGAGGGAATTCTGATGTAATTACCTAAGATGAACTCACTCAATTGGGCCTGGATCCAGTATGATTTGTATTCTTATGGGAAGGAGGAACTTGAACACAGAGACAGACATTCCCACAGAGAGAATACTAAGAGAACAGGCAAAGATCACAGTGATGTGTCTCCAAACCAAAGGACCGTCGAGGCTGCCACGATCATCGAAACTAAGGAAGGGACATGGAAGACGTCCCTTGTTGTTCTCAGAAAGAACAAACCCTGTTCATTTAGAAATGTAGAATGATTCATTTCTGTTGGTGAACCTGCTTATTTTATTCTGTTTTCTTTTCTTTCTTTTTTTTTAAACAGTAGCCATAGGGGGAAAAAATCCCAGGCTATGAAAAAACAAACAAAAGAGCAGGGGTTATTAGGACTCTTTTCTAGGATCCCGGCTCATCTCAGTCACGTCTTAGAGAGACCAAAAAGTGTACCCATGCCTGACACCTGCTGGGAAAATCCGAGTTTTGGTCTTTCTTCCTTCCTCTCAGACCCTCATAGACACATCTGTAGTAGCTCACGTGGATTGTATTGAGTGATTTATTTCTATTGTCCCCTAGCCTGAAGATCAAGATCATTTCATCTTGATTCCTATGTTTTCATTTCTACCACAAAACCTCAAAGTATCATTGATTATTACACAAATGAATAGATATTTGCACACCACTCAATGGGAACTTAACATATACATTTTCTGGGTCTATAATGAACATGTAATGTGGTGTAGAGTGAAAACATAACCCACCATGAAACGGAACCTCTCTAAGCAGCTCACTGGGAGGCAAGGCTCCCCGAGCGTATGAGTGACAGCAGGAAAAGCTTACTTTGTGTGAGGACTGTGTCTGATTCTGACAGCCAGATAGGACACTATCCCCACCCCCTCCCTGTCTCACTTTTTTTTTTTAAGTTTAAATGGGCCAACAAGTAATAAATGGTGTCTGGCACTGGGTAAACCCTCCAAGGTGTTAACCTCTTTATTGCTGTATATTTAGTATTCATGGGATGTCTACTATGTCCTGGGTACAATGAGGGCATGGAATTTTTCTCAGGACCCAGCGAGTTAAACATTTTCATGGGAAAGCAGATACATCCACCACAAAAGAAGTAAAACCAGCAGCTATGGTCATGGCTACAAAGGGCAAATTCTGACATTTTGAGATCACAGGTGGGGACTTTCACTGGTTTATAAGGTCAGGGAGAAGGATACGGAGTCCTGAGGACATAAAGAAGAGCATAATGGATAAGGAGAGTGGCCGCCTCATCATCAAGAGGCGATAGGGTCTTGCTAATGAGGGAAAAGAGGTCAGCGTGCCTTGGGTGAAGCTGATGGTAGGAAACCGAGTGTAGACACAACAGCCAGCTAATGAGGAGCGTCATCGCTCTGTTAATCCTTCGGACAATGGACCCCGTACAAGCTGTTGGTGAGTGGTGTTTGTGCTCAGAGTTTCATTATGAGTCTTTCTCAGGTTGCAGGTGGAAATGATGCAGGTGAGCCTCATGGCAGGGAAGACTGGTGGTAACTTGGGCTCAAGTGGTCGGGGTAGAGCTGGGGAGAACTGATGGACTAATGGTCTACCCAGGACCAGGACTAGTTAGCTGGCCTATGTCTTGTCTAAGAAGAGTGGGGTTTTCTGAAACATAGATGCTATAAAGTGATGGTCTGGGATATACTGTGTGCTTTGAGACATCCAAACGAAATGTGGATCAGTCAGTTGGGAATACGGGTTCACGGTACAGGAGTGAGTCATGTAGACACAAGGCACCAAGGCTTCCATTGTCTGAGGGAAAGATGTGAGGGAGAGCGCATTTTGTGGTCTGATAGTCTCTCCACTCCTGTTATGGAATGCACGGCCAGCCCCAGGGGAAGAGATGGGTCAGTTGGCTTCATGTGTCATTATTTCCTCTGTCTCAGCAAGTTCTATTCTGAGCGCACAATCCACTGCATGGCTCAAGCTTAACCGCAGTCAGAGACTCAGAAATCTCCTCAGAGCACGTCTTAGGGGAGTGAGTGAGGCTGGGCCCTTGGTGGGGCGACATTAGGATTTCTCTGCTCTTTGTCTATACAGTCGTGCAGTGAGAGGTCCATGTCCCGTTTGCCAGACCCGGAAGGTACCTTCTGCTCCTTCCTCACACTGTGGGGGGAGGGGGGATGGGTGGAGAGGAGATTCTTCAGCTTCTCTGGCTCTGTGATCCAAGACTCGACACTCAGCCACCTCAGCAAGACTCTGCTGTGGGGAACAGGTGGTTCACACCCCTCCCCCCCCACTTGTGAGCTCTAAGATCTTCCTGTGGAGAATCAGAGTTTCTCCTTCGGTCTGTCCAGAGCCTCTGGAAGGTCCTGTCATCCCCCAGGGGCTCTAACCGGGCAAGGCATGGAACAAGGCTCAGCTCTGATTCTCACCTTCAAGTCCCAGTGACACGGAAGTTGTGGAATAGTCTAATTTGCTTCTGTCTCTACCAGTGTTTTCACTCCTGTTTTCCCCATGGCTTTGGCTTTTGAAAACTCTGGAAGCAATACGTACCATCTTCTATTTCATGTGGGTTTTTTTTTTTTTAATTTTTTCCAAGGAAAAAATATCCAGAGAGCCTACCTTGCTTCTCAAACATAATAAGAAATAGTGTGAAAGAGAAGGTTGATGCTTCAAAACAACCCGGACACAGCCAGGAGAGGAATGTTCTCAGCGACAAGCCTTCCAGATAAAGACTTGAAAGTTTTTCCCCTCATGACCCCTTGTCCTGAAAGTTTTTTAAAATGTAACTAGGGATAATATAGGCATGTAAAATAGGTATGTAAAAAACATACAAAAACCAACTAATAAGAAATAACAAAGTTTATTTTAAAGGAAGCTTTTGCTATGCCTATAATTCTACCATGCTCATGCTACTAAATGCTCATACTACTAACGAGGATGTCCCTGTTTATTTTGGTAACAGAGTTAAGTCATGGACAAATATTTGAAAGTGTAGGATGTAGCATCTTTAACTATTCTCAGAACTGATTGATATTTTTATTTTAAAATCCTCAAAACTGAGAACACTGCCTTGCATAAATATGTAGGAAAAAATGGTTCAAGTATGTCTAGGACCATTTCAGAAGTTGTAAGAATTCTGTATTAATCTGAAGCCAAAATTCACTTAATAATTGATTTTTTTTTAAATTTATTTATTATTTATACTGTGTTCTGACTGTATGCCAGAAGAGGGCACCAGATCTCACTATAGATGGTTGTGAGCCACCGTGTGGTTGCTGGGAATTGAACTCAGGACCTTTGGAAGAACAGACAGTGTTCTTAACCTCTGAGACATCTCAACAGTCGAATTGTTGAGACAGGGTCTCTCTGTGAAGTCCTGGCTGTCCTGAAACTCTGTGTGCAGTCCCGGGTGGCCTCAAACCCACAGAGACCCTCCTGCGTCTGCCTGGGGTTAAGGTTGTGTGACACCAAGCCTGGTCCCATTTAATGATTTTTAAATGAGCTGTAAGTCAACAAGTCAAACAGCAATTTCTGGAATCAAACATTCTAGTCCTTCGTAACTGAATCTAACTGGAGCCCAAAACTACAAAATTCCCTGAAATTAGTGATGCTGGAACCATTGTTCCTTTCTCTGTAGCTCAGTAAAACAAAACCATTAACACCACACTTCACAGCACACGGTCTTTCCGTCCAGACCCACAGGAGTCATGTTCTGCTTTCAACTTTAACTTGGAAAGTGAGGTTGGAATGTAACCCAGCAGAATTCAGTTCAATGCACTCACACACAGTTGTTCCATTACTGGCCAAATAATAAATATTTCGGGGGGATGGTAGGAGAAAGTGCAAGATTGGGTTTTCGTTTTAGGACGAAATGTTTCTATCCATACTGTATTCTAATAAGAAACGTGATAAGGTTTTGCTTTTAAAGGCATCATCTACACTCACATGGCTATGTAAGAGGAGCATAAGCCGATAGTTCTGAAGCCAAGGAGAGCACAGATAGCCATGGCTTCAGTTTAGGGCAGGAGCCTTCCTGGACTGTACTTTAGGACTCACCTGAGACAGGTTGCTAAGAGGCAGAGCGGAAGGACAACTGTTTCAGTTGATCCTGCTGGTTCAACATAACACAAGAGTCTCCAGAAAAGAAGGCCCAGGGAGCAACCAAATCCTTGGATGCATTGTTATGTAGACATCAGCCCCTAGTCTGAATCCTTTGTAAGCTTTTGAAAATTGACCACACTACCCATTCCTCTCTGTTTTTCCAATATTACCAAGTGCTAGTGCGGTGAAAATGAAATTGCTTTGATAAAACAGGGCATGCAAAAAAATATTTTCTTCTCTATGTATTACCTTTTCTTCTAAGATAAATGAAATCCAATATAAGCAGGTGACAACAGAGTTACGATGGCCCATAAATTCTTTTGTAGAGCTGGTAATGGGCTCTGAGGTCGCAGCCTTAATCATAAAACTTTGTGAAAGAACTTAATGCCAAGACATATACATTTACAAAATTCCTCTTACAACAAATTGAATAAAAAAACTCCGGTTTTTATTAATTTGAATGTATATGTTTGCATTCTTTAGCACATTTACATTTTTCAAATGCCTTTGACTGACTTTTCTAAAAGTTCTTTCTAACATCTTTAGGTGGTTCCTGTTCTAACTTGTAGGTCAATGTAGGCATCATCCCAGTCTTTATCAGTGAGGGTCACGCTGACTTCAGAACAGGTAATTCCAGCTAGAAAACTCAGCATCCAACGGTGGGAAAGAAGTTTAATATTGACTAAGGTCAGAGACATTTCAAAGCTTGTGTTTTTTATTCTGATACAAACACTGTGATTTAATTACATTTAAGTCCGAAGGAAGTTTACCACGAAGGAAAAGATAACATTAAGCTTGTGGTGTTCTGTGGAAAAGAAACTGTGGGTTACTTAAACCTTCTTTTAAATTTCTGGCCAGCCACAAAGCCAGCCTTGGTAAACGAATAGATCATATGTGTCTTAGTCTGCCAAGTAGAGACAGATGTTGCCTGGAGTTTTAAAGCCAGCTGCAGCCGCATTTCTAACATGAAAGAAAGGCAGGCAGATTCAAAACTGTAACTGGCCAATTCTTCTGTTCAGTGTGATCAGCAGAACCTCCAACTATTTGATCCTTCTGACTATTAATTATTCTGATTATTATTGTGTCTTTATAGCCAGCAGGTAAGATCCGGAGACTGTGTAGCTCAGTGCTTTTTAAAACCTCCAGCAATGGCAGCAACAGCAGCACATGGCAGCTTACCAACAAGACTCTGCCTTCACTGTCATTTGGACTGCCATTTATGCAGAATGCTTCAAAGCAGTGACAGCCTGAAGAATTGAATTTTGTTTATATTAACATCAAAATAAGCATTTCGCCCTTTTGTACACACACACACACACAATCCCTACAAGCTAAATGGAAAGCAGCATTATAATGAATAATGAGGCACAAAAACAGCAAGAAAGCCAAATGGCAATACGATTCAATTACTTCAGATAAGAAGAAAATCTTACCCTTTCACAAGCTGAAATGAATTCATTGGAAGACAGGAATAATACCCTCTTAGTTTGCAAGGGTGCTGGAGGTAGGCCTGGGCTATAGCTGTCAGCTTGATGGCAGTGTGTAGGTAAGGGACAAGTCATGTGTATGGACCATAGACCAGCCATGTTTCCAACAAGAAGTAGAGATGAAAACAGCATTTGTACTGCTGTGGGGAGAGAGCAGGGGATGGTATGGTTTGGGTCATAAACACCTTTCCAGGGCTTCCGTCACTGTTATCAGCCTGTGGCACTGGTGGGATCTAGTGGGAGGAGTAAGGTCCTTGGGCTCAGGCCTTGGAAGGGATTTCTATCTCTTTGCTTCCTGGCTGCCATAAAGTGAACAATCTCCTTCCATGAGCTCTCATACCACACCTCACTGCCACACACCCAATAATGGGGTCTAAAACCCCCGAAAACTGTCAGCAAAAGTGAGTATTCTTAGGTACTTTGTCACAACAATCGAATGCTGCCTGGGAACGAGTGAATGATCTAATCCTAGATTATACAGAAAGTCTCAAAGAATCTTCAGCAAGGCCCTGGCTTCTGGCTTTTCCATAAACTTACTTCAAAGAGCTCCATTTAGAAAGCTAGTAAGCAAAGGTCTTTAGTAATGATTAATTCAAAAGGACTAGTGTACAGGTTATATGCATTTCTCACCTGAGAGAGGAAAAACTGTAACGGAAGGTTTGGTTTCTTCAAAAACTCAGTTATGTTATGTAAATATGTTTTTGCTTTAATCCCAAGTGTGGGATACAGAGTTGCTTTTCGTTTGTCCACAGCTGATAATTGCCTCGTGTTGGGTGTGGTTTTTGCCAGCTGCAGTTAGTATAAATAGAAGAGCCCAGAGAGAGGGGGCGTGGCAGCTTGGGGGAGATGGGTGGAGGGAAGGCTTCGAGAATGCTTTGAACAAAGACACAGCTCGTTGCATTTGCTGGTCTGCTGGTTCCCTAGACTGCTGGATGTCCTGACGGCTGAGATTGGTACTGTCCCCCCAAAAAACCTGACAACCCTACCCAGCCAGAAGTAAAGAGGCATATGTCTGTCCCCTTTCCCTTCAAACCTTTCTGTCCTACCCAGGGTTGGGGGATTGGAAGGGATCCCAAATTAAGAATCCCAAATAAAGTAGAGTTTAAAAATAGCACCTACAAATAGCAAAATCGTTAAGCAATGATATGTGTAAGGTAATGAGTAAGGTAACACTTTTCGTAAACACTTTGGGCCACAGATTTAAACAAATCAGTGAAGCAGTTGTCTTTATGAAGCAAGACACACAAGCATGTGATGTCTGGTTGCTTGCATCTCAGTCACGCTGCACCCTTCTTTCTCAAGAACTCTCACTGTGCCCCGAGCCTGGTCCACTCAGCATCCTGCTCCCACGCGTCACAGCCTCTCTGCCCTGGTCGCTGTCTCTGAGATCCTGCCTCTGCACCACCCACTGCCCCCTTCAGCCTTAGCTCTGTCCATCAAGAAGCTCCCAAGCCACCAGCTTACTAAACGTGCCCCACGGGGTTCCAGCCTAGTGAGCTAAAAACTCAGACCAAGAGATAACAATGTTCTAAATCAACACGATTCAACAGGAACGTGTGTAACCCTCCTTCAATAACCAAAGCTTGGAGGGAGGTTCATGCCAATGGGGATAGGAGGGTCTAAAGGACAGCGACATTGTGGTTCTGATCCTCTAAGGTCAGCCAGCATCCAGAGAGACCCCCTTTCTAGGAGACCCCCTCTGGCATGAGTGACAGAGAAAACCCTGGAGGTGCCATGGCTTCTCCTAAGTTCCCAATGAAGACCACGGAGGAGTCTCAGCTGATGTTTATTAATGTTTATCCGTGGCCTGCCACGGGTCTTAAATACCCGAAAGGAAAGTGTAACAAAGCAGTGGCTGCTGCCCAGGGAAGCAGCATTAGCTTCTGTCAAGTTCCAAGACAGTTTTAGCTGGGTTCACTGTCTGGGATTAAGCCCCATTTTCCAGAAGGGTTCTAAAGTGGGAAATGAGAGACAAGGTCCCAATAACAGAGAGCTCACACTTCCTCTTCAAAGGATACAAAGGTCAGTTCAGTTCTTGTGCACACCAGGCAAAGCCCTGTGTAAGCACCTTAGGCATCCTTAAACGGCTCATTGAGTTTGTTCCTTTTGGAAATCAACCAGCTGCTGTCATACTGAGATACTGACACATTTCTCCCAGGCTGGATCCAAGGAGAAAACACACTAGTCAAATGAATCTGTCACTTCCCAGCCCACAAAACTGGCTGGCACCCGTATCAGCAGGCTGCCGTCGCCCCTCTATGGCTGTTTTAATTTGCTTTCCTCTTTTGGTCCTTCTTAGTTTATGATTGATGTCCTCAAGGTGCCAACACTGAACATCGATAACCCTGACTAAGGAATGCCAACACTTAGCCACACTGAGGACCTCCTCCTCCTGGGGCATTTGGTCTCCCAAGGTACTGCATTCATCCTGTACCTCTTTAGTGTGAGCCCTGGGGAGAAACCCACCCATGCCCTTCCTCAGTATCCCTATTCAATTCTGAAGCAGCCACGGCCCAAAGGATTTAGTTCCAAATCCTTGAAGGGGAAGTGTTAAGATAAAAACAAATGTGTGAATTATTTTGTGAAGATGTTACCGTTAGAAGGCAAATAAAAGACATTATTGTTAGACATGATAGTCAAACTAATGAGTTTAAAGACAGAGTTCTAAAAATCAAATTAAAAAACCCAAAGGCTTTAAGGTTAGTTAATTCTTGTGTTACATTTGGCTCAGACTGTATTAATCAATTGACGTTTGCTGTGGCATAACTAGCTTTATTCTCTTGTAACAGGCCATACTTACACATTTCGTGACTGAGCATTTTCAGTTTTTGCTTTTCTAAGATAACCAAGATTACAAAAAAAAGTGTTGGGTGGTCCCTCCCTCGCTGACCTCCGAGGTGGTCTAAGGACCTGGGTGTCTACTCCATGAGAAATAAACACACCCCACCATTGTTGACACTAATTGTGTCCTTCACTTGTGTCTTCTCAGAAGGAAAGCCAAGACTGAAATTACCATGAGGGACAAGTTCCTTTTCATCACTGGGGGTGGCCCCTGCAGGCAAGGCTAAAGTCAGTTCCAGGGTGGTGTGGGCTGTGCCCATGGCCAGGGCCTGTGCTATTCATAGTGTGTGGAAAAGAGAGGCAAGATGCTCTTCCCAGCTACCAAGCATCCAAAACTTGGCAGCAGCTAGTTTAAGGGGAAGGGGCCAAACGTTAGGAAAAAGTAGACCAAGAAACAGCACTCTTAACAAATAAGGGGAGACTCAGCAATCACAGTCAGAAGTATCTTTCATTACACGTGATGACATAATAATCACATAACAACGGGCTGTTATTGTTGACTTAGTGTTATATAAGATCATGTTTACGGATTATTAAAGTTTTAGTTACTTCACCTAATCAGGGTTGACTACAAGCTAGTGAAATGGGGGTGTTGACTTGCAAACAAGGTACGTCTGACCTGGAGTCAGCAGGCTCATTTAACTTCTGAGACTCCGCAGCGTCAGCTTCGCTAAGACCAAACTGACCTTTAGGCTTCTTGCTGAGGAGCAGCTTCGGGGTTTCTGATTTTCGCGGTAGCACAGACTCTGTATGTACCAGTCCCTGGTCTTGGCTGAAAGCGCTGCTGTCTCAGAGCCTTGAGATCCTCGCTAGGCTTTAGACAAGGGCTTCCATGCTGGTTCTGCACCAGGCCTTGCCAGTTCTGAAGGCGGTCCTGCACATCCAGCTCACAATGTGTGCAATACCTTTCACTTCCCAGCTTGTTGTACATGAGAAAGAAAGAGACATGCTAGTCATTAAAAAGCTACTTGAAAATATCAGTGCGCTAAATCATGAAAACCACATTTTATTTAATAATAAAGGTAGAGTTTGTGAAATAGCTGCAAAATATATATGTCACAAATGAGCTGGTACCATGCACACAGCAAGTGTGCATGCTACTGAGCGTTCTATGAACTGAGCTACACTCCAGTGTAATTCCTAACGTGCTTGTTTTTTTTTTTTTTTAAGCCTTTTTACTTGTCAAAGTTTATAGCAGCTAAAATATGCTTGTTTTATCAGGGGTAGCGTTAGGGTGTCTTAGTCTTCAAGAATGAGCCAGAGAGTATTCCCAGCATCTCTATGGGTTGATAGATTTTAATTAAATTTGGATCTTTCTGTTCTTTACTACCTATCATTTGGCTTAGGACATATTTAGTACAGATGCCTTCCCAACAGTATGTTTAATGCATCCCTAGAGGGACTTTTAAGGCCCCACCCCTTTCTGAGGAGCTAGCTATCACCAGGAAAAGTGGCTGAAGAAGGAGAATTGTTTTCTCCAGTGGTGTGCCCACTGATAAATCATCCTTATTCCAGTAAATAATCTCTCAGCCATGCAAGCAATTATAACAAGACTCAATGAGTCAGAAAATAATGAAAGTAGCAGGGAGACATGGGGAATGAAGAGTTTCTGCTGGAGTTGAAGGGGTGAGAGAGGGTGATGGGGTAAAAATGACCAAAGCATATCATATAAATATATGAATTTTAAACAATAACATAATAAAATTACAAACATTGAAAGAGATTCCTCCCAAGATTTTAGGAGTACGAATATACTCAAGCGTGTTTTCAGAAGAGAATATAGCCATAGAAGAATTCAACTTAGAAATCAAATCAAGGAACCAATAAGAACATTTTTACAAAATTTTGCAATAAGAAAACTCTTACAAAATTTTCCTAATTTTGAGGAAAAAAAATATAAATTATAGGAAAATGTTATTGTGACTGACTTAATTTTTTTAAAAGAAAAAGAGCAAAGACATACATAAACCACAACTATACAAAATCAAACCCAAATCAAAATTTTCGTAAAATAAGAAAACAGAGAAACAAAAAATAATCTAGTTACTAGTCAGCTATCATTTTTAAAAATAAAGACAGGAAAAAAGTGAAACAGGATAAAATAGTACAGAACCAAAACAGACAGGTGCAATATTTTAAAAAGATCAATGAGATGAACATTAATGATGAGTGAGAAGGAAAAGAATCAGCCATGATATCAGTGGGAATCAGTCACAGATAGACAGATTAAAACCATAGCAACAAAATCAAAGCCTAAAGCTTTTCTTTTTTTTTAGATTAAAATGTAATTACATCTCTTCGTTACCCTCTTTCCCTCCGAACCCTTCCATATCGCTATTCCTGCTTTCCTTCAAATTCATGGCCTCTTTTTTCATTATTTGTTACTGCACGCGCGCGCGCACACACATCATATATTCCTAAATTTAGCCTTCTCAGGCTATATAATGTTACTTGTATGTATGTTTTCAGGGTTCACTTCCCTGGGGAAGACTATTGCTCCTACTGCCTGGTTTCTCCAGTTGCCCCTGATTATTTTTGTAATGTTGAGGCCCTCTGGACTTCCCTCTGTCCAATTTGGCATGTTCGTTGGTGTTCTCCTTGTTCAGCTCATGTTTGGGTAGCTGTGTTGCTGGGACTTTATGGCTGTAGTTTCTGATGATACTAGGAGAGAATCTCACAGAGGATCTTCCTGATCCTCTGACTCTTACAGTCTTTCCGCCCTCTCTTCTGCAATGTTCCCCGAGCCTTAGATGTGGGGATGTTTTATAAATATATCCATTAGGATTAGGCTCCACAGCTCTGAATTTTGATTGGTTGTGGTTTTCTCCAGTGGTTTCTGTCTGCTGCAAAAAGAAATTTCCTTGATGAGGGGTGAAGGCTGTGACTACTCTGTCAGGGGCATTTGCTATTTTGAATTAAGATTCTGTGGTTCTAGTTAGCTGGAGTTGAAGAATCAGCTGTGATTAACAAGGGACCAGAAACATTGATGTGAAACCTTTGCTTTACTGGGACCATTGATTCCAGTCAGCTGTAGCTAAGAAGTTAGTCATGATTAAGAAGAGACCAGCATCACTGAGGTGAAATCTAGGAAGTGTTTACTTTGGTTTAGCTCACAGAAGCTGTGTCCAGAGGTAGCTAAGGTTGAACCTCAGCTGGTGGCCAAATTTAGATACTTGTAAGAGTCACCCATGTGCTGCTGGTTTTGAAGGTATGAAGGAGTCGTGGGTAGCAGCTGAGGCTTGTCACTGAGAGAGGCCAGGAGAGACCACTGGTGAAGGAGCAGCCAAAGTAGCAGTGGAAGCCCCAGGCTGAAGGGGTCATGGAGAGAGTTGAGACTTTGTGTCATGAAGCGAGCCCAGGAGAGGCTCCCAGTGAAAGCACAGCCCAGTTGCAGCAGAAGACCCCAGCATTTTGGAGATGCCAGTACCGTGGGGTGACCACCAGGAAGAGCAACTGTGGAGTGGAGCCAGCCGGAGCCTAGAAGAGAAGCTGTGTGCTGCAGGGGCGGAGCCAGAGACGTGCTCCAAGCCCTAGAGGAGCTCAGAAGATCATAAGTGCATCTCAGATATGGGACATTGAGTTATTTACACTGTTGGAGTTTGGTTTTGCTTTGTTCATATTGTGAGTATGCCCTGGTTCTTCCCTCTTGAAGTGAGAAAGTAACTTGTTTTTTATTTTACAGGACCCAAAGGTCCCTTAGCACAGTTGCCTTAAACTGCTTTGGGTTTGACCCAGTGCTCACAGGTTCTGGATGCCGCTCTAATTCAGTTCTCAGCTGCCTTTGAAATTCAGAATGCATCCAGCCCTGCATATCCCCCTCTGGCTGAATGTTAGCCAGTTTTTCTCCGGGCTAACATTTCACAGATTTCCATTCATTTAATTCATCATGTTTCAAAACTATACTGTTTAGAGAAAATAGAAGTAGATTGCAGCTACAAGTACCGGGAGACACTGTTAGTCAAGAAGTAGGAATCCAAAATGGCAAGGCATCAAAGTGCACAAGCAGCAACCCCCCCATCCCACAGCTCTGTGCCTGGCCTGCACTTAAAGCAGCGCAGCCGTTAGTTTTCAAGATACATAGTGCTCCATTAACCTGAAGGCACATGTAATCTGAAGTCTTTGCTGAGCCTCCTTCACCACCGGTTTTCCCTGGTATTTTGCATGAAGATCCTGGCCTTGGGCTTTGTCTTGCTTTGTCACCAGATTTGGAAGCACAGTGGCCCCTTAGAGACTTCTCTTGAGATCCACGCTCCTCTTCTGCTTGACCCCGGGGGTTGCAGTATAACTGCTCTTGAGACACCTGAGTCGTCTCGTTCAAGGATGCTACACCAGCACAGGTGGTGACCTGCTACTGAGAAAAGTTAGTACAGACCTCTCTGTCTTTGTCTCTGTCTCTGTCTCTGTCTCTCTCTCTCTCTGTATCATAGGGAAAGCTCACAACCAAGGCTCAAATATTTCCTCAAAATGACAAGGTTTCTACAACACTAAAGACTAAATTACCCACAGAAGCTTTATTTATGCTCAGTTGACATTTTCTATCTGTAGACTCCCAAGCTATCTTATTTCATGTCATAGATGATGCTTCTATCTGAAAGCCCTTTTCTGCCAACTAGATTGAGTTTCAGTGTCCTTAGTTGATCATTCTTAAGCCAGTAGCCAGCCAACGTGTGCAGCTGCTTCTGGAATGGTCCTCTCTCCACCAGTCAACTCCTAACTAAGCCAACTGGACTTTTTTCTTCTTACCACTTAACTTATATATGTGAAAAATCCATCCGCTTCAATACAGGCAATGTGGTTGGAATTATGATACTTTCCTGAATCCCATTTTACCCCATTGTCTCTGTAACAGGTGATTTCCCTGGGAAATGTCTTGTTATGTATCAATTTAGTGTAGTTACTCAGCTGTAAATGTTTTTATTTCCTCAGATGAAGGGAGGAGATGAGCGCTGTTCCCAAACTTTTCTAGCAGCTGGTTCAACTCAGCTGTAATTACCAAAATTCCTCTCTGAGCTGACTGATTCAAACTGGATTCTCTTGGATTCTGACTGAATTGATCTTCCTGGCTTCAAACTAATTCTGGAAATAGGTTTTAATCTTCTTGATCCTTTTCATTCTCTGGCTCATTCTGTCTTTACCTGTGTCTAGCTTGTTCTCTCTGAAACTTGTCTCTGTAAAATTGTCTCAGTGAGACACTCTCAATTAAAAAAAGAAAAAACTTTCTCTGAGCTGATCTTAAGTAGCCCCTCTTTTCTGTCCTGTTCTCCCGAGAGAACATATCCTATATCTGACTCATTCTGTCAAATATTTCTCTGATTCATCATTTTGTCTGCCCCTCTGTTAGACCTCACTTTCAAACATGGCTGTTTCCTCCCATAAACTAAACTTACCCTCATGGTTTGGGATTAAAGGTGTGTACTAAGTGCATGTCTGTATTCCAGCCAGATCCTACTGTAATCCAGAGCATGCCTGGCTCCTACCAGATCACATAGACCTAGAAAGTCACACTTTGGGTGTGATCTCTTGCCAGAGAAGCCATGTTGCTGGATTAAAATTCTTCTGCATTCAATAAGAAGAAAAACACAAGTAGTGTAACATTGTTAGGGGAAACCTAATGCAAGTGAAAATCAATCAAACAGCATTCACTGACCTCATGTCTCCAGTTCAGTTCCCGGAGTTTCTCATTTTCCATTTCTCTTCCTATCTTTTGTTGAGATGAGTTCTCATTATGTAGTCTGTGTCTGCAATAATACCTAAACACTGTATAGTTTAGGTTTACCTGGAACTCCCCTGCCTCGTTCTTTTGAGACCTGAGATTACAGGCATATGCCACTATATCTGGCTTCTTAGTGTAGTTTTGATTCCGTTATTTTTAATCCTTCCTTCTATACTTTCTTTTTATTTCTCTTTTTAAATTAATTTATTTTATTCAGTTTATATACTGTTTGTTGCCCCATCCCTCTTGCTCTCCCTCTCTCCCTCTCCTCTCACCTATTCCTCAGAAAAGGGAGCTCCCTTTCCCATCCATGCCAGCTCATTAAGGTACAACAGGACTGAGTGTGTCCTCTTCCTCTGGGGCCTGGCAGGCAATCCTGCTAGGGGGGAGTGATCAAAAAGCTAGCAAGTGAGTCCATGTCCGATACAGTCCCCATTTCCCTTACTAGAGGACCCACCTGAGTCCTAAGCTGTCCATCTGCTACATCTTTGTAGGAGGCCTAGGTTCAGTTCATGCAAGGTTCTTGGCTGATGCTTCAGTCTCAGCAAGCATACTATGAGGCACAGACCCAAAGAATATAGTAACAAGGAGGATCCAAGGGAGGATGCTTAAATCTCACTAGTAAGGAGAGATAGAATAGACAGAGCTAGTGGCTGAAGAGAGGGAACAAAGTAGGAGAGGGAGCACAGAGAGTTAAGAGGGTGGAGAGCAGAAATAAGGAGAGCAAGGGTGAGAGAACTGAAGGCCTGTAGAGAAAAGAGAAACAGAGGGTGGGGGCATCTCTGTGACAAGCTGGAGACCTAAGTCAGGCCAGGCTCTTGGGAGGATATGAGGGGGACCCAAGCAGAGACTCCTAGTAGCAGAGGCCATACAGACTGAAGAGCACAACCTCTAACTAGATTAGTTTCGTAGCAGAGGGAAGGGAACACCAACCAACCCACAAAAACTTCCACCAAAATTTACCCTGCCCACAAGATGTGCAGGGATAAAGATAGAGCAGATAGAACAGAGATTGAGGGAATGCCCAACCAATGCCTGGCCCAACCAAAGACCCAACCTATAGGAGAGTGCCAACCCCTGACACTTTTAAGGATACTTGGCTAAGCTTACAGACAGGGGCCTGTCAGAGTTGTCCTCTGAGAGACACTAGCCAACAGAGCCTCAAAACAGATGTTGAGACTCACAGCCAAACATTGGGCGATGTGTAGGGAGTGTTATGGAAGTGGGAAGAAAGAGAAAAGGACCTGGAGGGGACAGGAGCTCCACAAGAAAACTAACAGAGCCGACCGGTCAGGGCCCAGAAGGACTTCCTTTTATACTTTGAATGACCTGACTCTCACCTGTTTTTACCACATTCATGCTACATCCCGTTAGGCCCACAACCAATTTTATTATTTTACTTCTCCATCCCTGTTGCTGGGTCTCTGGGTGTTTCTAGGCTAGGTGAAAAAAAGCTCAGGTTTATTTACTCTGTTGGAGATAAACTTAGAATAAAGAAAACCCAGGGCATCCCAACTGAGACTAAGGCTGAGAAACAAAGAATCTTGTAGGGGAAGCTAACTCACTGAGCCGAGACCAAACAGGCATGATGAAAGACATCGCATGGGGAGGCAGAGAAGCCGCCTCTGACATGCCAGTTTTCTTGTGCTGATCATCCTTAGAGGATCTCCCTTTGGAAGCCAGGGATTCTAACTGGGCATGGCAGCATACATCTGCAACCACAGCATGTGGGAGGCTACGGCAAGAGATGGGGAGATCCAAGCCCAGTCAGGGCTACACGGCCAGATCCTGTCTTAGGAAACAAATGAAAACCCAGGATTGCTCACTAACTCTGGCCTGCTCCTGAAGGTGGTTGGTTTTCATATGTAGTAGGGAAAACTAGCCATGCTCAAGGTCGCCTTGCTGGACAAAATGGTTTCCCGTGGACAGTGTGTTCTGGAAGAGCTTCTACATTTGAAATGTGATGTTCCTGTCTCCGTGTATGAGTGTTAGGACATGTGCTTCACATGTGTTTCACATGTGCTTCAATTGTGTCTCACACGTCTCACGTGTGCCTCACATCTGTTTCACAGGTGCTTTAAATTGTGCTTCACATGTGCTTCCTGTGCTTCACATGTGTTTCACATGTGCCTCATGTGTGTTTCACATGTGTATGCTCTCACTTTACTGCCACTCTCAGATCATTTTCTGTCATGCACAGACCTAGAACTCGGTGAGCATATTCACAGTGAACAGTCTGTAGACATTACTGAATACATATATAAGCAAATAACCGATTCTTTATGAATCTTTAGAACTGACATGACAAGAGTAAGACTTTCTGGAGCCTTTACACAGCTAGCATGAGGTCATGAGAGCTTCAGAAGCATAGGTGAAACACTGGTGGTGTTTCATCTCCAGGGAAGACCAAAGGAACGGGCCCATGGAGGGAGCCACTTATCAGGTCAGGACCCGAGGCCAGCCAGGGTGGTCCTGAGCACTTCAGAGTCCTCCTGGGTCTCCACTCTGACCTCTCACTGACATTCGCCGAGTACCAAAATAAAACCAAACAAAATGCCTAATTATATTTGCATGCTAAAGACAGGGAAGAGTATTTGTAGAGCCAGAGATTGTTTTACCAGTAACTTTACTACTGCAATCCAAAAGGCATCACATTCATTTATTTCGTGTTTTCCTTGCTTATTTCTGGAACTGTGGTCATTCTTGAGTAGCTCCAGGGTGGAAAGATGGGAATACTCCTGAGTTATTTAAACAGCCACCACCGTCCTCAGATTCAGAGGTGGCAAACATGAAAGGTGACCTCGACTTCAGCACGCCAGGAAAATAATAAATGAGAGGAAAGGAAACTCAGCACACTCACAAGAAATGGCTAAGAGGGTCCAACCCTTTGCCCTGAAAACTTTGGGCACCTAAAGAGAAATACTACACAGCCACACCTTCATTTGGCCAAATATATGGCTGTAAAACACCAACCTACTCATTACAGGTTTCTACTTGAATCTTCAACCACATTTTAAATACAAACTGTGGTTCATGGGTTAACACAGTGTCACAAAGAAAACGCTGTCCCCTGGGTGTCCCTCTTAAGATTCCTGGACACCAGCAATCCCTAGCTCCCACTCCCTCCTAGTAACCTTTGGGTTTGCTAATGGTGGGTTCAGGCTACAGTGTTCCACAAATTGTCTTGTTCTTTTTCTCTGGTCTCTCAATGACACCCCTCAAGAAATGCTGGCTGATATTTTTTCATCCTCTTCCCCTAATTTCCTCACCAAAATGTTTAATTAGTGAAAATGCAACATATTTATAGACATAATAAAATAGTAGAGGAGAAATGTTGTAAACATATACATGACTTATTATACTTAGGTATATATATCTATATATACACATACATAAATATACCTTCACATATATGCATTTAAAGAGTACTTTAAATGTACATACTTGTGATTCAGAAAACCAAAATAGCTGTATTTTTATTTATTTATTTATATTTAGGGTCCAATGAAGGTAATTGACATGAGAGCACCCAATTTTTGGGCATGTTCCAGAAACAATGTATGAGAACAAAATGTCAAAGCATGTTTAATATAACATTAGGTGATTTAAGATCTAAAAATTGAAATGGTGTTCAGAGCCCAAACCAGACCAGATCTATCTTTCTATCTGTCTATCTGTCTGTCTATGTATGTATGTATGTATGTATGTGTGTATGTATGTATGTATGTATCTATCTATCTATCTATCTATCTATCTTTTATCCATACAATCTTATCTCTCATCAGGACCTTGAAGGAAATAGTACCACCATTTTACACATGGACAAACTAAGGCCTAGAAAAGCTAAAATGAATTTTAATTAGAACAAAAGGTGCAAGAGTCACTGTGCTAATAGGGTCTAAGTTTGCTTTTCTTTGTTAGCACAACTTAAAGGACGATATAATGAAAATTATGTCAGAGGTGGATGGAGGGAGGGAACTGGGTGGTAGAGGGGGTGAGGAGGGGAGCAGGGGAGAGACCAGGGGGGCTGGGGGCAGAGAGTGCTGGGAGAGAGAATGGAAATCGGTGGGGACATCTCTAAGACTAGCTGGAGGCCTGGGACAGAGAAAGCTCCTGGGAATCTATGGACGTGACTCCTAGCAGTAGGGGTTATGGAGCCTGAAGTGGCTACCTCCTGCAGTCAGGCATGACTTCCAGTGGAGGAATGGGGACACCAACCAACCCCCCAATACCTTTGACCCCAAATTTGCCCTGCAGGGATAAAGTGGAGCCGAGATTGAGGGAATGGCCAACCAATGCCTGGCCCAACCTGAGACCCATCCATGGGAGACAGCCAATCCCTGATACTATTATTGATATTTTGCTCTGCCTGCAGACAGGAGCCTAGCATAACTGTCTTCTGAGAGGCTTCGCACAACAGCTGATGGAAACAGATGCAGAGATCCACAGCCAAACAATATGCTAAGCTCATGTATCTTGTGGAAGAGTTGGAGGAAGGACTGAGGGAGCCTAAGGCATCAAGGACACCACAAGAAGACCTACAGAGTAAAATAACCCGGGCCCATGGGAATTCACAGAGATTGAAACACCAACCATGAGCATGCCTGGGCTGAACCTAGGTCCCCTACACACGTGTAGCAGATGTGTTCTTCATGTGGGTCTCCTAACAGTTGTTGTAGGGGCTCTGACTCTGTTGCCTGCCTTTGGATCTTTTTTTCCTATCTGAGCTGTCTTGTATGGCCTCAGTGGGAGAGGATGTGCCTAGTCCTGCTGTAATTTGATGTGCCACAGTGAGTTGGTCCTCACGGGAGGCCTCTCCTCCTCTGAGGAGAAAGGGAGGAGATGTATGCGAAGGTGTGCTGGGAGGGTGGGCCTGGAAGGAAAAGTGGGATGAGAGCTGAAATAGGTGTGTAAGGTGAATAAATTAACAAAAAAAGAAAATTAGTAGTCAGGCGCATATATAATATACAATAAATATATTTAAATATGTTTATAAATAAGTAAGCATATCTTTAATTTTTGTGTATCATGCAGGCAAACAGCCTACTACTGAGATCCATTCATAGATTTATAGCTAATATTTTTAGGTGGTCACAAAATTAAAATTCAGGCTCCTGATATTTTGTATCTTCCAAGATAACATTAGGTCTGTAGGACAATACAGACCTAGTTACTCCTTATCTTTTTCTTTATTGTCTTATACTTTTCTCTAATACATATGAACAATGTTATCACTGGTGCTGTTTACATTATAATTAAGTTCTCTTTGCTTGCGTGCTTTCTCCTTTCCATTGCTGTTTCTTTGGTTTGCTGCATTTCTGTGTTTATACCTGGCTTCAGTGTCCCTGCTGCAGGACTCCAGCTTGTAGCGCAGGCCTGAGGGTGGGGGATTTATTTATCACCGAAATGTCCTTATTTAATTTTCCTTTTGATGGATATTTTCATTCTGCATAGAGCTTGAAGTTCCCAGTTATTTGCTTTCAGCCCTCTCACTTCGTTTTGCTGATGTAATTGCCCTAGCTACTCGTGGTTGGGAGGTGCATGATGGAAATAGAGACTTCACCTGTACATTTGTGGGGAAAGCTGTCGTCCTCACTGGGGAGAGGCTGCTTAGGGATTCACCTGTTCCGGGGCTCCTCTACTTCATTAAATAACCCCTTGTTCATGCTCCTAAAAGCAAGCTCAGTGAACTCAATGGTTCACCATGTAGACTTGAGTGGAATTCTTACTTTGTTCTGTTGGTGCCCTGTCAGAGGTGAGTAAACATTTCCTCACGTCTCCCTAGGAAAATCTCACACAACAAACATTTCCCGAAGCTGATTGGGATTTTGATTTTATAATTGTCAAAGCTGAGACTGCTTTGCATAAATACATAGTACAAAATGGCAGAAGTAAATCTAGGGTCATGTCATAAATCATTGGAAAATCTATGCAACTCCCAAGCCCAAAAAAATTTAAATTTTTTCTCGTAAACTCAAGTCAGCAACTCTATCAGTAGTTAATATAATATTTATTATTACTTATGTTTTAAATTAGTATACAAAGCATTAAATTGCATTATAACATTTCCAAACATAATTTAAATTTTCCAGCCTCACCCACTTTTTTGTAACCTCCTATTCCCAATAGCTCTCTTTCATTTTGCATCTCACATACACTCTATTACTTTCTCTTCCTTTTTCTGTTGTTAAAAAGAAAGAAAATCCCAACCATTTGATTTTACAAATAAAGCCAGGTGCTGGGGTGAAAACCTGCTAGCTCAGAGAGGCAGAGAAAACACCCAGCTGACCTTCCTCCTCAGCTCAAGTCCCAAATGGAAGAAGCCCAAAGCCTGCTAGGCCACCCAACAGCTCAGGAGGAGAAAGTAAAAGTTCAAGGGCAAAGAGCTAAAGAGCCCAAGAGCTAGAGAACCAAAGCACTAAGGAGCCAAAGAGCTAAAAGCCTCTTCTCCTCCATGCTGCCTTACTCTTTTCTCAAAGTCCCTCCTTTCTGTTAATCCCTGTCAGCTGGTTTCTTGCTCTGCCTCTTGATCTAGGGTTTAACTTTATTAAACTCTGTGTGCACAACGCTCTTGGATTAAAGGTGTGTTTTAATCTGAACCAAACAAAAGACAGGTTTTTACAGTTCACAATCTCAGAGATCACAATGGGATCGAATATCCTGCAACACCTTTCCTTTTTTGTGGTGCCCTTTCTGGTCTCCTGACATGTAACTACACTTACACCAACACACACACACACACACACGTGCACATATACATTGTTTTTACTCTCTCATCAGCTGATAGATATATAGACTGACTTATAGTCTTGGCTACTTGGGAAAATGTAGGAATGAGCGTGATAGTGCAGACATCCCTTTGGCATTCTAATTTAATTTAATTTCCTATTTCTTGAATGGGTGGCATTTAGTCTTTTTTTTTTTAATTGTCAGCTATTTTATTGTTGAATATCAATTTGGCTGAGTATGGTCTTAAGTGACTTTGTGTTTAAGTATTACCTAAATAACAAACTTCAGCATAAAAGAAATTTCCTCTAGAAAACTTAGTTTTCCAAGAGGTCAGAATCATAAAGAGCTCAGTCAGATGCAGACTAGAATTCTCCCAGATGACCATTTAAATTCAACCTTTAAGAGAAATTCTCTCCATTCAGAACCTAAGCACTCTGAACAAATGCAAAGTACGAACAGACGGAAACTTCTCTGTGCCTGAGCCACCTTCCTGGGGTAGTGGTTTTTCCTTTTCCATGCCTTTGCTCCAACCCTCTGCCATCTGCCAACCCACAGTCCCAGTTCCAGACCTGTGGCCATGGACCTCTCCATCTGTGACTTCCCATTGCCTGGAAGTCAAAACTAGGCCTAGCTCTAGACCTGAGATTTGGGGCTATCTTCCCATGATTCATTCGCCAACTTAACCTGGCCTAGCTCAGGTCACAGGCCTGATCCAACGAAGAGCAGATTATCACATCAGACACACAACCAAAGAATGAAGTCTTCATATCCAGGAAACAACAACAACAACAAAAAACACAATGCAAAACAAACAGCATGAGTGACTAAATAGCATGTCTCTCAACAAAATCACTACTCCTGTAGCAGTGTTCGCTAATGAAAACTACCCAGATGAACCCCAGGACACAGAATTTAAAAGAACAATCATGGACATTATCAAAGAATTTAAATAAGATAAAAACAAATACTAGAGAATAATGATAAATGTATGATTCCCACAAAAATACAAATACACACCTGAATGCAATAATGAAGATCACTCAGGATTTAAAAACTGAATTCAATAAAGAGATAGAAACATTGAAGAGACATGTTTCCAAATGAAGATAGAATTGAAAAACTCAGTATCCCAATCACAAAGCTCAGGGAGAGCTCTCAAAAGTAGAAAGAATCAAGAAGAAGATAAAGTATCAGGACTTGGAAATAAAGTAGAGGTTCTAAATGAAATAAGCAAATAATATGAAAAAAAATTAAATTACAGAAAAGAAACATCTATGAAATATGAGATACCATCAAAAGACAAAATATTCCACTTATAGACCTCAAAGAGGAAAAATAATCCAAAGACAATGGTATAGATAAGATATAATAAGATCATAGAAGAAAACTTTCCCAAAACTAACACACACACACACACACACACACACGAAGCATGCAGAACACTAAATAATAAAAGAAAATCCCCACAGCACATTATTGTGAAAACACTAAATGTAAAAACAAAAAATATTGAAAACTACAAAAGAAAAAAACATGTCACATATAAAAGAAAACCCATCAGAATACACCCGATTTCTCCATGGAAACGGAAAGCCCAGAAGAGCCCAGAGCAATGCACCCCAAGTTCTGGAAGACCACAACAGCGCCCCTAGACCACGTATCATCTGTGACATCACAGAGGCACAAGGAACAATTTTGAATTATTACTTCAACTGGACCAATTTTTAAAAACCTGAATTCGCATCTTCAGTCTGCCTCCTAACGGCCCACTCCGCCCACAGGACAGAAGCAAATCGCTCACCTGCTACTGTTACACGGACGAGGGAGGAAGTGACATTTTGTTGGCTCGCAGAAGTTCTGAACAACGCCCATGGTGGACCCTAGATAATTCCAAGCAGAAAAGACAATCATGGTGGAATACACAAAGGTCACTCCTCCTCCCATTCTCATTTCTTTATTCGGTTTTACCTAAAGACTAACGAATTATCAACATGAAAAAAAAATGACAACAATCAATGAAAACGGCCATATTATGTAAGATTGACGTTTCACGATCTGACTTTATTCCCAGGGGCCCTGCAGGCTGGCTCGGAGGTTAGAGGAGCAACCCCCTTACTGCTTTTGTTCTAGTGGAAAAGTGCTGTGTTTCGAACCAGTGCGAGAACTTCCTGTAAGCTGAGAGATGCGTGTATTTAAATGCGGACTCCTCTGATTCCTTGTCATGGTCCTGAGGGGCCACGCTTACCAACTGCTTCCGTAGCGGAAGCTGCCAAGATGAACCGGTACCGCTTAGGAAGGCTCTCCAAACCGCTAAGCCCAGGGCTTTTTTTTTTTATCTAATGCTCATTCTCACCACACTTACACTGGTAACAACAGTAGGCCTATTTTAGAATTTAGGAGGGAAGTGCGATTTCAAAAATTACAGAGTATTAACTAGAAAATGTAACTAACTGGCCAACCAGCTTAATCACAGCACCATCGCCCACCTGGCTTCTGGAAGTGGCATCTCTGACGGTTCTGAAGATGTCACTAAAATCTATGTTGTTCTGACATCTACAGAAACAATTTATAAGACTATAACTAGGCTTCCTTATTTCGCTAAAGGTAATTAAGTCATGTGAATGTGCTGGTGAATTACCTTATCTGGAGGTGACTGTCAGTGCTGAGGAAACTGGTGGGTTGAGGGGTGTGAACATTACCAGGAAACAGAAACTCAGGCCTACAGTATCATATGAGGCCTGTCATGGCAGCACAGTTAGTGCAACTCAACTGCTTGGGCCCTTTGTAAACCTGGTTCTATATTAAATAAAACAGTCACATCAGTTGGAAGTAAAGGGAACTTGAGGAAATTGAAGACCCCACAAGGATACTTAAGCAAAACTGTCTCAGAAAACTGATTTTTTTTCTCTGAATTGTGAAAAAAACAGACCCCAGTACGTTCCCGCCCTCTTCTCAGAATTAGAGTTCTCTTAAGAAGTGAACAAAGCATTTTCCCCTTCCACTACTGCTTCATCAAGCTTTGACTCTGCTGTGCCTTCCTCCATGTTAGACACAAAGATGATTTGGCTCCCCCACTGGAGTCGTCTTGCTTTGCCACACCTGAGCTTCCCAGGGGAACCCCAGCTCTGTCCCCGGTGTGCTTATGATACCTCTCCCCGTGGGCCCTGGGCTGGAATGTGATCCACGTATGTTCCAGTGTCTTAGCTGATGTCTTTTCCGGCTTCTTTGAGGTCCTTCAGGTTTGACTTTTCTCAGACGACCTATTCCTTTCTAAGGCTCCTCTCTTGGATGTCGCATAGAATTTGCTTCCAATTTTAAAACATCCAGATCCATAGGAAACTTCTCCCTCACGGTGGTCAACGTCCTTCTGCCACAAAGACCAAATCTGGCTTCTCATGGCCTGCGGCATCTCACTGTTTGATACAGCAGCGCCAGCAGAAGCCAGGACTCTTCCCATTTACCTTAGGAAAGCAGGAACACGAACACGGAGCAGAGCTTGAGCTATTACGGGAGAACATAATTACAAGGAGCACTTGGCTCTGGTTTTGAATCAGCCTGAAATTGTAGGCAGATCCTTGACCCCCACCCTTGATGGAAAGCCACAAGACCAAAGGAGGACATCATCCCCCAACGCCAGCTCATCAGACTGAAGGAGAAATCAGGATGCCCATGCGTTATAAACGTTTCATGGCTTTGTAGAATTAGGTCAAGTATCTTGACATTTTAATGGGTTGTTTAATGTAGCGCTCTATTGTTAGATTAGCACCCTCACGCTATGGAATACTGAATTTGGCCTATTTTGATTATTACAAAATTTAAAATCTTCTATCAAAGAATTACTATAGTGACATTTTTAGTTATTTCACTATACTTAAATAAATATACATACATATATAAAATACGTGTGTGTATATGTATATATATATATATACACATATTTTTCAAGTGTAGGGATTCTTATTCTCCCCAAACAGAGACCTTGCTTGATACCAGGTGAAAGCAAGCATCTTAGCACATTTGATAGTGACAGCATTGCCAATGACAAAGGCTCACAATTCCCAGAGATGTTAAATTTTCCACTCAATCTGATGGTGATCTGCGGTTTAAGTCATCGCTGCTTTTAATCCATGATCACAAACTATTCATAATGAACTGTTAGCCACTGAGCAGAGACCTACCATCTTGCCCTTTGTCCTTGAATGTGGCTGAGTCTAGAGTCTGAGTCCTTGAATGTGGCTGAGTCTGAGTATGATTTTGACTCCAAAAATTCTCCAAAGAAGCATACTTTTTTAGGTATTTAAGTTTCAATCTAAATAACTGGTCTTTTCATCTGTGGTGTGGAGCATAGACAGACCTGTCTCATTAGATCACTTACTGGTTTGATAGGAAGACCTCATACGTAGCAGAAGGAACAGATACTGCTACAAGAAATTAGTCACTCAGCCGCCACCCATTTAAGTCTCTCTGTCTGTCGGTCTGTCTCTTTCCCTGTCTCTCTCTCTCTTCTCTCTCTCTCTCTCTCTCTCTCTCTCTCTCTCTCTCTCTCTCTGTGTGTATGTGTGTTCACAGAACAGTGAGAAAATTGGAAAATTCCAAAAGAAATAAAACCCATAAAGCAAAAAGAATTTAACACAGGAGATATTTGTGAAAGCCCAAGTCACAAAAGAATCATGACAGGAACAGGAGCCGCAGGGAGAGGGTGTTCTCTCTTAAGGAGTCTGTTTGGAATGTCCTGGGTCAGGGGTATCTCTCACAACTGTACGGTGCAACTTGAAGAAGCAGGAAATGCCGGTGTAGTCCCCAGTAAGTGCTGACTACATGGCCATCAGCTTCAGCTGCTCTGTCAACACTGTAACCTTCATCATTGACGAGCCCATGTACGGAACTACAACGCCACCACGGTGAAGGCTGGCCACGACTTTCTTGCGATGGAGTCAGAGACTATTATCACTGTGGGTTGCTGCAGAAGGCCCAGGCAGTGGGAAGCCTGGGAAACACCAAAAATACAACCCCGCAAGCAACTATATTTGTTGACTGTGGAATCCCTGAGAGCATTTCTGAGAACAGATTTCTTATTCACCGAAGAATGTGCTGACCCAATAAAAGGACAAAATGAACAGTCACAAAAACCTCAGGCCAATCTCAAAATGATCAAATAATCAAGAAACAGTATGAAAAATTTCTTAGATAATAAAATTTCTTAGTTTTACTGAAAATACAAGGGGTCAAATAAGTTATTCCATAAGGAGTAGACCACTATCATGCTTCAGAAAGGGCATTTTTTTTTTTCTTAGCTGGGACAGGAGAGGAAGAAATACATAGTTTTCTGGAAGACAGGCTTGTCAGAATATGCTACTAAATGCATTGCGTGTCATTCCGCCTGTGTCTCACAGAAAAGGACAGTGTATTATCTAAACAAGAAAGCTGTGACATAAAATTCTTGTCAACTTATATATGGTTAGTAAACACTCAAAGGTGTTCAGTGTCACTAACCATGAGGAAAATGCAAATGAAAATTTCTTTGAGATACCCTCTCACCACAATCAGATTGGCGGTGATCAGAACATCCAATGACAGAGATGTTTGTGAGGTTATGGGCAGAGCCCCCCTCCCCCCCATCACTATTGATGGGGTATAGACTGGCACTGTCACTAACACCAGTCATACTGTGGGAACCAGCATGGCGGCTTCTCAAAAGGCTGAAATCGAACTGCCACACGATTCAGTTATAACACTCCTGGGCTTATTCCTAAAAACTACATTCTCCGAGATTAATGCTGGCACATTCGCGGCGGTCACAGCGGTTCACGGTAGGCAGGAAAGAGGATAAGCCCGAAGGTCATCAGCTGCTCAGTACACAATGGAAGTGTGGTTCATAGACGCAGTAGAATCCTATTCCGCCCTAAAACAATAAACATTTTAAGAACACATTCTTCTTTTATTCTCTGTTCCTGTGATGAAACACTGACTAAAAGCAACGTAGGGGCGTGTGTGGTTTTCCTCACCTTACAGGCCAGTCTGGGCTGGGAAATTCCTCAGATGACAGTCCCTTCTCAGGTGACTCTCGGCTGTGTCGAGCTGACAGTTGAAGCTGACGAGGGTGTACATCTCTCAGGTTTTTTTATGGTTGAGATTAATAGTGCTTTTAATGACCAAAAAAAAAAAAAAAAAAAAGAAAGTATTCTGCGGGAGGATAGTCAAACAAAATCCTCCAATCGCAAATGAGTTTACTGAAATTTAGATTCACCAGAAGGCCTGCAGATGACTCTTCAACCCCGCCTTGACCATTGTTCACTCTTGCCCACCTTTTTTTTTTTTTTTTTACTATTATTCATCATGCACTCATGCGACAAATTTGCTTATGTATTTCATTTTTCATCGACTCCCCAACTGAAGCATGTGAAGGAGTCTTCTGTCCCTATTATTCCCAGGGTTTAGGCCAAATAATGTAATCCACACTGGAGACAACCAAAGCAAATTGAACTAACAAATGAATGAGAATTAAGGCCCGAGATCACCTAACTCTAAAGCACAACTTATTTAGTAAATAATGGTATTTCGTGACGTAGGCGCCATGGCTTACCACCAGGCTACTGCATTTTATGACCACAGTCCTGGAGTGTAGGAAAGCGAATCTCATGGTAGAGATTATTCTAAGTGACTACCAGGCATAAGGTACACAGCGTGTGTAAAGCGATAACCCATACCTTGCAGGAGGGTGGCTGTGTGAGGCTCCATCGTGCCTCCCTCCACTGAAAGCCTGGAGCTTCCACGTAGGTTATTCATCCTCTGACTGGCTGTCACTGACGCTGTGACAAGCAGCTGTGGGTAGTGGCGTGGTACCATTGCAACAGGGAGGCTCCGGGCTCCTTGTGTGACCTCTTACAACAAAAAGCAACACAGTCAGCCCTTATGGCCTCAAAGGGAGCATCGTTGCTCCATCGGGGAGCATTTGTGCCTCCTAGAGACACAAAGGCATCTCAGATATCACAGAGGCCAGGGCTCTCGAGCACAGCCCTTTCCCAAACAATCTGATTTGTTAATGTTCAACTTCTCTCCTCGGGAAAACTTTAAATTAAGTTAAACTTTGTTCCATAGCTGTATGATACTGAAAAAGAGGTTGAGAACACCATGGGATATCATTTATTCACCATTGAACATTATTTTAAGGTTTATTGAATGTGTGTCCTGTGTTGGGCTGAAGATGGAATGACATAATTATATATTATAATATATATATATGTATATATATATAATTATATCTCATTAACTCATAGTCTACTTTGAGGGGATGGAATAAGCAGACAGCCACATCAGAGAAGGATCATGGTGATAACAAAGATACTTGCAGCCAGGGCAGGCTTCCTGCAGGATGGGACTTCAGAACTGAGTTCAGAACGACAGGCAAAGACAGTGCATGTGTCTTTAGACAAAGTATGTGCAGTCTTAAAAAAAAGACTCTCATATGAAGTTGAGACTCACAGCCAAACTTTGGGCAGAGTGCAGGGAGTCTTATGGAAGAAAGGGGGAGATAGAAGAACTTGGTGGGGACAGGAACCCCACAAGGAGACCAATAGAGCCAAAAAATCTGGGCCTAGGGTGCCTGCAGAGACTGATGTATCAACAGAGGACCATGCATGGAGAGGACCTAGACCCCCTGTTCAGATGTAGCCAATTGGCAGTTCAGTGTCCATGTGGGTCACTGAGTAAGGGGAGTAGGAGGCTGCCTCTGTCATGAACTTGGTTGTCTGCTCCATGATCACTAGCCCCTGGCGATGCGGTCTTGCCAGGCCATAGAGGAAGAGGGTCCAGACAGTCCTGATGAGACCTGATAAGCTAGGGGCAGATGGCAGGGTAGGAAGACTCCCCTTTCAGTGGACTAGGGGAAAGGAATAGGGGGGAAAGGGATCAGGAGGAAATGATAGAAGGGACTACAATTGGGATATAAAATGAACAAATTGTAAAAGAATTTTTTTTTTTTTAAAGAAAAAGACTCCCAGTCTGGGAATGGATGAAAGTAGCTTCAAGGAGGAAACTATAGAGAGACTGAAGTGAATTGTGAAGCAGTGAAAGGTGGCTACCAGCCTTCTACAAGATTCTGAAATGTCCAAATTTTATCCTGACAGTGCTGAAGTAATGGGATAGTTTATGGAGGGACCTTAAATATCTTTGTGTTTTAGAAAGTTCACTTAGTTTTGTGCAGGGTGACAAGTATGGATCTATTTTCATTTTTCTACATGTAGACATCCAGTTAGACCAGCACCATTTGTTGAAGATGCTATCTTTTTTCCATTGTATGGTTTTGGCGTCTTTGTCAAAGATCAGGTGTCCATAAGTGTGTGGGTTTATTTCTGGGTCCTCTGTTTGGTTCCATTGATCCACCATTCTGTTTCTATGCCAGTACCATGCAGTTTTTAAAACTGTTGCTCTATAGTACAACTTAAGATCAGGGATGGAGATAGTAGAGGACAATGCAGCCACTTTTGATGTGAACTGACAGACTAAGATCAGAAAGGAGAGAAGAACCTCCCCTATTAGTGGACTTGGGGAGTGGCATGCAAGCAGAGGGAGGAGGGAGGGTGGGATTGGGAGGGGAGGAGGGAGGGGCTTATGGGGGGATGCAGAATGAATAAAGTGTAATTGATGAAAAATTTAAAAAAAAAAAGAAAGTTCACTTAGACTATGGTGTGAAAAGCAGATTGCAGGGAAAACAGTGAAGTCCTGTATTCACCTAGGTGAGGCAATAATATCTCAATTAAGATAGGCGGGGTGGACAGCAACAAGGTTTGTAGGATATTGAGTTGATGGAGGGGCAGCCCCACACTGATGCAGAAAGAACAGGTCCAGGTAAGTGATGATATGGAAGCAATATGGATTTCTCTCTTGAGGAGCAGGCTGAGGGAATGCAGAGATAAGGGCAGTTGAGTCTTCCAGGCAGCACTATGCACAGGTGGCTTAAAGGATGCTATTAAAGCAAAGGAGAAGCATCTACCGTAAACAGCAGGTGTGGAGACAAAATCACAGATAATCTGAGAGACAGCAGAATGGTGGAAAGAAAGATGGGCACAGAGCCCGCCCCCTCCCCCGCTGCCGCCACCAAGTGCACAGATGGAAATGACTGGGAGAGAGGAGAAGCTTAGCAGTGGTGGGAAGAAAGGATGGAGAGAACCTGAGCACAGTGCCATGAGGTCGGAAGGAGAAGAAATAGTGGCCTTTTTTACCATAGAAATGATACAAGAATGCAGAAAAAAAAAGTGTTCATTCCAGTGTACAGGCAAAACAGAGTAGCTAAAACATCATCAGTGGCTTTTGCACAGCCAGGTTCCCAGAGCTGGGGAGGCAAAGGCTGCCTCAAGGCAGGCTGAATGGTGAACAGAAAGGAATCAGCAGCTTTGCTAGTCACTTTTCTGTTGCTATGATGAAGCACATGACCGAAGGCAACTTATGGAAGAAAGAGTTTGCTTTGATCGCTGGTTCCAGGGGGAGAAGAGGCTATCTTATGAAGGCCACAAGCAGCATGGTGGCCAGAGCAGGAAGCTGAGACCTCCCATCCTCAAAAGCAAACAAGAAGCAGAGCTAAAACTAAAGCTAAAGCCTGCCCTGAGTCCATACTTTCTCCATGAAGGCCACACCTCCTAAATCCCCCTAACCAGCACCGCCAACTGGGAACCAAGTGTCAGATGTCCAAGTCTATAGGGACAATTGTTACTCAAACCACCACAGATGTTGGTAACTCTCAGGAGACTTGAGGAGAGAGCCGTATAGGAAGAGTGAGATAGGGATATACATGTAGGATGTATGTATATATCTATATGTAGCTATATGTAGATTTCTGTAGGTATATGTAGATATGTATACGGGCAGAGGGTTGTGTTCCTTTTACTTGAGATTGAAGTGGCAATGAAAGAGTCGGTAGAGAGGAATTGCTGGCACTGTAAGGACCCAGGTGCCTAGGAAACAGATCAAACAGATGCCAGCCTTGTGCACCCCGGTGTAATTTTGAATCATGACAATTTGGAAGGACAGAGAAAGATTTGGGTGCTTACCTTTGGAGACAGGCACTGCATGGAGAAGAATGAGCCACAAGTGTCCTGCATGTGGGCCGATCGTCCACAAATAGCGCCGAGTGTTTGTCACCAAGTTTCCCCTCATTTCTGTAAGAATAGAATCAATTGATGTGTGCCTCAGTAATGTTCAACTGATGTCAAATGCTACAAGAACTTCCGGGCTCATGTAAATAGTCATAGATGTGGTTTCCAAGTCTCCACATAAAGCAGCTGAAACAGAGGCAGCCCTTGCCCTCCAGAACAGAACAACAAGAAACAGATGGCAGGGAGGCAAAGGTTGGCCACCACCACCCCACAAGGAGGCAGTGTTGTGAAAACATGGCAGTCTTTTTTTAAATTTTATTTTTTATTTCAGTTTATTTACTTTACACCCCAAGGGTCTCCCTCCCTCCTCTCCCCCTGTCCCCTCTTCTCCTTCTTCCCCCTTCTCCCATTCCTCCCAGAAAAGGAGAACTCCCTTCCCCCCATCAACCCTCCCCAGCACATCAAGTCGCATCAGGACTGAGCATATCCTCATCCTCTGAGGCCAGGCCAGGCAGCCCTGCCAGGGGAAGTGATCCAAAAGCAGGCAACAGAGTCCATGTTAGAAACAGCCCCTGCCAACTGCTTCCACTCACTAGGTGTTCCATATGAAGACCAAGCCGCACACTGTCCACTGTGCAGGGGCCTAGGTCCAGACCATACATGTGCCTTAGTTGATGTCTCAGTCTCTGTAAGGCCCCATGGGTCTCAGTTAGTTGTCTCTGTTGGTCTTCTTGTGAGGTTCCTGCACCCTCCATGTCCTTTCATCCCCCCCTGCCACCTTCCATGAACCCCCAGAGCTCTGCCCCATGCTTGGCTGAAAGTCCCAGCATCTGTCTTGATCCCCTGCTGGCTGGAGCCTCCCAGAGGTCAGCCAAGTTAGGCTCCTGTCTGTAAACATAGCAGAGCATCATTAATCAGCCAGGGGCTGACTCTCTACTGTGGGGTGGGTCTCAGGTTGGGCCAGTTATTGACTGGGCATTCCTTCAATCTTTGTTCTTTCTTTATCCTTCACTTCCTGTAGGCAGTGTATGTTTCGGATCAAAGGTTTTGTGGGTGGGTTGTTGTTCCTCTCCTTCCACCAGTCCTGCCTGCCTAGGAGGTGCTCACTTCAGTCTTCGTGCCAACCCCCCCCCCCAGGAGTCTCAACTAGAGAAATACCCATATCCTCCCAGGAGCTACCCTGTCACAGACCTCTAGCTTAACAAAGAGATGTCCACCCTCAGTTTCCCTTCTTGTTCCCAGCCCTCTCACCTCCCACCGCTGTTCTCTCCACATCTGATCCCCACCCTTGTTTTCCTTCCCATTCCATCTCCTGCCCAATTCCCTCTCTTCATCCACTTCTGCTGTTTCCCCTTCTGAGTGACATTCCGGAACCCTCTCTTGCGCCCTCCTTGTTACTTACCTTCTTTGGGTCTGTGAGTTGTAGCATGGTTATCCTGTACTATAGGTCTAATATCTGCTTATAAGTGAGTACATACCGTGTGTGTCTTTCTGGGTCTGGGTTATCTCACTCAGGATGATCTTTTCTAGTTCCATTCATTTTCCTGCAAATTTCATGATCTCTTTGTTTTTAACAGTTGAGTAGTATTCCATTATGTAAATATACCACAGTTTCTGTATCCATTCTTCTAACAAAGAAATTAAAAAATTAAACATCAATAAATAAAATAATCCAATTAAAAAATGTGGTACATGCCTCCCCTGGATGGAGGAGCAGCCTTGCTAGGCCACAGGGGAGGACAATGCAGCCAGTTCAGATGCGACCTGATAAGCGAGGGTCAGATGGAAGGGGAGGAAGGCCTCCCCTATCCGTGGACTTGGAAAGGGGCATATGAAGAGATGAGAGAGGGAGGGGTTGGGAGGGAAGGAGGAAGGGGCTACAGCTGGGATACAAAGTGAATAAACTGTAATTAATATAAAAGTAAAAATTAAAAAAAATGCGGTACAGAGCTAAACCGAGAAATCACAACAGAGGAATCTCAAATGGCTGAGAAGCACATAAAGAAATGCTCAATGTCCTTAGTCATCAGAGAAATGTAAATCAAAACGGCTCTGAGATTCCATCTTATACCAGCCAGAATGGCTAAAATAAAAAACTCAAGTGACAACACATGCTAGAGAGGATCTGGAGAAAGGGAACCCTCCTCCATTGTTGGTGGGAGTGCAAACATGTACAGCTTCTCTGGAAATCAGTCCGGTACTTTCTCAGAAAATTGGGAATAGTTCTACCTCAAGACCCAGCTATTCCACTCTTGGGCAGACACCCAAAAAATACTCCTCCATACAACAAGGATATTTGCTCAACTACGTTCATAGCGCCTTTATTTGTGACAGCTGGAACCTGGAAACGCCCTACATGTCCCTCAACCAAAGAACATGATGGTCTTAAATAGGAGTTAGCATTGGATCTAACCTTGGAGTCGGTTGTTTCTAGATTATGGGATATATACGAGTTTTGCACCAGATGGAACTGAAGTGTTGGCAGGAGAAGCAGACACACGCCCCTTCCCTCATCTAATTGATAACCACTTGCAAATGATGCCTTTGGACCTCATAGCTGTTTTAGTTCCGTGTCCCTGCCAACGCTTTTCTCCACACACAACTGTGAGCATTTGAAAGCAAGTGCTGCATTATCTTGCTTAGCTCCCCCTGTCCTATAAAATACTTTGCTTTGGTGGAAAACTGAACAATTCAAACTTTGCACAACTGAAGCCTATGGAGTTGAATTGAATAAAAGGAGCTAATTCATCTTCTCTTTTAATGATCTATGTTTTCTAACAATAATAATAAAATAAAAATAATGCAGAAATACTTTTCTTTAGCTAACCCCCCTGAAGAATCTAACGGTGTGACTGAGACCTGAGCAACAATGGCATTTATCAATTTCGGTAAAGTAGATGCCAATTGAGAAGACTAAAGTGACGGGACAGGAAAAAGAGTACAAAGCATTAAAGCAGATTTTCCTTTGCAAGCTTAGGAAACATTCAGTTTGCCGACTCATGTACTATGGGTTTATTTCCCAATAATCATTCCAATAACCACAAAACACTTTCTGGCAGTGCTAGTAATTTTTTTTTCATAGGAAAATATACATATGAAGACTAACAGAAATAAGCCCAACTTCTGAAAGACTTTGTCAGGCAGCCGATGGAGGCAGCTGTAGAGACCCAAGGCCAAGCAATGAGCCAAGCTTGGAGAGTTCTGCGGAAGAGAGGGAGGAATGATAGAGGGAGTAGGAGGGGTCAAGGACACTGCAAGGAGATCTATAGAGTGAACTAACCTGGGTCCATGGGGGCTCACAGAGACTGAACCATCCACCAAAGAGCATGCATGGGTTGGACCTAGACCTCCTACACATATGTAGCAGATGTGCAGCCTGGTCATCATATGGGTCCCCTAAGAATGGGAGTCGGGGCTGTCTCTGACTTTGTTACCTGCCTCTGGGTCACTTTCTCCTCTCTGGGCTTCCTTGTCACTCCCAGGTGGGAGAGAACGTGCTTAGTGCGTCATGACTTGAGATGCAGTGTGGATTGGTACCAACTGGGGGCTCCCCTCTTCTGGGAGGAAAGAGCGGGGGGTATCGGGAAGAGGAGGGTGTGGTGGTGGGACTGGGAGGAGAGGAGGGAAGGGACTGGGATCAGGATGCAAAGTGATAACTAACTAACTAACTAAATAAATAAATAAATGGAGAAAAAGAATAACAAATAGAGTGTGAAAAATAAATCTCTCTAAAAATACAAAAGAGGAGGAAGAGGAGGAGAGGAAAGAAGCCCTAGAGTGCACAATGATGTGCCCCCATTTGCACAACCGAGGACACTTACCAGATGATGCAAAGAACTTTTGCTTCATAGAAGTTCTGAGCCTCAAAAGTTGTCACTTTCACAGTCAGCTTTAGCAAAGCTTGGGCAGTCTGGCTGATTTAATCATATCAAATTTGACTTCTGAGTCTCTGAAATGTGTTTCAGGAAAAAAGAATCGATACTGAAATACCTCTGGGCGTCAGCTCATTCACCTTATTTGGAGCTTTTAAGCTAATGTGGTGCTGTGTGTAATAGCAGCCAGTTTTCCTTTCTTTCAACATGGCGAAAATCCTGTATAATTGTGTAAGTTTAAATGCTTAAGTCTTTTCTATTTATTTTATTTGAAACACAGTATATTATTATATATATTCTGAACTCTTAACTACCATCTTCTTCTAACCCTTCAATTAAATCCCACAATGCAAACCTCTTGGCACTAGACCCACCTTTTATGTTTATTCAACTGAGCCTGAATCTTGTAAACGTGTTGAAGTTTGGGATTTTTCTGGTGAGAACCCACAGCCTGACATCACACTGGCCTTGGCCCTGATTGGCTGTGGAAAGGCAGAGAAGGGTTTATAGTCAGCAAGAGCAAGTGAATGAGTGAGTGACAGCCGAGGGAACAATCCGTGCCACTCACTCACTCCTGCCAGGACTGCCGAGGGGTAAGGCTTAACGAGCAGGCTTTTCGCCTCACAGCCAGACTTGGAGTTTGTAATAGAAACACGGATCTTACCGCATTGGGCACAATGGCTTGGGCTGAACTTTTGCTTGCTGTGAAACAGGGACCTCTGACTCAAGATTCTTTCCACCAGGCTTGCTGACCTAACCATGCAGATAAACTGTTCAGACTGGTAACATGAACTAGCAAATTATGCATCTTACTGTCTATTTCTGCATGTGCTGGCCAGCCATTTTTCTCATGATGATGCATTCAGCGCAATCTAACTGCAGTGCTATTTACATTTATACATTGCCTAGATATATGGATTTTCCATAAAGTATACCTAATCTGTACTTCAATAATACACAAGATCTTTTCAATATGTTCTGTATTAAATTTCAAAGTGTTCATATTCTGTAGCTCTAAAATCAATATGAAAATGTATGCCACTAGAGAAGTAAGTGACTTTGCAGCTTATTTGTAATTAAGTGTTTAATATGACCCATTTAAGAGTGTTTGAGCTGCTTAAGTCAGCAGGGGCCACTACAGAAGTCTCTGCTGTTTGATGAATCAAAAAGTAAGCAGGGTGAGATCAATGTGGGCAGCCAGTTGAGGTATTCATATTTCATTTGCTGTTTTTACATATAAAATATTATCCCTCCCATGCTTTCATTCTGTCATGTTTTCTTGTAGGAATTTTTTATTCTCACAGCCTTGTCTACAGTTCTGTATATTTAAGTTTTTAGTTTTTTGCATATTATAAATATTACATTTCAATGAAGCTATAAAGCAACAGTCTTCCTGTTCCTTCTCCTCTTTTATTGCTATTGTTATTGTTTTTGATACATAGAATCTCATGCAGCTTAGACTTGCTTCAAATTAACTAATAGCCAAGGATGTCCTTGTACTCCAGATTCTCCTCATCTACCTCCTAAGTATATATAACACCAGGACTGGCTAGCCTGATCTTCCTAACAGGTGGTCCGTCCTCATGGACCAGCCCCCTCTATTCCTCTAAGTTTGTTAAACTATTCTCTCTCTCTCTGCCTGTCTCTTCCTCTCTCTCTCTCTCTCTCTCTCTCTCTCTCTCTCTCTCTCTCTCCTGCTTCCTTCCTCATTGCCCTCCTTTGTTTACACATAAATAAATAAGAGTGATTCCAAGACACAAGTTGGAGAGGATGCTGAAGACATGTGTACAAAGAAAAATTCTCACACATGCCTTACTCTGTGTAATGGTCGTTTTAGTGTCTAATGCTCAGAGTAGATGCAGTGAACATCAAGGATGAGGAAAAATACAAAAAAAAAAAAAAAAATCCCCCAGAGCGTGCAACACATGACATGGGTTCTGCACATTTAAAATCTCTTTACAGATGTATTTGGAAAATTGCTGTTCCCATTATCTCACCAAATTGGCACCGTGTATGAAGCAGCTCCCATCAGCTATGGGGCGGCAGGCAGCAGGGTTCCAACTGCATTTGTTCAACCTCGAGAGGACAGAGTTTTGAAATAGAATTTTAGGGTGATGTTTCAGTGTCTGCTCCTGTTTCTGATGAAGCTCTGTGGATGTGGGGAGTTGCTGCTGCACCCCAGGACTGTTCAGGGCTAGCCACCTGCTGACAGTTGCTTCTTTGATCGCTCCATGGAGCTCCACGGACACCTATCCCAGTTCTCCCTCCACCGAGGGATGGAGAACTTAAATGGAGCCGAGGAGACCAAGTGGAGGAGATTTATCTGACACCTCCAGTTGTTTCTCTCCTCCCTCCTTTCTCCTCTCTTCCCCTTTCCTTCTCTTTCCTTCCCCTCTTCTTTTTCTCCTTCCCTCTTCTTCTCCCCTATCTCCTTCTTCCTCCCTCCCTCTTCCTCCCATTTTTTTCAGGCCCCCAGCCAACTATGAAGTATTCAAAGGCATTCATAGGAAAAAGGTCCCACTGCCTATTTTAAGAATGAAATTTCAGTTCAAAAGTCCATGCACAGAAGCTGGAAACTTGTGGTAGTCCACGGGTAAATGAGCCCTTGCAAAACATTTGAGCTTTGCTTGAGTTTTAGCTATTAGCAACTGAACAGGGCACACGTTTGCACTGACAGGCCAGCTGGTGTGGTTGGCATTTCCTTGTCAGTGCTATGTGGTGGTTTCTCCACGCCCGTGTGAAGCACCCCAAGTATTTGCATCTGGGTGCAGGGATCCAATGTCCTTGACTGAAATTAAAAAAAAAAAAAAAATCACAGAAAAATGGGTGAATCAAATGTGGCACCCAGGGTCGTTCAGCCACATCTACAGCCTCAGTGGAAACAAACACAGACTTCTTCAAGGCTAGGGGTCAAACACGGGTCCTCATGTGTGACAGGCAAGCACCTACCTAACCTCTCCAGCCAGAAAGTCAGTTATCATTCGTTCAAATGAGAATTAGGCAAAGTAAAATCAATTGATTCATTTATGAGCGAATCAGCCATGCACTATGCTTTAACATCTATTAATTATATCCCTTTTTTGATTGCAGAAGTGATTCCAAAATGAAGACTGCTTTAATTTTGCTCAGCATTTTGGGAATGGCTTGTGCTTTCTCCGTAAGTTCATTGTGGGAAAACATATATCTTTGGTAGTTATACATTTTTATGTAAACAGGGCATGTAACAGTAAAATTTTCTTCTGAACAGATGAAAAATTTGCATCGAAGAGCCAAAGCAGAGGCTTCTGAAGAAAATGGGGTAACTGACTTTAGAAAATTTCTCTAGCCTGTGCTGATTTTAATGTGAGAGTCACTAGGATGATGATGCCATTCTCTTACTTGTGCAGGTCTTTAAGTACCGGCCACACTATTTTCTTTATAAGCATGCCTACGCTTATCCTCCAAAACGGTTTCTAGTCCAGGTGAGTGCAAAACTTAATTTTCTTTCCACTCATTTAAACTTTTATTACAGGGACCAAGTTTAAATGTCAAAAATCTGAATTTACCTTCAACACAATTCATCCGAAAGGACTTCTTGCTATGAATGCTCACTATATATGTATGTATGTATGTTTGTATGTATGTGCGTATGTATGTATATATATATATATATATATATGTTTTCTTTCAACACAAGAGACACAGTACACAGAGTTAAAGCAGTGAGTTAATAAAAGCAAGTACTATTACAGGTAGAGTTTAAGTGTTTAGCTAACCTGCTGACAAAAGTGAACCATTTTATCACCTATTGACAATAAAGCCACTGATAAGGTCACTAATTGTCTTTAAGCTGATTTACATGTTAGCTTCTGTAGTTCACCATGGAGCCAGTCTGTAGTAGACCTGCTGATGGTGACTCAGTACTGTCATGCAGCTGTTCACATCTGACTTTTCAGCCTCCTCTCAAGGTGGACAAGCTAAGGTCATGGGCACCAGAGACTTCCAACAACAGTCTTGGTAACTCAATGTCAGCTATCATCATTCCTGAACCGCTCACCCTGTTGGGTGGCAGAGCACAAGGAGCACAATTATGAGGGGGTCTGGCCCAAGCACCGCAGAGGAAAGAGAGAAACTTGTGAAATGTAGGAAGCCTGTGAGAAAACACACACACACACACACAAAATTTGTAAACAAGAAGGAAAAATAAGTAAAGCTAAAAACGAGACAGCCCGTTTTTGCTGGGTTATTTGTAAGAGGCTTCTGCATAGCGGAGGGAGGGTGTGGTAATGATTTTAAATACACAACTAACTAGAGTGACGCTATTTTTGTTACTGTACAGTTTGGGTCCACAGCCTCAATTATGTCCATTTGACCCAGGACTTGCCAGGCAGTGAGAGCAGAGGATGTGAGAGCGCAGCCTCGGTGCAGCGGCCTGGCTCCGAGCCTCAGCATATGTCAGGATGACCCCCTCTAGCCCATGCAATGATAGGAAATCATGACCCTCAAGTATTCCTAGCACCATTTTAATTATAGGGAACTTGTGTGGCCACAGAAATGATGATACAATGAATTATAGGGAACTTGCGTGGCCACAGAAATGAATGATACAAGAGCTGTGGCTTTTCAGAACTGCCTTCCAGTCTTTGGTTCACCTCAGGCCCAGAAATAAGCAGGGTCCATTTGGAAACTTGTTTCCTTTCTAAAACAGAGATGATAAAATTTCTAGTTCTTAAGTAGCTGGCAAGCTTTTGTAAGATATCTAATATAGATATAACCATTCCCTCCTAGATACTTTTTATAGATGTATCTCCACAGGATAGCAATATTGGTAAAGTTACACTTTTTATTACTGATAGGCTCAAAGTCCATAGAAGCAAAATAGAGACACATAGACACACACACACACACACACACACACACACACACACACATACATGAAGCTTGATCAAGTTAAGCAGAACTTTTAAGATGAAGTTCTACATCAAATACAACTTTCTGAGGTATTTGTGACAAATTCCTGTTTTTACAAAGTTTGGTTTCTCCTAACTTCTGTCTGTGTCTATTTACTGTCTATTTGTCATCCTGATCCCATGCGATACATTTTATTGACTTTGAAATTTATGTTCTAGTCAATAAATCTGTTTATGAGCAATCACCCCCAAAACACCAGCTTGCATGTAATGCATCAGATGGGTTGCAAGTCTACTGTAGGTTGTCTCCATGATGAACTGTAGAAAAAAAGTCTAACTCAGCTTACTTTAGTATCCCATGCTGTTTTAATGTAACCAAAAGGTACATTTTATGGTGAAGATGGTATTTTATTAGTGTGCCAATATTGTGACTCAAAACAGTAACAAAACAAGATTCAAACCCTCAAGGCATTCCATATGATGTTTAAATGGTTCCCAACACACACACACACACACACAAACACACACACACACAAACACACACACACACAAACACACACACACACACCAATAATAGAACATTAGTTGAGTTAGGGAGAAAATTAGAATGAAGGAAGCATGAAAAATACCTAAGATACTCCCAGCTAAGAAAAACAGCTCTGGTTATTTAAATATATGGTCTTCTATATTTGATTTAATAAATGGAAATAGTTCAAATATAATGGTTTGTTTTATTCCCCTCTGGGTGTGGAACAGCACAACTACGAGGTCGTGGCAGTGCAGGGAGGGCCTAAGAATTCTTTTTCCACCCAAAGTTATTATTGGCCCCAGGCAGCAAGCGTTTCACTTCCTTGGCTGGATGACGTGGCCACCTGAAGCATGAGGCCAGCAGGACTGCTGTCAGCTGAACAGGGATGGCCCTCCTGCAGTCTCATTCCTCACTCAGAAGATAAGGGTCCTTCTGCATCATGTTATCCAGGGGCAGGAAGCCCAGCAGATCGTCAGAACCAAAGCTCACACAGATAGGCCAGAAAATGGTCCTTGGGGCTGGGTGCAGAATAAGAGGGAGATTCAGTTTAGGTTATCTTTGGCAGAAAGGTCATGAATTTCCTCTCTTAGAGTTTTTGATGCTTGTATAGAGTTCATTTAATTTTTAAAAAGAAGAAATCTCAGAATTAGGGTATGTCTAATGTGTAGTGTTTGCTCTGACTGTGATCCACAGCCCTGCAAGAATATTAAATCAATTAAATAAATAAATAGTTAGTTAAATAAATAAATTGACTCGTCGTTTATATGTAGAATCCTTGGTTTAATTATTATCATTACACCAAATCATAAGTGCTTTTATATCTTTTATCTAATTTAACCATGTATATATATTTTAAAATTAGTTTTAATTAAATTGAGAAGCTAGGGATACAAATTTAATTCCTTTAAATCAAGTTATAATTTAGACTGCAGTATTTAAGAGAATTATGGAATAACAGTTTACACTTTTTAGTAAGCTCAACCATTATCACTGATATTTTGTAAGTTAGACTATTGAAATCTATGTGCTTACAGTTGGTTGGGGAAATCACACAGTTTTGGGTGGTTTCTCCTTGGAGAGATGTCCTCCTGCAGAGATCCTACGTTCTTTCAAAATTAAGCAATTTGACTTGTTAGTTTGGGTTTTTTACATAAAATGTTCTACGTGAACACACTGCATGTGTTTGAGAGGGTGACAGCGAGTGTCCTCATCCACACACTGTTCACTAGTTCTCGTTTCTCGTGTGCCCAAACGGACCCACCCCTCACTCAGTGTCAGTAAATCAGTCAGGCGGACGGCACTGTCAGCGTCTCTGTGTTACAGTTTAATGATCGGGGGACTGTAATTCTTGTGGCGTGTGCATGTATGCACCCACGTGTGCACCCACGTTGTGTGTACATGTGTTTTAGGGAGGCAGCGACTCTTCTGAGGAAAACGAAGATGACGACAGTTCGGAACAGGAGGAGGAGGAAGAGGTAAGATGCCTTGAATTCCTTCCATGACAAGCCAGGCAGAGTGAGGAAGCGACAGGAAACTCTTCTGTTAGTTCTGGACTCGGCAAATGGCCACTGCCACCTTGCCAGCTACTCATTACCTGCTATTTTGGACAGGTTGAATGTTGTTATTTAAATTAGAAACAACTAAAATAAGCTGCTTCAGACACCATTGCAATTTGGGGTTAAAGTTACCTAGACATGGTACACACACACACACAAAAATAGTGTCTGCATTTTAAGGGAAGTGCAAAACCATTAAAAAGCAGCATGGCGTTTATTCATACTTGGTGCCCATGACAGTAGGTGAGAAAGAGGTAAAGCCTAAACTTGGTGTGACTCGCCTCCCTTGGTGGACAGTATCTGAAGTGCTAGCTCTACCGTGGTGCCCTGATCTAATCTACTGAATAGAGTTTGTCTCTTTAATAATAATTTAATAGGTTTTTTCCTATAATTAGGTTGAAACCAAAACATTCAAGACATATAAACATCTTCCTAAAGAGTTTAAATTACTGTAATTTCATGACTTAAATCCACTTAGAAGCTTGTAAATATGCCATTATATTTATAACTGACGCCCTTGACTAAGGAAGCATACCATTAGGATATATTTTTCTGGGTAGTCAATTATGGCTACTCTTGGATTAGGAACCTTCTAAATTCGGGTGTTTCTGGGTGGTATTTATGAATCGGAAATGGCAGTAAAAAAAATGGAACATCTGTGTTGCTCTCCTGGAAGCAAAAGATGTGGGTAACTTGAAGGTGCTGAAGTATTAGTTTTTTGTTTTTTTTTCCTTTTGGTTAAGTAATGTTTCCTGACCGCTTGAGGGAAGGCCTTAAAATAATGCCAAGCCAGGGAAAACATTTGTGCACTGCATCCTTCAAAATCTTGCTGCAGTTCAACCATTCCCCAAAACTGAGACTCATCCATCTGACTGTGGGTATTTTCTGCCCAGCGGTTGTAAAGCAGGCTTTGGGTATCTCAGTTACGCCATGAATCTCTGCAGCAGCAGTTCTCGGCTTGCTGTGGTGGAGGGGATGGTGACTACAGAAGGGTCAGGCCTCTGACAAAGTCATGAGACACAAAATGTTGTCAGCCGTCTCTGCATCTATAGGTCCCGCCATTTCTTCTGTTCACATCCCCTAAGACCCAAGACCCCCGTGTTAAACTCTGTTTAAGGAAAGAACTGTTCTGTGCCCCCTTCTGTAACTGCCCACACTCTCTAGCTTAATTCTGAGGCACAGATGGTGTCCGGTAAATAGTTGATGATTTGGGTTTGAAATGTTAAAGGAATAGATGCTCCGAAGACCATCCACTCTCAGTAATCATAGAGAAGTGGGCAGATTCAGAAATCTTCCATCTGTAAGATTCCTGGCATTCTTTCATTGTCATTTCTTCTTTAAAACTTAATTCATGGTTCCAGTTAGGTACACAGACCCCAGAAATTTTGTTCACGTGAGGAAACTACTTGGGACCATTTTATATTTGAGAATAACAACCCCCACCCCTCAAACTCACACTAAAATTTTTAAGTTTTAAATTTTAAATTAAGCAAAATTTTAAATTTTGCTTAATTTTGTATTGGAACATAATGATAACATTATCAGCTCCTTGAAACTTCAGAAACTGAGCATACAGGTAAAATTAGCACTAATATAAAAAGTGGCATATGCTTAATATTTCATTAATCAGCTCTCACCTGGACTACCATGACTGACTTTAACTGAACAGGTTGGCTTCTGCTTGCTTTTTGTTTTTGTTTTTTAACACAATACTTTATATATCTGACACATGTACATATTCTCTATATAGGATGACATGGTACACATTCTTTTGTAAGAGGCTTCTGTTGTTTTGACCTTCAAAGATTCTTCCACATTTTCCTTGTTGAGTACCAACACTATCTGTCAGTATTTCACTGTATCAATGTGTTGCAACATCTGATTTATTTGAATATGGGCATTTTGGTAGATTCCAAATTAGGATTGCTACATACGTGATTCTAGGAACATTCTAGAACTTCTTCAAGTGACTATAGGCACTGATTTGGGGAGGCTATTTTACTTAAAAGTATAGTTTCTGAGTCAAAAGGTGTGCACTTGTCCAACTTTAGTGAATGCGACCAATAGGCTTTCAAAAGTAGAACAACGAACCTCCCGCCCTCAGCTCCACATTCTTGAGAGCACTTGTTTATTTCATTCACTTCGGCCATTCTGGGGTTAATAAATCTTAACATGTGTGGATAACTTTTCTATCTACTAAGACACCTGGAGTCTGAGACTGAGCCCCAGTCCCACCCATTTCCCTTCTTAGTTCGCTTGCACAAGAACATTCTTCCATTAAGTTTCCGAGCCACGAAAGGATAGGAGAGGAGAAGCTGTGGACATTGGGAGAGTGGCCACTCTTCAGTCTTGACCCTGTCACCAATGAATTATCACCTACTGGACTCCTTCCAAGTGGTTGTGTCACTACACTGCAGCTTTTCACCAAGGAAATGAGGATACAGGAGCCAACTAACACAGTCTCTGAAGCTCAGACTCTTCTCAGTGATGTTAGTGATTTTTCCTTACAGCACATGTTAGAATGAATCTTTTTTTTTTTTTTTTAACTGATAGCATAGCACTTGTGAGCTATTGGGCTCACTTAGCTTGGAAGGGTAGATGTGAGTTGTACCAAACACTTCACAGGCACTACAGTATTAATGAGAAAAAAAAATCTTGCTTTAGTCAATTTGTTTCCATGAGCCAGATCAAACCGGGATTTAGTTTGTTTTGCTGAAATCTTAACACGATCCTAACATCACAATCCCCCAGAAATTCCTTTCAAGTAAATTCAACTGTCCGGTACTCATTAAAAAACATCAACTTAAATATATGAAACCCAGACTTGTACTAGCAAGTGTTAATTATATGATAGACTAGCTCACAGCATAAATAAAGGAATAAAGTGTTAAAGGTTACAATGCACATTTGTTCAAGTCTTAGGGTTTAATCATCTTCATGTAACAGCTTTATACACTACTGTGAGTTTCAGGTCCAGAAGAAACAGTTGTGCACCAAATATCTAAAGCACAAATACTGTCGAGATGATCAAATAGAAAACGTGAATAACTAAAGCATCCCACCAGCTGACAAATAGGATTAGCTGACGTTGAGTTCTTAGAAATCAGAAGGCAAATGGCACAGAGGGGGACAGTGACAAGGCAGCTGAGGACATTTCCAGTTACTGCCTCAAAGCCCCAATAAATCTTGACCTTTATTCCAGCCATGATAAATTTTGAACTCTGAATATTTTCACCAGGAGACTTCAAATGAAGAGAAAAACAATGAAGAGTCTGCTGGGAATGAAGACGAAGAGGAAGAGGCTGAGAATGTCACACTCTCTGCTGTGACACCCAGCTACGGCACGGAGGCCACAACTGGAGATGGGGCTATGGAGTTAGCTGCCCTCCAGCTGCCTAAGAGGGTAAGGAACCCCAGACGTTCCTTCTACTTTCATCTCTGCTGATGTCCACGTTCCCCTGACCCTATTCACATAACATTTGATACTTTCTTAACTTAGGTTATTATTTCATTAAAGAAGCAGGAATAGATATACTTTCCCTGATAACAAACGAGGGACGATATTCTCTAAGTTTCCTTCCCAAGCTATTACTTGATAATGTACATCATAGCAGAAGCCAGCAGCAGGTACAGCATACTGGACGTAAGGGGCAGCAAAGCAGCGCCCTACATCAGAACCCACATGGTAGGATTCTCGGGTACACCCCCAACCCCTCTGAATTTTGTTGTTGTCGTCGTCAAGTCTTTCACAAATTAAATTCTCTTCAACTCAAAACAGCACCCTTTAAAAAAGGCCCTCGGTACAGAAGCCCTGAGTTTTTCACAATAAGGTCTGGATGATTCCGAACTTCCCTTTGTAGGCCGGAGACGCAGAAGGCAAGGCTGCAAAAATGAAGGAAAGCGACGAAGAAGAAGAAGGAGAAGAAGGAGAAGGAGAGGAAGGGGAAGAGGAAGGAAACGGAAACGAAGAAGCGGAGGTGGATGAAAACGAGCAGCTCGCCAACGGCACCAGCGCCAACTCCACGGAGGCGGACGGAGGGAACCGCGGCAGCGGAGGGGACGGCAGAGAGGATGGAGGGGAGGACAGCATCACCCCCACGGCGGGCAGCGAGTGGACCACCGAGGGCGCCGCGGCGACTGCGCGCCCAACCCCAGCGCCCGAGGCCCTCGAGGCCACCTCCGCGCCCACCGGGAAGAGCACGGCTGCCGAGTACTGGGGAGAGTACGAGCAAACGGGCAACAACGAGCTCACCACGGGCGAGTACGAGGTGTACGACCAGGAGCAGGGGGAGCCCCCTCGCGGGGATAACTACCGAGCCTACGAGGACGAGTACAGCTACTACAAGGGGCGTGGCTACGACGGCTACGACGGCCAGGAGTATTACTACCACCAGTGAGGGCACCCCACCCCGGGGGGGCACGCGCCCCGAGCCGGCAGTGTCAAAGTCCAACTCAGGAAGGTGTGACGGGTGTGCGCTTCGCGGTGCGGAAGGGTGCTACCGTCCCGGAGGGATTTCCGCAGAGGCTTCTGTTCGTGGCCGGCTTCTTCGTCACTCCCCCGGGTGTGTCGCCGAAGGGACATTGTAAATCGGGGCCACTGTCAAGCGGGGTCCCCCGGGGGTCCCCCGAGCTTTGAGCTGGGACTGGATGCCATGCTTTGGGGCTGCAGCTCTGCAGCGTTCGTGCTGGGCGCACTATTGCTGACACGCTTTGTACCAGAAGGCTCCTGAAGAGATTTGCCGAGCACTGTACCCAGTAACTGTGTAGTTCCTTCATCACACCTCCTCTCCAGTCTCGTTGTTAGGTTTAATTCTCATGCGCGTGTATTTTATGGGACCTGTACACATGGGTTTTTATCACAAATAAATGTGCAATCCTTCGAGCGTGTTGTAATGAAGTACACAGCATAATTAAGTTTAATTAACTAAACCCTCGGAACGTAGGCGGGTTTAAGGGGCGTGCAACAGGGGAGCTACAAAGGAGCACTTGTTCCTGGCTAAGGCCTGCCGCCTGAGGGCAGAATCGGCCTTACACACCAGGGAACAAAGGGCTGCTCTCAGAGGCGCTCATGAGCACACACTGTGAGCCCACCTGGCCTTGAACTCCAGACACAGGGTGGTTGGTCTTTAACGCCCCCGCTCCCGTGAAACCTCTGGAACCTCTGGAACCTCTGGAACCAATGCACTCTAAATAAACGACTTACCCTCTGCCTAATGCTCAGCTGTGGCTGAGGGGGTGGGGGGCGGTGTTCTTCAGGTGAGCCTCTCGCTACAACATCTGATTTTAAGTGGGGTAGGGTCTGCGTCGGGGAGTCAAACGCTTACACACATACAAGAAAACACACAAACTGCATGCACACACATAAACACACAGAGTGCACACAAATACACAGAGACATACAGGCACACAAACCACACACACTTGTAAACAAACTACACACACACATGCAAACACACACAATCACATACACATACACACACAGTTAGTTACAAAGTCTTGACAGCAACTGACTCCTTCATATAAGCCTAAAAGGAAACTTGGCGTGAGCGTAGAGATGGTTGAAAGAAGCACCACGACAAGAGTCACGACAAGAGTCCTTCGGTTTCTTCATTATAAAGCAGGCCAGCTCACAGAGTCAGTGTTCAGATACCCAGCAGGTGAAGATGTAGACCGCTGTCAGAGTGGCCTCACTTTGGCTGTGGACAGTTGCACCATCCCCTGTCTCCGACTTTAACAGAAAATTTGGAACACCTGGGCACAACATCTCAGCTCCTGTCAGCCGTCACTGCCCTGGATTCTTTTCCTGGCAAGAGGATCTACATCTTAGAGGGAAAGGTGCTCACATCCCCTCGCAGTTCAAGGGTGCCAGCCATCGTGGCGGGGCCGGCAAGGCAGCTGCAGTCTGAACCCGCAGCTCAAGAGTGCGAATGCGTGCAGCTGCCCAGTTGCTTTTCTCCATCTGCAGTCTAGGACTCCCGCCAGGGAATGGTGCCACCCACAGGAGGTGTCTTCTCCTCTCAACTAACAAGATCAGGATAGTCCCTAGCAGGCATGGCCAGACTCTCAGGTTATTTTAGATCCTGTCAGGTTGATAATTAACACTAATATTAAATGCAGGACTGGCCAACATTCTGAAACATTTATCCTCTCTCTCTCTCTCTCTGTCTCTCTCTCTCTCTCTTTGTGTGTGTGTGTGTGTGTGTGTGTACAACTCTTGGCAAAACCTTTGAAGAGTTTGTGGAGATCATGATGTTTTGTTCCTGAGTATTTCAAAATGTGCTATAAGAAGGAGGGCTTCTCAGGCAGGGTGGCGTATGTCTGCCATCCTGGAAGACTGGTGCAATAGGATGCCAACTTCCGGGCCAACACTGTCTGTGTGGGGAGTCTTCCTCACCATGTCCACCACACAGCCATGGTTTATCCTGTATAATACTGTTCTCGTCCTCAAGACTTTTAACATATGCAAGAATATCATAAAATATTCAAAGTGTATCATTCATCGTCAGCATCTTAAGTTCCCCATTTACTATCACCCTCAATTTTATTGATGAACAATTGGCACAAAGAAATCACAATCACCCAGGCAGGGTTAATAAAGCCAGCCGTGGATGGGAGGCATCTGCTAGGCACACTTCCTGAAAATATGCCTTGTTCTGTATCACAGTCTGCTCAGACCCAGCCGGGTTTTGTCACTTGACTGCTGAACAACAACAGCAGCATCTTCTCCTGGACATGGCGCAAAGTCCATGAACTCTGGAGGCAGAGGGTCTGGGCTTGCTAGGTCATGTACTTCCATAAGTCATTCACCTGGCCTCTTACAACGTGTAGCAGGCTGCTGTTCAGAGTGTGACGCGTCTAAGGGACGCAGAACTGTCACACCTCTCCTCGACAGAGGCTGTGCTTTACTCAGAACCTTCAGTTTGTTTTTCTTCCTGGAGTATCATCTTCCCAATTCTGCCTGTCTGTTGAAACAAGTTTTCTTCTCCACTGTAGAACCCCGATGACCCTCCCAGTCTTCCTGCTGACCCCTCAGTCCTCCTGCTGACTCCTCAGTCCTCCCCCTGACCCCTCAGTTCTTGGTCTTAGGATATTTTTGTTTGTTTGTTTGCTTGTCATTTTAGATTTTTAAGCTACCAGGAAGCCAAATCAGCTTACTCATCACGCTTTCCGAAATAGCCCAGGTAGTTTATGGTAGATTGTATAATTAAGTGGTTTCATCATTCTCTGGTCCTACTGAAATGCAGGCTTCCAGGACGACACTCTCAGACCGTGTCAAGTGCTTTCTAAGCAGCAGAATGTTTAGTGACAGGTCCACAATGTTGCCCTTACATTGACGTGCTCTGTGTTGACGCCACAAGCAGGGAGCCAGGCTCAAATGGGATTAGACACTTTATCAGTCATACAGAGAACACACAGGAATGCAAAAGGTCAGTTCCCAGTGCTCCTAGCGTTGGAAGACGACACTGAACCAGCGGTGGCAGGTGACAGAGTATAGGACACGCTGCTATTGAGAGCGAGCTCTAATCACAGCTGAGCAGAGCCCACCCACGAGGCTGTAGCTGCGTAGTAAGGAGATAAGGCCAGAAGATTTTTACTCAGCTAAAACTAGGGGTGTTGCAGGACATTTGATCACACTGTGAACCTCAAGATTGTGAATGGAAAAAAAAAATGTTTCTTGTTGTGGTGTGGCTCAGCTCTAGCACATACCTTTAAAATAATAGCTAAATAAAGCCAACCACAGGTAGAGGTGGAGCAAGCAGTTGAAAGGGAGAGAACATAAGTAAACACAAAGAAGGGATACTGAGTCAAGTGGTATTTAAGACATCGTGGAGAAGGAGAAAGGGCTTTTTTCTTCTGGGACATTAGTGGAGTAGGAAGGTCAGCTCTGAGCTAGCGGTTTTCACCCCAGCATCTGGCTCCTGAGTCTTTATTAGTAAAATTGAAAGTTTGAGATTTTTGTTTAAAACAACATGGGAGAAAGGCAGGCTGGTTGTGAATGTGAGAATAGTGCTAGGACCACAAAGCCACTGCTTCTAAAAAATGACCCTGTCCCTTTCTCTGTGGCCACCCTCTGTCCTGTCTGCTCATTTCAAGTCTTTGTTAGTGTCATCAATACGGTGCCTCTGTCAAATGTTCTGTCCACATTCAGCCCAGAACAAACCAGATTTATGCTTTGAGGAACACAGAATATTTCTCTTCCGTTCAGTTTATCATTGTGATATAAACTCTACCCCTTTGCTAATGCTGATTTCCTTCATGTTTTCTTGCCTATTATATCCCCCTTGCAGAACTGTAAATTTTATTTTCAAAATTTGCTGTTTTTAAAGCAGGCTTTGAGTGTTTATACAGCAGGAAAGAAACAGATGTGAACAGCTTTGCATTTTGGATTTTTTTTCTAGTAAATAATGAATTTACTAGAAGAATGAAGAGAAGAAACAGCATACATTTAAGGAAGAATGAAAACATTAGACATGCTCTTTCAGAAAGGAAACTCTAAAGTTGAGAATTATGGGTCTTACTTTAAGAAAGAATTAAACTTATTTAAAAATAAACCATAAATACCAGTCAAACCTTTGTTTATCCAGGAATGTCTTATTTTGTCTCTAGGTTTTTATAATATTCACTAGGTTTAAAACTATTGATTGCGAATCAATGTAATAAAATTAGTTTCATTACATTATGTTCTTTCTTTTAGGGATTCTAGCGCTAATGTCATGTCTCCAAATATCCAAGAAGAGAAATGACCCATTACCACGTATAGATATTGTCTTGTTTTTCTCTGCAATATAAATTCCATCCTAAATATTTTAGTCAGGCTTCATTCATTTCCTATAAAGCCAAATTCAGCATTTTTTTTTTTTCCTGTGAGCAACCAGAGAGTAAGCTTCTTGGCAACACATCCATGAGACACGCAGTTTCTCTGTCACTTGCCATGTGCTGATGGCAGCCCTTGACAGTGTTTAAGTACACGCGGCACTGAGGAGGCCAAACAAGACTTTGTTCCCAAAAGTGGTCCACAGGCTACAGTTTGTCGGCCTCTGTTTTACATACACCACCTTAAGAAACCACTCAGGCCATACTCAAACTGTGAGTGAGCACACTTTTCATACCCTTCATTTCTTCTCTTTCCACTTGAAGCTTTTACCTTTATTTCAAATGTTACTTTAAAATGTGAGATTTCTGGTATTTTCTTGGTAGAAATCTGTGGCGTGTCTATCTCTGAAAGTTCCTGGATAGAAACATCTTACCTTCGATAAATAACATTTAAAGGAATTTCCCCACTCTTTCATTCTTTGAAATTCTGCAGATCATCAGCCACGAGAAAACTCTTGATCTTGGTAGTGGCAACAGGGGCACCATGTAAAACCAATAGCAGGGCATGGACCAGTGCTCAAGCTGTGTAGACAGGGTTGTCGTCAAAGTCAGTGCCCCAACCACCTCTAAACTAACTTTGAGTGGACGACAAGTTCCCAAGCTGCCCACCAGGTCTTGCTCTTGACACCCTGTATTCCCCCCAGACACAGCATATCAAGCTTTCATTTCACAAGCCCCTCTAGACTGTGATGCCAACTCCGTAGCCAAGTCGTGGGGCCTGCTCACCCACGCCACTCACCCTGACAGTATGTAAGTGTGACTCTGTAATGGCCTGGCACTTTTTGCTTTCTGCTCTTGAGGCCTGGAGCGCTCAGACAAGAGAGGCCGTCCTGAGAGAGGGCTAAGGAGCAGAGACCTTCATGGAACATGGCCTAGCCAAAAACTTTCCAGCCCAGGGTATTTTGTGTCCTTGTAAGAAATATCAGATACGAATCTTTTCTATCAAATGTCATAAAACTTGTGTTTAGAAGAAGGAATTCATGACTTTTTTTTTTTTTTTTATCTCCTTTGCCTCTTAACGCTTAAGGTTTTGTGTGAATGTTTGAATCCCTCTCCCACCTAGTAAGACCTCTGTTTACGCAAAGGCTTATTACTGCTTTCCAGGAATTCAGTGGCCTGAAGCCCTGACTCTTTCCTCTTTGGAGCGGCGGTCTCTTTCTCCTTCCTTCATTTCCACTGTGCTGATTACTGTCAAAGTAGCCAATTAAATTAAGGCTGGGAGGTCAGACCCAGCAGATGGAGAAGACTCGAGTTAGAATAAAACCAAATGCGCATCAGGCCCCTGTGGGTTCCCTCCTCCAGGCACACCCGCTTGACCCAGAGCAAAGACCCTCCAGCTGGAGTTGGGTCTCTTTCCTTGTGGCCCCGCACTTGGCTCTAACGCTCTGAGCCATCGTGTAGGAAGTCCAGCTTGTCCTGCCAGACAGCAAGCTCGTACCTGTGCAGCGGCTCAAGGTGCCATCTGGATGTTCAGCCCGGGTAAGTTTGCAGGCAATGGTTTCCTGCAAGAGGTACCAAGTGGGAGCAGAGGCTAAACCACATCAGTGCATGTAACACTGAAAGAAGTTAGTGTCTTGCTTCAAACTAGGTTTTGAGACAATGTGTTAACAGCAAAAGTTAACCAGTGCAGAGATTGACAGTGAGGCTGGGTCATAAGAGTGAAGAAAGTGGTTAAAGAGAAGCTGAAATAACACAACGCAGAAAAACATAGGCTTTGTGAACAAAGCATTCACAATGCAGACAAAGAGAAAACTACATACGCCCTAATGTGGCAGGCAAACATTAATATGGACCCACCACACAGAGAATAGCTGGGGAGTCACAATCTGCCTCCCGTGGTCTGGCCCCTGAAGGTAACACTATTCTGGGAATGAGCAGTGTTTTCCCCTCGAGCTCACTCAACAAAGCTTTCTATCCACTCCCAGCAACGTCACCACGTCCTGAAGGAAAGGCTGGCAGCACCGTAACTCATTTATCTACAGCCTCTGCACCGTCATCTTAGATTGCAATAAAACTAGCTGAACGGGTATGTGGAGGAAAGTGAGAAGAAGTTGGTTATCAGCAATGTTTTAGAAAGCGACATTTTTGTAGTTTAGGGTGACTATTGGTACTTATGAATGAGTATATTTAAAAACAAAACATCTTATTCTTCTGAAACAGAACAAGGTTTCCAGAATTGTTTTGTAATTACTTTATAAACAAAACTTTTAGGACATTTTTTGCTTGCTTGCTTTGAATTCAGAGAGGAGAATTGGGATATAAAGTGAATAAATAAATGAATTAACAAAAAAATTTCAGCAAGAAGGGCAGGTTCCAAGAGAAGAGAAACCTAACATCAGTCTCCCAGAACATCAACATTAATCGCAGACGCCTCTTCCCAGAACGAGTCCCTCCAAACTTCTAGCTAGAATGGGGTCTCACTATTTTTGCTCTTGCCAATTGTAGGTTCTAAATTTAAGAGCCGAGTTGGGTGTTTTTCCTTTGAATTCCTTTCAGCTTTGAGAACATGTATATTTAGCTCCATTCAGTCCACTCCTTCGTAGGACGAGGAGCCGAATCCTAAGTCTTAAAATTCTGTGGGTTTTCTTTTCCTAGAACTCATGTTCTTTCAGATCAGAATGATACATATTATATGTATACTATTTCATATTACATATGAATTAAGTTAATAAGAAATCTCCTTCACAGATAGTAATGTTCTTTTGAAAGGAAGAAAAACAAAAGGAAAACACATTTACAATGTATCGCTCTAAACCCATAAAGAAGCTGGGTTTGATCTCACACATGTTTGACTACACTGCTATGAGGGTCAAAGGTCTTCACTGTCCATAATAGTGATCCAGTATTCTAAAGTTCAGTTAGATGCTTTCAAGTCAACTGTGGTTTTCACACAATAGCTTGAAGTAGTTATAAGTCTTTATAACCAGCTCAGGATCCTGGAAGAGAAGCCAAAGAATTTGTATGATGTGAGAGGAATTAGGTCTAAACTAGTCAAGCGATCTCTCTCCAAACCAAAACTGTATCAGGGATGTACTGTTCATTTTTTCTTGCTTATTATTATTATTTAATATTTTTGCCTATTTGAGTTTGGGGAAATCAGAGTTATGTACTTAAAAATTATTATATCTTATTTATAATTGATTGTAAAGCTGAATTTAGGCATAAGTAGCTCATAGAAAAGTGTAAGTTTAAAAACTTACAGTCTTTTGTTGGTATATTTACACATAAGTCTGCTGGAAGTCACCCCAGTAGGCATTATCATAGCTTTAGACCAAATAACACCCCCGCAACCATTACAAACATGAATTGCTGTTTGGTCTTGGCGCCTACCACCACCGGAAGGAAAAAAGGACTCAATGGCCTATACTGACCGTTTAAAAAAATCTTCACCCAAATTCAAACCCACAACTCATTCTTCAAAAGCATCTTTTGAATATTTTCCTGTTTCAATAAAAAGCGACTTTAGGTTTCCCAGTACACGGCAAAATCCCGAGTCCTCGGTGTCCCTGAACTTTCCCTGAAGTGCCCACCTTTCACCCCTCACTCTAGGCGCCTTTTCTCCTCTGCCAGTGGCCTCACCCTTTCAGTCTCAGCTCTGCTCAGACCTCTAGCAGCTTCCTCAACCTGGAATTTAACTAAGTAAATTAATTCATTAGTTTTTATCTATTTATTTTTATTTAGTCATGCTAAGACAGGATCCGAGGCCTTATGCAGAGTAAGCAGGCTCCCCAGCTCTCGGCTCCATGCCCAGCCCTGGTCCTCTGCTGTCTAATTCACGTCTATTTGCCCTGCTTCGCTGGCTCCGTCTCTGTTTCTGGAATAAGCAGCAGGCCGGGTTCCTGGTGCTGGCTCTTCCTAGAACTTCAGTCTGTAATGTTCCCTATGTACCGTCATGCGGCCACCATTCTCCTTTTGGTGCGACTGTACCAAAATACTGCAGACAATGGAAACAGAACAAAAGCTGACCTCCCACTGTCTTGACTTCATGTGGCTTTGAAGGCTGGGGTATTCACCATAAAGGAGCTACAAGGTTCACTGGTGGACATTAATGATCCCACCTTCATGCGGGGTGCGGTGGCGGGGGTGTGTGGAAGCTGTGCGTTCGCATGGCAGACAAGGAACGCAAAGGGGTGAATGAAGGTCGATGCCTGAAGTCTTTCTAAAACTCTTAATATCACTCATGAAGAGTCTCACCTGATCTCTTAGATTCTAAGAGCTCTGCCTTAACACTATCACATGGGACTTTTAGTGGCAGGATGAATTTTGGAACAACACACACATATGTAAGCCTTATCAAAGCCTTTGCTAAGAGGTCACATTCTCAGTGAGGCCATCCCAGGATTCTCTAAGTAAAAATTCAGCCTGGTGTCCTTACTCCCAATGCATGAGATGGCCCCCTGAATTCTTCTGCTTGAGGTACATTCCTGCTGCTGTCTGTTTCCTCCATTGGATAGTGAGCCCACAAGATAGGAGTATCTTCTGTTTTGTTCACTGAGGCTTCTCCAAAGCCTGCCATACAGTAGGCACTCAGGAAATCCGAATCTTATTCAGACACAATTAAGATAGTCTCTAAATACAATAATAAAAGTACTGTCCATTTATAAATGTGTTGGCTTATAAACATTTTTTACTTATAAACATGGAAGACAATCACCCAGTCCTAGTTAATAGTTCTGAAATCAATTCTAATTATTTTGCAACATAATGTCCAAACTGAGATATTTATATTTTTTTTCTGTTTGTTCTACTTTCTGGAACATTTGATAGCAGCTTTCCGCCACAAAAACATTTTTAGATTAAAATGACCTTACCCCTGTGGTCATCTGTGGGCCTCGGTGACACACTCAGTGGTGGTACTGGGTGGGCCATGCTGATTGGACACTGGAGGCGCTGACAAGCTTTAAATTTCAGCAAATGCCCAGAGACTGACAAGCCTGAGGAAGTCAAGCTTTCCCGAAGGTGAAGGCCACCAGGTAAGCTGTCTCTCACTGCTGCTCATGGAGAATTGCTTCCTGTCATAAGTGCTTGCTTAAGCCTCTCTGGTTAGGATATTGAAAACAAGTGCAGACTGCATAATTGACTAAATTCAGTGCTTTGTTCAATATGGTAGGTAGAGTGCTACCCCACTCTAGAGACCATTAATTAAACTCCATGCTTGAGTCGGCCTGTGAGCTGACTCTCAGGATTATCAAGACCCATGATACCTGGGGCTAAAGCACTTTACAACCAGTTGCAGGAGAAGCCGGCCATTGCTTTGTGTTTACAAACACTGTCTCTGAGGGTGCAGTTACCAGCACTGAGCTACCTGATAAAGGATGTAGAAGGTCCTTATCTGAAACATGTAGAAACCAAAATTATAGCTTCAATATAGATTCACATCTAAGATCATATTAAGTTAGAAGATTATAACCTACAATTTTACAATATATCTTGCTTACATTATCTGCAGAGTAAAAGTTTTACTATGAAATGTTCAAATGCTGTAAGAACATTTAAGTAACTTTATTCCTTAAAACTATTTCCATTCATATGCTAACAATTTGTCTCTATTTAATATAATATTAGATATATATTTGTTGTGCATACTCTTTATTATTTTAAGGAATGAGTTCCATCTACGTCTAACATTTCAAGAACTTTTATTATGAAGGCATGTTGAGTGTCATCAAATGCCTTTTTAAGCATCAATAAAGATAGTTTTATGTTTTCTATCCTTAAAAAAAAACTATTTCCATTCAACAATCAGATAATTATTTTCATATTGGTTGTTCTATGTTTATGTGTCAGTAAAATATTTAATGTTCGTCAAGACCAACAGATTGCTGCCTGGAGCTAGGTTGATAGTTTTTCAGTGTGATGGCTGACTTAGCTGAGCCCACTAGATTCGAGCAATAGTTTGCCACGCTCTACACATGCGCTTTAATCCATAACTGAATGTAGCATTCCAAGGATTAGTGTATTGAACTTTATATAAAACGGGGTCATCTTCAGGTGACTGCACGTTGTTTTTATTTCATAAGATGGAAGAACAGAAACCTACCTGAGGTGCCATGGAGTGTCGCTTGGGGGCACTGGTACTGTAGCTGCTTTGCCACAACACCAAACCCAGTTCTGCGCATTAATATTCATGAGTTATGGGATGTACTATATGACTTTTCTGACTGTTTCCTAATCTATAAACCAGCTGTAAAGCCATCTTTTTCATTGGGCTGTTGTGGGACTTAAATAGACAAATACATGTAAAATTCTTACAATGGTGCTCAGCTTGTTTTAATATTTAGTAAATGCTTCCAGTTACAGAAAAAAAAAATTGCTCCAGCAGTTTCTTTTTCTGGCCCACGCATAGTGACTAACTCAGACATATAGCTAGTGACTATGAAGATGTACGCTGCGTACTAGCCTGGATTGATGAGATTGGTAAGATTCCATTCCTCACCTTTGTATCTGCCATCTTGACACACCCGACAATTCAGGTGTGATCTGGTATGTTACCTTACTGTAACTTTCAATTATACAGGCATTTAATAACATTTTCCTAAGGGAAAAATGTCAGGTTACCAGTAAAGCAAAAAAAAAATTATATGTCTATAAAATTAATTTCTACTAATTTATTATTAGATTAATTATAGTCAGTGATTTTCATTTTTGCATGAGAATAATCAGACATGGAAAACAGACTAAAATATTAACCCTTGGCTATGAACTAGTTGTGCAAACTACATATATTTATGTGGATTCTAATTTTACAAAAACGTAATTACGTAAGCTATGTAATTCTGTATATTAAAAGGAGATGAACAGATGTGGGAAGGATGTTTGCTCACGGATTCCTGTTCTCCTTTCAGAGAGCCGTTGAAGATGCAGGCTCTGTCCGTGGGACTGCTCCTCTTCAGCTTCACCTGGAGAGCACCTGTAAGTGTTCATTCATGCATCACAACATCTTCTCTCTAGAGTTTTCAAGCTTGTATAAAGGGTGGAGCGTGACGCACTAAGCTCAGAAGGCTGCCACTGTGTACGCACTATAGGATACCTCTATGTTGCCTCCTCAAGAATCTTTGAGGAAACCAGTAGCCAGTCACAGCGCTCTAAGTCAGCCAAGATTAGTGAGTTATGCTCAAGGACTAGAACCACAACGAATCAGAAGAACCTTGTAAGGCTTTACCAGAACCTTGAAGAATTTGATGTGTGTCCGGCTGACTAAATACACAGCTAGCACTGTGAGGGGTTAGAATGTCTGTGTCCCGGCAGCGTCTGGCACGGGGAGAGCCTGTCAAAGATGTTCCTTCTTTGGTGAGGCTGAACTGGAATTGGCGCCCGTGAGTTTAACCTAAAGGAAGCTCCCACTGCCTCTTCTGTCTGCTCTTCTTCCGACTCGCCTGGATGAACACGCAGGATGTGATCCAGGTATCCTGGGTCCACGCTGAACACTGCAGACGTTTTCTGAGATTCAGACAGACACCAGGCTAATTAGATAACATCTTACCGAACATCCTAGCTCTCAGAGTGACCTTCTGGGTGGGGGAACTCAGGAGACAGGTGCTCATTCCATGCTGACCACACTTAAATATAGGCCCCGAGCCAGTGGGTGAGCAGTTGGGTAACGGACAGGGCTGAACCTTGCCATCTGTGTGAAATGAGGGACTCACGCCAGCCGCTTCACACGCAATGCTTAAACAGTGCTCGGGGCTGTGTGGAGCAGCCTGGTCCCACCTGACGCACACGAGGACCATCAGGCATGCGCTGAAGGAGGGTGCCGGCCAAGTGGATCTTGGTGACCCACCAGCCGAATGAGAATGAGTTATTTGGAGCAGCACGCTCCAGGGAACAACCAGTGTTCTTTCTAACCAGCTTCCAGTAAAGGGTCAGGCCAGTGACTACCCGTCAAGGGGCTGCCAGCTTCCCTCCTAGGGGCAGGCAATGTCACCTCCATTCCAGAGCCACAGTCAAGTCCAGGGCAACTGCCAAGAGATGTCAGAGGAGCAAGGAGGGCTCATCAGGGGAACAGGGACAACACTGGGTACTGAGAAGTGTAGGGATTTCTCACAGGTACACTCCCTCCTAACAATTACCTCTATTAGGTAACAGTAAATTGTTGTATAAATATGAGCGTATAGTAAGTCATGTGCACGTGTCTTATAAGCCAAATTCAAACTGTTTTAAAGTGTAAAAAATAGAAGGTGAAGTTTGAGCACTGCAATTCAATTACTATCCATCTTATGCAAGTGAGGGGGGCTTTGATCTCAGTCTCGATGCATAAGGAACTGTACCAGGCTAACCTCTGTCAGCAAGAGCACATTTAACACAGACATAAATGTGCATGTAAGTGTGCGTGCGTGCTCTGTTAGGAGACACTCGAGCTTCCATGCGATCACATCATCATCTTTACACCTACCCATGTTATCTCTACACCCTTCTCCCTACAGCTCATTTTGATAGTAATAAAAATGGGGTAAGTTTAGATTCATATTCACAGAATCATGGAAGAACTAACCCAATAAATAGATGTAATAAAGAATAAAATTACAAAACTTATCTTGAAGATTTAATATACACTTCAGGATATTAACAACATTAACATTCTTTCAAGCAATGCTGCTTTGATATATATATATATATATATATATATTTTTTTTTTTTTGTTTTGTTTTGTTTTGTTTTGTTTTGTTTTGTTTTGCTTCAGTCTTGGGATTCTGAGGCAGAGACTCTAGGATGCTATTTGGGTTGTCTGTCACCAGCTGTGTCTGTGTGGGCGTTCTCTTTTCTACTGCTCATCTCACATGTTTCTTAGGCAAAGGTCCTTTGCAAACTGTGAAGCACTCTGCAAATATACTGTGTCCTAAAACCGTAAGATGTTACTGACAAACCAATTGTGTCTGGAATGAAATAGACTAGCAGACAAATCCTTGGAGTCCAGATAATGGGATACTTTCACCTGCCACCTGGGTTGACATTTCTGTGGAGATTTTTATCAATTTGAGTAGAGACCCATAAAGAGAAACCCATGACTTTGAGTGCTGTTTAGAAAAAGCACCCTCCGTCTGGCCCATGGTTCTCAGCCTTCTCAACGCTCTTAATACAGTTCCTCATGTTGTGGTGACCCCAAACATAAAATTATCTTTGCTGCTTATTAACTGTACTTTTGCTACTATTGCAACTCCTAACGTAAATAGCTGTGTTTTCCGATGGTCTTAGGCGACCCCTGTGAAGGGTTGAGAGCCATTGCTCTAGGCCGAAGGGCCATGTGGACAAGGTGGTCCCCAGACTGCTTGTCTTTTCTTTGTTTTCTCTTCTTCCCCTGGGACTCCCCTCTCTGCTGTGACTGATCCGCCATGGCGCCTGCTTCCACACGCATGGCACCAGCATGCAACTCATTTGTTCCCTCTGCCACATCAGAGATGAGCGAGAACTTTTCAGAGGGAGGAAGAAAACGGAAATACTCAGATCCGAGGAATCGTCACACCATCTTGTACACAGAAGACTTGGCCCAGGATTTTCCGGTCCTATGTTTCGTGTGACACCTCACGAGGTCTGCCGGGGCTACCTGTGTCCGCTGCTCCGTGTCCGGTCATTATGTACCTCAGTGAGCCTCAGAAGGAGAGGCTCTTCCACCACACCCTGAACTCCTACCCTGAACACACACTGTCGCCTCCACACTGGTCAGAAAGACTGCCTGATTTGCTGGCCACGTCCACTCTCCCTTGCCAGGGCGAAATGATCTGCCACTAGGCATCACAGGGTAGGGGCACCACAGGGTAGGGGCACCACTAGACGCAGGCTGGCACCGACGCGTGCGCATCTTCAGCGCGGCACACCCCGGCACAGCTGCCGGCTTACACTATCGCCAACACCCTGAACTCTGGCTGACCTCACTCACACTTAGCACCTCGGGCTGCAAATGAATGCTTCTCTCCCAAGGGTTCCAGGGGCCACCACCACTCCTAACTGGAGCCCCATGCCTGCCTCTTCCGCTCCGTGCCACGGGGACACGCCTCCATGCCGGAAACCGATTCTTTAAAAGAGAAGCATCGCCATCTAGTGGGAAGGATTTTTTTCCTAACAAATATTTAAGGAAAAGTGGGTCCTGTCTTCTTTCTGGCAGCATGATTTTGCACATTAATACAATCCAGTAAAAGAAAAAGGAAGGGAATGTTTGTTGTTTGAAGAAATGTGCTCTGTTTGGTGAGATTGAAATTCCTGGCAGACACGTCAATCACAGACCGAAAACTAGGCAAAGCTGTGTGGAGGAGCAGAGGGTGAAAACAATGATTCCTCTCAAATAACTATTCTAGCTCTGTAAAGAGAAAGAAAAAGAAAAAAAAACAGCAAGAAAATGTTAACTGCTGAAATGTTCCTGGGTGCGCAGCCAGAAATGCACAGTTTTCAGCAGAGTGTTGGCATGCTCTAGTTCATTATAATTCCTACAACAGGTGATGCAAACATCCCAAATATCGATGGCTTATTTTCAGGGTGATTCCATCCTTCAAATGACACAACGGTTTGCCACACAGCTTTCAGACGGTTTCATAAGGATGCCGGGACTTTGTTACTACCACAAGCTGCACGTGAAAGCAAACTAACAAGTAAAGAAAGGAGAGGCGCTCAATAGCTTTGACAGGGAATTCTAGAAAGGAACTAGTTCATAAGGAGAGGGGGTGAAGCAAATCCTATCAGATTTGCCAAATTTCAGCTTATTTCGACCATGGATTCTCCTGGCAACTGCATGTCTATGTTCTGAATCTCAGCTGAAAGTTACGGAGGTCCAAACAGCAAACATAAAAGCTGGAGGTTTCATTTGCCAACATTTGCCAGCTAGACCTTAGCCATGAGTATGGTAAACCCATCTTTCTTCTGTTACCCTCTTCCCTCTACTCTGGAAATATACCCCTATGTTGCAGCTCCACTGACAGATGGTGGTAAGATTGACTCATCGTGAAAGACAGACAGGTGACAGTGACACTCGGGAAAAACACATTTCAAGATCAGTCCAAATGAGAGCCTGGTTGGTGGCTGTCTTCTGCGGTGGCCTGTTCACGCCATCCTGTGGTTGTGAGAAGTACTACCTTGTACCTTCTGCCGCTTGTCAGAGGCAGAACTTGACTTCTCCCAAGTTAAAAAATATCCTGCAGCTTTAGGAAGGAATCCAGAACCTTTCTTAAGAGACAAAACCCACCTTAATATAACGGAATGGGTTTGTGCGTAATTTTTAAGGGTCACCTTGAAAGACATGCCTATGCTGAATGTGGCATAAAGGTGGGTGGCTCTGAGGAGACCCTTTACGTGCGACAGTCTGGACTAGGGGAGACAAAGTGCTGTGCTGTTTCCAGCTGTGGATGCCGCCTTCCTTTTTCCTTCCCCACACTCCCCCATGACGTTGCCATGCAACGCAACTCTGTGTCCCAGAAGCCTCCTCATCCCCATCCACTGCTTTGGCCCAAATCATGTTCTGGTTTAGGACCTTCTTCCACAAGTGTGCCCGCGGTAGACCCTGGGGATTGTAATTGTCATTTTGTTGTGCCCCTGCATTTCATGAGGAGGCTTTCTGAACATATTCTAACATATTCTGGAGCAGGGTAGACTCCCAAGGACAGGCCATCCTGCCTTAAAGACTGACACACGTCTTGGTGTCTTAAACTTCATCCATGCCCAGTCACAGTGAAGAGAAAGAATGAGGCCCTTGTCACTCGGATGACAATAAGTCTTTTCACTCAATGGTCTCTTGCAGAATCATTGCCCAAAGAGCTGCAAAGAGTTTAGAATGCCTCCCACTAAAGGACTGTTTACTTTCCCAAGTCCAGCTTCATTTCCCATGCGAGTAAGAATTCTCCAGTAGAACTTGGTTTTCCTCTGCTAGGCTTCCTTCGTATGGTTGTTTCTAAGGCTGTGCCAATCTGTCTGTTAAAGTTAGTTAATTTTGGTTGTGATTTGACATACACGTTTTTGGTGCCTCCTGTGAGTAAACTATGACACCAGCTGAAACAAACCGAGAAAAATGCCACTCTTCCTCTCTCAGAACTTAAAGATAGAACAGAGACACAGAGAACCCAAGACAGGCTGTGGAAAGTGTTATGTGAAAGGCATCCCCACCCCCCCCCCGAATTACACATCAGGGGCTGGGAATAGGAAGAAATCAGTTCCGGGGTGCTGCTCAGAGAAAGCCACCCAGTGGAAAGTGTGAGCGAGGTTGTGGGCAAGCAATAAGATTGGGGAATACAGAAGGAGTGGGAGAGGCTGCTCGGCAATGAAAGAACGCTGTGAAGCAAGGCACAGAGGGAGAAGGCAGGGCAGCTGACTCACCGGTCACGCAGCCAAGGGCGGCCAGAGAGCACGTCCCTGAGCACATGCAGGACAGGAAACCTTTTATACTTTAAAATAGTTTCTCAAACAAACGTTCAGCTGTCCTGTGGAAAAATTAAAACACAGCCTCATGTTTCTCTATACAAAACAGTTTTGCTCACTCTTCTAATTTAATGCACACCATCATTACTAAGCATTATTATATTATTCTATTATAAAATGATAATAGAAAACTAATAGAAACACCAAAAATGGAACAAAATTTCCTCTAAGAGTAAGAAGAAAAATACTAATTTTTTAAATTAAAATTTAATTCATATGCTGATTTTTCTAACCCATCTGTTTAGCTAAAAACATCTTAACAGAGTGAGTAAATAAACATAAACGCCTGAGCCAAGCTTTCTGAAACTCAGTGACTTAAAGTCAACTATTTAGAATATTTTCTAGCCAGACATAAATCAGTACAGATTCTTTTCCTTTGCATTTTTTCCCTCATAACAAATTTCTACCTATTTTCAGAATAAGCTTGGAGCTATAAAAGTAAATCATTTCTAATCATATCTTACTATTGAGACAAATGGAAATGCTTGGAGGTGCTTGGAGAGGTCAGATTAACAAGCTCTGCCAGAATAATGAACTTCCACAGACAGTTCTCTCCTACAGTTGCAGTGTGAGCTGAGTCAATAGTTTCACAGCTCCAAACACTTAGCAAGGCACATTTTAAAGCAGGCAGAGGAGCACAGTAACACAGCTCAGAAATGGCCACCAAGCCAGACCACCTGAACTCTCACCAGAACCCACCTGGCAGAAGGGGAGTCTGAACTCTCACGATTATTCTCTAACATCCATACATTATCCTCTAACATTCATACATTAACACACACACACGCAGACTCCATGCTTCTCAACACACACACACACAGTATTCTTAACAACAGATCAGGCACATCAAAACCCTATTTCAGACACATCGGAGGCCACAGGCTGCAGAACCCACAGCCACATTCAGAGAAGAAGTTCTATGGAGCCGCCACTACATACACCTCAGTGACGCCTAGAGACTGGCAGGACAGCTGTGCATCCTATGAGGAAGTAAGTGTTGCTATCACTATGTAGGGAAGCAAGCTAACATTCCACCCAGGGATCACAGCCCCGCAGCTGCCATCATTTATGTAGAATTTGGTTAAAGGGAGACGTTGTGCTACCTGCCTTACTTGCAGAATATCGTTACTTCAGTGAGCACTGGAGTGAGAGCCTAGGAACCATTTGGGGCCTAGAGAGACCATTCAGTGGTCAAGAACACTTACTGCTCTCCCAGAGGCCCAGGGCTTGCGTTCCTGCACTCACACACAGCTCACAGCCACTTTCACGGACTCCAGTGATCTCTCTGGCCTCTGTGTGCATCACACACACACATGGTACACAGATGCACATACAGGCAAGACACTCACACATAGTGAAAATAATGAGGATAAACTCATTTGGCCATTTTGTCTCTTATCTCATTTGAGGCAGCTCACCACGGCCCTGAATGGCATAGCATCACTGCCATCTTCCTTACACATCTTAAGGCTTCTACCTGGCTCTTGCCTTTTCTCTCTACAGGAACTTTCATCTATTCGTCTTTCTTTCAGATTCATCTATGATAATCTTTAATTATAACGACCAAGATGGTAACATGCTCAAGAAAAGCTAGAGCATTAAAGAGTGTCAGTTGATCTTGCCACTTGTGTCTTTTTGAAGTCAACAGAAATAACCAAAGTAGTAAGACCCGGATCTTTCTGTAAATCCACAGGCACTGAACGAAGACAGCAGTACCAGCAACAAGGGCAGCGTCCACGGGCACTTAGCAGCCTCCGTGCACCCTGAGCGCATGGCGGGTGAAGGAGCAGAGAGCGGAGAGGAGGCTGTCCTTAACCTGCCCGACCAGGAGAGCTACAGCACGGCCCTCATCGAAAGAATCACGCAGCAGCCTGTGAAGACACCGGTGGCTGGGACCAAACTACGGAGGGGTGAGAACAAAGACGAGGAACCCGAGAGTGGCCTAAGCATGACTCCAGCAGATGTCAAGGATGCTAAAGGCCACTTAAAGGATGAAATGAATCGGCAGGGCTACCTGCCATCACAGGACAGCCCGGGAAAAAGCAAACGTACCCGCAAGTCCCGCCGAAGCACCCACTACCTAACACACCTCCCCCAAATCAGAAAGATCCCCCGTGACTTCGAAGGCAGTGGCTCCCCAGATCTTCAAGTGAGGGGGGATAATGACATCCCTCCTTTCAGTGGTGATGGGCAACATTTCGCGCACCTTCCCGGCACAGGAGGTGCTGTTGGGCCTGGTCCGGAAAGCTCAGCTGGTCACACGGGACTCTCTGGCAAAGCTGAGACTGTTAACCCACACAGGAGCGGACTGAGTTCTAACGAGATCCCAGGGAGAGAAGGACAGGACAGCAATGCTGCTGCCACCAGAGACAAAGCTGCCCAGGGTGGAGGGGCCGGCGTGAGCCTCGTGGGCGGCAGCAATGAAATCACAGGCAGTACCAATTTCAGGGAGCTCCCTGGAAAAGAAGGAAACAGAATTGATGCAGGCAGCCAAAACGCTCACCAAGGGAAAGTAGAATTCCACTATCCCAGGGAGCCCTCAAAAGAGGCGGCCAAAGGGGGAGGCGGCGATAACGCAGGGAGCACCAGTTACAGTGAAATTCCCAAGAGCAGCAAAGGCAGTTCTCGGAAAGATGGAGAAGCATCCAAAAGGAACCAAGTGACCGTGACTGAAAAACAAAGATTTCCAGGGAAAGGCAAAAGCCAGGGCCTGGTTCTTTCTTCTCATTGTTTCGGTAAAGAGGTTAAAAGTGACTCCTCTCACCTTTCCAGTAGTGAGGAGGTTATGATAGCAGGCAGCAGAACAGACCGTTATGGACAGAATGATCCTGCCCGGAATAAAGGGGTGTCACCACGGAGAGGCTCCTGGCCTTCAAGAAGGTCCCCCTTCCACAGGCGCCCTAGCACCCGCCACGGAGACAGCAGTGAGTCATCCAGCGGCAGCTCAAGTGAGAGTGATGGCGACTAGTCCCCCCCGGAAGTGTAGCCATTCCTCTGCGCTGGTCCTGGAGGAAGGGAGGACCCCCTCGGGAACTGAGCAAGCTCACAAACCTGGTCCCCTTCAGGACATTGCACTGTCTTAACCGTTAGAATAAGAATCTCTCCCCAAAATGCAAATCCTTTTTTTTAAAATAAAAGTATTCATAAGAATTTATATAATAGGTAATATTTGAATAGGAAACACGTTAAAATAGTCTGTAAATGTGTCAAATGTGTCTGCACGTTGTTTGCTCTTCAGACGTGAAAATAAACATGCTTTGTCTATGATTGGCTGTACTTACATGCTCCATAGGGGACTGCTGGCGCTGGGAAGAATTGAGAGGTCACAGGGTCAATCCTCTCCGGCAGAGAGGTAAGGTGCGAGAGCCAAACTCCCTGGACCAGGCTGGGCTGTCCTCGCTCTAATCGAGCTTTCCCATTTCGTGACCGTGTATGTTCTTCCTGTGCATTTACAATGACACAAGCAAAATTTCTGAAACAGATCTCATGTTGATCACTTTTGCTGCTCCTGGCTGAGAAACTTTTTGTCCCGTGGCAAGAGAAAAGGACCCAGCTGGGTGCTCCTTTCCTCTTTTCTTGTATCTTTTCCTCGGCTTAGCATGAGCACGCTGTCTGGGCGTGTGGTACCCAAAGTGTGGCCACGAGGGAAAAGCAGTATGAGCACGGAGAGGCCACAAAGCCGGCGGCATCAGCTTGCTGTCCCTGCATCCTTATCTCCGGAGCTCTCCTCACCTCAGGCGTCAGTACAGGGCTGAAACTGATGTGCTTGGAATCCGTTACTAATATGCTTCTCCGTTCCCAACATTCCCCTAAATGAGGAACACGAGGGGAAGGGAAGGAGGGATGGAAGCCACTAGGCAATGTGGCCATTATTTCCTCTGTCCCTTGTAGACAGCAGACACTGTGGCCACTGTGTTTCATGTGGCTTCAGTGTTTTGATTCCTGATACTCTTGCTTTTTTGTTTTGTTTTTGTTTTTGTTTTTTTTCAAGACAGGCTTTCTCTATGTAGTCTTGGCTGTCCTGGACTCACTTTGTAGACCAGGCTGGTCTCAAACCCACAGAGATCCACCGGCCTCTGCCTCCCAGAATGCTGGGATTATAGGTGTAAGCCATCACACCTGTCTGACTCCTGCTTTTTTTTTTTTAATAAAAAATTAATTTTGAGGGGCAAAAGCACACTGAAAGCAACTGAGTAGAGAAATAATAACCAAATTTAAACCGTACACGAATAAGTTGAAAGCAGTCCAGAATCTTTTGCAACGGCACGGAACCTCTTGAGAGAGCAAAGTGTAAACTCTGATTACGTGGAGAAAGCAAATGCCGTCTTAGGTCCTTACAGGCGCGGAATCCAAAGGCCTCTGCCTGTCTGCTTTCTGGGGGCAGTTACACACCTCAGTCCCCCCGTTAGAGTGTTTGAATACCCATGGATACTCCTTCAAAGCTCTGGCAAGGGTTCTGTCTGCTTCGGAAGGGCAAGGAGGAGGGCCTCGCAGACAACGTGCTGCTCTTGACCGCGCACACGGAGGCGCTGGTACAGATCCACAACTACAGAGGCTCGCAGGCCCCTCCGCAGTCACACAGCCATGCTCCCTCTAGCTCACGCTTCAGCTGGCCAACTTCGTTTAAAATAAATATCCCCAGGTCTCCAGGACGGACAATGTCAGCCTCTCCTGGTTGCTTTTGGAGGGATGTGGAAAGTAGATGCTTTCTGCCACCTTGTGCCCAAAAGGAAAAATTGCCGGTTCCCAGCCCGGGAGGACTAGGGTCGGTCACGCTTTAGCCTGAGGGCAGTGCACTGGCCTGGGTTTCTCCAGCCAATCACAGCAGACTATCTGATCCTCCAGCCAAACACAGCAGACCGCCTACTGCTCAACCCTACTAAGCACCCCTGCTTAGCTTCTTAGGCTTAAATAAAACCCACAAAATGACCGAGTTTACCAAAATTCTGTGAAGATCAAAAGAGAACAGGCACCCCTGGGCTTTGCTAAATGGATAACGGTAGAGAAAGGCGATCAAGAATAAGGCAGGAGACAGGGGGATGGCTTGGCTGGCCAGTGCCTACCACACAAGCATTGGGTTACCTCAGCAACGGGTGGAGAGCTCCTTGGCTGGCCAGCCTAGATTTTTCTGACAAGCTCCACGTTCAGTGGGAGACTTCGTCTCAAAGGTAGAAGATGGAGAACAGCTGAGGAAGGCATCCGAAGTTAACCTCTGGCCTACTCACACACAGCCACGTGATGCAGAGCCTCACTAACACATGCAAACCCTCCACAATCAGGAACGAGTGCATATGTCACACAGATGTGCACACACACACACACATACACACACAGGATAAGCCAGGGGTGGCTAAGTTCAACACTAAAAAGCGCGTTTCTTTAAGAATTAAGCTTTTAGACAGACTACATTTCTACAGGTAAATAAGAACTTTGCAGTTGGTGACCTTCAACCCCACCGCGTGTATTTTAGAGTTGAATAAAGATCGCTTCAGTTGGAGGACCAGGCAGCAGCGGTGATGAGCACGGGGCTCAAAGACACATGGGCTCTGGATAGGAAAGGCCAGGAACTGCAAGCAGACGCGGCCACCCAGCGGACAGTACAGCAAAGCCTGGGGTCGTTTATTCTCCTGCCCCATATTTAGAAACACGGCTGCCGAGCTTTTCTAGGTCAGGCTGCTAATGGATTCGTAACAGAAGTTAAACAGTCTTAGGCTTATTTGCTTAGGACAGTGGGGCTGAGGCAGCCGGGACGCTGTGGCCGGTGTCTTCCGTTAAACAAGCGGTCACTCAGCGGAGCTGCCTCTGACGGGGGCTGGCCTGGCACCAATCTTGGGATAACATGTATGATACAGCGTCGTGGATAGGGGCTCGGTTGTTTTCATGTGTGACAGGTTTCTTAAGTGACTGTGACTATATTCCAATGACTAGATTTCAAACGTGAAATCACCCTGGGTGTTTCTTTCAGTGACTACCAAATCACTTTTCTGGGCCTCCCATAAGCCCACGAGCAGCCCAGATTTCTTACTAACCTGGTACTGTGGCCTGAAAAGAGCTGATCTTTATGGATACCTCACATCAACAAATAATAAAAGAGAATCAGAGGTGCAGGTCAAGATGGCCCTCGCCGGGCTCTTGGGCACCAGACATTGTTGGAAGTGTGCGTGTCTTCCTTAGTTCACAGTTCTGTGCTAGAAGACCTGTTGGTCAGGAAGCAGTGACGTGCTTGCTGGTCCTGTACTGAATGGTCGCTCAGACAGGACATCCCAAATTGCTCAGCACCACACATCTCTAGAAGCCAAGAAGATACCAAGATGGCACCCATTAGTGTAAAAGAGTCATGTGTGCAGATGGCAGTGGCATCTCCTGCTTCACATGGCTCAAAGCTCTGTGTGCTGACAAGATCTGTTTACTGCGAGCAGGATGTTTAGTCAGTAGACTCTTTAAGTAATGGTCCTTGAATATGTGGGCTTCTCCACCAAGTTGGCCTTGGTCCTTGGTTAGTGACAAAGAGTGGTCAACAAGAGTCCAGATTATCCAAACCTCAGACCCCATCTCAGGCCTGGGCCCCAGTCACCACCAGGCTTCCAAAGAAGCAACAGGCAGAATAAAGATAGAATATACCTATGTGAAAGGTCCCTTGGTCTGAAAGCACACATACAACCACTGGAAAAGAGCCCCTTTCTAACTCTCGGACAAGGCTTTCTCAGAGCCCCAAGTGAATGAAGGGACTTTGCTATTTCAGCTTATTCTTGCTTGTTAAGCCATGATTTACTAAAAAGCTAGGAAAACAAGCATTTGATTGGTTGACATGTATTTATGTTATAAAATAATATTTCTGACCATAAGAGTAAAATTATGAAAGCAAACACATAAAAACAGTAAAATAAATAGAATAAAAGGTAAATAAATGTCGACTGAAATAAAACTTAAAAAGTAAATATGTAAAAAGTAAAATTAGAAAAACAAAGAATGCAAAGGAAAAATTATATTATCACATTGGTCCTTTGTCTAAGTAATTATTTACATGTGTTGCAAGAAAACGGTATCAGACTTTCCATTCGATTTAGCATCCTGTTATCTTACTTCATTATAGAATATGCTCTCTGCTAATGACTTTTCCAACTACAGGCTAATGCTTATTAAGGAAAGCCAGACTATAGTATACATCCAGTAATGTAAGTGTGCCCTGGTTTATGGTACTTTCAGCTTACAGTGTAAGGCTTATTTGTGTGCAAGCCCTCATGACTCATGGACCATCTGTACTGCACGAATCTCCTTTCACGATACTCCCTGCCTCTTCCTCGGGCCCCAAACCTTGGTGGCTGACTCAGTCCAGGTAAATAACCTGAAGCTCTCTAGTTATAAACAAAACGAAACACCCCAAGCCTTGTGCTCCCACACAAAGCTTCCGATTTTGTTGTTGTTGCTGTTGCCCTGGGAATCTATAATTCAGGACAGTGTCCAGGGGATGGCAGTGTGCAGGCTGGCCTGAGAACGCCCGTCCCTCAAGAGGCCCAACGCTGTCACCAGGAAAGCAGTCACTAGGTGGCAAACTCACTTCTTAGGAAGTATTTTGAAATAAGCCGAGCGTGTCACTCTCATTTACAACTAAATTTGGACTACTGTCTCACTATTGATAATTAGTTTTTAAAAGCTGAAATGCACTCATTCCCTTAATATGGATTCTGGATCTCTCTGGCCTGATCTTGACAGCCTGACACTCTTTATCCAAGGGTGGGACCCCTGTGTTCCCCCTTCCATGCTGGCATGCCAGCTGGTGTCGTCATGGTTCACGCCTTGTCTGGGCAGCCATGCTGTTGTGGCTTCATGGTTGTGGCATCCCTGCCAGAAGTCACAGTCTCACAGAGGAATCCTGGTCTTCTTCCACAGCGCTCTCTGGGCCTTGGGGATGGGGTTGTGCTGTAGATGTGTCTGATGGGCAGGGTACTCGCTCTCAGTCAGTTCTCTGCCTTTTGACCTTGGCTTGCTGTCGTGGTCTCTGTCTGCTGCAAACAGTGTCTGTGATGGGGGTGAGAGCCACGCTTACGTGTGGGCATTGGGGCAAAGGTGGAGAATGAAGTCAGGAGCCACGTTGGCTTGGGAAAGTGCCATAGGTTCAGTTCTAGGCTGAACCTCACCCACCCTTCCTTACCAAACCCCGGGTTCCTGTTTCCTTAGATAATGACAGGATTTATCTTAGGTGAAAATATCTCTTTTCTTTCTTACTAATGTCTGGATCTCATTGAAGCCAAGCCAGCTGTGCTCAGTTTTAGGACCTGGGCCCAGCCCCACCCATCATTACTTTTCCTTTCTCTTTATGATCCATACAGGCTCTTAAAGGAACCAGAGTGTCCTCTGGTCCAGAAACGCCTTGTTTGATCGCTCCCAGTTCTTCTGTCTCCACATAAAAGCATTTCTTTACTTGTGTAAGTGTGCCTCAGTGCGTGTATGAGGACGCCGGTGTGCAGAAGCCACGATCAGAAGACGGCACTGCATCCCCAGAACTAGACAGATAGGTGTTCGTGAGCCCGGTGTGGAGTCTGGGTCCTCCGCCAGTGCTCCCAACCACCACACCGGCTCTCCAGCCCACGTTCCTCTTCCTACATGGATGTCTGCGTGTCTGGTGCCACCGGAGTGAGTCACTCTTTCTGCTTGTGTCATCGGTCCTGTTTTCTTCCCTTCTTCTCCTGCGCTTCCCCAGTTTGCTCACCCCGGTCACGTGACCTTCACTTGTCATCCCCAGCTGGTGACGCACAGCGCTCCAGATAGTACCTGGCACCCAGTAATGGTCACTTTCCTGATTTTGACCACTCCTGTTAATAATCCCGAATTGTATTAAGGGTTGTAAATGTATTTTTACTTTTTAAATTATGTCTATATGGGGCCTGTGTAAGCATAAGTGCATTTGCCCCTGGAGTCCAAAAGAGGGTGTTTTGAGCCACCCTTGTGGGTACTGGGAACCAGACTTTGGTCCTAGGCAATAGAATCACTTGCTCTTAGCCCCTGAACCATCACCCAGCCTCTGGACTTCTTGACATCTTTACGAAGTCTACGTTCTGATGCCTATGCCAAAGCTTGGCCCTAAATTCAGGTTGAACTAATACCAGCTTCTCTAATTTTAAAACAGCCAGCCTCTTTCAAAAGAGAAACCTAAGGCAAATCTGACTTTGCAGATCCCAGCTGATTGTATTTGCAGCTCCAGGTATCAGCAATGACAACTTGGAAACGGTTTGAAAGGCCCCGCCCTGCAGCATGTGCTGGCGGTCTCATACTGAGAAAAGGAAGTGACATACAGGAAGCAGAGGTGATGTTGATTTAGCCCCGCAGTGAGCGGCTATGTTTTAGCTGGCCCGATCAGCTTTCTGGCTCACTTAGGTTCAGCAGCTGCGGTTGTTAGGGGATGTAAGGGTCCCTACAGTCTGTCAGCATACGCACAGGGACACCATTCAGCCAAACATATGTGCAGAGGAAGTTTTAGGCCAAGCTCTAACATGGTTTAACATCTCTCACGTTTGCTTGCTCAGTCAGAGCCGGATATTGGACAGCTCTGTCCTGAGATCATGGGGTATCAGGTACTTTCTGAAGCCAATGAAATTGTTGGGCTTCCTAGTGCTGTTTCCTCCAGGGGTTTTGAGCTCAAATCCTGTGATCCTAGGCCTTAACTTTAGCTCCCACTTTTCAACATGCTTCCTTACTGTTTATCCAGGTGTTTGTAGAAACCTCCAGGAGGCAGGAACCAGATGGAGCCGTGCCCTGTAGCACAGTGATGTTGGCTTATCTGCTGGCCGAAGCTAAGCTGTCAATCAGCATCTTTTCAGTGTGGCTGACTAAGTCGGCCTCTGTTATTGTTCTGAGAGAGACATCTTGTTAAGGTCTACCTACTGCATTCTCAGCACTCCATAGGTCTTAATACTAGTACTACTAAATGATAATGTCAGATTAGCTCCAAAGTAATAGTAAAAGATGATCAATATAGACTAAAGGAACAACAGACAATTTTCACTCCTAGGAAAGAAAGGGTCCTTTCCCCTATCCTTATTGGAAACTGCAATTAAAATACCTAGACATGTTTAAAAAAAAAAAACCCTCCTAAAAGTGAATAGACATTTTGGTCAGGACCTTAAGATCCAAAGAATGACAGGCAGCAAATATCTGAGTTTTCTTTCTTTTTTTCCCTTATGAATCCCAATTTGAAGCTAAATAATCTGCAAATATGTCAGCTAGTACAGACAAAATAAAATAAAACTAAAATGCCAGCAAAAACCTACACCCATTACCCAAAATAACAGGAAAGGGATAGCCAGGCAAGACTGGAAAGTTAAGGCAATAGTCATTCCATGGCAGTCAGACACCACAAAGGAAGGTGAGCCTCCTGTGCAGGCCACTGCTGAGGAAAGTCTAGACTTTTCACCCTCGAGAAACCATACAGGTGCCCCAATTCCATTACCACCAGCACGAAGGCTGTGCCAAGTGGCAAAGAAAATGGCCAAGACTCTCATCCCAGCCAAACAGCTGGCCGTGTGGCATCACTGGAGAGCGTGTGCAGACCCTGGACTCCACCCACACCTGGCAAGGCTGGCTGCTGTAGAAGGGTGGGGGGGACTCTCAGAGCGAGATCACCACTGCCTGACAGTAACGATACCAACCATTTGTGGTGCCAGTGGAAACCGCTGGGAGCCAGAAATGGCAACCCTGTCTGGGGTAATGAGGAGCTCACTCCACAACCACACGCATGCTCACGCATGGATGTCAAGGGGGTGCTAGCAGGGAGCCTAAGCTTCTGTCCCTACCTTACAGAGCTGAAAGCCACCCAAAACAGAAGTTAGACTGGATGTAGGAAGATGCTTCTGTTGATAAGGGGCTTGCTGTGCATCTGTGAGGATTATCTGGGATCAGATTATTCCCAGAATTCAAATAAAAAGACATGCATGATAGTGTGTGCCTATAATCCCAGCTCAGAGGGAACAGACAGGCGGAGCTTCAGAGTCTCCTAGGCAATGACCACAACACAATCAGTGAGTCCTAGATCCAATGAGAGACCCTGTCTCAAAGAATAGTGCAGCTGAAGACCCGTGTGTACTCATATGTACACACACACACACACACACACACTTATAGTCCCAGTCTCAGAATATGCTCTGGAAAGTACATCCACAACGCTAGTGCACAGTGCCATCATCATGTGAAGAGACGGAGCCTAAACATGAATGAGAGAGAGCATCACGCAACTCACATCAGCTTTGGTTGACATGAGAACGTTAGGACCACCCAAAAGATCGTGGCAAGGAAATCATAAAAAAGCTCCGGTGAGGGAGAGCTGAGTCCTCCACACAGGGAAGCACAGACAGGCTCCGTCCAGAAACGCAAGATCCGTGCAGAAGCGTTAGAATTGAAAAATATTACTGAAAAGTTTGATAACTCGGTGGACAAGAAGAATGAAGGGAATGAAGGAGAGAACTGTAAAACTGGAAAATAACATGAAAGAAATCATTAAGTCTGACCAGAGAGGAATAGACTTAAAAACATGCAAAGGGAAAATCAACCAAACCAAAGCAATCCTAAGTGAAGATCCCCAGGGACCTGTGAGGTATAACAAAAATTCTAATATTTGTGTCACTTAAGTTTCAGAGGCAGGAATAAAAGGCAGAGCTGAAAAAATATTTGGAGAAATATCTTTGGCAAAAGATAAAAGCCTACAAATTCAGGGGCATTATTAGAGAGAGAAAGAGAGAAAGAGAACAAAACAAATGCTAGCGAGACTACAAGGAAAGGCATATTCTCACACCATTGTTGAGACGGTTGTGTGGAATAGTCGTTATGGAAAACAGCTTCATCAAACAACCAGAAATAACACTGCCATGTGACCCAGCAATACCACGACTGAATATGTACCCAAAGGAGCTGAAATCAGTATGATAAAGACATTTATGCATGTGCCTGCTCATTGCAACATTACTCTCAACAGTCAACACATGAATCAACTGCAGTGTCCTTAGATAAGCCAACAAAAAATATTATGCAGCCATAAAATGGCATTGCACCATTCACAGAAACTTGGATGAAACTGAAGAATTATATTATATTGTCTTATTAATATAATATTATAATATAAATATAAATGTAATAATTAAATAACTCAAACATGGAAATACAAGTTCTGCATGGCCTTACTTACATATATGTAAAAGGTAGAAAGCTCATCTTGAAACACAGACAGTGAACTAATGGTTTCCAAGGCCTGGGAAGGAGAGAAGGAAAGAAGGACAGTGGATGTGGCCAGATAGGAGGGCAAAGAACTAACACTCCAGAGAACAGGGAGGTAAGCTACGGTTGACAGCCAAGTCATAATTCTAAATGGCTAGCAGAGATAATTTTGAAAGTTGTTGACAAGTAGTGATAAACATACCAGAAGAGATGTTTAGGGCAACCTCTGTGATGTGACTGATCATTACTCTTTGAAGGTGTATTGACAAGCAATGCTTTATATCCACGAATATGTACAATTCTTTATTTTGTGTCAAAATAAAGGTATCCTGGGGGTGTATCCATTGCTGTTGTTTTGACAAAGTTTTGCTATTAGGACAGGCCTTGAACTTGTGACCCTCCTGCCTCAGCCTCCTAAGTCTTGTGCTACCACATCAGGCCTAAAATTTATTTATTTATTTATTTATTTATTTATTTATTTATTTATTTATTAAGACAAATTTTAAGTAGATATAATCCCAATGGCTGGAAAACTAAAAGAACACCGCAGAGGAGATGCTTAAGGAAGCCTGCAGCCGGCTGGAAAGTCACATGGGTTTCCCTGTCTGGGTGAGCAGGGCCTGCGGCTCTCCATCCAAACTCTTCTAGAGTAGGGTGACCTGTCTCCCTATTAGTGGAGGCTTCTGTTTCTGGCCCACAGAGGAGGTTAGAAAATCTGTCATCAAGTTCCTTTTGCATTTGCCAAAAGAGTGAATCATGCAAAGTGCTTGTTAGAGAAAACAAAAGGACAGAGAAAGGGGACTTTATTGCTTTGTTTTGTTTTTAAATACTTTAAAATTTTTATTGTTGGAAATAATAAGTAATCAATGCTAGATGCTGCCTGTAGATTCTTTTTAATTAATTAATTTTTTATTAATTACCATTTATTCACATTATATTCCAGCTGTAACCCCTACCCTTATCCCCTCCAAATCCCATCCTCCCTCCCTCATCTCCTCCCATGCCCCTCCCCAAGTTCACTGATAGGGGAAGTCCTCCTCCCCTTCCATCTGACCCTAGCCTATCAGGTCTCATCAAGACTGGCTACGTTGTCTTCCTCTGTGGCCTGTTACGGCTGTCCCTCCTCAGGAGGAAGGTAATAAAAAAGCCAGCTACTGAGTTCTTGTCAGAGACAGCCCCTGTTTCCTGTACTAGGGAATCCAGTTGGACACTGAGCTGCCATGAGCTACATCTGTGCAGAAGTTCTAGGTTATCTCCATGGATGGTCCTTGGCTGGAGTATCAGTCTCAGAAAATACCCCTGTGCCCAGATTTTTTTTGTTCTGTTCCTCGACTTGTGGAGCTCCTATTCCCTCCAGGTCTTTCTATCTCCCCGTTCTTTCATAAGATTCCTTGCACTCTGTCCAAAGTTTGGCTATGAGTCTCAGCATCTGCTTTGATACCTTGCTGTGTAGTCTTTCAAAGGCCCTCTGAGGTATGCTCATGTCCTGTTTCCTGTTTTCTCTTTCTTCCCATAACTGTCCTGTTTGCCTTTCTGAATGAGGATTGATCCTCTTACCCAGGGTCCTCCTTCTTGCTTAGCTTCTTTAGGTGTACAGATTTTAGTATGTTTATAGTATATTATATGGCTAATATCCACTTATAAGTGAGTATATACCATGTGTGTCTTTCTGCTTCTGGGATACCTCACTTAGGATGATGATGATGATCAAGTTTGCCTGTAAATTTCATGATTTCCTTGTTTTTAATTGCTGAATAGTATTCCTTGAACTCATTGGCACAGGAGACAACTTCCTGAACAGAACACCAACAGCATAGGCTCTAAGATCAATAATCAATAAATAGGACCTCATAAAACTGAAAAGTTTCTGTAAAGCAAAGGACCTCCCCCTGTCATCAGAATAAAACGACAGCCTACAGACTGGAAAAAGATCTTCACCAACCCTACATCTTACAGAGGGCTAATATCCAATATGTACAAAGAACTTAAGTGGCCTGCAGACGTGCTCTTTGGTCAAGCTAATGGAGCCAGTTTCCCAGCTGAGGTTCTTTTATCTCTGCTGCATCAAGTTTACAACCAAGAAAGAGCCATCACAGAAGTGTTTCTGAAAGAGATTAGAATTCAAATGAACAAACTAAATAAAATCATTTGACATAACCAAAGACACTGAATGCCAAAATGTGTGCATGTGTGTGTCAGTGAGTGTGAAAGAAGGGGGTGTTTTCTCTCTGAGATACCCAGCTGTGTTCCAGGACATGAGGTCTCCTGGCCCTCAGCCTCCAGAACTCACACTGCAGCCTCCCGGTTCTTAGGCCTTCAGAACTGCACTGAATCACACACCAGCGTCCCATGCCTCATGAGATTTCTCGGCCTCTGTAATTACATGACCCAGTTCCCAGAAGATGCCTCCTGTTCCGTATCTACGTATTCTCTCCTGGTTGTATTTTTCTGGCAAGCTCTGACAGACACAGGCATACTATTATTCATAGAATGTGGACTTGTGGAAACCCACAAAGAAACAGCAACTCCTGCATAACGTGGGGATCCCAGCACAAGCCACACCGTCCCCCACGCTCACAAGACTGGGGAAAGTGCTGTAGCATGTAGCACTCCATCCTATGCTCGCCTGCACGCCTCACATGGTCCAGGGACCCCCTCATGTCTCTATTCAGACCAACAGTTCAAAACAGTTGTTAGGAATTTCAAGTTGAAGTGCTGGCGTATAGTGGGAAGAGCACATTTGCCAACATAAGACCATGAGTTTTAGCCCCAAAATAATATATATGTACATATATACATTCTAATGTCTTTTTAAATTAAAGCACTTCAACTCACAACTACAAAGAATGACGAAGTATGTTTGAGTCCTTAGCCAGCCCCATGCAGCTCACAGGCACACACAGAACCAGCTCCACTGGTCTTTAGTCCACACTTCTGCAATAGAAATATACTTTTCTATTATTTGCTTTCCTTGTACGAAGGGATAAGAAGCTGTTAAAAAGAATGTACTTTTCAGGCCAACAAAGCAATGTGTCAGAGGCAGAGCAGTAGAGGAGGTGGGATAGAGCCTCTTCCGGGCTTGGAGAAGCAGAGCAGGAAGTCCCGGAAATGTTTCCCCCTCAAATTTAAACAGAACAGGATACTTCTCCTGTGGGTGGGTTTCAGCAAACACCATAAAGGCCGCTGTATACAAACCTTCCCAGAAACAGCAGGCAAAACTGTACCCATCCCTACCCACTCTGCCTCACCTCATTTCCTTTGCTTCCTGTGGCTGCCACATCTTATTCAACAGACAGTCAGAAAAACATCGGTTATTAGACAACCCGTGGTTAATTTATATTCTTAGCATGTGCTGTTTGGTCAGTGCAGGGTGATTTAAAGATGCATGTTAGCTCTGCCGCTGAGTTTCTCAAATTCCCAGAAGCAGCTTCAAAAACCAGTCATTTCTCTCTGGCTAGAAACCAGTTCCTTCCTTGAGGTCCTGCTGCAAGAGCACCACGAACAGAACTAAGTGGTCCAGCAGAACTTACCTACGAAACAAAATGATCAGAATGTGGAAACTCGGTGAAGGGGCTGTGTAAATGCCTCCTCTTTCAGAGGCAACAAACGTTCAGTTTTAGGCTCTTGGTCTGGATGTGCTTTCTCGTCTCCCTACAGTACAGGGTCTGCCTAATGCAGCTCAGGTCTGCCTCTGGCCTGTGGTCAGAGCATCACAGTGGTGCTCCCCTGTTTCGAATCCATTCTTTTCTGGTCACACTACATCAACAATGTTCTTAAATCGTACACGATGGAAAAAATGCATGGAATTCTTAAGGGAGTTCCCAAGGGAAAACAAGTTTTGTTTTCATTGATATTAACTACTTGGAAGAAAAAACAAACAGACAAACAAACAAGATGTAATGAAAACATTTAGAACAAAAGTTTGTCTTTAAAGTCATAAAATTCTCCTGCTGCTAACTGTCTCAGTCATGGTGATACCATCTCAACTTCGGTTCAAACATGGAGATCTAATGCAGTGGAAATTTGGAATGACCCCGAGGAGCAGACATTTAGGGGTAATAAGTGTAATAGTAGATAGCTGAGTTGGAATTTCTACAAAACTCCTCACAAAGGAGAGGCAAACTCATAGAGGCAGAAGTTTGAAAGTAGAACTAAGTTTTTTCCAAAGAGAGCCTGAGGTGAAAGGTTTTCCAGTCATGATGAAAATAGAATTTGCTGACAGAGTTGTGAACACATTGGAGAGCTTACAGCAGGGTTGTGAAAGAAATTTACAGAAAGCATTATTTATTTTTAACTGGAGTATTTCCAAACTATCTCTGGGAAGTGCCTGCCTGCCCTAGACCATTATCTCATTCTTTTTCTGTCTGCTGCCCCTCACTAATTTTCCAGGGCTCAGAGGTCACTTTCAGAAGCACAAAAGCACTCAACAGCATTTAAAACTCCTGGCTCAGTCCTTCTTAACTTAGAAAATTGATTGGGGTGAGGTGGGTACCTGTGGCTGACAAGCTATTCCTTATTACTGAAAAGAGAGTGTTTATTCTCTTAACACACAAACACACATTGTTAAACAACTGATTATGTCCATTCATTAACACAGTTGAGTTGGGCCTCTGCAATCACTATTGAAGCACACTTATTTTATACCTCTGAACCGAGGAGGTGGGTTTATTGTATACAGCTCAATGAGGAGGCAGGCTGAGCCCAGTAGGGAGTCTCCATGGATGAACACTCTCAGATGGTAAAAAGCTGGGGTCGACATTTTCTGCACACACAGCCAACATCTTCACATGAGCCAGGGCAAGCTTTGACATTCCCACGGATCTGAGACACTGAGGACCTTGCCGTGGCCATGCTCAAATCAAACAGTTCAGCCTCGCCTGGGCTTTCATCTGCTCTCCGCAGCAGAGACTGCTGATGCTGAGCCATCTTAGTCCTTTTTATGTAGTCTCAGTAGAATCCAGGCCTCTCCCTTTCAGCATAAGTCTTCCTGTAAGAGTAAGAGAACAGAATCTTCAGCCTGCATGGAGACCTACCACTGCAGCGAGGCTGGCCTGAGCACTTCTGCAGCAAGGAGGGCCCATCTGAAGCCATCCTGAGGTGGTAGTCAGGATAACTCCTTCCAAAATGAGATTGGCCAGGCTATGGTGGTGCACGCCTTTAATCCAAGCACTTGGGAGGCATAGGCAGGTGGCTCTCTGAGTTTGAGGCCAGCCTGGTCTACAGAGTGAGTTCCAGGATAGTCAAGACTATACCAGAGAAACCCTGTCTCAAAACACTAAATCTATATATCCATCCATCTATAAATACATACATCCATATAAACATATAAATAAATTAAAACTAGACCCTGAATTTTACTTCTCAGACTCTACCCCTACTGTAGCAGCGACAGGCCGCAGCCATATAAGGGTCTTAAGTTTGCCTGGTTCTCTGATTTATTCAGAAAAGTGTAACTTTCCTTCTCTTCTATCTCTGCCCCAACATTTTAGGCTTCCTTCCTCTTCCTCTAACACTCCCCTCTCTGCCAAGAAGCACGTGTCTGTCCTCCACACTCACTTGATGTCATGGCATCTTCTCCTTTCATCTTCATTCTCCCCAGGAAACTGTGGAAATTTGCAGCTAGCCTGCCATGTGGTTTTTCTTTTAAACTCTCACAAAACTGTTCTTGTGTTTTCCAGTTGAATCCATTCTTAAATTCTTCTACTAATGAGATTAAGAACTCCAAAACAGCGCCCTGATTTCCCCAGCATTGGTATCATTTCTACCTTAATTAATCTATTCCACAGTCCTTCACAGGGATGGCCAGAGGCTAGCCCAACCTAGGTAACCCCTCACGAACACATCCAGACATTTTTCTCCTTGGTGACTGTAGATTTTGTTGTTGACAATATTAATAACCAAAAATAGCATCAATTTGGAGAATGCTAGTGGAGAATAATTTTTATTATTAGAAGGCATAGCTCTTTCTTACAATTGAGAAAAATCTCAGCATTGTTTACTTATTTAATTCATGTATTCTGACATTTATCTACATTAGTGTTTCTCAGCCTTTTTAAAATTCCTGCTTTTCCTTGCAAAGGCAATTTTTGAATGTAACCTCTGGGTGAAACATATTTTTTATTTACATGTGTATTTAATGGTGCGCCTTGTGAATTAAAACAGCATTTTTTTCTTCTCAGTGATCAGTGTGCTTTACTCTGCAGAGGTTGCAAGGCACACCATTGGAGAGCAGGGAAGAATAACTGCCCATCCTTTCTCGGCCCTTTGTCTGAGATCAGATAAAGACGTGAGGTCTGAAACGTGATCAGGATAGGCAGAGAAGAGGTAAGACTGATGGGCAAGCGACACTGGCCAGCTGCACGCTGACTTGTAAAAGCTGTGAGTCCACCCACTCTCTGCCTGCACCTCACTCTGCATGCACTGCTGTAGCTCCCTAGCCTCCCAAGCCTAAAGCCTGGCTTCTCTGGTGAGCATCTCTAACTCCTTCCTGATAACAAGTACTTCTTCTGACCTCATCTGAAAATTCTTCTTACTCCTGAGCTGGGAAATGCTATGAATTTAACATTGTAACCCTCACACTTCCTGGATATGAAAGACTCATAGTACAGAGCTGATGCAGTGCTCCTTAGAGGACGTGGGGGGAGGGTGTTAAAAGAGTGCTTTTCTTTAAAGAAGGAAACGCTTCTCTCTTTGGGGAGTGAAGGTTTACACACCATGGAAAAGGAGCGGGGTAATCTGTAACAAAAATTTTCTTCAAGTGTCTCTAAAATGGTAACAATAATACATAATTCAGGGGATGCAGCTCTGCCCTCTCTTAATTCCCTTGTAACAAGCACGGCCTGTTCTGACACACGGGAAACTTGGACAGGAGTGGCTAAGAGCATCTTTGTCATCTTTAAATTCGTCCTTGCACGAAACATTCCCTTGGACAAAATTCCCAGTCATAAATCTAACTGAACTCCATGTTCCAAGTGTTCTTTATCTTCATAAATAATTCTGTCTTCCTTCTGGTTCTCACTCTCCATCCATCGATTCAGAAAAAGAAATCCTTTGTGATCTCCATGGCCTTAAGATTTCTAGGGGAAGCAGGGCAGCTGGGCCCTACTTTTCAAAAATCTTGCCTCTAAAACAATTGTTACCCAATTCTCTATTTTTATAATGAAAAGTTTCTCAAGGTCCTATGATATCCAATTCTTTATACACATAAATAAAAGGTTTTATAGTCATATAACATGCAACAGAGCAAATGGGAACTCTTGTCTTTATTCACTGTGAAGCAAATATGTTCGATTATTTTATTCCTTTACTTTATTAAATAGCTGTATTTCTGCAAATCTCCTTGGCTGTGTACTGTAAAGAACTCTACTGCGTGCAATGCTGAGGTTGACCACGAGTTTCCATTCTATGACAGTCTCTGGTTCTGAGCTGAGTTCAGAGTTATTATTAAAGTCTTCATCCAGCTACTCTTAACGGTTTTTTTTTTTTCCAAATCGTGGATAGCATTAAATAAGCTGGAGAGTAGGGAGGAAGAAAATTGTGACTTTGTATAAACAATGGCCAACTTTTACTTTAGATGATTGAGTTCTTAGTACAGTAATACAGAACTCTTCCCAAGGAGTAACTTTAAATATGTGAACTCCAAACCATATAAACATAGTGTTTTCCACAGGGCCACTTAGAAAGAAACTGTTAAAAAAACAAGTGCTCCTCACTGGCCTCCCCATAATTCAGAAAGTGGTATTCCAAGCCTAGGTATGAAAACGGTCAAAGACAACTTAAAAAAAAAAAAAGGATCGCTCTGGGATACTAAGTTGGCTTCTCAATAATGCCAACCCTCCTTCCGTAGCTTGCCAAGTCCTGGGACTCCAAGTATGAGCCAAGCGAAGACCGATACACTCAGAAATTTAATACAGAATCCTGAAAGGAAGAAGATGGTAGCATTTTATGGAGAATACTACTATGAAACACTCAGAACAGGCAAGAAAACCAGTGTTGACATGAATCTAGCCCACATACAGACCTGTGCCTCGCTAGAAATAGCACAATTGATAACTATCCACTGTGTGCTTGACAGTGTGGGGAATTTAGAGTTAGGTTCTTCAAGACTTTAATATTTTTGGGGAGAAACCGTTAAAATAGACATAAAGTACATGAGAAAATGACAAAACATGTGAGGGAACACGGGGAAACGTGGCTCTGTGGACAGCAGCTGAGAGTCTGTAAGGCACACGGAGACTGTGGAGAATGAAGATGGCCAGAGAGAGCTTCTCCAGGAAAATTTGTCTTGACACCTGCGATGGTTGATTTGCTTGTTAACCTGATGGATCTAGAGTTACCATGGAAACAAGCACGACCATGAAACGTTATCCAGAATTAGTTAATTGATGGGGGAAGGCCCAGCCAACCTGAGGGTGGGACTGTTCCATGAGTTGGCGACCTCAAAAAAGAAGGAAGCTAACAGCAGACCAGAACCTGCCTCTGCTTCTGGATCAGCCAGCTTAAGCTTCTGGGCTGCCTCTCCTGTAGCAATGGACCATGAGCCAAGACAACGTCCTTCTTTACGTTGATTTTTGTCAGGAACTTTGTCACAGCGACAAGACAAATAACTAACACAGCGTCACTTGCTCCCCACAGTGACCATGACAGCCTGGCCTGGGATCATCCTCCTCCCGTGGCTTCAGCTAAGGTTTCCTGAGCATGTTCCTTTCATCTTGAGCCTAGGCTCTGGAAGAACATAGGACGTAATGGGACAGCGAACCGTTTGGAAGCTCTGGGAACTTCCTGCACTTGTTTATAAGTCAGAGAATTATATATTTGGTACTCTGAGTATGCCACTCTGGCCACCCTTTAGGACCCACAGAATTCCCTCCCTTTTTAAATATAGTGGCTGTTTTGGGGTGAGACACATGTTAAAATATGACACAAATCTTTCCTGGTGGATTGTTTAAAAACACCCAGTTATAATCAAGAAAACACACACACGTGGTGCACAGGAAGGAAGAGGTTTCTCTAGTAAAATGAACACTGCAGTCGCCAGCGGTTCAAAAAACATAATTTAAATCTATTATAAGATCCAAAATCTGTTCCAAATGTCTCTGCCAATTCTTCCTCTCACTTTGTGCTAAAACATTGGAAGAGAAGAAATGTCTTAAAGCAAGGATTTGTGCTTCACATTATCAGGGTGATGGTTGACTAATATTTGTCCCCGGTGATGGTCTGGAGGTCCAACAAGAGTAATAGAGGGTGAGGCTTATGATTCAGCCTTCATTTTACCGATTTTTAACATGTTTTCTCCTTTGATCCAGGTTGTTGGCAACCTCTAAGAACTGACAGCTTTGTAGCCCACCAAAAGGAAATGATTCAGAAAAATAGCATGTCCTGCGCTTAGAAGGATAATTTGCAGTTCAGCAAAGGATATGTTTATATCTAAAAGTATTCTGAGGCATCTTTACAAATATTAATAGTTAGGTAAACTAATTAATTAACAGTTGTTGGCTTTGGGGTAAATATAGTCAGTTGTTTTGTTTTGGTTTTAATTTAGTCATTTACAATGGGAACTCAGAGGGGGGAAAAACCCACAAATAATGAAGAGACTTTTGAAAGTTTAAGCTCTTTTCAGCAAGTCCGCAGTGAGAAGAATCAGCCAGGTGCCCCGGACAGCAAGCCACTAGCATAAGGCAGAGACCTCAGGAAGATGTCACTTGTCACCTGTGTCACTGGTACAGTCCCATGGTGTTCTTACCTTTCCAATCTAGGGGAGCAAGTTGACCAAAACATGAGCCAAAGGAGGGGTGTGGTTAGAAATCTATCCTCACCCACTTGAGAAAGCTGCATTGTACCTGCTCCTCCTTGAGCTGGGATTTCAGGATGGGGGGGGCTGGCTTTGTGGAGGTGACAGAAAATGTTTGAGTTACTAATACATAGGTGCATATGTCTGCTTCGTCTGGAGGGTAGCTCTTGTAAGCAGGAATGTCATATTCTCGATCTCATCAAGTCTTGTAGAACACAATCCAAAACTCTGACCGAGGCTGAAGTATCTGGAGGTCACAGGAATGAAGAGAATTTAGCCATAAAGGAGTTGACATCCTGCAGGAGAATTTATGAGATCCTTCTCTGGACGTTTCTAGAAAGCTGGCACCAAACACACACAAAATTAGACTCAGTGTTGGTTTATTAGGCTTTACTTTCTGTTACAAACAACAAAATCCCCTGCTTTGGCCAGCCACAAACTATGGAAATGTTAAAGCAATGCTGTGGGCTGCGCTTGTCGTGAGCCACGGGCTTCTGTCTCCCTCTCCTCTGCACTCTGAGACAGGTTGCTTTTGCCTTTGCTAAATATAGCAGCTGGCTCCCTGCTACTTCACAGCCGGCCGGAGAATTTCATTATGAGGGTGGAAAGCTAACACCATCTCTGATTAGTAAGACGGTCAGCTGATAGCCCTCCTCGCCCTGTGGAAAATTTATGACAATAAGAGGCACTGAGTGACAGCTGAGCTCATTAAAACAGCTCATTACCATGACAAGCAAGGGCAGAGGCTGCATGGCACAGTCTCCCTGGGCGAGCTGTTGGGTTCTGAGAGGGGATTCCTTCTCTTCCTGCTCAGATCCATAGCCCTTGCCAATGTGGGGGACCCTTCCCTGAGTCTATCCAGCTCAGGGAGTTGCTTCTCCAAGGACCCTTCATCTGCATCTTTCAGCAAGTTTTTGTTGCATTCCCACGAAACAGGCTTCCACCATGTCCAGGCATGTCTTTGCAACTTCCCCTGCCTTGCTCCCTTGCGAAAAGCCCTCCCACTAACGAAGGCACCCTCAGAGCTCCGTCCGAGCACACCTTCACATTCCAACAACCTTATCTGAGGACCGCTCTTGCTTCTCAGCAGCCCACGTGTCAAAGCTGAGCTCCGGCGTCTCCTCCTCTGCCAGGCCGCTCATTAGAGCCAGCGAGGACAGACCTGTCCCCGGATCAGTTACATGAGGTAGCATCCTGCCCAGTGCCGGGTCTCCTGCCCCCTGACAAAGGTCATTGGGTCAAAAATATAAAATTTCTAATTTCCACCCACTGACCTGCGGTTACTGCAGTTAGCACTAGGGGCGGGGCACTCCTTGTGATGTGACGCCTGTCACCAGGATGGTACTTGTGGAAACACTGAACTCACACTAAACTCCCCTCGTCATCTGATGTAAAGCTGTGGACATATTTATTCCACTGTGGTGGTGTGTGAAATAAGTGCGTTCTCTCACCTCTCTGTGTTAGTTACAGAATTTTATACTACTCGCAGTCAGAGAATTCCCTTTCTTACCTGGTAAATCTATGCTGACAAACTGATCTCTCCGTGTTAACATACGGACATTCATGTCACACTTTGTAAAATCTCCACACGAGTCCATCACAGGAAGAAAACATTATTTAAACAGTCCCCTGCTGATGAAAAATGAGATTTGTTTTTCAATTTAAAAAATTATACTTAGTGCTTAAATGAACATTTTATCTATGTATTTTTTTTTGGAAAGTTATGGAAATATATCGATGAAGTACATTTCTTTCAAGTCGAATTTTTAGCTTATAGAAGTTTCTGTGTGTTTAGAAGTATTTTTCTTCTGTTAAGGTATTTATCATGTGTGCACCTGTGCAGGGGACACATGCAGGTAGGAAGACATTTGGTAGGAGCCAGTTCTCTCCTTTCTCCACGTAGGGTTTCAAGGGCAGAACTCTAGCTGTCAGGCTTGGTGACAAGAGCCTTTACCCACTGAGCCTTCTTGCTGGCCTAGATTTCAGTTTTGAGAAAATATGACAAATAGCTCTGCTCCAAAAAAAGCTAATATTTCTTCCACAGAGGATCTCCTGAGGCATTTCAGAAAAACTTGCTGCATGAAAACCAGCTACAGCGGTGGACAGAGGAAGAGGCAGGCTCCAACTTCTTAGGGACATCAGCACAAGGAGAGGGTCCTAGTGGACCCTCAGTGGACAAAGTGCTTGCTACTGAGGCATGAGGACAGGAGTTCCGATCCCAAGCCAGGTGTGGCAGCTCACACCTGGACCCCCAGAGCCAGGGAGGCAGGCAGGCCACTACGGGGCTCACTGGTCACAGTGCCAGCAAACCTCGTCACACGGGTAAGCCCAGGTTCAGTGAGAGATCCTGGCTCAAGAAATGAGACAGAGAGTTATTCGGAAAGACACCTGGCATCGACCTCTGGCCTCTACAAACATATGTATACATGGGCACACAGACAAGCAACACACGTACTCATAGACAAGGATGAGAGGAGCCGCACACCCAGAGGTTAACTAAGGCTAAGCTGGTCCTGCCACAGTCAAGGTCTGCCTGAGTTTTCTAAAGACTGTCAACACCCCAAGTATCCACTAAGAATCAGCCACACCCCAAGTATCCACTAAGAATCAGCCACACCCCAAGTATCCACTAAGAATCAGCCGTGGTCCCGTGGCAGACAAAACACACCAGCTACCTTCACGACGTTGTTCATACTGCAGGGCTCTGTTACCTACCGTAGCCAACCGCTGGAATACACAGCAGTTATGACCAACAGCCTTTGTCAGCAAATCAGTATGGATCCCCAGAGGGGAACACTGATTGAGTTAATTCATGAACTTTCTCTAGGAGATAAAATACTAATTTGTTACTTTAAGAAGAAATAAATACATCCCTTTGCTTTTTATATTAGAGAAGCAGGACGTTGACTGAGGTCATGCAGTGAGCATGAATTCAGCTGTAGTTCAAGGCTGGTGAGGACTGGGTGAGAACTGAGCAGGGCTGTGAGGCTCCTCAGGACAAGAGACACATAAGTCATATTGTTGCCAAAGAGCTTAAAGGCCAATGAACATTGGCTCCATTCTGAAAAACTAGTGAATCAATAGGTGTGAACCCCCCCCCCCCCCAAAAGAGCAAGCAGCTGTCAGGTCTTTGTAAAATCTGTCACTTGTGAAAGAGTTCTGCTCAGTCATGAGGAAATGGTTACGAGTCACAGGAAACATTGAAATAGATGGCATCATGAAGATGAAATCAGCAAAAGTAGACCTAAAAAGTCTTTTCTTTCCTCCCCAAAAACTAAATATGGGAAAGGAGAGAAAATCCTTCATATAAGATACTTACAGAGGTGCATGGGAGATATATTAATCCTGCTTCAAACAAACAGAGTAAAAATAAAACAGGACAGTTGAAGAAGTTTACTATGTGCTAGATAATTCAAAAAATTAGGTTACTGTGGCACTATTTGTCCTTATTTGTAAACATATAGTAAACTATAAATATATAATAAGATATAAATAAAACTGTCACTTGAGTCGCAGGAAGAGGCTCGACTCTGAGCAAATCAGGTCTGATCTAGAGACTAATTAGCAAAGAGAGGAGCTGTGGGGAAGGAAGAAAGGAACTGGGCCCATCAGTTTCCATAGGGCCCATCAGGCAGAGCGCCAGGCTGGATAAGTGCTGTTTCAGCAGCCTGTTCTGATAGCAGGAGCATGCCAGGGACGTCGGGAAGCCCCAGGGATGGAAGGGAGGGAAGCTTTGGTGCGCGGCGCAGTCCGGCAGCCAGGCAGGCAAGCAGGCAAGCTCACGGTCCGTGCTCTAGGTGAGGTTATGTGCGGTTCTGCTGGAGTCCAGGCCGGGGAGCCAGCTATCACCCCAGCAAGAAACAAAGACAAGAAAGGAAAATGAAGGAAATAGAAGAGGCTGGAAGGATAAATTGAAGTCTCAGGACAGTGATTGGGAGTTCCTTTAAATGCCCCAATCTGAAAGGAGTCCCTGTTCCAAAAATGTCCTGAGGCCTAGGACGCACTTAAGTCACCCGGGCGGAGAAGGGAGCGCTCAAGGAAGCTCCGGAACGGAAGAAACAAGTTCATTGTACGGCAGTCTATATTTTCTATGTATTTAAAATTCTCCACAGTCAAATATCGAACAACAGAAAAATTTAGCTGTAAGACATTGCTAATACCCATTTCAAGAGGCTAAGTTTAGAAAGTCTGAATTCCCCGGGCCTTGGCCACAAACTCACTAAATGGCGCGGGGGGCGGGGCCTGCTTCTCAGCTCTGCCAAAGACCTTAAGCAACCGCAAGGACAGTAGCCACACGGTATGGGAAACATACTTACAAGTGGGGGCGAGAGCCAAGCACAAGCTGTAATTTGGCTGAAGGCACTGACAGGCCCCTTTAGCTCTCTCGGTGGTTTTGAACTGGGAAAGCAGCGCGAACACGGTGCTCCAACACAAACGTGTAATCTTCGGCCCAGACAAACGGCTGCCCTTGTGGACAGTCCCGGAGCAGGGCCTGTCATCTTCTTCACGTGGAATTTGCCTGGGTTACACCATCTCACCACATCCTTCCTGAGAGGGTCCTTCCTCTCTTCCACGTTCTGCTCCGTCCCCTTCAAACTTACACCGAAGGGAAGAACGCATACTTTCCTTGCTTAGCTCTTTGAACATATGGCAGCAAGAAACCTCTTTTTAAATAATTATTATACTTTACTTACTCTTGTTTTTTATTATGTTATAATCATTTTCCCCTTCCCTTTCCTCTAATCCTTTCCACACCCTTAAAATTCATGTCCTGCTTTTCTTTGTACAAACACACACAGAGAGAGACAAACACATGTAGTCATACATTTCATATGTAAATATGTATTTGTATTTACCTAAATATATAAATACAACCTACACAGTCCACTTGGGGTTAATGTTACTGGTATGTATATAATTTCAGGACTGGCCACTTAGTACCAGGTGGAAATCCTTCCCTGGGAAAATCCATTTCTCTGGCCTTCCTTAATTGCCTATAATTTTTTGTTGATGAAAGGTTTTCCCTCTTCCCTGTTAGCACATCTGCTGGTGTGTGCTGTTCAAGTCTTGTTTAGGTGGCCATATTGTTGCAGGAGCATGGGGAAGCTTCTCTGTTATTTCCAAGAAAAATAATCTCACAGCAGGCTCCCTGGTCGTCTGGCTCTTATAGTCTTTCTGCCTGCTCTTCTTCCATGTTCCCCGAGCCTTAGGTACAGGAAACTTGTATTAGATGTATCACTGGGGTTGAGCACCCCAAGATCACTTGTTCTCTACATTTTGGCCAGCTGTGGTTTTCTCTAAGAGTCTCCAGCTATTGCAAAGATAAGGGGTGATGGTTACATTCATCTGTGGGCAGGAGGGTTAGTATTTAGAATTCAGTTAGGAATTGTGCTGATTTTTGTAAAATGACAATAGTAAGTTCTCCTCTAACATCTGTGACTTCACTAGCCCCAGGATTCCAGTGCCAGGCAAGGTTTCCTCCATGTTGAGGGGCCCTTAAATTCAATTAACGAGCTGTTGGTTATGAGCCAGCATGAAGGGCCAGGACTGCGCCACTGGGGACATTGTACCATGCTGGTCTTCGATGTAGCGCATAGGCGTCCTGGCCGGGTAGAACTGCTTCTCCACCTTGGCAGCTAGCATACCATGTCGCAGTATTACGAAAGCTGGTCCACGTCAGGAGGAGGCTTTCAGGTCAGATCCCGCTCGGCTCCTCAAGGCCGTGTCTAACGTGCATGGTGTCTTCAGCAGCAGGGACTCACAGCCAGCCTCCAGGAAGCAAGAAAAGGTAGTAACAGTAGCCTACATTGTTTGGCGAGTCTCTTGGACTTCTCTGACCAGCAACTCAAACGAAGATTTTGCTAATGGCTGGTGTGTGTGTGTGTGTCTGTGTGTGTGTGTGTAAATCATTATCAACCCAAGTGTAACAATATTACTTAAACTATATACATATACACAAAAGCAAATGATGCATCCCTTTCACCTGTACTCCTTAGTTCTAAATTTTCCTATGTGAATATATAACCTGAAGTAACCACAGAAACCAGGAAAGTAAAAGAGGCACCTGCAGTGAGGACAAGGAGGAGGAGGTGAGGAGGAAGGAAAGAAGGAGGGAGAACTAGAGAGGTCTGTATTTGGGAAAGGGGGAGGAAGATCAATACGGAAGGAGAGGGAGGAGGGGAAGAACACTGAGAATGTCTGGCAAAGACATAGGAATCACATTATTATGGATTTACCTAAAATTGCGCACATATAATACTTTTTTAAATAAGAAACTAAGATTCAGAAAGAGCAAGGGAGTTATGCAAGTTACAAGGTCAGCAGGGGTCAGATGGAATGTACTCTCATGTTGTCCTGCCTTTGTCCCTTGCTTTCTTATGCTAAAATAAATGGATAAAAGTATTTTATCAATTTCCAAGTGACTTCTGTATATGTTAAATCTTCACAACGACCTCCTGAATTTGGAAGAAGAGACATCATCCTCTCCATTTTACACTAGACAGAAGTAGCAAAAGCAATGGCTTGCCCAAGGTCAACTGGTCAATCAGAACAGAACTCAGGGCAACATGCCAAATATCCAATTTCCTGTGAGGGAGCTATTTTCACAATATCGTATTCCTAGTAGGGGAGCTGTGAGATCACAAGGTCATTCTATCCCTGGAACTGTCAGAGGAGCTCCTACTAGCCTTACAAAGTGGCATCGGGCAGGGACAGGGAGGGCACGGCTGTGACTCAGAGCTGGCTGAGCCCGGAGGTCAAACAGCACACCTCTGTAGGTGAGACAGCAGGCCACATCCTTGTCCATTTGTGTAAGCATTCCCGAGATTTCCCTCCTTGTGAGTTCTTCTTTAACCTAAACTTCTAATTTTGCGTTTTGGCAAAGTGTTTTTCTGAGGATGTTAGTTAAGATGCTCTGGACCTGCAAGTGTTTCTCAGTCTTGTTAGCATTTAATGTTTTCCCATCCCCTGACAAAGGCAATTCTTTCAGGAGGATGATTCTGTTTAAACTAGTGCAAGTCAGGTGGTCAAAAAGTGAAATGAAGCAAATGCGCAGAGAAGGAGCAAAGCCAGCCCAGTCTATCAAATTCCTGGTGTGAATTGTGTCATTTAATCTGTGAGCCTCTCTGTGGGATAGGAGTCCTCATCACTCTGCCTTTGCAGGTGAGTAAACCAAGGCACAGAAAGGCTGAGTCATTTGGCTAAAGCTGAATATACAGTTTGAAAACAACAGAAAGAAGACTTGACCTCCTCAATGTGAACACCTAGAAATTGTATTCTTACAGAAAGCCTGGACAATCGGTGACCCAGATGGGAGGAAACTGCTCATTACTGACACCAGCAATCACATTAATGTTTACATATTGTTTTTATGCATCAAGCATTGGGTTAGAACCTTACAGCAATCATCCACTCCTTCTTGGACAGCAATTCCGCAAAGCAGGAATGAGACTTAGAGCCAATCAGCAAACACGAAAGTAGAGACTAACCAGATTGCTTGGGGTGACACAGAAAAGCCCTAGCTTTAGTTAGGGAAGACTGTCTGCTGTGTTATCAAAAGTGAAATAAAATACAGGAGGGTCTGCAGCTGGTCAGTAGCTCACCCCTTCCACAGACACTTGTTTCAGGAGCTTAGCACTCTAAGCAGCTGCTTGGCTAGTGACTGACAAACTTTGAAGGCGAAGCTGGTGGCATTCACTTGAAAAATATCTTACCAGAAAACTTTCTGGTGCCTATACGCAGCAGAGGTCCAAGATGGTCTAATTTTTACATGTCCCCTCTACTTAACTTATCTCATACCATGGTTTTCTGTTCTTTTTAGAAAGCACTACAGCTCAGTCTCATGTACTGAGAAGCAAAGGAAAACCTGGCTATTTCACAATCTGTTATATCTTACGTGCCAACCTTGCCCGAAGGAATAACAGAGAAATGGACTTTCTATTGGTGTTCTTGGAAACTGGACTGGGTGTCCTCTTACCTTTAAAGAGGGCAGGAGGGTGAACCAGCAGTTCCTGTTCACTCTCTATGGTGGTAGTCTTTCCCTGGTAGAACACCGGGTTTGGCATCAAAGTGAATGGGTCTTTTCGTCATACAAATATCTAATGCCTAACCAGTTGCTGGGGGGAAGTGAAGGGAAGAGAAGCCAGCCAATCAGAGCACTGAAAAGGTTGTGAATTACTGAAGACAACTATAAAGCAGACAGGAAAGCTGAAGAACCCCCTACTACACAGAGCCGGACCCACATCTGAGATATGGTCACATCCACAGGCCGTGTCCCTTCATGAAAGCTGCACTGACCAGCAGTGGCAGGCCACATACATTTCCAGGAGTGTGCACTTCCATTCTGGAGTGCCAAGCTGTGCGCACTTAGGACCGTCCATGCTTCCAGACTGCGTGTGCCATGCTCACCCCCAGCTCACCTCATCTTCACTCTAACCACAGCATTACAGTTAACACAGCTGGGTTTGGGTCCTTTCTTCTCAATGAGAAACAGAATTGTGTTCAAGAAAGGTACACTAGTCACGCACACACACACAGGCCCCATTCCTCCCCTCTGGCTGGCTCACTCCTCCACATTCTATCTATCCCTGGCATGGCAGCTTCTCTCCAGCTTACATACCTTTCTTCTTCTGTCCCCTACATTAACTCTTTCCTTCTAGAAATCCCCCCTCTGAGCCTCTTTCCATTCCAGTTCAGTCTCCCCAAACCTCTTACACTTCTGTTGTTTTGTCTGCCCCCCACTGCACCTTCTTCAGCAAGCCCCAGGAAAGCAGGAATGAAGTCCTTTCTAGCCCTGTAATTTCTTCATGTGTGTTGAACGGCATAGTTGACAGAATTTCTTCTATATGGATTTTCTGTTGGCATGTTCATTTATTCTGTGCTTACACACCAAACGTGCTTTTAAAACTAAGAATGAGAGTGGACATGAAATGCAAAGACAGACCTGAGTTTTCAGATGAGGAGAGGAAGGTGAGGTGGAAAACTGAAGGAAGAGGAACAGGACACACCAGGTCTGAGATGCCCAACCCAGACTTCCCTGAACTTCAGCCCTGGAGACATCGACAGAAACCATACATAACCTTCATGTGGGGAGGAGGGGAAGCTGCGGAGTGGGGGCAGGCAGTTCCTAGAGCAGTAGGGCTTATCTGACATTGCAGGGAACCTTCAAGAAAGCATGAGGCCTTACAAATAAATTCACAGCCCAAACCGGTGCTCTCTGAGAAGGCAGGGGTCCAGCGGCGTGCTGTGGGCGAGCACACAGCCCAAGCTACACTTGTTCTCCTCACCTGGCTCATGTGCACGTGAAAAAGAACCCTAAAACTCAAACATGCCTCAAGTGGAACAGAAAAGACTCCACTAGAGGGCTGGGTGTCTTGCCAAGACACAGCAACGGTGTCAAGGGCATATGGCAGACAGCCTAAGTTAAAGATGCATGGTTGTCAGCAAAACCCCAGTTGCTTCCAATGCCAGCAAGACTGGGTTTGGGTTAGGTCAGGCAGGAAGGACCACAGAGCCCTGAACCAGTAAAGGACTAGATCATGGGGTTATGACCTACAGACGTGCCAGTCAGAATCCGCCGTGAACATAGACGGTTGGGCCCTGAGATGCCTGTAATATTACCCAACCTCTTCCAACGACGCCCCTGGCTGCTTCACACACATACTGTTTCTATTCACATTGCATTTGCATTGTAGTCCATTTTAACGCTGTATGTAGAATAACGGCTTGTTCTTTCATTGGTGTTCAAATAAGAAATTATATAAAGCAAGAAGGTAATTTGGATGTTTTATTAGAATTTGTATCATTTTTTACATAGAATATTCTTGGATCAGAGTACCAATTTTCTCAATTAACTAAAATTCAACACATTTTTTAAACACTATAGAAATTTACATGTAAAAGTACATGGTCAAGAAAATCAAATTATTAAGATTATTTTTTTAAAAGCTTTTTTCCTTGCAAACAGTTCTAAAAGCCAATCTCCCTGGCCCCAGCATCCAGGAAACAAACAGTCTGGTATTCTCTCTAAGCAATGGATACTTTTGCTAGCTGAGTTATTTAATAGCAATCTCTGACTGCTGCTTTGAACTGTATAATCTCTAATCTATTTTCATTAATCTATGCATCACTCCTAGACAGGCTATTTATGTTGATCGTATCAGTAAGAAGACTTCTAAACTCTGTGACCTGATCTTTTGCCTGTTTCCTATGGGATATGTATTTTATTGCAAAAAATTGTTTTTAGAACGTCCAGCCAGGTACAGTGGCTCATGGCTGTGGGATCTTAGCTGGTCTGCTGGGGCAGGAGAATCCATGGAATCCTGGAGCTCAAGTTCTTCCTGGGCAAACTTACAAAATCCCTGGCTCTAAATAAATAAATCATACAATCAGTGAGCCCCAGCCTACTGTCAGTACATGGAGCATTCTGAGTGCTTTACACATAGAAACATTCTTACCTTCTTGACATGCTTTTATTGTAACCTTACACATGTGCTAGAAATGTGTCCTATTCATTCTGTTAACAGTAACTGCTAGTCCTGACACTAACCCCTTCTTCTTCCAGAATCCCTGGCCTTCTCTGTTCATTGGAATTCCATCCAGCTGACTCTGAACTCCTCCACACATTTCTCTCAATAAGAGTACCCAAGCCTGGCCCATGCCGCCTGCCTACCAGAAAGTACACCAATGTCCTCTGATACACGATGGCACAACTCAGGATCACTCAGTTTTCACACCTCGCCCTGGTGGAGAGCAAGCTGCTCACAGCGGAAGCTGTGTTTTCAGTATTGACGCGAGGGCCAACGCCAGCACTCCGCCAGGAGCTCAGCTGAGATGCTCAGTGGCTTAGGCACATTAACCGTGTCTGGGTCATACTGCTTTCAGTGAACCAGTGGGTTTATCAGGATGTGACCATCAGGCTTCCAGCGTGTCTGTACTTGCGTCAGAGCTGTAGGCTGTCAGAGTAGGTAAGCCAGAAGATCGGCTTGCCTCCCAGAGATCGACCGTATGTATACACGTGTGGGTTTTTTCTTTTCTGTAAACCCTTTGGTCAACTACATGTAAACTGCCAGTGTTCTGAGTTCAGAACATTCTCGTGCCTGAAAATGGGTGAGTCACAGTGGCCTGCCTCGTTGGTGTCCATGGGAAACCGTGGCAACGGTGGCAGAGAGTGAAAAGAGGAGCTGTTGAACTCTTTGGGAAAGGAGAGCTGGCCCTCCTGGGGAGGCAGCCTGCCGTCTATCGCACCCGCGGAGGCTGAGTCATTTCCTCCCTGCTCGGTCACCTCAGCTGCAGGCCTTGCCATCCCCTTCACCTCTGGCTACATCCCCCCACCCATGCCGCTGGCCCGGTGACTCACACACGCATCATCTACCAGGCAGGGAGAAAATCGAACCCAAAGGGAAAAAAAAATGTTTTCATGTTTTATTAAATTGTAGGAAAAATAAAAAGAGAATTCTCCTTTTTGGGGGTTTCTACAGTTATTAATAGGATTGTTTTAGTCGTGCAGTAATCTTATTAAAAACTGCCTTACACGCTGTTACTCGTGTGAGACCACGACACTCCCATCACCGTTCACCGACGGTCAGAGTTGGGGGCTCTCGGCACACCCTTCCCCCGAGACTTCCCTAAGCTTCCCCACGCCCAGCATGTCTGAACTGCACTGGTCCGTATTGTCCCAGGCAAGCATGGAAGCAACCAACACACATGCACAGATCTCGTGCAATGTGCAAAATAACCCAGGGCCCGGAAGCACTGAGGAGGAGCGAGGAGAAACCCTAAGATTATAAAAGCAGGCGTCATAATCCCGCGTGGCCTTGCCTTCCCACCTCCTTAAGCCAACATTATTTATTCCTTGAGACTTCGCAGAACAGGTCTGGGAACCCTCTCCCTCTGCCCGAACCCCTCACGCACGAGCGTAACGCACACAGCCTCGTTCAAACCGTGTTTTCACAGCTTTGTGATTTCTGTATGTAACAGGAACAGGACCTGCAGCAGAGCTGGAGGCAGGGACTGAGAGGTTGCGCATGCGCCGGCGGATGCCCACGCACCTGTGCACGTAGACCCGTTTGGGGTTTTGTTTGTCAGTTTTGGGATTTGTGGGCTTCCCTTCTGTTTTGTTTTGTAAGAGCGCAGGAAGAGGAGAAAACGATGGAGGGATGGGAAGAAACTGAAGGTGACAGGATGAGGGCTGGCTTTCATCGGAGCACATTACCTGTCTGCGTGAAATTCTCACACGCTAAAAATAAGATGATAACCTCTGTATCTGGAAGGCTGCTGACAAATAGTATGCACATCAAAGCGCGCACTTCAGAGCTTTCTGTTTGTATGAAGGTCCTCCACACCTGCTGTGTGTGTGTGTGTGTGTGTCCGTCCACGCAATGCCACCAGTCACACAGCACCATGCGGCCGGCGTCCAGAGCACCTAGGAAGCTTGATACAGCCCTAAGGCTTGCCTACTCCATCCCTCTGCGATCTGCGTGCATCCTTCCTCCCCAGACTCACTGCCTTTCAGTTCCACGGCTTATCACCCTCCCGCGGTCTGTAGCCAAAACACACAGCTCAGTGTTCCCCACCCCTGCCCCAACGTTAGTTTATGAACATGCCAAATTCCTCAGGACCAAGAAAATATTTCCCCACCGGTCATAATTAAGGTAAATATTTGAAATTTTAAAAAAATATTTGCCTTTGAATATTTTCAAGATATCTTTTTGATATGATTTAATGGAGAAGCTATTAAAAACAGCATACATGACTTAACTGTAAATTTCCATTCGGTTGGGAGGAAACTAAAAAAAATACACCTTGGAAGACTTTGAACACAACTTACAGTTAGGGACGTTTGGAATACTGATTCTGCTAATTTGTAGGTCTCTGATCTTGGGTAAAATATCTTAGTTTTTGACTTCTATTTTGGTTTGTTCTGTTTTTGAGACAGAGGCTCACTATGTAATCCTGGCTAGCCCGGAACTTGCTCTGTAGACCAGGCTGGCCAAGAACTCAGATGCACCTGCCTCTGCCTCCTGGAATTAGTGTGTACCGCCATACCAGGCAGAGGTTATTTTTACGGATCTTGGTTTTCTCATCTAAAAACAGAAGTAATACTCTTCTTCGATGGTACAGGAGAAAAATTGAAATATTCCTTATCAGCCTCTTAAGACAGTGCAGGCTCAAAGAAAGCAAACACTAGATGTCATTTATTACCATGAAGAAAAAAGCTGTGCAAACCTGGAGACTCGGGGTAAGAACCCGAGGCGAAGCTGCAGAGATTTAAACCTCAGGCTCTCCGCTTACCAGCTGTGAGGTCTTAGTCTTGCCTTGCACCAGCCTGCGCCAGAGTGCTCACCAGGACCTCAGGGAGAGCGCCCATCTCAGGAGAAGAACCGACCTGACCCAGCAGGTGGAGCACAGCACTGTAGCAGCATCCCACCTGCCTCTGCAGCTGAGAATCCTCGGCGCCAAACTGAGAGCTCCCGCTAAGCAGTAATCCACACTGATGCCCTCGGTGTGTGCTGAGATGCCCCTGCCTTTCCTTTCCATTTTCTAGGTTAAAAAACCTGAAACAACCCGGGGGTTAAATAAATTTCTTAGGCTCAAACCATTGAGAAGGAAAACAACAGCAACAAAAACAATGACAAAAACCCACCCCAAAACAACAACAGCAAAAACAAATCCACAAATCTAAACCCACATTCTTTATGACTCTAACCCAAGGAACAAACATGTTAGGTTTTTGGCTGATGGAATTTCCCTGTGTGCAGATACCTGTGTGGAGGCCAGAGATGAACACTAGCAGTGGGCCTCAGCTGCTCTCCACTTCCGTTCTTTAGCCAGGCTCTCACACTGAAACTGGGACTCACTCATTCTGCCAACCAAGGAGCTCCAAGAATCCTGGTTCTGCCCTCGTGTTCCCCGGGGCCCTGAGCCAAACCCCAGCCCTGAGCCCATGGGGTATGAGTGTGTGTGGAGGTGACACATATTCCAAGGCTCATGTGTGTGGGTCAAAGACAATTTGGGGGATTTAGTTTTCTCTGTTCACCACATAGGTCCTGGGCATCAAGCTCCCATCATCGGGCTCAGAAACAAAGGCTTTTGACCCCTGAGCTGTCTCACTGCCCCAAGCAGTGACAGCATCAACTTTCCTCAGATGCAGCCAGATGCAGTGGTAACAGTGACATAAAGAGGAGGCGATAAGTCAGGGTTCTGGGGTCAGTGACCCTCTCTGCAGCACAGTTTCTTCTGCTGTCCAGAGGGCAAAGGAGAAGGGCTGTGTAAACTTCTGCCCTGCTTTCGGTTTCTGGTGAGCAGAAGCAGCAGACAGCTCAGGCGTGTGTTGGAGGCCTTGAGTGCTGCTGTCTGCATGTGATCAATAGGGATCGAGGTCACGTGTGAGGTCACACACGTGTGCGGTCACGTGTACTTTCACAGTCCTACCAGACTCCATCATTCCCACTTGTTGGAGGCTGCTGTTATCATGCTGCCGAGTTCTACTGTAGGCTGGAGATCCGCTCACTAAACATGGCAGAGGCTTCATATATGTCAAAATAGACCTTCGTTTTCCCACGTCCAAGGTGCCATATTCCCTCATCACATCGGTCACCAGCACAGAGGCAGACCCCGCCTTAGCGGATGCTGTGTTTGCCATGCCAAGGAGCTCAAGGTGTCTTGTCGGAAATGGCAGTGTAGACAGTGAAAGTGGGAAGACCCCTGAATCGGGAAGACTGCGCAAGCCAGCAAGCACATCACGTAAAAGCTAAACCTCTGTGGAGGGAAGCAGGGAGTTAAGGCCACACTGATCTGATCCAGCCAGACTGCACATACTGAAGGCATACACACCTAAATCCAGAGGAAGTGTGTCTCTTCCAGTTAAAACACCAATGCTTGCTAATCTCTTTTCTTTTTACAGATATTGCTATACTCCATATTTCAAGCAAGAAAAAAAAATCAGTGTTTAACTCAAAGCCACCCCTCTGGTTTTTAATTTACATGTCAAACCCCACGGGTGTATAATCCGAGCTTATGTAGAAAAAAAAATAACTTGAGCTCCTTTTTAAAATGTGTTTTTTATTCCCACAGCAAAAGGAAATGCATAGCTCAGCTTCAAAACACAGAGTTGAGAGTGTGCTGGAGTGGACTGCTCAGGACAGCAACTGTTCTCTTCCCCTTCAGAATGTTCTGCAGAGCAAACATGTCAGGAAGGATAGGAAGAATAGACCCCAGCACTGGGGCCATTTGCTCTTGGTTTGTGTCGGCTGGCTTACACATCACACCGGAAGGCAAACCTGGTTTTAAGAGGTTTGAACAGACGCCGTAGAGTGAGCGTGGGCTCTCAGCGCTGTTGTCGTTTGGTTTATGAACTCTACCTACACACCTCAGAAGCACCCTTCCAGCCAGGGCTGAGCATGTGAAGAAACAGCTGGAAGTCCACATGTTTGCCAGGCATGCCAATTATGTAGAAAATACTTTCTACATAATTTATGAAAATGATAATCTTTGTATACATATCATTTATTTATTTTGTTGTAATAAAATACCATGACCAAGGCAACACATAGAAAAATATGTTTATCCAGGACTGTGGTTCCATAGGAAGGACCTGTATGGCCTGGGAAGGCATGGCAGCAAGGGCTAGGGCAGCAAGGCCCAGGGCAGCAAGGGCAGCAAAAGCCAGGGCAGCAAGCTGACAGATCTTTGACTGCAAGCAAAAGCAGAGAGAGCAAACCGGAAAGAGTGTGAGGCTATGAAATCCCCCAACCGGTCCCCAGTGACATGCTCCCCCCTGTAGCTGCATCACCTCCCAGATACACCCACTAGGGGAACCACGTGTTTCATATGCAAGCTAGTGGGGAGCATTTTTTCACGCAAACAACCTCAATGTACCGTTTAATTTGGGTATTAATTCAAGCTTAGTTTCATTCCTGCCATGCTTACGTCATGTTCTACATCTTAGCCTGTTTTGGTTTTGACATCACTAAAGACCCCTTAAGGTGACTGTGCACCCCTGAATAGTTTTGTGGGCAAATATAATATCCTCATAGCTTAAGAAACATGGTTGGATCTAAACTCTATGCAAAAAATTAACATCAGGAAAAAGAGAAATTTGCAAAGTCTCTTTATGTCTTTTTTTTTTCCCTCCCTTCAATAATGGATTGTCTTCCCAATGTCATGCCAAAACACCAAACGGCTGACTTTGGAACCCCAGCTCCTCTGTTTATTTTTCTCATAAGAAAATGAGATTTACGCATTGAACTCAAGGTCCCAAATCCTGTGATGTAAAACATTTGTGTTTGTTTCTCTGCAGAGCAAACATGTGTTGTTGAAAAGATTACAGGCCGCCAAGTCATCTGGGGTAGCATTTTCTTGGTATGCGACAGTTATGGGGAAACAGTTGCAAAAATAACTGTAATATCTTTTTTTTATCTGTTTGTCTGTGTGTATCCATGTGTGTGTAATTCCAGAAACTATGGCCTAGAATCTTCAAAATCTCTCCCAGGAAACTGGTGTTTTATTAATGTCTTAAGCATTTATTTATTTGTAAGTGTGTGCTCGCGCGCGCGTGCGTGTGTGCATTGAAAGTCAAAGAACAACTTGCTGAAGTTGGTGTTCTTCTAGCGTGTGATTCCTGGGGATTAAACTTGGGTATTAGGCTTGGCAGTGAGGCTTTCACCCGCTGAGATATTTTGCTGGCTCTTTAATAAGTTTTTATTTTAGAAATAGTCTTTTTTTTTTCCTTGACTTACGTGGTAATTATTGTCAATTAACTATATTTGGTTAGTATTGATGGTAGATTAATGACAACTTGAGCACATTTAAATGGCCAGTGTATACAACCACACATTAAAATAGTATTCAACTTCAAACAACAGGGCTGCATAATCCCCTCCACCACTGAGCTTCAGCACAGTTTCATCACCCAAAAGGAAACCCCACAGCCCTCAGCAGCCATCCTCCGTGCCTCTTCCCCAGCTCCTGGCATCAGCTAGGCCGATGCCCATCTGTATGATTTCACCTTTCTGAATATTCTATATAAATGGAGTATTAGGGCATATGGCACTTACTATCCTAATGTCAGTCTCCAGGGGAGAATGCTGATACCTGTTTGTGTTTGAAACAAAACAAAAAAATTCAGCCTTTCTCAGATATCGACAGCCATTTAAACACACATAAGAAACTCTTGTAAGAGACTTATTGAGAGTTTTTGCTTAGAGGATAAATTGCTCAGTCATATTCAGGGCTGAATCCTGTTGGCAGCAGAGTGAGTTCAAATGCATTTTCTGACGCCAAAGCAAGACAGACTTCAGGGTTCTACTTCTTTAATATAACAGTGCCCACTGAGCCACAAGCTTTGGCTTATAATTATTTTTCCATAATATCTCTCTTGCATGACTATTAACATGACAGCTGGCCAAGACAGAAAACAGAGATGAGAACACAATGTTCAAAAAATAAAAATAGTAAAATATGCCTACTATTCTAATGGTGAGATCACATCCCAGCTTCACAATTCCAACCCGAAGAGTAAAAATGACAATTTCAAAAAGTCAGAGACAATTTTTAAATATTACCTGCTATTACTCTGAAAGGGAATTAGATCGGTGGAACTGGAATCATGGCCCAGTGGTTAGGAACTGGCTTTGCTCAGTTCCCAGAACCCAATGGGAGCCTTGCAACCACCCGTAACTTCAGCCCCATGGGATCAAAAGCCCTCTTCCAGCTTTGCAAGCATCTCCCTGAATATGGCACACACACACATGCACACACAGACTTTTTTTTTAAAGAATTACACTGAACAGTTGTCCATTTATTATGGTAGAATGACAGAAGTTTGCTATAATTCCAGAACTCAGGAGGTGAAGGCAAGAGCCTTTGGGGCCAGTCTGAGCTTCACTAGACTCTGACTCAAAACAAAACCAAAAAGAAGGAAAGAGAGGGAAGAGTAACAAGAAAATAACAGAAATAAGTTTCCTCCTCCTCTTCTTTTTCTTTTTCCTCTTCCTCCTCCCACGTCTCTCTCCCCCTTTTCTCCGCTTTGTCACGGTTACTGTCCCGCAGCGGTAGATGCCCTGAATATCACTGAGGCTGAGATACAGCCAGTGACATGTCAGATGTGATCCTTGGATTCAGGGCACTGTCACTGTTGCACTGAAGATAGATCAAGCAGCTAGTTGCAGGTTTTAAGTATAATGCTTGATAAATCTACTTCCTCGCAAATAATCGTCAGTAACCTTAAGTTGTTATTAACGTGTCGCCTGAATGTGATGTGCTCTCCTTGCTAAAATGTCCCTTATGGTTATAACTCAGTGCTGCTGACATCACCAACATCGCTACAAGTTATGCTTAGGAGAAGGTTTTGCTATGTTCGAATCTTTTAACAGTCAACTTGCTCCCTTCTTTGTCCTTAGCAGAAACATTTACACTTTGCTAAAGTCCTTTAACGGTTCACTATTAACATATGCTTTAATTCTGAAATGGCTGATGAAGTCTTCAGTGTCGTAGATGACAGCACACATTGCCCGATCCCTAGCCCAGTCTGTGGGACATGTCATGAAAAATTCCCACAAGCTGCACGACAGCAGAATAGCGGAAACGCATTCTGCTGCTGTGTTAGGGGCTCTTCAGTCTGGAGTTCAGTGTCTTCCCCGTGCTCTGTCTAGGCTGACGACTCCGGCCATGTTTGGGGGCCCTTGGCCTGGAGAGGCATTACTCCATCCCAGACTCTGCGAGGCTGTCTTCACTCTGATGTGCCATCCTGTGCGGAAACTTCCACTTTTCACTGTCAGACCACAGGCTGGAGGGGAGTCTCAGTGGGTCAGAGCACCTCCTACTCTTCCAGAAGACCAGAGTTCAGTTCCCAGATGCACATTACAGAGCGCAATCACCTGTCACTCCTGCTCCCGGGGTCTGCCTTCCATTTGTGGCCTTCTCAGGCACACACACACTTACTAACATACAAATTAAAAAATCTTTCAAAAATAAATGAAGACATCAATAGGATTAGAGCCCAATCTGGTGATCACATGTAAAACCACTGTGTGTGTGTGTGTGTGTGTGTGTGTGTGTGTGTGTGTGTAGACTATTTCCAAATGAGCTCTCATTCTGTGGGACTGAGTGAGGATTAGGACGTCAGCTAACAACTCATCCAAGAGCTTCAGCAGATTATTGGTAACTAAATTAAAGAATGACACACTTATCCATCCTGCACTGAACTCTAATAACTCATCAGCCCTTTTTTTTTTTTTTTTCTGCATCTCTAGTTTTTCTTCCTGAGAAAAATCGTGGGGCAGACTCCTGGTGGAAAAATAGAATTCTCCTCCTCCTCTTCTTCTTCTCTTCTTCCTCTTCCTCCTGCTTCTTCTCCTTCAGGTGTGGAAAGTTCCACGCCTGTCAAAGGAGCCTGAGGACAGTGGGAGCTGCATCAAAGATTCCCGGTATGCTGCTGGGCTGGGATTGTGTTTTCATCCTGACCAAAGATATGCCTGAACTTTTGTATCAGTTACTTCAGCAGCTAGGTATGGCAAGAAAGGCACAAGGAGTCCTTGGGAAACAGAAGGTCGGCTCTACCACGAGGAAGAATAACAGCACATAGTTGAGTTAACAAACATTTACCCAGTTCAGCTATGTGCAGACACCGTGGCGTAGGCCAGCGCAAAGGTGAGCAAAGCATATGGTTTCCTCTTGAAGAAGAAGTGAGCTAACTTCAAAAGAGCAATGACGACAACTTCAGAAAACAGGAAGGATAAACTGATTCCTCCAGAGAGAAAGGATGAGATAGAAATTTGAAACAGATATGCACATACTTCCGCCAATCACAACTAGGATAATGCAGCTAACATGCTGTGTGAAACAAACTTAGCTTAATGCTTTAACATGGACCCAGTGAGTATAAGTGGCATCAAAATTTCACACCTGACAAAGATGGACTCTTTAAATATTTCACTTACTTATAATTCTCAAAGTGACAATAGACAAACTGGACTTCCACCTCAAGAGTGGATTGTTGGTCACAAAAATAGCATTTACCAAATAAAATGGAGTAAGTGTACAACTGGTAATTACAGGGAGCCTGCAATCAGAGCCTGCCATTTCTCCACAAAGGCCAGGCCAGTGAACTGTAACAATTGTGTAATCAGTAGATTTTATTGTGGGTCGAGTGGTTTAAAGATTTTGGAGATTAAACATATGCTTCTAACATTGATATTAGAGTCCTCATTTTTATTTGTGTGGCTAGTCAAGCAGTATCATATTTTAACTATTCTTGTAAACTGAGCGTGAAGATCAGGGAGACCTGGCTGGAATCACAAGGCAGCCTGACCTAGCAGTGCCAAGCGCTGTGGAGGGAGGAAGACCCTTCCTCTGCCCTCCTGTTCTCTGGGCAGGGCCTGAGAACTAAGCTATCGAAAGACAGATTGACAGGAGAAAGGGCCAGATTTTATTGAACATTTCCCTGTGTCAACAGGAGCCTTTATAGGAAAAATGAAGATCTATTTAGGACCGAGAACTTCTTAAAATTGAGCACATATTCTTGGAATACCAGATTATATTTTGATATATGTAAACAATGTACAAAATTATGTACCTTTTAACAAGAGAACACAAGTATGTGGAGTTTGAAGGATGTTAAGCTGCTGAGACAGAAAAAGGTGGAACAATGCCTGGGGAATGTCCGGAAGGCATGAGTGATTTCAGTGCTTGTGCAGATTCCCTTCAGCTTGGCTCTGTGGTAGGAACCTCATCCTCCCCGTGGTACAGTGGGAAGTGCCTTCTCATGGGAAACTTGGTGACTTGCTCTTGGCTAGGAAGGGAGAGGTCAGGGAGTCCCACCTGCCCCTGCTTCTCAAGTGCTGTTACCTCAAAGTACTCAGCATACCAAAGCCTATGCTGGGGTGGTATGCCCAAGCCTCTCAACAACACAGGAGTATCTGAGCATCAGAGCAGTGTGACTTTAAGGGATGGTGACCACGAGGACAGACTGGAGCTCAGCAAGGAAGGGACGCAGAGACCAAATGATGCTGTTTCTCTTGGGCTTGGAGCTGAGGCGCAACTGGTGACGATCTGTCTATTAATGCTCAAGAAGCAGGAGAGACCCGTGTGCACAGCAGGACAAGCCACCACCGTGGTGACCTCCCCCGGGCTCCGTTCTTGCTTTCCGGCTCTCCAGGCCTCAGATGAGAGCCTCACTCTTTCAAAATAGTTTTTAAATTGCAATGCCAGATTCAGCTCATAAAAGTTTAACTTGTACCTATTTTCTGCTCTTCAGTAGGTCAACCCGTTGTCCTGCACACAGTCTGTGTGCATGCCATTCCTTCAGTGTCCCCATCTTCACAATGACACCTCTATCTTCCCCAGCATTTGAAAAGGAAGTTCAGTCTTTCCTTTTCCTCATCCAGTGGACACTAACTCTGGCATAATGAGCTGTCTATGAATTTCCAGGAGGTTCCCCCACCTTCCATCTTTTTTCACGATCGAGACACTCCCCTTTTTTTCTTTCTGAACAATATATAATCATTCTAGGTGGGTTCTCTTGCTTCCCTGGAGCTCCTTCCTTTCAACCATCCTCTTCCACCCTATAGCCAAAATGTTTTCTGCAAAGACCAAGTGTCCTGGTGTCACAGCCCTGCTTTCAGTGCTGCACATTTGCCTGGTTGCCTTTGTAGAAGAGAAGCTTGGAATTAGAAGAACATCCATGATCTAGCCTCTGCCCATCTCTAGGACCTTGTCTCCCAGTGTCCCAAGCAGCCAGACTGGCTACACAGAGCGTAGGGACCACATTTACTCTCCTTCTGTCCTCACCTAGAATGCCCTTCCCCACATTTCCCCCCCGTGTCAGTTTCCTACAGCTGCTGTAACAAGCTCTTGCAAACTTGCTGTATTAAAACAGCACCATTGTTCCAGAGGCAAGAAGCACATTCCATGAACTAAGTCTCAGTCAAAGTGCCACATCAGCAGAGCTGAGCTCTTCCTTCGGTAGACCCTGGGTCCTTGCCTCTTTGCTCTCTGGTCATCACTGTGACCTCTTCACTGTCACATTTCCTTTTCTGTCTTCATCTTCCATTTATAAGCACCCCTATGCTTGCAAATAGAGCCCACTCAGGTACTTCTGCCCCAGGATCCTTGACTTAATGACATCTGCAGTCACAGGTTACAAAGACTGCAAGGTTCCATTTTTGGGACCACTGTTTGGCCAACCGCACCTGCCTTCTTATACCCCGGCTTTCCCATGGGTTGTAAATCTTGTCTCGGCTCTGAGAAGTCTCATTCCGGGGACTTTACCAAAGCAATCATTGTCTGAATTTGCCTGGGACTCCAGGTGTAAATAGAGATTTCATTGTTAAAGCTTAAGGCAAACCAAGATAAATTAGCCCCTCAAGCATTCTTCCTCGTTTCCAGGTGGAACACCCATTTCATGGTATTTTGGTTTTAAATCTCACTTCCTTAGTCTTTCTGCTCTGCTGGTTGTATGGGCAGGTGTGTGTATTTCATGTTCTTGGTGTTGCTGCCTCAGTTTCCAGCATATAGTAGATGGTTCTTAAGTGTTTATCTCATCAGCGGAGTTTGTAGCACACTCTTGAAATCACAGATAATCTAAGCAAAGTGAAAATTTTTCTCTTTATTCTCTCCGTTCTCCTGCATGTTGGTAAAAGTTGACTCATTCTTGGAGTCGCCTCCTGGATTCTGTGGCAGCCAGCACAGATGTGTGACTCACTTCCCTGTCCTGTCCCCTGACTCTGTCCCTCAGCTCTCTTCAGCTCAGTGAAAGTGTCCTTGGATGAATGTGCTCTGCACTTTCACAAATTAATAGTTACTAGGAAAGTTAATAGGAAAGGAAAGGAGCCAAGGTAAACATTAAAAAGAAAGATCTAGACAACATTTAGCACAAGCCATTGGTTCTACAACCCCTGTTCTCAGAAAAGTCATGTCTAAGCAGTGAATTCATTTGTATTCCCAACCTAAGTGTGCCTACCACGTGCATGGACAAACATACTGATGGAGACTATGGTCAATAAGGGAGTGAAGGGGTTAAGTCTACATCTTCCCTCATCTGCATCTCAAATGGGAGACAAATCAAAACCTCAATTGCCTATAGCCCCAAATACAAGCCGAGTAAGGAGATAAGAAGTTGCCAATGCATGGAGAAAGGACGCTTGTAGGTTTTTAGTGAAGATAGACTCTATCTTGCCAGTATCTATCTAGACCCACAAAACACTTCTTCATTGAGAAGTGTAGCACACCAATCAGAGTGAAGAACAGTGCACAGAGGCAGCCTGGCATCACTAATTCCCTACCGGGAAACACTCGGAATACCACCAAAGCTTGGTGTTGCCAATAAGAGCTGATGTACTTTAGTTTGAGAAACTGCCTTAATTCTACTTAAGTCTCTTCAGTAATACACTGCAAGGAGGAAGCTCTTTATTAATTCCCCTCTGAAAACACAAGCATTCAAGTGTATTGGTCCAAAATCCTTCTCAGTGCAATGACAGGAAAGAAATGTCCGGTTACTGCAGTGCAGCCACCAAAACGGATTTGAGCCCCGGGGCACCAGCTCCTTAGGTGTACCTGCCGTGAGCATGCGACTGAGGCACAGTCACAGTTTCACCTCTGTGTTTCCCAGAGTCACCTGCCCCGGTGCTGTCCACTGTTATTTTACTACTTAGTGGTTTATGAGGCGAATATTTAAGCAGCGGTGTGGGACAATTGGATTTCCAGTGCATTTGTAGTTGTTGTGCTTCCTAGACATGAAGACATAAAGCTACTTGAGCTAAAAAGGAAAAGAAAATGCCCCCTCTTTTCCTCAGGCCTGGCTCTCTGGTTACCCTGATTCATTACAAATTAAAAATGAGACAACTGAAATAGACTTAAATAAATAATGGCTTTTATCCAGCCTGAGAAAAATGGTAAGGCCCAAGAGGTCACGTTAAATGTTAACTTTTCCCGGAATCAAGGCTGTAGGATCCGTGGTTTGTGAGTGGCTACCAAGCTGGTTCTCTTGAGTGAATACCAGGCACCGTTAATAATTCAGCACCCCCTGTCTAAAACACAGTAATTACTTTGTGTTCATAATATCTTTTGTGGTTGTTTTTGCCCTGGTGATTCTTTGGGTCAATGATTTTCATGTCTGGGCCCCTAATATTTGATTTCGGCATCACAGGGGTGCTAGGCTACAACAGTGGCTCCAGGTGAAAATTTTAAACTAAAAGCATTTGGGAACATTCTCAAATTTTGGTAACTAAAGTTGTGAACTCCATTTTTCAGAATATGCTAAAAAGCGAGGCAAAAGAAAACAGAGCTCTGATCAGCCCCATTCCAAAGGAAAGCAGATGGGTGTGGCTTCATGGGACAGGCTGGGGAAAATGCACTGGGTCAAGAGGTGGAAAGAGAGCGGATAATAAGCAAAGGGAAGCAGCCTGGACCAGTGAGCGGCTCAGCTGGGAAAGGTGTTTAACACCAGGACAGATGACCTAACTTTCATCCTGGACCTCACATAGTGGAAGAAAAAAAACAGACATTTGTACATTGTACTCTGACTTCTACATGTATGCTGTACCATATACATGACCTCCCAAAGGTGCACATATATTCATACAGGCATAAATACATACATGCATACATATATACCTACGTATGTAGATAAATACATACACACATACATGCAGGCACACATACAGGCACACACACACAGGCACACACACAAATAAATAAACATAATGAAGAATGTGATAAGGTGCAATTGGAGAATAACAACTTCTAATACCCTATAGCACAGCAGGGTAACTATGGCTGACAACAATCATGTTCTTCAAAGTAGACAGCAGAGAAGAGCTGGAGAGCTTCCACCACAAAGACAAACATCTGAGGCGACAGCTATGCCGGTTATCCGACCTGATAAACATATCATACTGATATTTTAAAATGCCAGATAGTATGTTATAAATATGTATAATGTCCATGCCTCAGTACAGATGAGAAAATAAAATATATTTAAATAAATTACACATCTGAGAAACTGACACAGTTATGCTTTTCATTACAGGTCAGTAGAATTTTCTTCAAGTTAACACTGATCCAGCTGGTAGTCTGGGAACCAATGATCTCGAATTCCATCTCTAAACTTTAGCTGAAAAAAATGTAAGGTCAGGAATTCTTAGTCAAGACAAATATGTTAACCTGTTTCACTATAGTCACTTATTTTCTTCCTACATACATCAAACAGCACTGAGTAATAAACAGAAATGACAATTCACTACAGTTTACATTTCACAGAATCGTTATCTAAAGAATTGCAAGTCAACCAACAGAAGAGACAGTTGCACAGCCATGTTTACTGCAGCAGTGTCCACGGAACCAGCACATGTTCGTCAGCCGAGGAGCGAAGGAAGAAAGCCTGGTCTATGTGCGCAGTGGGAGTTGGTTCAGCCAGAAGGATGAAATTATGTCACTTACAGGAAAATGGGTAAAACTGGTGTTTATCACTTTAAAGTAATTTTAAAAGATTCAGGAAGAGAAATATCACATTTCCTCTCATCTGTGGATCTTACTTACAGAGCTACGTGAAGTCACGTGTGTGTGTGTGTGTGTGTATGTGTGTGTGTGTGTGTACCGTGGAAGCAGAAGCAGCACTGCAGGGGACTGAAGGGTCCAAACAGGAGGAAGAAAGAGGGAAGAGGGAGGCTAAAGAGCAGGGCAGACGGGGGTGAGCCAGAACACATTACACATGGGTGGGAAAGCATCTGTGAAGCCAAGTGCTGTGCACAGGGAGTACACCAGGAAACAAAAACTAAACATAATTATTAAGCGCATTGTATAAATCAGGTAGGTATAATTATCTCAGGAAGGAAGAAAATGCTAAATTTGTAGCCAGTGAAATACAGACATAAGAACGCCTGTATCTGATGGCACCTGTGGAGATCCTCTTCTTTCTAGAAGTTTCTGTGGTGATTGGTTTAAGCACTATTAATCGTTAATCTTGCAATAGTGAGTCACTGTTTCTAGGCCCAAGCAACACAAACAAGCCCAGTGTTTTGCTATGTTAGTATGTTACACCAACATGCTTACCCTTCTCCTGCCCTCCCTTCCTCCTCCCCCTCTCTCTTCCTCCGTCCTTTCCCCTCTTCCTTCTTTCCTTTATACCCGATTTCCTTCCTTCTTTCTTTCCTCTCTTTCATTCTTTTCCTTCCTCTTTTTAAGCAAGGCAGATGCACTCCTTCAAATATGTCGATTTTTTTTAAATCTTATTTTAACTGGTCTGATGAAAATCCAGATTCTACAGCACTGAAGAAACTCTCGGCAATGCTTGCAAGATCTTCCGTGCAGGGCATAGCCTGGCTCTGTGTGTCACAGACTTGGTGAAGCAGCAACTCTGATGAGAAGAGGAATAAAATCTCCCTACCCCAATATCTGTATAAGATGAGTGTGCCAGAAAATACAGTGAGAGGAGTCCAGGCCCTCCACATTTCATCCAGCAAGTTACAGTCTGTATTCTAGACACGTTTCCAGTGGAGGAGCCCCTCCGTCTGACTGAAAGTGAACTTGCTAGTCTTACCATGCAGTGCAGGCAGGTGATTAAGAAAGTGTGTGCCATGGTATAGGCTTAACACCTATGTATGGAATCTGGTGTTTAGCTTGCTTATAAATTGCAGAGCCCTTAGAGGTCAGAAGTTAATATATTTAGTTGATTTCACTTCCTACAGCTGTGGGCATTTTGAAATAAAAAAAAATCTAAAACAACTGAAGAACTCAAGGGGAAGGGATGGAATTAGAACTATTGAACTCTCTGGCTTCTGGTGTCACGCAAGGAACAGATGTTTGACTCTCCTAATAGGATTTTGGATCTTACTAATAAAGAGCTTTCAGAGTGTTATTTGTTTTCAAAGATGTGTTATTTATTTTAACTTTTACCACACAATAATTTAAAAGGCAAATATGGAATATAAAAATGGGAAAGAACACAGCGTTGTATCATTGGGATTATTTGAATTCAAGTTTAAATGGGTGAGGGAACAGAACAGACAGTTCTCAAAAGAGGAAATACAAATGGATAAAGAATGTTTTTTTAAATGCTCCATGTCCTTAGTCATCAGGGAAATGCAGATTAAATATTGTCTGAGACTTCGTCTTACCCCAGTCAGAATGTCCACGGCTTTGATTCTCACAGCGCTGCAATGCTTCCGAAGTTCTACTTAGCCTATGTTTCATTCCCTTTCCAGGATTTGTCAAGTCTCCCTGGAAGAGGCCCGCGTGCTGAACCCGAGCCAGGGTGTTCTTCTCTCGCTTTGCAGACTTGTAACGCTCTAGCAAGGTCAGCTCTCTAATGCTGCCAGCTACATGTATTACATATATTTAATATATTAAAATAATGCATGTGCACATATTCATCCAGTTATTCTAAATAGAAAGGTTGAATCAAGCTAACTATTCTGCCATGTCTAAAGACAGAAGGACAGCAGCTTCTATGGATAGATCATATGCTCACGCACACATTTTACGTGTAATCAGATTGTTAATTTTAAGTTTAAGTTGGTTCTTGTTTGAGAATATTTGGTATTTCCACCTTCTCCACTTTGAACTCGTAGTTGATGTGTTAAGAAGTGTTGGATGCATGGACCAACACAAGAAGCAATGGACCATGTTTCATCTCTGGATCATCATGGGGCCTGGGAGGGTGGCCCAGGAGACCCAGGGAAGGATGCAGGACGTCACAGAACTAATGGGGAAAGATTCGGATATCTTCACAGAAAACTTCCTTTTCTTAAATGTTCATAAGGATGTTTGGATTTTATTAGCATCATTATTTGTACAGTACAATGGGTTTCACTCATTCATTGTTCTTTTAATATATTTTATTAGTTCTTTGATAAATTCGTACAGTGTGTTTTGGTCACATCCACATTCCGCATCCTAACTCCTCCAAGATCTGCCCTCACCTGCTGTCTCCATCTTTTTGTTTGTCTGTTTCTGTCTTTCTTTGTTTGTTTCCTTCTTTCTCTTTATCTTTGACCAGTTTGTGTTGCTCAAATATTCCTCGTCATGGAGCATGGTTGATCTCCCCACCAGAAGACAAACCCTTGAAGAAAGCTGTCTCCCCCTCTTCCGGAAGCCATCCTTGCCAATAACTCCTCAGCTGGGGGCAGAGCCTCCTATTCACCTCCCAGGGAGGCCAGCCTTTCTTAGCTCTTAGGCCATCATGACCTCTCAGGGACAAAGGAGTTCAAGTACAACTGTCATGTTATTCATTTCTTTGCCTGTTTGATTTTCTTTTTTTGTCTAAACTTTGCAATAATTGTAAACTGTGCTGCCAAGACTGTCAGAGAGGTGATGTAAAGTTAGAGGGGATGGGAACAAAGAAGCTACTGAGTGTTTCAGTGGGAAAGTGAGGCAGTCATTCCTGAGTCTCCTTGGTCTGTTTTAATGAGCCAGCTTGCTCAAGTGTATAGAACTCTTCCTATTGCTTAGAAAACACTTTAATATTAAATTCCTGGGAGGGGGAATTCTCGTTACTCATATACATCATACCATGAGGCAACTTTGTGTTCATCAAAACAGCTTTATTGTCAGTCTTCTTTATGCCTTGAGGTCATTAGGATTAAGCCATAAGACTGGGGAACACCTATGAAGGGCAGAACAGACTGTCCCAGAAGTAACGAGACAAGTGGCCACCATACTCCTTCAGACATTGTCTGGATCGGAACAGAAGAGAGTGGTAATAGACTTTCACATGCTCCAACCCTTCTAGAACAGCCAGAGTAAAAAAAAATAAACATGTGGTCTGACTGAAGAAATAAAAACTTGGCAGACATAAACTCGAAAAGCAGCTTGACTTTCACAAGACTGAATGGGCTACACAGGAGAAATTCAGAAGGCATTTCCGTATACACCTCCCTCTTCTGCACACAAACAATAACTCATCATTAAAGCTGTGCAACAGAAACTGCCTGTCGACATGGTCCCTACCGCCAAGACGTTATTTCAGAAAAGAACACATGAATAAGATTAAAACAGAAGCATTTTTTTTATTTCTAATAAGTTGGACAGCTTTGCATAGTATTCCGTCACCTGTGAATTACCAATTTGCATATGAAAAGCTCCAGGAACTCTTACAAGAAGGGGACATGCTCAATCCAGCACTTAAGAACATTGTTTGGCTGCTAAATGGTGGAGTTTTCTGAATTTCCTAACATCTTTCATCTTAACTTGTTCAACAGGATACAAACATCTTGAGATATAGAAACTCTTTCCAGACCCAGAATGAGCTAAGCAGATGGGAGACCCAGCATCACTTTCACAGACGTTTTGAGCCTGACATGCATTGAGGAAGAGTGTGTGTGCTTCGTCTTCCTCACGGAATTGCAGCACCCACCGCTTTTTGACATTCAGGGCATCAGGCAGAGAAAACATTTTGGCATATAAATATCTATTGTCGTGGTACCAAACTAATGTTTATAGTCATGAAACCTCAAGAACTCAAAAGGCCCTGAGTTCTAGTTATTCAGTGAGGTAATAGCAATCACTGTTTATTTATTCCACTACAGAGAATTTAGAGGTAGTTCCTAGGCATTCTAGAAGGGAGAAGGATGGTAGGAATGAGAAGGAGAGAGAGATTGTGATAGAGAATACATGGCATGACAAAGCAGATAACTCATAAATAGATGGCAGATAGTAGAGAGAGAAATATTTACAGATATAAGACAATACCAGCAACGGATGAACATTACAAGTATGAATGGAGGGTGGGATATTAATGTTTGGAGACTACATTTTTGGAGAAGGAGTGAGGAAATGGCACTTAACTGGAATCTGGATTTTAGACACGCAGAGCTTGGGAAAGAAGACCTGTGGAGAAGGGCAGGTCCGAGCTTCAAAGTAACTGAGTGTGGTGGGAGAGTGAGGGCAACAGGGGGATGATTTGGAGGAGGCAGAACCCAGAACCCAGCCTTGTCGTTTCGGTTTTACTTAGTACGCTGAAAATGTCGTGCTCTTGTTATCACGGAAATGTCGGGACCTGCCCAGACAATATCATAGAGTGAACCTGAAGATCAAACGCGATGGTCATGTGATCCAGAGTGCATAGTCACACCAGGTAAGCTGTGGGAGAGAAGGCTTGTGAGGACAACTTACCACGCAGATTATAGGAAACAAATAAGAGAGCCTCAGAGCTGCTGGTACGGGTGAAGGGACTTAACTACCCCTTAGCCTAAATGAGCAAGAAGGGCGGCCTTGCCAACCCCAAAGAGGTAGACATGCAGAGAAGGCCACGGAGAAGAGCTGCAGCCTTAGGAAAGGGAAACAGAGGAAGGAAGCAGAGAAGGAGCCATGGCCTCACTCTCTGCTCCTTCCCATTGGACAGACCCACCATGGTGCCAGCCAGGAGGTCCTCTACTGAAGACCCTCACAGAGAAGGCTGGGGGAAGGTGGACCTCATGAGCCGTGGTCTTCTGTCTGGCCTCTTTTGTCTAGGTGACTTCTTTGAGTCATCAACAGTCGCTGATCAGTTAATAATCAGTTCAACTCCACACTAAAATGTTATCTACCATTATTGCCATTCTGAGGAGTGGGGGGAAATAAGAGGAAAAAATAGCATAATAAAATATAAGTACTGAAATCTCTTGACCTGTTACTAGTTGCTTGGTGTTTGTTGATCACAGTGGCTTTCTTCAAAATCATTCCCAGTCCTCCTGAAGCACTTTGGTTGGATATTGTCAAGAGCCTTGGCTAGTAAAGTCTCAGGTAGCTGGGAATTCCACTGAGGCTCCACAAGGAATCTTTCTTATGTCTTATGCATATTGAACCAGTTCTCCCTGAAAATCAATGTCAATCACTCTAGCCAATTGAATCTCTTTCTCTGCCTGTTATGTCATCAGCCCATAAGATGCAACAAAAATATTGTGTTTTAATTCAGTGGAATCATATTCCATATAAAATGCATTTCTCCTTGCAGTATAGCAATCCCAATGGTTTCACAGGCATGAGGAAAAATGTCTTCCAAATAAATACCTATAAAACAAGCAGGAGGTCTGTTCTGACTATGCAGTCTTGCTTGGTTTGTGGACACGTGGCTTCCAGCACTCGGGGTAGCAGGACTTTGTATCGGCCATGTATTGTATGACGTATATCGTATCTAACAGGAGCCTCCTGTCCTCGTAGTCTTTTTCTCCAGGTGGTGTAGTAACTAAGCCTTCAGATGCCAGTCCACGTGTCTAGGACTCTGGCCTGAACACCATGAAATCACATCAAGGGCTTATTGATAGTGTCTGTAGAGGCAGATTAAAAGCTCACAAACAGTGTAGGTGGATGAATTGTGGTGGTCGTGAGCCCCACACACCCCCTTCCTGCCTTCGTGTCCACTTGAAATGCTACCATCAGCCAGTTATTTCACCCCGGACAAAAGAGACTGACCTCCCTAAGAGATATAATCTTGGCCAATTATTTAACTAAAAGCATCATTTCCTCACTGAGTTGTCCTTTAATAGATGTGTACATAGGACAGGTACCCTCCCACTGCTCTTTTTGTGAAGGGCCCACCCACAGCCCGCTCTCCCAGACCTCTCTGTCAAGCTTCTTTCACAACCTTAACTCTGGGAAATGAGCTTATCTCTCCTTTTCTGTATCAGGTTGACAAAACCATGGCCAGAGTCCTCCCCAGTATAGATGTGCTCGTGCCTCACTGTCTTTTCCAGTGCCACCCTGAGAGGCACTGCCCTGCTGAAGCTACCCATCTCCTCACTGAAGGAAATCACGACAGGAACTCAAGACAGGAACTGAAGCAGAAGCTGTTGTGGAGGAGCACTGCTCACTGGCTTCCTCCTCATGGCCTGCTCAACCTGCTTTCTTATCCAGCCCAGAACCAACCAGCTCAGGGGTGGCCCCCCACACAATAGGCTGGGCCCTCCCCCATCAAGAAAATTCCAGACAGACTTGCCTACAGACCAGTCTTACGGAAGTATTTTCTCAAGTGGAAACCCCTCTTCACAGATGACCCTAGCTTGGTCAAGCTGATACAAAACTGGCCAGCACAAGCGGATCCCCGGAAGCTGAAGATTCTTTCTCACCCTTTTTCTGTGCCTCGTGTCCACGTCTACAGGCTGTGTTTTATCCTGTAATGGTATGCTTGTATACACATTTGTATTGCATATTCACTTATATCCCAAGGTCACACCCAGGGTCAAGCTAAAATATGTTTTTCAAGTTGAGACTCTCTGGCAGAGGAAGCCAAGTCATATACCAGCCACCTAAGGGCCTGCGCAGCCAGCTTGCCAGGAGCTCTGCACAGTAAAGAAGTATTTAATACACGTGGGCATCATAGCTAACATGACCTAGACCCGAGGAAAGGCCTTTTGTGGCTCTTCTTGGTCTCTTCTCTGTTTAAATCTGCCAGTGTTGAGGGTCCCCAGCAAACGATGGGAGTGGCTTTCCTGCATGTGGCACATGAAGCCTCCCAGCTCCAAAGGAACTCACATAACAATACCTCCGTACAGGTCTTCGGGGCTAACTCGGCTCACCCTGGGGCTCGTAGCTGATTCCCTAGGTTAGGCAGGGGTCTCTCACGGAATATACTAAGGCAATGTGCCGCCACAGCTCCCTGGAGGTACCAGGGTGATCAAGGTCCCTCGAGACTACATCATAGCAAGATTACCTGAATGGACAAGAGCAAGTTAACATTGTAATCTTTCACCCCTGATGCTTGAAAGCAAACCGCTTCCTGTACAGCTAAGAGAAACCATTGGCTGGATCCACGGCTATATTCCACACCAGGGACAGGGTCTCACTGCTGCTCTGGTCAAGAACTTTAACTTAACCAGAGTTGGCATCTTATTACCATGCTGACAACCCACAGTTATTAATAAATGGTACAAAAATGAGATCTCAAGCAGGCAAGATTGCTCAGGGGGGAAAAATGCTTGTTACCAGGCCTCATGGCCTGTGGTCAACCCTCCAAAGTCCACATGCTGGAAGGCGAGACTCACCTCCCACAGTTGTTCTCTTATTTGCACCACTGTGTCGTGGTACACACACACACACACACACACACACACACACACACACACTTAAAAAATAAATAGTAAATATTTTAAAAGCTATAAGTGTATTAATGAATTTTCCCCACTGCTAAATGAACTGTCTCTTCACACAGAACTACCTTGCCTCCTTTGTCTAAACGCTGGGCACTCCTGCCCAGGGAGGTCGTTAGCGGCTTATAGGTTTCAGGACTACAGCAGGAGTAAGGCTGAGTAGTGCTCTTAGTTGTTGGCGGCAGATTTGAAGGTTTGAGGTCAAAAGCAGGTCTGGTCTTGCTCCAGGATGGAGCTGGATTGCATGAATATAAACGGTGATTAGGGGGGAATTTCTAGGGAAGCAGGCTCTGTGCTCTGCTTACAAATAGCCAAAATCCTGACAAGTGTGAGATGGGTCAGAACTGAAGCCACTGAGGACGCTCATCAGTTCACCCAGTGGTAGATTCTGGGGGTCCAGCTCAGCTCGGAGGAGCCTGGGGAGACCTCCTCACTAGTCCATGAGGGCTGGGGTGGCTGGTTGCTGCTCTCATGGGAAACGGGATCCAGAAAAAGCAGACGCCAGTTTGTCAAGACCACAGAAAAGAAAGCAGGGCCATGAAAATTATTGCACTTTAGTGTTCTGGCATGCAGGGAACTTTCAGCTAAAACCAACTGTGTTTATTCAGTAAGAGTCTAAACAGTACTTCTCTCTGGTACACTTATGAAAAGATGACTATCTTTTAATTTCATGGGAGACTGATTCTATTTACGTATTCAAAATCGGTGCATAAAACAGATAAAACGGCATAGTGTTTGCATCTATGTATATTCCTGCATATACTTGTAACTCTCAATTACTTATAATATAATGTAAACTCCATGCCCCTGTACATCATACTGGAGAGGGGAGGGAGGAGAGGAACAGTAACAGAAGACTACACATGTTCTACAGAGATGTGTTTCCCCTGTATTTCCAGTCTGGGGGTGACGGATGCTGAGCACAGACTGTGCTTGCAGCTCACTTGGTGACATAAGGACGAGACTGGGAGAGCAACAGACTCAGCAGCCCCCGACCCCGAGAGCAGGCTGTGGAGGCCAATGCGAGGCCTTCAGAGAAGAGCTTGCAGCAAAGGCCGACCCTCTGCATCTCCTGAGAGCTCTGTCGATTCTGCTTCTCCTCTAGAGTCTCTTCACAGCAGTCCTGATAGCTGGTATCACCCTTTAGGAACTTTTGTAAAGCTGTCACCTTGGAGAGACCGCCCTGACAGGAGAAATAGCCCCTCGGCTCCTCCTGCTGTCCTAATAGGAGGTTGATGGAGTCTTATTTTAACAAAAAGGAAAACTGATTTTTTTTTCATATGTTTTCACAAGGAACATTGTTAAAAATCAGTATGGCTGTAAAAATAATTCTGCTCACTCCATTGCTTCTTAATTAAATACAGACTTGTCGGCTCAGTTAGAAAAGTGGAGTAATTGCCCAAGGGCTGCGGTTTTCCACATTATTCTTGCCCCAGCACAAAGAAACCATTCTCTGTCCATCTTACTGGAGTTGCATAATGACAGAAAAACCACCAGGAGACTTTTTTTTTCTTCAAGCAGAATTTGGAAGCCTTGTTTTATTGGATTTTACATCTTTTTGACAAATTCAGTAGGCCTTCTCCAGTTGGTAGAACAAATGGCGCCCTGTTTAGCTCTGTGGAGGTTAGGATTGAACCCTGCCTGACACCCTCTCTTCTCAGAGTTGGAAACAACAAGAATCTCTAGAGAAATATTTAAGCAAGCACAGAACACTGCATGGTCATCCAAAAAAGTATTCTATGCAATATATTGTTTGGGAGCATGCAGAGCTCTGGGCTTGAGCATAAGAAGAAAGAAAACAGAGAGACAGGAAAGGAAAAGGGAGGAAAAGAGAGACGAGGAGAAAAAGGAGGAGAGGAAGAAGGACGAGAAGAGGGAGAGAGAAAGAATGTTTCATTTGTTACATCATCCTGAAAGATTCTTACCCAATAATATTTAACTCATGACCACAAAGTGTTCAAGAGCCGTGGCTGTTAAATGAAGGCTCGGCACGGACAGCATCGCAAGGCACTTATTATGGTTCTCAGAGGGGGATTAAAGGAGAAAGGAAAAGACTGGAAATGACCAAAAAATAAAAGACTCCACAAACAGAGTTGGTATAATTTACTTCCGTTTATTTTCACTTTCCACCTGTGGGCTGATGATGACGTAACAGGCTGTGGTGAAGGAGTGTCCATCAACAGGAGCTCACACATCCGGCAAGCAGGGTGAGTCCTTGCTAGGCCTATGGTTTTCAGAAATTAAAACAGTAAAAATTCAAGCTTTTGAAACATTATATTTTGGTGACTTCTGCAGGTTACCAATGTTCTAGAAACTGGAAACAATGTTCTCTGGTCTATTTCCCAAGAAAGCCGTATTCCCAAGAAGCTGTGGACACCTATAAGAATGAATATACATCCTGTAAGCAGCCAGTAGCCCAGGTTTGTCCTCTGGGATCCCAAAGCTGAGCACATCAGCTCTACAGATGTTTTTTGCTCTCAGAATCCATTGGGTCATTGTTCAAAGCATTCCATGCTCTCCGGCACTGTCTGAAGAAGCTTGTTCAGCCCAAGCTTTGGAAGAAGAACAACCAGATACAGAATCAAAGGAAATATCTAAGCCTGGGGTGGTGGCTTATGCCTATCACAACATTTGGGAAACTGAGGCAGGAGAATAATCATGAATTCAAGACCAGCCTGTGCTGCCTGGTGAGTTCTGGGCCAGCCTGGGCTACTAGTGTCAAGGATAGTAATTAATTTCACATGTAAGTTTGGAGAAGATACAATTTAGCCCACAACAGGATTAAATGTGCTGATCATCAAAGGGTTTGAAACAGCCAATGCTTGGTTGGTGACATTAAATACTGTTAGGCCTCATTCTGAAATAAAAATGTATAACTCCAAATTACCCAACAATGACTTCTCCAATGTGAAAGACTGAGCACTTTTAAAGGAATTTAAAGTGAACTATTATAACGCAGTGAAGAAAAGAAAACATTAATAAAATATAATTTACATTACTACAGGAGTCACTGAAGACAATGGGACTAAGGAAAGTAGAATAAACCAATGGACAACATAAAAGAAAAAAGCAATGACGATGTTTGTTTATGAAGGTTTTCAAATAGTGCCCCTTCACATTCATCTGTGAAAGGAGCTTTGGAAGCAAGTCTAGACTGAGGGAGAATGGCAGCGAGGGGCAACAAAATCCCCTCTGATTCAAAGAGGAGCTCTGGGTCCCATCAGACCCTGTTGCAGTCCATGGAGACAACATGGTTCCCTCAAAACAGTGCTGACATGAGCTTATAGATCCGGGTCTCTGTGACCGCAAACCAGCCAGCTACTGTAAGCAGGCACCCTCAGGAAGTGTTCAGAGGCTGGCTCAGCCGCTCTCCCAACCGCCCTAGAAACGAGCTCCCTGAGAGACCACATCTGCCAACATGTCACCCTCTGTAGGGAGAGCGCTCCATCTGCATCTGCCAGGGGACAGAAAACCTAGGGAGACCACTCTGTGCCCACTGCCAGGTTTGGTCTCCTCTCTCCTCCAGGGCACAGGTTTCCCTGTCACCTTCGTTCCCAGGCCTCTATCACACCACGGCATGGTTCCCTCGGGTCTAGGGAACGGCGGCACTTGTTCACGGAAACTTTGATCTGTGTGGATCCTTTTCATCCATAACATAAATGTTTATTATTAGTTCATCTTCAGCAGGTACAGATGCATCAGAAACAGAAAAAGAGGTCGAAAGACCTGTTTCATGGCGTCTGTTATTTACCGATCTGTATTTGAGTTCTTTTTTGGTTAACACAGGTTTTTGTTTCCTGGCTTCAGCTGTATCTCTGTTCTACTGCTGTCAGCTTTATCCAGCACCTCCGCCTTGGGGGCTAGGGATTGAGTCCAGGACCTTCTGCATGCCAGACATGCCGCATACAGAGCAACATCCCAACCCCTTATCTGCTGGGCCTGGAAGTGGGGGCGCTTCTCCTTGGCTCATGGCTGTTATGTGAAGTGAAGTTCTGACAGAAGATGCTTACTACCAAAGACATATATGGATAAATATATACTTCTGTGCAGATGTAACAGTATGTGTTATGTATGCATATTATATGCTGAGTATATAATACACATATAATATTTACATATTATGCATATATATGTTATAGATGAATTTATTATGTTTATGTTATATTATACATAAGTATTATATGTATAATATATACTAATGTTATATATATATTACATATATATACTTAGCATATATAAATGCTCACAGCACAGAGAGTGAAATGACGATTTCTAGGAGCAGAGGGTAGGGGCAATGTGGGGCAGCAAAGGAGCAAAGGGCTCAGACGATGGTGTTTTCAGTGTCTCTTTGGTTAGCCACGCAGCACTGTACAATCAACACTTCTGATGACAGGGCATCTCGGGTATGTGCTCTCAGCACAGTAACTTGGTAAAGAGTCTGTCGAAACTGAAGAATGTCACTCACTACCTACTTCTTGTCTGGAGAAAGTGGCTTGAAGGGAAGAAGCCACCCGGAAGCGAAATGGCCATGTTGGTGGGTGAGAACTGTGTCACCTGGTCTGCCGTGGTGCTGGAGACGTGCTCTCTACCGCCTCTACCTGCTCTTCACCCGATGTCTCCCAGTGATGTTCTATGTCCTTGGCATGTCCTAACAGCAATAACGCGATGGTAAAGGCCAACCCTACAACTGGATCACTAGAAGAAAAATATACATCAGTGCTTTACCTGGAGTAAATACTCACACCACAGATTTTACCAGGTTGCCAGCACGATACCACTGGCTGACGAGTTGCAGAAAGATGCACCAGGAGGCACCACTACATTAATTCCACTACGCAGTGCAATGCGCACAAGCAACCTCAAGAGCACAGAGAAAGAACAATAGATTTTGAGCATTTATTACCTTTGCTCTCAAAACTATTCTGTAATAAATTAAAACACAATTTTCACAGTAGCTGTGCTTAGTTAATCTTCAAAATTCTTGGAAGTTTATTTTCCAGCTCTCACACTAGTTGTGGCCTCTTCATCACTTCAGTGTCTCTTAAATCCTAAATCTAACTGCCAATGGCATTTCCTAGAGCTGGCTTTGAGTGCTTAGCTGTCTGTCTTGAGGACAGCTATTCCCAGTCTGGTGCCTGACACACTGCTCTGAACTATGCTGTTGAAACATAAGCCCGGCGGGAAGGGGACTGTCCACGGTCAGGTGTGGATCAGCACTGGCTGTCAATAGTCAGCGTGGCTACCCACAGTGCAGCACGCTGGCATCTAACTCGGGCACACATTTCCTTCCAAAGCATGACCATGACTTCAGCATCGCCTGCCAGAGTTTCCGTGGATCTTAGAAGCTACAGAGCACATACCAAATACCACTCACAAGCACTGTGAAGAGCAAGGCACGGTGGTTAGCAGGGATCCTGATTCGGCTGTGTATTCGACAGAACGTCTCTTTGAACATCTGTCATCAACCAGACTTGTCTTAGGTACAGGGGATGAGGTAAAAGCAGAAAACTTATCTGTGCTTGAGCTTCCATTCTAGTGAGACAGGCAAGCGTGATAGCCAACTCATGTCCACCGAAGCCTGAAGGAGGGGTAAATTCTATGAAGGAAGCTAACGGGATGTGATGAAAGGTGTGGACGCCATAGCAGTCCGTGGTGACCTGTCGAGGAAAGGGAAGCTGCAAGATGCTGGGGTGACAGCACAGAGATCAGGCAGGACACATATGATGGAGCCAGTGAGTAGGGAATGCGTGCTGATGGCTAAGACCTTAGGATGGAGCAGAGCACTAAGCCACTTAGAGGTCCAAACAGGATTTCAGATCTTGTTTTGTGTTACAGAGCATATGAGGGGCTGTAATTCCTTGGGAACAGTTTATAATACTTAAGTGATGGTGGGAGGGGGGCTGTGTGAACTGTCATCAGCCACCCAAGGGGGCTGTTTAATGGTTGCAATGCTTTTAGTACTAATCACATTTGAGCACCCCGAGGCTTTGTAGAGCCATAATCAGGAGTCTGCATTCCAGACACACTTTTGACAAATGTTCCAAATGTCACTACGGAAATATCCACCAAAAATGCTGGTAAAATAACTTTAAGAGTGCTGGGAATATTGTCTCCTTGACGTGGTTACCAGGACTTACTAAAGACAACTTGTTTTTTAAGACCCTTGTTCAAGCACCCTTATCTTTGCATGAAAAGTGGAAAATATGACTCACATTTACAGGGCTCCTGAGGCCTGCACACAAACCTACCCAAACACACACACATACACACACACACACATACACACACACACACACTCACATATGCAAATCTACATTCAGTAAGACTTTCTTTGTTTACCTATTCTGACTGAATGATTGATTGCCCATGGAAACTTAGCATGGCTGCCTTAAATTCAGTGGCAGAAATTTTATGATTTTCTTATTTTTAATTACTAGATATTATTCCATTGTGTAACCTAGAACCCCTGCACAGATGTAGCCCACAGCAGCTCAGTCTCCAAGTGGGCTCCCTAGTAATGGGAATAGGGACTCTCTCTGACATGAACTCAGTGGCTGGCTCTTTGATCACCTCCCCCTAAGGGGGGAGCAGCCTTATCAGGCCACAGAGGAAGACAATGCAGCCAGTCCTGATGAGACCTGATAGGCTAGGGTCAGATGGAAGGGAAGGAGAAACTCCCTTATCAGTGGACTCGGTGAGGGACATGGGAGGCGAAGAGGAAGGGAGGGTGGGATTGGGAGGGGATGGGGGAGTGGGCTACAGCTGGGATACAAAGTGAATAAACTATAATTAATGAAAAATAAAATAAAAAAATAAAAAAATAAAGTTCAGTGGCAGAGTACAAATAACTTTAAAATAGCAGAGAGCTTTTGTCTGCTGGTTGATAATTGCTCACACGTATGGCAGAATTCTAAACAGCCCCAACATAGTAGGGAGTGTAGCCTGGGGATGAGGACACAGACTGCTCAGCCTGTGTAAAGTCAGTAGCAGATGGGTGGAAAGAGAGGAGGCCTTGAGGGGGCTGCTGGTGTGCTCAGACGTACATTTTAAACTCTCCTCAACAAGAAGTTATTAATTTTGTGAAGAATTAATAGTAAAAAGCACACCAGCTTCAAACCTCTTCATAAGATAGGATTAAAATAAGATTTCATGAGCCAAGCTGGCCACCTGTCAACACTGAGAAGTTTACCTCGGTTCTTACTTTAGCAACAATGTGCTAAAATCAGCACAGCACGGATGATTAGCATGGCCCCCATGCAAGGATGACATGAAAATTATTTAAACACTCCATATTTTTAGTCTCACAAAGCCCCACCCCTAAATGCAGAGCTATTGCCAGTCAATGGCTGCTAAAACGGAGAATCAGTGCTGGAGAGACAGCTCCTTGGTTAAGAGCACTGACTGCTCTTCCAGAAGTCCCAGGTTCAATTTCCAGCAGCCATGTGATGGCTCACAAAGTTTTTATATACTCTGGTCCCATGGGACTCTGCCTTCTGACCTCCAGTGACACTGCACACATGTGGTGCACACACAGAATGTAGGCAAAACATCCATGCACATAAGTAAGTGGAATAAAATAAGACAAGGAGAATCAGGCTTCTCAAGGATTGAGCACCCTGATAAACCAGTTTCAAATGGTCAGACCTAAGCACTTATACATACAAGCAATGCTAAACGAACTCTCCCAGGCTGAACAACAGTATCAAAACATGAGAAATGTGTTTGGCATGCAGGCGACACGGGTGTCCCACCGAGGCTGGTGCTCCTGAGAGGGACCAGCATCCTCCCAACCTAAGAACCTTCCAGCATTTTTCTGTGACTAAACATAGGCTTTCCTCTGAAAAACATCATTGCTTATACTATTTCATGTTATGAAGAACGCCTTCTGCCAGTTCAGAACGTTTAAGTGGTAAAAGCAGAACACCTGTGACTTATCAAAAAAACAAATAATTACCATTGGGGCATTTGCAGACTTTTCTCAGTTTGCTGGGTCAGAAATTCAAGGGGGAGTTCAGGATCTGCCTCAACTCATTCATGCTGGTTATAACCAATCATTGGCTGAAGCTGCTGGGATGGTGCTAGGGGCAGCTATGTGGTGGCCAGGCATCATTATCTATTTATCTGTCTGTCTATCCATCTATCCATCTATCCATCTATCCATCTATCCATCTATCCATCTATCCATCTATCCATCTATCTATCTATCCATCTATCCATCTATCCATCTATCCATCTATCCATCTATCCATCTATCCATCTATCCATCTATCCATCTATCCATCTATCCATCTATCCATCTATCCATCTATCTATCTATCTATCTATCTATCTATCTATCTATCTATCTATCATCTATAGCTCTCCATGTCTCTGTCTCCCCCATCTTCTCTCTTTCTCTCTCTCTCTCTCTCTCTCTCTCTCTCTCTCTCTCTCTTCGCTTTCCATTTTGTTTCAACATCTCTTAGAGTAGATTTCGGGCTTCCTTCTCTGAAAGCATCTCAGAGGAACTGGACCGCTTCTATAGAATTCTTTCTTCATAGCAAGTGTCCCACATGTGGAATGTTTAGGGGGACACTTTTATGAACTAGCATTACCTGGCACTTAACATTGCTTCTGCCACACTCTCAGCCAGGGTCACCCCGGGAACAGTTTCATCGCCAAGGAGAACAGACCCACACATTGCTGAGAGGTGTGTCAGCATCACACTGAAAGGAGAACATGTGGAGTGCATGCTATCACATGCCAGCATCACACTGAAAAGAGCACACATAGAGTGAATGCTATCACATGTCAACATCGCACGGAAAGGAGGACACATGGAGTACATGTTATCATTGCGACCACGGTTATCACTGGAAAACACAGGCGTCAACACAGGAGACTCTCATGGCTACCTCAAACACAGATGTGTTATCAAAGCTACTGGTGCTGGTCTCAGACATTTGCTTGCTAACATATCAGAAACTTATTTTTCACAATTCAGGGACTGGAGAATCTGAGTTCAGCGTGTCCATGTGTCTGAGGTCTGGTGAAGCTCTCTTCCTGGTCTTTAGAGGCCCATCCTCTGCTGGCTCCTCAGTGAAGAGTAGAGAAGAGGAAGCTGGCTCTTCGGAGCATCTTCTCAGAAGGGCACTAATCCCATGGTCATCACCTTATGACCTCTCACAGACCCCTCCACTCCATATCAGTTACAGTCTCCCCATTGTGGACTGTGGCTTCAGTATTTTGAACCTGGGGAAATATCATGACAAGAATGATCACAAGCAGTTACTATCCACCAAGCCTTTCCCTGTTCCCTGCTCCTTCACCTCTTTCTGCTCCTCATGTATCTCTGTAGTGCTTCTAGGAGACACGGAAGACTTCCATTCCCAAGCCAGAATGAGCTTCAGAATAATTGAACTAACTTGTAGTACAAACTCCTGCCAACTTCATTTATAATATTAGTAAGATATAATAAAAACTGATACCCCCCAAATAACCTACTTAATGAAAGGGAGAATGATAAAACATAAACTCCCTTTACATTATTAGAAAAAAATAAGTAGTAAAATAAAATGACTATTCTTGTATTTTTTGTTCTATTTCATTTTCATAAAATCCACCCAAAGAGTTGTCTAATGACCGACTTCAGTTCCTTTACTGTCACAACTGTAGACAGACACAATGGGGTGTCATTAGGACTTTAGTGACAGGCACTTTCAATAAACCTTGATTAGCTAAACCCCATGTTCCCAGTGCACTGGGGTTAACCATGGTTTTTCTCTTGACTTCATAGTTGAGTGGACATTCTTGTTTCTCTTATTCTCCATCATATAAAACAAATGGAAAAAAAGAGGAATTAGACTTTCTGCACTAACTGACAAATGCCTTGGGGAAAAAAAATGAATCTTATTTCCTCATTATGTTGTGTTTATCTTAAGAAAATTCATGTGATAGAACAAGTTCATTGAAAAGTAAATTGAATTGCTATTTCCAGCCCACACTCAGACCTGGGATTACACACACAGGAATAACCAGTCATGGGAAGCCCCTTGTTCTAGAAAGCACCATTGCTTCTATCCAAACTGCCTGAGCTATAAAAGAGGCATGCAGGTTTTGATGCACTGTTTAAGCAATTGCTTCTTTTTTAAATAACTATAAATATTCATTCCTAAATTGTTTTGTTGAGTTATAATTCACTTACCACATGCTTTAGAAAGAGAAGTCTAATAACTTTTAGTATGGCCATGGATATATACTTATTCTTACTCTAGATTTTTAGGAGATTACCATGACATCAAAAATAAACTCCATAACCCATCTTTATCTCCCTTTATATCCCAAGCCCCACAGAATCACTGGTATTCTCTATATATACCAACGTGTGTGTGTGTGTGTGTGTGTGTGTGTGTGTGTGTGTGTGTATGCTCATTCTGGGCACAATTTTAAAAATATTTCCTCTTAAGACTACCCTTTCACTAATGTCTTTCCATTAGTTCTTAAGAATATACTTTTACCAATGTCTTTTCATTAGTTCCCCATTAGTTCTTACAAAAATTTTAGTTCAAGTAGTGAATCCTTACAGCATGTCTCTAGAATTTTTGGAGCATGAACTAGAATGGGGCATCACAGCCGTAAACTGGAAATATCAACAATGTAAGATGGAAATAGCCTGAAGACTATTTAGTAAAAAGAAGGACTGTGGTAAATGTCTTCGTTCATGTATTCCTTCAGGTGTCTAAGCAAGAAGAGCAGTATCAGGCTGAATTTGGGTTAAAGTACTGCCAGGGGTAATCTTTATGTGGTCTCATATTGGGATAACGTATACATACTCATAATAATATTATGATTTGCTCTTGCTGATTGGCTTATACGTAGAACTTGTGTGTTCATTTGCTAATACCACGTCATTACTCTTCTCCTCACACTTTGCATCGACTCAGATCCTTGCCATGTCACTTACTCTTTTGTGGCCATGGGAAAGGACTTAGCATTTCTGTGCCATTGTGTTCTCGCTCTGTCTAGAGAAAGAGAGAGAACTGTATTATCTGACAATAACAACATAGTTGTCCGGGGATTTTAGAAGCATTCCAGACAAATGATCCACTGGTTATGTTTCTCTCTATCTCCCCAGCAATGGTAGGAAAAACAAAAAATAAACTCAGATAAACTGAACAGGGCTCACCTGAGGTGCCTGTAATCAATCACATCCTATTATGAAGAGGTAAATCCAAAAGCACCCACCTCAGTGACATTTTAACTGTACCTAGTGACAAGCTGAGACAGGAGTAAAGGTTGACATAAACACAATGGAACATTTTGTTCCTGCATCACTCCTCACCCTGGTTATTTCCTTTGACCCAAGACTATATTCCCTTTTATTTTCTTTCTTTTTTTTAAACTGGGCTTCTTGTCTTGGCTTACTGATTAAACTTATCCACAGACTATAAATGTTCTACTGAACTAGATGGTAGGCTACTGAAACAGTTCCTAGACCTCAGAAGTTCTACTTAACTAGATCCTACGTTGTGAATGCTCTACTTAACTAGTCCTTAGACTGCAGAAGTTCTACTTAACTAGTCCCTAGACTGCAGAAGTTCGTCTGGACTAGTCAATAGGTGGTGAATGTTCTTCTGTTTTCCCAACATCTCCCCTGGCCCCCTGCTTCCTGGAATGGCAAATCAGTCATTGACTCTGATGGCCTTGACCCAAGTTTCTTCCCCTTCACTGCTTCCCACCAGCTGCCCAGCACCTCCTCCTGCTGTTTATGACCCTAACTGGCAGTAATAACTTCTCTTTCTGTCCAAACAGAAAGGGCCAGCCAAGAGTGGGATAATATATAAACCAATGCCAACCAGGAGGCCAGAGTAGAATGAAAAATTAATTAGTAACGGCCGTTCTATGGGACTAGGAAGCCAAGGAAAATGTCCATTCTTTAATTTTAAAACAACAAAGGGAGAGAACACCCCCACACAAACCCAGTGCTCAAGGACAGGACTAAGAACCATAAAAACTGAAGTTTCTAAAAGACTCAAAGTGGAAATAATTGTATACTCACCACTTTTGGACAGTAAAAAGAATGGAAATGTAAGAACCTAACACATATTGGTCATATGCAGATTTTGTCAATACAGTGTGCCTAGGATCTTGGCCTATAGCCTATCTGTAAGATGTTTAATGGAATCTAACTTGTAGAAATGTCAAAGATTAGAGAAAACCTAATGTAATTCCTCAGTAAAGATGAGTTAATGCCAGTGCCTTGATTTGAAGAAATAAGTCCCCAGAAGGGACACTAAATGAGAGTTGCTGAGATGGTAGGATTAGGGAGGGAGAGACTCAGAGAACCCAGTACATTTCCTTAGCAGACTGATAAAACTGAGCAGAATTTTGGCTTTTAATAAAAAACATTAAAAGTGATATGTAGTATTTACTTTTACTGCTAAATTAATGCCACTGCAAATTCTTATTATATTTCAAATAAGTAAAAAGAAAAAAAATGCATGTGTTAGATGTAAAAATGAACCTTCAGCTCCCCTGTGGCTCTGTGGGAGCTTTAGGACAATGCCTCCACAGCTCTCTCTCCCGTGCGCATGGAAAAATGGCCGTGAGTCCTACTGTAGGACTTATCCATTTTGTATGGGAAATTGTAATTGCAGGCTTTCATCTCAGCTGTGAGAGTCTGAAGTAGTTGTCATTTTAATTCTACATATATAGAAGTAATCGGTGATAAAGTTCTCTGTACAAGATGCTGAGCTGAGCTGAAGTCTTTGAAGGCTAAGGCAAGAGAGTGGATGTGGAAATTGTCATGGGATGAATCCTTTCTTCTAAAAATACACATGTGGAAATCTTAAGCCCCATACTTCAGAAAAAGACTATTTTAGGTAGACCCCATTACTGTGTCCTTACAGGAAAAGGAGATCAGAACACACAGAGACGCGTTAGAAAGAAGAGTCCTGTAAACACAGACACAAAGTGGAGACAGCCATCAGTGAGACAGCCATCAGTGAGACAGCCATCAGCAAGACAAGGACAAGCCATCCTGTTCATCCTTCCGTCTTGGCCTGCTGGCCTCCATATGCTTAAAAATTTTCAGTGATTTAAACCACTCTCTTTGTCCTTTCTTCTGGCATTCCAAAAAGATTTATTTGGGAAACAACAAAGTGAGGTCGCAAGACAATGACCAGAGGCAGAGCCCAAGGAAGGAGCAAGAGAAGAGTGAGTAGGGAGGCAGTGCAGGCCATGGTAGAACCAGACGACTCTTAACTACATTTTAACTGTTGGCTGGAAGTCAGCAGTTCCGTAATTCTATTAAAAAGTCCAAAACTTGGTTGATGGGGTGCCATCTACAACACCTTGTGGGTTTTGTTTGTTTGTTTGTTTTGTTTTGTCTACATTTTAGCTGATAAAGGAATCATAGCAGTGGACAAAGTGTATCAAAGTGATTTAGAAAAATGCTATATTCGCAAGAACCAAGAGTGGGGGGAAAAAACCATGAAAACTTGGACTGGTGCCAATAACACAGCAAGGGAGGAGCTGTAGGAGGACCAACTTCCAGGACCCAGGCTGTGACTGCACAGTCCTGAGTGATACCCTTTGGGATGCTTTGCTTCTGTCTTGAAAGGCCCAGACAGATTTTACGAGAGCCAGTGAATCCTAACTAGACATGGACAAAGGACAGGGTTTACCAGATAATTGTCCCATGGGACATTACTTTACCCTGTTCTTGGGTCCCACATCCAAAACAAGTAGATGAGACAACTTGTGATTGAACCTGGGCTTCTTCTGAAAAAAAAAAAAATCAATAGAGTAGAGGATTTGTAAGATAGCTCAACTTTAAAATTCGTGTGTGAGGACTTGAGTTCAACTTCCAAAACCACATCAAAAAAAAAGAAAAACAACAACAAAAAAAAAACAACAACAACAATAACAAAAAACCTAAGCCTACAATACTCTTATGATTCCACACCCGGGAAGGCAGAAGTAGGTGGGTCCCTGGAGCCTACTAGGCAAACCCTGGGTCAGTGAGAGACCCTCTCTCCACAAATAGACCACCCTCCTGTAGGATGGCACACAAGGTTGGCCTCGGCCTGCCACACACATGTGCACCCACCATGTTTAAGCACAAATACACACAGACATTTTTTTTTTGAATGTTATAAAAAGTATCTATGAAGTAAACAGTTTGTGCTGTGCTGGCTTAATGTGAGCAGAACCTTGGGATTTAAGTGCTGTGCCTTATCTGGCCCCCTGCATCTAACAGACAATCAAATTATGTCTAGAGTCCTGTCCTGGTGCTCATCTTTGTCTTGGTAGCCATATAATTGTAAATACCCTTGTATGTGAAAACAGAGGATGCTAAACCATGAAGACAGACTAATAAAAATGTTTCTTCAACAGTCTAAATGCTTTAGTATCACTGAAACACGTGGAATTTTAATGGGGGGGGAAACAAATTGTTACAGAGGAGGGTTACTGTTATATTTTTAAACGTTACACAATTCCTACCCTGCCATCTGTGGTTTCACTTTCTTCCATTAGCTCTGTTATCCAAGGTCAAACACAGTCTAAAACTATCAGATGCAAAATTCTAGAAGCAACGATTCATAAATTGTGCATTGAGCAGGGTGCTGAACTCCCAGGCCATTCTGCTTTACCCTGCCCAGGACACGAAGGATGCCCGGTGGGCACATCCAGGCTGCAGGCCACCACCTGTTAATTATTTATCAGCCCTCGGTCATCAGGTCACCTTCCACAGTATTGAAATGCTAATATTCAAATATGGATGCTAAATGGCCACAGTGGCAATTAAGATGTTCAAAACAGAAACCATAATGTGCTTACTTCCAAAAAAAAGTGGTGGAAAAGATCAACGAGAAGAGAAAATGTGTATGCTCACATTACTGAGATCCCTGTATGTTATAATAATATATTTTGAGGGACCATAGTCATAGAGCTTTTATTACAGTCTGTTGTCATAAATGCCCCTGTTTCCATTTAGATAGCTAACTATGTCTTCACAATAAACTCATTGTCACCGTGGTCATGACCACAGAAAAAGGCACGGAATACAGGTCACAACTCTCTGGAGCTTCGGGCATCTACCAGACACCTCTGAGCAAAGCTCCCTTGAACAGGGGAAGTTATTGTATTTAGTATTTCAGCTAGATAAAGTGCTTTATGAAGACAAGTTTTTATCTCATGCAAGATTTTTGAGGATTTTTTTTTCTTCAGTAATTACTACTCCTGACACTGACTTGAATGCTGCCCTCCTTTATCAGCTACAACCTAACTTTACAGTGCAGTTCCCAGCGTCTGAGCCTAGAGTTTGAACTATGGCAGTTTTGTCAGCTCAGCACAGTGTGCCCACGTGCTGTGGTCCGCTATGGGCTCACCAACCTGAGCTCTGCTTACGGACAGGGGAAAGGTCTCCCTGGAGGAGCCGCCAGAATTGACTGCATGGTCACGTCAATGAAGTCTCACTACTTCAGCAGGAAGGTGAAGAGACCGGTGCCTGCTTCACAAAGCTAACTTTACATACTGGAAAGCTTGAACAAACCACACGCTTTATTCTGTATTGCCAAGTCACTTTCTTAAAACATAGCAAACTTTGCACGGATTGGGAACTAATGGTACAAACAGAAATATCTTTAGTCATCAATACCTTTTATGAGGTAAGCTTGTCTATGTCTAGCAATTAAAAAACAGTTTCTATATTGGACGACACAAGCTACCTGATATTGGTAATCCAGACAAAATGATACTGTTTAAACCATTTCCGGCCAGCTCTGGCCCATTCTTTTTGTTCCAACTTACTTACCAACTCATTCTAGAAGTGTTCTTTGGTTACACTGTATAAAGAAGCCATCTGTGATGGCTAAGTGTTTTTGATTGAATTTATTTTGTGTTATTTTTTTCCATTCTTCCCCACCCCCACCCAACTGGCAGGGACAGTGTGTGAAAGAAGCAGACAGCACAGGAGAGGATAAGGTTAACACCTCCTTTGGAGTACCCGTGAAGGCTTTGCAAGAGGAGCATTGTCCGTACCACAGCGGGAGAGATATCAATCCTTCTCAACCGTGCTAGCTCATGGAAGTGGTTGACCCGTCAGGAGGAAGGGAAAAGTTGGGCACTGGAATCAGGTTTCCTCTCCTCTATTTGCTTTCTGCAGTTGCTGGCCATTACCAAACGCTGTTGCTTTCACCGTGTTTGTGTATTTCTGCTGCTCATAAACTGTTGAAATCACTAAAAGTTGGGATTAATCACCTTTATGTAGGCTCCACATTTATCTACAGTCACATGGCAAGAGGGATCCAGGCAGAAGCAGGAACGCTGTAGCGATCTGTTGACTGTATCTACCAGTCCAACCAGACTGGTAGCTACATTCCCCCCTCAAGCCCATGCAGATCCTGGGCACACAGTAACAAGTAACTCTTGCTGCCTGTGCCCAGCCTTTTGTCCTTATTCCAGTCCTGATGGTTGCTTTGCAGTCATCTGCAGTAAATAATCTGTAGAACATAACACATGCATGAGGTGTTCAGCCAATCTAAGGCTGGTTCACATTCCAGGGAAGAAGACTTAGCATCACAGCATGGTGGCATAAAATGCTAGGATGCGGCTCAGTTGACAGAGTGCTGGTAGTCCTGGATTTCACCGTCAGCGTTCTATGAACCGGTCTTGGTGGCACACACCTATAATCCCAGCACACAAGGGGTAGAGATGGGAGGATCAGAAGTTCAATGTCATCCCCAGATACATAATAAGTTCAAAACCACACTATGCTACATGAGATTCTGCAAAGACCCAAATAAAAATAAAGTGCACACACTGACACACACATACTCCTTCTCTCCCTCTCTCTTGTGCACATAAGCACACATCACTGGACTCACAATGAGGTAGCCACAGGCAGTATGGACTCTTAATGCTCGCCAGCTCCTGAGAAGCAATGCTGTCCTTTCTGTCTGTCCTAGAGCAACACAGCCATTCCCACAGTGGTACATCAGTTTGTGGCTCCAGCCAGATGAAGCAGAGATGACCACACCAAACTATTTGAGTTATAAGCATTAATCTTATTGTGGAGGACCACAGCATGATGAAAGTGAACACACCATTATTTGTGCTTCCCTGGATTTGAACACATGTACAAATATGCAGCTCAGCTGTTCTCACCTAAGGCTTAACTCAAGAGTTCCTGTGTGAAAAACCCTGCATGGATCCCAACACTCATCAACATCGTCAAAGCAGGACTCACATCTGCTGCAGAAGCAGAAGGGACATTCACTCAAGACGTAGCAGGTAGCCACGGGAGCCCCATCCACTGGAAGGAAAGAAGAAGGGAGAGAGGGAAGGAGGAGGAAGGAAGAAGAGAACACAAGCTTATATCACGTAACTTCTATTTTTCTTATTTATTTTTTATATATTACAATTTATTCACTTTGTATCCAGGCTGTAGCCCTCCCTCTCCCTCATCCTCTCCCAATCCTACCCTCCCTTCCTCTTCTCCTCCCATGCCCCTCCCCTAGTCCAGTGATAGAGGAGGTCCTCCTCCCCTTCCCTCTGATCCTAGCCTCTCAGATCTCATCAGGACTGGCCGCTTTGTCTTCCTCTGTGGCCTGGTAAGGCTGCCCTGCCTCAGGGAGAGGTGATCAAAGAGCCAGCCACTGAGTTCATGTCAGAGACAGTCCCTGTTTCCATACTAGAGAACCCACTTGGAGATTGAGCTGCCATGGGCTACATCTGTGCAGGGGTTCTAGGTTATCTCTATGCATGGTCCTTGGTTGGAGTATCAGTCTCTACAGGACCTCCTGGGCCCAGTTTTTTTGTTTGTTTGTTTGTTTGTTTTTGGCTCTGTTGTTCTCCTTGTGGAGCTCCTGTTCCCTCCAGGTCTTTCTGTCTCCCCCTTCTTTCATAAGATTCCCTGCCCTCCTTAGTGGTAGTGAGCCGAGCGAGAGGAGAAAGTAACCAAAGTTTTGTGCCATGAGGGAACTGCTTCAAGACCACCTAGCCTTTCATAGATGCGTTCCCCTGTGAGATTTCAGGGAAAAAAGAAAAAGAAAACCAAAAACTGTACATTTGTTGTGATCATCGATAAAATTTATTGGTTTATGTTCTTATCTCATTACTTCTGTTTTTCACACTTTTGCTTTTTAATTTTACTGTGTATATTTATTGTGCATGGTATGTATTATGCACTAAATGTATTGATCTTTCAAAAAAAAAAAAGAAAAAGAAAAACAGATTCCCTGCACTCTACCCAAAGTTTGGCTGTGAGTCCCAGCGTCTCCTTCAATACCCTGATGGGGAGAGTCTTTTAGAAGCTCTCTGTGGAAGGCTCCACTTCCACCTATTTTTAGAAGCTTTGTTTCTTCTTCTCATGGACATGACAATGTTGCCTAATTAGGGCATGTGCTTATTGCCATAAACAGCTCATAATTTTCCCTTGTAAAGAGATGTCATATGACTTCAGTAAGCTAAAACCTCTCTGAAAATAATACTCAGAAATAAGCTGAGCATTAAGCATTGTTCCAGACCTAATATTTCTCAACATACTGCTTATCTCTATGTGGTAATTCTGATTTGCTACAAGCTTCTCGGACCCTTCCCCGCTGCCTGCTCTCATGGCAGGCGGTGGGTGGTGTTTCTCTCCATCATGTATGCATAGAATGTGCCTGACGAACCGAGTTCTGACTTTAAGCACATTTACTGCTTCCTTCTTAGGTCTCCCAGTTGTCAATGAGTTTTGCTCGTAAGGTAAAGCCTGTCATATGCCAACAAAAAACCCTTCATGTAATGTGTTCTGTAGCTTTATATGTTTAAGTGTTTTCTCCACAATTTGGATTTCACAGATGCTCTGAGTAATAATATGTCACTTTTGCTTTTTTCCTTAATTTTACTTCTACGTTTATTTTTTTACTCTTGTGTGTGGCTCATGAGGGGGTTGGTCATGAGCCCCAGCACACATGTGGCTGCCAGAGGACAAATTTATGGAGTCAGTTCTTTCCTTCCACCTTTCTGTGGGTTTCAGGGCTCTCTCTCTCTCTCTCACTCACTCACTCACTCACTCTCATTCTCAGGAAGGGTCACATGTAGTCAAATGGCTTCAAGCTCCCATCCCGCTGCCTCTAGTTCCTGAGCGTTGGCATTAAAGGTATATGTGTGCCACCATGGACCCTTTCGGCATTGCCGGGAATTGAACTTGGGATACTGTGTCTGCTGGTCAAACACTGGACCAGCTGAGCCGTATTCCATCCCGCACACACCTCAACCCTGAGAAATAATAACCTGCATCTCTAACTGCGTGTTTATCAGGTCTCAGGCAACTGGCTAGGCCTTGTATGTGTGCATTGCTTAATCTGAACAACATTCTCTCTCTTTTAGTACAAAGAAGCCCAGGAAAAATTAAGTGAAATATTTAAAGAGGTCACTACAGTCTTTGTGCTGAGGCCACCTGACCACAGAACTCTTGCTTCTAGTAGCTTCTGTACTTGGTATCCATAGGTATTGGTCCTATAACCCCTTTCTAAATCTGTGGGAGCCCTGGGTCTTTCTACAAAACAGCATTTGCACATCACCAAAGGTGACTTACAATACCTAGTAGAAGGTAAATGTTATATACACCGCTACCATCCTGGATTATTTAAAGGTGACTGGCAAATACTTCCACCTGAGTTTGCTGAACTCAGCAGAGCAGCAATATTGTGGGGTGTTAAAGAAAGACCTTGCCCTCTTCACATTTGATGTCAGAGAGCAGAGACCTCTGGGAATGCTAATTCAAGGTCTGACTTTGCGGAGCCAGAGCCAGTGGGCTAAGAGAGCCCCTGGGGATGGAGATGTACAGCGCTTTACACCTCAGGAGCCCAGTCACGTGGCAGCCTCCGGCCTGACGGAGAAGCTGCCCTATTACGGGCCACTCACCCACCCCGTGTTCTCACTGTGAAGTAGTTCCTCTCTCTGGTGGTCCAAGAGCTTGGTGGTAGCCTATGAGTATTTGTGTTTTCCATCACCGTCTTCTGTACATTTGATACATTTTCCATTTTATACATTTGTGTCTGTGCAAATCTCTGTAGTAATGAACTTTGATGTTATGAAGAATATGTCTAAAAAAAGCAATGTTTTTCTGGGGTAAGGTCTCATTCTGGAGCTCAAGCTGACCTGAAACTTACTGTATAGCCCAAACTGGCTTTGAACTCACAGAAATCCTCCTGCCTCAGACTCCCAAGTGCTAAGATTACAAGTGTGAACCACTGAGCACCTTTACCAAGGCTGCTGTTCCTCTCAGCGAGCATGGTTTCATTATGGAGTCTGCATTGTCTTCCTGTGTTCTTTCCTGTCCCCATCTTCCTATCTCCTGTACTTTTCTTTATTCTCTTTTCCACTACATATTGTTGAAAAAACGTTGATATAGCTGGGCATGGTGATGCATGTCTGTAATCCCAGCACTCAGGAGGCAGAGGCAGGCGGATCTCTGTGAGTTCAAGGCCAGCCTGGTCTACAAAGAAAGTCCAGGACAGCCAAGGCTACACAGAGAAATCCTGTCTCAAAAACACCAAAAACTATTGGTATAGAAATAATCTCACCTTTCCTACATTGAAAAGCAATTTGTCTGTGCTCACAGGGAAAATGGAGGAAACCGTGTCACTGCAAAACCACATTCTAGCTGCTGTTACCCCGGGAACCGGGAAGCAACTCCCAGGCCCCTGCCGTAGAGCAAGAACCAGCGCTAAAGCGGCAGCTCTGGTTTCCTTATTTGAAATTCCGTGAAGGAAACGTCAAAGAGGTGAACTTGATTCCTTGATTTCTTCATATGCTCGTAACACTGCCAGCAGCTTCTATGTTAAAGTATAAGAAACCAGAACTTACAGCAAGCACATTGGGATAAAAAGAACTTAAGGGAAGACATTGTCGCTGTGAAAAATCAGAGAACACAAATAGACTTAGCGGGACAACTACCAGGGCGGGAGATACTTCCAGGCCTGAATCAGACAGAAAGGGGCCATCCAAGAACAGTGCAGCTGTGAGGACGACGGGGGTCCGGTCAGAGGTGTTAGTACGTCACAAAGGTGGGCCATGCAGCCCTGGCCGCTCCCTTCCTGCTTCCCTCCTGCCTGCCAGCATCATTCTGCCACTGAAACCAGCCAAAGGCAGGCAACACGGAGGCTGAGAATGTACCCTACCCATCATTCCCTCCGATCCAGAGCGAGGGGGTCTGGAGGGCTGGCTGTGGGAGTATCCAGGCGGACACAGATGCGGCCTCATCCAGCAGGCATCACTGTCCTTGTCCCTTTCACTCTTCCTGCCCGCTCTGCTCCCTGGGCCTTGGAAGGGGTGATGTAAATGGCCCATTTAGGTATCCTGTTCAGGTGATTGCGCCTCTACACTGCCTGCCACCCACTACAAGAAGACACGTCTGAGACCAAAGTGGACTGTAGAATTTTTATAGCTTTCAAAAACGGAAAATAAAGACGCTTTTTTCTTTATTTACATGCCAGTTGAATACTACAGATTTAAATGAAAATCTCTGCCTTTCTGCTTCTAACTCCATGGTAGGAAATCTTTACGGACGGGATGTGAATTCCTAAGGGACTAAACCTGATAAAGGGAGAAATGTTTGAGATCTTCTGAGAGATTACTGCCACAGTTTGACTGGGGGCTGGACCAGCGCCCTGTAAACAAAAAGAAGGGTGAAGCTAAAATCTGATAAGCTTCGGAAATGGTAAAAAGCAGGAAAAGGCCACTTTCTGGCCTCCACTTCCTCCACAACTCAGACAAGTGGGTGGGCCAGCCCTGCCGCCTGAGGAGACACAGAAACTCTTCAGAGGCTGCACACTGAACGTTGGCTAACCTCTTGGCCAGTTTCTTATCCACAGACCAAAAGTCCCTGCCAGGGGTCAGGGGACATCGGTGAAACACACAAGAAAGGGTCAAACTCTAGCTCCCAACCGTAACAGCTTCTGGCCTGGCTTACCACTTCCTTTCATTATGGTTCTCCCCACATGAGGGTGGGAGCATCCTTAAAAATAATCCAGCTTTCCTAGAATTTACCACCCACACAATATTTGATCTGGTAACCAGACCCTAGTAGCATTGCACGGATTTTAGAAATTAGGAAGAAGAAGAAAACAAAACAACAGTGAGAAGTATGTATGACATTCTGACCTCACAACCTAAAATCAGTCCCATAAATCTAGTGACACAGGTTTCATTGATATCACATGCCCAGGGTTATATTACTTAAGATGGCATCTGCCTAATAGATATCAACTTCTCAAGGAGAGAGAAACATATCTCTCATGGTACCCAAAACCAAGGTCCATGGTCAGGACAAACATAAGACAGGTCCTTCCTGCCACCAAATCCTCTCATTTGGACAAACTGTGAAGCAGATAAGGAAGAACACCAGAGGTTCTTCTGTCTGGGAGCGAAGCACACTCCACTGCCGAGAACTGATCACGTGTAGACGCAGGGAAGCTGGGGAGGTGTGGTCTCTGACTGGCAGTCATCTTCACCTGCCTTGAAGAGGCTGCAGCTCAGACACAGCAGCTGGTCCTGCTGCCATCACAGCGTCAGGCACGAGAAGGGGTTCTGATACAGGAATGCAAGGTTCACTACACAATGTGCCTTTCTCTGTAGCACCATGTTAAAATGTAAACAATTCACTCATAGTTTGCAGGGTCAGGAAAAGTATTCAACTGGAAACAACTTAGATGTCCCTCAGCTGAGGAATGGATACAGAAATTGTGGCACATTTACACAATGGAATACTACTCGGCTATTAAAAACAGGGAAACCTGGGAGTGTAAACTTGTACAAACACTTTGGAAATCAATTGGGCACTTTCTCAGACAAATAGGAATAGTGCTACCTCAAGATCTAGCTAGACCACTCCTGGGTACGTATCCAAAAGATGCTCAAATATACAACAAGGACGTTTGCTCGGCCATGTTCATAGCAGCTTTATGTGTAATAGCCAGAATCTGGAAACAACCCAGATGTCTCTCAGTTGAGAAATGAATACAGAAATTGTGGTACATTTACACAATGGAATACTACTCAGCAATTAAAAACAAGGAAATCATGAAACTTGCAGGCAACTGGGGGAACTAGAAAAGATCATCCTGAATGAGCTATTCCAGAAGCAGAAAGACACACATGGTATATACTCCCTTATAAGTGGATATTAGACATATAATATAGAATTATCATACTAAAATCTGTACACCAAATGAAGCTAATCAAGATGGAGGACCCTGAGTAAGATGCTCAATCTTCATTCAGAAAGGCAATCGGGATAGACATCGGAAGAAGGAGAAAACAGGGAACAGAACAGGAGCCTATCACAGTGGGCCTATGAGAGACCACCCAGCAGAGTATTAAAACATATGCTGAGATTCATAGCCAAACTTTGGGCAGAGTGCAGGAAATCTTGTGAAAGAAGAGGAAGATAGAAAGACCTGGAGGGGACAGGAGCTCCACAAGGAGAGCAACAGAACCAAAAAATATGGACACAGGGGTCTTTTCTGAGGGTGATACTCCAAACAAGGACCATACATGGAGATAACCTAGAACCCCTGCACAGATGTAGCTCATGGCAACTCAGTGTCCAAGAGGGACTCCCAGTAATAGGAACAGGGACCATCTCTGACATGAACTCAGTGGCTGGCTTTTTGATCACCTCAACCTGGGGGGGGGAACAGCCTTACCAGTCCACAGAGGAAGACAATGCAGCCAGTCCTGATGAGACCTGATAGGCTAAGGTCAGAGGGAAGGGGAAGAGGATGTCCCCTATCATTGGACTGGGGGACGGGCATAGGAGAAGAGAGAAGGAGAATGGGATTGGAAGGGTTTAGGGGAGAGGTTACAGCTGGGATACAAAATGAATAAACTGAATTCAATAAAAATAAAATTAAAAATTTAAAAAGTGAATAAAACAAACAAACAAGGAAACCACCAAATTTGCTGGCAAATGTATGGAACTGGAAAAGATCATCCTGAGTGAGGTATTCCAGAAGCAGAAGACACACATGGTATATACTCACCTATAAGTGGATATTATCCATATAATATAGGATAATCATACTAAAATCTATAGTCCTAAAGAAGCTAAACAACAAAGAGGATCCTAAGGAAGATGCTTAATTCTCATTCAGAAGGCAAACAGGATAGACACCAGAAGTGGTGGGTGAGAGGAAACAGGACAGGAGCCTGCCATAGATGTTCTCTGAAAGAATCCACCCAGCAGGGGATTGAAGCAGGTGCTAAGACCCATAACCAAACTTTGGGCAAAGCTCAGGGAGTCATGAATGGAAGGACCTGGAGAGTACCGGGGCTTCATAAGAAGACTAACAGAGGGCCCAGGGGGCCCTAAGAAACTGATACTCCAACAAAGGACCCCGAATGGAGATAACCTAGAACCCATGCACAGATGTAGCCCATGACAGTGCAGTATCCAAGTGGCTTCCCTAATAAGGGGAACAGGGACTGTCTCTGACATGAACTCAGTGGCTGGCTCTTTGATCATCTCCACCTGAGGGGAGAGAAGCCTTACCAGTCCACAGAGGAAGACAATGCAGCCAGTCCTGATGAGACCTGATAGGCTAGGGTCAGATGGAAGGGGAGGAGGACCTCCCCCTTTCTGAGAACTCGGGGAGGAGTATAGGGGGAAAGATGGAGGGAGGGTAGGACCAGGAAGGGACGAGGGAGGGGGCTACAATCAGGATATAAAGTGAATAAATTTAATGAAAGCAGTAAGAGAAAAGTATCCGAGGTTGTTGCAATCTGCATTGAGGTTAACATGAACACACAGTGCGCAGGGATGTGCGGCTGTGCACGGGTTACTCACAGCAGAAGTGCAACCGCATTCCCTCATGCTGTGTAGCTCAGGACCCTTTCATGCCATTAGCCTTCTGGGTGGCACATGCGGAAAAACAGAGCGTTTCACCTGCCTTAGATCTGAGTTTGTCAGACAAAAGTATTCACTCTCTTAGGAGATTTCTTAGGAGATTTCAACACACATATTAATGTAGTATGCACACAGGGGGTAGTGTGCACATGTGTGTTAGTATGCAGACACGTGGTGGCCAGAGGACATCTTCCACTCTGTTCTTCTGGCACTGCCTACGTTTCTGAGCCAGGGTTGCTCTGGCCTGGAATTCCCATGGGCTAAGCTTGCTGGGGCGTCCTGAGAATGCAGCAGCCTCGGCCTCCCTCGGGCTAGCCCTGCAAGCCCATGCAGCTATGGCTAATGGCTGTCTCACTCTTCTCTGCCTCTTTGTCTCTTTGTTTATTTGATCTGTTCATTCTTTTTCCCAGCGAGGGGTCTGTGGACCCAGCTCAGATCTCTATGCTTAAAAGATAACACCTTATTGGCCGGGCTATCTCCCCAAGTAGAGTGTGAGTAGATCCAATAGACAAACCTGGACATGACTTGGCTTCTACTGTAAGAACCTGAAAAAGTCAAGTTACAACGCCAAATTAAGATAGTTGTTGGGGATATTCTTAAAAATGTACATTCTTAAAAATTGTATAATATATGAGTCCCATAAACCATGTGAACTTGTCAGCATTGTAATTATTATTTTGAATATCTCGGTTTTGAACAAGCAGAGCTGGGTTGGGTTGCTCCTCCTCACCACAGAAAGAAGCCGATGCTGAGAGCTCTGTGATGACAGGGAGAGGTTTACGGAAAAACAAGCAGTAGAAACTGTTCTAAGGGCGACATGGGTAGAGAGAGCACAGCATTTGGTGACAAAATTTCTGCCTAACTCCCCGACAATTTCGCTGGATGCAAAGTGAAATTGAAAGGCTGTCTGAACACAGCACTCACGGATGCTTGGAAACGCAGAGGATGCAAGCGCGGGAAACGACGACCTAAAAACAGCTCAGACTGTGGTCAGGCTTGATACTCCTAGGCTGTTTGGGAATAAAATGCCCCCAAAGCCACAGGCCCCCTTTTCCAGGAAAGATGCAAGCCAGCCTTCCTGGTTTCAATCTCCCCCTCATACGGTAACAGAATTTGACCCACACTGACAAACGTCTCTAGAAAATCTATTCCGTGGGAGGTCAGGAGAGCCGCGTCCAGCTCACGAGAGGCTGACTGTACACTCATTTGTTGAGAGTGATCTCATGCTTTTAAAAATATGGTCTGGGTTTTTACAAGATGGCTAAGTGAGTAAAGGAATAACACCCAAGGTTTGACCTTTGATCCCTACATGCACAGCATACATGTACACACACGCACATACACACACACACACACATATTCACATGTGCACATGCACACACACAGAGAAGTATTAAATGAAATAAAAACATAGCATGGTTTTATTAGTATAATAACATTCATTATTTTTATCTTTGCTTAAAGTTCAAGAAAGCATGCATGATATTTTACTAAAATAAATAACTCAGCTTCTCAGCTTCCTGGTGGCTGCTGTCCTATTGGTGACTCGCTGTGTCAGAATTTTCCGCTATTTTTCGAACATCTCTGAATCTAGCTGCAGTCCTTTCAGTGACCTGATTGCTCCTCAGGTTGTGATGCCAACATTGTTATTTCCCGGGAACTAAAACACAAAAGCATAGAAGTTTAGAGCTGAAATCGACCTTAAAATAATCCAGATCAACTCTATCAAAGACCAAAGCAATGAAGGCACTTTCCCGAGTCCTGTGGGGAAACAAGGGGAAGCATGAGGGAAGATGTTCAAGACATTCAAGGTAGAGATTTATGAGAGCAATGGAAAAACTCTGTCAGGCGTCGTTTATCCTGCATAGGAATAGCACACATTTCATGACAGAAGAGCAATTTATTCCTTCACTGAATAAATATTGACATATAAGCTGCAGAAACACACCATGGAACTTAGTTTTACTAAAATTCAAACACTAAAGAAGAAATCAAACTCATCCTGCAGTTGATTCGCATCATTCATGTGTCAGGGGAGAGGGATGCTGGTGCCGCATTCCTCAGTTCCTCAACTGCAAACAGCAAACAAATGGCTCCAACAACCTGGAGCTTGAAAGATCCGCCCTGGCCTCTCGCCTGGGGCGCAGATTTGTCTCTTTCCATTTGGTTTTTCTTTATCTGTTCTGCAGATAAAGAAAAGAGGAGAAAAGAAAAGAGTAACAGAAGGAATGGTTACATTTTTCTATTAACTTATCATGGACTATGTACTAAAAATTACTTAAACATTAAATTTTAACACACACTCCCATAAACTGATTTCATCGAATATTTCTGTCCCTTCATACATTCTACAAAACATCTGTGGTTGTTTATCGCTACAATCAGATTCCCGCACGAATGAGGGCCAGTGGCTGCCAGACGTTTGTGTATCTTGTCCGAAACAGAGACCTCCCTCTTCAGGCTCTCTGTAATCACCAGTGCCTGCGTCACCGTTGCTCTAGGTGTGGAGCTCTCGGGTCCTATGACAGACGCTGGATGAGAAGGGTGTCAGCCACCTGAGTCCGATGCCCCAGTGCTCTTTCAAACTCAGCGTATACATAGATGCTCACCAGGAGCCTGTCTGTCCACACCCTAGTGTTTTCATCTTGATCATACTCTCTTAACCCCAGCGACTGCACAGGTTTCAAATGTCTTCCTATTTTCATGAGTAACCAGCCCACCGGGATAAGAATAATGTCCTTTGGGAAAAAAATGAATAAATCTACTCTAAAGGGACCATCACTTAAGGACAGTTAAGCATCCTCCTTGTGATAATGACACATTAATAGATAAATATTAGAAACTGAAACTCTAGCCCAGTGGTAGAGCATGTAATTCTTTCAGTGTAGAGAAGGAGGCAAATCAGAAGACAAGGCTGATTGGATCTGCTTCCTTCAGTTCAACCTTAAGCATCTTTAGGAAGGATGAGGAGAGGGAGAGAAGGAGTAAGGAGAAGAGGAGAAGAGAATTAGAAAGGGGAGGAGGAGAAAAAAGAGAAGGGGAAAGGGAGAAAAAGGGGAGAGAATGAGGGGGATGAAAAGGAGGAGAAGGAGGAAGAAGAGGAATAGAAGAGGAGGAAGAGGACTATAAAAGAAAGAGGAAGAGGAGGAAGAGGAGAAGGAGAGAAGAAATAGGAAGAAAAGGAAGAGGAGAAGGGAGGAAAAGGAATAGGAGAGAAGGAGGAAGGTGAGGGAGAGGAGAAAAGAAAAGAGTAACAGAAGGAGAGGGAGGAGGTGGGTAGAAGGAGAGAGCAGGGGAGAAAGGAAGAATGGAAGCCACTTGAAGAAGCTGCAGGAAGTGTGGTGCTGGGAAAATCCCGTTTTCTTCTTGGCTGGCAAACAGAAGCACCTTCTGGAAGCTCCTTTAAACAGATTCCTGCAGCAGCAGCAAGGCAACTCTAGAGGCCAGTCAGGCCTCTCCCTCCACACCTCACTCTGGGGGCCTAGAGCTAGCATCGGGGAATTGCATTCTGGCTTTCTAAAATCAAACAAACAGAACAAAAACAAAAACAAAAAACTCTAGGAGGGCAAGGTGGTGATGCATGTCTTTAATCCCAGCCCTAGAGAAATAGATGCAGGCCATCCTCTGTGAGTTCAAGGCCAGCCTGGTCTACAAAGCAAGTTCTAATACATCCAGGGCTACATAGAGAAACCCTGTGTCAGAAAACAGACAAAAAACTAAGAACAGAAAGACCATATGACACAGCTAGGCAGCCCAAGCTGACACTACACAGACACACCTTCAACCCATATTTATTGTAGCACTGTTCATGGTGGTCAACTTAGGGACTTAGTCATGACATCTGCCAACAGATGAACGGTTGAAGAAAATGTATGTGTACAGAGTGGTCCTTTATCCATAAAGAATGAAACTGTGTCATCTGCTGCAGAGTGGATACAACTGGAGCTCATTATCAGAATAAGGCAGAGTCACACACGGATCCTTGCTGTTTATAGATATGGAAGCAGTGTGCAATGATTCTAAGTTAATACACTTCAGAGACACTTACTCAAGTGCTTTGCTACAGTGCTCTCGACGGCCAGACTATGGGACCAACCGAGATGTCCAGCAATGGATGAATGAATAAAGAAAATGTGGTAGACATACACAACAGGATTTTACTCGGTTAAAAAGAATGAAATTAAGGTACTCACAGAAAAGTAGATGAGAGTAGAGGTTATTTGTGTTAAAAGGAAAAAATACTTAGCACAGATTTAAATTAGTGTCTGTGAGTTTGTGTATGTGTGTTTGTGTGTGTGTTCATATGTGTGTCCGCTTATGGACTTAGTCATGACATCTGCCAACAGATGAACAGCTGAATGCATGTGTGTGGGTGTCTGTGTCTATCTGGGGTGTGTGTGAAAGCAGAAAAGGCACCATGATAGGAGGGGAAGAGCTGTAAAGCAAACAGTGAGATAAGTTGAAGGAAGGGTAATGGGATTTATGTTCATTATGAAACCAAAGAGAAGACCATTTGGGGGACCAATAAGAGAGGCCAGGAGCACGAGAGAAGAAGAGGGAAGGGGGGAGAATACGAACAAGGTAGAATGATATGCGTGCATGAGTGCCTCACAGTGAAATGTGTGTGTGCTCTCAAAATGTAAGTTCAGTTCAGTGAGGGTTTTTGTTTTTTAATTCTGTTGCATGTCTTGGGCTTTAAGGTGAAACTTTAAAAATTTTTGTTTTAATTCAAAACTGAATTAAAGTTTTTTTAAATTAAGACCACCTTTTCAGGAGGCGAATCCTATTGTCTATGTCGTCAGACAGTGGGATGAAAGGATTTATATTATGTCTTAATGGTGTTTGTAATGCAGCCCCATTTTACGTGTGAACCTAAAAATCTCTCCCTTTGATGAATAATGTCTCCTTTCTGTAGACTGAACAGATTAGTGATGCTATCTAGACAATCCCCAGACATCTGAACCTTTATGTGGGGACAAAATGGACACGGATAGCTGAGAAAGCTGCACTAGGTAGAATGTACTTAGAAACCTCCAGATAAGGTGGATGTCAATATTATAAAATTTCCCATCAGTTTAAGTAGCATTTAAACACAGTGTTTCCAGTGATGAGGAAATTTTTATGTAAGCAAGAGAAAACAATGTTCTTTATATGTTTCTGTGTTATTTCTGATGCTGTCCACATGTTAAGGTCACAAATAACTCCTCACAACTAAACTTCTTCATTTCCCCTGTCAAGGTTTACAAAGAATTTGGGTATTTTAAACTCTTGGTCTTATCAACCAACTATTAGCTGACAATGAGAGTTGGAAATACAAGAGGTAACAACTTCCGGGTCTAAATTGTTTAATGTGTGAATTCTAACAGTTGGAAAATTCCACTCAGGAAAAAAATGTCAGCAGCATATTTGAATTCAGAAAGCAAAAGCGCGCACCCCCTCGGCTCAGAAGGGCACTGCGACCTTCCCTTGTTTGCAGGATTGCTTCCAGCGCAAACTGCCTCATCCCCAAGGTGGCAGACAGGTTCTTTAGCCGTGAATGCACAAAGCTGGGAAGAGGGAAACGGACAGTTGTGTCGCCCTGGGGCTGCTGAAGACATCAGCAGGGCAGGACAACGTTGCTTTGGCTCAAGGGGTCCGTGGACCTGGTTTCGAGCTGGGTCATCACTGAGCAATGCTTCCTTACTCTGCCTTCTGAGAAAATGGGTGATAACAGCCTCGAAGGATGTTCACCCTGCTGCAACAGAGAAAACCTTTGAAGTCTTTGCGGACCATCTGTCGCCCTTTCCAGAAATGCCGCCACCGTGTGGCACTTGGGAGTTACAAAGAGCTGAGTCCCGGAAGGGTCATGTGGTTCAGGCTGAGGTGGCGATGCTCCAGCAGAAATCTATTCCTATAGCTCCCTAATTCGTGTTGAGTCACTCCTGTGGGCGCAGGGCAAACGGCAGCGAACTCTGTGGACATCTTGTTGGTTTTAGGATTTGTGGAATTTCCCTCTGCTGCAATGAAAACACAAGCTAAGGGTGGGTGTTGTGCTTAAGCGGCAAAAGGGGTTTTAAGAGGAAGAAGAAGCCTGTTTTTATAGTTTTTTTAACCTGTGTGATTTATATTTGATAGTCACCAGTGTCATCTTAATAAAGTGTTTGCTAATGACCTTCAGATTAACAATATCAATTCACGTACAATACAGCCATCAAAAGATAACCCCGCTGCTCCAAACAGCTTTGTGCTCCTTATTCTAACCTTGTAGGAGATGCTTAATCCATATTCATATTAAAAGCAGTATTTGGCACATAGGACTGACAGTTAATACCACAATGGTTTGACCTACCCCTAATCTCGATTATCACATGCCTCTTACAATGGAGATGTAAGGTAGTAAGCAGAGTGCCCTCCATTGCAGGTAAGAGAAGAAAGGAAGTAATCGCAAGACAATATTAAATATTTAAAGCAGTTCTGCTTCTCCTATAATTTTATCTTGTTTGAATACCTAACTACTCAGTAACGTTTTGTTGATACACATATTAAAACTAATTTTTCTTACCAACTTCATATATTCTGGGAAATAAAATGCAAACGAACCAATTCAGAAACACAAGTGTGTCTTTGGAGATATTCGGTCCACCCTTTAGTGTGCAGGGCTTAAAGATCTTACATCTACCCTCGCCCCAATTCAAAGACATTACAAACCATGGCCCCGCTGAAGATGTCAGTAACAGTTAATATATACGCTCTTACAATGGGCAAGGGTCTTTGCAACGTGCGAAGTCCTGCTTACTGACGTACACTAATCCACGCTCTCTAGAGAGGCTGAGTGGCTTGCCCAAGGTCACAAGCTAACGCTTGGCTCCTGCAGCCTCGCTGCCCAGCAGGCATGCGGCTCTCCCTCACAGACTGCTTGTTGGAGAGCCTCTGTCTAGAGTAGCTCACCCTCTTGTGTTCTACGTGGCTCTATAGTTTATACAGCACCAGAACCATCGCCCCGAGCTGCCCCAACAGAGCAATGAGTCTCACATCTCTGAAAGGTCGCTGGAGGCATGCCTCTGGGGGCACAAGTGGAATTTCAGGGTCACTGTGTGGTCTGTCTGAATGGCAAGCGGCTGCATAGTTGAAGTGTCAAATCTGAGCTGTCTGGTTTCTGTGAAAGGGTCTCACTCTGTAGCTCAAGCTGACCTGGAACATGGTACGTAGCCCAGGCTAGCCTCAAACCCATGGTGATCTTCTGGAGTGCTGGGATTATAAGCCTAAACCACTGCACCCCAGCCAACCTGAGCTATTGAACGAAAAGGCAAAGAAGGAGGTTCTCCCAATTCTGCCTGCAGAAACCACAGCTTCCTAGACTTCAGTAAATCTGATGGAGCAAATAGATAAGAGGAGAATCCATCCCTGCTCCTTTGACTTCATTCTTCATTGATGTTTTTCCACTAATTTAGCACCTATAAATGAAATCTCTGTAAGAATGATTTGCTCTTCCCTTCCTTATGAGTCCCTGAGTACTCTTCCCGGATTCTAAATGCAGCCTGTAAATGAAAAGAGTAGCTAATGATATTGTTCATAAGTAATGTTTTGTGTGTGTTTCCTTTTCTTCTTTTTTTTTTCAACCACAAACCAGAGGGGGAAGTGTGGGATCAGGTGGGCCGGCACCCGGAGACCTCATGACACATCCCTCCGCCTCCTGGGTTGGCGGAGACAGTCTGGAGCAGCATTTAAATTCTGGGAGGTCCGGGCTGTCAGCAGCAGGACAGACGGAGCTGAGCAACCTTGGCTTTGCAGTCTCCTGCGGCATTCTCGGAGGAAGCCAGCCAAGGTAAGCCTGCAGCTGGCCGGGGAGGCTGCATTTCTCCCGGCTGAATTTTGTGGGTGAGTTCAAAGAATGTTCTTTTCACTTGTCAGTCTGACGCGCACTGTTCCAGTCTTTATGGATGAGCGGGTCGGGTATTGCAGGCTTCCAGGTATTTTCAAAGTCAGTCGGATACAGAAGTTAAAAGTGCATCTTGTTGGTCCTCTAAAGGACAGAGAAAACTGCTGCTAGTACACACACACACACACACACACACACACACACACTCACACACACACACACGCACACACATGTTGTAAAGTTCCCTGTGTCTTTGGAACAAATGTCTACATAATTTTAAAGTGGCCGGATGAGTGTGGAGGCAATATTAATCTAAGCCATTGATACTGTTATTTTTAATAAATTCATTCATTTCAGGGGGAGCCTTTCTCACTGCCCTGCTTCTGCACTTGGCATTTAATTTTTCACTTAGGTCATAACATGGAGACTCATTATCATGCCCAGAAAAGCTCTTGACCTCTCTCTGTTTTTTTTTATTCCAAATAGGATATCTTACCCAGTTTCAAGGATTTTTGTTTTTTGTTTCAGCTTTGTATCACTTTCTTTATAACTTAAGTTTAAAAAAATCACGTTCAAAATGAAAATTGGGAAAGTGGAGTAAACAATTTTCTTTTATCGTTCTATTTTCCCTCTATTTTTCTTCCCTGGAAAAAGCGTTCATTGTTCTAAGTACCGATCTTAGGTGAGGAGAGCTGGGGAACCTCAGATAGTGCTGGCCTAAGCCCTGACTCCGGATGTAAAGGTTGGATAAACAGAGCTGTGAAAATGCCCTCCCCCTGGCTGAGGGTGACAGATGGAGGGAAAGAAAAGGCACACAAATACTGATTCAAAAGCCTCTACACTGAGGTTTGCTCTGAGATATAGAAAAATGTCCATAATGTATGAGTGGTTTGGTGATAATGTGACATGAAGAGGCTGGGTTTGAACCCGTCAAGATAACAAGCATTCCTCACCAAATCTGTTACAGGACCAACCGCAAGTATGAGAGTTGCAGTGATTTGCTTTTGCCTGTTTGGCATTGCCGCCGCTCTCCCGGTGAGTGCAACTGAATTCTTAGACAGGATTCTTGAGAGTAAATGAGCTTTAGCACACTCACACACATTTTCGCCTTCACTTTTCTGTCTTAAAGGTGAAAGTTTCTGTTTCTGGTAGCTCCGAGGAGAGGCTGGTAAGCACCTTTGGGTTGATCATTTATTTAACTGAAGAATGTTTGTCATTGTCACAAAGATTGTTAGGAATAGTGCTTCATTCTCTGCCATTTCATTTATCTTCATAATAGGTTGTGTTCATTTCAAAGTACTTACTACCTGCAATCGACAGAGACAGCAACAGACAGGTCATTGTTCTTAATAGATGCCTTATTTACAGATGCCTTTGAAAGAAGGCCTGTCCCACAGTAAATGCTATGAAGAGTGCCATGAAATGAATCAATAAGAAAAAATAAGTTATAAAAGTGATTTCTGAAGTTTTGTATGAGTGGTTATCATGCCTTTTATTCAGAAATGGAAAGCATGGCTGTTTTCTAAACTTATGGCCTCTAAATAATGACAGGTGAACTCTTTTTTTTTTTTAAATAGCTTTACAACAAACACGAAGATGCTGTAGCCACATGGCTGAGGCCTGACCCATCTGAGAAGCAGAATCTCCTAGCCCCACAGGTATTGTTTTTTAATCTCCCCAAACTGGACATCAGAGTGGAGCAATGGCACAGCCATTAAGAGCACTAGTTGCTCTTGCAGAGGCCCCGGGTTGGGTCTCCAGCACCCAGATATCAGCTCAAACCCTTCTTTAACTCCAGTTCCAGGGGATCTGTTGTGCTCTTCTGATCTGGGGTACTGCATGCTCAAGGCACAATATTTGCATGCAAGCATAACAATTATCCACACACAATAAAACACATACATGATAAAGCCACAGCGAACAGAAACCCTAAACAGTGATGAAGGACAGCCATTAACCACGCCATACAAGCTAGTGAGTGGGATCTTCCTGCTCAGAGGTAAATGAGGTCCCCAACGGGTACGCTGTGCTGGTTTGGCGCCACTATAAACCACCAGTCAGGCTGCAAATAAGACCTGCTTTAGACTGAAAAGAAAACTGTTGGAATTAAGCAGCTGCGCATGTATGTTGGGTACTAATGTGTGGCCTTCTCTCTTCAGAATGTTGTGTCCTCTGAAGAAACAGATGACCTTACACAAGAAGTAAGTGCTCACATTCCTGAGACCATTGAGGTCTGCAGGAAGCCAGCATTTTCCGCAGGTTGTCCGTCCTTTAGCAAGCGTCCCTGTGAATCTGCTTGCTTAGAAAGGAAATGCATTCATTCATCATTAAAACACACAGGTTCTTCAGATAAGTTTAGTGTCATAGGAAGTGTCTGCTCGTGCCTTAAACCTCTTGTAAAGTATGAAAAGCAATTTAAAGATGTTTTAACTGCTATTTGATTAGCATATCATCAATGCTTAACCAAGCCAAAATTATTTTATTTCAAAATGTTTCCCTTGCTATTAAATATTAAAGATTAAAGATTAAAGATTAAAGATTATTTACCAAGTATTATTTCTTCTTCGCTGGTCAAATAAATAAAATTTCCCTTAAGATACAATTTAAATGTACAGACAATTTCTGATAAGGAAAACTAGATAAAGAGAACCATAAGACTCAGATTGGCGGTTTAATAGGCTGTATCCCTTGTTCACTGTATGGATTTGGGCTACAGTTTGTATAGCTGTGCATAAAAGAGTTGTCTCTTGGCTACCCTTAATAATAGGGACACAATAGTGGATTTTGATCTCTCTTAAGGTACAGATGATCTGATATCTTGGGGAATTACATTTCAGTTTAAAAAAAAAAAAACCTCAATCTAGCAATTATTTGCCCTTATTACCTCATTGAATTTAGTAAATTAATAATGTACACTATTTACAAGGAAATATATGTTATCAATACGAATGTTTTACTTATAAGCTTGACTTGAAAATCTCTAAGAAAATAATATTTCATAAAAACACCAAAAGGTGACTTAGAATGTGATTTCATTTATTCGTGTGTTACAAGGCAAATAGAGGTTTACTTCCTTAGCTTAAAACTATGGAATGTATTGTAGATGCAAAGATTTTGAAATAAAATTAAACTATTTCAACAAAACTAGCACAGTAGAAAACCCAAGCACTAACGTACTAAGCCATCTCAATTTCTGACCTAGACTCTTCCAAGCAACTTCGAGAAAAGACATGACCATGAGGACAATGATGATGATGATGATGATGATGATGGAGACCACACAGAGAGCAAGGATTCTCTGGACTCTGATGAATCTGACTCTGATTCCCATCATTCTGATGAGTCTGAGGAGTCTGTTACTGCCACTTTGCAAACAGACGTTTTCACTCCACTTGTCCCCACAGTAGACACCCCTGCCGCCCGAGGGGACAGTTTGGCTTATGGACTGAGGGCGAGGAAGTTGTACCTTTCTGATGAACAGGTAAATCCCTTGCTGGACACTGGAATAGCTATGGCTTGAGAGTTCTTCTAGGAAAAGTCCCTCTCTGGTCAGCAAGCATGATGCATTTATCTAAAGCCTCCTTGATGACCTTTGAATCAGAGATTTTTCTGTTTTGGCGGTCTTGTTTAAAGTGTGCAGAATGTCTTTTAATTTTTGTCTATCACACACAATTCCATACCCAAAGCCTAAGCAGTAGTTTAACAGCAATTCATGTGAGTTCAGTAGCTACTTCAGAAAACAACAACCATTTATGAAATATGATGGTTATATCTGGAGGTTAAGTGCGTGAGAGGAATTGTGAAATCACAGTTATCTCGGGCTTAGCCAAGGGTCTGGATTAGACCTCACCTTGTCATTTACCACTCAGTTTACAAGGTAACTTTCAACGTCCTCTCATGTGAGAAGCTAACAGTGAGATGATGAGATAAGGAGCCTACCTTATAGGTGTTATCACACACCAATCTATTGAACTAGAAATGATTGACACGCATGTGCCTGGTAAAGTATAAAGTACATGCCAGTGTACTTTTTTCTTCAATCAATTCTTCAAAAATATTTAGTACGGTTGGACCTAAATGTTAGTAATCAAAGGATTATCACGCCCTTATCCGTGGCTCTTTTCCTAACTCTTCCATTTGTTCCTGGTTCAGTATTCTGATGCTACAGATGAGGACCTCCCCTCCCAAGTATACAGTGTGCCCTCGGATCAGGACAGCAATGGGAAGACCAGCCATGAGTCAAGTCAGCTGGATGAACTAAGTGCAGAAACCTACAGGGATGGACAAACCGAGGAGCATAAACAGGACAGCCATGACAGCACCGAGCAGTCTGATGAGATGTATAGCAAAGAAAAGCCGTCCAAAGCCAGCTGGGAAGCGCAGAGCCCAGAGTTTCACAGCCAGGAGGACAAGCTGGCCCTAGGCGCTGAGAGTAAGAAAGATGAAAACTCTCTGAAATTCCGTGTTTCT